>NC_079487.1:132514384-133764384 GCF_020520425.1 Spinacia oleracea
CAATAATTCGCTAGTAAATCTCACCCAAGTACATAAAAAATGTGGCTCATTCGCACCCGAAAAAAAAAATTGATCTTTTAAAACGCTCTCCGCTTTAGTAATAAAGGAGTTGTGAGTTGTGACAGAACTTTGTGTGCATTCGGTGTTGAGCTTGACTCCTAACAAGCACAATTTTCTTTTTTTTAATCCAATATTTTTAACGTTTCGCCCCAACAAATAATTTATGATAAAAATTTCTAGAAAATAATGAGTAAATGGAAACTTAAAATCATACTCATAACAAGATTCGAAATCACAAAATCAACTAAAAATAAAAATAATTATTATGACTAAGAACTCAACTTAAATAGAAACGATAACAATGATAAGAAACTAATTTAACCCTGAAAAAAATTTCCTAAAACTATTTAAAAAAAAAACCAACAATAAAAAATTATTCTCAATATAGCATGAAATATATGCTATATTTCCAACAATAACGCTAGTCGTCCTTAAAAACTCCTACAAAAACAAATGAAAAAATAAATAGCTTCTCTTCTCATCACTTAGAGCAGTGACTCTTAGCGAGTTTGAAAATGGCGGAGTGGTGAGCCTTAAAGATAGGGCAAGCCTTTCCAAGCTTATGTAAGGCGGCGCAACAATCTTGACTAAAGGTAATCTTGTGTGACTTATAGTAATTCTTAAGATCTTTCGAGCAAGCCTTCAAATGGGTGTTGTGGACCGCCTTGTAACACTTCTTCGTGGCGGCGTTGTGGTTGTTGTTGAAGTGAGGTGCGGTGGTTGGAGGGTGTGGGAACAACATATCGGTGAAACCCGCAATATTGTTGTTGATGTAGTTATCATTATCGTTATCGTGATCGATGCTTAGTTCGTGTGCTCGTGCCATTGTAATGGCAGCGAACAAGGCTAGAGTGGCGAAAATAAACTTCATTTTTGGATGAGTGTAAGTTTTTGTTGTAGGGTTTGGAAATGAGGAGGATTGATTTAATTGTAATTTGTGATGTAATTTGTGATGTTTAAGAATGAGGGTTTGGAGGGGTATTTATAGTGTGTTAAGAAGCTTAATAAGATTGAAAATTTCAAGTAAATTTGCGAGAAATAAGTGGAAGTTGGTGTGACATCCCCTAAAATGTTGTGTTTGAAATTGTCAGTAGTAAGACTAGGACTAGCTCTTAACAATTACGGAGTAATTGATAAATGAATTCTCAAATGTTTAATTATTTACTTTTGCTAATTAATAAATAACAAAATAAAACATTGATTTGGAATGATTTGTTAAAAGGGTTTTAGCGTTATATTTTCCCAACTTAAGTATTTTTTATCTCCTAAAATCGCACTAATCACTTTATAATCCAAATAAATAATAATTTTTTTTTATTTTTCCAACAATCGTTGATAAAAATTGATTTTATTTTATTGAACACTTCGTTTAAATAAATTTTCAGAACAGAAAATAAAAATAAAAATTTATTCTCATCCGTGCGTTGCCCGAGACCTAACATAGTTAATAAATAAATGAGTGTGGACAAAATCGTGTGATATTCTTGTAAGAATCTGGGAAAGAAACAAGTTACTGTCTTAAATAGATAAGTTAACAATGAAAGTGAAAGTTTTATCTAATAAAAAGTCAAGATTCTACCAAATAATAAAATAATACAACTATAAACGACTAACTAAAAAAAATTATTTTCTTTTTTAAATGGGTCTGCGGGTTTACACCCACGACAAATATTATCTCGCTCATGTCCACTCGTTATCATTAACTAGGCGAACTAAGTCCGTCCAATTTTTTTTTTGCCCAAATCGTTGTTCAAGACCGCTATTTGAACGGGTCGGATGGGTCGGGCTTAGCGGGATGGAGCGGGCTTAACGGATCGCCCCGCCCATGATCAACTCTACTATCGAATGGAAATGGTGTTACAATAAACTTATAAACCCAGTGTACTTTCGGTCAGACATGTCAAGATTTTTGGTGTCAAAAAGCCCTCAAATGTAATAGTCACACAAATGGGGGTTTGAATTTATCAAGATTCGAATTAAGAAATGAAATTGGATCTGATTCAACCCAACTCCCACACCTACTTGTATGGTGCACCCCAAGTTTGGTCACGATGTATGGTGCACCTCGAGTATGGTCACGATAATGACTATGAATTGAATTGATATTTTGTATAAAATACTATAGAGATCGAAAAGACAACTAAGAAACTATTAATGCATGTAAGAAACTTAAAAAAAGAAAATAACCATCTTGATAAGGATACAAACACAAATATCAAACTAGGATTTGCATACTTCAATTTCCACCAAAAAATGTAGTCTTATTTAATATTAGTTGCAAAAGCAACGGCGGATCTTCCATGGGGGCCAGTTGGGGCCTGACCCCTGTTAGCCCAAAAGAAAAATATATATCTAAAAGCAGGCCCTGTTAGCCCAAAAGAAAAATATATATCTAAAAGCCCAAATGAAATAAATAAAACCCAGCTAATTTATTCTCTTTCTTATATTTATGGCTTTGACCAAATATAGGATACGGCCCACTTCTTTTTGTCATTTGCTTTTGGGGTTTTGATTGAATTGGTGGGTCCACGGTGACGTAGCAACCCCACCCCAACTTCTTCCTTTCTTTTTTTTTTATTATTATTTTTACTTTTGCTAACACTAGTAGTTCTTGTTATTCATTCATCAATTTTTCTTAAGCCACACATTCTCAATCTTGCCTCCTGCTATACTCTGTATTTTTTACGGATAAATTAGTAATTTAGTTTTTATATCATAAATCGTAAATTCCAAGTATTATAATGAATAAAAATTGTGGTAAAAACTATATGCATTACTATAATTGTGCCTCTGAGAAACTTGTTACAATGTTTAATTATAATATATAGTCTTCGATTGTGCGTTAAAAAGAGGAACTTATTTAATATTTATTGTTTCTAGAGGATTACAATGTTTTGTATGCTCTAATAATATAGTATGTATTACTCCGTATATTCGCATTTATTTAGTGATCAAAATATTTGTGGCCCCTGGAAGAAAATTCTTCAAGATCCGCCACTGTGCAAAAGGATCCAACTTTCCGATCTCTCTTACAACCAAAATAGTATATCATTCAGTTTAACTCGTATATATCCCAAATATTAATTTGACTAAGAACCATACTAATTCATACTTAATTATGTTAATTAGAAGTTTTTGCTTCCTTCAAATGTTTGGCCAAATTGCCAATTAGCCGGTACGACGTTATTGGATTGCACAATTTTACCATCACTAGTAGTCACTTGGAATGACAAACTTTGCCCTATCAAATTTTTCGTGAATTGCCAATTTTGACCCCAATTACGTGTCATTTGCATCCAATTTGGGGAATTTGACGGCTTAATCTTAACATCTGCAACATTTCCAACACCTCCAACATTAAACACTAATACAAGGTACCAACCTTGATTCCCTTGTAGTAGGAATTTCAAGCCACCCTTCCTAACACAAGGAACTCGGCGAAATCTTACAGGTACAATCCCGGCTTTGTATTCCGCAATTGTTAAGAACATCTTAAGTGATAGATCGAAGTGTTTTTGAGGAGGATTACACCAAATATCGACTGTTTTTGTGTAATTAGGGGGGCAGAAGTTTGTGGCTGTGATCCTAATAGTATTATGGCTGGGTTTGCACCATTTGGAGTTTATGCATTGTATCTCATAACACGATCCACATGCCGATCCATTGTTGAATAATGCCGTGCTTAATGCTGCTGTTTCAAGGCCGTAACCTTGTGAGTATAGATCTTTATACCCACAAGCACCATCTGAAATCAACTCAAAATAAGTTAGCAAATGTAATTTCACAACAATGCATGACTACCCAATAATCACTTTAATTTTGCAATTTATGTATGAGGAATTTGTCTTTTAATAGTCAAATTTCGACTCAAACTGATGATTAGAGACAGAAAGTTAAAACTCCTGAGATGGAATTTGGCCAATGGGCGCACTATAGAATTGAGATAGAGCTTTTGAAACTCCATATACTATTCCCTCTTAATTATAATTTAAAGACACAATTTTAGTAATCCATCTCAAAGTTTGTATATGCCAACGCAGACCTGTGTTTTTTGTAAACAGCCGCCCCGACCTGGTCACCAAAATATTCTTTAATGATGCATAATTTTGCAGTGAATTAAAAGTAACGACATCTAATAATATATACTCACCCCGTCTCTTTTTGTTCTTTAGGTTTTACTTTTTGGGTGTCCAAAATGTTCTCTACATTTCCTTTTATATTATTACACAAATGCTTTAATATTCTATCGAAATTTGTGTCTAATGATTATTTTAACCTATTAAATACATTGAGTTATTTAATCTCTCACACTTTTCCATTGGGCATTAGTTATTTCTCATTTTCCCAACATCATAATTTTGATAAAAGTGAAAACATTATAAATAAACGTAATTTTCCTTGTTTAAATTAAAAATTAGAGGAATCTTAATGCACTTTAATTATATCGTTTTTCTAAAGTTCTTGAAAACACTTTTAGTTATTTTTTTAATAAAGCAAAGAAAAAATGAATATTACGACCCCTTTGTTGTGAACTCACTCATGAGCCTCTCATACCGTAAATCTAATTAAAATTAAAATAAATACTTTGTATAACATTGAATAACTTACACATAGTCTCGCCTCCTTTCATATCACCATAAAATGTAGCATGGGCATCCGTCACCCATTCATCGTTGGTTGCTTGGCAGCTTAACGAAAGTGCTATTGTAATAGCCAAGAAACAATAATACAAAAATGGAAGAAATCTAACCATTTTTACTGTAAAAATGTATGATTTTTACTATAAAAATGTATGATTTTACTCAATTTTTATAATTAATTATATTATTATGAGATTATTATATATAATTGTAAGAGATAACAAATATATAAGAGAGGATGACCTGTCCGAATTTAGTAAATTTTGGTAATATAGTAATGATTCAATAATCTTTGGCACATAATTAAGAAGTCCATCTCACTTACTATGTTTGTTAGTATTATTTTTTGATTCTTTACTAACTTTTAGGGACTTCTCTATTAATCAAGGAGATATATTCTCCTTGATTATAGACTTAGTGTATATATATATTGATTGATTACAATCATTCAATACTTAATTTTAATATAGATTTTATTTTTTTATTTGATATTTAGAGTAAAGGTATACTCCTATATGCTAAACTCACCCCCTTAGAGCATCCTTAACGATGGACTATTTAATTGTTCATGACCATGAACATTTTTTTGGGTCTTAACAATGAACTTATAAAAGTTCTTTGAACAAACGTTATAAACATGAGTAATTGGATGAACGTTCATCAACTTCATCAACCAATATACAATCGCCACGAGTACATAGATGAGACAAAATTAACAAAAATGTTCAAACTTGTATTTTTTTAAAATACAATTAAAAAAAGCTACAAAAAGATTTATTAATTATTTCAAACTTTAAATAGGCACCCATTACGCTTTACTACACGGCCCATTGTTAAATAATGTGGTTCTTAATGGTGCAGTGTCAAGGCCTTAACGCGCGTAACCTTGTGAGTATAGATTATTATACCTACAACCATCGTCTAAAAATCAAATCAAATCAAATCAAATCAAGTCAACTATTACTATATACTAAAAGACACACCAGGAATGCCACGTGTCACATCCTGGTGAGTCCTTAGTATTTTTCTTTTTTTTAAAAAATAATTAATTTAAGAATCTTTTAAAATATCTTATTTTCTGATTTTTTTCCTTTTTCTTTTTCTTATTCATTCCTACTATTTAATATAATACAATTATATATGAAAAAATAAATTATGATTTCATGTATTACGACAAGGATAAAACAAGTATATTATTACTTATTTGAAGAACATATATGTTAGGAATGGAAAAAAAATAACATTTTTTTTATATTACTGTTTCTATAAAATACGTATTAAGCTATTACGGAAACTCCATTAAAGCAAAGTAGCAAACTATTTTTTTGATTTTCATATAAAATTTTCAAAAAATGCATTATACTCTTAACCTACAATAGTTAATAAATAAACAAATTAAATTGAAATGTGTAATTATACGACCATACCCAAACAATAAACAATTGTTTATTTTTTTTATGTAAAACAAGTGTTAAAAAGTGGGTCCAAAAAAATTACTTATAACCATGAAAGCCTGTTATATACCCAAAAATCTAGAGTATAACTGATATGGTTATCAAATCAATACCATATCCAAAAATTTGGATGGATCAAGGGTACGGGTATTTTTTACGGTTATGGATATTATTCAATTCCAAAATAAAATGATATATAATAATTGTCTGATGAGTTTTTTTTTCCTTATATTTTCCCAACTTAAGTATTTTTGTCGAAATGATGAACTC
The DNA here is from genome assembly GCF_020520425.1 of Spinacia oleracea. NCBI lineage: Eukaryota > Viridiplantae > Streptophyta > Magnoliopsida > Caryophyllales > Amaranthaceae > Spinacia > Spinacia oleracea. The sequence goes on from NC_079487.1 coordinate 132,520,809, forward strand.
CTAAGATCGCACTAATCACTTTACAATCCAAATAAAAAATAATTTTCTTTGATTTTTCCAACAGTCGTTGATAAAAATTGATATTATTTTATTAAAAGCTTCGTTTAAATAAATTTTAAGAACAGAAAATAAAAATAAAAACTTAATCTCATCCGTGCGTTGCACGGGACCTAACCTAGTTAATAAATAAATGAGTGTGGACAAAATCGTGTGATATTCTTGTAAGAATCTAGGAAAGAAACAAGTTATTGTCTTAAATAGATAAGTTATCAATGAAAGTAAAAGTTTTATCTAATAAAAAGTCAAGATTCTAATGTTTTCTATAATTACCAAATAATAAAATAATACAACTATAATCGACTAACTCACTAAAATATTAAAAAATTTACTTTTTTTTTTAATAAATGGGTCTAGCGGGCTTACCAAAGACAAATATGATCTCACTCATGTCCGCTCGTTATCATTAACGGGACGGACTAAGCTTGTCCAAACTTTTATTTTTTGCCCGAATCGTTGTTCAAGCACGCTATTTAATTGGGTCGGATGGACCGGGCTTAGCGGGTCGTCCTGCCCATGATCAACTCTACTCTCGAATGGAAATGGTGTTACAACAAACCTAGTGTACTTAAAATGTATCACTTTCAGCCCGATGAGTCAAGATTTTTGGTGTTAAAAAGGCCTCAAATGTAATAGTCACACAAATGGGGGTTTCAATTTATCAAGATTCTAATTAAGAAATGAAATTGGATCTGATTCAACCCAACTCCCACACCTACTTGTATGGTGCACGTCAAGTATGGTTACGATGTATGGTGCACCTCGAGTATGGTCACGATAATGACTATGAATTGAATTGATATTCTGTATTAATTACTATAGAGATCGAAAAGACAACTAAGAAACTATTAATGCATGTAAGAAACTTAAAAGGGAAAAATAATCATCTTAATAAGGTTACTAACGCAAATATCAAACTAGGATTTGCATACTTCAATTTCCACCAAAAAAAAGTAGTCTTATTTAATATTAGTTGCAAAAGGATCCAACTTTCCGATCTCTCTTACAACCAAAATAGTATATCATTCAATTCAACTAGTACCCCAAATATTAATTTGACTAAGAACCATACTAATTCATACTTAATTATGTTAATTAGAAGTTTTTGCTTCCTTCAAATGTTTGCCCAAATTGCCAATTAGCCGGTACGACGTTATCGGACTGCACCATTTTACCATCACTAGTAGTCACTTGGAATGACAAACTTTGTCCTATCAATTTTTTCGTGAATTGCCAATTTTGACCCCAATTACGCGTCATTTGCATCCAATTTGGGGAATTAGACGGCTTAATCTTAACATCTGCAACATTTCCAGCACCTCCAACATTAAACACTAATACAAGGTACCAACCTTGAGTCCCTTGTAGTAGGAATTTCAAGCCACCCTTCCTAACACAAGGAACTCGGCGAAATCGTACAGGTACAATCCCGGCTTTGTATTCCGCAATTGTTAAGAACATCTTAAGTGATAAATCGAAGTGTTTTTGAGGAGGATTACACCAAATATCGACTGTTTTTGTGTAATTAGGGGGGCAGAAGTTTGTGGCAGTGATCTTAATAGTATTATGGTTGGGTTTGCACCATTTGGAGTTTACGCATTGTATCTCATAACATGATCCACATGCCGATCCATTGTTGAATAATGCCGTGCTTAATGCTGCTGTTTCAAGGCCGTAACCTTGTGAGTATAGATCTTTATACCCACAAGCACCATCTGAAATCAACTCAATATAAGTTAGCAAATTTATTTTCACAACAATGACTAACTTATAATCACTTTTTACAGTTTATATATAAGAACTTTGTCTCTAAATAGTCAAATTTTGACTCAAACTGATGATTAGAGACAGAAAGTTAAAACTCTTGAGATGGAATTTGGCCAATGCATTACAAAATTGAGATAGAGCTTTTGGAACTCCGATCCATATACAATTCCCTCTTAATTATAATTTAAAGGCACAAATTTAGTAATCCATCTCAAAGTTTGTATACGTCTCAAAATCTTCTTTAATGATGCATAATTTTGTAGTGAATTAAAAGTGACGACATCTAATAATATATACTTCCTCCGTCTCTTTTTGTTCTTTACGTTTTACTTTTTGGGTGTCCCAAAATATTCTCTACATTTTCTTTTATATTATTACACAGATACTTTAATATTCTATCAAAATTTGTGTCTAATGATTATTTTAACCAATTAAATTTATTGGGTCATTTAATCTCTCCACACTTTTTCATTGGCATTAATTATTTCTCATTTTCCCAATATGATAATTTTGATAAAAGTGAAAATATTTTAAATAAACGTAATTTTCCTTATTTAAATTAAAAAAATAGAGGAATCTCAATGCACTTTAATTAGTCGTTAAAACGGGTGTAAAATACCAAACGTAAAGAACAAAAAGAGACGGAGGGAGTAGTATTTAATCATATCGTGCTTCTAAAGTTCTTGAAAACACTTTTAGTTATGTTTTTTAAATAAAGCAAAGGAAAAATGAATATTACGGACCCCTTTGTTGTGAACTCACTCATGAGCCTCCCATACCGTAAATCTAATTAAATTAAAATAAATACTTCGTATAATATTGAATAACTTACACATAGTCTCGCCTCCTTTAATATCACCATAAAATGTGGCATGGGCATCCGTCACCCATTCATCGCTGGCGGCTTGGCAGCTTAACGAAAGTGCTATTGTAATAGCCAAGAAACAATAATACAAAAATGGAAGAAATCTAACCATTTTTACTGTAAAAATGTATGATTTTTACTATAAAAATGTATGATTTTTACTCAATTTTTATAATTAATTATATTATTATAAGATTAGTATATATAATTGTAAGAGATAACAAATATATAAGAGAGGATGACCTGTCCAAATTTAGTAAATTTTGGTAATATAGTAATGATTCAATAATCTTTGGCACATAATTAAGAAGTCCATCTCACTTACTATGTTTGTTAGTATTATTTTTTGATTCTTTACTAACTTTTAGGGACTTCTCTATTAATCAAGGAGATATATTCTCCTTGATTATAGACTTCATTTTAATATAGATGAAGTGTATATATATATATGGGTGATGATAAAGGTCGCAACTTGCGACAACATTTAGTTGTCGCAATCTTACGTGTCGCAGTTTAATTGGTACATATAGGCGCCACGTAGGCTATGCGTCATCAGAATATTTTTACTATCAATTCAATATTTTTACTATAAAAAGACATAAACAAGGTAATCAATGTAAAGAAGGAAACAAATTATAATATTAAGATTTTCCTACCTTTTTTTGAAACATATATGATAGATTATATAAGTTAAATATTTTAGTTTCCAATTTAAATCATGACACACAAGCATGCCATGTCATCATTGTGACACGGCTTAAAGGTCGCATGTTGCGACCTTTATCATTTTCGTATATATATTGATTGATTACAATCATTCAATATAACCTAATTTTAATATAGATTTTATTCTTTTATTTGATATTTGGAGTACGTAAAGGTATATATGCTAAACTCATCCCCTTAGAGCATCCTTAACAATGAACTTTTTAATTGTTCATGACCATGAACATTTTTTTTGGGTCTTAAAAATGAACTTATAAAAGTTCTTTGAATAAACGTTATAAACATGAGTAATTGGATGAACGTTCATCAACCAATATACAATTGCCATGAGCACATGGATGAGACAAAATTTTAAAAAATAATTCAAACTTGTATATTTTAAAAAATACAATTAAAAAAAAGCTACAAAAAGATTTATTAATTATTTCAAACTTTAAATAGGCACCCATTACGATATACTACCCATTGTTGAATAATGTGGTGCTTAATGCTGCAGTGTCAAGGCCTTAACCTTGTGAGTATAGATTATTATACCTACACATCATCTGAAAATTAAATCAAATTAAGTTAGAAATTTATTTTCACAATAATCACCACAAGATGATGATGAATCATATTTGTATAGGATATTTTGGGCGCATTTAGGTTTCATTATTAGGCATTTATATCATTTTAGTTGCATCTAGGGTCGCATTTGCATAAGTTATGGTTATTGTGCTCTATTACGCTCCATTTGTGTTTCTCTTAATAGTCCAGGTGATTCCGTGTTCATCTGGATGATTTCGATTTGCTTGGAATTGATCCAAATGATAATCGAATACGAAGAGTTTGTTCGGAAAAGTTAATAATTTGCGTTTATTAGGCTCGTCTACGTCACATTACTGACCGACAAGAGCACCTTGGGAATCTCATAATCGATGGTAGCATTATTCAGAGTTTTAGTGAAAGTCAAATCTTAAGGGCCTAGCGTTGTAAGCATCGTAGCATTCAAGTCGTTGTAGCAAGAAAAATCAAACGGATAGCCAACGGCTCCGCTTGATACCGCTCCCAAGCTTCATCATCGCTTCATTGTCGTATCGAGGGAAAACTAGCTTTCTAGCGGCAGCCAGCTCCCCCTGGTTTTCGTGTCCAAGTTTCATCATAGCATGTATCCATAGGCAGACCACGGACTCACGGAGTAGGTGTTTTGGTTTCGGGTTACTCTTGTTAAAGTATTAAAAAAATTTACAAACTTTTATATAAGGCGGTCTTACACAAAAGACCACATTGATATATATAAGTTAACCACTAGAACTAATTAGTTAATCACTTAAATTAATTAGTTAAGCAATGGAACTAATTAGTTAAGCACTAGAACTAGTTAGTTAAGCAGTGAAACCAATTAGTTAACCAATCAAAATAGTTTTTCCGATAAAGCGGTCTTACACAAAAGTTGTCGAAAAAATTTCAGTAAATACTTAACTTATTGTAATAATATATTGATGTTGGGTCATCTCAGGGCCTAAATGGGCGCCACTTTCAGGGGTAATATTTTGGGCTAATATATGAAGATATGGTCGAACTAGTTTTCCAAGATGAGGCCTTTATATATTACTCTGTAGTTGGTCATGCTAAAAAATGTTTAAAATTTTTTGCACGCATAAGATGTATAATAAACTTATTAAACATCTAAATAAATGTAAGGACAAATTGTTTTTACCATCTACAAAAATCAAAATTTTATTTTTTATCACCTAAGAAAATAAAACTTGTAATTTACCACCTATAAAAAAAAAATAAAAAAATATTCACCTACAAAACGGAAAAGTTGAAGAAAATGTTACGTGGGCGTGAGATAGACTCGACTCGACTTGACTCGACTCGACTCGACTCGACTCAACCTCAAGTAATTCCTACGAATCTGAATTGAGCATGACAAGCTGGCGACACTCTCCTGAGTATCACAATTATCTAACTATCTTCAGCGACACTCTCAAAACAGGGAGCTCAACCCATCTAAAGAAGAGGTGCGAGAAGAAAAGGTTGTCTGAATGACAATGCATATAGCCATATAGGAGAATATAGATCGATCCTAAGTGTTCCGGGGTTGAAACGATGGAAGGAGCGTCCTTGATGTCTTGAGTTCCGATCACGTACGGTGCCTGCAAGATGAACTCCGGGCCAAAGGGGGGGGTCCCCGAGGCGGAGCCTCCGACGCTCAAGTCAGTACAATTGATGTATAAAATGAGGTGTTTAGGGGAGAGAGAGTAGGGTGGCTTCTCTAGGGTTAGAGAATGGCCCCTTTACCTTGCCCTTTGAGGGGTATATATAGTGCCTTTGTTGGGCCTTTGAGGCCTTGTAAGGGATATTGGGCTTGAGCGGATTTTATTGGCTTTTGGGTTAAAATGGTGGGCCCATTTTAACACCCCAACAAATGCCCCCCAGACCCAATTCTATTTGAAAAATGGGTTGGGTTTTGATTTTGATCACTTCCAAGTGAAAGTCGATTTCAGCTCAGAATTTTAACCTCGGCTCGGATTGTAACATCGGTTCGAGTTGTAATCTCGGCTCGGATTTTACCTTCGGATTTTTACCTTCGGCTCGGTTTTATCCTTCGGATTTTTACCTTCGGCTCGATTTTGTCCTTCGGATTTTTACCTTCGGCTCGGTTTTATCCTTCGGATTTTTACCTTCGGCTCGGTTTTATCCTTCGGATTTTTACCTTCGGCTCGGTTTTATCCTTCGGATTTTTACCTTCGGCTCGGTTTTGTCCTTCGGATTTTTACCTTCGGCTCGGTTTTATCCTTCGGATTTTTACCTTCGGCTCGGTTTTATCCTTCGGATTTTTACCTTCGGCTCGGTTTTATCCTTCGGATTTTTACCTTCGGCTCGGTTTTGTCCTTCGGATTTTTACCTTCGGCTCGGTTTTATCCTTCGGATTTTTACCTTCGGCTCGGTTTTGTCCTTCGGATTTTTACCTTCGGCTCGGTTTGTAACGTCGATTCGAGTTGTAATCTCGGAGCGATTTTTAACCTCGTTCTTCAAATCCGGAGATCTATTCAAGAACGTGCTTCTAAAATCGGCTCGGATTGTAACATCGGTTCGAGTTGTAATCTTGGAGCGATTTCTTTACCTCGGCTCGGATTGTAACGTCGATTCGAGTTGTAATCTCGGAGCGATTTTTAACCTCGTTCTTCAAATCCGGAGATCTGTTCAAGAACGTGCTTCTAAAATCGGCTCGGATTGTAACATCGGTTCGAGTTGTAATCTTGGAGCGATTTCTTTACTTCGGCTCGGATTGTAACGTCGATTCGAGTTGTAATCTCGGAGCGATTTTTAACCTCGTTCTTCAAATCCGGAGATCTGTTCAAGAACGTGCTTCTAAAATCGGCTCGGATTGTAACATCGGTTCGAGTTGTAATCTTGGAGCGATTTCTTTACTTCGGCTCGGATTGTAACGTCGATTCGAGTTGTAATCTCGGAGCGATTTTTAACCTCGTTCTTCAAATCCGGAGATCTGTTCAAGAACGTGCTTCTAAAATCGGCTCGGATTGTAACATCGGTTCGAGTTGTAATCTCGGAGCGATTTCTTTACTTCGGCTCGGATTGTAACGTCGATTCGAGTTGTAATCTCGGAGCGATTTTTAACCTCGCTCTTCAAATCCGAAGATCTGTTCAAGAACGTGCTTCTAAAATCGGCTCGGATTGTAACATCGGTTCGAGTTGTAATCTCGGAGCGATTTCTTTACTTCGGCTCGGATTGTAACGTCGATTCGAGTTGTAATCTCGGAGCGATTTTTAACCTCGCTCTTCAAATCCGAAGATCTGTTCAAGAACGTGCTTCTAAAATCGGCTCGGATTGTAACATCGGTTCGAGTTGTAATCTCGGAGCGGCTTTTTACCTTCGGCTCGGATTGTAACATCGATTCGAGTTGTAATCTCGGAGCGGTTTTTTAGTCTTCTTTTAAATCCGTAGACTTGTTCGGAGACTTGCTACACAATTTTGATCTTCAACATTTGATGTATTTATGTTTGTCAAACATGAATGTATAATTCGTTTTGAACATGATGAACAATTTGAGGTGTATGCTCTTGCAAAATGACTTATTGTTAGACAATGTCTGTCAAATTAAGTTTCCAAGAATATTAGCATTTTACCAAATTTATCAAGTCAAGTAAATTATATATGCTGACAAAATATAAAGTACAAAGCTTAAATAAATAGAAGACTTAGCTTTGTACTTGCGAAGTGGACAATATTGTTTTGAGACAATCTTGGGACCAAGGGATAAAACCCACTCCTTTTAAGCTTGAGATAATACTCGGACCAAGGACCAAGCAAGCCCACATGTAATAACTTATCATCAGGAGTCCGTACTTGCTTTCATATTTGCACAACATTTTTGATAAAGCTTATCCTTGTATTCCAGAGCATTCAAAATGTCTTCGTTTTTTATACGACATCAACAAGTAAATTCAAGATGGTGACTTTGAGCTCTTTATCTGGTTCAGCCGCATGTCCATTCTTTGAGGTACGAAACCGTCGAAAAGAGTAGATCTGGGTGCTAGATACTTTTCTGCTCATTTGTTGCTCTCAAATTTGTTTCCTCGTGTGGGTGATTTCTCATATGTTTTTAGTATCTAGTTGCATAGATAATTACACTTGAGGTAAAATTCTTCACACATGCTCTGTAATCGATGTCAAGTTGCCGAGGTGGATATTGGTCGGCCCCAGTCTCTCTTGCATTAATCTCATCTCGGTGGTCGACTTCGGCTGGGTCAGCCTCGGCGGGTCAACTTAAGTGTGACATTGGGTTAGCTTCGGCGTGACCTCGGGGACCTTTCAAAGCTCGGGAGCTCCGCTGCTATGCTTGGCGTCGCCTTTGGCACTGAGCTCGCATTGACCTCGACAATGAGCTTCGGCTTGGGCCTCGGAAGGCCGAACTTTTGATGCTAGCCTTGGGAGTTTAGCTTTGGCACCGCTATGCTCGAGAGATGAGCCTCGAGACTGCTGTGCTCGGCGCTGACCTCGGCATTGAGCTTTGGCATTTAGCTTCGGGAACTGCTGGCTTTGGCAATGAGCCTACATGTTCAGTACTGAGCTTTTATGCTGGTGACCCTGTCATCAACCTTCAGGTGCGGAGTTTAGCCTCGGGAGCGCAGGCTCGGACCGTGGCTCCACCTTCGGACGAGTTAGCCTCGACGGGTCAACTTCGGATTTCCAAGTACTTGCCTCGGCAATGAGCTTCGGCATTGAGCTCGGGAGGTGAGTTTTCATCTGTAATTGGTCTTTGAAGCATTTTATCAAACACTTGGTAGGCATTGGTTTGGACTATGTATTGAGGAAGCTCCTTTACAAGGTCCATAAAGTCTGAAAAAAAGTTGATAAACGAGATTCACCAGTTTTCATACCAATGTACCAGTCCAAATCAGTTATGATGATGAAGCAAAAGCATAAGATAGAATGAAGGGGACTTAGCTTTGGGGCAATTTAGAGTATTGTAGAACATTGACCACCGTCTTCCAAATGATGTAGTTGGGGCTCATTCATTGCCTCCGACTTGATCGATTTTGGTGGTTTGAAGAGGTATCATTTGATGAAACATATTGGGCCACATTTCTCGATTTCCTTACTTGCTGAATTAAGTTAGGCCATCAAATTGCCTAACTCGTTATTTTGTATGCAGTACTTGATATCCTCAATTGGTGAGGGTATCATGAGACATATTGGGCCATCAATTTCTTGGTTTGCCTCTTATTGCTTCTGACTACAATGTCATAATATGAGTTTGTTTTGCCAACATATTGCCCACTTTCCAATTATTCAGATCTGCTAGTAAAATGGCATTTTCGACCGGCTATCTTGGATTTTCTGGCCACTTTTTGTGTTTGAACATGATAGCCATGAGAGTGGATCTTCATGGGTTATTGCTCTCGGTCCCCACAGACGGCGCCAAATTGTTCCGGGGTTGAAACGATGGAAGGAGCGTCCTTGATGTCTTGAGTTCCGATCACGTACGGTGCCTGCAAGATGAACTCCGGGCCAAAGGGGGGGGTCCCCGAGGCGGAGCCTCCGACGCTCAAGTCAGTACAATTGATGTATAAAATGAGGTGTTTAGGGGAGAGAGAGTAGGGTGGCTTCTCTAGGGTTAGAGAATGGCCCCTTTACCTTGCCCTTTGAGGGGTATATATAGTGCCTTTGTTGGGCCTTTGAGGCCTTGTAAGGGATATTGGGCTTGAGCGGATTTTATTGGCTTTTGGGTTAAAATGGTGGGCCCATTTTAACACCCCAACAAATGGGCCTTTTTTGAATTTTTTTGTAAGGGATAGGGAGAGAGTGATCTATCTCACGTAAAAATATTTGCTCCACGAAACGTTTTCTTGAATTTTTTCGTTTTTAGGTGGTAAAAAATAACTTTTATTACTTTTTTAAGGTAGTAAAACACAAGTTTTTTAGGTGGTAAAAAACAATTTGTTAGTTTGTTTGTAATTTGCAGGTTCTGTTTTAATCGACTTATGTTGTCTGAACTTATATTATCTGAATCTAGATATGAACTTAAATTAACTTATCGATCTAAACTTATTTTATCTGAAAAAACTTATTTTGGCTGAAATAAACTTATTTGTGTGTAAAAATATCTCGAAAAAACTTATTTTTTCTGAACTTATGTTAACTGAACTTATCTGAACTTATTTTGTCTAAAATAAGTGGAATAAGTCGAATAGAACACAGCCTTAATATGTTTCGATTAACTTTTATATTATGGGAGAAAGTTATTAGATTAACATTTTAAATGGTTAAATGATTAATTTATACATTATTAGTGATTTTGAAAGAATTATTTTCATTAAAATGAAATTTTTTATCACTAAAAAAAGAAATAACTTTTACATACATCGGCTTAACGTTTAAGTATTTTGAATTAACTTTTATACAATTTACAATATTTATTACATACCACTTTTAGATAAGCACTTGTGAAATATGTTGGTTCTCTCCACAAGTTTCTGAGATGTTGGATAACCTCTTAGAATAATACCTTGAATAAAGTGATCTTGGTAATTAAACTTGTTATAATATTTCCAAAATTAAACGCCTCATATGAAATTAGTGTAGAAGTATGTAGAATAGTCCAGAGGTATAGTGGAACTTTCACATCTATTCTCAAAGATTTTAGGGTCTTAGCAAGGAGGCCTATAAATAGGGCATTTCATCCTCATTGTACATCCATCCATACAAATGTAAAACTTGAGTGCCCTGACTTGCCTTTCTGCGAAATCTGAAGCATAAGTGAGAGAAGTAAAATTAATACCAAATTGATCTATAATCCATACAAGAACAATGAGCAGTGGAGCTAGCAGGAAAAATAACAAAAAGCAACATACAATAAAAACAAAAAACCCAAAATAAACACCGTAATATAGAATAGTAGACTAATTTTTGAGGTTGTAGAAAAAGCGATATAGAGAAGAGAAAAACAATTTCTACTCCTTTTGGTATAACAGTATTTACCATAATAAAAATTAATTAGAAGAGAATTACAGAAAAATTCTAAATCTAGAATTACATAAACTTAAACAAATCGTATTTGTCTATGGAAATTAAGATATAATAATGAAGAAATTACGTTCATTTGCATTCGCTGAAAATATATGAACCATTTGCATTCGATGAAAATATATGAACCAAGCAACGAGATTGAAATGTTCTTTATCGCCACTAAAAGGAATGAGAGATAGTTGTAAACCTATATTATAATTTATAAGGTAGTTGAGGTGGAAGTATTTATCATAGCCTAAGTTTAAATTAGGAGATTGAAGAAAGAACACTACCTCTATGGAAAGGATGGAAAGACGATAACATATATTTGTCTCTCGTATGAATGCATCGTGGCTCAAGTCGTGGCAAGACACTAAGTCGTAAAACCCCTACTTTATTTCTATGATGATAACCCATTAAAATCCATCAAACAAAAAAAATGTTTGTATAAAATACGATATTGGGTGTAATTACAAGATACATTTATCACTACAATCATTAAATGGACGAAATATATAATATTCTCTCCGTCTCTTTTTGTTTTTTATGTTTGGTATTTTGCACGCGTTTTAACGACTAATTAATGTGCATTGAAATTTTTCTAAATTTTTTAGGTAAACGAGGAAAATTACGTTTATTTATAATGTTTTCACTCTTATCAAAATTCTGATACTGGAAAAATGAGAAAAAGTTAATGTCTAAATGGAAAAGTGTGAGAGATTAATGACCAAATGGATTTAATTGGTAAAAATAATAATTGGACACAAATTTTGATAGAATATTAAAGCATTTATGTGATGATATAAAAGAAAATGTAAAGAACATTTTGAGACACCCAGAAAAGAAAACGTAAAAAACAAAAAGAGACGGAGAGAGTATTATATATTTCGTCCATTTAACTACTCCCTCCGTCTCTTTTTGTTTTTTACGTTTTCCTTTTTGGGTGTCTCAAAATGTTCTTTACATTTCTTTTTATATCATCGCATAAATGCTTTAATATTCTATCAAAATTTGTGTCAAATGATTTTGTAACCAATTAAATTCATTGGTTATTTAATTTCTCACACCTTTCTATTAGAACGTTAAAATTTTCTCATATTCCCAATATCATAATTTTAATAAAAGTGAAAACATTATAAATAAACATAATTTTCCCTGTTTAAATAAAAAAAAATAGAGAAATCTCAATGCACATTAATTAGTCGTTAATAAACGTGCAAAATGCCTAACGTAAAAAACAAAAAGAGACGGAGAGAAATTTACGTTAAACGCTATAAAAACAATGCTAAAGTTCGATTTGCATGTAATTAATAATATGAAATCATACATACGGTTACAATATTTGTGTCATTGACAATGTAGCATTCCACAAGCAACATTGATAGGAAAAACGAGAATAGGGCGGAAGAAAGCTAGGTTAGAAAGAGTGATGCGAGAAATTCGGTAGAATGAGTTATCGGGTTCCCAAGAAAAGGAAGAAAGAAAAGGCAAAATAGAAAAAAAAAAGAAAAAAAAAAGAAAAAAAAAAGAGGAGACACATGGTAGCTATATGACCAAGTGTATAATTGCCGTCATACTATTGATAAGAATAAGATAAAAATAAAATTAAGGCACAAAATGGGGGCATAATGGTAAGTGGACTATTGTGTGAATAGTAATAGAAGTTCAAGGCTTTATAAGTAAGACAAAAATAAAATTAAGGCACAAAATGGTGGCATAATGGTAAGTGGACTATTGTATGAATAGTAATAGAAGTTCAAGGCTTTATAAGTGTTAGGATATTATTGATTTTCACAATAATATTACATAACTAGATTTTAGCCCGTGCGATGCACGGTTTCTATTGAATTGTTATGTTAAAATAAAACTCCTATATATATCAACTGCTATATTCTATATATTAGATTAGACTGGGGTTTTTTTTTTGGATTGAATTTTATTTTAGATTTTTTTTTATTATAGTATTTGATTTTGGATGAAATTGTATATAAGAAATATTAATAATAAATTAATAAAATTATCTACGTGGCACCTAATTATTTATCTACGTAGCATTCGATTTTTTAATTCTAAAATAATTTTGAAGTCTTATTTTTCATTGGCCGAAATCATTAGATTTCCTACGTGGTGCTCTAATATTGGATTAATGTTTGATTTTGGATTGAATTTTATTTTAGAGTAGTGTTTGATTTTTGATTAATTTTATTTTAGATTTATTTTTTAATTATTAGAGCGTTTGATTTTGGATGGAATTGTATATATTAGTAATTATTAATTAATTTAAATATCTACGTGGCACCTAATTAATTATCTACGTGGCACTCGATTTTTTTAATTCAAAAATAAATTAGAAATCTTATTTTTCATTGGCTGAAACCATTAGTAATCTTAGGTGGCGCTCTAATAGTTCAGCAAATATGCCTCCTTTATATATATAATAATATTAGATTACTAAACAAAAAATTAGATGAAACAAAAACCTTTATCAAATATCCAAAAAAAAGTTAGAATAATACATACGTTGATATAACAGGTAGGAAATTAAACAAAAAACATATGACCAAGCTGGCCACCCTTGATGAAAAAAAAAAATGGGTCTCCTTGTATTTTAATTTTTTGCTTGACAAAGGACAATTAAGAACAATGTAACAATTAGTACATAATTGAAACCAATTGTTTGTTGGTTCAGTGGTGATTGGGGCTGAACTTGGTAGGGAGAACCCGTGTTCGATCCACCGCAACAACAATTGGGAGGGGACTGTAACCTAACCAACTAGAACTCGTCCCGAGTTCAAATTAACCCTAAGGGTGAAGCGGGTGCTAACACACACACAAAAAAAAAGTACGTAATTGAAGACACGCACACTAGCATAGTAGTAGAAGACATGCATACTAGCATAGTAGTACCACAACATAAACTTGAACCATCTCATAGAAGTTTTCAATTGCTTTGATTAATGCTCGCATTGTCCTTGAGTAGGATCCCAATAATACCAGTTGCAATACTGGGAACAACATTTAGAGTTCCAGAAGCACTGACCCCCAAGTCGTGTACACGCCTCAGTGAGCGAAGGACCTGTATTCATATAAGACCGTCTTTTATAAAAATTTGGCAATATTGATCTATAACATCTTAGCTTGCTTCGAAAATAAAGCTCATACTTATATATCGTCAATAATATTATAACAAATATAAATGCTACTTAAAAGCTAGAGAATCAATCGGGGCTGCGCTAATGTTCTGGCCCCACTTAAACGTAGATTGGAAATTTTTACAAAAAAAAATAAAAAATTTTTAATTTCTTATGTACGATTTTGAGCCATCTACAGCTTTTCACGCCATTTGAAAAAAACTCCCTCGAAAGAAAGGGAAAACTCCCTCAGAAAGATAGGAAACCCTAACCGCTCGACGGCTGATTCTCAGGCTACTATGGCCGATGATCTATCGGAACAGTATGCAAAACTGCTTCTGGATGACGATGAAGGGGATGATGTGGTGGATTTGGGGGGTATCATTACGGAGGAAGCGGAGGATAAAACTGCCCTAATGCTGGTAGGGAGATTGTTAACGGACAGGCCTTTCAATGTCGATGCTTTCAAACGAACAATGATACAAGCATGGGCGATGACAGGACGGGTAGTTGTCCGTAATATTGGACCAAAATTATTTGCTTTTCAGTTCTTCCATTGGCGGGATAAGGAGAAAGTGCTACAAGGATGCCCATGGTGTTTTGATCAACAATTACTGATCCTCACAGAAATAACTGGTGACGAACAACCAACGGAGGTGGCGCTCAATCACTCCCCCTTCTGGGTACGTATTCGGAACCTTCCTTTCAATTGTCGATCAAAGGAGGCTGTTAGGGCAGTGGCAAACTGTTTGGGTGAAATTGTGGAGGTGGAGGAGGATGAGTTTGGAATTGACAAAGACAGACGGGTAAGAGTGATCATGGATGTCCGCAAACCTTTGCGTCGAAAACGCTCTATAAAGAACAGGAGGGGTGACGAGGTAGAGGTGGAATTTAGATACGAACGACTACCTTTTTTCTGCTTCCTATGCGGCATGCTGGGCCATAGTGAGCGAGATTGCTCTTCTGTACCAGATGAAGAGCGCACAAAGGGCTTTAAGTGGGGTCTCAACCTTAGGGCATCTCCTAGGAAGGGGAGATCACAACAGCTTGAAGAGGTTGAGGCACTAAAGGCAGTGAAGAAGGTGCTTTTCGTCCCAAAAAGGACGAACCTAACCGAGTCATCTAGGTCAGAGGTTAGGCTGGAGCTTGGGGCTGTGGGTGAGAGGAATGGAAATATCGTGCAGGGAGGGAAAGAGGACAAGGAAAAAGAAGTGCACGGCTCACCAAATAAAGGGGTCCAGACCCCTACAAAGGAAACTTCTGCCCCTGTAGCAATTGAGGGTGAAAAGGAGAGGGAGGTACAAACTGCGGGGGTAAGGAATACTAGTGAGGAGGACCCCTTTGATCAACTTGCGTTCAAGGCAGGGTGTGGAGGAGGGAGAGCAAAGGTGAGAAAGTTAAGAAAAATCACACAAAAAAGAGGGGCGATGGGTGTATTAGTAGAGGGTGAGGGAAGCCAGGGGTTGAAGGTGGTAAGGCAGTTGGGGGAGGGAGTTGGAAAAAGTGATGTGGGTATGGTTGGGGAAAAGAGGAAAGTTGGGATGGATGGAGATGATGTTGTTATGGATGATCCTACGGAGGCTGGAAGATGCATCAGGCAGGTCTTTGGGGGTTCAGAATTTCAGGTTACAAATCAAGTAGCGGAGATTGGGTTTCATCAATCCCGCGAAGAGCAATGAAAATTTTAACCTGGAACTGCCGAGGGATTGGCAACCCTTGGACAGTTAATGCTCTCCGGGATCGATGCTGGAGAGAAATGCCAGATATTGTTTTCTTAATGGAAACAATGATAGACGCTAAGAAGCTAGAACGTGTAAGGAACAAATGTGGCTTTGTTCATGGGGTTTGCTTGAATAGCGATGGTAGGTCGGGGGGGATGGGCCTCTGGTGGAGGGATATAGAAATGAAGGTGTGCTCGTTCTCGAGTCATCACATAGAAGCTGAGGTATGGGGGGAGGATAACATTCCTAAGTGGAGAGCCATTGGCATTTATGGGTGGGCGGAAACGGAGGAGAAACATAGAATATGGGAGTTAATGACTAATCTAAAAACTCGATGCTCTCTACCGACGGTGATGTTTGGAGATTTCAACGAAATCCTTGGTATGCATGAGAAGGAGGGGGGTGTGGTGCGACGGGAAAGATTGATTGATGCTTTTCGGGAGGTGATAGACTCCTGTGCACTACGTGACTTGGGGTATAAGGGATGTATTTTTACTTGGCAGCATGGCAATACGGTGAACACCCTAATCCGTGAGAGGTTGGACAGGTACTTGGCCGATGAAGATTGGGTCTATCTGTTCCCGCACAATGAGGTCCTTCATTTTCCTATATACAGGTCTGACCATGCACCTATACTCTTAAAATGTGGCACGGAAAATGTGAGAAAAAAGGGGAAGAAATTGTTCCGCTTTGAGTCAATGTGGTTGTCAAGTGAGGAATGTGGCCGTGTGGTGTCAAGTGCTTGGGCGGGCTCGAGGGGGGAAACCATGGATGCGAGGATAGCTGCTGTCGCTGGCAGATTGTCGGGTTGGGCGGAGGCAACTTTTGGGGAGGTAAAAAAGAAGATCAAGATAGCCGAGCAAAAACTAAAATCTCTACAGGAGAGTAGACACGATGCGAGTGTGCTTGCCCAATGTAGGGGGATTGCGGAGGAGTTGGATGAACTACATAGACTGGAGGAGTCATATTGGCATGCTAGAGCAAGAGCAAATGAACTTCGAGATGGGGACAAAAATACGAAGTACTTTCACCACAAAGCAAGCCATAGACGGAAACGGAATAGAATTGCTGGGCTTAATGATGTGCATGGGGTGTGGCGGGTAAAGGCAGAGGAAATGGACGATATTATAGTGAAGTATTTTGAGGAGATCTTTGCTACCAGCAATCCTTCCGGGTTCGAGGCTGCTATGGAGGGTATAGACGAGAGAGTATCACCCGAGATGAATGATAGATTAGAGATGGAGCCGACAGGAGATGAGATTAGGGAGGCGCTATTTCAAATGCACCCTAATAAGGCCCCGGGGCCAGACGGGTTGCATGCCCTATTTTTTCAGAAGTTCTGGGGGGTTATTGGTGTGGATGTAGTGAGTTTTGTTAAGGCTTGGTGGAATGGGGAGGTGAGCCTAAGTGACGCAAATCGAACGTGCATTGTGTTGATCCCGAAGTGTAATGAGCCCAAAGGTATGACTGATTTCCGGCCGATTAGCTTGTGCAATGTGTTATACAAGATCATTTCCAAGACATTGGCAAATAAATTAAAACCAATGTTGGGGAAAATCATCTCAATAGAGCAGAGTGCCTTTGTCCCTAATCGCCTTATCACTGACAATGCTTTAGTGGCTTTTGAGGTGTTTCATGCAATGAAGAGGGGAGGGGAGGGCAAGGACGGTACGGCGGCTATGAAGTTGGATATGAGTAAAGCGTATGACCGGGTGGAGTGGAGTTTTTTAGAGAGCATGATGCATAAGTTGGGTTTCCGGCGCTCTTGGATTTCAAAGATAATGGGTTGTTTGTCGAGCGTCTCTTTCTCTTTCAAGTATAATGGTGGGATCACGGGTGCTCTCAATCCGGCTAGAGGACTTCGGCAAGGGGACCCGATTTCCCCGTACCTTTTCCTCATTGTCGCGGAGGCGTTCTCGTCCCTTTTGAGTAAGGCTGCGAGGGAGGGTTTTATTCATGGAGCTCGTATATGCAGGGGGGCGCCGAGGGTGTCCCATCTCTTTTTCGCCGATGACAGTATCCTCTTCACAAAGGCAAATTTGCAAGAATGCTCTAGAGTTGCTGATATAATCAGTAAATATGAGAGAGCTTCGGGTCAAAAAGTCAATCTAAGCAAAACTGAAGTTGCCTTTAGTAGGTCTGTTAAGCCGGAAAGGAGGGCGGCGATTGTGGAGACGTTGGGGGTAAGGGAGGTGGACCGACACGAGAAGTACCTAGGGCTTCCAACTGTTATCTGGAGATCAAAAAAATCCATTTTCACCTGCTTAAAGGAGCGTATATGGAAAAAACTACAAGGGTGGAAGGAGAAATTGTTGTCACGTCCCGGAAAGGAGATTTTGATAAAAGCGGTGGCACAAGCCATTCCCACTTACATGATGAGTGTTTTCCGAATACCAGATGGCCTCATTGATGAAATTCATGCTATTTTAGCCCGCTTCTGGTGGGGGGATAAGGAGTCGGAAAATAAGCTTCACTGGCATAGGTGGGAAGCCCTTTGTTTACCTAAGGCAATGGGTGGCTTGGGTTTTCGCGACCTCCGATGTTTCAACCAGTCACTACTTGCTAAACAAGGGTTCCGCCTTCGTGAGGATGATGGGTCTCTACTGGGTAATATTCTGAAGACCCGATATTACAAGAATGGGTCCTTTATGGAGGCTAGGCGAGGATATGATCCAAGCTATTCATGGAGGTCTATTTGGGGGGCGAAGTGTCTGCTTCTAGATGGGCTAAAGTGGAGGGTGGGGAATGGACTGTCGATACGCGTTTGGGATGATGCTTGGTTGCCTGGGAACGGTGCTCACTTAGTTCCGACCCCAAAAGGTAATAGTGACCCGAATCTGCTTGTCTCGCACCTGATTGATTTCGAACATAATTGCTGAAACGAGCAGACCGTGAAGGAAGTGTTTATTGAGGAAGAGCAAAAGAGTATACTTGATATTCCCCTCTCACAACGGTGGCCAAAGGATCGGCAGTATTGGTGGCCTACATCAAACGGAATGTATACTGTTCGGTCAGCTTACTGGCTTGGCATGTTGGGCCACACTCGAGCTTGGCAGCTACAATTTGGTGCCCACGAATCAGACCTGTGGCAGCTGGTATGGAAACTAGGTGGTCCACCGAAACTGAGCCATTTTATCTGGCGAGCGTGTAAGGGGAGTCTAGCAACAATGGGTGTCCTCTTTAGACGGCATATCAAACCCACACAGGGGTGCTCGATTTGTGGGGCGGGTGATGAAACCATCATACACGCACTCTTCGAATGTAAGCATGCCCGTGTAATTTGGGAGCACAGCGAGTTTCTAGATGTGCTACATGATGCTCCTGGCACTACTTTCGCGGAGAGGTTTGAATGGGTGGCTAGCAGAGTGGACAAGGAGAAGCTGCGAACCTTCGCAGCCTTGACGTGGGCTGTATGGTGCTGCAGAAACAAAGAAGTTTTCGAGTCGGTGATTGTGGAACCTATAAGTGTGGCATCTGGTTTCGTAAAGCTGGTCTATGATTATTGTGCCTACAATGCTAAGGTGTGTATGCAAGCTTCCCCATCTGTTGTTCCTTCGTTGGGGCACTGGACTCCTCCTTCTGATGGGAGGGTCAAGGTTAATGTGGATGCTCACATTCATGGTGGTGGTGGAGTATGCTTTGGCGTAGTGATAAGGGACGGTATGGGTCAGTTGTGTGCGGCTGCGGTGAAGAGGATTGAGGCGAGTTGGTCTGTGGAGATGGCTGAATCAGGGGCAGCGCTGTATGGCATGTCGTTGGCGAAAAGATTGGGGTACAACAACATTGTTCTGGAAAGTGATGTTCTTAATATTGTCCGAACGATTGTGCAGAAATGTGAGGGTGTATCCCCTATTTATCTATTGTATGATGATATTGCAAGGGCTAGCAGCTCCTTCACTTCTTTCTCCTGTACCCACGTTCGTAGGATGGGCAACACAATTGCCCACTTAGTTGCTAGGTGGAATGTCGAAGTTGGGTCAGAACGTATCTGTCTTGGTGTATTTCCCCAAAGTCTTATCACTTTGGCTGAACTTGATTTACAGTAATGATATTGCTTATTTTTCCCCTCAAAAAAAAAATCTACAGCTTTTCACCCACTAAAATAAAGAAAAAATATTTTCCACCCACTAATATCTTATTCGGGATAGGCCATTGTTTCAACCATGCAATTAGGTCTTTTCCTAGAGGTTAATTAAATTAGAATGGAGTATTGTGTATCAAGGGGGGACCTATGTAGACCCCGTGGGGTCCATAGGGACCCCCATTAGTTTTGGAAAAAAACTGTAAAAGTGATATTGGGGTAATTAATTGCACTTAAAATAGTTAAATTATGTGTAATTAACTTACATTAATTACAATAAAATATACTTGTAGCATATTGGTTGCTTTACTATTATGTTACACATTTTGTCTAGGTTCGAATCCTCCTAAAAGGATGTTAAATGTGATTTTTTCCCCCTTTTTTTGTCGTTTACTTGTCCTTCGTTGATCATCTAAATTCTTCATGTATATTATTTTTTTCCCTTTTCCTTCATCTCTTTTTCCTTTTTTTTTTCCTATGGTTCATGATTTTGCTTTTACAAAAACACAAAAAAGAATTCCACTTTTATAGACTTATAGTTGCATGTTTCATAGACTTAGAGGCTTAATTAATTCTCTGATACGTATACAATAGCATAATGCCCCATAACTGCTAATATTCCTTTTTTCATTAGTGTCTTTGTTTGTTATTTGTACTGGGGCAATTATTGTAATAAAGTAAATCTCCTTCAAATATGAAAAACTCGTTTTTTCCATTTTAAATTGATATCGCCCCAAGTCATTGTTGAAATTTGGACTAGGTATTGAGTTTTATTGTTACGAAAACCCAAAAAAAAAGGTTCCTAAATCCTACACATATTTTATCATGGTGTTTTTAATACTTCGACTACATACCTCTCAACTTAAACCCCCTAAAGGAGTAAATATGAGAAATTAGAAATCAAATAATAAAATTATTTTGGACCCCCATTTATAAATTCTTGGATCCGCCCCTGTTGTGTATGATCGATAGGTTAGCTTTCGAATCCCTTCCCCTATTTATAATTTGTACTGCCCAAAAACAAAAAAACAAACATTGAAGCTAGAGCAGGAAAATCAAATATACCTGATATCAGCACCAGAAACATTAAGAGTAGAGCCAACTTAAAAACAAAGGAAAAAGAATACTTTTCCATCGAATGAAGGTAATTTTTATTATCAAGGTTTTTTCAGTAAATATTTGATGAGGAAGGGATGAGAACTTGAACTCAAAATGTCTTCTATTTATACTACTTATTTACCAATTTATTAATTCTACATACTTCATTAACTATCTTTAGTTGAACAAGTCTAAAAAAGATCTATACAAATTTATTACGCACATAAATCATGGCATGTGAACAGAGAAAATGAATTTTAAAATGTAACACTTGCTTTATTTGTTTTAGCGGAAACTATCACTATAAGAATTTGTATCTTAACGTAGTGACAACTTAACGGGTTAAAAATTCCATCGCAAAAGCCTTTTGCGACAGGGCTAACAACCAAATAAAGACGGGAATAACCGTCGCAAATGTCTTTTATGACGGGTTAACGACGGAATTTTCCATTAATGACACCCCCTTTTATGACAGGTCCGCGACAAGAAATCCCATCATTAATCAACGATTATTTGCTTTTAACGACGAAAATTCTCGTCCCGTCGTTAGTGGTACAATTTCTTGTAGTGTATTTTCAATAATGGGAAATACAAAATTATACATTTTCCTTTTGTAAGGAAGGAATGCTACACTTTCTCAAGTTTCCTTCCTAATTCTTACTACTCTTTTTCTTTCCTCTCCTACATCCTCTCATTGAATAGCGGGCAAGACTAGACAAGTTGTTCTCTCGCCTTAATAAGAGACTTCGTATTTCAAACTATTCGAGCTTGAACGAGTAAACATATGGAGATAATTATGGTGAACTAATTACAAATATCAATCAATAAAAAGAGTGATACATAAATTGTCGGGTACATTGATTCCTTAATTAGTTTAACTTATTTATATTTTTCGTGGGGAAACTACTTCAGAATATGTATTTGTAAACTATATATAGCGTCTACTTTCTGTTATATTGCCAAAAAAAGTCAACCTTTCATCTAGTTGACTTCTAACAAACTTCTTATCTACGTAATTTAGTTGCTTAAAAATGTAAGTCGAGGCAACCCATTAAAAAAAATACTCCAATCATCATCCCGATCACTAAAATATACCAGATCCATAATACTTGTATTTAAAAAAGACCAACTAATAAACATTTCTGTACCGACTACTTGCCAATTTGTCATGCATCATGGTTACAACGAAATTAATTGGAATCATTTGACCATTGACTTTCCGTAGTACTTCCTCCGTTTCTTAATGATGTTCCAATTCTTTTTTCACGTTTGCCAACGCAAGTTTTATATCGTTTTTAATTTATAATTACACAATATTAAAAAATTAATTTTTTTTGATATTTTTAAAGTATTCATTTAGACGAATCAAACAAGATCTGATCACATGAATATGTTTTTTTCTTATATATTAAAAATGATTTACAAGATTCCCTTCAACTGTGAATAGTGTCAAAAACCTAAATTAGAACATCATTATGAAACTGATGAAGTATATAAAAAATAAACTATCCTACAAATACTCCTTCAATTCAAGTGACTAGATTTTGGATTGGATGTACCTCATGTATTTGAAATAGTGTTATATGCCGAGTTGTGATTAGTCGAAGCCACATCAGCACAATCACATGGGATTTTTTTTCGATTGGTATCATATACGTGATTTAATTATTTAACAAACAATTAATGTTGATAAATTTATATTAAAGTTTTATATATCCATTTAAAAAGAATTAGTAACCCATGTCATCATTTAGAAGTGGGAAATTATCTTGGTTTCTTTTAGCAAATCTACATCGTTTGTTTTGGTAGTAGCCTAGTAGTTGGAAGCGTTAATTAGACAACGCACGAATGTAATAAGCTCGAACTCTCATAAAGGAAATGGTATTACAATAAACCTATTGTACTTAAATGGTATCGCTTTCAGTCCATTATGTCAAGATTTTTGGTGTTAAAAAAGGCCTCATCAAATGTAATAGTGACACAAAGGGAATTTCAATTTATCTATGATTCTAATTAAGAAATGAAATTGGATCCGTTTCAACCCAACTCTACTTACTCCTACTTGTATGGTGCACCTCGAGTCTAGTCACGATCATGACTATGAATTTGTAATTGATACTTTGTATTATTGTAGAGGTTGAAAAGACAATAACTAAGTAATAATTGATGCATGTAAGAAACTAAAAGAAGGGGAAATAACCATCTTAAAAAGGATACAAACACAAATTTCAAACTAAGAATTGCGTACTTTAATTTCCACCAAAAAATTATCTTATTTAATTAAATTGCAAAAGGATCGAACTTTCCGATCTCTCATACAACCAGATATTAAACTCATACGCCAAAATATTAATTTGATAAAGAACAATAATGATTCATACTTAATTGTGTTAATTAGAAGTTTCTGCTGCCTTCAAATGTTTGGCCAAATTGCCAATTAGCCGGTATGACGTTATTAGACTGCACCATTTTACCATCACTAGTAGTTACTTGGAATGACAAACTTTGCCCTATCAAATTTTTCGTGAATTGCCAATTTTGACCCCAATTACGCGTCATTTGCATCCAATTTTGGGAATTAGACGGCTTAATCTTAACATCAACCACATTTCCAGCACCCCCGACATTAAACACTAGTACAAGGTACCATCCTTGAGTCCCTTGTAGTAGGAACTTCAAGCCACCCTTCCTAACACAGGGAACTCGGCGAAATCGTACAGGTACAATCCCGGCTTTGTATTCCGCGATTGTTAAGAACATCTTAAGTGATAAATCGAAGTGTTTTTGAGGAGGATTACACCAAATATCGACTGATTTTGTGTAATTAGGGGGGCAGAAATTTGTGGCAGTGATCTTAATAGTATTATGGCCGGGTTTGCACCATTTGGAGTTTACGCATTGTATCTCATAACAAGATCCACATGCCGATCCATTGTTGAATAACGCCGTGCTTAATGCTGCTGTTTTAAGGCCGTAACCTTGTGTGTATAGATTTTTATACCCACAAGCACCGTCTGAAAATAATCAAATCAAAATAAATTTTATAAATTATTTTCACAAAAATCATAACAAAAAATCACTTGGTATAGTTTATAGAGATGAAGAATTTCACCTCTACATAGTCAAAATCCGTCTCAAACTGATAATTATAAATAAAGTAATCAAAACATTTGAGATAGAATTTTGGCAAATGCATTACTAATTTGAGATGGAATTTTTGGAACTCCGTACACAATTCCTTCTCAATTATAATTTAGTGACAAATTTAAGTAATCCATCTCAATTTGAGATGCTTATAATACTTGTCTCAAATTCCGTCTTTAATAATGCATAATTTTGTAGTGAATTGAAAATACGTCATTTAATGATACATAATACTTAATTATATCGTGCTTCTAGAGTTCTTGAAACACTTTAGGATTTTTTTAAAAATAAAGCAGTGGAAAAAGGAATATTACGAGACCTTTTGTTGTGAATTCATGAGCTTCTCACACCCAAAATCGAATTAAATTAAATACTTTGTATAAGATTGAATAGCTTACACATAGTCTCGCCTCCTTTTATATCACCATAAAATGTAGCATGAGCATCCGTCACCCATTCATTGTTGGCGGCTTGACAGCTTAACGAAAGTGCTATTGTAATAGCCAAAAAACAATAATACAAAAATGGAAAAAATCTAACCATTTTTACTGTAAAAATGTATGATTTTTGTTGTAAAAATGTATGATTTTTATTCAATTTTTATAATTAATACTATTATATTATGATGAGATTTTCTTATATAATGGTAAGAGCTAACTAACACATATATATGGGAGAGGATGGTCCAAATTTGGTAATATGCTAATGAATCAATAATCTATTGCCCATAATTAAGAAGTACATCTCACTTACTATGTTTGTTAATATTATTTTCTGATTCTTTACTAACTTTTAGGGACGTTTAAATTGATCAAGGAGATATATTCTCCTTGATTATAGACTTAGAGTATTTATAAATTGATTACCTACAACATTCACTATAACTTAATTTTAGCATATATTTTATTATTGACTATTACAGATATGCTTCCATTTCTACTTATATATTTGCCAATGCACATTTTTTGTATTAATTCTATTTGCACAAACTTTATAAATTTAAACTAATCATTGAGACGGTTAAACAAGATTACGTATTAATATGTTCTTTTTTATGCATTGGAAAGAATGTATAAGAATCTCTTCAGTTATAATTGTGTCAAAATTCTAAAATGAAATGTCATTATGGAAAGGTGAGAGTACAAGAAATGTAAAATTTAATTAAACTAAGGAATGTAAAATTTAATTAAACTAAGAAATGTGTATCACCGAAAAAGAGTTGAGTTATATAATTTCTAATGTTATACTGGATCTGCAGACTTTAATTTCCACCAAAAAAAAATCATCTTATTTAATATTGATTGAAAAATGATCGACTTTTTTTTATCTCTTTTACAACCATATATTATGGCAATAATCAATTAAACTTGTAAGTCAAATATTAAATCGATTAAGAAAAATAATTCATACGTAATTAGAAATTTTTGCTTCCTTCAAATGTTTGTCCAAATTGCCAATTAGTCGGTACGACATTATCAGATTGCACCATTTTACCATCACTTGTAGTCACTTGGAATGACAAACTTTGTCCTAACAAATTTTGCGTTAATTGCCAGTTTTGCCCCCAATTACGTGTCATTTGCAACCAATTCTGAGAATTAGATGGCTTAATCTTCACATCAACAACATCTCCAACACCTCCTACATTAAACACTAGTACAAGAAACCAACCTTGATTCCCTTGTATTAGAAACTTCACGCCACCCTTCTTAACACAAGGAATTCGCCGGAATTGTACAGGCACAACCCCGGCTTTGTATTCCGCAATTGTTAAGAACATCTTCAATGATAAATCGAAATGCTTTTGAGGAGGATTGCACCAAATATCAACCGTTTTTGTGTAATTAGGAGGGCAAAAGTTTGTGGCAGTGATCTTAATAGTATTACGGCCGGGTTTGCACCATTTAGAGTTTACGCATTATATCTCATAACACGATCCACATGCTGATCCGTTGTTGAATAATGCCGTGCTTAATGCTGCTGTTTCAAGGCCGTAACCTTGTGTGAACAAATTTTTGTACCCACAAGCACCATCTGCAAATCAAATCAAAATTAGTTAAGAAATTTATTTTCAAAACAATTGAAAATCATGTAATTTAGTATTTATATCGTGTTTCTAGAGTTCTAGAGACCCTCCATGTTTTTTTTAATTAAGGCACATTAAAAAGTAATATTACGAAACCCTTAGTTGACAATAACGTAGTTATCCTAGTTGATAAATACTATTAAATTCATGAGACTATGGGTGTATTAGATTGAGTAGCTTACACATAGTCTCGCCTCCTTTTATATCACCATAAAATGTAGCATGTGAATCCGTCTCCCATTCGTCGTTGGCTGCTTGGCAGCTTAACGAAAGTGCTATTGTAATAGCCAAGAATGGGAGAAATTTGACCATTTTTAATGTAAAAATGTACGAGTTTATAATTATATTATGATGAGGTTATGATATATAATTGTAAGAACTAATCAATATATAGGAAGAAGATGGTCGAAATTTGGTAAATTTTTGCAATATGGCAATAGATCAAATAATCTTTTGCACATTAAGAAGAAAATCTCACTTTCTATATATGTTTGTTAATTTATATTTTCTGATTCTTTACTTTAATTTTCGGGAATTTTCAATGGTTATATTATACGGGTATATTTATTCATCCAATAATTCTCTCTTTGTTTAATGCTTATGGTTGTGGTTACTTATTGGATTAGGAGCTCGAGCTTGTTCAAGCTCAAACATGTCCAATATTCTCTCTTTGTCGAACACATTTATTTATACATAGTATTTAAAAAAGAAAATCATATACCATTAGATGACATGTGTCACCATTTTTTCATAGATCATTAGATGACATGTGTTACCCCATATTTCATTCATATTTTTTTTCTTCCAATTTTTCATTTGTTATATGAATTATTTTACAGCTTCAACACTTCTTTCCCTCCATCTTCCTCTTTCAATATCAATTCCCCATTTAGTTCATATATTCATTCAACCTCTTCCACTTCATCTCCCTCTTTAACATTCAATATTAATATATCATCTATTTTATATATTTTTCAATTTTAAATTTAACTCATATATAAATCATATATTTCCACTAATTAAAATCACAAATCCGCAATAAAATTAACACTTTAAAAGATG
The DNA here is from genome assembly GCF_020520425.1 of Spinacia oleracea. NCBI lineage: Eukaryota > Viridiplantae > Streptophyta > Magnoliopsida > Caryophyllales > Amaranthaceae > Spinacia > Spinacia oleracea. Next base: position 132,548,066 of record NC_079487.1, read on the forward strand.
ACTTAATAACTAATATAAATTGCCCGTTCAAAGAACATGCTCAAAAACTAGTTGATACTTGATAACCGACTTGACTCGGCTTCCTTGCAGCCTAGGCGCCTAGCTACTTCGCATGGATTGACATTGATCTCCATAAAAGAATTTTTATAATTTAAATAGTAAAAAAAGAAACATATCCTAGGTAGCAAAGAATTTTGCTCACCAAATGATACTTTTGAACTTAAACATTTATCTCATTCCATATTAATCCATTAATAGAATAAGCTGAAAATCCTCATATTCCTTTTTAGTTTTCTTAATTAATTAATTTGAAACGCAATAATTTGAAAAAGGAACGAGTTTTGAAAAAAGGATTTTGGACGGGCAAGCCCACGTTACCACGAGTCCATGACACATAACGCCGAAGTCCAAAGATGATTAGTCTAAATTCTAATTAACAACTCGTATTTTTAGTTTAGTTTACGAACAAGCGTGAACAAATAGATTAAGCTCGCTACGTATATACTTCGTATGAATCAAGCCATATAACTTAATGTTTGACTTGTTAATATTTGTATTTTTGGTGTATAATTCGGTTTACCCTTAGGGCTAATTCGGATTCGGGCGAGTTTCGAGTGGATATATTCTAGTCCCCTCCCAATTATTGTTGCGGGGACGAACACGGAATCCACCTTACCAAGTTCAGCCTCAATCTCCACTAAACCACCAGGCAATTGGTGACTTGTTAATATTTGTGAACATTTAATTTAATTTCTTTTGTAAGCTTGTTCTTATTCGAGTATAACTTGTTTAAATATCATACATAAAAATTAAAATTACTACTCCGTATATTATACTACATTTATATAAAAAGTATCTCCATAATGGCGGGGATGAGAATCGATCTCAGGATCACCTTGAATCGGGATGAAAGCTCTAACCAACTGAGCTATCTATCACTCTCGGTATCTTTCATTTCTTTGGTCCAAAGTAGGAACTAATTAAGAAAAGTAGAAAACCCAAACCCATAATTGAACCACTCGGAGCAAGAGGTTCAAAAGCATTACATTAAATTTAGTTGAAACTTTTATTTAATTCTTACATGGCTTGAAAACAATTAAAGCATACATAACAAAAGATAATTCAAACTAACCCTCTTAACAATAGCTAGGTGACAATTTCAGGACTTACATTTTATCAAAACAAAAAAAAAAAAAAAAAAATTCAAACTAACCGTTCTACTGGAGGTGGTTAGCGATTTCATCTTCGGATCCATGTTATTCAAACTAAACCGAACCATACTGATTTTCGCGCGCAGTTCCGTACGTGTATCGGGTTCATGACTAGCTTAGGCCGGAGGAAGGTCGGCACCACGGTTGTTTCGCGGCAATACTGGTTGCAACGACGGCCAGTTAGGAAGAATTTTCTTCACACCACCAACAATGCTGTCATTCATTGCGGCGGCGGCTGCAGTAGGAGAAAACTTAATAAGTGCAAAAGAGTCTCCTTTGAACAAATAAGCCTCATTGTTACGATGTGAAGCGAATGCCGCATCAATTCCCCTTTCAAAAACGGTGTTTCTCAGACTACCAAACCCTTGTGTTATTGAACGGGTGGCCGTAACAAGACGCGGCGGCGATCCACCACCACCACCACCACCACCACCATAGTTTATAACAACATATTGATCACCTTTAAAGAGGTAAGCTTCATATTTCGTTGTTGATGACTCAAACGCTGCATCTACTCCGGTCTCAAACACAGTCTTTTTAAAAAACGGGAACATTTTCCTGATCTTCATCGGACCAGCAATAATCCTGTCATTTACAAAGCTTATATGTGCACACAGATTTCCAGAGAAGATGAAGGACTCATTCACATCGTGAGACCCGAAAGCACAGTCGATTCCGTACTCTGCAAATGATGTTTCCTTCAGTGATGGGAACCCTTCGCTTATAAGAGCAGGTCCTTTAACAACCTTGTCCCTTGTTGATGGTGATCCTGTAGGTGCGTAGTCGAATATGATATACTCATTTTTCATGAAGATATATGCTTCGTTTTGGCGAGAAGAACGGAATGCTGCATCAATGTAGCTTTGTAAGGTGGTTGTCTCATTCGCGTACCAGTCTTTGGCGGAGGCACTGCTACTTCGTCGTCTTCTTCGATTGGGCGGGTTGGTAACTGTGTCTTCAGCTGGTAAGTAGAAGTCAAGCTTGAGATTTGCTGGTTTTTTGTTTCCATCAAGGTAATAAGTTACTGGCCTTAAAATGTTGATCAGTCTTTCTGGGTGGGATTGTGGATTGAAGTTGTCGTTTAGGATCAACATGTCATCTGCTCTTTCACGTCTGGTATACCTGTATCGATCGATTTTTGAAGTTCAGTTCAGGAAAAATAAGTGATTATTCCCAGTACAATCAGCAAATATTCAAACTTTATCAACAAGTATTACCAATTTAGTCAATTTTAGTAATAATAACATAAAACAAAACAAAAAAAATTGACATTTAATACCTTAGAAAACCAGTTTTTGTAATTTAATACCTTACTTAACCAACCGATCGAATCCGATCTACACCTAAGTGATAAAGTGACTCGAAACGACTCGACCTGATCATGACCTGACCCGGACCCGACTAGATGACTTGTTTTGACAGTTCTAGGTCACACTAATTTAGTCAAAAGATTACCTCAACTTCCTTTTATTTCCTTTGAGTTTTCCTCATACCAAGTACTCCACCATTTATGTTATGTGGTTTTCATATATTTCCTCATAAAGTAAATTAGCAAAAAAATATATAAGTCTACCAATTCATTTACTTTTGATTTCCATCATTTCTTAATAAAGTTAAAGATTCAGCCTAGAACAATATTTTAAGGACGGAGAGTGTAACTAACATAAGTCCAGACAAGTCCAAACAGATAAGTTAAAATCAAATGAATAAACCATACTCATTAATTAACAAATATTCTTGGGTTATATAATTAATACTCCCTCCGTCCCGGAATACTCGACCCGCTTTGACCGACACAGAGACTAAGAAACTTAAATTGACTTATTTAATTTAATAGGTAGTAGTTGATAGTGGGGTATTATTTTATTGTAGTTAATGGGAGGTGGGTTAAGAGGTGGGGTTGGGGGAGAGTAGGGGTTGAATTTTTAATTATTTTTTGTATGGAGTAGGGGGTAGGTGGGTTAAAAACAGGTCAAATATTAAGGGTCGACCCAATAAGGAAAATAGATCAAGTATTCCGGGATGGAGGGAGTATCAATTAGGACAACATATTAATTTGCTAGCTAGTAAATTATAATGTTTAAGGGAAGATACTAACTGTGAGCCACGGGTAGTGATAAGCCTGAAACGTTGAGCAGATCGGATATACTGAGGCGCAATACCAGCAACAAAACAGACCTCATCTTGGGTAGGATACTTATAACGATCCCCAAGAGTCTCCGCAACCCAAATTCCACCTGGTGCATACATTTCATACCTCCAAGCTTCAACAACACTTTGATTTTCATTAGGCTGTAAAGTTACAGAAGGAAACCAAGAACTACTAAGAGTGGTACTAACAAAGGCGTAATTAGCAGGGTGCATTGAATTCCCAAGTGGACGGCCACCTTCATGTATATAATGTTCCAAGTTGTGGAAGATGTTGTCAGGGGTGTGAAGTTGACGCCTCGCCTGAAAACCATCTCGGAATATATCGTGATAATGAGCTCGATCCCACCGGAATACGTGTTGTTTTATGTCTGCATCACCTGTTAATAAAATATTATTGATAAGAAATATAATGTTGTACTACTACTATATCATATTGTTAACAATAGTAGAGCTGATTAACATGGCCCTATCCGTGGCCCGACCCAAAATTACCGGGTTTTGAGTAGAATAGAGATGATCAACATGGGCCCCGGCCCGACCCGGGGTTTTGGGCAGAATATTCTGGCACGATTTTTGGACCCGGCCCGAACTTTTATAAAAAAATTGCGGACTATGGGCAACGTAAAACAACAATTTTAGTTATAAATTTGGCCCAGTCCGAAATTGGCCTGAAAAGACCGCTATTTTTTTGCCCGAAATAGCGAGATTTGGGCACAAAATTGCCCTGGCCCAACCCGACATAATTGCTAGAATTTTATGTCCTCGGCTCGGCCCGGACTGCCTTTTGATCAGGTCTAGAGCAGAATAGTCGGCCCGATTTTCTGGCCTAGCCCGGACTTTTTTAAAAAATTGCGGGCTTTGAACAACATAATACAACAATTTCAATTATAAATTTGACCCGGCCTGAAAATCCCGCTTTTTTTAGCCCGAAATAGCGGGTTTGAACATAAAAAATTGGCCAACGGTTTGGCTCGGCCCCGGCCCGACACAATAGGCAAATTTTTGTGCCCTATGTGCGGCCCGACCTGCATTTTGATCAGGTCTAGTTAAGATATAATACAAATCTACCACATACGATATTCTATCATTTAGAATAACTAAGTTATCCTCAGTACCCGTACTGTCACGGTACTCGATATCTGTAAGAGCCTTTGGTGGGATTGGGTCTAAGCAGTTGAATTTGTAGATACTTTCTTGTAAAAATTGAACGGCTAGTTCGTCTTTTTGGTCTAGAGGTTGTGGGTAGTTTGCAGCACAACCTCTCCATGGAGAATTCGGGGGGATTGACATTGTAATTAATTAAATTATCAGCTCTGATAATCCTAAGTTTGTAAGAAGGTTGTCTGATAGGTTTCGACTTTCGAGGAGCTGAGGAAGATTATATGTATATATAGAACTAATAGAAGGACGATTCATTTCGACGCCGAATATTTTTCGATCTGGTTTCTGTACATAAACCAGGTGCCATTATTGACATTTTCAAATACCGTCAAATGGAATAAGGAGTAGAGATGTTAAACTTTTACACGAACATTTACTTTTCCATCACCATCAAATGAGTGAATTTCCGAGTAAATAATACGTCTGGAATAAGAATAATATAAACTTTTCTATAAAGCGTTCTTACACAAAAGATCACTTTGGTGTCATATAAGTTAAGCAATGGAACCAATTAGTTAAGCACTTGAACTAATTAGTTAAAAAAATGAACTAATTAGTTAAGCAATTGAACCAATTAGTTAAGCAATGTAACAAATTAGTTAATTAAGAAATAGAACCAATTAGTTAAGCAACCAGAGTGGTCTTTCCAGTAAGACGTTCTTACACAAAAATTTTAATAAGAATAATCGATCTAAAGTTTCAACCTTGGCGACTTAAGTTGATAATGTATACGAAGTATTGATCAAGAGTAAATAATACGTCTCGAATGAGAATAATATCGATCAAGAAACACGATGTTATTCTCCAAAGTTTCAACCTTGACAACTAAGTGGATAGTATCGATCAAGAGACAATATTATTCTCCAAAGTTTCAAAATGTCAACTCAATAACGTAAGTGGGTGAAGTAATATTTATATTCCTTAAATAACTTATTTCTGAAAAAATTAAATCAGATAAAACCGGATCATCATATCTATTATCTTATGTGCATTTATTTATCGTTGAATATGTTTAGCTCCTCATTAAAATAAATTATGTAAATTTCACGTCATGGCATCAATACGAATCTAACGTATTTTCCCAAGCAAGATAGAACACTGTAATGTGGCAATATTTCCTGATGCTATGATCCATCGTGTCTCAAATCAGGAAAAATTGTCAAAAGAAACTTTTTTTATGTCACACTTTTTTTTTTGTTAAAAACATCTTTTAATACTTTTTTTTATTGGAAACATCGAAACACCCTGTATGATAATATAATTTTAGTAAACAAACAATTTCTAGCCAAAAAAATGAAGTTTTTTGGGCGTTGCCTCCAACTATACGCGTGTATTAAAAAAAAGTCATGACAAGTCGAACAAATTAATTATGAAATTCAAAATAAACATTTCCTTTGTGTCCGAATAAGCCATAACGGCATTATTCCAAATTACAAATGAGAGAAAGGAGATTCGAACATAAGAACCCCTCGCTCGAAAATCAAAATCAATATGCGTTGTTGTGCATGGTTAACCAACACGGCTACAAGATCTTCTAATCTGTCCTTGATTTCCAGTAAGAACCCCAATTCGGCCCATATTAACCATGGCTGGACCAAACCTATTTCTGAAATAATCAGGAGAATACGCTAAATTCTTCACAATGCTGTTCGTTAATGGAGAACTTGCTATGTTTGCATCAATCTCAAGTATTGCTTGGTTTACCAACAGATGTTTGTAGAAGCCATTATCGATCCGATAATGGTTTCTTGGGTTGTGCTTGAAGTAAACTTTGCTGTTCGACCCACCCTTCTTTGGACATATTTTCTTCAATGCATATAGCATACCGGTATGCATCCTTGCGTCCGGCTTACCGGTGTTGTGGAAATTGTATAGACGGTGTTTGAAGTTGTCGCAGTGTGTACTTCCAACAGAATGTCCACCTGTAGTGAACCAAGTTAATTTCATTAGCTTATTTGTATATAGTCTATAGAGTATAGACATGAGAATTGGAAACTAGGGCTCGTTCAATATTACAGTCAGTTTCCAGTTTTTTTGTCTTTTTTGGAAGTGGTATGATTTAGACTGGATCGTGAACTAAAAGATAGTCTTATTTATATTAATCTTGTTTGATTTTGAAAACTTGATACAAAAAACTAGAAATTATATATATTTTTTTCATATTTTGTTTTTTAGTTTTGTAGAAACCTAATACAATATCGAACGGGCCGACTTTTTGGGTGAACTTTAAATTAATTAGCATTCCATTGTTTTTGTTAATGTTCTTCCTATTTGAAATCTTACAAGTTGTAACTATTTATAACTTAAGATAATCTAGAATTTGTTTTAGTACATAAGAAAAAAAGATATACTCCCTCCGTCCCTTAATTCTTGCACCGGTTTGACCGGTGTGGAGTTTAAGACACTTGAATTTACTTATTAATTTAATGGGTGTTAGTTGATAGTGGAGTATTCTTTTAATATAGTTAGTGGGAAATGTGTAAGGGATGAGAGTGGTGAGTGGGGTATTTGTATTTTTAAATGATTTTTTGTAGGGAGTAGTGGTGTAGGTGGGTTAGTAAGTAATTGTGAGAAATAATATAATATTGGTAAAAAAAAATCATTTATAGAAGCGGTGCAAGTATTAAGGGACGACCCTGAAAGGAAAGTGGTGCGAGTATTAAGGGACAGAGGGAATAGTTCTCTAGAGTCTCGTTTGATTTTTCTTAGTGAGTAGTTTAAGATATCAATTTTTTACAACTTTTACTAGCTAATACGAAATTAATTAAAAAAATTTATGGTCATAGATGTCCATTGACAAATATACGCAATTAAAACAGGAAGATCAATAAAAAAACGGAGAGAGTACCTAGAAGAACAACGAAGTCTTCCTTGCTTAGTCCTCTTGAAGCAAATAGATGGAGAGCGTCACGTACGGGCATGTACTCGGATGGAAGATTAGCAAGGGCTTCACTTTGACGTGAAACTAGACCATCTCGTCGTCCTGTTTCTACGTAATACCATTTACCTCCAGCCTACATTCCAATTTGTAGTAATTAGTTTGAGACATTTAACATAAGGTTACTGAAATGAGACAGAAAGAGTACACACTACAAAATTGTACCATTAGCGACGGGATTTCCCGTCGCTAAAGGTCAATAATTGTTGATTAATGACGGGATTTCCGGTTGCGAACCCGTAATAAAAGGGGGTCGTCGTTAATGCAAAATCCCGTCGTTAACCCGTCGTAAAAGATATTTGTGACGGTCGATTCCGTCTTTGTTGGTTGTTAGCCCCGTCGTAAAAGACTTTTGCGACGAAATTTTTAACCCGTTGTAATTAGGTTGTCGTTAAAGATAGAAATTTTTGTAGTGAGTACCAAACATACGTCTAGACTTTTGCAAAAATATCACAATCATTAAGACTTATGGATGTAGTATACTCACCAAAAAGACAGAACTTCTAGCCGCAATTGTAAGTACATCTGCACAAGAGACAACCCCGGGACAAATTTTCTCTACCGCTATCTTAGCAGCATCCACGACATCAAAGCCTCTAAGGCTTAGATTTGGATTCGCAGTTTTCTCTGTTTTTGGTCCATCGAGTAGGACTGATGCATCACATCCCTTTATTTCAACACAAAACCACAAAAATGCATATTAATTAATTAGCAAATTAAGTATGATGCTAATTAAATTAACTGATAACATCAAATTCAGTATAATGATCGACTTACCCTAACAATGCAATCATGAAACTGTAATCGGATGAGACCGGCCACAATAGTTGGATCCTTAGCGAACTTAGCCTTAACCACATTAAAGATAATTTCTTCAACATTGTGATCCCAACATTTACCCTTATAGTAGCCAACAGATAGTTGACCATAACAATGGCTAGCAAGTGTTACTAGAATGAGCCCTAGGGCTAAGGCTAATGAAGAAGAGGTACGCCTCATTTTCGATATCAGACCAATCTAGCTAGCTTAATTAGCCTGTTTAATTAAGAATGGGATATGTAATGATGTTTGTAGTAATTAATGAGGATTGTTGAAAAACTCTCCCAATATATATAGCACGAACCTAAACAAAGTTGTTATGCAATCGTGTATTAGTATTAGCAACTAGACTTAATTAACTTGCATGTTAGTACAACTATTATTAATTAGTTGATTGTTTAGGGTGTATAATGATTGCATTTGATATAAGAAGAATGTACGTGAAATAATTAGTAATTTACGCGGTACACCTCTCGTTAATCATTATGCTATGATTATGGCCGTAATCTAGCTTATAAAATGACAATGATATGATTGATACATCCCAGCAGAACAGACATGCTCCATGACTTTAAGAAATTATCTACTAGAAGTAGTATATATGTTGGGATTATTGATGGATTGGAGTTGACCCGTATTTATATATAAGAGGATGTTTTGTAAGTCAAATCATAATCTAAGATTTCATATTTGCAAATTGACGGAGGTGAGAGGGTAAAGGCACATGCAATAGCTAGCTAGCGACAAAATTGTTACGTTGCGACGACTTTGTTTATGTACATATATACTTCTTATATTCTAAGGTATGTAAATGGAACAACAAGCAATTATTAGTGTTTGAATGGTTCTAAACCCAGAATCGATATCTGATCTGTCAAGGATGCATTATGAATTTGAGTTTTGTGATCGGTGTAAAAAAAAAAGCTTCTGAAGTTGTCTTTACTAGATTCGTTCCATCCAATTAGCTACGTGGTGTTAGGGATAAATGGGGTCAGGTAGGACGGGACGGATGTGGATGAAGGTCCCTAATCATCATCCCCACCTAAAATTCCTCCTCATCCCAGCCCCATCACTTATAACGGGTACAAAATTCATCCTAATCCTCACCATAATGGGTACAAACTAAAATTCATCCACATCCCAACGGGTACAAGCTAAAATTCATCCATGCCTACCACCCGCCTGGGTATCCATCCCCGTCTCGATTACCCCTACCCCATAACAATGCCAATACCCATGCGCAGTGGAGGAGCCAAGATTTGTAGGTTGGGGGGCGAGAAATTTACGTAAAAAATGTTAAAAAGGAAGTTTGGCTGAAGATGGAAGTTGAACCTTGTATCTTGGGGTTCAAATATGCTCCTTTGACCACTGGAGCGTAGGAAAATTTATGTTTATACTTACTGTTGTTAATACATATTGCTTAGTTTTTTTATCTTTGGGTGGGCGACCGCCCCTACCAACCTCCCGCCCATGCGTCAATACTCGCCTAATTTTTCTTATTTAGCAAACATTTGCCAACATATATAATCGGAAAAAAGTGTCTTATGACTAAATTTAAAGTAACATATATAATCGGAAAAAAATATCTTCCATAACAAAGAAAAAAAATTATATTATGATCACCTACAAATAAATCCAAACACAAAAAAAATATCTTAAACTTAATTTAGATCTTTTTAAAATTTTAATTCACATAGGAAAGGACATTCGGGTCAGGTTGACGCTATGAACCAGGCCGAGTGGGGATGGGGCAGAGCGAAAGGGGATGGCCTGGGAGGAGAGACGAGTATGGGGCGGGTTCAACTCAAAATCTCGCACCCGCTAAACATCCCTCCATCCTCGCTTACTTAGGGCAACGAGTCTCCCTTAAAACTTAGTTCCAGTGACACCCATACATGGTGTACATCGCCTAGCTAGCTTGAGTTTTTTCCGTCTGAGCTACGTGGTCGTACAAGTTCTTTCCATCCGAACAATTGACTGGATAGCTATATTTGGATTGTACTGATCGATTATATTGGGATAGCTATATCTGGATAGTAATTGTATAGACGAATAAAAAATGTTCAACAAAAATTACGAATCTTCTTATTGATACTAGTAGAAAAAGAGGCATAACTTTTGCATTCATTAGTGACGTCATAGCCTCGTTTTTAACGGGAGGGCCGTAAATATATGAATGTGTTTACATTTGTGACGTTTTTTTTAACACCTCAAATGAATCAATTTTACATTTTTCTACCGGTATGAAGAGGAAGACCGGCCCGAGTTCGTTAAAACCCAGCACCTTGCACAAATTAGCTCCTTTGGTAACGTTCATCTAGGCCCGTATGTAGCACCCTTAGCAAGGTCTAGGGTATTTTATCCGTACATGCGTATAAAAGTGTACGATAGGGTATTAAAGCTCATCTTGATGTTGAGACGCTAATGTAGGTTTGGAGAAGGTCTCGTCCTAATCTAATTTATGTATTTACGCTTTTTATAATTCAAAGTATAGTTTATAACGAAATATTCTTTAGATCGAGATGTCACTTTTACATTCTTTAGCGTCGTTCTTAGCCTCGCTGCTAATGGGAGGGCCGTAAATGAATGTGTTTACATTTGGGGCGTTTTTTTAAACACCTCAAATGAATCAGTTTTACATTTTTCTACCAGTATGAAGAGGAAGACCGGCCCGAGTTCGATAAAACCCAGCACCTTGCACAAATTAGCTCCCTCGGTAACGTTCATCTAGGTCGGTATGTACGTAGCACCCTTAGTAAGGTCTAGGGTATTTTATCCGCACATGCGTATAAAAGTGTACGATAGGGTATTAAAGCTCATCTTGATGTTGAGACGCTAATGTAGGTTTGGAGAAGGTCTCGTCCTAATCTAATTTATGTATTTACGCTTTTTATAATTCAAAGTATAGTTTATAACGAAATATTCTTTAGATCGAGATGTCACTTTTACATTCTTTAGCGTCGTTCTTAGCCTCGCTGCTAATGGGAGGGCCGTAAATGAATGTGTTTACATTTGGGGCGTTTTTTTAAACACCTCAAATGAATCAGTTTTACATTTTTCTACCAGTATGAAGAGGAAGACCGGCCCGAGTTCGATAAAACCCAGCACCTTGCACAAATTAGCTCCCTCGGTAACGTTCATCTAGGTCGGTATGTACGTAGCACCCTTAGTAAGGTCTAGGGTATTTTATCCGCACATGCGTATAAAAGTGTACGATAGGGTATTAAAGCTCATCTTGATGTTGAGACGCTAATGTAGGTTTGGAGAAGGTCTCGTCCTAATCTAATTTATGTATTTACGCTTTTTATAATTCAAAGTATAGTTTATAACGAAATATTCTTTAGATCGAGATGTCACTTTTACATTCTTTAGCGTCGTTCTTAGCCTCGCTGCTAATGGGAGGGCCGTAAATGAATGTGTTTACATTTGGGGCGTTTTTTTAAACACCTCAAATGAATCAGTTTTACATTTTTCTACCAGTATGAAGAGGAAGACCGGCCCGAGTTCGATAAAACCCAGCACCTTGCACAAATTAGCTCCCTCGGTAACGTTCATCTAGGTCGGTATGTACGTAGCACCCTTAGTAAGGTCTAGGGTATTTTATCCGCACATGCGTATAAAAGTGTACGATAGGGTATTAAAGCTCATCTTGATGTTGAGACGCTAATGTAGGTTTGGAGAAGGTCTCGTCCTAATCTAATTTATGTATTTACGCTTTTTATAATTCAAAGTATAGTTTATAACGAAATATTCTTTAGATCGAGATGTCACTTTTACATTCTTTAGCGTCGTTCTTAGCCTCGCTGCTAATGGGAGGGCCGTAAATGAATGTGTTTACATTTGGGGCGTTTTTTTAAACACCTCAAATGAATCAGTTTTACATTTTTCTACCAGTATGAAGAGGAAGACCGGCCCGAGTTCGATAAAACCCAGCACCTTGCACAAATTAGCTCCCTCGGTAACGTTCATCTAGGTCGGTATGTACGTAGCACCCTTAGTAAGGTCTAGGGTATTTTATCCGCACATGCGTATAAAAGTGTACGATAGGGTATTAAAGCTCATCTTGATGCTGAGACGCTAATGTAGGTTTGGAGAAGGTCTCCTTCGCTATATCCTTCGTCTTGTGCACGGCGTCGCCAACCATATCCGCGACAGTTTTCGCAGAATCCTCGATCATCATTTTAGTCTTCTCTAAGCTCTCCTCCGCTGCTTCAATCACCTTGCTTTCTCTTTCCAGTGCTACATTGCCCTCATTAGGGATTCCTTGAACACCATTTCCCCTAACCACATCATATTATACACAAAACCAAATTAAGGCGCGTTACAAAACTGTAAACACATAAAACTCAGTGATTGGTTAATGATCCCCTCAATATTTTGTTAGTTTTTCCTACACCATTTTCCTCTAAACATCATACTCCGTATAATACACAAAACCACACAATTTGGATTATACACCCGGGTGCAGTACTCATTGTGCACCATGATGAACATTATTTGAGAATTTGATGAACATGAAGAATGGTTTCAATGTACATGTACAAGTGAAATATTTGAAATATATGTTATTTGGGTTTGAACTATATGTTCAATTGATACATGTTCTTTGAGTATGAACAATATGTTCTTTGTATAGTGGTTAAGACTTTTTCGGTTCAAGAAGTTGTACGTTTTGTTGAAACCTCTTTGTCCCATATCGGAAACTTTGAAATAATGACCAACGTGTAAAAGTTATGTCTTTTATCTACATACTACGTATGTAGTTTACGTATCTATTTTATCATTGTAGATGTTATATATCTGATTAAAATATGATATTGATTTTCACATAAAATAAACCAAAAATAACAAAAAATAATGACCAACTTGTAAGCATGTGCTACTCGATAACCAATGGGTTTAAGACGAAAGGCTTGACAACCTTGTATGTGGACATGTGGTTGTGATCAGCTTGACTCTTCTCCAATTATCTATCTAATGCTTAGCCCACTAAAGCTTTATAATGATATGAGCCCATGTTTCGCCTTTAGTCTCTTGTATTTGGTCTTTAGCAACTGGATAAATATCCAACTCAAGAGTCAAGACTCAAGAGGGAGCTAAGAATAGAATTTGTACATTAAAAATGTCCGGTTCCTAAAGCAGGGGCGGAGGCAATGTACAAATAATGGGGTTAATTGACCCCACTTATATTGTGAAATTTTAGAAATTTTCTTTATAATTTTTAAGATTTTCTCAAAATTTGTTACAAAATTAATTATTTGAACCCACTAACATCTACTTCGTATAATTTTTATTTTGAACAAACTAAATACTTTTTCTAGATCCGCCACTGTCCTAAAGTGTTAAATCTCAAGGACACTCAAAAAGTCACAAAGTACTGTTGCATTTTGCACATTGATCAATTATCCAGCGGACAAGAAAGAGCAAAGGGTTTTACACGAACAAGATACTCCCTCTGTCCCAGAATACTCGCAACGGTTTAACTTTTTTCACTATTCACATAATTCACTTTGACCCTATTTATTTATAGTATATGAAAATAAGTGTTAGAATATAATATATTGTTGGCTTCATCTTAATATATATTTTCATAATATTAATACTTTATAAGTTTTTATCATATATAATTGAAGATATTGATGGTCAAAGTTGTGCATTGGTAAGCGTGTCCAGTCAAACCGTTGTGAGTATTCCGGGACGGAGAGAGTATACAATAAATTTATTTCCGACATACTTTTCTAACTCTTTTTCCAAGAATAGCTTTTATCCAGATTTTCATAACTTTTACTTAAGTTTTTTACTTTTAAGAGGAAATAAAAATTTTGAAAGAAGAGATACGGAGTATATAACTGTATTCTTCTTCTATTCATTTTACTCGTAACGTTTGTCATTTTCACGCATGCCAATGCATAACTTTGATCATTAATATTTTTAATTTTATTTAAGTAAAAAGTTAATATTTTGAAAATAGATATCACACGAAGCTAACAAGATCCCACGTGACTATGTTTTATCTTATATACAAATCACCAAAAATGATCAAAATATAGTATATGAACAGTGTAGAAATAAAAAACGTTGCGAGTATTAAAATTTGAGAAAGTATCTATCAGCACCTTACTGAAAACTGAGAAGCTACTCCACCTATCGCCAATTGATTTTGAAACTAAATAAATAAAATTCATTGAGCAATAAACGAGCTAATGTGATACAAACTCTCCTCCACTTTGTGGATATATTGCACAATCCTTATCTCTCTTCGGTCTTCTCAAAACATGTACCAAATGTCCCTTCTAATTAAAAATCTTAATTAGAACATAACTAGTTTTTGAGCCCGGGCGATGCCCTGATGCCCCGTGTTACTACATTAATAACATTTACTTATATATATATATTTGCAATGATAAAACAAAACTTGGAATACCTTAGTGGTAAAAGCTTTATTATTTAAACTTGAGGTCAGGTTTCAACTTAATTATGTAATTAAATTTGCATACAACGTCTTCTGATCTTCCTATCACTAATTAATTAAGCTATTCTGTTTTGTTTTTTAAAGAAAGAGCTTAGTAATAGCCAATCTATACTACTCTAGCTTAATTTACTTATGATCATAAACCCGGGAAAGAAAAAGAACTTACTGGATATGTTGAGAAGAAGGCCACAAGAGAGAAAAACGGTCCGAAAAAAGCGGGAGCTTTAATTTATCCCAGTAATGGCTTCGTGGGCTGGTAAAACCTTGCAATGGAGGATCTTTGAGACTGAAACATAATAGCAAACATATTGAAATTGCTATCATAATTGCTGTCCATTTTGAAAATCTACCCATCGTAATCCTAGCTGATTTTGATGATTTTGATTACGAATTTTGATTACGAATTTTGATTATGAATTTTGATTATATAGCTAGAGTTGCTAGATCGATGAATAGAGTTTTTGGATAATACTCGAAAAAGTCAGATTTTTGTTTTTTATGTTTTTCGCAAGGAAGGTCGGATATTTTGTTGCTATCTACTTATTCAACTGACATGTGGTATTGTGGACTAAAGTCACTAAACTTTGTGGAAGGTGACGTACATTTATGCATATGGGCTTTAAGAAGATGTTACGTGTGGCTTCTTCGCTACATTCCGTTGATGGGATGTCGGCAACCAGCTACTTTTTCTGCATGAATGAGCCACCAAGCCAAGAGGCCCTATTTAAATTACAACCAGTGTGTGTTCTGGACGATGTTCCGGTTTATATATTTAAAAAATTTATTCTTTATTTTATTTTTTTAATAATACATATTTTTCAAATAGAAAATATCACTAATGAAATTCTAAGCATGATTGCAATATAATTCAATTGATTCAAAGTACTAATATAAAATTTTGTTACAAAAAAAAATAAATATAGTAAATATGGTGAAATGAAAAAAAAGTGCATGTGAGTAATGTTTTTAGGAGAAAAATGTGAAGGGTACCAAGGTTGATAGTGGTTGTAGTAATAGGCAATAGTAGGACAAAATAGTCATTTTCATCCACTTTCTCAAACCTCTAATTGCAAAAAGCTCCTATATTGAGCTTTTTCAAAATTAGCTTTTTCACCCCAAAACTCTCTTCCAATCCTCTCTTAACCAAACACTCCCAATTAGCTTTTGCTAAAAGTCAAACCTCTAATTCACCCCAAAAATCTCTTTTTCCCTCAAACCTCTCCTAACCAAACACCCCCAAAGATTTTTCTACTTTAACGTTGGGTTAACAATAAACATAAAGTTGATTATAATACAGAAAAACTTTAGTTTGTTTAAAAAGTAACGGAATTTTTAAACGTTGAATTAGCAACAATGATACAATTGACTATTCCCTCCGTATTTATTTAAGAGATACACTTGGCCGGACACGGGTATTAGGAAGAATAATTGAATGAAATAAAGTAATAAAACAAGTGGGGTTGGGTAGATACTTTAATAAGTAAAACAATTGGGGATCATATCATTTTAGATTTTTAGGTAGTGGGAGGTGGGGGTGGGCCGGTGGGGTGTAAATAGATTATTTAATTAGATGGTGACGATGGATAAGTTATTAAAAATGATAAGTGTATCTCTTAAATAAATATAATCGGAAAAAGGCAAATGTATCCCTTAAATAAATACGGATAGATTATTAATTACATGGTGGAGATGATAAGTTACAGAAAAAACTCGATTGAACCTATCCTAAATTTTTACTCCGGAATATATTTTGATTACAAACTTTTCTATAAGGCGGTCTCTCACAAAAGACCACCTTGATATCATATAAGTTAAGTAATGGAACCAATTAGTTAAGCACTTGAACTAATTAGTTAAGCACCGAAATCAATTAGTTAAGCAAAGGAATTAATTAGTTAAACAAAAGAATTAATTAGTTAAGCAATTGAATCAATTAATTAAGTAATGTAACCAATTAGTTAAGAAATTGAACCAATTAGTTAAGCAACCAAAGTGGTCTTTCCGGTAAGGCGGTCTTACACAAAAGTTGCCGTATTTTGATAGTGAAAAAAACACACCCTTGGTGATTCGGATTTTCCCCCATGAAAAATACAAGAGAAGGGATCGAACAGTGCCAGATCTTCCCAAATCACACGCTCGCGCTCTCTCTCTCTACCCCCTCTGGGCAAAAAATCTGCAAAGCAAACATCTAAACTGGGTTGTCTGGGATTTACCCATAACCAATTCCTCCCTCTCATGACCCAATTACAGCTTCTGATTTGATTTTCATTCAAATTCAATCGATTAACAATGTATCAATGGAGGAAGTTCGAGTTCTTTGAAGAAAAACACGGAGGAAAATACAAGGTCCCAGATGAAATTACAGCGGAAATTAAGTGTTGTTCAAGTGGAAGAGGCAAAGTTTCAATTGGATGTGATGATGGGAATGTTAGTATCCTTGATCGAGGTCTCAAGTTCAATTACGCTTTCCAGGCTCACTCTTCTTCCGTCCTTTTTCTTCAACAACTCAAGGTTTAATCTTTTCTATGTTAATCTCTCTTTTTTCTGTATTTCTCTTTCCTATTTGGGGTGATTGTGATATGGGTTTTACTTTGACTTTGATTTTAGTAAGAGAGTTGGATCTTTTATGTGATTGACTTGTTAATTTTTGTTGTTTTTGATTTTGGGAATTGGGATTGCAATGCCCTAGAATTTTGGTTGAATTTGATGTGGGTTTCTTTTTACTATTAGTTTTAATTCCAGTGTCTTGGGGATATTGTTAATTGAAAAAGTAATTCAGATGCTAATAATTTCTTTTTAGCTTTGAGTTTGATTGCTATTGAGATGTATGATTTGACTTGTTGGTATGGTCTATTTAGGTTTCAAAAATCTATATATTTGTTTATGTTAGTAATGCAATGCCAAACCCGTCTAGCGTAAATGGGTAGCTTGAACTAATTTCTACAAGTATTAATAAATGCAATGCCTTGGGATATTGACAAATTTGCGGGCGAGGCAAAGGTGGGTTGAACCAAAGTGGATGGATAACTATTATGATAAACAATTTACTTAATACTCCCTCTGTCTCGGAATACTCGCAATGTTTTGACTGGACACGCTTGCCAATGCACAACTTTGACTATTAATATCTTTAATTATATATTATAAAAACTTATAAAATATTAATATTTTGAAAATACATATTAAGATGAAACCAACAATATATTATATGCTAACACTTGTTTTCATATACTATAAATAAAATAGGGTCAAAGTGATTATGTGAATAGTGCAAAAAGTCAAACCGTTGCGAGTATTTCGGGACGGAGGGAGTAAAAGATTACGTAGTACGCGGACTGTAAAGTAATGGAAATGGAGTCTGAAATACATATGTGAGGCATTTTGATATAAAAAGTTTAAGTTGATATAATGAGATGAGTCAGGAGAATTAAACTCGAGCTCAATCCTTTTCTAGCTCTGGATGAGTGTGATGGAATTTCTAGAACTTAAGATGTCACTTATAAGTATGGTTTCAAAATTAACATCAAGTAGAATCTTAGAGAGTTTTTGGATGGATATCATGCTGAATCTCCTTGAAAAGATAATGTTTGCATCAAGGATGCCGTTTCATAAACATGCAAGCAGCTGTGGTTTTCGTTTTAGGGTTGCTTCTATCTTTTCTTTTCTCTCCAGAAGTACGTGAACATCTGACCTGGTAATTGTCTTGGCAAAAAGCCCCACAGACTCTCAAATCCTAGCTACACTACACGATCTTCCCAAATCTTGCTACTTGTCACAATTAATGTGGCAAAGTGCTTTACTTCAACTTTGTTTCTTTAGAAAGCCAAGTGTTTACTTTATGAAGTACTCAAACAATTGTTTTGAGTTTATTGATACTTCTTATATGTAAAGTAGTTGATAGCTGCCATGGCTGATTTTACTTAGACAAAGTTATAACTTGGTTATATGATCAAATGAAAATGAGAAATATTTTGAGTTTATCTTTGGTCTCCTTTCAACTCTTGAGGTCTAACGGTGTGTGTTATCACGTACACCCCCTTTTCCCCGTAAAGGGGAAAAAAACAAGAAGAATGGAAGCTTCTCTTGTTAACATCTATGCCCCTTGATTATCCTTTGAATTCTTTTGTTGGCTCACGGAGAATTGAGATGTTTCTACTAAATGGTTACAGCCTTCTGCCGTGGCATTGTTTCCGCTTCAAAATTAGCTAACATGATTTATTGAGTATCTGTCACCTTAGTTTCAACTATCAACCAATTGGGAGACAGACCAGAACTTTAAACTTTGGCAGTGCAGGCTTTAGGTAATTGTTATGGCACCGTCTTGTTGGAAAATGGTTGTGATAAATGGTCTTCTTTTCATTTTTTTGTAATACTTCACTGCACCAAGATCTTTCATATGCAAACAGGAACAAGATAATCTTTAAATGATTTTATCGCAGAGGAAGATAATAAATCATCAACACATACTAGGGTATTCTCAATTTTATTGCACCCTTGGTATATGTGAACAGAGAATAATCAGAGTAATAATCAGAATGCGACTGTAAAATTCCATACCTCTTTAATGCGGTAACCAGTTTTGCGAACCGGCATCAAGGTGCATGTTTCAAACAATATAGAGATTTCTTCAAACGACAAACCATTACTGGAGAGTCTGAAATAAAACCTCGGGGAAGCTTCATATAAACTTCCTCATCAAGATCCCCATTTGGGAATGCATTATGCACATCCATGCTCCCAATTTCGATGTACCAATAGCCAGGAATGCACGGACAATAACCAATTTTGCCACTGGAGCAAAAGTCTCGTCATAATCAATTCCTTCAATCTGATGATTACCAAGAACCACTGATCGTGCCTTCAGCCGTTCAATGCTACTGCAATTATGTCCAAGGCACATATTTCATCTTGCATAGCATAACACCATCATTTATCAACATAGCTTCTTTAAGGATTTTGGTTCCATCCCTGTTGTAATTTGCTGCAATAAAATTCCTGTATTTCACAGATAATTTATCACAACTAACATAATGTGCTATAGGATAAGGCGTAACTGATGGAGGCCGTGATGTAGAAGCAGGTGCTTTGGGGAGTGGACTTTGCTTGATAGCACAAAATCTTGCAACTTTACAGAAGGAAATTTTTCTTGACAACCACGACACGTAGTTTACCTTGCGTGACCACAGTGTTATCCGTCCTCACATTAACATCATTCTTCACCTCTCTGGCTGACATCACCTTTGTCCGTACAGGAGGTCTTGCTAGCGTCACTGCTGACTCCTTCACCACCTCACTTGGCCGGACTGGTGCAACAGGTGTCTGTTGCACATCCCTGTCTGTACCAGCTACAGTAAGGGCTGGCTGCACGGGAGAGAGCTGCAGCGGCCCTTCCTCGTTGCCACAAACATACTCGAAATATAGATGCATCCTTTTTTTTTTCTCTGACATTGTTGTATGTATATTTTATACTTTATTTTATATGACCAGTACTGTACACACCTAGAGTAAATGGACTTGATGTTACTTTTTCTGTGCATTCTTGTCTTTAAATTGATTCAAAGTTGTTAATTCCACTTGCTGAATGTTGACCATTACTCCATTATCGGTGATGATGATTTATTTTGGAGGCTCATGCTGATCAATGTTTTACTATTCTGTGTGTACAGCAACGCAATTACCTTCTTACTATTGGGCAAGATGAACAGATATCTCCACAGGCTTCATCTATGTGCCTGAAAGTTTTTGACTTGGATAAGACACAAATGGAGGGACAGGAGGGTACAAGCACGAGCGCAACAGTTCCTGATTGTGTTCAAATATTACGTATATTCACTAACCAATTCCCTGAAGCAAAGGTAATGTCCGTTATAGTTAGTTTTTTCCGTTTCTTCTTCCTCTAGGTGCCTCTTTACTTTGTTGCTGTTAACCCTTTTAAATCATTTAGTTGCTTGCTTGAATTGACTTTCATGCTGCCGTTGGCTGTCTTTCTGTATTCTTACACTGTAAATCCAATCAAATAAATTCTTACACGTCTCTTCATGCAGATTACATCCTTCTTAGTTCTAGAAGAAACTCCACCAATTCTACTCATAGCCATTGGATTGGACAATGGAAGCATCTACTGCATCAAAGGGGACATTGCTCGTGAGCGAATTACCCGATTTACCCTTAGGGTGGAAAATGCTTCAGCGGGTCATGCTGCTGTTACAGGACTTGGGTTCAGAAGTGATGGTCCGGACATTCTTCTATTTGCGGTGACTCCATCCTCTGTTAGCTTGTTCAATCTCCAGTACCAGCCAGCAAAAAGGCAAACCTTGGATCAAATTGGGTGTGATACAAAGAGTGTTGCAATGAGCGACCGATCGGTATGCTGTTGTTAATTGCTTTGATATTTGAAAGATAAGTTTCTTTCTCATGCATAATATGTAAATGATGAATGACACGTGCCAAAAATTCAACTGTGATCAGGAGCTGATTATTGGTCGACCTGAAGCTGTGTATTTTTACGAAGATGATGGACGCGGTCCTTGTTGGGCGTTTGAAGGAGAGAAGAAATTTCTTGGATGGTTCCGTGGATATCTTTTGTGTGTAATTGCAGGTCAAAGAAGTACCAAAGATACATTTAATATTTATGACCTGAAGAACCGTTTAATAGCACATAGTGCTACGGTTAATGAAGTCTCACATGTGCTCTGTGAATGGGGAAACATAATTCTCATTATGGCTGATAAATCAGCCGTTTGTGTTGGAGAAAAGGATATGGAAAGCAAGTTAGATGTGCTTTTTAAGAAGAATCTCTATTCTGTAGCTATTAATCTGGTTCAAACTCAGCAAGCTGATGCTGCTGCAACTGCTGAAGTCCTTAGAAAATATGGTGATCACCTATACAGCAAGCAGGAGTATGATGAGGCTATGGCTCAGTACATCCACACCATTGGTCACCTTGAACCTTCATTTGTGATACAGAAATTTCTGGATGCTCAGAGAATCCACAATCTGACCAATTACTTGGAAAACTTACATGAAAAGGGGCTCGCTTCAAAAGATCATACTACTCTCTTGTTGAACTGTTACACTAAGTTAAAAGATGTTGATAAGCTGAACTATTTTATTAAAAGTGAGGACGGTGGGGAACATAAGTTTGATGTAGAGACTGTGATACGAGTCTGCCGTGCTGCCAATTATCATGAACATGCAATGTATGTTGCTAAAAAGGCAGGTAGGCATGAGTTGTACCTGAAGATTCTGTTAGAAGATCTTGGTAGATATGATGAAGCCTTACAGTATATTTCAAGCCTTAATCCAAGCCAAGCCGGGGTGACAGTTAAAGAATATGGCAAAATTCTTATAGAACACAAACCAAAGGAGACAATACTTATACTTCTGAAGCTCTGTACGGAGGAGGGAAAACCGGCCAAAAAAGATACCTTAACCATGCTGCCATCTCCTGTTGATTTCCTCAACATTTTTGTACATCATCCAAAATCGTTAATGGATTTTCTTGAGAAATACACTGATAGAGTGAATGACTCATCTGCACAGGTGGAAATTCACAATACCCTGTTGGAATTGTATTTGTCCTATGACTTGACCTTCCCGTCGATGTCACAATATAGCTACAATGGAGATCTTGATGATAAAGAGACGATATCATCAGCAGTGTCAAAACCTTCATCAAATGGAAAACTACCATTGAATGATGATGAGAAAAGTCGTGCTATAAGACGTGAGAAAGGGCTGCGCTTGCTTAAAAGTGCATGGCCATCTGACCTGGAAAATCCACTTTATGATGTTGATCTTGCTATAATCCTCTGTGAAATGAATGCATTTAGAGAAGGGCTTTTGTTTGTTTATGAGAATATGAAACTGTACAAGGAGGTGATTTCTTGCTATATGCAGGCCCATGACCATGAGGGATTGATTGCATGTTGCAAGAGGCTGGGAGATTCAGGTAAGGGTGGAGACCCCACTCTTTGGGCGGACGTATTACAGTACTTTGGTGAACTTGGAGAAGATTGTTCCAAAGAAGTTAAAGAGGTCTTGAAATATATTGAGAGGGATGACATTTTACCACCTATTGTTGTTCTTCAAACGCTGTCACAAAATCCATGCCTCACTCTTTCTGTAATCAAGGATTATATTGCTCGGAAACTTGAACAGGAGTCAAAGCTGATTGAAGAGGATAGGCAGGCTGTTGATAAGTATCAGGTAAACTTTCGCCAGTTCTTTAGCCCTTCATGTTTATCCGTTTAATTATTTTCTAATTTCTCCGCCAATTTCAATGACGTGAGTCGCACCATACTTGTTTTTTTTTTTTTTGGTAGCCTTCTCTGGTATTTTCTGCCGTAGAACGTAGATTACATGATATGCATAGGCCAAAGCAAATGATATCCGTAGCCGTAGGAAGCTGCTTTTAATTTTAACGATGCATTACTTGATCAGTATGTAACTGTGGTCTTTTGGATATACTAAGGCTTCGTTCTATTCGACTTATTTTGTCTGATGTTATATTATAGATAACTTATCTGAACTTAACTGAACTTATCTAAACTTATCTGAACTTAACAAAATTATCTTAACTTATTTTGTCTGAGATAAACTTATTTGTGTGTAAAAAAGTCTGAAAAAAACTTATTTTTTCAGAAATTATATTATCTGAACTTAACTGAACTTATCTGGACTTATCTGAACTAAACTTAACTTATCTGAACTTAACTGAACTTATCTGGACTTATTTTGTCTAAAATATGTCATGCACAGCACATCTCCTGTGCGCTAGAAAGACATTGTTTGTTGTAATTACATACTAGCATCGCTTGAAATAGAATTTGTTGATGGAGTTGGTGGCTTCAAGGTAGAAAATGTTGCTTAATTTCATTCCTCAAAGCTCAATGGCATTTCAGTCTTTTTGTATGTTGAAAGCAGGTTGATTTTATCTATGGTTGAACCAGTTGTGTTATACTCCATATGACCTGTAATTGATATTCCTTACAAGAACAGTTAAAATAAGGTGGGAATTATGCTTTTGCAGGAGGATACAACAGCAATGAGGAAAGAAATCGAGGATCTTAGGACAAATGCAAGAATATTTCAGCTCAGCAAGTGTACTGCATGCACTTTCACTCTCGATCTTCCGGCGGTTCATTTTATGTGCATGCATTCGTATCATCTACGTTGCCTTGGTGACAACGAAAAGGAGTGTCCTGAGTGTGCTCCTGAGTATATGTCTGTTCTGGAAATGAAGAGAAGTTTGGAACGGAATTCTAGAGACCAAGATCAGTTCTTTCAGAAAGTTAAAGATTCCAAAGATGGATTCTCTGTTATTGCCGACTATTTTGGAAAGGGAATAATTAGCAAGACAAAACCCGATGGAAACACTTCTACCAACGGTGGCTTTTGAAGGTCTGAGTATTTACTTATTTTTTTATCTTTGGGTGGGCGACCGCCCCTACCAACCTCCCGCCCATGCGTCAATACTCGCCTAATTTTTCTTATTTAGCAAACATTTGCCAACATATATAATCGGAAAAAAGTGTCTTATGACTAAATTTAAAGTAACATATATAATCGGAAAAAAATATCTTCCATAACAAAGAAAAAAAATTATATTATGATCACCTACAAATAAATCCAAACACAAAAAAAATATCTTAAACTTAATTTAGATCTTTTTAAAATTTTAATTCACATAGGAAAGGACATTCGGGTCAGGTTGACGCTATGAACCAGGCCGAGTGGGGATGGGGCAGAGCGAAAGGGGATGGCCTGGGAGGAGAGACGAGTATGGGGCGGGTTCAACTCAAAATCTCGCACCCGCTAAACATCCCTCCATCCTCGCTTACTTAGGGCAACGAGTCTCCCTTAAAACTTAGTTCCAGTGACACCCATACATGGTGTACATCGCCTAGCTAGCTTGAGTTTTTTCCGTCTGAGCTACGTGGTCGTACAAGTTCTTTCCATCCGAACAATTGACTGGATAGCTATATTTGGATTGTACTGATCGATTATATTGGGATAGCTATATCTGGATAGTAATTGTATAGACGAATAAAAAATGTTCAACAAAAATTACGAATCTTCTTATTGATACTAGTAGAAAAAGAGGCATAACTTTTGCATTCATTAGTGACGTCATAGCCTCGTTTTTAACGGGAGGGCCGTAAATATATGAATGTGTTTACATTTGTGACGTTTTTTTTAACACCTCAAATGAATCAATTTTACATTTTTCTACCGGTATGAAGAGGAAGACCGGCCCGAGTTCGTTAAAACCCAGCACCTTGCACAAATTAGCTCCTTTGGTAACGTTCATCTAGGCCCGTATGTAGCACCCTTAGCAAGGTCTAGGGTATTTTATCCGTACATGCGTATAAAAGTGTACGATAGGGTATTAAAGCTCATCTTGATGTTGAGACGCTAATGTAGGTTTGGAGAAGGTCTCGTCCTAATCTAATTTATGTATTTACGCTTTTTATAATTCAAAGTATAGTTTATAACGAAATATTCTTTAGATCGAGATGTCACTTTTACATTCTTTAGCGTCGTTCTTAGCCTCGCTGCTAATGGGAGGGCCGTAAATGAATGTGTTTACATTTGGGGCGTTTTTTTAAACACCTCAAATGAATCAGTTTTACATTTTTCTACCAGTATGAAGAGGAAGACCGGCCCGAGTTCGATAAAACCCAGCACCTTGCACAAATTAGCTCCCTCGGTAACGTTCATCTAGGTCGGTATGTACGTAGCACCCTTAGTAAGGTCTAGGGTATTTTATCCGCACATGCGTATAAAAGTGTACGATAGGGTATTAAAGCTCATCTTGATGTTGAGACGCTAATGTAGGTTTGGAGAAGGTCTCGTCCTAATCTAATTTATGTATTTACGCTTTTTATAATTCAAAGTATAGTTTATAACGAAATATTCTTTAGATCGAGATGTCACTTTTACATTCTTTAGCGTCGTTCTTAGCCTCGCTGCTAATGGGAGGGCCGTAAATGAATGTGTTTACATTTGGGGCGTTTTTTTAAACACCTCAAATGAATCAGTTTTACATTTTTCTACCAGTATGAAGAGGAAGACCGGCCCGAGTTCGATAAAACCCAGCACCTTGCACAAATTAGCTCCCTCGGTAACGTTCATCTAGGTCGGTATGTACGTAGCACCCTTAGTAAGGTCTAGGGTATTTTATCCGCACATGCGTATAAAAGTGTACGATAGGGTATTAAAGCTCATCTTGATGTTGAGACGCTAATGTAGGTTTGGAGAAGGTCTCGTCCTAATCTAATTTATGTATTTACGCTTTTTATAATTCAAAGTATAGTTTATAACGAAATATTCTTTAGATCGAGATGTCACTTTTACATTCTTTAGCGTCGTTCTTAGCCTCGCTGCTAATGGGAGGGCCGTAAATGAATGTGTTTACATTTGGGGCGTTTTTTTAAACACCTCAAATGAATCAGTTTTACATTTTTCTACCAGTATGAAGAGGAAGACCGGCCCGAGTTCGATAAAACCCAGCACCTTGCACAAATTAGCTCCCTCGGTAACGTTCATCTAGGTCGGTATGTACGTAGCACCCTTAGTAAGGTCTAGGGTATTTTATCCGCACATGCGTATAAAAGTGTACGATAGGGTATTAAAGCTCATCTTGATGTTGAGACGCTAATGTAGGTTTGGAGAAGGTCTCGTCCTAATCTAATTTATGTATTTACGCTTTTTATAATTCAAAGTATAGTTTATAACGAAATATTCTTTAGATCGAGATGTCACTTTTACATTCTTTAGCGTCGTTCTTAGCCTCGCTGCTAATGGGAGGGCCGTAAATGAATGTGTTTACATTTGGGGCGTTTTTTTAAACACCTCAAATGAATCAGTTTTACATTTTTCTACCAGTATGAAGAGGAAGACCGGCCCGAGTTCGATAAAACCCAGCACCTTGCACAAATTAGCTCCCTCGGTAACGTTCATCTAGGTCGGTATGTACGTAGCACCCTTAGTAAGGTCTAGGGTATTTTATCCGCACATGCGTATAAAAGTGTACGATAGGGTATTAAAGCTCATCTTGATGCTGAGACGCTAATGTAGGTTTGGAGAAGGTCTCCTTCGCTATATCCTTCGTCTTGTGCACGGCGTCGCCAACCATATCCGCGACAGTTTTCGCAGAATCCTCGATCATCATTTTAGTCTTCTCTAAGCTCTCCTCCGCTGCTTCAATCACCTTGCTTTCTCTTTCCAGTGCTACATTGCCCTCATTAGGGATTCCTTGAACACCATTTCCCCTAACCACATCATATTATACACAAAACCAAATTAAGGCGCGTTACAAAACTGTAAACACATAAAACTCAGTGATTGGTTAATGATCCCCTCAATATTTTGTTAGTTTTTCCTACACCATTTTCCTCTAAACATCATACTCCGTATAATACACAAAACCACACAATTTGGATTATACACCCGGGTGCAGTACTCATTGTGCACCATGATGAACATTATTTGAGAATTTGATGAACATGAAGAATGGTTTCAATGTACATGTACAAGTGAAATATTTGAAATATATGTTATTTGGGTTTGAACTATATGTTCAATTGATACATGTTCTTTGAGTATGAACAATATGTTCTTTGTATAGTGGTTAAGACTTTTTCGGTTCAAGAAGTTGTACGTTTTGTTGAAACCTCTTTGTCCCATATCGGAAACTTTGAAATAATGACCAACGTGTAAAAGTTATGTCTTTTATCTACATACTACGTATGTAGTTTACGTATCTATTTTATCATTGTAGATGTTATATATCTGATTAAAATATGATATTGATTTTCACATAAAATAAACCAAAAATAACAAAAAATAATGACCAACTTGTAAGCATGTGCTACTCGATAACCAATGGGTTTAAGACGAAAGGCTTGACAACCTTGTATGTGGACATGTGGTTGTGATCAGCTTGACTCTTCTCCAATTATCTATCTAATGCTTAGCCCACTAAAGCTTTATAATGATATGAGCCCATGTTTCGCCTTTAGTCTCTTGTATTTGGTCTTTAGCAACTGGATAAATATCCAACTCAAGAGTCAAGACTCAAGAGGGAGCTAAGAATAGAATTTGTACATTAAAAATGTCCGGTTCCTAAAGCAGGGGCGGAGGCAATGTACAAATAATGGGGTTAATTGACCCCACTTATATTGTGAAATTTTAGAAATTTTCTTTATAATTTTTAAGATTTTCTCAAAATTTGTTACAAAATTAATTATTTGAACCCACTAACATCTACTTCGTATAATTTTTATTTTGAACAAACTAAATACTTTTTCTAGATCCGCCACTGTCCTAAAGTGTTAAATCTCAAGGACACTCAAAAAGTCACAAAGTACTGTTGCATTTTGCACATTGATCAATTATCCAGCGGACAAGAAAGAGCAAAGGGTTTTACACGAACAAGATACTCCCTCTGTCCCAGAATACTCGCAACGGTTTAACTTTTTTCACTATTCACATAATTCACTTTGACCCTATTTATTTATAGTATATGAAAATAAGTGTTAGAATATAATATATTGTTGGCTTCATCTTAATATATATTTTCATAATATTAATACTTTATAAGTTTTTATCATATATAATTGAAGATATTGATGGTCAAAGTTGTGCATTGGTAAGCGTGTCCAGTCAAACCGTTGTGAGTATTCCGGGACGGAGAGAGTATACAATAAATTTATTTCCGACATACTTTTCTAACTCTTTTTCCAAGAATAGCTTTTATCCAGATTTTCATAACTTTTACTTAAGTTTTTTACTTTTAAGAGGAAATAAAAATTTTGAAAGAAGAGATACGGAGTATATAACTGTATTCTTCTTCTATTCATTTTACTCGTAACGTTTGTCATTTTCACGCATGCCAATGCATAACTTTGATCATTAATATTTTTAATTTTATTTAAGTAAAAAGTTAATATTTTGAAAATAGATATCACACGAAGCTAACAAGATCCCACGTGACTATGTTTTATCTTATATACAAATCACCAAAAATGATCAAAATATAGTATATGAACAGTGTAGAAATAAAAAACGTTGCGAGTATTAAAATTTGAGAAAGTATCTATCAGCACCTTACTGAAAACTGAGAAGCTACTCCACCTATCGCCAATTGATTTTGAAACTAAATAAATAAAATTCATTGAGCAATAAACGAGCTAATGTGATACAAACTCTCCTCCACTTTGTGGATATATTGCACAATCCTTATCTCTCTTCGGTCTTCTCAAAACATGTACCAAATGTCCCTTCTAATTAAAAATCTTAATTAGAACATAACTAGTTTTTGAGCCCGGGCGATGCCCTGATGCCCCGTGTTACTACATTAATAACATTTACTTATATATATATATTTGCAATGATAAAACAAAACTTGGAATACCTTAGTGGTAAAAGCTTTATTATTTAAACTTGAGGTCAGGTTTCAACTTAATTATGTAATTAAATTTGCATACAACGTCTTCTGATCTTCCTATCACTAATTAATTAAGCTATTCTGTTTTGTTTTTTAAAGAAAGAGCTTAGTAATAGCCAATCTATACTACTCTAGCTTAATTTACTTATGATCATAAACCCGGGAAAGAAAAAGAACTTACTGGATATGTTGAGAAGAAGGCCACAAGAGAGAAAAACGGTCCGAAAAAAGCGGGAGCTTTAATTTATCCCAGTAATGGCTTCGTGGGCTGGTAAAACCTTGCAATGGAGGATCTTTGAGACTGAAACATAATAGCAAACATATTGAAATTGCTATCATAATTGCTGTCCATTTTGAAAATCTACCCATCGTAATCCTAGCTGATTTTGATGATTTTGATTACGAATTTTGATTACGAATTTTGATTATGAATTTTGATTATATAGCTAGAGTTGCTAGATCGATGAATAGAGTTTTTGGATAATACTCGAAAAAGTCAGATTTTTGTTTTTTATGTTTTTCGCAAGGAAGGTCGGATATTTTGTTGCTATCTACTTATTCAACTGACATGTGGTATTGTGGACTAAAGTCACTAAACTTTGTGGAAGGTGACGTACATTTATGCATATGGGCTTTAAGAAGATGTTACGTGTGGCTTCTTCGCTACATTCCGTTGATGGGATGTCGGCAACCAGCTACTTTTTCTGCATGAATGAGCCACCAAGCCAAGAGGCCCTATTTAAATTACAACCAGTGTGTGTTCTGGACGATGTTCCGGTTTATATATTTAAAAAATTTATTCTTTATTTTATTTTTTTAATAATACATATTTTTCAAATAGAAAATATCACTAATGAAATTCTAAGCATGATTGCAATATAATTCAATTGATTCAAAGTACTAATATAAAATTTTGTTACAAAAAAAAATAAATATAGTAAATATGGTGAAATGAAAAAAAAGTGCATGTGAGTAATGTTTTTAGGAGAAAAATGTGAAGGGTACCAAGGTTGATAGTGGTTGTAGTAATAGGCAATAGTAGGACAAAATAGTCATTTTCATCCACTTTCTCAAACCTCTAATTGCAAAAAGCTCCTATATTGAGCTTTTTCAAAATTAGCTTTTTCACCCCAAAACTCTCTTCCAATCCTCTCTTAACCAAACACTCCCAATTAGCTTTTGCTAAAAGTCAAACCTCTAATTCACCCCAAAAATCTCTTTTTCCCTCAAACCTCTCCTAACCAAACACCCCCAAAGATTTTTCTACTTTAACGTTGGGTTAACAATAAACATAAAGTTGATTATAATACAGAAAAACTTTAGTTTGTTTAAAAAGTAACGGAATTTTTAAACGTTGAATTAGCAACAATGATACAATTGACTATTCCCTCCGTATTTATTTAAGAGATACACTTGGCCGGACACGGGTATTAGGAAGAATAATTGAATGAAATAAAGTAATAAAACAAGTGGGGTTGGGTAGATACTTTAATAAGTAAAACAATTGGGGATCATATCATTTTAGATTTTTAGGTAGTGGGAGGTGGGGGTGGGCCGGTGGGGTGTAAATAGATTATTTAATTAGATGGTGACGATGGATAAGTTATTAAAAATGATAAGTGTATCTCTTAAATAAATATAATCGGAAAAAGGCAAATGTATCCCTTAAATAAATACGGATAGATTATTAATTACATGGTGGAGATGATAAGTTACAGAAAAAACTCGATTGAACCTATCCTAAATTTTTACTCCGGAATATATTTTGATTACAAACTTTTCTATAAGGCGGTCTCTCACAAAAGACCACCTTGATATCATATAAGTTAAGTAATGGAACCAATTAGTTAAGCACTTGAACTAATTAGTTAAGCACCGAAATCAATTAGTTAAGCAAAGGAATTAATTAGTTAAACAAAAGAATTAATTAGTTAAGCAATTGAATCAATTAATTAAGTAATGTAACCAATTAGTTAAGAAATTGAACCAATTAGTTAAGCAACCAAAGTGGTCTTTCCGGTAAGGCGGTCTTACACAAAAGTTGCCGTATTTTGATAGTGAAAAAAACACACCCTTGGTGATTCGGATTTTCCCCCATGAAAAATACAAGAGAAGGGATCGAACAGTGCCAGATCTTCCCAAATCACACGCTCGCGCTCTCTCTCTCTACCCCCTCTGGGCAAAAAATCTGCAAAGCAAACATCTAAACTGGGTTGTCTGGGATTTACCCATAACCAATTCCTCCCTCTCATGACCCAATTACAGCTTCTGATTTGATTTTCATTCAAATTCAATCGATTAACAATGTATCAATGGAGGAAGTTCGAGTTCTTTGAAGAAAAACACGGAGGAAAATACAAGGTCCCAGATGAAATTACAGCGGAAATTAAGTGTTGTTCAAGTGGAAGAGGCAAAGTTTCAATTGGATGTGATGATGGGAATGTTAGTATCCTTGATCGAGGTCTCAAGTTCAATTACGCTTTCCAGGCTCACTCTTCTTCCGTCCTTTTTCTTCAACAACTCAAGGTTTAATCTTTTCTATGTTAATCTCTCTTTTTTCTGTATTTCTCTTTCCTATTTGGGGTGATTGTGATATGGGTTTTACTTTGACTTTGATTTTAGTAAGAGAGTTGGATCTTTTATGTGATTGACTTGTTAATTTTTGTTGTTTTTGATTTTGGGAATTGGGATTGCAATGCCCTAGAATTTTGGTTGAATTTGATGTGGGTTTCTTTTTACTATTAGTTTTAATTCCAGTGTCTTGGGGATATTGTTAATTGAAAAAGTAATTCAGATGCTAATAATTTCTTTTTAGCTTTGAGTTTGATTGCTATTGAGATGTATGATTTGACTTGTTGGTATGGTCTATTTAGGTTTCAAAAATCTATATATTTGTTTATGTTAGTAATGCAATGCCAAACCCGTCTAGCGTAAATGGGTAGCTTGAACTAATTTCTACAAGTATTAATAAATGCAATGCCTTGGGATATTGACAAATTTGCGGGCGAGGCAAAGGTGGGTTGAACCAAAGTGGATGGATAACTATTATGATAAACAATTTACTTAATACTCCCTCTGTCTCGGAATACTCGCAATGTTTTGACTGGACACGCTTGCCAATGCACAACTTTGACTATTAATATCTTTAATTATATATTATAAAAACTTATAAAATATTAATATTTTGAAAATACATATTAAGATGAAACCAACAATATATTATATGCTAACACTTGTTTTCATATACTATAAATAAAATAGGGTCAAAGTGATTATGTGAATAGTGCAAAAAGTCAAACCGTTGCGAGTATTTCGGGACGGAGGGAGTAAAAGATTACGTAGTACGCGGACTGTAAAGTAATGGAAATGGAGTCTGAAATACATATGTGAGGCATTTTGATATAAAAAGTTTAAGTTGATATAATGAGATGAGTCAGGAGAATTAAACTCGAGCTCAATCCTTTTCTAGCTCTGGATGAGTGTGATGGAATTTCTAGAACTTAAGATGTCACTTATAAGTATGGTTTCAAAATTAACATCAAGTAGAATCTTAGAGAGTTTTTGGATGGATATCATGCTGAATCTCCTTGAAAAGATAATGTTTGCATCAAGGATGCCGTTTCATAAACATGCAAGCAGCTGTGGTTTTCGTTTTAGGGTTGCTTCTATCTTTTCTTTTCTCTCCAGAAGTACGTGAACATCTGACCTGGTAATTGTCTTGGCAAAAAGCCCCACAGACTCTCAAATCCTAGCTACACTACACGATCTTCCCAAATCTTGCTACTTGTCACAATTAATGTGGCAAAGTGCTTTACTTCAACTTTGTTTCTTTAGAAAGCCAAGTGTTTACTTTATGAAGTACTCAAACAATTGTTTTGAGTTTATTGATACTTCTTATATGTAAAGTAGTTGATAGCTGCCATGGCTGATTTTACTTAGACAAAGTTATAACTTGGTTATATGATCAAATGAAAATGAGAAATATTTTGAGTTTATCTTTGGTCTCCTTTCAACTCTTGAGGTCTAACGGTGTGTGTTATCACGTACACCCCCTTTTCCCCGTAAAGGGGAAAAAAACAAGAAGAATGGAAGCTTCTCTTGTTAACATCTATGCCCCTTGATTATCCTTTGAATTCTTTTGTTGGCTCACGGAGAATTGAGATGTTTCTACTAAATGGTTACAGCCTTCTGCCGTGGCATTGTTTCCGCTTCAAAATTAGCTAACATGATTTATTGAGTATCTGTCACCTTAGTTTCAACTATCAACCAATTGGGAGACAGACCAGAACTTTAAACTTTGGCAGTGCAGGCTTTAGGTAATTGTTATGGCACCGTCTTGTTGGAAAATGGTTGTGATAAATGGTCTTCTTTTCATTTTTTTGTAATACTTCACTGCACCAAGATCTTTCATATGCAAACAGGAACAAGATAATCTTTAAATGATTTTATCGCAGAGGAAGATAATAAATCATCAACACATACTAGGGTATTCTCAATTTTATTGCACCCTTGGTATATGTGAACAGAGAATAATCAGAGTAATAATCAGAATGCGACTGTAAAATTCCATACCTCTTTAATGCGGTAACCAGTTTTGCGAACCGGCATCAAGGTGCATGTTTCAAACAATATAGAGATTTCTTCAAACGACAAACCATTACTGGAGAGTCTGAAATAAAACCTCGGGGAAGCTTCATATAAACTTCCTCATCAAGATCCCCATTTGGGAATGCATTATGCACATCCATGCTCCCAATTTCGATGTACCAATAGCCAGGAATGCACGGACAATAACCAATTTTGCCACTGGAGCAAAAGTCTCGTCATAATCAATTCCTTCAATCTGATGATTACCAAGAACCACTGATCGTGCCTTCAGCCGTTCAATGCTACTGCAATTATGTCCAAGGCACATATTTCATCTTGCATAGCATAACACCATCATTTATCAACATAGCTTCTTTAAGGATTTTGGTTCCATCCCTGTTGTAATTTGCTGCAATAAAATTCCTGTATTTCACAGATAATTTATCACAACTAACATAATGTGCTATAGGATAAGGCGTAACTGATGGAGGCCGTGATGTAGAAGCAGGTGCTTTGGGGAGTGGACTTTGCTTGATAGCACAAAATCTTGCAACTTTACAGAAGGAAATTTTTCTTGACAACCACGACACGTAGTTTACCTTGCGTGACCACAGTGTTATCCGTCCTCACATTAACATCATTCTTCACCTCTCTGGCTGACATCACCTTTGTCCGTACAGGAGGTCTTGCTAGCGTCACTGCTGACTCCTTCACCACCTCACTTGGCCGGACTGGTGCAACAGGTGTCTGTTGCACATCCCTGTCTGTACCAGCTACAGTAAGGGCTGGCTGCACGGGAGAGAGCTGCAGCGGCCCTTCCTCGTTGCCACAAACATACTCGAAATATAGATGCATCCTTTTTTTTTTCTCTGACATTGTTGTATGTATATTTTATACTTTATTTTATATGACCAGTACTGTACACACCTAGAGTAAATGGACTTGATGTTACTTTTTCTGTGCATTCTTGTCTTTAAATTGATTCAAAGTTGTTAATTCCACTTGCTGAATGTTGACCATTACTCCATTATCGGTGATGATGATTTATTTTGGAGGCTCATGCTGATCAATGTTTTACTATTCTGTGTGTACAGCAACGCAATTACCTTCTTACTATTGGGCAAGATGAACAGATATCTCCACAGGCTTCATCTATGTGCCTGAAAGTTTTTGACTTGGATAAGACACAAATGGAGGGACAGGAGGGTACAAGCACGAGCGCAACAGTTCCTGATTGTGTTCAAATATTACGTATATTCACTAACCAATTCCCTGAAGCAAAGGTAATGTCCGTTATAGTTAGTTTTTTCCGTTTCTTCTTCCTCTAGGTGCCTCTTTACTTTGTTGCTGTTAACCCTTTTAAATCATTTAGTTGCTTGCTTGAATTGACTTTCATGCTGCCGTTGGCTGTCTTTCTGTATTCTTACACTGTAAATCCAATCAAATAAATTCTTACACGTCTCTTCATGCAGATTACATCCTTCTTAGTTCTAGAAGAAACTCCACCAATTCTACTCATAGCCATTGGATTGGACAATGGAAGCATCTACTGCATCAAAGGGGACATTGCTCGTGAGCGAATTACCCGATTTACCCTTAGGGTGGAAAATGCTTCAGCGGGTCATGCTGCTGTTACAGGACTTGGGTTCAGAAGTGATGGTCCGGACATTCTTCTATTTGCGGTGACTCCATCCTCTGTTAGCTTGTTCAATCTCCAGTACCAGCCAGCAAAAAGGCAAACCTTGGATCAAATTGGGTGTGATACAAAGAGTGTTGCAATGAGCGACCGATCGGTATGCTGTTGTTAATTGCTTTGATATTTGAAAGATAAGTTTCTTTCTCATGCATAATATGTAAATGATGAATGACACGTGCCAAAAATTCAACTGTGATCAGGAGCTGATTATTGGTCGACCTGAAGCTGTGTATTTTTACGAAGATGATGGACGCGGTCCTTGTTGGGCGTTTGAAGGAGAGAAGAAATTTCTTGGATGGTTCCGTGGATATCTTTTGTGTGTAATTGCAGGTCAAAGAAGTACCAAAGATACATTTAATATTTATGACCTGAAGAACCGTTTAATAGCACATAGTGCTACGGTTAATGAAGTCTCACATGTGCTCTGTGAATGGGGAAACATAATTCTCATTATGGCTGATAAATCAGCCGTTTGTGTTGGAGAAAAGGATATGGAAAGCAAGTTAGATGTGCTTTTTAAGAAGAATCTCTATTCTGTAGCTATTAATCTGGTTCAAACTCAGCAAGCTGATGCTGCTGCAACTGCTGAAGTCCTTAGAAAATATGGTGATCACCTATACAGCAAGCAGGAGTATGATGAGGCTATGGCTCAGTACATCCACACCATTGGTCACCTTGAACCTTCATTTGTGATACAGAAATTTCTGGATGCTCAGAGAATCCACAATCTGACCAATTACTTGGAAAACTTACATGAAAAGGGGCTCGCTTCAAAAGATCATACTACTCTCTTGTTGAACTGTTACACTAAGTTAAAAGATGTTGATAAGCTGAACTATTTTATTAAAAGTGAGGACGGTGGGGAACATAAGTTTGATGTAGAGACTGTGATACGAGTCTGCCGTGCTGCCAATTATCATGAACATGCAATGTATGTTGCTAAAAAGGCAGGTAGGCATGAGTTGTACCTGAAGATTCTGTTAGAAGATCTTGGTAGATATGATGAAGCCTTACAGTATATTTCAAGCCTTAATCCAAGCCAAGCCGGGGTGACAGTTAAAGAATATGGCAAAATTCTTATAGAACACAAACCAAAGGAGACAATACTTATACTTCTGAAGCTCTGTACGGAGGAGGGAAAACCGGCCAAAAAAGATACCTTAACCATGCTGCCATCTCCTGTTGATTTCCTCAACATTTTTGTACATCATCCAAAATCGTTAATGGATTTTCTTGAGAAATACACTGATAGAGTGAATGACTCATCTGCACAGGTGGAAATTCACAATACCCTGTTGGAATTGTATTTGTCCTATGACTTGACCTTCCCGTCGATGTCACAATATAGCTACAATGGAGATCTTGATGATAAAGAGACGATATCATCAGCAGTGTCAAAACCTTCATCAAATGGAAAACTACCATTGAATGATGATGAGAAAAGTCGTGCTATAAGACGTGAGAAAGGGCTGCGCTTGCTTAAAAGTGCATGGCCATCTGACCTGGAAAATCCACTTTATGATGTTGATCTTGCTATAATCCTCTGTGAAATGAATGCATTTAGAGAAGGGCTTTTGTTTGTTTATGAGAATATGAAACTGTACAAGGAGGTGATTTCTTGCTATATGCAGGCCCATGACCATGAGGGATTGATTGCATGTTGCAAGAGGCTGGGAGATTCAGGTAAGGGTGGAGACCCCACTCTTTGGGCGGACGTATTACAGTACTTTGGTGAACTTGGAGAAGATTGTTCCAAAGAAGTTAAAGAGGTCTTGAAATATATTGAGAGGGATGACATTTTACCACCTATTGTTGTTCTTCAAACGCTGTCACAAAATCCATGCCTCACTCTTTCTGTAATCAAGGATTATATTGCTCGGAAACTTGAACAGGAGTCAAAGCTGATTGAAGAGGATAGGCAGGCTGTTGATAAGTATCAGGTAAACTTTCGCCAGTTCTTTAGCCCTTCATGTTTATCCGTTTAATTATTTTCTAATTTCTCCGCCAATTTCAATGACGTGAGTCGCACCATACTTGTTTTTTTTTTTTTTGGTAGCCTTCTCTGGTATTTTCTGCCGTAGAACGTAGATTACATGATATGCATAGGCCAAAGCAAATGATATCCGTAGCCGTAGGAAGCTGCTTTTAATTTTAACGATGCATTACTTGATCAGTATGTAACTGTGGTCTTTTGGATATACTAAGGCTTCGTTCTATTCGACTTATTTTGTCTGATGTTATATTATAGATAACTTATCTGAACTTAACTGAACTTATCTAAACTTATCTGAACTTAACAAAATTATCTTAACTTATTTTGTCTGAGATAAACTTATTTGTGTGTAAAAAAGTCTGAAAAAAACTTATTTTTTCAGAAATTATATTATCTGAACTTAACTGAACTTATCTGGACTTATCTGAACTAAACTTAACTTATCTGAACTTAACTGAACTTATCTGGACTTATTTTGTCTAAAATATGTCATGCACAGCACATCTCCTGTGCGCTAGAAAGACATTGTTTGTTGTAATTACATACTAGCATCGCTTGAAATAGAATTTGTTGATGGAGTTGGTGGCTTCAAGGTAGAAAATGTTGCTTAATTTCATTCCTCAAAGCTCAATGGCATTTCAGTCTTTTTGTATGTTGAAAGCAGGTTGATTTTATCTATGGTTGAACCAGTTGTGTTATACTCCATATGACCTGTAATTGATATTCCTTACAAGAACAGTTAAAATAAGGTGGGAATTATGCTTTTGCAGGAGGATACAACAGCAATGAGGAAAGAAATCGAGGATCTTAGGACAAATGCAAGAATATTTCAGCTCAGCAAGTGTACTGCATGCACTTTCACTCTCGATCTTCCGGCGGTTCATTTTATGTGCATGCATTCGTATCATCTACGTTGCCTTGGTGACAACGAAAAGGAGTGTCCTGAGTGTGCTCCTGAGTATATGTCTGTTCTGGAAATGAAGAGAAGTTTGGAACGGAATTCTAGAGACCAAGATCAGTTCTTTCAGAAAGTTAAAGATTCCAAAGATGGATTCTCTGTTATTGCCGACTATTTTGGAAAGGGAATAATTAGCAAGACAAAACCCGATGGAAACACTTCTACCAACGGTGGCTTTTGAAGGTCTGAGTATTTACTTATTTTTTTTTCTAAGTTTCCAGATCAGTGAAGGTATGGATTGTACAGTGTATATCAATGTTTTCCGAGGTTGTGTTGGAGTAACAAAGGTTAGATATGAAACCAAGTTGTTGTTATCTCAGTTCACCAAGATCTTGAACTACATTGTCTATGGGCGAATGCATTTGTAATGCATTATTTAAGATGGTCCTCAATAGACCTGTTCAACGGGCTGGAGGCCCATTAAAAGCCCGAGTCAAGCCCATTTTGAAATGGGTTCAACCCTTTATTTTTACCGAAGATTTTAATTGGGAACACTTTGAATTTTTGGTAGGTAGCAGCTCCGTCCTTGATTTCGTGCTGTAGATGAGGCTGAAAGGTGAGGAAATTTTGTACAATAAGAAAAGGAAGATCTGATACCCAGGTTGTTGCTTCTTGTGCAGTGATGTGTATTTTACGGAGAATTGTTCATTTTCCGTTTTTTGTTTCTAATCATTCTGGGATGCTGCTTCATTGGTGGATTGTTTTGTTATACCTTTGGGTGAAAGTAAATGTAAATGATGTTACATTGAGTTGGCTTGTTGACTCAAAATAAATTGTGAAAACTGTCTTTTGATCTTTCACTTTGTCTTTGTTTCATTAGTAAGATCCCTTGAACCCTAAGATGGGAATGAGGTTTTGGTGGTAGTCATTTTAATCTCATTTCCTTTTCATCTGCGTGTAAGAGTGTTGAATCAAGAAGCTAATGAGATGATAAGGTATGTATCTGCTGAAATTTGGTGGGTATTGGGTTCTTTTGACCCATGCAACATTGAAATGGTGAACTTTATACCTTATCTTCAAAGCCATAAAAGGCTAAGAAGAATAAAACAATCATCAAACCAAACAATGTCTTGGTTTAGTGAAAAGGATTTCACCTTCTAACCAAAATGTTGGGTGTTCAATCCCCACTAGAGGAACTTTGAGGGAGGGTTCCCCTTACTATTCCCCCCACTCACAAAGAAGTCTGCTAACCCGTGCGGGGTTCCGACCCGATAGGACACTTCATCTTACCTTTAAAAAAAACAACCATCAATTCTGTTAACTTAATGTTAGTTTACTGCTATTGTGAAAAATAATTTATACTATTGAAATGGTTAGCAAAATTTAATCAAGTCAAATTATTTCAACGTTGATCCGAACATTTATAATATGCGAAAAACTGTCCGTTTTTCGCCAAAAATGCTAAAAGATGTTAAAATTTCATAGATGCGCTCCTTTTTCAATAAATTCTCAATCTACCGTCAATTGACGATTTAGTGGATTACATCACTTTTGAGTTGGCGATGTAGTCCTGACTCGTTATAAAAATAGAATGATTTTCTTTACTGACGTGAAAGGTAGATTGAGAATTAATT
Organism: Spinacia oleracea; assembly: GCF_020520425.1. NCBI lineage: Eukaryota > Viridiplantae > Streptophyta > Magnoliopsida > Caryophyllales > Amaranthaceae > Spinacia > Spinacia oleracea. Next base: position 132,588,078 of record NC_079487.1, read on the forward strand.
GAAATACGGCTGGGGATTTTGACATCTTTTAACAATTTTATAATAAACAACGTACACTGGAATTTAGTTATTTACCATAAACCATAAGTTCCTACAAAGGCTACAACTAAGGACCAATTCATCATTTTTCATCCCAATCTGCGACGATCGAAACATTTCATCTACAAGAAGGAAATTGATTCTGACACATTTATATGTGAGTATAGTTTAAATTTTTTAAGCATTCATAGTAGATGTGCCAGCATCATTTCATGATATGCTGAAATAGTGAAGTCATTTCCTACCCTAACACTATAACAACAACTAATTTTGCCGAACACAGGGAGGTTAAACTTGTCAATTCTCCCGCACAAATCTGGTCCTTTCCTTCTCCCTCTCCCAAATTTGGCCGCCCCCACCAGCTCATCCATGTTCTCTCTCTATAATCTATATATAGCCCATCTTCATTTTAAAGATTATCCCTTTTCCCCAAATCTTCTGATCTTTTCCATTTCTTGCTGGTGGGTGGGGTTAGCTTCTTGTTCAAGGCTCAAGATTCAATTCCCCATCCCATCTACAATCAGTAAATCAATCAGAATGGCTCGATCTTTATCGCAAACTCTAACTCGTTTTTCCCCTCTTTCGAATTCTCTATCCACCGCCGCGTCTACCACCCGTCTGATAAACTTCCGACACCGGTCGAATTCGCCGGAGATTAATTCCGTTGAATTCCCGGTGGCGGAGGATACGGAGAAGGTGGCGATTAATACTCTGGAGGACGAAATCCATAACATAATTGTGAAGAGATCTCAACCTGACTGGATCCCTCTTGTTCCCGGTGCTTCTTATTGGGTCCCACCTAGGAGTAAGGCTCATGGGTATGCTAAAGTGATAAGGAAACTGGTTCATTGCTCCGCCGCCACGGCGAGGATGAAGGGTCATACTAATAAGTCGGTATCTCTTTCTTCGAGTCGTGGGTGGCCTTCTTCTGCTCATTACTTCAAAGGTGTTTGTTCTTATTCTGCTCATTTCACCTTTTTTTTTAGTTTGTAATTTATGTTTTGGGGAAAATATGACGATCTTGATTTGAAAATATTGGTTGATAATGATCTTTAACATGCAAGCATAAGTGCATAACATGAAGAAGAGGATAGCATAATGCAATTACACTTCAAATTGCTTGGTTCATTTGAGAAAATGATGATGATTAATCTCAATTTACTAGCTACGCATTAGCATGATTTGAGAGGAAAGCAAAACAATACAGTTAGCTTACCTCTATGATTGGTATGAGGATGTTTGCATTGCGTCTTTTTGGTTTGAATATGCTTGATTAGACTACTACTCCATTGAGAAATAATAGCCATGTATGTATACTATGTTGACTTGTTGAGATGTTCGGAAAATGTTGTCACTTTAGGCAAAAAAGATTACGGCCGAGTTGTGAGGGAAATATGATTGTTACAAAGGTATCTTGATTGTTACAAAGGTATCTTGGTGAAATCAGGTTGAGCTCTTAATTTTGACTTTTGAGGGTGTTGAGACGATGTCATGATCATAAATGGTATTCAAGTAGTCAGATAAGTGTAACTTTTCTGAAAGTTGGGAACTTGATGCTGGCAGGAGGTAGGGGTTAATGGGGGTATGAATTGGCTTGAGATGTTCGAAAAATGTTGTCACCTTTTTTTGTAAGAAAACAAAAAGATAATGATTGGGTAGTGAGCAAAATGGAAAGGATACATTGTTACAAAGGTGTCTTGGTGATGGTGAGAAATCGGGGTGAATTCTTAAATTTACAGGAGGATGTGATGGCAGCAGGTGGGGGTAAATGTGATTATGAATTGGCTTGAGATGTTCGAAAAATGTTGTCACCTTTTTTTGTAAGAAAACAAAAAGATAATGATTGGGTAGTGAGCAAAATGGAAAGGATACATTGTTACAAAGGTGTCTTGGTGATGGTGAGAAATCGGGGTGAATTCTTAAATTTACAGGAGGATGTGATGGCAGCAGGTGGGGGTAAATGGGATTATGAATTGGCTTGAGATGTTCGAAAAATGTTGTCAAAAGAGATAATGATGGAGTAGTGAGCAAAATGGGAAGGATACAATTATTACAAATGTGTCTTGGTGAGTTGGTGATGGTGAGAATTCGAGGTGAATTCTTAATTTTACAGGGTTTGGAGGATGTGATGATCATATATGGTGCTTGGACGAATGTAGCTTTTCTGAAAGCCAACCAAAGTGATGAATTGGCTTGAGATCAAAGTGATGTGGGCACTTCTAATCTTAGGTGCATATAAGTATATACTCAACACGGATATTGTGTTTTCTATTTTTAAAGTTGAGTAAAATGTAGTGCTCTGTTTTACATATGCATGATAGATGCTTCTTGATAGATTAGAAGTTTGCCAAAAAGGTGGTCTTTTTAATTTTGGTTGCAAGCTTGATTTTGGCTGAATTTAGGCGCATGAAAGACTTACGAAGGTAACCTAATTGCAGGAGGATCCCATTCTCCAATGGAGGGAGAGACAACATCTAAGTACGCATCACAATCAGAGGACGAGGAAGGGTAAATCTGTTCTTCAACAGAAAATTGTATCCAAGGTTAGTTAAGAGCTACCACCTCATATTTTGTTGTAAATGTTTGAATTATCTACATTCAGGGGAGGATGCCGTTAATACCAGGGTTATGCAGTTAATGTTTATTTTTAAAAAAATCAAGCAACGGATGAATCAGATGATTGAACTAACTTGCTGGTAATGAGTGTGTCCATAGTGCCACACTTCTTGGCTTAGTAGTCGTGAGTTCGAACCTAGTTAGTCCATTTTCCTACACTTCCAACTTCTAGTTTTTTTCCTTTATTATTTTATGATATTGGTAGCCATGTTTCTGAACAATTGCTTTCTTACTTCAACATCTCTATTCCAATCTCCTCATCCAATTATTAAAACTATTGTTTATATAGGATTACTTTTGGACCACAGAATAATACCGTATAAGGGACCCAAATAGTCGTCGATGAAATATACAGGCTATGAAAAACGGGTTTGGATTTTGTCTATATAAGTTTGCATACCCTATAAAGTAAATCCTAGATACGCCACTGTCTATGTTGGATAGAATGTTATCCTCATTGTGGGTTGTGCAATTCCGTGAAGCATAAAGAAGATAACTTAAACTCTGAAAGCACTGCTTAAATATAAATGTATATTAAGCTCTCTTTGCCGTCCATGCCTCGACATTTTCTTATTTCAACCCTTGGTCCTTTTCATTTTATTATGTTATCGGTTATTCAAAGCAAGTGTCAGTTTTTGGATGAAAGGAAAGGCCAGCTTTGCAAAATTTTGTAAACTATCAGTCTCCCTTTCCATTTGATTTGAAATTCCAAATTGTGTTTCATAATCTAGTTAGAGGTCCACAATCATTTCCGGTTTCCAGGAAGAATGTTCCATTAGTATTACTTGGGGCATTATCATACATTGCACAAACTTCTCAGACATTTTGCAACAATCTAGAGAGAAATTGATAGAGGAAAACAGGGAATTATTCCTCCTCTGAGTCATCACAGTATATCTCAATTTTCTTGTGCAAGACATTTGTTCATTGAGAAATCTGGCTACATTGATTAATGTTGCCTATATTTTAGAAAATTAAATGCAAATTCCATAAGATATGGTATCCGGCACCACCTGAGGATGATGATAAAGATTGTGATTGCAAATATGACAAATTGTGAACTTAGATGGTGGTGTTGTCTTTGTTGATCAATACTACCCAACAATTGTTTCCAGATAATGAGTTTGTCCACGTTTATGTACTTCCTTTTTTTGTTTAGGTTGTTAAGAACATTATCATTTTGTTACATTAAGTTGTCAAAGAATCCCGAATTTTTCAAATGAAATTGCAGACTTCCACCAACTGTAAATTATTTGTGGAGAAGGTGGGAACTTGACAGACAGATCGGGGGATTGAGAATTTCGACACATGATTGCTGAGCAGAAAGAAGGTGATGAGGAAGCAGCCTGATTTGGGCAAAAGATAAAAGATGGAGAGACAGGATTTTTTCAAGGTGAAAATCAACAACCGTTTACACTTATGAGAAAGAGAGTTGTATCTCCTTTGGAATGCTGGTTGGAAACTGTTTGTATGTAACTTTAGTGTAAAACAAAGATTTCAGCCTTGTGAATATTCGAATCTTGATCCATGTATCAATATCATGTATGTATAAGAGGTGTGGATATACAGATGTTTCAGTTGAAATTCAATAAGTATTCATTGGTAATTTTGTCTGGAAAGATTGTGTTGCAATTCTTTAGTAGGATTGTGGTTCTGAGTCTGCTGCACTCCGAAAATGCAGATTCATGTGTGTTGTTTTTAACTATTAAGCAATCACCATCTAGGTATAGATGTAATTCAGATTTTGGTTATAATACGAGTACATCTAGAAAACAAAACGCGATACAATAATTGGTAATGGTGAAAAACTAGCATTCAGTGAATGATGCAACAAATTTTGACCAACTTTACATCAGTTCTGAACCTCTCAGCTAACATATTGTGGCTTCCTAGATCTGTCCAGGTTAAATCCATTCATCAGTTGTTCCTGCTAAACAACTAAGCCCAGTTGAGAAATTATACAGCCTCTTTACAAATGCATTATATTCACACGAGAAAGCAACAAAAACTGGGAATCAAGATAACCTTTTGGATTGCACAAGGTTGAGTTATTCAACCACGACAAAGGCATGCAAAGATGGAAGACGGGCCAAAACCTAAATGCCTATAAACTTTACAACATATTAGAAGTTCTGCAAATCGTATCTCTATCACATATATATGCATTTCTGTATGTCAAAGAAGTTCTCACATGCCGTCTCAAATCTTGGATAGCACAGCACTGCACTGACAAAAGTGCCGTCTCCAAATCTTGGATAGCGCTGACTGACCCAAGGTCGGACCTGAAATAGAGTTTGAAGTCAGAGACAAGCTGGATTTTGATTCTTTGTTTCAACTGAAAAAAAACAGAAACTAAAAAGTGATCAAACAAAACACAGCTGCCACATAAAACTAGTAATTTGCAAACAGAAAACCTCTCCAATTCAGATTATCAAATGGTCCTTCCAAATTGTTCTTCACAAAAAACAATATTGTTTCTCTCAAGACTCAAACTCACATTATTGTTTCTCTCATTACCCAAACAGCTAATTTCCTTAAACCAATAACTGACGGCGAAAGAAGTATATGAACCCCCCAAGTAGCAGCAGACACATTCAAACTTTGAAGTCCCCATCTAATTAAGCTGGCACCAGATGTCAAAGTCACCAATTCAGGAATGAACTGTGCTTCTACTGAATGTCTTTATTGAAAATATTACTACCAAAAAAAAAAATCCACACCTACAAGAATGCCACGAGAAAATATGTTTCTTTCAGTAGAGGCCCAACATTCTCAGCTCTGCTATGTGGTTAGGGTCAAGTTCAGGAACCTCTTTACTCTCACGGTCTTCCACTATGTACTCCTGCACAGAATTTAAACTTTAAAATTAAAATGCATGCAACAGGGACCTTAGTAAGACCACTTAAAGCAAATGAATTTCAGCTTCTGTCACAGAAAGACAAAGCAAGGAAAAAAACAGAATTATAGAAGCATTGTACTATGACAAGGAAAGCTATGGAGTATCACTTAAGATTATCATCAAGCAGAAAATATATGAGACTGTTTTAGACATGTAGATTGGATGTGATGTACTAATAATATTATTCAGAACTCCAACCTTAATATCAACGGTTTCTTGTTTGATGTTACAAAGCACGCCATCCAACTAGGAGAAATAATTCCATTGCTCAAGGCTTCCAAATTATTAACAATCGAAATAAATGTTTAAAGGAAGTAGTTACCACCTTTGTCAATTCTTGTTTTGCAAGAACATGATAGTGGCGTTCGTTGATCCTCTGTCCACATATAATCGCTATGAAGAAACCATAGAGCAAGCCAACGAGAATAATGGCCAAAACTGCAAAATTGCACCAAGTATGAACAGTCAAGCACTTCATTAAGTTAGTACATATTCACTGACAAAATTACCAGTCACATAGAAATATGTTATACAATGGGAAAAGTGTAAGTATTCGCATATAACTGTACAGTAACAGAAAAACTTGCAAAATATCATATCATAACAAAATTCTTTACATAATGGAATTACGTACCAGCCATAATATAAAACCCATATGGGTGTTCTTGATAACCAAACATTTCGCGTAGTTCTTCGCCATAGAATCTGTAAACCAGAACGCCTAACATGGCCACGATCTGTTTGCAAAACTTAATTAGAATTTTCCTACATGCCAAAACAAACAAGTCGTACTAACTGCAAGCCGGGTATATGTAATACACAAAAAACACACATGCACATAGGTAGGTATGCATGCCAGTATAGTTAATTGCTGTCCAGTGAGATTAGTCTAACTTAGAAGTTCTCATAACATGTATGCCTAATACAACATCCAATAAGTACTTCAAAAGCAGGTTACACTGCATAGATAAATTATAAAAATCCCGCTATGTGGCCCAGGATTCTCCCAAAAGAATCCATGAGAATAGATTTAATTTTGGTAATCATTTGTAATTTTTGGCAAAAAATGTTGGGTGCAGGGCTTGAAGAGTTGTCCAGCAAAACATTGGTTAACTCATTTCTCCCAACCCACACATAAAAATTGGCTAAAACGGATGAACCTATATCCTCTAAGAGGAAACTTGAAGTCCGAGCTTTTTGGCATCTACAAAGGGACAGTTCAAACACTCCAGGCAAGTAGAGGCAGGAAGTGATATGTTTGAACTTTGCCTCTACAGTTTTACTTACTTTTACCTACTAGGCTACTATAATACTCCGTATTCTATTGTCAAAAGAAAACAATTTTGTACAGGTCAATCGTTACCTTATAAAAAATATAGAACTAAGAGAAGATGGTCAGCTTTTTCAGTACCAGCTGTAGAGGACTGGAGATGCCTAACCATACCCTTTTAGAAAATATAGTACAGAATGGTAATGGAACTCATACTCGTCAAACTGAAATATGTATTTGAAAAGGAAGTTTTGTCCTGTCCTATTAGCATCATGGCTTTGGTTAGGACTTCAGTGCATCCTATCCCCTTAAAAGTTCAATTGAAAAACTCATCATAGGAGGAGTTATAAGTGCCATGACTCAAAGTCACTCCAACAGAATTTAGGCGCATAGTCCCCAAAAAGGAAAATCACTTACAGCCAAATTTACCAAAAATGCTGATTAGGAACTCAGCCAAAATCTGACTAAACCAGAGTATGAATATGCATACTGATAGTTTTTGTGTGTAATGATGTTGAATACTCCTCAGTATCTTTTAGTTGTTTTATATTGACTTTTGCACTATTCAGATGCTCATCTTTGACCTCATCTTTTATATGTAAGGCAAAACATGGCGATACGGAATCTTGTTAAATTCATCGCAACATATATTTTCAAAATGTAACTTTTATTATTTGTACTGAAAGTTAAGTATAGATATTAGTGGTCATGTTGGCAAACATGCTAATTCAATATGGCAGAACTAAAGAAGCAGAGGAAGTACTCTACAAAGCATCCTGTCATGTCACTATACCAGCTGGACAACTATGAAAATGAACGCGTGGTCTCTCGCAACAAGGAACTGAAACTTCAATCTCAACCACCAGCGATCGGATGGGACATTTGCTCGCAATAAGAACCTTGCCCGGCATTCTGTGCAATGAGCAAAAGCAAAGCCCTCCTGAGAATATGACGTGACCGGGAAAATATATCAAGTTAGTCTTCCAGAGATGAAATTTTGTATAAAAGAAACTATGATGAGCAAAATGATTACTCGTCGCAGTGAGTAAATTATGGACATTCTTATGCTATTTTCCAGCTTGTCTTCACAAGCAATTTAATATCAAGCAACAATTGTTTCTAGAGCACAGATAGAAGGAGTAAATGCCAAGAAAAAAAGGCCAAAGATCAAAGAGTAAATGCAATTTGTGAAGACCTATTACGATACAGTTTTTGTAAATAACTACCTTAACATGTGTGTTTCTGTAAATAACCACATAATATGATGAAAAGAAATGGTACCATTATCTAAACACGATTTCCATCCAAATTTCTGTTCGTAGGTCCACATCCAACCCCTCCCCTTCCTTTATATGTCTTCTTCCCACCTTTCTTAAAATGTTGAGAATCAACTACTCATTACTTTCAGTTACCCCCCAATGGCGACAAGTGACACAAGTCTCATTTCCCTGTACAGCTGTACCACAATTGATATCGCTATTTATCATTGGGTTCCATGTCATTTTTATTTTATTTTTAATCTTTAGATTCGATTTGGGAAACCCATTCTCTCTCATCAATCATCTCCTCTCATAATAAATAATTACCTTCATCAAAGTTCATCTCCGGCGAGTCAATTACCAGTTTTACCACTGCTAATGTTCATCTCAGAAAGTAAATGCCACCGCGATTTATACCATATAAACCAGACCTTAAATTAACAAATAAACCAAAATCCCAATTACAGTATCCCTGGTTGACTCTCCACTGAAAATAGCCAAAAGCATAGTCAAATCCGCTACACGTGGATTCGCTGGATTAAATTGGGAACCCGATTGCAGTTTTCCGAAATGTTCGACTGACGGGAAGTTGTAGTTCTCCGATCATGAAGGTTGGGGATCATAAGAATTTTTACAAAGAAAGGTCAGGTCTTTAGAATCTATACAGATAAAGAATATGATTTAGAAAGGTTCTAGGAGAAAGACAATCGGAAATGGTTCAAGAAAGGGAGGAAGAAAAAAGACAGAGAAGAGAAAGGGGGGAAAGAGGTCAGATGTGGCCATGTGGGTAATATAAACGGAAATTTGAACGGAACCGTGTTTAGGTAGCATTAGTGCATTACCAACAACAAAAATCATATGAGGTAGGCATTATAAAATTGTGACATAATAGCTAGTGGTTCACAAATTTGTCTGAAATATATGAGGACGAACCTTGGCATAACTTTACAAGATTTTATTAAAAGGAACATTGCAGTCAAGAATTACAATAAATTGAGATAATGAGATAGAGCGGGGAGGGGAGGGGAGGGGAAATAACAACGTTCTATTCATTATGCCGTAAATCAGTCACCATTAAGTATGGCGTGTAGGAGTCCTACAAAGACATTAAAAGATAAGTATGCCTTATCCTAACTGGATTACAAATAAGCCTAGTAGCTTCCTTAAAATGCCAAGCGATCCATTGTCACCCTACCATCAAAATAACTATGTAGCCCATGTAACTGACCAAAAATGGTATCATATAAAAAGTTTTAAAATGATATTGCTACCCTACAATCAAAATAACTCCTACTTTGAGGCATAGTAAAGATGTAAAATCTTAAATATAGGCGAATAATTATGGACTTCTGGTATTCCAACCTGATCCCGTAAAATTACCTTCAATCAAATGTGGCTTATTATTTAGGGATGGAAGGAGTGATAACACTTCTGGCTACAAGCAAAGTACTTGTGTCTTATATACGATAAAAAAAAAAACGATGACACAACATGGTTGCATGTGTAGTGATGCGTACACCACTTTTGTCTTTAACCAAGAGCTTCAAGGAATGAATTCAAGCACATACCTTCGTGGACCTCCAATTGTCAAGGCACGATCTATGGACATACTTCTGAGTGCCTTTGCAATGACAAGGAGCAATTAAATCTTCTCCTGAAACATGTAATAACATATTAATCCTTCACATCAAACATAACATAACATCTAAAAAGAGTAAAAATAGAATCAGTTAAGAGATAACAAAGTTATATAAGCTGCAAACATAAAGTGAATACAGCACAGGGTCCTTGGACAAAAGATAATCATTCAGTTAGGTATAATTCTATAAATATGATAAGCAGCAACATGATCAGAGGAAGGAAATAGATAGTACTAGTATAAACTATGTAGTTTTAGAGGTGGTAAAATACCTCCATTTTCAAGGCATATCCGGCATTGTGCTTGTTCTGAGTTCACTAGATTGCAGTTCTCGTCAGCATCAACATCTGTCACGACCAAAGAATCCCCAACAACAGTTCTAATTTCAAAAAGAGAATGTTCCTGACACTCTTCAACTATATGGGACTCGGACAAGATTGGTTCTGTTTCCGAACTATCTTCTCCACGGCTGCCATTCGAAGCTAATTGCATTGCGGAGGCTATAAAGAGTTAAAATGTACAAATCATGCCTTGATGTATAAGGCTTGCTAACCATTTCAATAGTCAATAATAGAGAAACCTGCAACAAGAAAAAGGATTGTTGTAAAAACCAATATCCATAGTCCCATAAAATGCAAGATGGTCGATTATCATATATCGCCTTCTCGGTCCTATAGACAAGTTCAAACACAAATTGGTGTTCATCAACCCAATGCATACGATACAACAACAATAACTCAGTATAATTTCCGTTGAGCCGACGTTTTGGAGGTCCACATGTTGACATATATCTACTTAAATGTTTGGGAATTGGGAGAAAGCTTTAAAAATCCAGCATAATTTAACTCAAATTAACTAAATAAGTGTTTTATATATCATAGGTGAATAACTACCTTCTCCATTTCTAACAATTTGCAAATAAAGTAGCTACTATAAATTCCTATGTGCAAAATTAAACTCCAAGCATCGCCTTCACGCCAAAAATAGTACCAATTTACTTTAGCTCGCCAACTCCAACAATCAAAAGACAAAACTTTGAATCAAAAAAGTAAAATTCTGCGACCATCCTAAGATAAATTGTCACAAAATCAATAATTCAATTTCAAAATGCGGATCATAGATCAGCACAACCAATACAAAAAAATTAAACACCAAAAAAGGAAATTGCAATAAATGCAATCAGAATAAGGATCTCCTCAAATCAAAACTGAAAAATTAAAGAGCTCAAACTATAATTTTTTTTTTAAAAAAAATAGAACATAAAATCACCTGATGATATCCGCCATTGTTGCAAACTCGAAAGTCACCGACAATCAAAAAAAATGTGCGATTTTTTAGGGTTCGTGTAAAAAAAAAAATCACGAAAATGGCGGATTTGGGAGTGACAGTGATGAGAAGAAAATCTGAGCTAAAGCAAAATTATCAAAAGATTAAGGAGGAGATAGAGAAAAAAAGAGGGGAAAAGGTGAAAAGGGGAAGAAGCTGAACGAGTGCGATTCGGGGTGAAGTCGCAATCAGGTGAGAATATTTTGTGGAGTGAAATGCCACGTTATCGTTTTTGGGTTGGATTTAAGATTTTGTTAAAAAACGATGACGTAATCATTTCTCTAATTTTTAACTAACTAGCTTTTGAGCCTGTTCAATGAACGGTCGATTATATAGGGATTGTTAAGCCGTATTTTAAAGTGCTGATTATATTGATAGTTTGTGATTTTAGTGGGAATATACTCCCTCCGTGTTCCATAATGTTCCTCAGGTTTACTATTCATATGGTCAAAGTTTAAAAACTTTGACCGTAATTAATAGTATGATTAGAAGTATAAATGTTAACTTGTGTGATATCATTGGATTCGTTTCAATATAAATTTTCTAAATATCAATTTTTTATAACTTTTACTAATACGAAATTAAAATTATTAACGGTCAAAGTAGTGCATTGGAGACCGCGCATAATGCAAAAGTGAGGAACATTATGGAACGGAGGGAGTATGATTTATATAGAGGTGAAATTTAAAAGTTGAAAATATATAGATTAGATGGTGAATTAATATTGAGTGTTAAAGCGGGAAATGGAGTGCATGACGTTGAATGAATATATGAATTAAATAGTAAATTGATGTTGAGGGAGGAAGATCAAGTGGAAGAGGTGTTGAAGATGTAAAATAAATATTTCGTATAACAAACAACAAAATTAAAAAAAAATGGATGAAAGATGGAGGTGACACGTGTGGATGAAAGATGCAGGTGACACGTGTCGTCTAACAATCAATGGTCTTCCTTTTTAAATACTAGGTATAGATCTTTCTATTTTCATTCCTCTGGGCATGGTGCACTAATAATTTCACGGTGTGCAGTGTACTAATAATTTTTAGCGTAATTAATCAGCTAATGATGAAGAAAAAGATCTAGTTGTGTATTGATTTTTGGATTTGGGGTTTCAATTTGGGAAGGTGGTTAATCGGACACTAATTTTGCATCACTTCCGTAATTCTATGACGATACCATCTATATGACCACATATTTACAATAAATAAATCTGAATAATAGTCAAAACTCGGGCAACGCCCGGGACACACACTAGAAAATTTTATTAAAATGAAAATTTTTATCACTAGAAAATAAATAACTTTTACATATATCGGCTTAACTTTTACTCATTTTGAGTTAACTTTTACTGCGGTGTATCACTTTTATACTCCGTACTTCGTATAAGAACTTGTGAAACAGGACAAATTATTTTTTTACCACCTACAAAAATCGATAAATCATTTTTTATCACCCAAAAAAACAAAACTTGTACATTCCCACCTTAAAAAAAATAAAGCTTGTTTTTTTACCACTGAAAACGAAAAAAATAGATGAAACCTCTATGTGCGGCTACCTAATCCAATTTCCCTCCAACTTTTAATCCCCGTGTGATTTTATTTAACTATTTCTCTCTTCTCTATTTACATCCATTAGAATTTGTCAAATTTGTGAAATAATGATGGTAAAATTTTTGTGAATTCATGAAAGATAAGAGAGCGGGAGAAGAGAAGAAAGTTAAATACATGAAACCGTGGAAGAAGATAACATATCAGAAATATTACTGTTATTGTGGCCCCACATAACATTTTTATCTATTTTTCCATTTTTCAGGTGATAAAAATAAGTTTTTTTTTTTTTTAAGTTGAAAAATATAAGTTTTAGTTGCTATGGTAAAAAATAATTTATGGAATTTTCTAGGTGGTAAACAATTTATCCTATGAAATATGTTAGTCTTGTCCATAAGTTTCTAGAGATGCCGGATAACCTCTTAAATAAAGCGATATTGGTAAATTTGTCATGATATTTCCAAAATTAAACGCATCGTACGAAATTAGTGTAGAAGTATATAGAAGATCTAGTCCTAATGGAAGTATAGTGGAACTTTCACTTCTATGCTCAAATGGCTGTAGGGTCTTAGCAAGGAAGCCTATAAATAGGCCGTTCATCCTCATTGTACACCTATCCATACAAATGTAAACTCAAAGAAGCACTCAACTTCTTTTGAAGCAATCTACTCTCTATTTTGCGTAGTTTTCCACATTTAGTCTTTCTTAGCGTCTCACTTATCAAAGTTTAACTTTTGATTGGAGTGACTTACGAAAAAATCCAATGTCAAGAATTACACACAGTTGCGATAAATCAAATCCGTCTATGTAAATTAAAATATAATAATGAAGAAATTACGTTCATTTGAATCGATGGAAATATGAAGAAACTAGGAATGAGAGTGAATTGTTCTCAATCACATTGAAAGGAATGGGGGGTGATGAAATGAGAGATGGTTGTGCCTATATTATAAGGTAGATGGGTTGGAAGGTTTTGTCCATAACCCAAGGACTATTCCATCATCTCCACCGTAAAAGTTGCATAGAGCATATAACCGGTAATTTTGATTAATGGTATGAGTTTAGTAGATGGTTGGAATTTGTAGTAATTGACGAAAATTAGAAAGTAGAAAGAACAAAACGTTAATTGTTTTGTAATGGATTAAGCCAAATTATTAAATAACTTTGATGGATTGTTGTATACGTTTACGAAAATGGGTGGAATCGAATATAAAAGTTTATGCTTAAACAAGAAGCTAACTTACCTAACCTTATTCATCAACGGAAAAAAAAAAAAAAAAAAAAAAAAAAAAAAAATGATAGAATAAATAAATAACAAGATCTAGGGTTATTAATCTATAATTGAAAATGATCAAATGAGATACCTCTTTTTTATTAAAATGATAAACTTCGGCATATCCATTCTTTTAGAGGTCTGAGTTATAATTGTTAACCTAATATAGTATGCAAGTGGATTAGTGGAACAAGTGGTTAAATCTTTCGGCAAAAAATTGAGTTTTATGGTTACTGAAACACAAAGCACACCCACAAAATACTTGCCAAAATCACATCTCCCAACTACAATATTACAGGAAGATTAATTATTCTTAAGTTCATCAAACACGAGAGAGAAAGACCTCTGATCGAGACAAATTAGGTCTTCTTCAGCAAAATTAGCGGTAAAGAGTAATTTTTAGCGGTTGAGCAAACATGTAGTGGTGAGAGTAGCGGGTAACGATAACCTAGAAATGAGTAACATTTACATCGTAACTGTTAAACCAGTTGTTGATAGAACGAGTGTTCGACAAATGTAGCGATTGAGATTGTAAAAAACAAAACTCCGTAAAAGCTATTTTCTACGTGTATTTTAAAAAGCTGTGTTATAATATGATTAAACATTTGCCGCTACTATACGGAGATGCTAATATATGAAGTATAGCGATTGAGAAAAGTTACCAACCCCACCACCTTTACTGTTAATCACTAACTCGAAACAATAATTTATAGGAAGAACTTGAAATTGTTAGAAGAATAACGGTATTGATGAATTATTTTTTCAAATTTCCCTAAATTTTTTCACTCAAGCGAATCTATATCATTAAAGCAGAATGATGGTAAACGTGAAGCCTCCATAATCCCATCCCTCAACTCTCCTTCCTCGTTATTTTAGGAAATTTCGGACCATTAAATTAAAAATAAAAAGAAAAGGAAAAGGGCCAAATCAGTAGCACATTCACGGACACAATTACTTGGGTCTTTAATATGGCAAGAACAACAATTAAGCAGCTAAAATGGTAATACTCACTGTCTAATTCCAGAATAATATGGCAACGAGAATAATTCAAACTACACAATCGAATTATTCCGGCAATTTACTAAATCAAAAGCAATAATCACGCACTTAATTAGGTCTTGAATATGGCAAGAAGAACAATTACCCATCGAAAATGGTATTGACTCACTGACTAATTTCAAAATCTTTCAAAACCATGATAATCTATATTACAGTCAATTACACTTTAATAACATACACAGTAACATTTAAAAAATTGATAAAGATTTGCCTTCTGTTGATTAGTATGGATATAGATACAAATGAAAATCGACACAGAGCTTGGTTGCAACAAAAGATAGCAAGATTGGCGGCTAGACGGAGATTACTATTTAAAAGGAATTTAGATCATAACAACGTGACTTTCACACGGCGTCGTCTCTCACTGGAGAAAGAAGCCAACGGATATACTTGCCCATTGAATACGAACAATGACGTGCCAAAGGATATAATTGGCCATTGCGTGGATCTTTTGTAATTTAGTTAGAACATAGTGGGCAATTACATTACAAAAAAATCGAGATAATCCTTGGTTGTCAAGCTTCACGTATTAAAGAATTTGCAACACATGTAAGTGTACACTTTGTTGAGTTTAATAACATCGATTTGAAGACGTCTAACCATTATATCTAATTTTATTTGTGTTTAGGAATCCGGAGACAATGTTTTGAGGAAGTATTTAAGTGAATGTCTTATGAATTCATTCACTTTTATCATATGTGCCCCGCAAACAGAGCAAGAAGAAATAAGGGTCGCTGCAATTTTTCAAGTGAAATGGGAGGAGAAATTTTGTTATTTACAAGAGAACATCAACAAAATTAAAGTATCTACATAGTCAATTTTACTATTTCGAATGTTTTTAGACTATCATGGAACTAGAACTTAATTTTAGATATTTTTGAGCTTCTTACTTCGAATTAATTGATTTTTTAAGACACATACAATGTTTAGATACATTTTAATTTAAGAGATTTTATATTTTTAACAGGCATAGACTAGTTTTCTTTTATAGGAAGATTTATAATTTTTTTAGTATTCATATTTTCCAAAGTACTCCTAACAAAAGTAAAACCAGGCCAAGCACAGCATTATGCAGTTCTAGAGTTCAAACACTGCTCATTTGCAATCGACCCTCTCATCATTCTTCACTCCTCTCGCTTCTGGTGGCGAGCATGGAGGCGATGATGGGAACACAGCAAGGTCAAACTCAAGCACCACCGCAACAACCACCTCAACCGGAGAAGGTGGTAGAGAAGCTTAACTCAGCAGTACAGCAGCAGCTCAACTTAGATTCCGTCAAAACTCGTGCCATTAGTCTCTTCAAAGCCATCTCTCGCATTCTCGAAGATTTCGATGTCTTATCTCGCTCCAATGCCCTCCCCAAATGGTTCCATTTCTCTCTCCAATTTATTTCAGCTTTATTGTTGATCAGATTCCCTGGAATTGATGTTTTAATTAATGCGTAATTGGAACAAGAACCCTAATTTTCTTTTGAATTGATCATTAATGCATAAAAAAATAGACATTCCATTAATTTAGGGTTTTGTGTTCTTTAATTTCGTTGCTAGAGAAAATGTTAAGGCTTTTTAATTGATCGAGAAAATGTTATTGCTATGTTTTATTCACCTGATATTTATGAACTTATCTTATTCTTATCGGTGCAAAATTGGTGCTCCAAATTCCTGAAAATTTAAGATTTTTTTGAAACTTCTATGAGTATTTTTTTTATTATTATATGAACATTTTCTTCTTCTTCCTGAAAATAAGTAAAAATGATATCAAGATAATAGAGTTTAATTTTCATGCTGCAATGCCTTTTCGTTGATCACATATCATTAGTGTGAACATTACCCTGGTGCTTTTAAAGAAGCTTTGGATTCCCGTGAGGAGGATTCGGATGTACACAACTATCTGCACCGCAACAATTATCTGCCACCAAAGAGCTAAAGGAACCTCTTTGATTTAGTCCATTATATAGTCTGAAACAAAGAAAACCTGAATTTACTGGTTTAATTGGAAATGGCTTATGTTAATTGCATATTTTTTGGACCAATCTCCTTTTATTTTATGTCACTGGAAGTACTTTATCTTTCTAAATTTTTGACATCAACTCTGTAATTGAACACTCTAATTGTTGGGAAGGGAGGAAGCTAGGCTTGTCTTAGGAGAGAGATTTAAGCTTTGAAGGGGTTTGCTATTTGATGAGAATTAGAGTTGACACTTTTTCTGGCTGGATATTGTTTTATGAGTTGTTTCATAATATGTATGTGAATCACTTACTGGAGTGTCTGGCACAGGCAAGATGTTGTCGGTCAATTTTCGATGGTGAATCTCGAGTTGTTCAACATTGTGGAAGACATCAAGAAGGTCTCAAAGGCTTTTGTGGTTCATCCTAGGAATGTCAATGCTGAGAATGCAACAAGTATGCCACTTCAATTGTGTTTGTAGTTTTGTATAGTTAATCCTACTTTTTCAATATCTTCTACATTTTTGCTCGTAACAATAGGTTGATATAGCTAGAAAGTGACCTAGATTGTATTCAGTACTTCAGCAGCAACGATGTCTAGATCTCAAATTTGATGAATGAAATCTTAGAATTCATTAAATATTTTGTTTTTAATAAACCACAACAGAAATAAGGAATTTTCTTCACAAAATAAGAAAGCTATGCCTTAAATAAAGCCGCATATTCGCACCAAAAAGAAAATAAAAAAATAAAAAATAAAGCTGCATATTTGAGAGTTTCATATCAAAGGCGAATGTGCTAGAATAGTAAAAGCGAGAGAGGAGAGAAAAAGTAACACAGGGAGCTGACTGAGGAGAGAAAGAAGTAACATAGGGAGCTGATTGAGGAGAAGTCCTTAGAGAGAAAATTGAGATATAAAGAATGAAGTACTGGGAATTCTGTAGTAGTTTGTTTATTTCCGCTGTAATTACAATTCATTTTCCATTCAGTACTCCCTGTCATGCTGTCGTCCAAGCTCTTGCCTGAGATGGAAGTGGATGACAATTCAAAGAGAGATCAGTTGCTTCTTGGCATGCAAAATCTGCCTATACCCACGCAAATTGATAAGCTTAAGGTGACTTGATGTTGCTGATTTAGCATTCAACTACTTGAATCAATTAATTTTTAAAAGATGACTGTTCTCTGTGGCAGGCTAGAATTGACATGATTGCTGCCGCCTGTGAAAGTGCTGAAAAGGTTATAGGTGAGACCCGCAAAGCCTATGGTCTGGATACACGTCAGAGGATGAGCACTGTCCCTACTTTGGACAAGGCCTTTTCTGCTAAAATTCAAGAAAAGGAAAATTTACTAAGGGCTGCTGTCAATCATGGTGAAGGTAAGTTTTCAAAGAGTTGCAAGGCAAAAGGGTGTGCTTATACCCAGATTTATTTTTATTTTGAATGGTAGTCAGACATCTATTTGTGTAGCACTATTGCTGTCTCTCTTCCCCCACCTTCTGTGTTCGTGTAAGTGCATGTATGTTTTGTGATTTCTTTTTATTGATTTTTCCTTTATCTTTTATTATGGGGTTGCTAGGCCAATCAATGAGGCCTGTTCTTTTTCTTTGTTTGGGTGGTGATTAGTAGACTTGTGGCTTTCGGGTGATGATGCTAATGATTTATTCCAATGTGACCTATTAATGTCTTGCTATAAGGCATGGCAATCTCTGTCTAGGATGACAATGCTAAACTAGTGAGATTTTAACAGACTTTGTTCTGTGTAAGTGGTTAATTCACCACTACGCTGTCTTGCCCTTGCCTGAACTCAGTGTTCTGATATGGGGTATTTTGATAGGTCTTTTGTTATCTACCTCTGAGGTTCTTGATTTCTATGCTGGGCAGGGTTAAGGCTGCCTGTAGACCAGAGGCATGTTACTTCTCCACTTCCCTCACATCTTGCTGATGTGCTTACTGTTGGTGACGGGGGGCAGACTTATGGTGATGGATCTGGTAAAAAGGAGTTTCTTTCTTTTCATGTCTGATCTTCAACCACATTCTATCTGAATATTTATCAGATCTTTTTTTTTAAAAATGCACAATATTGGATTTCCTCTTTCAGGTATGTACTCAAAGAACACTCCTGTGATATCCGGAAATCACAATAATCAGGGACTTCCACTACAGGTTAATAGCATCTACAACATGCGTTATCCCTCCCAGTTTCTAAATTCAAATCCCATTCAATTTCGTTTTGTTAAGCCACTTTCTTTCAATAAATCTACTCCGTAGTTAGTTTCAATTCTTTCAACACTTTGTGTCCAAAGCAGATCTATTGTAGCTCAAGATGAGCAATTTGCTGACTAGTTAAACAGAAGCATAAATGTGTCATTATCTCTTTTTACTGTACCTGTCTGGAAAATAAAATATTACTACTGCTTTTGCAGTTTCTTTGTAGGTCTTCTAGTTCTTTTATTTTTGAAGTTACCTAGAATTATAGTTCCAGCTAGTTTTTTTGTATGGTCTTGTGTGTGGAAACTTTTGTTGAAAGGACTCTGCCTTCTCTTCTGGACCTGATTGAATATAATTCTTCTGATGCTCAGATGCAGGCTTCTGGCGGACAGCTTCTTGGAAGATCAGTGCCTTCACCTTCTACTGCCACAGTAGCATCTACCGCCGAGAATACAGCATCTCCAATGCAATATGCAAACTCACCTAGATCTGGTACGAACATGATTAATGCACCTTCTTCCCAACAGCAAACACTCCAACAGCAACATCAGCTGCAACAACAGAGAAAAATGATGCAGCTTCCTACTCAGCAGCAGCAGCAGCAACTTCTTGCTCAGCAGCAATTTAGACAGTCTGCGATGCAGGGTTTGGCTCAGGTATTTATCATGCTTTTGCCCAAAATTATAGTTTCGGGTATTCTTAAGTACTCTGTGTCCTCTCTGTGGTTTTCTGTTGATTTTGTTTTAGTTTCATGTTGTATTTTTATTTACTAGAATTACGTATTACATTTGCAATTCACATGTATACGATCTTTTGTGCTCACCGTCCAAAGTACTTACATTTGTGGTCTCAAGCTGTTTCACCTCACACATTCTGTTGGTATCTGGCGTGTACGGCAGATGTTAACTAGTTCCTGCTATCCAATGTAAAAAAAAAAAAAAAAAAACTAGTTCCTGCTAATATTGCATTAGATAATAAAGTCTAGGCAAGGTTAGGGGCTCAGGGAAAAGTTTAAGGGATTTTGATACTTTTTATGTTTAGATCCCTGCGAAGGTTAGAGATAGCATTCCACCGAACGGTCCTTTTTCTTAACTGATTTTTTTTTTTTCTTTTGGGTGAATGGTGGTTAGTTAGTTTTAATTATCTTAATAAACTTTGCTAAGGTTGGGTGGAGTCATGGAGGGAGTCAAGAATGATATGAAGAATTTGGGTTTGCTAGAACATATAATAGTTGATAAAGTAACGGAGAAAGCGGATCTTGTTGTTGAACACCGGTGATTAAATCTTTGGATCATGCATCCGACCTTATCTTATTGGGATTAAGGCTTTGACATTGTTGTTGTGTAAACTCCGCTAGAAATTCTGTGTGACTCGGTACGACTCACATAATTTTATTACTACTTTCTCCACTCTTTAACCCATTTAACTTATTTGATTATTCTTTTGTTTTCTTACAAGATTCGATTACTTACATTTACTTTGTAATTATTATTATGATTTCTTATTACATTCCACTACTTACATTAATTAATTACTCTTTTCTTGCAATATTCCACTTTTCTGTCTACAGACTCTTATTATAAAATCATTGTCTTATTTCTTGAGTGGCTTGAGCCCATTAAACTGAAATGGAGGTAGTTTGTGCTTGCATCTTTCAACAAGATCAATGACCTAGAGATCAATGCCTAGTTTGAGTATGGGCAATGAGATTTGCTGTCTTTATTTGAACTTCGGCCCAGTTATTCAGGAATATCTTTTCTATTTGTCCAAAATTAGCCCTATTGAGTATTGCCAAAGGATTAACTTTATTTAGTTGGATATGTGATACACTGCCTACTGTTCTCTTGGGGTAAAAGAAGGAACTCATACATGTAATGCAGTTAGCTAGAAAAATGAAAATTGGAGGATTTCGTATCTTTACAGTATGTTTTGATAGCTATCATGTCAGGAAGGGGAAGGGATTTAAGGAGATGGAAAGAGTGAGCTTGTATTTTCCTTTCAAATCTTTCCAGCAACTGAAGGATTAGGAAAAGAAACTCCATATTCTTTTCTTCCTTTCCCCAGATGTCATATCCAAACAAGGGGAAATGAATCTTCTCTTCCTTATCTAAAACTGAGTGGCTATAATTGATTCTTTCAAGGTTTCTAATCTGTATATATATTTTTGCCAGCTGCAAGGACAATCTCAGATGCAATTTTCTCAACCATTAGCGAGCCAACAATTTCAAAGTAGGCAGCTGCCCACTGGACATATTGGACAAAGCCAACTCAGCCAAGGAAACCAGCTGAATCGGCATATTGGCCAATTTTCTGGAGCTGCTAATACAGCATTATTCAACGCTTCTCAGAATTCACCTAATGCTTCTGTGGTAGAACATGCACCTCATCCCTCACTGAAACTGTGATTGCATCTTTTCATTTGGTCTTATGTCCTTTTAACAATTTTGCTAGTCTTAAACCATGTTTGCATTAGACATGTATTATATGCTCTTGCGTTCCTTTCTTTGTCTTTATGAGTTCTTTGTGCAAGTGTTTAGGATATCATGCTAACGTAAGATACCTTCATGCCATTTAAATGTTGTGTGCTTTCACCACGTTGGTATATGCGAAAATATTTCTTCTTTTTCTTGATCTTTGTCATGGTATCATATAAACTTACCTGATTAGAATATCTTGTCCACTCCCAATTGGTTTTACTTTTGGCATGCATCGTGATTGTCGTGAATTGATGACTTGTATATTGTTTTCAATGTTTACATGTTGAATACTATCTGGTTTTGACACATGACAATGATTGATCTTTTTCCTGCTTCACAATGTAAATGCTCACTCCATTATAGGCTGTGTATATAAAATAAACTTGACTGAAGGATACATGAAAATCACTACTATTATGGATGACAAATGAACAATGGACAAGTTAGTGTAATATTATGAACAATATGTATTTACCGTGGCAATATAAATAAACACAAAGTATAGGGGGGGGGGGGGGTAGGGGTACTATCATCCAATAGGTATCCATGCCATATATTATATATCTAATCAATATTAATGTGTACAACACCGTTTTTTGTTCGCAAACCAAAATGATTATTATGATGAATGGAAACGCAAATCGGTTGGCATACTAAGTAGGGTTTTTATTTTTCTTTATCGCCAAAATTTAACCTTGAAGGGGGAAAATTCATACAAGGGTGTTTGAATTTCCAGGGTGTATTCAACATATTGATCATGAATATAATCTTACAATGATACTTAAATCATATATTTGCATGGTTTAAAAAGGCAAAGAGAATAACCGAATAATCATTGCAATAATTTTCAAATTTATTACGAAGTATACCCTAAAGAAAAATGCATATCACCCAATGCAAACTTCTTTTTTCTTGACGGCCACAAAACAAAGAAGTACAAGTTATTAAGTAATAGAACATTCAAGAATAGATTTTCCAATTTTGTATGACCATAATGTAGACCAGCGTTATATAGTTGCAAATTTCCTTGTACATATTGATAATAAAAGTCTATTATTCAGTTATCGGATAAGTTTAGTAATTTAGTCACCTGTACTTACAACTTCGCTTTTGAAAACCACAATTTTTCTAATTTGCATCTACATATAAATGATGACTTTTACCGTATAACATCTTTTTGTATTTAAGCTTCAAATACAACCATATGAACTTTTTCTTTATTATAGTATAGTTTTTAGTTTATTTTCTATAAACTTTCTTATTAGTTTTTGATAATTATACACTCTGTGATTTTATTTTTTTGTTTTGTTAGTTAACGATTACTACAAATACATGATTTAATTTTAAGAAAGTACAAAAAAGAAGAAAGTTAGTATGGTTTAGGTAAGGAAAAAAAATTAAGATAGTGAAACCAGTAGAGATTGTGTTTGTGTGTGGTATTAACTCTGTTAAGGAGTAAAACCAAAATAGAAATAAAGCAAAATTATAACCAACCCAAAAAACGGATGAAAAATGTAAAGGGTAAAGCAAAACGGAATGAGTATCTATGGATGTATTGTTTAATTGTAGGAGAGAAATAAAGATAAACTAGTGATTAGAAAAGAGTAGATAAATGAAGATAAACAGGTGGGTTGAATAAGGGAAAACTTAAACTTGTAGTGTGAACGTATCCCAAATATAGAAAATGTTGTTTCGCCAAATAAAAGTGTCGCGATAATGGAAGAACGGAGGGAAGTTTTTTTTTTTTTTTTTTGTGATGAGTTTTTTGCTTAACTTTTCATGCCAAAATACGAGCAATCATCTTAATAAAATAATCTTCGAATTCTTAAAGCAGAGAATAACTAATAGTTAATTATTTATTTTTATCACTCATTTCAGATGTCCATGCCAGCTACAATGACGTCGCAATCAATGCTTCCAAGAATGCAGGTTAGCTCTTTTGATTATTTAAGGTGATAATGTGTATTATCTGCAGAATATCTACATCAAAAATTTCATTGATGATTTTTCTAATACACTCTCATATCTGTTGTTGTAGCACGTTCAATTTGAAAAAAATGACGAAGTCAAAATTAATTAATAATGTTTGCAATCTTGTTTTGTGATTGAAATTATTGAATCATGATATGTCTATCTTTGTGATGAAACAATTTTTTCTTATATTTTAGACTGATTTGAGGTTTAATTTTTCTGATTTGGCTAAAGAGGAACGAAATTGTAGCATTTTTTAAAGATGAGAATGTGTCCTAACATTTGACAAATTAAAAAGCTAATGGTTTAAATGATTAATCAAATAAATTTCAATCTATTTTTTAAGAATCTGCAAAACCCATTTTGAAATGTATTGGATATGTTCATTGGGCTTGTGATGGGCAAAGTATTATTTTTGGTAGGAAATAAATGGGAAGATGATATGTGATATTGATATTGATATTGGGAGTAGAGGCTTAGAAGTGAATACCTAAATTATAAGGAAGTTTTAAAGGAACCTAATTGTTTAACTCTCAAAGTTTGTACAATACATATGCTTGCTTATTCATAGAAATTGTCAAGCCTCAATAATCGATATTACAACTTCAGGGAGGTAGAGGGGGTTGGGGTTTGCATGACCCGGAAATATCACCCTTAAGACGGTAACGTCTGAACCCTAAACATGCCGGGTTGGAATCCCTGGCCGGACCTCTCCTGTATGGGGTTGTTTCCGTGTGCCGCCCCGTGAAGGGTTAATAGAGACCCCGAAAAAAAAAATCAACATTACATGGAAAACCTCTTGCCAGTTGCCACTTCCTGAATGTGTTGAGTAGTCACACAATCCAGCTACGCAAGTGGGATATATATAGGTCTTACTAGGTAGTCTCTTAAATTTCCAAAACTTACTAGATTCCACTAAGATCTAACTCAAATATTTAAATGCTTAAATAGCTAATATTGCATTCCGGTATTTTTCAATCAAAGATCTGTCAACACCCTCTATCTTAGATGCTTCTGGAATTCCCATAACTAGGTTGCTTAGAAGTTCTCAATTTGCTTCAGACTCTGTTGTACTGAATGTTCACGACATTACTGCTTTGTCCTTGAGATTTTCTTTTGTAAAAGCCTGGGTTGTGTTTAATTTTCTTCAGACTTCAAGGGAGGTGGTGAGGGGGTGTTGGTGAATGATGATCAAACATTAGAAGTTCTTTATCATAAAAGGCATTGTTTGGAACATTTATTGAAGAAATCATTTTTAGCTAAAATTTTACTTTTCTTGTTGTATTATTTGGTGTTTATTTATTTGGATTGAGCAGCGTTGTTGTGTTAGATAAATATTCTGTAGTTCTACTGTTTCGATTGCTTGTACTCGTGAATGATTGATTATGAAAATAATTTTATTTTCTTATGTACTTCATTCAGTGTACGATATATTGCACCATGACTCTTGATTCAGTATTGCACCTTTGCCCTTGACTGCCTCTTTGTAGATACTTTTGTATCTAGGAATTAACAATGTTTAAAAAAAATCATTTGTGAATAAACTGCTTTGAGCTTGTTATGGTATTAACATGCATTGGCAATTACCTGTTGTATATTTAGCAGTTTGCATTACCTGGCGGCAACCCTCAAAGGACTCATCCTTCCCAGATGCTTAGTGATCAGAGTATGAGATCTTTTTTCCTTTCGAAGTTGCGTATTTATTGTATTTGTAATTGTTAATGTTTGGAAATTACAGTTGTTGTCTTGCTTTACAGTGTTTAATATGGGAGCAAATCAAGCGAGTATGATGAGTTTACCGCAGCAACAACAGGTTCCTCAAGGTGCTTTTGGAAGTATGTCACAGAATTCTCAAAATCTGCAGTCTAATATGGTACCTCTTCAAAATGCAACCCAAAACCTCCAAAATTTTCAACAACAACAAAGACAGCAGAATCAGCAATGATTCTGAAACTTTGTTTTTGTAGAGAATATTCAGTAACGTGGAGTGTGTTACTATAGCCATTATGAAGGTGATTCTTGGATTTACAGTCCATAGAAAGTGCACCATTTTGGATCTGTGCCACTGCATTTTGGGATATTGTAAGTTAATGTAGCCCTACAAATGTAAATGTAATTGTTAATTCTAGTTTATAGCAAGTGAAGTAGTCATTTTGGGGTTTCACCATTGCATAATGTGGCCATTAATATTTTGGTTCATTGCGATCTTCTTTTCTCGACGTTATTTTCTTAAGTTGCATGATGGTGCAGGTATTATGGTCTTACAATGGCAAGGCGAAAGCTGTTTTTGCCCTACATATTAGGCTCTTGGATCGGTATATATGTATTTTGATTTGTTACAACTTGTATCTACCGAAGGAGTTACAATTTTCAGGATATGCTCTGTATGTTCTAAGAATTACAAGAAAACGGTTGACAACAATGTTTATGGATGAGCAAAACATTATGATATTAAGTGTAGCAGTGTAGGTGACATCTGAAATCAAAACTTTATTTATAAAGTACAGCATGAAGTATAATAGACATGTTATAATTCCTTTATCAATCGAATATGTTATTTATTATTTAGAAAGTTCTGAAATTTATTCAACATAGAGAGCAATAAAAATGAATCTTTTTTGTTCTTCCTTTTTCTTTCTTTGGAGGGAGTCAAATTGAGACAAACAAATATTATTTCAAAGAATAGTAGGCAGATTTCTCAGCGCCTCAACCATCTAGGCCTCTACCAACCCTTTTGATATTTACAAATAAATCTTCTTCCATTGAGCATGGATCTTTCTTTTGGCCCCATTTCTCCCAAAATGAAGAGTAGCTAAAAATACAAGGTAGTTACAAAAACCAGCTGAAAAACGCTACTATGTCATTGTATTTGTTGCGGAACCTACAGTCGCAAAATCGGGTGAATTTTCTAGTTATGGTGAAGTTTCGATGGCCGGTTGAGGTTCTCACCGCAGCAACTGCAGCATCTGAGTGCAAACCACTCCAACCTGAAGTTTCATGAAAAGTGGTCAATGAGTGCAAATTACCCCATATTTTGATGTATCTGGTTGAAATTTTGTTATTTATTACCCCATATTTTGATGTATCTGGTTGAAAATTTGTTATTTGTAGTTATTTCTTTTCTCGTACAGCAACAATAACCCCTTAGTTCCAAAATGATTTGGGGTCGGCTAACATGAATCGTCGTAGGAGATTTATTTCTTTTCTCATAGTTCCTCCATTATTTTTTATTGACACGGTTCTTTAGGTACATTTGTCAAAACGATAACCCATAAATCGCAAAAAGAAGCAAAAACAATAATAAATAAATAAATAAATAAAAAGCATGTCAACGACGGAGTAATAAGAAATGGAGCAAGTATAGACCTTTTTGCATTAATGCTAGCACACTGGTATAGTTTGTGGTTCACCACTCCACCTACAAGTCATACTACACATTTCTTTTCCTTCTCTTTTTCATTTATCTTTTATTTCAGCAACTCTTTTACAAAGAAGTAAAAGTAAATAAATAACCAGTACAAGTTTCATGGAAAAACATAGATAAATCAAGTGCTTACAGTTCCAGGAGGCAGGAAAAAGGCTGAGAAGATGAATCATCTGCAGATTGAGACTGATCTAAAGAGAAGCTTGACAGGGTAGATACTTTTTTTATTTCAGAAACCCTGCTATTATGTAACAATGGAAGTTTCTCGGTTGACGAGTTGGATGAACCGAGTGGCGATAATGGAGGTGACGGTGCCGGGAGGGAAGAAAAGGAGTACTTGAGATTGTCGGGTCCCGTGCTGACGGGAATCGGGGATGAGGAAGCTGATCTTACTTCATCTTCTTCATCCTTCATTTCTCCTCAACAAAGGGGGCTTTTTCTTTATCAATCCCCCTCTATAAGTTTGGAATCTTTCCGAGGGGGGTAAGTTAGTAATTGAAAGGATCAAACTTATAATTAATAATCAGACAGTGACACAAAACTCCTTTAAGAGTTTTATGAATGGTAGGTGTGGAACTAACAGTCATGAATAAAAACAATGGCATTACAGAAGAAAAAAATTACCTATTTCTCAACCCGGGTACGCGGCCGTAAAGACCAGTTGGTGAAAGTAAAGCTGCTTTTAAAGCTAACAAACTTGCAAAGAAGTTTAATATTGACAGTTAATATTCTTTGGAACTTAATCTTAAACAGTTGATGCAATAAGCTAATACATAGAAATCAAATATCAGCACTTTAGCATAGAATCAAAACATCAACACTTAAACTAAAGAAAAAAAGATGGTAAACAAAAAGAATGCTAGTTTGCTACAAAAATGGTTGTATCACAAAGTGTTCTCTCCTGATTGGAAAGAGTTGGCAGTAGAAAGATAACACCAGACAGTTTAATATGTTTCTTCAGCTCTCCCTTGTCGTTTCCTCAGCATTGATCGGGTAATTCGCCAGGTGCCTGCATATCCAAAGTAAATTTCATTATTCAAGTCCGATATAATGCATTGGCTCATTTCAAGGAGGTGCAAAAGGAATCATAATATTGTGTATGAATTAGCTTTTCCAAAGCAAAAAGTGTAGAAGGGAAGGCCCGTATTGCTAATTATCAGTCCAGAAAACTTCCAAAAACTAAGTATAGCTGCGCTTAACTTTACAGGGATCCACTACAAATGTTCTCACCCTTTCCCTAGAGTAAGAGACAAATAGATGTAGAAAATGCATCAAACCACTTGGTTAGACAAATTGCGAGAACAGCGAGAAAACAAATTTGCTAACAAATTGTTGACTATTTAGGTTTTTACAGAGCAACAATGGGAAGTAATCCGGATTAAATAGGATCCCAATTCTCGGGTAATTTGACCTCTTCCCAGCTAATCTGTAAGAAAATCCAGTGGTTTTTTGGGGGGTACTAGAATGTGGCAAGGTCTATCAGCCAAAGCTCAGTATAATAGCATGGCAACATGATTTAGCATAACTACCAGACTTCAAACAACTTAGTACCAAGCAATGATGCACCACAATAAGGAACTTTTTCCAAGTTCATGTTGTAGATCTACAGGCAACAGGCAGCATATTAACAACCACGGCATTCTTTAAATGACGATTCTAGTTTTACACAAACATCTTCAAGCTCCACAGAATCTCCAAGAGTTACTTACAAGGTGAGGATCAAAAGGAATCACGTCAACATAAGGTCGTCTAAGGTTTCACCCATTAAAATCAAATTGAAACATCGGTTTGTTCACACATCCAGTGCCATTCATTCGTCTAGTCTCCATTAGCTAAGAATTACTTAAAATGTGTCTAGTCTCCATTAGCTAGAAAACATGACGATAAGCAAAGAGTGAGAGTGAGAGACGGTGACAAGGAATTTATAGCACACCGTGTGGAGTGAGTATGCAAAACAATAGAAGAATGAATCGATTTTAATAACCAGAGGAAAACAGGATTTATAAATTGAAAAGAGATCATAGACGCATCTACTCTGAGCATTACTATAAAAGTATCCAGGAAATAAAATCCTGAACCCCATTTGTCCGTTTCCTACTTTTTTTTTAATAAATCCAAACCTAAGCAACTAGGAAGTATAAAATAAGATTACCTGGTAATATAGTATTATAACAAGATCAAAAGTATTCACGTAGGTTCTCGCCACTCATAGACTCCAGCTCCTTGAGTATCTCTTGTGCAAGTGTCTTCACTGGTAACTCCACATCCTCCAGCAACTCAGCAAGGAAAGGAATTGTTTCAGCCAGTAACACCAGGTACTCATCTTTCAAATTCTCAACCAGGTATTTGACAATTTTGAGGCCTAAAAGACGTGGTCTCACCATTTCACTCCGGGTTTGCATCAATACCTGGACATGAGTTGCAGAATTAGGATAATCAACAAAAATTTCTACCTCCTTGCTACATTACACATCATTTCATCCTAAAATATAGGACACTGTCTAATATTAAGTAAGTTATACTCCATAGTTTGAACTTTGACATTGTGGAGATATACAAAGATAGTTATATTTTTGTTTTGGTAAATATAGTTAGGCAAATTTGCCAAAAAGTACCTTTTATAACTCAAATTTTGCAAGAAAGGACCTTATATAATTTTTTTTGTGAAAACACACCTTAAAAGTAATTTTTTTTGCGATAAAGGACCTAAGGAAAGTTTCTAGCATTGACTGAGCTTTTCCGGCCATTAACTTGCACGTGAGCAGCACGTGTGGCTTACGTTAGCTAAAGACAATGATTTTCCCGACTCTTGAATTTTCAAACTTGATTTTATTTCGGTTTTTTTTTTTCAACTTTAGGTTTTAAAGCTTAGAATTTTGGAGGAAAATTGGGTGTGATAAGCAAAATAATGCCACACGTGCTTCTCACGTGCAAGTCAATGGCCGGAAAAGCTCAGTCAATGCCGGAAATTTACTTTTGGTTGTCTTTCGCAAAAAAAAAGTACATTAACGTGTGATTTCACAAAAAATAAATTATATAAGGTCCTTTCTCGCAAAAAAATTTACATTAAGGTGTTATTTCACAAAAAAAATTATATAAGGTCCTTTCTCGCAAAATTTGGGTTATAAAAGGTCTTTTTTAACAAATTTGCCATATAGTTATGTTTTTTCTAAACCTTAAGATACCTCAAATCCAATGTGGCATATTAATTTGGATCAGACGGAGTAACAAACTTATTAAAAACAAGTTCATAGTGTAGGTACTCAAGCAGGTCAACAATCTTATAAAAAACGGAATTGGTGCACGTTGCTCACTCTTTATTACACCTAAAACACCCATGTCAATATTAACTACTTTGACATAGGTATGCATATATTACACGTCATTATGGACACAAAAAAACGTGCAATATTTCCATGATAGCAAATCTGTCATCTGGACATGTACTCATGTCAAAAACTAGTAGCCAAATTTAAGTGACACACTTACACAGTGTTGACAAATATGAAAAGAAGCCGATTCCTTCTTTTGCTATCCATTGATGAACACCAATAAAAAATAAGGATGAAAAAAGCTTACTCCCTAGTTAATTCCTTCAGCAACTCAAAATCAAAGATCAATCATAAAGAAATGCATTGGATGACCTCACAAAATTCAATATTTCTTTACCCATAATTTCAGAAATCCTTCTTTCCATTACAGGAAGTCCTAAAATCCAGTAAAATTTCATTTATATGGAGTAATTCTTTTCTTTTTGACATTCTGAATTTAGCCTTATTTATTCTTACAAGGGGAATAATAAATGATTCGCCGGTAGAGAACTGTAAAAGAAAATAAATAATAATCTGGAAATCTTTCATTTGATAAAAAGTATCAAAATGTAAAAAACTTAAGAAGTCATATTCCCAGGGAAGAAGTAGTGCCGACATAAAATGCAAGGGAGGGAAATAGAATGCATGGGAAGAAGTAGTGCAGAAATAACAACTGGTAAAACTAAAAGGAACTAGCTATTACCTCATAGTTCAGGGGCTTCCATAGAAGATCAGAACCAGCAGTTACAGCCATTTGACCAGCACAAGAAACCAATATGTCATCTACTTCTTCCAGAGATGGTATATCTGGATGATCTTCGATACCAGCTGGTGGTTCAACAATAAGCTGTGAGACGATC
Source organism: Spinacia oleracea (assembly GCF_020520425.1). NCBI lineage: Eukaryota > Viridiplantae > Streptophyta > Magnoliopsida > Caryophyllales > Amaranthaceae > Spinacia > Spinacia oleracea. The sequence goes on from NC_079487.1 coordinate 132,619,200, forward strand.
GGCTTCAACAGAAGTTCAAATCTTGAGGAGTCCAGAAATTTAACACTCCCAACATCATAACGAAAACATTTATGCAGGGACGACAAGACCAAAGCCCTGAGATGCCATTTTTCAAGTGACAGAGAATCAGCTGCCTCAGTCTTTCTGCTTTCAGAATCCAGAATCTTGGCCTTCTTTTTCTTCCTGGATTGACTAATCTTACCACCATCATCAGCAAGATAACTAATAGATCCCTCCAGCAAATACTTGAAATATGGGACAAACAGTGATCTACAATAAATTCAGTGTGTATAGTTAGATTCCAGAAAATAACAACTACAGAAGTCACTATTTCTAATGATCAACCATGCATTCTGAAATAGATAAAATGAAAAAACTAATCAATGTACCATTAACAACAAATGCAATTACCCATCCAATTCCCTTGGTAATTTTACAATTTAAAATAACATACCCCAGCCAGCTAAAACTACCTATAAAATCAAGATGATGATTTCAACTTAAGCACAACTCCTGAGTCCCAGTAACGAGGATGATGATAAAGGGAAATACCGACAGGCATCCAAGGAGCTAGTGGATGGTATGCAAGACCCGGATGAGCAGAAAAGGGTGTGCTCACATGATGGAAAATGTCAAGACAATAGGATTATGTAAGAGCCTAAATGCCTAACCCAGGTAAGTGCCTACCATAAGTGTTGAATATCAAAGCACGTTAAAAAGGAAAATGACATAGGCATAACAGATTTGAGACCTCTAGTGAATCAGTACAGACCTACAGAAGGACCAGTATACGGTGCTTGGCAAAAGTAAACAGCTAAGGGCCTAAGGTAATTTCACTTAGGCTGAAATATAATACAAATGACTTCAAGAGAACGAAGACTTAGAGTCTAGAGAGCTTAGGAATGAAGAAAAGGATACTTACCCTTTTGACTCGATGAAGAAAAGTAATGATGTGCTAGACAGAAGTTAAACATGTAAGGGCAAAATGTAGTTCCCGCAGCTTAAAGGTCTGTCTAAAGAGGTTCTTTAAGAAAAATAATTTTAAGTGGATTTCATCTTTTCTTTTCTCCTTGTTATTTAAAAAATTATAACAGAAATAGAAAACATCAACATTTATACGAACTAAGAGAGCAAAAACTAAAGGGTAATGCACTGACCGATGATTTTCAGCGAGCTTATTGACCAAGTTATAAAAAGACACTGCTCTTCTGATGTTTTTGGTCCCTACAAGATTATTTTCTGCCAAACTCGACTCTACCCATTCAATACTTCGTATGAAAAGAGGCTTGAACATAGTCTCTGTCATCTTCATCGTCAAAGCAACCACCGCACCAATGACATGTTTCTCCACGAAAGTAATATTCTCAATTGATTCAAGGTGCTGACTGCGGAGATCCAGAGCCAGCATACAGAAGTCAAAAATGCTTGTGTGGTAACCGCTCACTGATGATTTGTCCATTTTACTAACAAAATTCTTGAGCAACTCAAAAACTGTAGACAAACTCAAATCCCCTGCCTTCACAGCTTTTGGGTACACATTCTGCAAGGCAGGTAATGCTAGCCTGACAGGAACTTTCTCACTGAGTAGCCTTCTTACATTATCACCATGCGATTTTATTTTTTGATTGGACTCTGATACAAAATCTTGATGTAGCAACACAATTTCGACAATATCACCAAGGTAGGGGTTCAAAAAGGCACCAAGATTCTCTACAAGTGCCTCCAAAGTGAAAAGTATAGATAGCATAAGTGTATCTTTCGAAGCTGACTGGTTACAAATGTCCTCAGCAGATTTTCCTTGTGCTCCTGATGACGAAGACAAAAACCGGGTCTTCTGCAGAACATTTTTCATGATTTCGGGAAGCTCGGGCAGTGCTCTTGGCCCCAGAACATTTATTAATGCACCAGCTGTCCGTAGACAACAAGAAGCAACAGCAAGATCATCAGATGACACATTTTGCACAACATTAACAAGGCACTTGCTGAAAACTGTATGATTGGAAGGAAACTTGTTAGCTAAGACTTCCAATGCCGAAATAGCAGCCAGCCTGACAGAAACATTAAGATCATCACCAGAACCATCAACTAACTGCAGGATTTCCAGACAAAGTGCAGCAAAGGAGTCTAAATTATTTCCATCGAGATGATTCCAAGAGCCTCTCAGGTGCATATTTCGCTCCTTTTCTCTTTTAGATCCAGGAGCTTCAAGGTCTCTCACAGATTTACACAGAACTTGAAGGGCCTTCTTCCTTGCACCTTTGTCAGCTTGGACCAGCAACCTTATGATGCCTTGGAAAAAGGCTGATGGGAGCATTCCGCTTGTTATCTTCATTAAAACAGCATGGATAATCTCCTTAAGCTCCTTTTTCAAAATGACTGGAAGTGATATCTTCCTTTTACTTGTGTCAACGAGTTGCCAACAAAAAACAACCTGCACCATGAGTTCCGAGAGTGTTCCCTGGATTGATTCCATATCCTCCATAGACTTAAGCTTCAACACAACTTCAGGACCTTGCAACTTCCCCAAAACAAACTTCATAGCAAATAACAATGTCACACACTGGTTATTGTCAAGACTACCAGCCTGCAATTGCTTGAGCAATGAAACAAGTGACGGGAGCCATATCATACATGTATACTGTTGGCATATTTGTTCAGCAAAACTATACTCCCATTCTGTTTGAACTACAGAGTTTATGAAGCCAGAAATGTCTATCTCATTATAAAGAGAAGAAAATCTCTCTTTTGAAACCAATGAACGGAAAAGGAGGACTAGCAATGAACCCATACTACTTCTTTCTCCCAGTGTTTTCAAGAGGTGGAGAAAGATTGACAACCTTCGATGCTGGGCAACACCAGGCATTTCATTTATAAAAATCTGAAGCAATTTGTCTGCACCATCCATCTTAGATAACCAGCAAGGAACAACCGTTGAAATGAACCCTTCAAATACACGTTTTGAATGACTATCATCATGGTCAACAGTTGACTTACTGATAACAGCAAGAATTGCAGGAATATGGTGCAAAACCTTGTCAGGTTCAACCTTTGCAATTGTAGCAAATAGTGAAAACACATGATTGCTGGTAACAAAATCTGTCGCAGACCGCGCACAATAAACAAGTAATGCAGCATCAAATTTATCAAATACTCCATTGTTCAGAGAGAGATCATCTGAGAGTGAAGCAATGGTATCCTCCAAGATAAGCAACAGCGTCTGCTGTATGTAAGACAATGCGTTAGACGTGGTTTGAGAGACGCCTGATACATCTGGAACACACCCCTCTTGGGTCACCGCATGGACCCACTTATTTGAAAAGGCTTTCTCAAGCAGCTGAAAAAGGGGCTCTATTAGAAGGACCCTGTTTCCTATGTCTTTCTTTAACAGTAGCACATCAAGAAGAGAGATAAGAAAGCTAAGTGCACTTCGGCCTCCAAAAAATAAAACAGGGTTATGCTTCTTCGATTTCTTTTTCAGGTGTGAGGAAGCCACTAAATCACCTTCATACACAAGGACAGTATTCAAAATAGAGGCAACGGTTGAAGAAGAAACATCCAATCGCAACAATGCTTCTCTAGTTGTATTCTGTACATCGTTGTTAGTGTCATGGTAAAGAAGCACTAATTGTTGGAGAAGTTTTTCCTGAGCCTCAGGACGCAAACTCTTGTATAGAGTTCCTTTCAAATTCTGCAAAAATGCAATACATGGCCTTAGTATAGCGGGATCATCTGGTAACAAACCATCGTTGCAAAATGCCGGTAATAGATGGTCTTCAACAATACGTGTATCTGATGATGTGGGCCTAGCACAGATCTCAATTAGAAGGCAGAGGATATCCACATCAATGTTTGACAACTCTTGATTTGACCTATCAAGCCTAAAATGGTAACTGTTACGCCGCTGCAGAAGTTCAAGAAGCAGAGACTCAACATCCTTTACCCGCACAATGGAGGCGCCTAACTCTTTCAGAAGTGAAAGGACTCTTAGCTTTGCATACCCAGAAAATCTCATAGCAGATCCTAGTATGAAAGTGAGAATTTTATCTGTGGTAGACTTATCTAATCTCTGACCAACATCCAGTGGCACAAGAAAGCTTTTGAAAGATGATGATAATATCGAAGCCATTAATGAAGGAAGGATATTCCTGTCAGACACGATCAACTTCTTCTGTTGTACCAGAATACTCAACAGTTCATCAATAGAAGAACTCCAAATGTCACTACTTCCATTTTTCTTGCCTGCATATTTTATACGGGAGCACAGGGTGCTAAGCTCTTCAACATAATCCATAGCTGCTACCCTGACATCCTGGACATCACTGAACAATGGAACAAGAATTAAAGGGAATCCAGCCAAATGCTGCAAAGCAGAACCCTCATCTACCTGAGAACAGAGCATAGCAAATGAATGCAGGCTCTCAACTTGTACACTGGAGGAAACTTCCGGATCACTGATGAAGGTTGAGAGGAAATGGATTGGAGAGACCTTGCAGTTTTGAACAAGATAATTTCTGTGTTCCTTGAAAACATGCTTCAGGTTAGATTCAGCAAAGAAGGCGTACAGATCCCTCAAAGTGCACATCCATTTTCCATCATCACTCAGGTCAACACTTGCTGGCACCACTGAGATATATCCCTTAATTGCCCTCCAAAACACCAAAACCAGAATCCTTGAATTCAAAATCTTAAGATTGTTTTCATCAAGCTCATCCAGAAACTTGTTGTCTTCGGACTCGAGAATCTTAGAACTGAACTCCTGACCACGCAAAATATTTTCAACAGGCTCAATATTTCTCCATTCCGCCTTAACAAAAGCATAGCAAGCTTCAAACAAAGTGGTGAATTGATGAGAGGCATTCTTCTGCAGTATAAATGACTGTAGCAAAACCAAGAAGAATAATGTTTTTGACAATTCAGATTCACCGCAACATTTGATAAGCCACGAAGTTAATTCTTCGGTACCATCGGAAAAGACATTCACCAAGCTGCGAACAGTTGGCATATTAACAGCAGAAACCCACTCTTTCCCCGATTTCTTTTTGAGGTCCTTTTTAACATTAGACGCCATGACTAAATCCCTGTAGAAAGGCCATTTAATTTCCTTGGCCAATTCCTGGGCCTTCAAGTTCAGCTTCTTTGTCTTCGGGAAAACAAAAATGAAGGGGAATATCATTGTAGCAACTCGCTCCAGAAGATCAGTTCGGTCTTGTAAAAAAGAAACTGCATGCTTCAGGCATAAGATAGCAACCTCACCTGCTAGAGAAAGATCCTCCTGTGCACCTGACCATAAAATCTGAGTGCATTTCTGAAGCAAATCCCGAAATATATCCAGGAGACGAGCAGAGTCTATAAGCTCAGACAATTTATCAAGAGAAAGAGCTGCATGAACAACACTCAGATCATCGTCGGAGAGACAATGAACTACATCCTGGACAGTTCCAAGTCTCTCTGACGTAACCCCATCATTCAAAAAGGTAGACAGGTCAAGATCAGAGAGTGTAGCCCGTCGGATTTCAGCCTTTGGATGTTTGAGCCCAAACCAGACTTTTGAATCTGTGGAGGCCACAGATGTCCTCACATTTCCATCCAGTATCTTGCACAAAGCATCAACCACTGAGAATTCACCCTTTAGCTGAACCTTTTTGTCATTCAAGAATTCATGAACAGAAGAAAGTAATTCACTGGGATACTTTTCATTAATAATAAGAAATATTTTCTTAGCCCAGCTCCCTGATTCAGAAAGTTCTAAACCGTCGGTGTTCTGCGACAACCGCAAACATGAAGAAAGAAGCCTGAAAACTATAGCTCGAACAAGGCCCCTAAGAGTGACTGTCTCAACAATAGATACCACAGCAAGTTGGCATTGACCGTCGGAACTACAGTAGTCAATAAGGGACTCCAATAGCACAGTAATAAATCTGTCAATATTGAACCTTGTGGTCATTTGTAAAAGAATTCCAGGGAGAACTTCAATTTTCTTCAGGATGTCTAATGCCTTCTTAGGCAGTGTTTCAACAGACTGCAACTGCACAATGTTGACTAAAGCCATAATTGATAACTGAACCCACTGCAAATCTGTTGAAGCTTGTGCATCTGCTTGAGCTAACTCCACCACTGATCTAACCAAGCTGTTTACCAGTTTGGAAGACAACGATACTCTTTTAGCTAATAGACCAACAATCATCAAAGTACCAGCTTTATAGTCTGAAGACCCTAAACCACCAGACTGCAGACCTGAATTCAAAAAGGGAAGAATTATCTTCACAATATCACTATCAACGGTTGCCAGAAAGCCCAAAACCTCTACCACGACTGCTGTGCAAAAGCTGATCACAGGTGTAGCAGGGCGATGCTTTTTTGAAGGAGTTGCATAGGTGCATATAATCTCAAGGACACCCATGTCACGTATGCATTGCTGGACAATAACCTCCCTGGGAGGTGGAGCACCAGATCCTTTAGCACCATCAAGGAATTTCCATTGACTATTTCCAAAGTCAATTAATTGCACTATTCGAACAAAAGCATGAGTATCGTGATAAGGTAGCGCACACAAGATTAAATCCTCAATATTATACACATGAATCTTATATCGACGAATCAAGTATTCAAGCGTCTTTAATGCAGATTGTGATTGAAAATGTCCAGAAATCAAGCGCATATAAGAACTGATCGAAGCATCAATGCGCTTATTTTCTTCTATGCCCATCAACTCCCTATCCAAGTCTCTGCTTTTATGACTAAACAGATCCTGCTTGTGATTCCTGAAGCGATCATCAATATTTTCTAGAACTTCCAAACCTACAAAAAATAAAGAATAACAGTAAATCAGCATCCACAAAATCTTCTTCTCCAACTGCAAACACGATTATTTAAAAGAGTAAAGCTGTAAACTTTCCTTCTTTCCCAGAATAGCTTAATAGCAACATAAGAAATAAAAATCAAAAAGTTCACCCTTAATCAGTGGCAGAAGTATTTAATCTTCATACACCTATAAAGAGTTTTTTTTTTTCTTTAAAACACGGAGAAGAACCATTTAGAGTCCACAGTAAGAGCTTAATACAACTCACACAGTCACACCCCCTCGTTACATGAAAAATGACTACATAAAGCTCCTTCTTGATTCACTTTTCTTCATATAATAAACATGCAATGCGAAAAAAAGGGGGAAAAAATTACTGATCGTTCTTTTTTTACATGCCCTTTTCTATTCATAGACTCTGCCCAATGCCTTAACTAGTTACTATAACTTATAAGTCTAACTTAATCCTGCGCGCTGTTTCCCGCAGCTCCTCTGATTCTCAGAATGCTATTGATCACAATAATTCAATCATTTCATTCCCTTACTAGTTACAAAGTATTATAAGTCTAACTTAATCAAGGATGAATCCTTTCAACGAATGTCCAACCCATTGAAACTAACTTTCATCCTTCTCTTACAGGAAGATTACTCCAGCCCAACATCATAATCATGATTAATATACAGTTAAATACGAAACACTTTTAATACAACCATTACATAGAAATTAGAAACAATCTCTACTCCTACAAACAATCTCATTAAACACAAAAATTGAATAATTAACTAATACCCAATATTATTAATGCTGAAAGCAGGAAATGCAAAATTGAAGAAAACCCAGAACACAAAATTACTCAATTGAACTGAAAAATCAAACTTCCGGTAAAAATGAAGGGTACAGGATAAAATGAATGCAAACCCGATAAAGCGTAGCTAAGGATGGTGTCGATATCAAGATCAGCAGCTTCTTTAGGGCTAAATAAGACGGAGGGTCGAGTAATTGGTCTTTTGGGTACATCTGTATCTGTTTTTACATGAGCTTTTAGAGCTTTAAGTTGTGCTGCTATGGAGGCCGCCGCCATTTTTAGTCAGAATACACTATCTTTTACTCTCTCCACTTTTTTAGTAGACTGACGAATGCTTATTGTAGAGTTATGCGGCCATTGAAAGGGTTTAAGGAAGGGGGCGGTGGAAAACGGGGGTGAGGCAAGGGTTTATGCTTGTGTTCAAGCTTTGTATAGGAAAGAGTTTTTCTTCTTTTCCTGACTCATTTGCCCTAATTTTTTTTATTTTTTATTTTTTTAAAAGATTTGCCCTATAAATGAGCGATTTCCTTTAATATTACTTAAAAATCCAACAATTTTCAAAATACATCACTTTCTAGCTTATTTCTCTCCATATCATACACATCATCATAGAAGAAAGAAAAGTTTTTTTTTTTTTTTTTTTTCCCGATTCAGCATAGAACTGCCAATTCAAATGGCGCGGTTTGTTTTGTATAAACTGTGAACTCAAATGGCGGTTTGCTTTAAAATAAAACATCGCGGTTTTATAAAATTGCATAACAAAACCGCGCGGTTTTATAAGACCTAAAATCCTTATTCGAAATTACATACCCAAAACTAACCCAAATGGACATAGACCTGAACCCAGCCTGTACCGAAACTAGATGACCTAAAATGGACCTGACCCATATTAACCAGATTGAAATCAAATGTAGTTGAGTAAAATAAGTTAATTTTCAATTGATTTCTATTATTTAAGAGAACGTCTTAGCGGCGTAATTAGTAATTGTGTATTTTACCCTTTACTAAAATTAGAAAAATAAACACAAATTAAGCATAAAAATGTTTTATATTACAATGTCGTGTGATTCGTCGAGTTAACATGAATCATCAGAACAACGGGCAGAGCCTGTATCGAATTAATTCAAAAGATTTTTACTAAAATCACCATATATTAAATCTAGAAAAATTATCAAAGAGGAATAAAATAATACCGTCATGTGCATAAAGTTCACCATCATGTGCATAAAGTTATCTATCTTCTACGTCATCTTCCACTATCTTGAGTCACTATTATGAGTCACCTCTTTTATTGCTCTACAATAATGAGGTTACTCACCACTCTCAAAAGGCAGAAAAACCAAAAGTAGGTGACAAGTGTAACTTTATGCTTTGATCACAAGAAATTCTGCTTGTTTTTCCATTAGAACATGACTCGTGTGTCAAGGTTGTTACTTGTCAGTGACTCGACAATCACTAGAGATTTATCTCATGGACAAGCTAAGAGTCACTATCTACAATGATAAGCTCACTCACAAAAAGGAGATAATGTGTTGTGAGTAACCACAATTCCACAAACTCGCCAATGCTCATGTTCTAAGCACACATCATGTGCATAAAAGCTAGTCCTGATTGTCCAACCTTACCCAAGTCGATAACATGGTTACCCAAATATGACCCTTACCCGAATGGACCCGCTTACCCAAATTGGAACCGACTCAAATGGATCCTACACGAAAGATCCGTTTGCCACCTAACATTGTAGAGGTGGGCCTTGGAGATGCTGGGCCAGCTTCAACAAACTCTATCTGGATGGGGTTTCTCGCTGGGCTCTTTAAGGTCATATAAGCCCCCTTAAAAGGTCTTACGGTGTTAGCATGGGAATATCCGTCACACAAAATGATAAAGTGGGAGTCACTCATGAAGACTTCCATTTGCCTTTTTGCAAGTCAGAGTCATAGTAAACGTAAAGTCAAAGTTTCAATATTTTTGTCACGGAAAGTTTCGAAGACCAACACCAATTATTTTATTTTTATTTTTATTTTTATTTATTTTATTTGGAAAGCTTTGGACATTCTCATGAATCCATGGTGATGTTGCAATGAGAATATTAATATTAAATTAAGAAAAAGGGATTACTCCCCTAGTCTCTGCAATTATTAACCACACTAGTACAGTACTCCGTAACTCACAAGTACAGTAACTCACAAGGAATGGAGGTTGGAGAGGCGGCATGCTGTGATGTGTGAGCAAACACATCACAACGTACATGCACCATTTATTTTAAAAAGAGTACAATTCATTAAAAAAAGAGTACCATTTCATTAAACAGAGTACCGTTTCGATAAAAATATGTACCATTTCATTAAAAAGAGTACCATTTTATTAAAAATAAAGTACCATTTCGATTACAACATGTACCATTCCATTGGATTTTTTTGCTGTTATGTTTTTACAAAAACATAACAGACCGCGATTTTTACTTCCTCCAAGGAATGCAACAATACTATTTTTAATTTTCAGTAAAAATAAAATAATCAAAATAACCCATCTGAAAGTTTTAAAGCGGGTTGCCGGCATGCTAAAAAAATACGCGTATTAATTTACCTTTTTCTGAAAATAAAAGCAATAAACAATTTTTTTTTTTCTAGAAAATTGGGTGGTCGTTCGATCGCCCTTGTCACAGAAGTGTTCTCTTTAACTTAATAGTATGAATTTAACACTTATACAAAGTATGAAATTATTAACCATTATCTTATATGATACAATATCAATGACATCTTGGTCTAGTGGTTAACCTTAAGGTGTATGTATAAGGTTCGAATCCCTCACATCTGTTTGTAATTTATATTGCTATTATACCTCATTCGCACTAGTAAAATACTTATATGATATCATTAATCCTAAATTGATTGGACCTTACCAGAATTTACTAACTTATATGATCTAATTGAAATACATATACAATATGACATGTTTCGTTTCAAGATTACTCCTTTCACATGTGTAAACAAACTTTAAGAGAGTGACTTAAACAGTTAAATCCATATCTATTTTTCATAACTATCAACGCTTATATCTATAATTTGGACTTTGCAACAAGATTTGTCTTCATCACGACATAATTCTAGAAATTAAGGTGTAAAAAATATAATCATAATCATCAAGCGCAACAACATACAGATCTTTTACGTAAGGTTTATGTCTATTTTATGGAAAATCAACCATATCATCACTGACAAATCGCAAATAAGTCTCATCTTCAACTCTTTGAACATCTAACAAGTTCTTCACATTTATCGATAATTAAACTGAGCGGTAAATTGCATTGCTAATGTCGTCATCTCAGACATCTTATCTCTACCAAGTTAGATATTGTTGCTTATAATAAGTCCAACGACTCAAGTTTACTTTCCATCATTTCTAATTTCACTCTTACGTACTCTGTAAGTTTCTCGGATGATGAACATATCTTAATGTTAGTTCTTTTTCTTCTTCCTACCTCATTACAAAGTAACAGGTCCAAAATAATATTTAACTCCTATTTGGAGAAACTAGCAGTAAAGGGTAGATTGTAGCTATTAAAGTCCCCTATAATAGTGAATAGTAGCGGATAACTAATTTAAATATTCGATAAAACATAATGATTAATATTAAAATACGATAAAAGCAATACAAATTATTAATTTAACTCAGAATATAAATTTATCAAATGTTACCCGATATCGTTGAATACTTCGTTGTATAGTACACTCAGAAATTCCGTGCACAAAACAACCTTTGCTTAAAAGGATCACTCTCACCAGAAAAGGACACTCAATCTAACGAGAGAGGACGGACCAGGCTTTCAAATGAGAAGCAAAAAGCAGCCATCTTTTGGGATTTCATTAATTTATAACTTCAATTAATTACAATAGTTGGGTTTTTAAGAACAACACCCACAGGTTAATTGGAAAGAGAGTGAAGATTTTGGAGAGAGGAAACAGAAATGGCGGAAACAAAGATAGTGCATTCTCCCCTGGTCACTTATTCGTCAATGTTGTCACTTCTTACCTTTTGCCCTCCTTTTGTCATTCTTCTGTAAGCTAAATTTACCCTGTTTCTTAAAGTTGTTTTTGTGTTTTTTGTTTAATTTTGATTCGTAATTTTTTAAGTTCTGATTTTTGTTGTTTAGTGGTGTGATTCTCGGATTAGATCTGTGATTATTCTTGCCTTGATCATTAAAATGTGTTAATTTTATATGTTTTGGGACTGTGATGTGAAAACTGGAAAGGGTAGATTTTTGAGTTAGATTTCCTGGGTTTAATTAGTTGAAGTATTTTAATCTTGATTGGATTTGTTAATGGGGTTTTAAGTTTCATGGGGTTTAGGTAAACTACTACTCCTATATGTTTGATTATTTGTATTTGTTTAATAAGGTTGAGGAATTTGTCAATGGTATTATACTATATACTATATACTATATACTATATAGTATTATAGTATGTGGTTAATTAATTGGTGTGTCTTGTTTTTTTGTTTTTGTTTATGTTTATGTTGTTGGCTTTGTTGCTGCTGTCTTTTCTTCAGGTGATTCTTGATTCTTTTGAATCAGGAAGTTAATGCTTCTGAACTTTGACATGGTTTTTATATTTAGGAAGTGTATTTCTCTATATTAAATGGTTTACATGTTGGACAAGGGACATGGAGGATGATCCATACAAGTTTCAAAGAAAATGTTATTCTATTCAACTACTATACTGGATTAAAATATATGAATTCTTCAAGTTAAACTGTGTCAATAATGAAGTCGCATTATTAGGTTATGTTCTATTCACTTGATTTTTGCGGAAGTGATATTTTTTAATTCATTCATTAGGATCGACTTTTACCAATTAAACTAATTTTACTGAGTAAAACTGCATTTTGACGATTCTCCAATGTTTTTTCTCATATCACATGCAGTTACTGGATTTAACTGACTAGAACTGATTTCTGATGATTCTCCAATGTTTTTCTCATCTGAAGTTACTAAATTTTAGTTTCGCTAAATGTTTTTTTATTAAGTTGAAGAGAACATGGCCTTAAGTAACCGGCTGAGACATATGCAATTTTCTTGTGAACATTTTTTAGTGCTTTTGTTTTTACGCCGATAGCATGAGCTAGAAGCCCGTAAGTGGCAATTACCTTCTTTCGTTGTCTGAGTCGGGTATTAAACAAATTGATTCCCATGTGCGCATCTCTTGGGGGCATTTACACGGTTTCATCGTGTTCACTTTGCCTAGGAGTATATAACTGAATGTTCTTAATGGAAAACTGTATTGTTGACTTCGAGGTTTGGTAGACTTAAAAATATAGTACACTGGAACATTAGTTTCGACGACATTGAAAAGCAAATTTCTTTGTTAGATATTCATGTATGGGAATCATCAATAACACTGTTTTACCTGTCAGTGTGTTTTATTATAGAATGCTGAAATTACTCTGGCATCAGCTTTCCCAAGCATCAGTTGAATTTTGTGGTAACTCTAGTATACTTGTAAAATGTCATTTTTTTCTCTAAACCCTAAACATACCTCGTGAAACACTGGAATCTTAGAAATATTTTGATCTGGTTAGTGAAAGGAAGATGCTCCATAGTTGAAACAGAAACTTGTAGAACAACAGTTGCTGCTTGAAACAATGTCAACTTTACTTTTCAACTTGTGGTTTGCTTTGACCTAATGACTTAATGGGTATCTAAGTATCTTAAGTAAAAGGATCAGCTGCAGTTAGCCAGTGAAATTTCCCATTCTGATTTCTGACACATCAGCAAGCTGTTTAGACCTTTTCCACACCCTATTTCAGTGATCATTATTCTATGCTGCAAATGTTATCTGAGCTCTGGATTATAGGATCTCTCTGTATCTTTGTTCTGTAAAAATTGAATCTATTCTGCATAATCTTTGTTGGTGAAATTCATCAACTGGACTTTCATTGTACGTTTCTTTGGTCTGATTACCTCTTCTTAAATTAACTTTTTGACGTAATGAATTCTTTAAATAAACGCATGGTGGAAAAAATACATGATAAAATCCCTTTTCGCTTTGTCACTGCGAAGCATGACCAATTAGTAGAATAATTTGATCTGAACATAGACATGTCAAAGGATAATTCTGATCCTCTGACTTATAATCTTCCAAACACTAAAGTTTCATTTGCAAGGCCCTCAATATGTGCCTTGGCCATCTGCCTTGATGAACTGATTTATTTGAATGCTTGTTTAACTTTCTACTTATTTTCCCCCCTCTTTTGGGAGGCTATATCAGATGCCAGTATTATTAAGAAATTTACTTGCAAGTTGCAACTAATTAGTGGTAGGTTGATCTACACATTGGATAAGAAAGCTATAGTAGAAGAGATGCTACATTGATTTTTATTTAAGTTTTAATTTTCCTGTTCAATGCAGATGGTACACTATGGTACATGCTGATGGATCTATATCTCAAACTTGGTTATACTTGAGGGAACATGGGCTACAAGGTTTTGTTAACATATGGCCTAAACCCACATTAGTTGCATGCAAAATCATCTTCTGTTATGGAGCATTTGAGGCTGTACTTCACCTATTGTTACCTGGGAAGAGGGTGGAAGGCCCTATATCACCCACAGGGAATCGTCCTGTTTACAAGGTGTGTTATCGTTGTTCTTTGTAGTTGACAGACATTAATCTTAATTACTTATTTATATTACGAGAATGCTTGGAATTATGATTATTGGACTCTGATTAGCTGGACATTTTCTCACTAAAAGCACGGCCTTTCTGTTGAGTCTATTGCAGGCAAATGGCATGCAAGCATATTTTGTCACTTTGATCACTTATCTTGGGCTTTGGTGGTGAGTAATTTTTTCTGATCTCACTTTTTCCAGCTTCTCAAATCAGCAGTTCAGAGTTGAAACTACCTACTCTTGAATTGCCCGATATATCTCCCAACAACGAGTGGCTTAAAACCTACCACTTCTGTTTCAAATAAGTAGATAACTTTACATCTAACTTTTGTAGTAAGTTGAGATGCAACTCATGTTGATTTGTATTCAAATCCTGTATTTTGATGGTTTCTATAAAGTACGAAAGAGTAAAGAAAACCTTTTTTTTAATTTTTAAACGAAGTAGAAAACGTTGGTTATATAATATAGTAATTATACTGCCTGGCACAAATGGTGTTCAAACGGCTTGATTTAATTTTGTTTGCAGTTAGTGGCTCTATTCTTTCAGTAGTTCACTGTTGGGCGCACCAATGCACAATGTTTGAAATTTGCTACGCAGTCTATGACTTCCTTACAACAATTGTAGACTAATAAAGTTTGTTCTCGCAATCTTGTCCATGTTGTCTAGAGATTTTGTTTGTATGTCACTTGTTTTGTTGTTTGCTATATTTCTGGGCAGCTTACTTGTATGTATGTTCATTTTGCTAAAATAGAAAGGGAAATATTAAGAAAATGTTGTCTTTACTACAGGAACTTATAAAGGTTTGAGATGTCATAATTAAATTATATTTTTCTTGGAAGACATGTCGTTCCTTGTTTGTCTCTGATGCTCTCTTAAGTTGGATGCGTAATATGACTAGTTTAGAAAGGGAACTTCTTATGCCATCTGACTCTCAGTATGTAGTTTGTTTGGATAGCTATTAATTCATGGCAGTAATATGCATCACATTGTATCCAACCTGTTCGTTTTCTTGATTTGCGTTCAGGTCTGATATCTTCAATCCAGCGATTGTTTATGATCATTTGGGAGAAATATATTCAACACTGATATTTGGAAGCTTCATCTTTTGCATCTTATTGTACATAAAAGTATGATATCTTTAACTCTTAAAGAACCCAATTGACATTTTCCTGTTTTCTGATTATACATGGTCTTTAATAACAGATTGCTGGTTGACATGTAGGGGCATGTTGCACCATCTTCATCTGATTCAGGTTCTTGTGGAAACTTCATAATTGATTTCTATTGGGTGAGCTTCACTGATTTATCATGATATCTTTTGTTGTTTTCGCATCTTTGCCTTTTCTTGTATTACAATCATGCTTCACTTGATGTGATGAACTGGAAACACATTATAAATGCCATTGGAGTGGATAATATTCGTTATGCACATAAATGTATCTTTACTATTATCTTGAAATTGAATGTTGAAACTAATAGCGCTAAGGAATCTTAGCTCCCTTAGAAAACCCCATCCCAGGAATTAATCTGACAAGGACTAGAAACTTAACGTTCCTTACTGAGAAATTCCATGTGTATGGGCTGTGAGTATGGAATTGTAGACGGATTTAAATAATTAGGGACATCACTATTTTACCCCCTACCCCTAAATAGAAAGAGAAAAAGTAGTTCTGACTTTTGACATAACCTAGAGGATATTCTGCTGGACAAAAGTAAGAAGAATCTTCTCCTTTAATAATCTACTGAAGAATGTTTTCATGCCATGCTTACTTTCTGATGTCTCAGATTTCACTATTCGTGTGCGTTTTACATGATGCTTTGAATTTTATCCTTGGTGAGCAAAATTGGAAAGGTTATCCTGTTTAGGAAGATGTATGCCTCGCTGATATTGTGTTTGCTGTGTTTTCTAGGGTATGGAGTTATATCCAAGAATTGGTAAGAACTTCGACATAAAAGTTTTCACGAACTGCAGATTTGGGATGATGTCTTGGGCAGTTTTGGCCTTGACATACTGTATTAAGCAGGTAATATCTCTGAGAGTATTTCGAATCTGAATGTCAACTACGTGCGTGCTAAGTTTGTATGAATTCCCAAACAAAAGTTATGTGGTTTAGAACCTCTTTGACTAAAGAAATACTTGCTATAGAAAGGAAGAACTGACAAAGGGTATCAAAGATGTTTTACTTCACAAAGGTATTTAAATAAAATAAAATAAAATGAAGTAGCACTATTGCAGGGAACTAAAAATTGAATTATACTCGTGTAGTTTTATGTTCACATTGACTGTTTTGCTGGTATTGAAAGCCAGTTTTCCTTATTTTGGGTGTTAATTTCAACAGTATGAGTTGGATGGTAAGGTTGCTGATTCCATGCTGGTCAACACCATTTTAATGGTAGTGTATGTCACAAAGTTTTTTTGGTGGGAAGCTGGGTACTGGAATACCATGGACATTGCCCATGATCGAGGTTCGTAGTTTCTGAATCTTCATGGTTTCACTGTTATCTGGTTGATTGGTTAGTCTTATCCTTGAGGATGATAAAGAGTTAGGGTTTGAGCCTAAATGAAGAAATAGCCTAAGAAATAGCCATTGTCTTTGCTAGTTTGCTGAACACCTCGGACCCTTTCTGTTTCTGTTGGTTGAAATCCTCTCAGAAAAACAATTTCCCTGATTTTCACAACATATAGAGAATGTTGAAATTATATAAATTTTAATCAAGTGATATGACACTACTATGTAATCGTTGAGTGATGCATCACAAAAAAAAAAGAAAAAAAAAGAGATATTCTCAAAGCACATTTTAGTTGTCGGGTGGCTGTACCTGCTACCTCTGTGATGCTTAACGTGTTACATTTCTGCAAATTTGGTACTGGCAGCTGGGTTCTACATATGCTGGGGATGCTTGGTGTGGGTCCCATCAGTGTATACATCTCCGGGCATGTATTTGGTCAACCACCCTGTACATCTTGGAATTCAGGTAACTGCATCATTAAAAGTATTCTAGATTGAGCAGATTTTGTGTATATGTAATTCATCATTGTAGAAAAGCAAACACTATCTGGTGCTGACAATCTTTCTTACTCCTGCTGCAGCTTTCGCTTTATATTCTTGTGGCCGGTATTTTGTGCATCTTTATCAATTACGACTGCGATAGACAGAGACAAGAATTTCGCCGAACAAATGGCAAATGCTTGGTTTGGGGGAAACCTCCATCAAAGGTGCATCTTCACTTGCCATATCTTGGTTTTTAACCCTTAATATGGATTTTACCTTCGTTTTTGTTCCTTTTCGTCTCCAACTAATGCAATCCCGCATCTCTAATACTTCCTCCGCTCCATAAATATCTCACCATCTTGTTTTTACACTATTCACACTACACTAGACCTTTGGTCATTTTTTGTGAAATTATAGTCATGTGGGATCTTATTAGATTCATATCGATATATATTTTCTAAATATCAACTTTTTATAATTTTTTCTTATTCATAATTCGAGATATTGAGGGTCAAAGTACTTGTTGGAAAACGTAAAGTCAACCATAGTGCAATATTTAAGAAAAGGAGGAATTACTATCTTTCATTTCCCAATCCAAACACTATTATGCTAAAGTAATTAAATACTCTTGCAGATTCTAGCCTCATACTCTACAACATCAGGGGAAACCAAGACTAGCCTTCTGTTGACCTCAGGATGGTGGGTTTTCTTTGTCATTTTCTTTAGTTTTTTTACATAATCCGTACATGTTGCGGAGTATAAAATTTCGTTAATTAATTGTTTCAAGTTTCAACCATGATGGGGTGGCTGACTGACAGTTTTCAGAGACGGGTTTATACATATTAATAATAATATCCTTTGCATAATACTTCAATTTTACCGTTGATTCACAGGTGGGGATTATCTAGACATTTCCATTACGTCCCAGAAATATTAGCTGCTTTTTTCTGGACAGTTCCTGCTCTTTTTAACCATGTAAGAAAATTTCTTTTTACAGATCCTGCATGTCTCGAAAATTTAATTATTTTTTCTCATACTTGTATGTCTGTGTTTCCGTTGACTGAACCGTTGTATTGTAAATTGTTGTGATTTCTTTCTGCAGTTTCTTCCTTACTTCTACGTGATATTCCTCACTGTCCTCCTTGTGGACCGAGCTAAAAGGGATGATGACCGTTGCCGATCCAAGTAAGACTATTCTACTCAGTTAAAAAAAAATTACGTGAAACTTTACGTGCATGTTTCTCTTGATAAACAAATAAAAACCCTACTGTTTGAAGCTTCAAGTGCATCGAATTTTCTTTCTTTTTTTGGAGTTCTGAAATGAATATGGTTGTGACAATTTGCAGGTACGGCAAGTACTGGAAAACTTACTGTGACAAGGTTCGCTACAGGATTATACCAGGAATCTATTGAGAGTGTCATTTGTACGTGTTGTATTATTTAAGTCGTTGCTATGTATCTTGTTATATCATCGCTCAATGTTGTATTTATAAAGTTTAAACATTTGGTAGCGTATTCTGTTGATCATGTGTAAATATTCAACTTCTGTAGTACCCCTTACATTGGGCTCTTCTTCTTCCTTGTTTCTTTTCCGAAGATACGAGGTTTGATGTTTACTTAGATTATGTCTTCAGGAATGTGAGATTACTAGCTTAGTTCCGAAGTACATTACCGAGCCTCACCTTTGTGGCTCGAGTTTTCCCCTTGGAACTTTTAATGGCGGCACTCCCCTGGAGGGTTTTTGTTCAGTATTTTAAGCTTAAGTCAGACAATAGTACAGGGCACAATAAGCACAAACTCTTCAATGTAGCCACCAGGGTAGGTCGCTGATGAACCCTACTATTCCGAGGCAGCCAACTATTACTTCTGTTGTATCATCCTTGTTGTGAATCCTTATTTCAGATGAGTTTAGTTAAGACTCTGTTCTATTCACCTTTCAGGAAAAAATAAGTGACAAGTTCAGTTAATTTCAGATAAGATAAGTTTAGGAAAAATAAGGGTTGATCAAATACGATTTATAACTAAAATAAGTTTTGATAAATTCAGTTAAGTTCAGATAATATAAGTTTAGAAAAATGAGTGAAAATCAAGTGAATAGAATGCATCATTAGTTCAGAAAAACAAAGTTTTTCTTAAATTTTTCAAGAGCACAAATACGTTTATTTTTGCAAAATAAGTTCAGATAATTCAGAAGTTCAGTTTAATTCAGATAAGTTCAGATAATATAAGTTCATGCAGAATAAGTCTAATAGAACGAAGGTCTTAGTCTGTACGGACTATATAATAGGTGTCAGATTCAAATTCCTACCCCATTTATAATTTACTCCGTATATTGCATTCACTGTTCAGCCCGATGAACTTGCATTAGCGCCTAATAAAGTAATAAGCATTGCACCCGATACATAAAATTACATTTTGCTATTTCATTCGCACAAAAAGACAACTATTTAGACAAACGTCTATTGACAAGCCCCTTCTTCTCCTAATCACTTGAAATTAAACTTTGACGGCCCCCTTCACTCAAAAGGAAACTCAACTTTGGGTTTTGTTCTTAAAAATCATATTGGCACCCTTAATCTAGCGGACGCCAAATTTATTGGTTCAAAATCGGGAATTCTGTTAGCAGAAACTTTGGCTCTTCGAGAAGGCATCAAAGGACCGCTTTTTCTCGGGATCAAACACCTTGTCGTTTAAGTGGCAATGGAAAGTTCCTTGGACGATTTTCAACCTCATTGCCAATGTGGAGAAGGATGTTTCGAAATTCGAGTCGATCCCTTTTCACCACTGTTTCCGAGAGGCAAATCAGGTGGTAGACTCTATGGCTAATCATGACCCTAATTACCCTATTATGTTTTATTAGTTTAACTCTTGTAATGATTTATTCTTTTCCATCATCGGGAATGATGAGTTAGGTAAGATTGGTCCTATCACTTTTATGTTAGGCACT
This sequence comes from Spinacia oleracea, assembly GCF_020520425.1. NCBI lineage: Eukaryota > Viridiplantae > Streptophyta > Magnoliopsida > Caryophyllales > Amaranthaceae > Spinacia > Spinacia oleracea. Next base: position 132,639,412 of record NC_079487.1, read on the forward strand.
AGGTTTTATTTCCTTATGTTTTTTTTAAAAAAAAAATCGCACAAAAATAAAATAAAATGTTTAAGAGTAGCTAAGGACTTCCTCTTTGGGTTAGAATTCTCTCTCTCTTCTCCGCATAGTCGCTAAGTCGCATGACTCGCATCTTCATCTCCTTCCTCCTGCAATAGCATCCCCATCCCCGCAATTTGACAACAAAAGCAGCATCTTTAGTTGTAGCTGTATCTCTACTTAGCGGCGCTTCTGCCAACCACCTCTCCTTCTCTGCTGCTGCTATTCTCGGTATTTATCTACAACTACTTTGTATCGATTTTTCTGTTGATTTTATTGATTTCTAAATTGTTAAATATATTCTGTTAGATTCTTTTTGTTAGCTTTGTTTTCTATATGATTCGATTTATCTGATATGATGTGTTTCAAAATGTTAAATGTGTTCTGTTGCGTTTGTTTTGGTGTTGATTAATAATTCTACTTGAAATTCGTATAATCCCTTTTGATATGATTCGATTTTTCCGACAATCACTGTTCATTTCTCCTCTGGACCAGGGCGGGCTCCCCTCCTTCCCCGCCGCTGGGACAGACGTGCCTGGTTGTTGTTGATGCATATGAATTCCCAAACCTAGGGTTTTTAATTGATTTCCTGGTTCTATGCTTTTATCAGAATACTAAATAAAAAAAAGAAAACATGTTTATGATATGGGTTTTGTCAAGTACAGAGTTGACTCCTCTATGTTTCGTAAACTAGAGGTCAGTTTTAATGAGAGTTGATCAAATGTGTGTATAGAATTTATAGGTAATTTTAGTTTTCCTTTCTAAATCAGTATGTTTGGAAGAAGATGCACCATAATCGTATTGATTTTCTATGTTTTAAGAAGTGCAAATGTAGTAGAAACCCCTTTGTGGAACAAGGCTGTGCTTGTGTCTGTGTTTAAGCGTTGGATGACTGGTGTGCGAAGGCGTTTTTAGATATTTGGTACCCTTCTTGAGTTCTTGGCTTATTATCCCCTTTCTTGGCTTTGATTTCGACAATATTAAAGCTCATGGCTTCATTTCTTGGCACCACAAGTGATGTTTCTGTTATGAATCTTGCCTACCTCCTCCTAAAATGTTCTGACTTCTGAGTTACAGCCTCCTGTTTGTTATTAATGAACTCCTACATGTTTATTGTAAACTGAGGGCTTTCTCGTCTAACAAATTCTTACGCATAAGCTATGCATCTGTGATATACGAAGTACTACGCATGTGACAAGAAGTGAAGACGGAAAATAATTTGCTTGTTTGAAGAGCTTATACAGTTCATGTAAAAAGGAATTTCTGATTGAGTTTGCACATGTGATGCAAATGTTTCCACATTAATTTGTTCTTAACCAAATCCTGGATACTTTTGAACAAAAGTCTGGCTTAAGTTATTTTGAAATATGGGAATCTGATACCTGGTTTACCTGTTTCCAGATAAAATGTCAGCATATGACAATGTTATTGGGGGTAAGTTGAAACTTAAAGGAAAAGCCTTGGATGTGAAGACTGGTGGCGTAAAGAAGAAGAAGAAACAAAAGAAACAGTATGATGAAGTTTCAGAAACAAAAGTGGATGAAACGTTGGACGGTTAGTTAACATAATAGTTTTAAAGTATATAAATTACGTTTCTGATTTGCTTGAAGTCTTAAACTTTGCTATCCATCTCTTGTATTGTTAAATATCATTGTCTTTGCAGTTTTTGCATTCAGGAGCTTTAATATTTCCTTTCAGGCCATCATTTGATTATAAGGTTTCTTGTGTTGGTAGCCTCTATTAACAGGCTTTTCTTAGACTCATAGCCAGTATGTGTCATGCTGAAATAGAAGCAACCACTGTTAACTTTTTTTGTTTCTCTGGTTTAACAAAGAAGAAATCTTATTTTTATACCTGAATTTTTTATTCGTCTTGTGGTTCTCTTTTAATCTTTACTACTACTTGTTATGTGCTGCATGACAGCATTCTTGTTCGATTCAGACACTGCATACCACATTTTACACTAATACCCTGACTCCCTGAGAGAGTGAGAGTTACCTTTCCAACAATTGTCCATTTTCTGCTTATCATGACCTTGAAGTTTAATCGCAGCAGCTTCGAACCATCGGAATTGCCTGTGAAAGTGGTTCCATGAACATTATCACAATCATAAAGACGTTCTACTGGCTGCTGTAAGCCTGTAAGAAACCTAAATACCTAACATAAGAGTAAGTTCATTTCAATTCAGGTAAACAGCCCTGCTAGGGGATGCTACTGAATTATGATAAGGTTGTGGTCAACTTGCTTTCCATGGCCTCACAGCCTTTTTGAGATGCTATATGATTACATGTTTTTCTGTTTCTGTCTGGTAACTGACAAGATAACAACTTGTTGTACTGCTACTTGAGATTCATAGAGTTTATTGAGTTTTCTTGTCCTTTCTTGATAAACAAGGTAAATGAAATTGTGAGACTGATGAACTCCCTCCTGTTTCTAAAGATATCAAAGTTAGACCTCCCTCCTGTGAGAATGAAATTGTGAGAATGATGAACTCCCTCCTGTTTCTAAAGGCGTCACAAAATCTCTTTCCTGAGCTTATTACGGACTTACAACATTTGGCAAATGTTTGATTGATTGATCGACGTGTTCAATCCTCCTCACTTCCCTTAAAATTTGACAGAATATTCTATTTTCTACTTATGACTTGGTTTCATTGTATTTTTGGGTTTGATTGATTGACATGTTCAATTTTGGATTTCATTACCTTATTTGGGTTTCGGGTGCAGGTGGAAGTGCCGAAGCTTTAACTCTTACTAATGAAGAGGAGAACGGTAACAACGAATCAGACAAGTCAACCGGGAAAGGGAAGGCCCCAAAATTTGCTGATCATCTGACTCCAGCTGAAAAACGATACATAGAGCAGAGAGAGCAGCTTGATGTCCAGAAGTATTCTAAAATGTCTAAGAATTCCCACCGTGATCGTCTAGATGATTTCAATCAGTATTTAGCCAACTTGAGTGAGCATTATGACATTCCTAAAGTTGGCCCTGGCTAAGTATCTTCTTTATTTTCACATTGCAAAGCAGTTAAATGTCAACTCCTGTACATTGGGCAGTTAATTGTTTTTAGGTTTCTGGTTTAAAGATTAGTATTCAGAATTCTCCTGTAATCAGAACTTGTAGCCTTGTACCAAATATTGTCTTAATTTTACCGTGAGACTGTTACTGTCCTGCACTCTTGCATCTCTGTCGAGTTCAAACTATTTCTGCATCCAGGTGTGGGATGGGAACATTTTTATCAAGTTAATTTTACAAGTAGAATATTTCTTTATGTTGGGTGTTTCTGATCATTAAATTTCTGGATATTTTTCTTCACCTTTGTTCCTTTATATGGGAATGGCTTTTCATAGATTTGCCATGGTGGCTGAAGATTTTTCCAATTATCTGATATGAACATTGAGACATATTATACCCAAACTGTTAGAATCTTTATCGATTTTGTGATGTTGCGCAACAAGTTTGGAGGAGTGGATCACTAGCTATCCATTCAAAACATAACGAAACCATGTCTTTCAAGGAATGGTTTTTGTTTTACATCCGACTATTTCAACGTCAGGATGGTAAGAATAGCCCGAGAAGTGTTTATTTTATAAGCACACTTTGGGGTTTGTGGCTGGTTAGGAATAACCGCATTTTTAGAGGGTAGGCGACAACTATTTCTATGGTCCACACTTTCATTAAGCAAGGACTAGACCAACATGGAATTTTGCAACAACAACGTATGCCTTTCTTAAGGGTTCTCCATCCTCCTGAAATGGATCTTGTCTTTCCTCCGGGTTTTTCAGGGTAATCTTAGCAGGGGACGAAAACCAAGGACCGACTACCATAATTGTGATTGATGGATCTTGGCACAAGAGTACTAGGAATGCAGGTGTGGGTTGGTTTTTGGATAACCAACTTTTTCCGAGTCAAACAATTTTAGGCGGAGCAATGGCATGCTCTGCGGATTTAGCCCTTCACACAGAGGTTAGGGCCTGTCTTCTTAGCATGCGATGGGCGTCACTGGCAGGGTTTGGAAGAATCACAATTCTTTCAGACTCCCAGCAACTGGTCGAATTGCTGAGATTGGCTGATGTGACTGACATTCAACTCATTTGGACGCTGGACGAAATTAGGAGGATTGGCAAGACCTTTAACTGGTGTTGCATCAACAAGGTGGACCGAGAGCCTATTCAACGCGCGCACGAGCTGGAAAAGGCGGCATCTACTTTACTTTTGTCTTTTAGTAATTTCCCTTAGTTTGTTCCTATAAGCTTATGTCAAAAAAAAAAAAAACATTCTTTTACTTGTATTTCTCTTTTCTATTGCTTTCTAGGATCTTTCTAATAGTTTTCTAGGCTTTAGAGAGAATTATTATGTTACTGTAATTCCAGTGTTCACTGGCAAGTTTTAGCTAATTTAAAATAAACCTCTATGAGGGGTATGAACCAATACCTCTCATCAGAAGTTGCCTTTGCTTAATTTATTTGTTGTTGCCAGCCTTTATAGATATTGTGTTGTCGCATGCTTTTAAGCTTTCTAAGACATAACAAAGTCTCCCTCAAAACAGATACACTCTTGTCGACGGTCCCACTTGTCCTGCTGTGCGCAAACAAGCCCCTCGTTCGACCCTCATTCTTGTCGCCAATAGGCAAGAGTGCCCATTCTGAAGCAAACACCTGCTCGTGTCCCGAGCCTTGAGATTCACTTTCCGCACAAGGCTTGCGCCCTTGCCGCCCCATAGGCAAGAGCACGCCGCACGATCTGGTGTCAAAACACCCGGGCCGTGACAGTTGGTGTAATAGTCCTATATTTTATAATTTTATAAAATATATTTTATTATTCAAAATATAACTATTTTCGTTTTAATTAGTCCCCTTTAATATTTTCGGAAAGTTTAAAACCCTATTTTATTAGTTATATGACTCTATTATATGGAAAACCTATATATATATATATATATATATATATATATATATATATATATATATATATATATATATATATATATATATATATATATATATATATATATATATATATATATTAATTAGATTTTAATCTGAAAAATTAAGACAAATTTATAATGTAGAAATTTTTCTTCCAGTAACTACCAATTAATGCGTGAAGTTTAGACCTAAAAATTAAAATCTGACAATTAAGCATAACTATTAAAAAAATTCCAATAAAGTAAGACCACTTATAGTTTAGAAATCATTGTTCCAGTAATTCATCCAAAACCAAGTGTTAACAACAAAAAAATTGATTTTAAAATTTGGACAATTAATCATTATTTTAAAAATCAATACAAACTTAAAATACTTGAAATTACAAAAAAATTAATCTGAAAAATTAAGAAAAATTTATAATTTAGAAATCTTTCTTCCAGAAATTACCAATTAATGCGTGAAGTTTAGACTTAAAAATTTAAATCTGGACAATTAAGCATACATTTTAAAAAAAAATTCCTATAAAAAGTTCATAAAAAGTAAGACTAATTTCACGCATGTATATTAATTGAACTCTGATCAATTCTAATTTGGTTTCGTGCTTGGGCTGGATAGAATTTAGGGGTAAGAGTGGCGGTAATACTCCCGCTTACAGACCTAGATGGCGCATTACACCAAAATTTCCCCCCCTTAAAAGCACAACATTTTCCCCTAAAACTGAAATATTTATTGTTTACTCAGACCACTTAGATGGCAGGGTACCAGGGGCCAGTTACCCCCAGGGTTGTAGCATCTCCCTATAAAATTGCTACAAAAAGGGATAGAGAATATTATTACTAACTTTTCACAAAAAGACTAATCGGGTTTGTTTATGCTATTCAGATTTCGTCGACGTAGTCAACCAGTACTCTTCAACCTCTGGCAGCACGTCTTCATCAGGTTGCTCACAACAGAGCTGAACTTTCCTAGGCGGAAAGTTCCTCCGCTTAAACTTCCTCCGCTTAAACTGAAAGGTCATTTTCTCTGTCACCTTATGCACATCTGGTAGTATTTTGCCTGCAGGTCATTTAAACCTTCTATCTCAATAAATAAGTCTTTGTAATAAGATAGTCCTAGCATGCTGTTACCATATACAAAAAGCAAAAGCAGAAAATAGCATATAAAAACACTAACTTTCACAGAAAAATCAGCTAAAGTATATAAAAACACACAAATTCAATGCAACAAACAAACACCCAGAATTCTGAATTCAACTCGCAATAATTAGAAATAATATTACCAAACAAAGTAAATGATATTGAAGTAAAACTCGCAATAAATTAGCAAAAACAAAATAATCAACAACGTGAAATAGAAAACCAAGCTTTATCAAAATCAAATCCAAATAATGAACTTGACAATCAAACTCAATAGATAATCCAAATAATAAGAGTTCAAGGTGTGATGGTCAGGCAAATGCCACAATTAAAGAACATGAATACTCCCTCCGCCCTTAATACTCGACCCGGTTTGACCGACACAAAGTTTAAGGGACTTGAATTGACTTATTAGTTTAATAGATAGTGGAGTATTATTTTAATGTAGTTAGTGGGAATTGTGTAAAGGGGTAGAGTATGAGTTGAATTTTTTTATTATTTTTTGTATGGAGTAAGGGGTAGGTGGGTTAATATGGGGGGAGTGAGAAATAATATAATATTGTTAAATATTTTCATTTTTAGAAACAGATCAAGTATTAAGGGACGACCCGATAAGGAAAACATGTCAAGTATTAAGGGAGAAAGGGAGTAGATAATAGACTATAGATAAAATATTCAATTAATTATTCCATAGTCTAACAATATGAGTTCAGCTTTCACCATAAATATTGAGAAGATTTGGTATCAAACGCTGAAGGTTCTTTGTGATCAATCACATTATCCGACGGATATAATATTTAACAATTGACAAACTTGTAAGTAAAAAAACAGAAACATTATGCAGGACAGCACAAAATTCTCACCTTCCTCTACTTCCCCTAGCGCCAGCAGTGCCTATAGGTAGCGAAACGGTTATATATACCATTTGATTGATATTTCTTTAACATTTTTTTAATTGGGTACTTTCGAAACGCGTTCCTACCACGCAACAAAAAAGAGATTAAGAAGCAACATAAAAACAATATGTAAATATAACAATAATCTATTACTATATACTAAAAGACACACCAGGAATGACACGTGTCACGTCCTGGTGAGTATTTAGTATTTTTTTTCTTTTTAAAAATAAATTAATTTAACAATCTTTTAAAATATTTGATTTCCTGATTTTTTTTATTTCTTATTCTTTCCTTCTATTAATATAACAGAAGTATATATGAAAAAATAAATTAAAGATTTCATGTATTATGACAAGGATAAAAAAAATATATTATTACTGATTTGAAGAACATATATGTTAGGAATGGAAAAAAAATCACAGTTTTTTTTTATATTACTGTTTCTATAATATACATAGTAAGCTATTACGAAAACTCCGTAAAAGAAAAATAGTAAAATATTTTTTTGATTTTCATTTAAAATTTTCAAACAAACGCATTATACTCTTAAACTACAATAGTTAATAAATAAATAAACAAATTACACTTAAACAAAAAAACAATTGTTGATTTTTTATTTTATGTAAAAGAAGTGTTAAAAAGTGGGTCCAACAAAATTACTTATAAACCTGAAAGTCTGCTATATATACCAAATCTAGAAAATAGAGTATTATAACTAATGTGGTTATCAAATCAATACCATATCCAAAAATTTGGATAGATCGAGAGTACGGGTATGATTACGGTTACGGATATCATTCAATTCCAAAAGAAAAAGATATCTAATAATTGTCTGATAAGTTTTTTTTCTTATAGTTTTCCAACTTAAGTATTTTTATCAAAACGCTAAACTCCTAAAATCGCACTAATCACTATACAATCCAAACAAATAATAATATTCTCTTATTTTTCCAACAACCGTTGATAAAAATTGATTTTATTTTATTAAAAACTTCTTTTAAATAAATTATTCAGAACAGAAAAAAAAATTTAGTCTCATCCATGCGTTGCACGGGACCTAACCTATTAACTGTATACTAAAAGACACACCAGAAATGACACGTGTCATCTCCTGATGAATCTTTAGGTTTTTTTTTAAATTTAAAAAATGTTTATTAATAAAGCTTACAAAAATGGAGAAAATAATTTTTCGTAGCTATGAATTCTTATTGTAGAAAGTTAATTGTAGTCCATATCTCTCATATGCATTATATAAATTATTATTTGAAAAAAAGTACTCTCTATTGATTAACTTAAATAAGAAATAATTTTTAAAACTTTGTAACAACATTTTAAAGTTCTTTGTAACCCTTATTTCAAAGAATATAAGTTTAAATAAATTTAGTTAACTTAAGGCTTTGTTTTATTCGACTTATTTTGTCTGAATTTATATTGTCTCGACTTATTTTATCTGAAAAAAACTTATTTTGACTGAAATAAACTTATTTATGTGTTAAAATGTCTAAAAAAATAATTTAATTTTGTTTTAACGGATTTTTCATGAAATACCCCCGAATTTTGGCGTAATTCACCAAATGCCCCTCGACTTTCAGAAATTCACCAAATGCCCCTCACAAATGACTTAATACCCAAAATACCCTTACTAATAATGCGCCGTTAGTCCTCCGTTAACCTAATTTTCAAATTCACCAAATACCCCTATTTTAATACTTATTTCACCAAATACCCTTATTCAGAAACTTAATTCACCAAATACCAATAACTTAAAATTACTCATTTTGATGCTCAACGACTAGTTTTTGTGTTTGAAAATTAGCCGTTGCTTATTGTTTGCTTATAAATACTCTTTTTCTGACGGTTTATTGTAGTTTTCCTATTGTTTTGTTAATTTCATATCATTTTTGTCATGAGTTTTCTTTCAAAATCATCATCCACACCCAATGAGTCCACATATGTAAGAGTCCCAAATAAATTTTGTTATCATGGGAGAAAATTTGACATCCGAATATCTGATACAACACTCAATCTGAAGCTCCGGTACAACACTAAAACAGAAAACACTCCTAAAAACACCTCAAAACGTCGCAACTCTTCAAGAAAATAGCTACTTCTTTTGTACCTTATTCTTTATGTGACCAATTAATTATATTTACCACGCAATCGGAAGGTATTCCTTTTTCAATATGGGAAATATCTTTAACATATGCAAACAGATTAAAAATAAAGCTCTTATTAATTTTATTCTAACGCATATGTTCCAGCTACCTCGGCTTCTATTGCTTCCATGCCACATATTTAACGTTAACTCCCTTTTGTCTCCTGTCTCTACTGCCTCCAAACATCTTTCTTCAATCTCCTAACTTTCTCTCAACCTTACAGTCGAGGCATAAAGGTTTTCCCACTTTTCTTTTGAGCTAGGTCCTATTGACATGGTCAGATTTATGGACAAATGTCTATTTTTGGATTTGAGGGAACAAGAAAAAAAAATGAAACTAAGGTATGTTCCAAAGCTCATGAACCAGTGAAAAAACATGAATCTTGGCACAAAGATTTGCCTCCAAACTCAAGATTTTCACATCATGAATCCAAGTTGAAATCGAGGTTGTGATAAAAATGTATGTGTTATTGAACTTGATTTCTTAGTTTCTTTACCATTCGGACAATAAGAAAATTAAGGTGTTAGCTTTAGATTGATTACTTCAGCTTCACTTACATAAGATCCCTTTGAAAATGGGGTTTTTTGGCCTTTTGCTCAGCTAAAGTGCATTGTCTTTACTGGATGAGGCCTGAACTTATTGGATCATAATTGAAACTTACTGAGTGTTGTATCGGAGCCTCAGATGGAAATTTCCTCCCATAATATTAGAAATTGTTTGGGACTCTTACATATGTGGATTCATGGGTGTGGATGATGATTTTGAAAGAAAACTCATGACAAAAATGATATGAAATTAACAAAACAATAGAAAAACTACAATAAATAGTCAGAAAAGGGGTTTTTATAAGCAAACAATAAGCAACGGCTAATTTTCAAACATAAAAACTAGCCGCTGAGCATCAAAATGGGTAATTTTAAGTTATGTGTATTTGGTGAATTAAGTTTCAGAATAGGGGTATTATATGAAATAAGTAATAAAATAGGGGTATTTGGTGAATTTAAAAATTAGGCTAACGGAGGACTAACGGCGCGTCATTAGTAAGGGTATTTTGGGTATTAAGTCATTTGTGAGGGGCATTTGGTGAATTTCTGAAAGTCGAGGGGCATTTGGTGAATTACGCCATAATTCGGGGGTATTTCATGAAAAATCCGTTGTTTTAATTATTTATTTAGGGAAAATTAAATCACTTGGTGTTGATGAACTCATTTACGAAATATATTTTATTTAATTAACTTTTCTGTAAATTATTATGAAATTATTAATAGTATTACATAAAAATATTTACGGAGTAGTAATAATCGTGCGTTGCACGGGTACTAAACTAGTTAAAAATTATAAAAACATTCCAAAACGAGATTCTGCAAACTTCACCATAACAATAATTAAAAATTATTAAAACCTTCCACCGCATATTTCATTTTGTATTAGAGAGGCTGTTGATTTAGCTATTCCTTCCTGATATATAAATATTATAAAAATTCAGATACTAGTGGAAATAAGTAAGTACCCATTCGAGGTCAGTTTCATAAATGTAACTGAATGTATGAATATTCTCGAGCAGAAAGGATATATCGTCTGGAACACAGCGAGAGATAATTATCTTGGTTGTGTATACTGCTTCTGGTCAATGCTCATTACCTATAAGGGCCAAAAGTTCTAAATAACATAAAAACCAAGAATTACTGAAGAACAAGAATCGAAATGCAGAAATGCAGCATGAAACTTATAAACAGTACAAACTACAACATCACTTTATTCAATTTTTTTAAAATATATTTTGACCTGAAACCTTATTCAACTAATATGTATTAGAATAAAAGAAAGTGAATCTGATAGCTAAAATGGTAAGTCTTTTATTCCAATTCTTAGTGGTCAATTTAAACTCTACTGGATGATTCCAAATCAATAATGGTTATTACCGAATAGTACAAATTATATAGCATAAAACGTAATTAAATAGACTTTTAATATATACCTTTAACCTCAATTTTATTCATTTAAGTTCAAATTTTATTCACTTAATATCAAGTTTTATCATTTACGGAGTAATTCCCTTTTTTCGTCCCCTTTTTTATTTCTACATTTTTTTCAATTTATCTTACCGATTTAATTACGAAAATGAGCCAGTACACCAAATTTTACCCGTCCGACATAAAAATAGAAGATATACTTGATACACACATGAAAACACATTCTAATACTAATACTGATGCCATGGCCACTCAGATAGTCACACTCAATCCATCTTCAATTCGCTTGACATGCATGAAATACGGTACTATCACTAGTATATCAACTATATCAACCATGTTTAGGAAGAATGACTCCAATAATAAACTATATCAACTATGAAATCCAAAGTTTGGGTTACGTGATCTGATGGTTAGACTATATCAACTATGTTTAGGAAGAATGACTTCAGTAATAAAGTATACATTTGATCTACTTTCCATTGAAGGGTGCATACGGAATTGTATGATACATCGAAGGGCCTAATTATCGTTTGTACGCATATTTACCTTCAAGTCCAAACTTGATCATTGAAAATATATTTGCATTTATCATACATTTTTGCACCAATCTTTTACATAAACCTATTTACATAACATATTTTTCGTCTTGGGGGACCGTGTGCGCCAGCGCACGGGCCGACAACTAGTATGTACAAAATTTGAAAATTTGACGGGGGCCTAGGCCCCCCTAGGCCCTAGTGGGCTAGCTAGTGTACCTTTGTCCCTGACTGCGGTGCCATAAAGGTACAGTTACAGATATATGATTTTAGAGGTTATTTAGATATGTATGTTTGTAAATTATAATTTAAAACAACCTCGGTAAATATATAGGTGCTATCCCTAGAAACATCTAGTAACTAAAATGTCTAAAATTATCTACATAAATATCTAGTAGCTAAAAATATCCAGTAGCAATAACAATCTAGATGAAAGGAGTAGAAGAATCTAGAGCATATTAGAAAATGTAAGGTCACCTGCCTAGTAGGGATGGGCATGGGCCGGATCTGATCCAGGTCTGGTGAGACCCATACCCATATTTTTTAGGCGGGCCCAGACACGCCCCAGTTTCATTGGGTTTGAATTTTTCAGACCCATACCTAGATCCAATGGGGTCTCGGTTTAAAAATGGGTCTAGTGTTATTTTTTTAATTTTAATATTGTTGCCTTAGAAATATCCCGCGCCATTAATTTAACCGTCATATACCATCACATATTCACATTTGATACATAAAATATCACAATTCGTAAATTAGTGCCAAAATACTAATGCATGCATGTATCTAATTAGACTATTTCTAATTTCTAATAATTGACCGGGTCCATGGGCCGGATCTAGGTCTGAGAATATTAGACCCAGCCAATTTTTAAACACATGGATCCAAATCCGCCCCAAATCCATTGGGTCTCAAATAATTTGACCCAGACCTTAAAAATGGGCCGGATCCAACCGGGTCCTGGACCATGCCCATCCCTACTGCCTAGTGATTTTTGTTAAATACGGGTCTAGGCCGCACCTGTCATCAAGAGAGAGAACACACTTAACAAATTCAAAGGAGGTTCCACCTTAAAACCATAGCCCCTTGGCCTTATTAAGTGATTAACTCTCTTCTCTTTTGTCAATGTGGGTCAGATCTTAACACTAGAGTGTCTTTATCACTCTCCCTCACATGGATCCCGTTCAATCAGTTGGCCCAGAATACAGTACAGTAAGGTCCCAGCTGTGGGTCTGGCTCTGATACCATGTTAAATACGGGTCTGGGCCGCACCCGTCATCAAGAGAGAGAACACACTTAACAGGTTCAAAGGAGGTTCCACCTTAAAACCATATGGCAATAAGGGGAGTAGCCCCTTGGCCTTATTAAGTGATTAACTCTCTTCTCTTTTGTCAATATGGGACTCTCACACGTGATGTTTCATGGGTCAGATCTTAACAATTTTAGCTACAGTTGAGGTCTTCTGCTTATGCAATTAGAAAGGGTGATTTCTTCTAGTGTATAAGCTTAAAAGATGATAATTATACCTGAATTTCGCATAATATAAGAATCGAAACCAGCCTATAGGAATCCTCTTGTTAGGAATAGTACGAGATAACAATATAGACAAAAGACACACAAGATTAATAACGTGGTATACCCACGTCCCAACTTGTATTATTAATCAAAACTGTTATTAATAATACAATCAATCAACCTCACAGGTTTTTCTCTCAAACTTTGCTCAAGCTCATGATCTCAAGCATATCAATTATAATGGTATATAAATCCCTATTTATATACCCGAACTTCCTAACCCTAGCCCTAGTATTAGGAAACACAATATTACTAGAATATTACAATTTAGGAGAAACCAATATACTAACAAGTCTATCCCTAAAATACAACTCATAAAATAGGAATACAATAACATAATATATCTCCTAAATAAATATCTAGTAATACACCATAACTGAAACTCATTGCCATATTGGGTTTAATATTAACAATTCCTCCCCTTCAACCCAATATGGCCACAACCGATTTAACAGTCACTATTGAAACACCGTCGTCCATCCGACAATGCCTCCCCTCGAACAAGAACATCTCCATCTAACACAAATAGATTTCTTTTATTCTTCCAACCTTTGAGTATCACCAAACCCTTTTTAGTGACCTCCAAACTACTGTTTTTCACCATAACAGTATAACCCTAACCATCTAATCTACCCAATGAAATTAGATTCCGTTCTAACTTTGGTACGTACCTCACTTCCGCTAACTTTCGAACACGACCATTGCAAAGTTTTACCACAACCTCACCAATGCCGTCAACTTTTACCTTCTTACCATCCGGCAAAGTAACCATCTTCCCTTCACACTCTTCATAGGATGAGAACCATTCCCTCCTAGCACATATGTGATGAGAACTTCCCGAGTCAAACCCCAACTGTCTTTTGGCCCCTTATCTTCTTGCATCAAAAGAGCATCACCAACATCATCATCATCTCCTTCCGCATACGAAACACGTCCCTTCTCGCGAGTTTTCTTCAACTCCTTCAAGTCTTATTTTGCTTTAGGACACATAGTTTGTATATGACCCAACTCTCCACAATAGAAACACTTAATATTAGGGTTATGTTTCTTACCAAATTTCTTTCTCTTGTCACGTGCATCTACCACGAATGCTCCTCCATCCGATGAGTCATTAGATCCTTGCTTCATCAATTTTTCGTTCTCTAGAAGAACAACAATAGTCTATTCCAAAGCCAACTTCGTTTTCCCTACCAACAAAGAAGTAATCACAGTATTATACTCCCTCCATTCCTTTTTGTTCTTCTCATTTCCTTTTTTGGCATTTCTTTTTGTTCTACCCACACTGAATCTTTACTATTTTTAGCCATTGTTTTTTTACCAATTTACCCTAAGATTCCCCATTATTTACCAAAAAACCCTAAGATTCTACCCTTTTTTCACCCTCTTTTTCCCCACCACCCTTATTTAATTATTTAACCATTCCCCATACCCCAAACCCACTCCCCGTCCCTTTCACCATCTCACCTCTTTCTGATTTCTCTCTCTCTCTCTCTCTCTCTCTCTCTCTCTCTCTCTCTCTCTCTCTCTCTCTCTCTCTCTCTCTCTCTCTCTCTCTCTCTCTCTCTCTTCATTTTCTTACTCTCTCAGTCTCTCTCTTCATTCTCTTACTCCGTTTCTCTCCGCCTCTAACGTTTTTCACTCTTTCTCCTCCAAAACAACTCTCCGTTCTTCAGATCTAGAAACGAGATCGACACCACCACCGCAACCAAACCTCCACCGCATGTATTATGGCTTTAGATGGTGAAATTCGACCATAAAAACTCTAGATCTAGAGTTTTCATGGTCGAATTTGACCTCTAAATCCACAAAATCGTGAGTGATACTAAGGATCAAGTGGGTATTAATTTATTTTTGTGTGTTTTTTTGTCGATTTTTTTGGGTGATTTTTGTCGAAAATTTGGGTTGATTTTGGTCGTTATTTTGGCTGATTTTTTGGGTTAAATTTGGTCAAATTTGGTGGTTGATTTTGGGTATAATTTTCTCGAAATTCAAGGTTTAATTTTCTGTTTTTTGGTCGAATTTCTGGGTTTTATTTTCTCGAATGTGGTCGAATTTCTTGGTGTAATTTTGCTCCATTTTTTTGGGTAGATTTTTGGCAATTTTTTTGGATCGAAATTTGGTGGATTTTGGTCGAATTCTGGGTTGTCATTTGTTGATTTTTTTGGGTTGATTTTGGCGATTTTCTGGGTTGATTTTTGGGTTCATAAAATTATTTTTGGGTTAATAAATTATTTTTGGGTTGATTTTTGGGTCGATTTTTTGCCTTGATCTTGGTCGAATTTTCTGGGTTGATTTTTGTTGATTTTGGTCGAATTTCTTGTCGAATTTTGGGGTTGATTTGGTCGATTTTTTGCCTTGATCTTGTTGAATTTTTGGGTTGATTTGGTTGATTTTTTGTCGATTTTTTGGTTTGAATTTTCTGGGTTTGTCAATTTTTTGGGTATTTTGGTATTCTGGGCTTGTCGATTTTCTGGGTTTGTCGATTTTCTTGGTTTTTTTGGTTTGGTTTGTCGATTTCCTGGGTTTTTTTTGGTTAATTTTCTTGATTTTTCTGGTTTGATTTTTCTTGATTTTTTTGTTCGAAATTTGGTTGATTGTTCTGGTTTGAATTTAATATGTTTTTTTGGTTATTAATAATAAAATATCTCCCACTTATCTTATTTCTTTAATATTTTCTCTCTCCTTACTTTATTTTAAATATATAATCTCTTACAACCAATCATTATTCTTACACCCAATCATTACTCATATCCCGATACAAACCAAGATTCCAGTTTTTTTAAACCACACCCAACATTCTTTAGGGGTAGAACAAAAGGGAATGGAGGGAGTACTTCTTTGGTAGAGACACAAGTAGAAGAATAGCTTTGTCCTCATCCTTTAATTTTTCATCCAAATTATTAAGTTGGTTTATCAAGCCATTGAAACGATTCAGATGATCTCTCAAATCTCCATCTTCTTCCATCTCGAGTCTGAACAAATCTTTCTTGAGAAATAACTTGTTGGCCAAAGACTTTGACTGATATTTCTTTGTCAACTTTTCCCACAAACTTTTAGGGTTATCTTCCTCACGAACATCATACTTAATTTCCGGTGCAAGGGCCAACCGGATTGTCGATGCCGCACGTAACTTCATGTCTTCCCACTTTGCCTTTTCTATTTCGGTAGGCTTCTTGTCTTCAAGGGTTCCATACAACCCTTGTTGGATTAGGAGATATTTCACCGTGCTCTGTCATAAGGCAAAATTGTTCCTTCCATTGAACAATTGAATCTCGAACATTTCACCAAATTTCTCCATCACGAACCTTTGCTCTGATACCACTTGTTAGGAATAGTACGAGATAACAATCTAGACAAAGCACACACAATATTAATAACGTGGTATACCCACGTCCCAACTTGTATTATTAATCAAAACTGTTATTAATAATACAATCAATCAACCTCACAGGTGTTTCTCTCAAACTTTGCTCAAGCTCAGGATCTCAAGCATATCAATAATAATGGTATATAAATCCCCATTTATATACCCCAACTTCCTAACCCTAGCCATAGTATTAGGAAACACAATATTACTAGAATATTACAATTCAGGAGAAACCAATATACTAACAAATTTATCCCTAAAATACAAATCGTAAAATAGGAGTACAATAACATAATATATCTCCTAAATAAATATCTAGTAATATACCATAACTGAAACTCATTGCCATATTGGGTTTAATATTAACACCTCTGAAATCAAATAAGAAGTATAGAAACTGGTGATCAAGCATGTTCATAAAATCACGAGGAATTATCTTTAGGTATTGTACACGCCAACTTATTTAAGAGTCTTCGAAATAAGGTAAATTTGTCAAAAAGGAACTTTAATAACCAAAATTTTGCGAGGAATGACCTTATATATATATATATATATATATATATATATATATATATATATATATATATATATATATATATATATATATATATATATATTTATATTTATTTTTTTGAGAAATTACACCTTAGTGTAACTTTTTTTTGCGAAAGACAACATAAGAGAAGTTTCCGACATTGACTGAGCTTTTCAGGCCATTGACTTGCACGTGAACAACACGTGTGGCTTAAGTTGGCTAAATACTCTCATTTTCCCGAGTCTTGAATTTTCAAACTTGAATTTTTTTTTCGATCTTTTTTTTTTCAACTTTAGGTTTTAAAGCTTAGAATTTTGGAGGAAAATTGGGTGTGGTTAGCAAAATAAAACCATACGTACTGCCCACGTGCAAGTCAATGGTCGAAAAAATTCAGTCAATGCCGGAAACTTCCCTTTGGTTGTCTTTACCAAAAAAAATTATATTAAGGTGTCATTTCAGTATTTCCCAAAAAAATTATATAAGATCCTTTGTCGCAAAATTTGAGCTATAAAAGATCATTTCTCGCAAATTTGCCCCGAAATAATTATCAAATTAATTTGCAAACCGACATACAGAGTACTCCGTAGTAGTTAAACAAGACCGTTTGGAGGAAAGTACTTGTAATGTACTCCCTCTGTTCCTAAATGTTCTATCAATTTCAATTTGACAGATTTACCAATGCACATTTTACATCATTAATATCTCTAATTACGTGTTATTAAAAATTATAAAATTTCATATTGTCAAAATGCTCATTGAGACGAATCAAACAAGACTCCACATGACTATATTTTTTTTATCTTATATATTGGTAGTAATTCAAGAGATTCTCTTCCATTGTGAATAATGTCAAGATTCCAAATAAATAGAACATTAAGGGACGGAGGGAGTAATTTGGAACCGGTAGAATTCAAAATTATGCTTGACTTTGACTTTCCTCAAGATAAGGCATCCAACAATCTAACATTATCCACACTTCCAACACAAAGTTTATCACTCTTTGATTTCTTTAGTTCATCATTCATGGCTTCTTTTCTTGGCCACAACTCTTTACAAACATTCCTCAAATCATCCAACATCCTATTCTCCCAAAAGCCCAAAACCTTAATCACCTATGCATCATCATCATCATTCCCAGCAAGAGACAAAATCATAGACTTTGGTAAATTCAAAGGAAGAATGCTAGGAACTCTACCTTCAACCTACCTAAAATGG
Organism: Spinacia oleracea; assembly: GCF_020520425.1. Classification (NCBI taxonomy): domain Eukaryota; kingdom Viridiplantae; phylum Streptophyta; class Magnoliopsida; order Caryophyllales; family Amaranthaceae; genus Spinacia; species Spinacia oleracea. Next base: position 132,657,779 of record NC_079487.1, read on the forward strand.
GTGTCCAACAATCTCAGAGCAAGGGACTTTGAAGAGTGGGCTAAGTTAGCTGATCAAGTACTCGAAGACCATGTATACAAAGACCGTATAGAGTGGGAGTATGCTGAAAAGCTTCTCAATGGAGATGTCTTAACCGCTAATTCTAAGTCTGAAGGTGTGGTTGCTGAACTGCTTGATATAAGTCAGAGGTTTGGGTGGGATAATGATGATAAAGTTGGGTGGAGTAAGATTGATTATCAGCTTCTTGGAACCTCTAAAGGGAAGAGGATACCAAGGTTGAAGGAGAGGAATGATGGAGAGTTGCAGAATTTGAAGAGAGAAAAAGCTGACAGGAGTAGAGAGGTTGGTGTGAGGGATAAGAGAGTTGAGAGAAGAGAGAGGTTGAGGATTCAGAGAGGGTTGTTAAGCATGAATAATGATCATAATAATAGGTTTAACAATGTGGTTAAGGAAGGAGATGTGGGAAAAGAGAGTTCTGATCAAAATGCAGGGGTTTACAGTCCATTTCCTGGAAGAGAAACACTCCTAAGAAATGCTCTTAATCGGCGAAGAATTGTTTAGAGGTGGTACATGGATTGTTCGGGTTTAATTAGTTTAGTTTGAGTAATTTGATTCAGTTTTACTTTTTATTTAGGTAGGATCATATTCGAGTGTGTCATGATCGATCAATGTTAGTCCCGTGATTTTTTGAGTCAAGTAGTTTTGGACCTGGTAATTGGGTGCGGGTTAGTTTTGCCAAGTCAATATTTGATAGACAAGCTATAACTCTTCCAAGATTTTGTGTTAAGAGCATAATTTCAGCAAACTCACTGCTATTTATTATTTTAGTGTATGAAATTTACAAACCATAGTTTGAATAATACATACTTCCTCCGTCTTTTAATACTCACAACGTTTGGACTTTTGCCACTATTCATAAAATCTACTTTGACTATTCGTAGTGTTTTTTATATAAGATAAAACATAGTCATGTGTGATCTTGTTAGATTCGTCTCAATGTGTATTTTCAAAATATCAACTTTTTATAATTTTTGCATAAAGAGAATTTAATATATAAATGATCAAAGTTGTGCATCGGCATGCGTGAAACTAACAAACGTTGCGAGTATTAAAAGACGGAGGAAGTATAAGCAAATAGCCTTACAAATTGGTTATGTACAAAGGATACTTTATCAGTTTTCTGTATGTAGAAGTATAACTTTTTCTGTGAGAGACATATCAAGTGCCAACCTGAGGTGTGTGACCATATATGATTATCTCAATTCTTCACAAGCTGAACATCTTTGTAGTTCACTGTCGTTGATCAGGGTACAGAATTTACACGACCAGGTGCTGAAACTCGGACTTTCTTCCTTGATTCTTGGTGTTTCGCATGCTTCACATGCAAGCGCTAGTTGCTGAAAATCAGTCATCAAACATAGTTTTTGTAAGGCTTATATGTAATTGAAACATCAACATCGGCATAAATCATATGAGCATAACGTTACGCATACTGCATATGGAACTTATAACAGTAGATGGCAAAATCTAGCTTACAGTGTTCGTTAAGGATTCTTAGAATTTAGAGGTTTACCTCATTGATCAATGTACAGACAGAGCATTGCCATGTTTCCTGACTTTGTGGCAGAGATTGCAGACTTGATATGATATTTCGAGATTGTAGGCTCGAGATGGGATTTCGAGATTGTAGAGTACTCGAGATGGGATTTCGAGATTCCATTGAGGAGGATGCATTATTACTTGTTTCCTGTCCATGGGTCTCCAAGGATTTGGTCCCACACCATAATTCATCACGACGTCTTCTTTCTGCAACAATGGCAGCAGCTTGAACTGGGTTGAGGTTAGCCTTACTAGAATCACCACCTGTGTTCCCCGTTCCTGATGGCAGCAAAGTTCCTCGATTTGCTCTTCTTTCAGCAGGTTTCAATGCTTTTTGATGGAGAAAAGGCAAAGGACCAGGTTGTGAGGATCCACCCATAGGTTTTTCTGATAGATCAAGTTCCATTCCAATGCCTTTAACTCCTTTTGCCATTAGCTCTTCATACTCCTAGAGATAGATCGAATATGGAAAAACTCTAAGTCATTTCACGTGGTAGAAGCAGTTTCCAGTTTTTTGTTGCCAGTTTTCAAAATATCAACATGATTACTATAAATATGCTTATTTTTTAGTTCATCATTCAATCTAAATCATATGACTTACAAAAACAATAACCGGAAACTGACAGTGATGCCAAACGAGCCCAAAATATCAAATTTCATCAACAAGATGTTGAATAGAAGTTCCGAATGCAAATCAAACTTATGAATGGTTTGATGATAGCCACTGCATATTTCTGTCCTGTTAATAGTTGCTGATGCAGATAATCTACTATGAACAACAGATAATTTTGGTTTTGCTGAATATGCAGACCTCACAATTGGAGTGACAACGAAAAAAAGTTACGTTTAAACTAAAATCCGGCAGAATAGAATTTGGAGACACCACAGATTTAAATGAGTACAATATTAGACCAGAAAAGTTCGAAGGGATAACAGCATACGTTCAGTCATTATATGTTACGGCTGAAATGGACAACTTTTGCCAAAACAGAAAAGTAAAGAGGAGAAATTCAATTAAATCAGCCCAAAGAATCAAGTGTAAGCAGAAAAGATGTTCACGAAAGTACCAAATCAAGCAAAACAACAACAGCTAACCTGTTTAAGTTCATCCAAGAGTTTGTAGAAATCAGCATTATGGGGACCATGTTTGTTGTGGCAAAGCTCATGCAGCATAGTATCAATAATTTCTTCATCAGGGAAAAAATCCCACTGTTTTTCTGGCCTCCGTAACCGTATCTTAATCTCTGCACCTCCATCTATGTTCAATCCCATGTGGGATGGATTAGATGGGCTGTGATTGGTACATTAATTACTAACCTTATCAGAAAAATAATGTTAATAAAACTAAGGTTAAGTAGAAAACATGTGCATTTGTATACCTGAATTCAGAAAGGGTCCGAACTTTCAATTTACGGTTACGCATGATTGGCAGCACCTGTGTTGCCACATTCTCCAGAATTTTCCGAGCCTCATTTACACCAGTCGTCTTGAGAGGCTTAACTTCCCAGACCTTGTTAAGCTCATTCAGGTCTATTTGCATGGCTTTGGTTAAAAACGCAGCTGGCAGGATTGTTATCTGAAGAAATTAAAGACTACAATGATGAGTGATAGAGTATGAAACTAATCTTAGGGCTTCAATCATCAACTTAAGCTTTTGGTTGAGTTGATCATTTGATATGGTATTAGAACCAGCGTGGCACAAAGATCACGGATTCAAATCTCATCCACACCTCCTTTTCAAGTGGAAAATTTAGCGCTGGTATAGGGAGGCCCATTATTGACCAAACTATGCTAAGGTAAACTAGAATATTTGCAAAATATATTCTTGACTTAATTATTTTTGATTAAATAATTACATATTCTATCAGCAACCACACTTCAAGCCCAAAAGGGGCCTCATGTGAGGGGACGTGATAGAGTATAAAACTAATCTTGGGGCTTCAACCATCAACTTAAGCTCAGCTGACGTGACCCATTCTCTCCATGACTTGACTGAAATGGCCCTAATTTCTAAACTTCTAGTTAATATGGAGGTTATTATCATTAAACAGCAAAAAACAGCAATAATTTCGTCGCTGCAATACAAAATTGAGGTTCCAATATACATAAAAGCTCCTAAAATGTTCATAAAAAACTTATGTGGAAAGAGTAAGGGCTACAATCCTGAAAATTTGTATCAGATCGTGTCCACAAGACCATAAGTAATCCAAAAAGGCAGTCTGTTACGATAAGGAAAGTTATGTTATGGAAAGTCCCATTTGTGTTATGGAAAGACATCAACCTGATGAACTGGAACTTGCCTTCATACACCCTAATATATCCTCAATACATTCACACGAATGACTCTTAGGGGTGACATCAATTTTTTTGGGTGTAACACCCGGTTTACCCTTAGGGCTAATCCGAATTCGGGGCGAGTTCTGAGTGGATAGGTTTCAGTCCTCTCCCGATTGTTGTTGTTGGGGGATCGAACACGGGTCCTCCCTACCAAATTCAGCCTCAATCACCGCTGAACCAACAAGCAATTGGTTTAGGGGTGACATCATGCCTGTTCGTGTGCCCAACCCCGTCCCTTTGAGATTAAGGCTAGGTATTGTTGTAGTTGTCATGAATCTGATACACTAAAAGGGGTTGTGCAACATAAAACATCTAGCAAAGTCCCAATATTCTTTCTTTTTTGCAAAAGTAATACTCATCCTTGTTCATTATTTTAGGCATTCCTATCTCTCTAAAATTTCCTCAAATTCTTCATATTCCTGCATTTTCTGGGGGAAACAGCCAATTCTTGATTGAATTTTGTGAAGTTGGAAACTGGTACAAAACCCCATTTTAAAAGAACTCCAATCAAAATCCCCAGATGTTGATTTTAATGTTATTAGGAAAACACAAATGATGATTAAACCCAAATGAAAAAAATTGCACAATACCCAAATGAAAAAAAATTGCAAAATGGTCAAACCAATTCAAATTACAAACTTCTGATGACTCAAAACAACAGGTACTTCATATTTGACATCAATTTGATGCTTTTCTATATAAAAAGATTCAAACTTTAACTAATTACTTTCTAGTAATGACTAAAATTTTGTTTATTTTAACATTATTTTACACAAGGAAAGGAAAGGAAAGTGATTTATCATTTATGTATAATCAAGCAAACATCCATAGTTGAGTAAAAAGCTCTGAAATCACAGCTGGAAAAAACACAAGATTGCTTAACCCAATTCAGTTCGTAGGGATGGGAGTAGAATACATACCTGAAACAGAAGCTGAAGCAGAAGAAAATTGAAGATTGTGTTGTGTTTGGCCTTTGGCTAATTGGCTTACCAAACAAGAAAAATGAATGATTTGTTTGAAGGTTGGACTACCAACCTATAAGAGGAATATCAGAATATGGCCAATTAGGCAGATTGTAATAATATAAAATAATCCCTTTCTTAAGAATCTTGCCAAGTGTCATTTTGCGTTTTTGGGTTTTGAATTTTTCTATAGGCAATTTTTGTCTTTTACTGGTTTAAGCTTTTGATATTTTGCATATTAGACATTAGAGTATGATTTATTGAATAATATCTTTAGGCTTAGATTATCCCAAGTCTAAAGTGGAGTTTTGGAGTAAAGTCTTCACCCAAATTATTGGGATACATGTCATGAGGTGGTTTTGGAAATTCAAGACACTAACTCCACGTTTTTCTCCAACTAAATCAAATAACGACACATCGTCTATTTAATTATGTGTGTTTAGGAGTTAGGTGAGTATGAGGATAATATGTAATTAGAATTTTATGTGGGTTTGAATGATTAAAAAATATGTAAAAGTTAGTGAAAAACTGATGTTGCAGAGTCTGGAGTTTGGGTTGAGTCTAAGGGATGTACTTACGCTTAGAATTTTAGATACTTGAACATGCTAAGCTTATCAAACTTTCGACTTTAAGTGTTGTTTGGTTGACATGAAAGAGAAAATTGACATCAACAGTCTCAGTTATGGGTAGTCCCGTGTCCGCTTTAAAAGGTATCAACTATTAGTTAACTTGGAGCAATTTTAATTTTTAAAGTAATATCTCAAAACGATCCTCACCCGTAATTAACCTGCTCATTCTTAATATAATCAAGTAACAAGGAGAAGGGGAATATAGTGAAAAAGAAACAAGGGCGGTCGGGTCATGTTTTCTGACTATATTAATTATTAACCGATTGAACAAGCTAGTTATGCATGAGAACCGTTTGGAGATGACCCTCTAAAAGTTGGGACCATCGTGAGTTAATAAAAGAATTAGGGAGCTTTTAACGCAGAATGTCCATAGTTGGGACGGTTGATGTCAATTTTTCCCATGGAAAATCAAGGGAAATATGCTTTCTTAGGAATTGGAAGGTTATGGTATTGTTTGGTTGATAAAAACAACACTTTTTTGGAAGTATCACATCCCACAAACATGAGGAACTGAAGAAAGTTGCTTATCTAGGTCATCGACATCTCCCTAGCTGACAAGTGGAACTTCCAATGAAATTTATTTTTCATGTTCAACCAAATAACATTCCTTACTTCTTAAGAAATGTTTATATAGAAAAAACTTCTTTCTTAGAAGTTCTACGGAGTACTTTTAATGTCAACCAAATTATCCCTTATTTTACTTGTAAACTTGTCTTGGTAGCCCTTTTATCTTTGAGGTACATGATACAATTCTGAAAAACTAGTGAATAGGGATACTATTAAGAGAGAGCACACTTGTTTAACCCGTTAAATATATTTATTGTAGTATTTAGAAACCTAACATGAAATGTTATTTACCAATTATATATTTACCTAGAGGTTAAGATCGAGAACCACATATTTAAATCCCCCATTTCTCCATTTGTAAATTATAATATCCTTTTCTCATTCCCAACCAAAAAGATAATCAAATATAAACCTTATTCGATCGCAACCTGACAAAAACTATAGTGACCATGACATTGAAAATATGACATGTTCAATCCTTACAGACAAAATATTCCCATCACAAACCATTAAATACTCTCTTTGTCTCTTCTTGTTTGCCCCATATACTAAAAGTGTTTTATTAAGAAGTGAGTTGAGTGAAATTGAGAATGACAAAGGTGATGAGACCAATGCATCTTACTTTGAGAGTATTTCATGTTCGTTTTTAGAAATAGAGCAATCTTTTAGGAAAAAATTAAAACGACAAAAGAAAAAAAAAAGGACGAGAAATAATTGAATAAAAGCATTAGTTAGACTCAATACATAACCGACTTCAAACCCGATTTGACACTCGTAACAAAGTAGAAAAAAACTTTGACAACAAACAACATTTACCTCTCTAGCTCAAATTGTTTTGTTGCCACATCTTCTTGTTATACGGTACGGAGTACTAGTAGTTCTCTGTAGCAGACTAGCAGCCACTACCAAAGTGGGAATATAATCAGCGGTGCCGGTGACCTCACACCTCATTTTTCTTCTTTAGCATCAATTCCTCCATCTCTTTCTTTTCCACACAGGTGTAAATTCTTTAACTTCTTCACCAATTTCATTTTATTTTTGTATATTTCCAATTGTTGTTTCATAGTTTGCTTCAACTTGTAAGTAATTACTCTGTTGACTTCATTTATTCTTTGATGAATTCCTGAAGAATCTTAAATATTTTTTGTTTAAATCAAATTTCTGGGTAAATCCTGCTGTTATCTTGTAATTTTGTGTGTATGATCAACCGATTCAAGCCCAATACAAGTAGAGTATAACTACTGATTTTCCTGAAATTACCTTGTGAATCTTGATGATTAATTACAAATACTAGAAATCTTTTGAGAAAAATCACAAATTTCATGCTCAAATACGTATTATAATTGATTTCCCATGAAATTACCGTTGTTTTTGCTTAAGTTATTGGGGTTAGGCAGGTTGGGTAGCTAGGGTGAAGGGTTTATCAATCAGATTAGGAAATTTTGCCTAAATTAGCTGTTTGTTTAGATAACCTAGGTGTTAGTTAGTGTTGAACAAATTCTTAGCTTCTAGGGTGGTTTGGTGTTGATGCAATACTTTGTAAAAACTACAAAGTGAAGAAGAAAAGCAACAGTCGAGAAAGGCATTTTTCATGCCTGCTGCTATGGTGGATGTAAAGTTTGGAGGTTAATGGATGTAACTAGTGGGGATATCAGACTTAATTGGGTCCTTGTAGCTATTGAATCTTCGACTAATGTGGTTGAACTTATGTAGAAGTTTAACCGGTTTTATAGAGGATTTGATCTTTGTTCTTAATTGGTCCAGTGAAATTATGTACAGCTTGATATATTAGTTTTCTATGCTTCTTTCCGTGGAAAATGGTAGTCGATACTCAAAGATATTGTTAATTACTATTGGAACGTTTGATCACACTGAAGGAAAGGCTTAAACATTCTAGACCAGATAAGTTGACTACCAGCTTTGCTCACTACTTTCAATCCTGATTTTGGAAACTTTTAACAGGTCTTTTGTTGGTTAATGATCTTCCTCCCATGTACTTTTCCGTCATTCTTTCTCTTCGTTGTTTATACCGAGCTTGCTTATTTTCTCTTTTAATCATCTTTGGCCTCTTGATTTACAAAAATCAACTCTACTGCAGATATTCAATGACTAATGCCAGAGAAACTGCAAGTTCATATGATAATTCAGTTGGGAAGCTTCCTGATCATTTGCTGGTTGAGATATTTATTCTAGTTCCTGTGAGTGACTGGACTAATGTATCCTGCGTCAAGAAACAATGGGCCAATTTGTTTAAAGGAGAGTCTCTGTGGCGAGCTGCTCTTGAGAAGACATATCCTTTTGCTTGTCTGGCAAAAAGGTGGCCCGGACCAATTCCTCAAGGTTTAAGTAAAAGGTACTTCGGTATAGCCTTATACGGAGTAATTAATTATGAAATTAGTGTCAAGTCTTCCAACATCAACTGTGTTTGTGTTGAGAAGATTAACCCACTTGTGACTATGTGAGTTGGGACTAATTGTCCCACGTGGAAGAAATAGAGAGAGATTGACTATCATATAAGATTTAGGACGGAACTCTGTGAGACTTATATGCGGTCAATCTCTTCTCATGTACGGGCTTGTGTTAGGACCCCCGGCGAGTTTATCAGTTTGTCTCGGGACATAAGGATTTTAGATGCCAAATTACAGTTTGCGATCCCTGAATAACTATCCCTTAACTAAAGAACTTCCAAAGCATTTCATTTTCTAAATCACTTTATCTGAGGTTGCATCTTATTGCTGTCACAATCCTCAGTTTGAATGAGACCTTTGAAATAAGAAGTAGAGTTGGTCTCTTGGTCTTTCTGGAGTGAGGCGGAACTTGAATGAGCGATTTATCCTTGACATTTCCATGTCTATACGAACTTGAATGAACAAAATTTGGTGTTAATTACGACTATGGTAATGCTAAAAATGGCATATGTTAGCTTTTTACCGATTCCGCTTGTGTATGCAGGAGATTCACAGCTTTGTATATCAGTAGGCACATATTTTCTCTAGAAAATGGGATGGACGAGATTGTTGGACATACGTACCTTTTTCTGAAGGAACAACTTGAAATATCTACCATGCCAGCCCCTTCCACAATTCTTCATGGGACAATAATAGGTTAACATCAGAGCTTTACCTATCTTCCTAATTCGTTATCAGTTTTTTTATTGTTTTTGGTTGAATAAGGTCTTAAATCACTGCTCTATGAAACCCCCATTACTGGTATGTAAATTCTCTGTACCTAAAAAAAAAAAGAAGCAGCAGCACCATACATTGCTAACTGTTAAAGCTTGTTTAGTTTATGAGGACTTGGTGCTGTTAGGCTGATGGTTTAGGTCCTTTATCTTAATTATATACTAGGAAAACTCATGAAATCAGACTATCTAATGACGTTAAGCATGTAAAACAATCTCTCAATTTTCTTGTCAACAGATCAGTTCATATCATGCGGGAATACAAGAGAAAGAGCTCACGAGCTAGCTTCTCTGATTTGGCTCGCTGTTATCGACAATCTGGACGAAGAAGAGAGGACATTTTATTTACTGAAGCGTTTGGCACTGGAGGGAAATGTAAGAAATCATCATGATTTGTGCTCTAGGTTACAAAACAAGTACTTAAGTATGGTAACATGCAGATGCATTTTAGTGATTATCCTCGATCATTCTTATTTTGTGTCTCAGGTATTTCTTCCTTTCCCATATTCAAGATCAAACGAAGTGTTGTGGAGGATATTTGAGAAGCTTTTCACAGATTTCCGTGACTGTTTGAAAAATTCCGAGTACTATGACCTGTTGGCGAGCGCTAAGTCCAGATTTCAGCCAATACCATCTACTTGGTTAGGTTACTAATCTTTGTTTCACCTGATTAGAATATAGAAGCGTATATGGTGCTGCAATTCAAATGCAGCTGTCTTGTTTTCTGTTACATAACAAAGTGAGCAATAGTATTTGACTAGTTACCCATCTTATGTGGTATATATTGATAGGCATATACAAAATTACAGAATAATAATGTAAGAAATGTTGCTGCAGTCTCTCAGCCACAATGTGTATTTGATTATCTGCAGAATAACTGTAGAAATGTCAGTAATGCAACTGATTAGTAAAGTAGACATTCAAACACTTGATGATTGATCTGATATATTCATAAATATCAATGTCGGCATAGACGGTTATGCTGACAGTTCCTTATAACGGTTCATGTTAGCTGACCCCAATCATTTTGGGACTAAGATTTGGTTGTTGTTGTTGTATCAATGTTCAAGTGCCAGTAAAAATAAGTAATGGTGAGCCCATTGTTACAGATTATGGAACTTGGTTAATACAGCAACTCTTTGGGTGGGGTTGCTACATGACTACATCAATACTTTTTATTTTTGGTCATGTAAATATGATTTATTTGAGAGTTGTTGTTGATAGTACATACTCATAGAAGTAGTGTAGGACTCACTGGATCACATGACACAAAAGTGTAGGGCTATAGGGGTCACCCAAAAAATGTTCCAATAATGGGTCCTATTGCCCCACTAGTTACTCTTCATAAAATGTCTTTGCAAGTTCAATTGCAATTCTTTTTTTAGTTGGTTCTAGGGTTGATAGTAAGCTTAGTAAATTTAGTTGAAATTGTCATTGCAAGGAGTCGAACCCAAGTTCACAGCTCTCAAGCCAACAAAAAATCATCTACCAACACGGCAACACCACTGCTTTAGAGTCATCCTTATTGTTTCAACTTACAACAATTAATTTTTGCATTCTTCTTATGTCTACCCACATCCCATGGTTCTAGACTTTCGGGTGCTCGTGAACATGCACGATTTTTGTCACAAGTTTGTACTTTACTTACATATAGTAAGATCTGACTTATAATTTGGTGTATAGAATTCGCAAAGTACTTGTGAGTACAAGTATAACTAACCTCAGCTCCTTAGGCCCTGTTCGGCAGTAATTTTTGGAGTAGCAGACCTAGTCTAAATATTAGTTAAAAAATTGTGAGTATTTGACAAGGTAGTGTTAGAGGTAGAAGTAGAGTTTGAGGAGCTTTTGTTAAACTTTAGAAATATTAACGTTTCATCCTGATAAGTAGCGGTACCAGTTATTTTCCGCATATTCCCGTATATCATGCTGCTCCCTCTCCTCTAAAATCCCCATCTCCTCCACAACTCCCCCGTCTCCATTGAACCTCTACCCTCTACTAATTGACCGCTACCCGCTACTCTGACCGCTACTCACCGCTAAAAACTACCAGTTACCGCTAGTTTGCCGAACTGGGTCTAAGGGTCATGAACATTTACTACTAGCAATCGCATATTATTAATCACAGAAAAATTCAGATCGAACGAATCATCTTTTAGTACGGAGTAGTCTATTTTCCATCGTTGGATTAGATCCAAACCTCTGAAAGTGAATCATATGCTACAAACAGGGACAATTATTCTCAATAAACATGGTTGCATATGAAGGGGGGGTGACAATGTGACAATTGACATAAAGCACATTGAACTCACTAGTCACTACCCACCTCATGCAAATATGCAATCCTTCTAATTCCGTTATTATTAAAAAATAAATAAGAATAAAGATTCAGAAAAGGATTTGACTACTTTGACCATGATAAATTACTCCAATTAATCAATTATATACATCTGGAGTAATAACAAATTTTGGGATCTAGGATGTGGGCCCTACAACCCACACATCCTTAGATCAGAAATTCAGAACATAATATGGGATCCAAAGTACCCAACCAACTTAAATTTAAAAAAAACAATAAAATAAAAGGTCACCCATTTCATTCAGTATATCCCAAAATGGCAAAATCCATGCAATTCACTTATGCACACATTACCAATTAATAATAAAAATTAAAAAAACTTTAGTGATATCTTAAGAATAAAAATTGAACCAGCTTTGGTGATATCTTAAGCAAGGCTCGGCCTAGTAATATATACACTGTTTTTATTTATATGACAATTAATTAGTCACGTTCGCCAATGTATATTTTTAAACGTTAATATTTTTAATTATAGATAAGAAAAAATTATAAAGGTTGATATTTAAAAATCATTTATTGAAACGAATCTAACAAGACCCCGCACGACTATATTTTTTATTGAGTATAAATCACAAAATGAAGTCAAATGAGTTTGTATGAATAGTGTCAAATATCCAATTGTGTCATACGGAGTATAAATCAGAATAGAGGAAGTATTTGGTTTATGACCTTATCAAAATTCTTAGTACTTGCTAAGAACTCTTTGGAAGTGGAGATTCCTATTTTCCTTACCATTCTCCCTCACTTTAATAAATTTGACTATCGAAGGTTATCAAATTAGACCAGAAAAAGAAAAAACACTCACAAAAAATATTCGGATTAGACAAAAAGTAAAAAAATAAGACCACAAGATAAGGTAGAGAGAACAAGACCTGAGTTTTATTGAAACAAAAAAGGGCAAAAATGTAATTTAAAAGGTTAATAACTCGAAAAATCTCTGCTTTCGCGGCCTTTCTGTTTTAGAGCTTGGGGTTTTCTCTGACAATATTCCTTTGCAACACTTCATTTTGGAGAGAGAAAATATGAAAAACAAAACACAAATGACATTGATTGTTAGTCCTAGGGTTCCTCAATAAATGTCAAAATAATCTTCTCTTTCTTCTCATAATCTAAGTTTTAAACCCCCCAAAACATCTAATTAAAACGTTTCTTAGCACTAATCAAATCTCCGAAGAAAAAAACAGCAAAACATAATTAGTGGAAGCAGTACAGAAAAACTGAGAAAAGGGGTTTTCTTGTACTTGGGCTACTGTTATCTTTCACGAGAAAATTGAGAGGAAAATAAAAGGTAAAGAAAGAAAAGTACGGAGTAGAAAATAAAATAAAAATGGAAGATGGGTTTTTAATGCTTGTATCTAATTAGCTCACTCACTCACTCACACATTTGGTACTTTCTCAACTCCTTTCTCTCTGTTTTCTGTCTTTCTATTAAATTATATGGTTTCAGATTTCTGGGTTTCTCAGTTTTTGGGGTTTTTCTGGTTATTTTTAAGTTTCTGAAGCATGAAAAGAGGGTTTTTGGGTTTCATTTTGGGTTGATCTTCTGATTTTCATGTAAGTTTTTGTACTGTTTTAGTGTGTTTTTGCCTTATCTCTCTTGCATTTCCACAATGCTGCATTTCCTTTGTTTTGGTGTTCTTCTGTTTTTACCTTTTGGTTGTACTGTTCTTTGTGCATATTCTGCTTCTGGAGAATTAAACCTTTTTGGGTCTTTGAAGTTTGATTTTTTTTTTCCTGGGGTTGTTTAAAGATGGGATCTTTACAGTCAGTTTCATGGAGTTCTGTAGTTTGTTTTTGCTAATTTCTTAGTTCCTTGTCATTTCCATGAAATTGAAGTACTTTAAACCTTTTCACTTTTTCAGTCCTCATTTTAACTCTTTTGATGGTTATATTAGATTTCTGTATAGTGTATAGTAGGAAACATGTTTGTTCGATAGATCTTCAACATTTTCTTGTTTTGGATACTTTTTTGCAGGGAATGTGGACTGATTTATGGTAATTTCTTTGCTTATTGGTATGCAGGTTTTATTTATGATTGGAAATTGATAACTACATACTACATTGTTGCTTTTTACTGAAAGAAACCTGGGTACTACAAAGTGAGACCGTTATTGTTTAGTTGGGACCTTGGAAGAATCTAGTTAGTAGTATTGTTTTCGAGTTTGGTTGTTGGTTGTAAAGGGTGATGGACTTCTTCAAAGTAAGGAAGTTTAGGAAAGCTCGAAAACCAAATTCGCAGGAAGATTTAGAGGAGAAGCCAATTCCACATCCTGGAGAACCAAACAATGAGAATGACAAGCCTAATGGAAAATCAGTTGCAATGGATGCACCTGTTGATGTGGATGAAGATGATGATGATGATTTTATCACAAATGAGGTGAAAAGGAGGTTGAAAGAATTGAGGAGAAACAGTTTCATGGTGCTCATACCTGAAGAGGAAGGTGCTGAAGAAGAAGACGAAGAAGAAGGTGAGACAAGCTCAAGTGAGGGAAGAGATATGGGAACTCAAGTTGAACATCTGTATTGTGATTTTGAATCTATATATGAGAAGTATTGTGAGAGGATGCTCTTCTTTGATCGGATGAGTTCTCAGCAACTCAATGTGGCTGGTACGCGTTGTTCGTTATATATGCTCAAAAGTTATAATCATCCTTTTTCTTTGCAAGGGTTTCATGTCAAAGTTTTTAGCCTTTTAGATTGTATTTGCTCTTGTTTTTGGGGTATCTTTGTTGCCTTGCATCATGCTTGTTAAAATGATATGTTGGCTGCTAAAAAATGTCCTGAAATCCGCTTTCTTGTTCCAACATGTTCCTGAGTGTAAATTGATTTTGGTTTTAGTCTGCAATCTTGAAGATTATGCATTAAGAGGTGTTAGAGCGGAATTTGATTGATCTTAAAAGATTACGGGTGCGTTCTATTCACCTGATTTTCACTTATTTTTTCTGAACTTATCTTATCTGAACGTATCTGAACTTAACTGAACTTATCTGAACTTATTAAAACTTATCAAAACTTATTTTAGTTATAAGTTGTACTTGGTCAACCCTTATTTTTCCTGAACTTATCTTATCTGAACTTATCTGAACTTAACTGAACTTATCTGAACTTATTTTTCCTGAAATAAGTGGAAATAAGGTGAACAGAACAGGGCCTACATAATTTACCTTCATACTTAGCTAAAATTGGGTCTTATTACATAATGTACCTTCATCCTACTCAGCAGTCAGCACTTTGAGGAACTATTTCACAGTACCTAGCAATAATGCCACTGAAGTAAGAAAACAAGTTGGTGACCACATTTAATTTACATGCCTCTCACTTTCTCTTGAGAGCATTCAAATAGGAGTGTTATTTGAAATTTAGGATGTTGACACCCCAGTCAAAAATAGTAAGAAAAGGCCTTTTTCTTTTTTAAAGAAAAGGCTTTTGGCTGAACATGTACGTCCAGCCATTTGTTCCGTCTCTTGCATTTCTTTGTGCTCATCTTTGCTTGAGTTTAACTGTTAAAATATGTTTGTTTAGCAATTCGCATTCCCCTTCTTACCTGTTTAAAAGAGACATGATATTGAATCTCAGATGCCAAATGTATATACAAGTATATAGTATGGTCCTCCTATCAAGTCTGTGGCTAACTGGGATTTTATCAAGTTGTATTTTGCCGGCAATACCATATAACAAGTCGCATAAACCTTGCACTTAGGTTGATTATGGCACACGGGTTACTGCTTCCTGTCTAAAAATGCCCTTCTGCTTCACTTTTGTATACGACTGTCTTCTTCTTTTTTTTTTTGGTGAAAACGGAAACATTTCATAAACTAAAATTCAGCCTCTTACAATCCGTCAAATGTAAGTTTAAACAATAACTAGGGAGAATGAAGTCAATGTAAATATGACTGTCTTCTGCTGTCCTCAATTTACAGTTATTACTTATTAGTGGAATATAATGCATGGTGGAAATGTTCTAGTTTTGTTGGTTGATCAGTCATGTTCTCTGATTCTGTCAGACTATCCAACACTGTTTTGCTCATATGTTGAGTGATATAATCCTTAAAAGTTTTTACTTGCTATCAGAAATGGTTAGCCTTAGTGTTTTAACTCAATTTTACAAGTTTAAAAATCCTTGCCAACACCAACTGTTTTATAGGAAAAGATTAAACTTGACTCGTATGCTCTTGTACGTGATGCAGGCCCCAGGAGTCCTTCCACACAATCTCCAAGAGCTGCATCTAGAAAGCTTGTATCTTCTTTCCGATGCCTCTCTCTTAAAAAGATGGAAGAACCTGATAGTGACACTGAGCAACTGCAGCAACCAGATGATAGTCCTTCACAGGACCTCGAAACTGCATATGTAGCTCATATTTGCTTGACATGGGAAGCCCTTCACAGTCAGTACACACAGCTGAGGCAGAAGATATCATGCCAACCTGATAATCCTACTTGTTATAACCACTGTGCACAGCTATATCAGCAGTTTGAGGTGCTGTTGCAGAGATTTATTGAAAATGAGCCTTTTGAGCAAGGTTCAAGAGTTGAAAAGTATGCTCGAAGCCGAAATTCTTTGTCCAAGCTACTACAGGTTCCCAAGGTGCAAGGTAAGATCCCGTTTAGGAGAACCTCTGGCATGCTTCTTTTGTCCGGAACTAGTTATCACATCATTCCTACTCATAGTTAAGAAAATGCCACAAATTTACAAAAGACACCCTTTAATCCTTTATGATAGTTGAGTCATGTGGAAATCTAATCATAAACCATTAATTATTAGGAATCTGATAGTGTGTGATTACTAGTTCCAGACCGAGGGAGTACTAATTAAGTTGGACATGTCATCATTTTAATTTACATGTGTCAAAATGAATTATGATTAGTTATAGTGTTACTGAATGGTTCAGGTACCTCTCAAAATGTGGTTGAAGACGAGGAGTCAGAGTACCGAATTCTTGCCCCTGACCTTCTTAAGTTGATTCAGACATCAATCTTGACCTTCTACACATTCTTGAGGATGGACAAGAAAAAAGCTGGTGGGGTTCGCAATCTGTTTGGAAACCAGAATCAAATGACTACGCCTCTTCAACAAGTTCAGTCAGTTGCAGACAAGGTAATTCCGTTGTCAGATTCAGGTTTTTTCTTGTCAGTGTCCTTGATAGTTTGATTCGCTGCATGATTATACATACAGTAGCATGTCTAGTGCATCTGAAAATTCTGTGATCCATTTCAATTCTCAGTTTGTTCCTGACCTTAGTAGTTAGTCCTAGGTTGCGATTGAGTTTGCATCAATGCGTAAGGGCTCCGTTTTGGTTTGGTGTAAAACATTTTCAGTGAAAATGACATTTTCCAAAGGGAAAACACAATTCCAAAGTAGTTTTCCTTTGTTTGGTTTCTTAAAAGAAAATTAATATAAAAAGGAAAATGGGAGAAAATGGGTGAAGATAGAGGGGAAGAAGGAAGAAGAGGTAAGGTGGAAAAGTGATTTCCCTTCCTTTTTAAATGAAAAAGGTTTTTACGGCTTTGGAGGGGTGATGGAAAATTGTTTTTCATCCATTGTCAAACCAAACAACGTAAACTGATTAAAAAGGGACAATCGTTTTCATGTACACCAAACCAAACGGAGCCCTAGAGGGATTTTTTTTTTTTTCTTCCTTTTGGTGGTGGCAATGTCAAAAGCACATCAAAGGGTGAAAGGAAAAAGGTCTAATGTATGCATTTATCATTGACAAATGATTGCAGAAAGGGTTGAAACTGAAGGAATTGCGCAAGAAGAAAAGCTTTAAAAAGAAGGCATGGCCATCAATGCAGGAAGAAGTGTTTCTGCTCTTAAGTCTCATTGATGCCAAAGTTGTGTCAAGGGTATTGAGAATGGCTAGGATAACCAAAGACCAATTGCTTTGGTGTGAAGATAAGATGAGAAAACTTGATTTAACAGACGGGAAGCTACACAGGGATCCTTCTCCCATTCTCTTTCCCTGTTGATGATTCTTCGCCATTATGTTCAAACTCTCCTTCATTGGACTCTTCGTGTATAGCCTTTTTCCAATTCCTGCTTTTGAGGCACAATGCGGTGGAGATTTTGTGGAATGCTGCAAGTAATTAGAAGTTAATTAGTAGTTACTCGTATGTTCTACCGTCATTGAGATGCTGATTAATCCTTGGGTGTACGCGAGAAATAATCGCATAAAATGTATTGGCTTCTGACTTATCATATGCTGGAAGAGTCATTAGATTATGGCACCCTTGACTAATTAAGTAATTATGTAGATGGGCATGAATATTTGGTGATCTGCTACTAGTAATTTCATAATCAATGGCTATGATCCCTTCTCTCCTGAAAGTATTGACAGGTTCTTGCTTGGCCATTTTGGAGGAGTGGAGGTCTTCACCTTTTTCTTCAATTTTTTGTTTTTCAAGTTTTCAAATTGAGGTAAGAGAAATTTCCTGCTTAAGAAGGAATTCCAGGAAAATTGAATTTGGCACATCTCTTTGTAAGTGAATCATAAAAAAAACTGTGCTTTCGTAGCGGTGTACCTAAAACAACTTCTGGTGTGCCAAAATCATTTTCCTCACTATATGACTAGGAAAAGTGTATTTTGAGATTATTGATGGTTTCATGCCAACAAAAATGTTATATTTAGAAGCATTCTATGCCTAGTTTTAAGATGAAGTTTCATGGAAGGACATATGGTCATAGATTTCTTGGTTCATACTATTACAAAAGATAATGACAATAAGAATGCTTATCACTCCACGGGCAACGCGGGCCACATGTTAGTAACAGTCAAAACGACCACAGACAATTATTTAGAAATGCTAGTAACAGTCAAAACGACCGTAGACAATTATTTAGAAACGAAGGGAGTAAACAAGCCACAACCAAAATGAGTTTACTACGGAGTATACGGCGTCGTAAAATATTTTAATATTGGAAAGAATGTCAAGCACGTACTTAGTCAGGCTAGTCCAACATCAGGAGGAAGCTTTAAGAGTACAACTGAAGCCAACATGTTGACATTTTTGAACCTTTCTTTATCTTAGTTTTATTTAATGTTAATGGCAAAACTTCTATTTCGTGACGTGTAAGACTTCATGAATAAATTAAGTAACCAGTATTACTATTCAAAATTAAAAGGTATTATTTATTTTTC
The DNA here is from genome assembly GCF_020520425.1 of Spinacia oleracea. Classification (NCBI taxonomy): domain Eukaryota; kingdom Viridiplantae; phylum Streptophyta; class Magnoliopsida; order Caryophyllales; family Amaranthaceae; genus Spinacia; species Spinacia oleracea. The sequence continues at coordinate 132,676,546 of NC_079487.1, forward strand.
TTGCATCATTAAATACATTTTTAATTTATGTTCTTGCAACAACCAGCAGCAAAAGTATTCATATTCTATAGTTTTGGATATTATTTGATCAGAAGAGTTCTTCTTTTCTTGTTCTTCTCCTTCAAATTCCAAATTTCTGATCAAAATTCCCAGAAAGTTGGGATTTTGACTGCTCTAATTAAAGGGGTTTAACTCTCTGCCCTTTCTGGTGGGAAGGTAAGTTAGTTTTCTTTTGACAACCCTTTTTTTTTGACAAAAATTGTCTGCTAATTATTGTAATTTCTCATCATTTTGCTATTTCTTGTATTAATTTATAATAATTTCTTAGCCAAAAGTTGGATTATGATGGATTAACATGCTTGAATTTTGCTTGTTGATGAAGTAAAGTGATTGTTGACATTTTGTATTGTGCTCTTATTGTTCTTGCTGAGACAATGTAACTCTGATTATTGGATCAATTGAGACTTTTGGTTTGTTCAATAATGTTGGAATTTAATCCTGTGTGTAAATTTGATGAAGGACAGTGGACTTTTACATTTTAGCTACTTTAGCTGGTAAAGTCTAAGGAGACGTGTGTGGGGACGGGTTTTACACTTTTACCCTTGAAATTTGTTTTTGAAATCGGACGAGTTAATTTTATTAGGCGCGCCCGGGAACATGTTAAAAATCCATGGAGGACAAGTAAGGGTTGCATGCCTTATATTTGTATACTGTTGGTCTGTTGGACCATTTACAAGGGATGCCAAAGTTTAAGAACAGAAATTTACAAAAAGCAAATGAACTGTAATTTTCAGTGGCCCCTAATCAATTGGGACATCTATTTTAAGATGAAGGGTGTTGTTCTTGGATGATGATTGACCTCTTTATGTCGGGTTCTCGGATTTCTGTCAATAAACACATGTGGAAACTATTTTGTCCATTTTTCATGTATGATTTCAGAAGTTTTTTTGATTGTAATTTAGTCCGCGGTTTCAGAATTCACACTAGTTAACCATCATTCTATCACATACTAGTCATAGTTTGATAAATATGCGACTAATTGTAAGTTAACTCTGTGATGAACAGAATGTGGGCTACAAAGGGCAGGCTGCAGTTTTGAAATTGTAGTTTCTGAGGGGTTGAGGAAGCTTCCTATTAAGGGTGCGTTCTAATTCACCTGATTTTCACATATTTTTTCCTGAACTTATCTTATCTGAACTTAACTTACCTGAACTTATTATTTTTTGCTGAAATAAGTGGAAATAAGGGAACAAAACAAAGCCTAAGTTTAACAAGGATGACAACTGAGAGTCCAATCAGGATGTTAGAAAGTGATGACTCCAAAAAGTGGCTGCCTACTGTTGACTCTGGATTGTTTTCTTCACCTTTGCCTAGTAGAAGTGGTAGTGCTCCACCTACAATTGAGGGTTCCATTGCTGCATTTCAAGCTTTTATGGATCAAAGGAATTCAACTCTAACTAGCTCTAACAACGAGTTTTTGGACTGTGAGTCTGAAGAACAAATGCGAACTGATCCAGCATACATTGCTTACTACTACGCTAATGTTAACCTTAATCCAAGGCTTCCTCCTCCTTTAATCTCACGAGGGAGTCGTCATTTGGTGCAATTTATGGGAGGTTTTGGCAGTAAAAAAACTGAAGGTTTGTTGGCTACTCATAAGGAGGAACCTGAAGAATCCGTGTCACCACAACAAAGTTCTGGTGATCCGGAGGGTAGTTTTGTCCATGGTAAAAAGATGACAACATTAGCTGATCTAAAGGAGGTTTGTCACTTAAACTTGGCCATATTTGTTGAGATTCATTTGACTGATTTTGTGATGTTTTGTGTTAAAACTTTACTCTTAAGAACTTGTTAGGGTAAAGAGGCTTTGAGGAGCTTCTTTGTTTCTGATACTACCTATGTTCCACAATACATGCAACATTTCTTTTTGCACGTATTCCAACACGCTTCTTTGGACATTAATAATCTCTAAATGCGTATAAGGAAAAAATTATAAAAAGTTGATATTTGGAATCCTCGCAATGATACACGCATTTAACAAAATCTCACTTGACTATGTTTTTTCTTACATAATGGAGAAAGAAAGATTGTCAAAGTTGATTGATGAGTAGTGCACAAATGAGAAATGATGCATGTATTGTGAATTGGAGGTAGTATTAGCTAGCAGCTTTGGAGCCTGTTTTCATGCAGTGTTCATGGTTTTCCCTTATTGTTGGTGGTTTAGGGAGACTTTATTCAGGCTCCATACCCTGCATCATGATACTGGTGCTGTTTCAACAACTGATGATATTCTAAAAATGCAGGAATCACCATCTTCAGTTTCTGCTGATGTGCATAGCACCATGAATTCTTCTACCAGTCCTGTATTAACTCCTTCAAACTGCAGAAATGTTGAACCAGAGGATAATTCATCTATCCAAAGTAACATTGGGTCAGATAATTCTGTAGTAGAGTCAAGAATGAAATTACTGGATGTTTCAGGAGAATTACTGAGAGAGGATGACCAAAAGAGACGTGACTATCATCTACGCTTGATAGAGGAGAATAGGCTTCTTCCTCATCATCCTTCACAAGGCACGGCATACCAGCTTCCTGGATTCCATTCTTATACTGTTCCTCGAGGAATGTTTTCTGTTCATCAGAAGCTACTACCAGTTCATCAGTCATTCATGCATAGCACAGGACTTGTACCAGTACCAGTACCACCATTATACACATCAACAGCTGCTAATTATATGAATTCAGGAAACCTCTTTTACCCAAGTGTACCACTACCAGTCTTCCCTACTCCACAATCAGCTCATTTTGGCGGATTTCTTCAAGATAGTGCGTTTCCATTCCCAATTGATGCTTATTCCAAGGCTAGTTTCTTTAAGCAACAAATGGAAGCTTTACATGGAGGATTGAACCCATATACAAGTCAAGTTCTAAGGCCTTCTTTTGGTAGTCCTGTTCAAGGACAATCCTTTCAACAATTCCAACTGGATTCGCTTGCATCACGAAAAGACACTGTTGCAGGTTCTTCAGTAGGTGACAAGGAACTAAATCATCTTGCAAATAAACAGAACATAACAAGTGGGACCCACCTGAGATTCCCCGCCCATAGCTTAGCGGAGCCACAATTTGCAGTTCCTTCTGCATTACCAGGATCTTCTGTAACCAGGAATATTAATCAAGGCCTAGGAAATGATCTGAGTGGTTCATCACAGCATTCATCAAAAAGCACAGTTGCATATCCTGGATGGAAAGAACAAAGAGGATCTGAGAGTTCTGAAAATAATACTAATTCTAAAAGACAAGCTTTTCTTGAGTTGCTCAAATCCTTCAGCACTAGGATGCTTGAATTATCAGATATTTCAGGCCAGATTGTCGAGTTCAGGTACTTTTTTAGAACACCTTTTTGCTATGAATTTGCACATTGAGTTCTCCTTTTAAATAAATTGATGTGGTTGGATGTTTCACCTGGTGCAGCACTGATCAACATGGTAGTCGGTTTATCCAACAAAAGTTAGAGAGCTGTGGCAGTAAAGAGAAGGAATCTGTTTTCGAGGAAGTTCTTCCACAAGCTTCAAAATTAATGACTGATGTATTTGGAAATTATGTTGTTCAAAAGGTGCAAACTTCAGAACTAACCTCTATGTCTTGAAATGACAACATACATATTTAATTATTTGTGTAGGATTTCTGAATCGTGTTTCATCTGTCGTTAATTACTCATTACAGTTCTTTGAGCATGGAACTGTTGAACAGAGGAGAAAGCTAGGGCAGAAACTTACTGGACAGGTTTTGACCTTAAGTTTGCAAATGTATGGCTGCCGTGTGATCCAAAAGGTATCATCTCATAATCTCAATTCTCAAATATGATATGTAGTGCTCATCAGTAATAAAATAATTGGATACAGATTGATTTTTATTTTTTTTGCCAATTTCTTGTTCTTGTAGTTCAGTCTCTACCATGACCGGAACTGACATCCGTTATGCATGAAACTCTGAAGCCTTTATAATCTTATATGCATGATTCACATGCAACTTCCTTTCCTTTTGGTTCAGAAGTGAAAAGTTGGTTGAAGTTATAACATACAGAAAACCAGTAGAAGCTGTAGTTTTTACTTTTTACCAACCAAATCATGGTATGTGGAATTTGGAAAATATAGTATATTAGGAGTAAATGGTAATATGTTGTGTTGTAACTTGTAAGCCAGTTGTGAAAGGTTGATTGCTTGTTTTCTACATTCACCAACTATACTAAGAAATTGTGGGTGTTACTAACTATTACTAAGTTTCTATTATCTGTCTTGTTAACCAAAAAGCTTAGCAAAAACTGTCATTTTAAATTTAGCATTACTATTTCATTCATGGCTGCAGGCACTGGAAGTAATTGAGCTTGATCAGAAAGTGGAGCTTATGAAGGAACTTGATGGGAATGTTATGAGATGTGTTCATGACCAAAATGGAAACCATGTGATACAGAAATGTATTGAATCTGTTCCAACTGAGAAACTCAAATTCATTGTTTCTTCATTTACTGGTCAAGTTGCAACACTTTCATGTCACCCTTATGGTTGTCGTGTCATTCAGGTATCTTCAATTCGAACTTTAGTTTGTATGGATGTTATCTTGAATCAGAATCACCCTTTTTCATAAGATTTTAATGAGTTTGTTTGTATAGAGAGTTCTGGAACATTGTTCAGATCTGGAGATAAGTCAGTGGATAGTTGATGAAATCCTTGATTCTACTTCTGCCCTCGCTCATGACCCGTATGGTAACTATGTTACTCAGGTATTGACAGCTTACCATTATTAACACTCTTTCCTTGTTGCTGTTTTCATTTTTTGTGTTTATAGGAGCTTTCATGATACTCTTTGTTCTTTTCACCTCATTTCCACCTGTTTCAGATAAGATAAGTTCAGGAAAAATGAGGGTTGACCAAGTACAATTTATAACTAAAATAAGCTTTCATAAGTTCTAACAAGTTCAGATAAGACAAGTTCAGAAAAAATAAGTGAAAATCAGGTGAATAGAACGCACCCTATGACCATCCCCTCCCCCAAAAAGCAAGAATTCCATTTTCTCATTTCCTGTAAAATGTCCTAGGATAAGGCTTTGTCTGTTAATTCTACTCTACGGAACATCTTCATGAAAGAAGCCGCTCCTGGATGAATCATTTCCCAACTTTTTCTTGTAATTGTGTGATTCCTTGTCCACTTCAGGGTTTTATTTATGTGTACCTCAATACTTCATGCATCTTCATAATTTTACTCTTTATTTTCTGTTTTTATAAATCCTGATTGAACTTTTGACTTCTTGCAGCATGTTATGGAAATGGGAAAACCATATCAAAGAAGCCAAATCATTCACAAGTTAACTGGTCGATTTGTACAGCTGAGCCAGCATAAGTTTGCATCCAATGTTGTTGAAAAATGCATAATCTATGGCAACGATTCAGAACGAGATCTCATAATTGAGGAAATCATCACACAGTCTGACAACAATGAATCTCTATTGGTAAGTACTAAGTTGGCAGAGATTTCTATTCATGATTCAGAAACTTTATGCTCAAAGTAGAAAGTTGGTTTATTCTGTTTGCATCTTATATAATCTGAACTTATCTGAACTTTTTTATTTGAAAAAAACTTATTTGTGTTGTTGAACTGTGTTACTTCAGATGATGATGAAAGACCAATATGCAAATTATGTAATTCAGAAGATATTCGAGATTGGCTCTGAGAAACAAAAGGACATATTGCAAAACTGTATTCGATTACATCTTCCTGCACTAAAAAAAGTGACATACGCGAAGCACATTGTGTCTCGCTATGAGCAATTAGCAGCAGGTGGAGTCTTTCTTTCTCTAGTTTCTCTCTACCTTAACTCTTAATTAAAACTTTAATTTATTACTTCAAATTCAGTTGATATTTTTCCTGCACAAATTAGAAGGTGCACTTGGTTGTATGTAACTTTACATGCAACCGGGATAAACACACATTTTTTTGAATTTAAAAGCACATTTTACCGTTGAAAAGGGATGTGTTTTTTGTCTGTAATATGTGCTTTTAGTCGGTAAATATATGTTTTTAAACAATAAAAATGTGATTTTTGAAAGATTATATTACAAAATGACCCGGTTGCATGCAGAGATACATTTAACCGGTGCACCTTCTACCAAATTTTTTTCCTGCATGTCGTTACCCTCGATTTTTGAATTGCAGAGGGCTCAGAACAGGGGAAAGAACAGTTTGTGAAGTTGTCTGACAACAATCCGAGCAATTCTGGATGAGCTAACTTAATTGAGACGGCAGGCTTTGATTATTTTCCCATGGTGTGAACATATATAATGCATGGGGTTGATGACTCTGATCATCAAGTAAAAACACTGATGTTTGATTACTGTGCAGATTATCTTGTAAATCCAACCTTCTTTTGCTGTTTTCTTCTTCAATCTTTACCTTAATTTACTATCCAACTGTATTTATTTTCAGTTGTCTATTCCCAACTCTGTTCATCTCTAAGACTTGTTTGTCATCATAGAATAATAATATGTTAAATATTGTTACATATTTTGCGTTTATGAAGAAGTTTATGTGACAGGTGGGCTTGAATCTCCTACCTCACGTTTAGATCGATAATGAGGTGTTTATCACTAAGCTATAACATATTATATGTTATCGTTGCAAAAACAAATACTCCGTACTAATAAATGTAATAAAAGGAGAATTGATTAATAACATTTTTCAAATAAGAATAATATAAATGTTACTAATACAATAACCTGGGGTGACGCCCGGACCTAAACACTAATTACTCCTTAATTGTTCGCAAGTCTATGTCAGACTATTGTGATTTTTGGGTTTGACCTAGACTTAATCAAAATATGGGTCAGGCTATGATAAAAATAAATAAATAAAAAGGCCATTCCATCATGTTGGATCGGTTAAAATTCAGCCAATTTTTATGCTCAAAACCCATTATTTTGAGTAAAAATTGGGCTTATTGGTCATTTTTGGGTTGACGCAATTTTATGACTAAAATTGAATTTATGAGTCACCAAAACCCACAAAGAAAGTAAAATTGGCCACGTGGCTCAAAAAAGGGCCTAAAACCAACTATTTTTCAGCAGTTGATATATATATATATATATAAATATATATATATATGTATATATAGAGGAAGGCTCATGTGAGAACACCTCCTTTATGTGAGAACACTCTCCTATGTGAGAATAAATCTTGACCTTTGGATCATTTCTAATCTAACAGCCGAAAATCAAGGGATTACTAATGGCATTTTTGTAAATTTGTTCAAGATATACCCAGCCCATATCCTTCACTTTTCACGTTTATTTCTTTCTCTCTCTAACTTATGTTTTCTCGATCTCCCTGTTTTCTCTCCTCTCTCTTTTCTTTTGCCGCCATTACTGGACCTTAATCAAGGTCAAATTCATCTACAACTTGCTTCAGAATTCAATTATATTCTCGAATACATTCATCAAATTGCTTATTCCAAGGTATTTTATCAATTTTCGTTCAATTTTGCAATTCTGCTTTGTGTATTGTGTTTGATAATTTTTCGATTTCTGACCTAGTTTTGGTTGTCGATTTTGATTTCATTATTATCGAATTGCAATTATCTAATTATTGATTACCAAATTGCTTATTCTTGATTTTTTGAATTTGTGACCTGCTTTTTTATTTTCAATTTTGCGAGTTGTTTTTTATTACTGGATTGTTGATTTCATAATTGATTTGTTTTGTTTTTGATATTCTGATTTGTTTTCTATTTTGATTTTTGATTTTTGATTTTTGATTTGGATTTTTTTTGTTTTAGATTTTTTATTATCGAATGGTTCATGACAATTTGTTTTCTTAATTTATGTGTTCAAATTCGTATTTAATCATGTGTGTGTTTCATGCTTTTTGATTTACCGATCAGTACTCTTTCTCTGTGAGCAATGTCATCGAAAGTTCATCATAGTTCGTCCTCATCATTGACGGAATCAAGTGAGTTTTCTTATTAATGTGTCTGATGTTTAACGTTTTGAATAATCGCTTTAAATGTTCTGCATTTTTAACCCTATGTACACATTATACATGTTCTGAATTGTTTGTTTTTTAAGTATTTCTCGATTTGTTGTGAATAATGTACAATATGCAAGTTGTAAATTGTTTGTGATTTCTGAATTATTGCTTTACATCTTATGCATAATCGTTTAAAATGTTCCGAGTAATACTCATGTTTTTTAATAGTTGCTTCTAGTGTTCTGTATAGTTTTCTCTATTTTCCCGTGACATTGTTTTTGCTGTTCTGAATTATTGCTTTACATGTTCTGCATTTTTAACCCAATGTTCTATGGAAACGTTATATATGTTCTGAATTTTTTTTTGTTATTCTTTTCTAGATTTTGTTGTGAATAATGAACGATATGCAATTTGTTCTAATTCAAATGTAGTTGCTACTACTGAAGTAATTCCTATATTAAGTCCTGGAGTAACGAGAGAATGGATTTCGTGTTGAAATAACAAGAATTAGTGCTTGTGTTGTAGAAATGAGCTAGCGAACACACAAACTCAATATGAGCCCATAGTTAATGGCGTACTCCCGACTGCATTTATAAGTCCTACCTATATTACTATCCAGTTCGAAAAACCTAAATATCAGCTTCGCAGTGGTCCTTCGTTACATTCCAATTGTAAGGTGTATACTTCTGACTTCCATGTCGAGATTGTGTGTGTGTGTTTGTGTGTGGGCGCGTGTGTGTGTGCGCGTGGGTGTGTGTGTGTGTGTGCGTGCTATTGACTCTCCCATATTTGAGCTAGTTTTTGGGTTTGGTTGTATGGGAAGACCTATATCAGTTGGTTTAGTATCTAGACAACACCTCCTCCAATCGTCATGCTTGGTTGAGGCCAACAAGGTCCAACAGAAGGTCTACTCATGAGTGCCCTTGGATGGTAGATTATAGTGGAAGCAACATATGAGATTTGAGTCCCCCGCCAATCTTACTTGGAGAGAAGCGTGTGTTTGATGGGGGTCTTCAATGTACATTTTTTATCAGCAAAATACAAAATGGCGTGAAATAAGAGGAAGAAATTACCCTTGCTTATGTTCTAAATCACCCCTTCTTATGTTCTAAATCATCCTCGCTTATGTTCTAAACTAGGAACATCGCAAAAACCATCTTTTAGATATGTTAAGGTTTGTCCTGAAACCAACATTTTAATATTTCCGGTAGACGATTTGGATACCTTAACTATTTTCTGATACTGAAATGCGGGGGAATCCTTTAGGTTTGTATTTTTCTTGCATCTTTGTGGCTTCCTCTGGTCTTACTAAGGAAGTTGTAGTAACTGTGATTGCTCATGTACCATCATAGGTTCGGCTCATGGAGAAGTCTCTTTTCTTGTTAATATTGCTTCTAAAGTAACTGTTGCTAATCTTGTATCATCACGCGCCTTCATGTGCAACAGTAATGTTTTTTTTTTTGCTTCTGTATGTATATACTCCGTAGTATACATTAACCGTGTTCACCAATTAGTGTTAATACCATACTACTCTGTATATTCTTTTTTCTTGATGAGTTAGGCTAATATTACTTAGTGGCATCAGATCAAAACCCACACAGTCTTGCCCTTTTCTTATGTTCTAAACTAGCGGTGCATATGTTCTGAATTAATGTTGCTTATGTTCTAAAGGTTTATATTTGTTTTGGGATTTCATTTCTATTTCTTTACATAAGTAGTTGTCAACAATGAATAACTTGTTTGAATATTTTGTTAAAACCTATTAGCTCAAATGGTAGAGCAATGTGCCATTGCACATGGATGTAGGTTCAAATCCTACATAGGTTGTTGAGCAAACACCACTTATCTCCGATGTATTTATAGGGATAAGTCCGATGAGAGATTTAACCCCTTTCGCTATGACATATTCATCCAGCCCCCCCCCCCCCCAGCCAGTCAGTCAATAAAAACCAGTCATATTTATTTGTTTTTTCCACAGAAGGTTTGCTTAATTTATATTATGAGATGGGGCACATGTGACCAAAATTAAATAACAGATGCTCAAATGCACCTGTTAAATATCATCGTCCTCATCATCAAAATCATGAAATCCGATATTGTGTTTTGCGTGCATAGGCATTGGAGATCCTGTCTGCTGAAACCTCGGGGTTCTGCTGCATGAATTAAACCAGGCCCACAAGATGAACTCTAAAATGATAACTTAAGTTTCACGCCTCCTTCCGTTCAAGTGTAAGATTTCATGTTCTAAAGATCAAGGCTAGTGTTCTAAAAATGTATACATATGTTCTTAAATAAATAGAACATACTAAAAATTAAGCAGAAGTGATTCATAAGTAAAGAATCATCAAATATGAAAATTAATTAATATCATAAACAGAATACAAAGAGTTGCCTATGTAAGATTCGAACCTACATCATTGTGCAATTGCACAAAGCTCTACCGATTGAGCTAATGGGAAATGTCTCAAAACAACAAGCATTGAAAACCACTACTTACAACAACACCACAGACACAAAACTGCTAGTAGCAGCTAAACATAGCAAAATAGCTGCCCAACAAAAACTACCAAAATAGTTCAAATATTGAATAAATATGCAAAAGCACATAGCAAATGTTCTAAAAACCCATAGAAAATATTCTTAAAATCCATAGCATATGTTCTAAAACGCCTATTTTAAGGCAATGTATCCTTCTCTAGTAAAGACCTCAAACCCTAGTGAAGGCATCATAAAGTCACGAAGATAGTTAATTATTGAGATGTGAACTCAAGTCATTGTTGTAAAGGAATGCAAAAAAGAATATTTCCAGAGGTGTTTGGAAATATTACCAGAAGTTTGAGTATGATCAAGTACCAAAAATCGTGTTTTGGAACATTGAGGACTTTAAATGTGGTCCACCCACAACCAAGGGCACTTTCTTTAACAGGTTGTTGACAATCAATGGTTTCTCCAGGTGCTTGTTTGCCTTCTGATAACTTTAGAACATCATGTTATATAACTCGGAACATCAAGTTATATAATTTAGAACATGAAGTTATATAATTTAGAACATCAAGTTATTGTTGACAATAGGCTTATTGTTCCTTAATGGCATCTCTCACCTTTCTTTGGATTGTTACCAAAGTACATTATTCCTATATGTTCTAGTCAGTTAAACTTCATGTTCTAAGCAGTTAAGCTATATGTTCTAAGTTCTAACATAATGAGAAATAGTAATTTCATCAAATTCAGAACATGTGCACTTATAATTAGAACATATGCAATTATGATGTTCTACACAATAAGCTATGATGTTCTACACAGTGAGGTATCATGTTCTACATTCTTAACCCTCATGTTCTATAGTATTGAGAGTATAAAATATTACTCTAAATTGTTCATGAGAGTATAAAATAGTATAATGCTAAGCTACTTCAAAAAAATATAATTTTTCAGCAAATGGTAATAGATGCTCAAAGTTAAACTAAGAAAACAAATAAACAATATGATGTCAGGCTTCCATCAACGTGAGTGATGGGAGAGAAAAACATATGTGCCAGGAATTCAACTTCTGCCTCGATTCAACAAAGACAACAAAACTACACTTTCTAAGTGCTAAAGAAATGGTAAAGACGACAAGAAATGAACAAACCAATTCTATGACTGACTACCTAGTTCTAGTATTGAAACTTTATCCAAATGTACACTCTTCCATTAATTCATGAGCACAAAATCTCGTAGTCAGTCTGAAATGTGAATGCAGTGCAGTTTCATCTAAAATGTGAATGCGTTGACAAACCAAACGTGATCAAAACAAGCAACAAATCATATTTAATCTACAACCAGCATTCTACAAATACGATTTTGATTGACTTCCAAATTATATATTTTATATAATAAATACCAACATTTTCCATACAAAACGCAATTAAACATCATAAATTCTAGTATTAAGTGAAAATCAAATCAAAACAAACTCCCGCTTTGGTGAAAACTCTTTGGAGGGCGAAACTTATGGTATATATTGTCCAATCATAAACCGAATAATGAGATTAAAAAACTAATCACAAATACACGATGGAAAGAGTGCACTATGTATCAATAACCAACGACAAAAATATTGATGACAAATACACAGATGGAAAGATATAAGACTAAAATGATCTAGATTCGTTCTAAACCTTAGTTAATATAAGATCATATATATTCTGTTTCTGAAATAATTAGAAATTTGATCATAATTCACCACAAAAGCAATAAACTGGGAAAATCCAGTGTAGTTGTTCTACACAGTGAGCTATGATGTTCTACATTCTGAACTTTCATGTTCTAAAGTATTGAGAGTATAAAATTCGAAACATTCACGATTGTATTAAACATCAAATATAAGGAACATAATAAATCTTAAAAGCGCAATAAACATTCAAAACTTTGCAGACCAAATAATCACAAAAATAAATTCCGGAAAATTTCGAAAAAATAAAAAATTAATCGAAAATTAATAAATAAATTTCGCTAAAATTCAAGCACCGAATTCTTACTCTTGTGTATCTTCTGGATTTTTTTGATGGTTTTTCATGTTATTTTTATTTTTTTTGCTGAAAATCAAAGGTTAACGAAAGGTAACTTCGATTAATGTATAAAAACAACGAAAGAAGTTCGAAATTAGGTTACAAATATGCTTACCTTCGTCGTTCGTATTGTTTTTCTTTTCCATTCATCTTCAATTGAATAAATTAGGTTAAAATTAGGAAAAATTGTAGAAGGAGAGAAGAAATGTAGAACAATTGAACTCAAATTTACCTTAAATCAACAATTGAAGCTGCAACGAAGGAGCGCTTGGCTGTTTTGTAGCTGTGATGGTGGTTTCCTTCAGAGGAGAGAGAAAACTGCGGGGAGAACAGAGAGTAGTCACAAAATCGCGTGAGAGGGAGAGAGTGAATAGGGAGGGTTTAGAGAGAGAAAGTTACGTGGGTTTAATGAAAGAGTGATTGTGTTTAACTGGAAGTTGGATGGTTTTTCTCATATAATCATAGCCATTAGATTGAATCTAATCCTGCGGATTAGATTCATTCTCATATATAGTGCATACTCACATAAGGATGTATTTTCACATGATCCCTCCCCTATATATATATATATATATATATATATATATATATATATATATATTGAAGTTTTATTTTAACGTTACAATTTAATAGAAACGTGCATTACACGGACTAAAATCTAGTATATATATATAAAGGGGAGGTTTTTTTGGTGAGCATTGGGAGCGTCCACGTAGGATTGTCCAGTCATTAGTTCTATTTAAATATTAAAATTTAGCAATTATAAAATAAAGTAAATAGGTTTAGGATAAGGTAATATGAATTTTTGAAAAGATAAGATTAAGTAAATATATAAAAGATATAATTTGATAATACTCCTTTTTTATCATTAAAATCAAATATGAGTCAAATTTAATTACTACATAAACTTTTGTATCGGCCAAAACCATGAAAGTCGATGGATGGAGAAAAGGGTGAAAAATCTAATATACATATATAAAGGAGGCATATTTTCTGAACTATTAGAGCGCCACTTAGGATTACTAATGGTTTCGGCCAATGAAAAATAAGATTTCTAATTTATTTTTGAATTAAAAAAATCGAGTGCCACGTAGATATTTAAATTAATTAATTAATTACTAATATATACAATTTCATCCAAAATCAAACGCTCTAATAATAAATAAAAAAATCTAAAATAAAATTCATCCAAAATCAAACACTAATCTAAAATAAAATTCAATCCAAAATCAAACATTAATTAATCTAATATTAGAGCGCAACGTAGGAAATCTAATGGTTTCAGACAATGAAAAATAAGACTTCAAAATTATTTTTGAATTAAAAAGTCGAATGCCGCGTAGATAAATAATTAGGTGCATGCCACGTAAATATTTTCTTAAATAATTATTAATATTTCTCATATAAAATTTCATCCAAAATCAAATACTATAATAATTAAAAAATAAATCTAAAATGAAATTCAATCCAAAATAAAAAAAAAACCAATTTAATCTAATATATAAAATATAGCAGTTGATATATGTAGGAGTTTTATTTTAACGTAACAATTTAATATAAACCGTGCTAAAGTCTAGTTAAATAATACAACAAACATAAATTAACCTGCACGGGCTTAAATCTAGTTATACATATTGGTAAGTCTTAGACTGCCAACGTGAATGCTGTTCCCACCATTGACAAAGGCCATGAGCTACCAAAAGACCATGTTCCCTAACAATCATATTCTTCATATTCTTCGTAACTAAAGCCGATGGAATTAGAAACGATGCTTCTAGAGCTGGCAAAAATTGACCCAACCCACCAACCCAACCCGAACCCAACCCAATAATAAAAGGTTGGGTCAAGATTTTCAACCCGTTTAATTAAATGGGTCAACCCAACCCAACCCGTTTAATTAAATGGGTTGGGTCAGGTTGAAATTTTCAACCCGAAAACAACCCGCCTAACCCGTTTAAGTTCAAGCAAGTATGTAATATAGATCTGTAGAATGTGATTTGAAAGATTTTATTTCTCATTTTCTCTTCAACATTGAATAATTATTTGACGTTTTGATTCATGTCAAATACATATTGGAGTATTACTTTTTGCTATGAGATATGCCATAACAAAATCACCTCGCAATTCTATAGTCAAATCAATTTACACTTAAAAGTGGGGAAAAAATTAAGCGGGTCAACTTCAGGTCAACCCGTTTATAGTTGGGTTGGGTTGGGTTGAAAATCTCAACCCGTTTAATTAAACAGGTCGGGTTGGGTTGGGAAAATCTCAACCCGTTTATAAATGGGTCGACCTGATTTCGACCCAACCCAACCCATTGCCAGCTCTAGATGCTTCCCAATTATGTTTCCCTAATGCACCCGAAATCAAGCTGACGATCGAATTCTTGGTCGCAATTCTTTCGATCTTTCCCATTCCCCTTCTTTCCATCTTCTCTCTATGCTCAAAGTACTCAACATACTCGCAACAAATCGGGTCTTTCGGGTTGACAAACAAACATGGAATCCAATCACGGAGTATAGTAAACGGGTCATCTTCGCCATTTGTTGTTCGTTTCAAAGCAAGAGAAAGACCAGCTGTTACGACGCTTTTAGCGAGACGAGTCCCACTTTTCAAAACTCGGGTTGGGAGTATTCCGATTGGGAAAGAGGCGAAAGGAGGGTTAAAGAGGTAAGTTTGTAAGTTATACCCTAATTTAAACATATCTCTTCCTGTTTGTAAAGCTATTGCCGCACCTAATGAATGCCCAATCAACCAAACATCTTTATTAGGGTTTAATAATTCTTTAATGTTTCCCCTTATTAAACCCTCTACTGCTTCGAATGCGATTTTGCATCGGGAACTGCAATTCAACTCGTTTAGGATTATCTTTGCATCTAAATACAAGTCTCGAATTTCAGTTTTCCGTTTGATGAGTGTGCCTCGAAATGCAATCGCGTATTTTGGAGGTGTGTGATCTTCGGATGTCACGGACGAGTTGAATCGGTTTCCGGTGAAATAATTATTATCATGTTTGTACTCGAAAATAACTCCGATGACGGAGGAATCGACTTGATCTCGAAGGGTTTTTACGGGTTTGAAATGGAAAAACTCCCACCACCATGGGGCTAGTTCATTGCCACCTGTTCGGTTGTTTTGGCAGTCTCTTTCTAGAACATACACCCCTTTAACTAAACTAGCCGCAACAGATTGTCTGTGTTGTGGTCTTCTCCTGTTTCCAATCAAATTTGTAATGATAAGTGTTTATTTATTATAGAAATTACTACTTCCTCCGTTCTTAAATAGTTGCACCGTTTTGACTTTTACGTTTGTCAACGCATAACTTTGACCATCAACACTTATAATTATGTATTAGTAAAATTATAAAAAGTTGATATTTTTAAAATATATATTAAGACGAACCTAATAATGCTTTGTATAATAATTTTTAATTTTATTTATTAGTAGAAAATTGAGGTCAAAGCAAAACAAGTGAATAGTGTCAAAAGTCAAAATTGTGCAACTATTTAGGAACGGAGGAAGTATAAATTACCAAAATACTACTCCATCCGTCCCAAAATTATAATTCAGGCGTCCCAGAATTATAGTCATGTTTCTGATTTTGGCTATCTAGGTCCCCACTTAATTTCTCATGTATTATACTTCCTCCGTCTTTTAATACTCTCAACGTTTGTTAGTTTCACGCATGCCAATGCACAACTTTGATCATTTATATCTTAAATTCTCTTTATGCAAAAATTATAAAAAGTTGATATTTTAAAAATACACACTGAGACGAATCTAACAAGATCCCACATGACTATGTTTTATCTTATATAAAAAATACTACTAATAGTCAAAGTAGATTATATGAATAGTGGCAAAAGTCTAAACGTTGCGAGTATTAAAAACGGAGGAAATATTAATTAAAAATGTATTGAAAATCCCACCCATGTACTATATTCCACTTTTCTATATAATATATTGTCTTTTCCATGTACTTTATTCCACGTACTTTTCCATGCAACTCATTCATCATTTGTACTTTATTTCACTTTTCCATGTACTATATTCCATTTTTTTTAAAATCCGTATTTTTTGTCAAACGGGACTATAAATATGGGACGGATGGAGTACTCGTAAACACCTGCTTGGTTGGGTGTAATATGATTTACAATGGAAATGACAATTTCTAAATTAGTTTTCCGTTATTTGGTTCCAGGTTAGGAAAATGATGAAACGACAGGAAAATAAAAGGGAAATTAAGTAAGCATATGGTGAGAGGAATGTACAAGAGGGATAAGGTTTTCCATAATTGGGAGAGCCGTTTTACTCCTATTGAATTTGGTTTTGCTACAAAAAACCGGCCAAAGGCCCTAGTCAACTAAACTTTTCTTGTTTTAGGTCACAAATTACCACTTTCGTTATAAAATGCCATTTCTCACAAAAACTCTCTTATAAAAGTCATTTATAACCAAAATTCCTATTTGTAATTAGTCAATCACTTACTTTTATTTTCTTTTCTGAAATAACAATAATACCAATCAATAGGAAGAAATGTTACACAAACGGTAAACGAAAATGATAAAGGTCGCAACATGCGACCTTTAAGACGTGTCACAATGATGACATGACATGTTTACGTGTCATGATTTAAATTGGAAACTGAAATATTTAACTTATATATAATCTATTATATATGTACAAAAAAGGTGGGAAAATCTTAATATTCTAATTTGTTTCCTTTTTTATATCGACTACCTTATTTACATATTTTCAAAATAAAAATATTGCATTGGTAGTACAAATATTCGGATGACGCATAGCCTACGTGGCGCCTATATGTACCAATTAAACTGCGACACATAAGATTGCGACAACTAAATGTTGTCGCAACTTGCGACCTTTATCACCACCAACGGTAAATATATATTGCAGGATGGTAATTTGGACCCGAAAAAATATGGACTTACCAATCGACACAAGTGAGGTGGCGAGGGCCACAGAATTCAAAAACCTCGCTCTCGGAAGGCCTTGCACCACCTTCATCCAGTGTTCCCCACTGCATTGTGTATAAACCAAGAATGAAATTAAAAGTAGTAATTAATTAGTAGTAATTAAGAGAACTAATGGTTTAATTATTTATTATACATTGCAATAATTTTGGTTTGTTTTGGGATAGAGCGAGCCTTATATAGGCAATTAGGCATTAGGGACTAGGGAGTAACACATTTTGTTGAATCGTTTACTTTTGGATCGAGAGTGCCGACTTGACAACTTCCGTGATTGTACGGGGAAGGTTCTGGGTGGTAGACTGGTAGAGAGATTGACTTAATATCGTCTATCGTGATTGTACGGGGAAGGTTCTTGGCCATAAACAAAACTCACTATCCAAATATCGTCTATCGCTATGTAATTCCAACCCATTTCTTTTTTCTTCTTTTTTTTTTTTTTTTTTTTTGACATAGGCTTAATTTTACATAAATTAAAAAGTTTACACACTAAACAAAGTATTAGGGTCTTTATAGACCATTACACATACTACAAAACAAACTAAATGCATAGGCTCTTCTCCGTTGGATCCTCGATTGTTGACTTGGCTTTGTTTACAACGCCAGACCACACATAGCGTGCCAAAGCCTTTTTTAGTGAGTTCCTTGAAGACTGATTTGCTGGGGAGGTAAACTATTGAAGGCGACCTTAAGAACCTGTAAAACTTGACATACAAGGAAAGAAGTAGAAGAGTAGTAACGACACGAGCCGGTTGCAAAGAGCCTGAGATTTGCTCACAAGCTATAAGAATCACCAAAAGTGACTCGGAAAGCATGCTATGAACCCCCGTAGAACGGGGAGCAGCGTTGAAATAAAAGTTTTTGAAAGCGATAAACAAAGTCATCGCTAACCTAAATTGAGAATTAACATTAGTTAATCTCAACAGCGAACAGACAACCATGACCCATGAATACCAAAACCCCCTCCCACACATACCTTCTTCCCTCAACTTACATCCCAACCCCTCTCCTCCACATAATGACTTCCAATCTGTGAAAGAGGAAACAACATCTATTATCACTGCCTCCAACAACCTATTAACTAATCCCAACTTTTCTCCATCAATCTTCCAACAAAGGCTATCCCACATAGGACACCTTAATACAACCCACACAACCAAAAACATGTGTTTAACAACAAATGCAACAACCTCATATAGGAACACATCCAACGAAAATAAAGAGAACCAACACACTACAACCCACCAAAACCAACAAGAACTAAAGATAAACAAACTCAAAAACGAATCAACCCTGTCGAAAAACAAGCAACACATGGAGAAAGCCACGCACATCCCTAAACCAATTAGGGACAACTAGGATTTCAAGAAAAACGACTACAACTAATACCAATACAACCTAAATCTTTACCTTTACCGTCAAGATCGGGTTACTCCGACACCACAAGACGACGGCGACAAGGTTAAATCCGGTAAAGTAGTCAATCCAAAATCAGATCAAATAAGCCTCTAAACTAGCAAAATCCTAACCCAAACAAGAAACCCTAACCCTAAACTTTTACCTTTACCGGCGAGATTATCGTCGGCGGCGCTTGGGTTAGCTTTGGAGATAGGACGCCGAGGTTGTGAACTTTGATCTGATCAATAATTCCTTATTTGAACACAGCAACTCCACACTTGAACACGACAGAGATGACTAATTCTGAACAAGAAATCCGGCGAGATCGACGAACTAAGAGGATGGGGAAACTGCGAGACGGTGGCGGCTTGGTTCCTCTTTCACTTCTCGGCCGGAAAACTACACGATCTACAAAGATTAACTCACTAGGAACGGTGAAGCGCTAAATTAGCAGGCTCGCCGGCGACCTGAGCGAGCAGAGGTGCTCCGGCCACCAACGAGCGTGCTAAGGGCGGTGGCGGCGGCTAGGGTTTGAGTTTTTGGGAGAAGGGGTTTTTAGAGAGAGTAATTTTTTTATCTATATTAGTTATTGACAATTCCAACCCATTTCACGTTAAAAAATTATTGGCAAAAGTTAATAAATATTCGCATAATTTAATTAAAATTTTGGCAAAATTAAATTGAAGATACAATGAAATTAGAGAGAGAAACAATTATATAATATTCTCAATTTCATAGTAATATTGAAAATTTAGCCGTTGAAAACGAGATTTGATAAGTAATTTAAAGATGAAAAGTTTTCCGATAGTTGGATGAAAAATGGGGAAAAATGGGTTAATGTGTCAAAATTGTTGGCTCTCATAATCAATTGTACATAGGAATCTTTGTATTAAAAAAAAAATTAAAAAAAAGTTAAAGTACAGCTAGGTGCGTCGAACATAGATCTCCGTAATAAAAATAAGTAAAAAAAAATAACAATGAGTCAATGTACATATTGTTAGCTGTCATATACCCTTACCAATATACCAATTGAGGTTGGCATGAGTGGTTAAGGGTCTCTTGCTCCTTAACCAAGGTCTCGGGTTCGAGCCTTGGGAATGGAAAAAATCTCAACTGGGAGGGATGCTGCCCATCGAGGTAACCATGCAAACTCCCACGGGAGATTACCTCGCCAAAGGCGGTGGGAACTCCTCGTAGTAGAACCAAAAAAAAAAAAATACCCTAACCAATGCTCCAACTTGGTATTTTTGTATATTTAGGAAGTTAATTACACTATATTTAAAATTCAAATTTGGCGGCCCTATTCCTTAGCTCGCCCCAAAACCGGCCCTGCTATGTACGCCAACACTTCGTTTAATGCGTAATGCAAATACGTAGTACACGTACCTCTCATCAAGTTGCTGCCGATTCTTGGCCATAAACAAAACTCACTATCCGATATAGACATATAGTCTATCGCAATTCCACCTCATTTCACGTAAAACCAAATTACCTAGTACAATAATTCATCAGATGCAAACCAACAACAAGGAATACCCTTCAATGCAGCTGGCTACCCGTGCTAAGTCACGTTCGCCGGACCCATCTCTTGCCCGTCCGACCATCTAGTTCTTGTCGGCTTAATCAAGTTTTGTTTAACTATTACTTTTTCCCTGTTTAATTAAAAGATATAGTTTACCTAAAAATGATCGATTTTATATTTAAGTATATCGAGCTTATAGCCTTTTAGTATCTTATTGGTAAGGGCCAATATGTGTAAAGACTCACTTCTATATCTCTTGTTTTATGATTGGCTTAATAGGAGATATGGAAGATCCCTATATATATAGCATATAGGTGTTAGGTTTATGGTCTCTCAATAAATAAACTTCATATATATAGAATTGGAAGATCTAAAACCCATCATTCATCGATCCGAGGGAGAAAGATACGCTTCCGCAATTATATTCTTCTGATAATACAATCTAGTACTACCTCTGTTTCGCAATAATTGCATCATTTCTCATTTGTACACTATTCAATTTTGACAATCATTCTTTCACCATTATGTAAGAAAAAATAGTCAGGTGAAATCTTGTTAAATTCATATCAATGAGAGGATTTCAAATATCAATTGTTTATAATTTTAACTTAAACGCAATTAGAGATATTAGCGTCCAAAGAAGCACATTGGATTACGTGTGTTTCTGTACAAATATAGGGGATCCTTGACTAATGAGTCGTCCGGTAGAGACGACGAGTTAGACAGAGGTTCTGGGCTCAAGTTCCAGAATTAGGATTTAGGTTTATTCAGACATTTTTCACACCTAAATTAGTGTATTCCAGACAAAATAATTTTTTTAGATAAAATAAATTCAGATAAATTTAGATAATATAAATTTAGTCAAACTAAGTCCAATAAAACTGATTCTTAGTATGACTCCAGCTTAGATCACAGGGAAGAAAGAGAAAAAATGGAAGACGACGTACAGTATCAGCAGCAGCAGCAGCAGCAGCAACAGCAAGAACAAGAACAAGGAGGAAAGACAATGGTTTCTCTCCGACGTTTTCCTTGTCATCCTCTGCTCTCTTGCCATCCTCGGTTTCCTCTTCCGCCACTTCAACATTTCGTATGCATTCTTTTCTCCTTTAATTTTACTTTTATTATTCTTTAATGTTTTATACTAGTATTTATGATTTCCCCATTTCTTTTTAGGGTTCTATTTTCCCCCAATTTTGTTTGCTTCAATCGGTTTCAAAATTGAATCTGGGTTTATTTTTCAGATTTTAAATACTCCGTTCTCTGTAGAAGTTTCTTTATTTATTTGGGTTTTGGCTGAATTTTGATTTTGAATTCAGCAAATGGTGTTTTGTTATGATGAAAATACTTAAAAGAGTAGAGTATTTAATTCTGTCTATTGGATTACTGGAGAAATATAGAGTAATTAAATTCTGTTTATTGGGTTTGGATTGGGTTTTATTGTGCTGGGAATATGGAGATAATGATTTTATTTGGTTGTCTTTGAAAATGCAGGGTACCTGTGAATCCATAATGGCAAATTTCACAAGATACTGCTAACAGCATCTTCGCATGTTTGGCTAATACTGTTGGGGCTGCTGAGTCTGTTCTTCAAGTTGCGGCTGCGGGCCATGATAAGAGGCTCCTTTTTAGGTATATCATTTTAGTCATATATACCTCTATTGATTTTGCTAATAGTAATTTACATTGATGTGCATTTTATGTAGTACTTTTACTCCTTGTGTTTCTTGCCAATTTGCACTGTTTGTAGTACTCTTACTACTTGTGTTTGTACCCGAAAATCGCCCCGAAAATGAAGAATTGGTTTTATCTATGAGGGTTTGGATGCATTTGAAATGGGAAAATTCCCACCACATCAGGGATAAAACATTGTACAAGTTTTCGGTTATTTATAAACAGTTAGTAAATAGTAATTAAATATCTAGTCAGTGGCAGTTTTCTCGTACCATCATCCACTGGTTGTACCAACGAGAATAGTATAGGCAAAGCTATTTACCTGTCCATATACTTGGACTTTGAGAGCAAATGTGCCTGGAAATAGTTTTGGTTATACCTTTCAAGGTAAAACCGGTTGCACGTTTGAGTGATGTGTTCTCGCACTTGCAAATAACACTACTTTAGATGGCAAACAATGTATTTAAATTAGATTTCCCTCTAAAAAATCTATTAGAGACAGAGTAGATAACTTAGATGGCTACCTACTCCATCACACATAGGCGACTTCTATTGACCAATGCCGCTCTGCATCACTTAAATTATCGCCTTATCTGTGGTTTGTTAACTGAGTATTTAATTAATTAATTAATCTAATTAATTAATACTGTCTACTTCCAGTGTTCCAGTCAAGAAATCACATGCTGTTGTCGATTTAACTAATCAAATAGTGTTGGTTTAATATTTTCTACGTTGACTTCAACCATGTTGTTCAGCTTTAAATATGACGTAAATGAAGTTTAACAAGTGTCCATGAACACTCGCTGGAAAAACCATACACATAAATTGATTAACATAAATATAAAGTTTGCACACAATGACATCCATATCTAAAGATGAGGGTGGTGAGGGTTATGCGTTTATTAACGCTGAGATGTACCGGTACGTGGTCACCGGAAAAGTTAACGACTTCCACAACACCGTCTCATCAGAAGTTAATGTACTTAAGCTTCAGTGTGCAATGGATAAGAGTAATGTTCTTCATATTGCTTCCAGATTTGGACAAGTAGATCTGGTTAATTACATTCTAAGAAAATGGCCAGCACTGATGCTTCAGGGGAACTTTCAAGGAGATCTTCCCATTCACTCGGCCTTGAAGACGGGTGAACTCGCCGCTGTCAAAGCCCTGACTTGCTGGATACAGAAAAACAACAAAGCAGAACAAGTACTGGGGTGGAACAACAATGGTGGAAGGAACACTGCACTGCACATTGCCTTGGAATATGATGAAGAGCGAATAGCACAGGACTTGGTTGAACTGTATCCACCCGCGTCTTATGTTATGAACAAAGAGGGATTTTTTCCTTTGTACCTAGCCATCAAGAAAGAGCTTACAGATTTGGTCAAGGACATGTTACAGAGGCTGCAACCTCTAAAATATGATGTCCTTGGCTGTTTGGCAAGAGGTCAGTCGGTACTACATGCTGCCGTTTCTGCCAAGAGAACAGGTGCACTATTCCACTTTATTATTTGGTATCAGTTTGTTACTCTTAATTACTTGTAAACTAGATTTTTCTCGTGCTAATCCAGAGTATAGAAGAATGAATATTATAATCTTAATTTGAAATATTATTTGATGAGATATGTAAGGAAAATTAAAGTTATGACTTATGAGGGATTTTGTTTGATTTATTTCAAAATACTTACTCGGCGGAGAGTTGAAATCGGATTGGATCTATTGACCACCGAGCCAAACTAGTTTCATGCTTTCATATATGTGTTGTTTGGAAACTGATTTTGGCACATCACATAAAGATTTCAGCACCACTCTATGTGACTATGTGAGTAGAGAACAGAAAACTGCACTCTCACAGTGGGTGTGCCAAAATCAACATTTGGTGTGTTAAAAACATTTCCCGTATTGTTTTTATGGTGATCGATTTTTTATACCAACTCACTGCAGAAATGTTGGAGTACTTGCTTAGCTATGATGATGATAAGCTAATCGATTTAACAGACCAAGAAGGGTGGACAGCCTTAACTTATGCAGCTTGTAGGGGTTATTTGAAGAAAGTTGAAATATTTCAAAGAAAAGTTCCACATAGTGCATTTATATGCAACAAAGATAAATCCTTTCCAATTCACCTGGCTGTTCTTGGGGGCCATATTAGTATCATCGATCAGCTAGCTAGCACAATGTTCCTGCTCAATGCGAAGGGTCAGAATATTCTTCATTTGGCAACATTGACAGCTGACTCTCAATTAGTCTCTCATCTGCTGAAAAACTTACCTGGTATGGACTCGTTAATCAATCAGAAAGACGAAGATGGCAACACTCCGTTGCACTTGGCAACTCTAGCTAAGCATGTTGAGATTGTTGAATTCATTATTCAAGATGGACGGGTCAATATTCGACTGATGAACAAGGAAGGGTTCGCAGCAATTGGCTTGGCCAAGAAATTGAGGATTGAAGGTTTAGACAAAAATGTGGCGCAGAGACTAACTTTGATCTTAGAAAGGGCTAAAAGTAAAATTAAGAGTTTTCCAATTGATGACAAGATGTATCAAGTCTTGCTCCATGGGAAATTGAGTGAACTGAATCAAATGGTTTTAGACAAAGGGTTTAAGCTGAAGGACCTTGGATGCCCTGAAGACGGCAATACTATACTTCACATTGCAGCTAGTTTGGATCAGCATCAGCTTGCAGGTGAGCTTCTACAGCGGTATGGATGCGGCATACTAATGGAGCAAGCAAATAATAAGGGTAACCTACCAATTCATTCAGCTGCAAAGGCAGGCAAGTTGCAGTCCCTTGAAGCTCTTTTTCTGGGGTCAAACTTCCCTTTGGATCACGTATGTAAAAGGCCGAATATGGAAGGAAACACAGCACTGCATATTGCGGTGCTAAGAAATCATAATGAATTGGCCAACTACTTGTATGAGAAATGTCCACAAGCAGCATACTGCTTAAACAAGAACGAGGTTTGCCCCTTGTTTCTGGCCATCATCAATTGGGGTGAGAACGATCTAGTCAACCGTATGATCCATGGACTGCAAGGCAATATGCAACTTTATAACCTGATAAGGGGGAAATCAGTAGTCCACGTAGGAATTTCTGCAAAGAAGTCGGGTAAGTGAATTAGACTTGCAAATTATTTGTGAAATTTCTTGTATGCGCACCCAGAAATAAGATAGACAAGCTTGATCATATGCTATGTTGCTTAGTTTGTGAGCAGGAAAATGTGTACGTGCACTCCAAAAGTCGTCAATTTGGATGACTTTTCAATAGCTGCCAGGAAACTGTAGCTATTGCAATTGAACTTTAGGCACGTTCCTAAACGCTGGACATATTGCGATTAATTGAATTCTAATCTAAATTCTTTTCAAATAATGCAGCTATATTAGAGAGCATAATTGAAATAGCTCCGGAGCTGGTGGATTCATTCGACAGTGAAGGGAGGAACCCACTTTCTTACGCAGCTCACATTGGTTATGTTAAGGGGGTTAAATTATTGCTAGCAAAATTTCCATCTATTAAATTTAAGCGTGATAAAGATGAGGATGGATCCTTTCCAATTCATCATGCTGCAAAAGAGGGGCATGTCAAGATCATCAAATTGCTTCATCCCACAATATGTTTGCTGACTAACAGGGGCCAAAACATTCTACATGTAGCAGCAGACATAGGCAAATGGAGAGTTATTGCGTATTTGCTGAAATTGCAAGAGTTTAAGGAGCTAATCAATACAGGTGATGATGATGGTAACACTCCACTACATTTGGCTGTGAAAGGCTTTCATCTGAGAACTGTGGCTCGTTTGATGAAGGAAAAACATAATATCAACAGCAATGCAATCAACAACGAGTTGTCTATAGCTAGACAAATGTTTTGTGAAGACGAATATCCAAAGTGGAAGGTACATGCTCACCTTCTTTGCCTCCCATATATACCTTCACATTTTACATAATAACTTAAGCTCTGTTAAGTTCACCTTATTTCCCCTTATTTCAGGGAAAATAAGTTCAGATAAGTTAGGAAATAGGCTGACAAGTACAATTTATACCTAAAATAAGTTTTGATAAGTTCAGATAAGTTCAGAAAAAATAAGTGAAAATCATTAGGTGAATAGAACGCACCCTTAGTATACACATATTGCAAAACTCGAATTGTTGCAAATATTAAGAAATGAAGAAGCATTATACATGAGTAGATCAAGTTTACAAGAATTGAATTGATCATAATGCAGATCCAACGTATGGACTCATTGTTGAGAAGAGTCGATGGGAAAAGAACTTGTCTTATTATAGAAACAAGAAATGATGAGCATGGACATAAAAGTAAAGAAAAGAAGTACAACTTAAACAAGCAGCAGGAAGCTGAAGCAAGTGTAGCAACTAATAAGAACAACGATTCATCATCCAACAACACCACGGAAATGGAAATGAAATCAAAGGCTATCAAGGAGAAAGCGAGTTTCCTGTTGGTGGTAGCAACACTAACAATCAGCGCAACATTTTCCGCGACATTACACCCTCCTGGTGGCTACAATCATGACACAGGCTTGCCACTTTTGTCATCAAATAGAGGTTTCAAAGTGTTTTTACAGGCTAACAGTCTAGCCTGTTTCTGTGCAATAACATCGGCTTTATTGCTGATTGTTACCATGTTTATGGAACATAAAGAGCACAGAAATTTCACCGTGAATACAGGAGGGATTTTCCTCTACCTAGGGCTCGTGGGCATGACAGTCGGTTTTTCTGCGGGGTTAACTTGTGTATTTACAGATATGCACTGGAATGCCCTGATGTTCATAGGAATGGTTACCACAATTACTATGGTGTTTGTGGTGTATCCTATTTTTTATGGAGTTGCTTTGGGTGCTATGTCAAGATATTTTCAAAAGGTATTGTAAATAAGGGGTTCGGACTTGTAATCTATGTAATCTATGTACACAGACCTTCAGTTTCAAAGACTAGATCAATACTTTGACTCTGTTTGGCAACACTAGCTGAAATAAAGGTGGAACTGATAAGTTTGCTAAAATGTAAAAAATTGTTGTAGTGGTTAATGCAAGACCTTACAAATGAAACAAAACAAACACTGATCCTGTGCCATGTACAACTTTTATTAAAATTTGTTTATTATTAAATATTACTCCCTCCGTCTCTTTTTGTTTTTTACGTTTGGTATTTTACACGCGTTTTAATGACTAATTAATTTGCATTGAAATTACTCTACTTTTTTATTTAAACAATAAAAATTACGTTAATTTATAATGTTTTCACTTTTATCAAAAATCTGACATTGGGAAAATGAGAAATATTTAATATCCAATGGATTTAATTGGTTAAAATAATATTTGGGCACAAATTCTGATAGAATATTAATGTATTATGTGATAATATAAAAAGAAATGTAAAGAACAAAATGAGACACCCAAAATGGAATACGTAAAAAACAAAAAGAGACGGAGGGAGTAGTATAGATGTGGGCATGTGTCCTATATTCGTTATAAAATCATCGTTTTTTTAATGGTATGTATTGTTAAAAGATGAGAACATCAATATTAAATGTGTTGCAGATCGTTATCATAACGAATCACTAATCAATATCAGTGTTTCAAAAAGCGCGCTTTTAAGCTCGAAGCTCTAGGGCAAACGGGCAAAACGCTTAATTAGGTTTGAGCGAAGCTCCTGTGATTAAGCTCGCCGAAGGGCGCTTAAGCGCAGAAGAAGACAACAATCACAACAGCCGATCCTAGCTTCTGGATAAACACTATGTTATATGCTTTATTTTTGTTAAAGCAAAGAGTAATATATTTTTGGAAGCAAATCTGATGTCTATGGTTATTTTAGTAAGATACTCCGTATATATAGTAAAAACCTTTAATTCTTAAAAAGTGCGTTTCACTTCGATGAAGCGCGTGCCTTGCGATTGCGCTTTGCGCTTAATCTCTAGGACTCATATCGCTTTAGTGCGCTTTGCGCTTTTTTATACACTGGTGTAGATAAGGAGGTGAGACCGAAAGAAACATCACGTAGAAAAGCTAGCCTTTATTTATTTGTTCTTTTTTGCTGAATTATCATTAATGTTTTTTTATTATAGAAAATTTTCTAAAACAGGTGTAGTTCAATTTCGATGTGATCCAACTTTAATTATCATACCAAAAGGTCTTGCGCGCATAAGGTGTACAATAAATTTATTGTACACTAAGATAAGTTTT
The DNA here is from genome assembly GCF_020520425.1 of Spinacia oleracea. NCBI lineage: Eukaryota > Viridiplantae > Streptophyta > Magnoliopsida > Caryophyllales > Amaranthaceae > Spinacia > Spinacia oleracea. Next base: position 132,704,897 of record NC_079487.1, read on the forward strand.
ACCCATTTTTTTGTAACTTTAACCTAGTTTTGATTAACTTTTATAATAGTAAAAAAAAAAAGTTGATAGAAATGGTTAAATGATTAATTTTATACATTATTAGTAGTTTTGAAGAAATATGTTTTACTAAAATGAAAAAAAATTATCACTAATAAATAGATAACTTTTACATATATAAGCTTAACTTTTAAACATTTTGAGTTAACTTTTACTACGGTGTACAATATTTATTGTACACCCTTTGTAAACAAGAATTTGTGTTATCATATGATGCAGACGAGGTATGAGCTCCAACCGGTCAATCCCCTTGATTGGCAAATAAACATATCAAGGGGTATTTTCGTAAATAACTATCAAAATATACAATCTACTTATTTAAGTGTACAATATCTTTTTATATTAACATTATTTTCTTTTATTTTTAATTTTTTTAAATATCAAATATGTTGTACATTGCAATTTCTAGATTGTATATTTGCTTATTATAATTACGAAAATGCCACTTAATATGTCAATCAAGGGGATTGTTTTGAAATTTCTGGACGAGGTATGATAGAAGACTCAAGTACCACCTCCTCAAAATGTTACCAACTCGTGAGACATCCACATACGGTTATCGCTGCTTGATTTGTAAACAGAGAAGGATTAAAATAAAATTAAATAAAACAAAAAAAATGCAGTACCCCAAACCGCAACAGAAAGGAACTGTAAAAAAAAAAACTGCAACACATTGATCACAGAAAAGAGACAGAAACTCAAAAATGGAAGACGACGCACAGCAGCAGCAAGAGCAAGAACAAGCGCAAAGACAAGGAGGAAAGGCAATGGTAATGTTGATAAGCGGAACATTAGTATACTACCACTGTTCCTTCCGCAACTCCAGTTTTCTCTCTCTTCTCTCCGACGTCTTCCTCGTCATCCTCTGCTCTCTTGCCATCCTCGGTCTCCTCTTCCGTCACTTTAACATTTCGTATGCATTCTTTCCTCCTTTAATTTTTCTATTTTCTCTCTTATTTTATATTTATGATTTCCCCATTTCTTTTTAGGGTTCTACTTTCCCCCAAATCTTCGTTTGCTTCTATCGGTTTCAAAATTGAATCTGGGTTTATCTTTCAGTTTTTTTACTATAATTATATGGGATTTTCTTTGTTTTTTTGGGTTTTTGATGAATTTTGAATTTAGTAATCGGTGTTTTTGATATGATATGCATTGGAATTATTGGAGAAATATAGAGTAATTAAATTATGTTTATTGGGTATGGATTGGGTTTCATTTTGCTGGGGTTACGAAAAGAATGATTGTATTTGGTTGTGATTGAATATGCAGGGCACCTGTGGATCCATTAGAATGGCAGATTTCACAAGATACTGCTAACAACATTTTCGCCTGTTTGGCTAATACTGTTGGAGCTGCTGAGTCTGTTCTTCGAGTTGCGGCTACCGGTCACGATAAGAGGCTCTTTGTTAGGGTATACTCCATCACTTTAGCCATCACTAATAACTCTTCTTGGTTCTGCTGAATTACATTGATGTGCATTGTAATATTGTACGAGGCTATTTGTTAGGCTACATCACTAATACCTCTTCATGATTTTGCTGATTTACATTGATGTGCATATTTAGAGTATAAGGCTATTTGTTAGGGAGTATGCAACAGTGGGGATGAGTATCAAAGTCAAGTGTAGACAGAAAAGTTTGACATAATTAACGGTAATTGACTAATTGCGTTCTCATTAAAGTGACTCTAATCATCTATGATGCAAACCTTATGACAGAAATTTCATGATATTTGTGAATTTTACTCATTGAACATGCTTGTCTCGTTGTGTTCGAAATTATTGTCATAGCTGAATTGTGATGGAAGCTATGTTTTCAAGCTGCTCTAATTAGTATTTTGTGTAATGGCCCAAGCATTGTTTATGATTTGATGTGGATGTATAGAAGAAGATTTTGGTGTCTCAGATTGATGTTTCATTCTCGTTTTGTATGTTTTGCAGGTTGTTATCTGCCTCTATTTGCTGTCTGTTCTTGGAAGGATCGTCTCTGGGGTGACAGTTGCTTATGCTGGTACCTTCGTTTACCTTTTCCCTTCTGTATTACGTGCTTCAGTTGGTTACGATGATCAGAGTTAATGGTGATTCTTTGTGGCCAGTTAAGAGTGTGTGTGCCTTATTTTGCTGTTTTCCATCAAAAAGTAATAAGTTTCTTAATGCATTCATATTGCTGTTTAAATCGATTAGATCATGGTTGTACTTTTCAGCTACATTATGAAACGTAGATCCCGGTAATTAGGGAAATATTTTTGCAGACCGTATGGTGTTTGTGGTCTCTTTCTCACTTGTGGCATGGGAACATCTTTGAGTAGCCTTTCATCATGCATTCTTAATTCCCTCGATTGAAGTTTCATTCTCCAGGATCTGCATTCACTTGGATTCCATACTTCTTTAACAGTTAAATCTTTAGGTTCATGTTGAAGACTTTTAAAAGGTTTTCAGGACTAGAATGTGTGCTTGTTTGTTTGTTTGAACATGATTTCGCACCATACTAGCTAAATTCAGCATACAGTTCCATATCACCCCTTTAATCTGTATTCTATGTGCAGAAGGATTTCTGTGCATGGTGTCCAACTACTTTTTTTTCCTCTGTCATCCCTTTTTATGCTCTTCCCTATTGCTTATATTTACCAATCCAGTGCTTGAAATACAAGTATCTAAACTACTGGTCACAATTACCATTTTATTTGTACTAGTTACACCCAGATTTAAGTATATCAAAAACATCACTTGTATTTGAGTACTTGACTAACTTATGGTGCTGTTTTCACTCAGGTTTGTGCTTAATTTGTCTCTACATGTTTGTGGAGAGCTCACTGCCACTCAGTAGTCGACTATCTCAGTATTTAGCAAGAAGAGAGAATGCAGTAGAAGCACAAGATTAATGTACACAGCAGTCATCGTGCCCTCTGCCATACTTGTACATGAAAATCAAATTAGTTGTAGCGTCTACTCGTGTTTTGTAGCTATCATTTAATTTTAGATGTATGTGTTTCAATTTGATATACGATAGTCATTGGTAAATTGAACAGATTTATGAGAAAACAAATCAACGAGTGTTGTTACATGGTCTCAAGAAGCTTGCGCTGAATTGTAATTTTTGGAGGAGTTTGTGGATTTGTATGTGTTCTTAAAATTTTCCAGCCAGAAACTTGTTGATATTTGGCAATCTTCTTAACTTTTCTAATGCTGCGACTAGACCTGTCAAAATCGTACAGACCCGGAAACCAACCCAAACCCGGCCCGAAAGTACTGGTCTTAATCGAGATTTTGTGATCCATAACTGAATTTTATCCGAACTCGAGGAACCCGAAAAGTAATGGATCAAAATCCGATCACCCATTTTTTACCCGACCGATTGAAAATCATTGTATTTATAGTAATAAATGAGGTTATAAGGAATTTTAAGCATATTAAACACGCTCTTATTATTTGTTGGGATCATTGTATTTATAGTAATAAATGAAGTTATAAGGAATTTTAAGCATATTAAACACGCTCTTATTATTTGTTGGGTGTAATATGATTCTAATTATTATGTCATTTCATGGTTGAATTTGACTATTAATAAACTTATGTAGAAAAAATTGTAATTTTGTGCCTGTATTATGTATATAAATTAATGAAAATATAATACGCATTTCAAAGTCTCTCAACCCGTTGAGTTAACCCGAACCCGAAAGTTATAGGTCTTGAACAAGCATTTACAACCCTGAACCCGAAGTGACCGACCCAATTTGACCCGAACCCACAAATAATTTTTTACAACCCAACCCGACCAACCCGTTTGTCAGATCTAGATACGACCCTGAACTACATTGTTTAATGATGTTAACGAAAGTGATGAACAAATTAAAGGCAGAGAAATTTAAGTAGGCGGAAAGTTTATTGTCAATAACCAGACACCATGACAGAATATGTGTTTCAAGAAACAGAACTGACTAGAACAGCATCACAGATACTCTTCAGTAACAAAGAAGTTGTAGCTAAAACAAGATTAGTATATCAGTCAATGTAAACTAGAACTTCTAAATTCCAAAGAACATGAAAGTATCTATTTTCACTCATAATTAACTTTCGCTCCCGCTTGATGAAGCCTGACAGCCTCATATCATGGTTTTTGTATCAAAATTCTGGTTGAAGGAAACCAAAAATGTCATCATTATCAAGTTTCATCCCATCATAAAACAGGGGACTAGGGTTTTTAGGACGTTTATAAATGACGTCTTTCGAGTAGTAAAATGTCTTTCCAGGCTTCATAAAACATCCAGGTGATGCCTGAGTTTGGCATGACTTTCAGAGCACTTGCACCCCAACCTCTATAAATCCCCATTATACCTTCTTCCCTAATTACTTCTGCTAGTGCTGCAGCCATATTTGGCGGGCATTTTCCTTGCAGTGCTCCAACCATCAACCTTTTCCTAGCTACCTCGAGTGGGAAGCTAATTGTACTTGCTGTAAGACCTACCATATATAACAAACAGCACTTTTATCATAATAAACAAGACTAAATAAGTAAATATCATTACCAGACATATATATTAATACTCACTCTGTCAGAGATTAGTTATCACATAGTTTTACAAAATGAACCTTGATAATAGTTGGATCAATTCTTATCACTTAATTCAGACAGAGGCATAATGGAAAAGCAATAAACTATTACTAATTTGATGCACTAAGAAAGGTGACAACCTATTTCACACATTGTAAAAAAGTAGTAAGACAGAGGGAGTAATATGAATGTGTCTAGGATTAACAAAGGCTTAAGTTCAGACTGCAAAACAAACAGAGGTATAATCCAAAAAGCCACAAGTCAGCTTAAGCTTATAAAGCTAGAGCAGTGTAACATAATTCGCTATATAATTCGCTTTTTCAATTCGCGGTTCGCCCAAAATGGGACAAATATAGGCGAAAACCGACCATAATTCGCTCTTTTCGGATCGCAATTCGCAGGGAGATTAGGGAATTATGTTACGCTGAGCTAGAGTGATCTCTTAACAATAAAGAAGTAGAGAACCTCCATCTTGTTCCCGGGTATAGGGACGAACCCTACATGGATGTACTTTTTATCATTTCAGTTTTGCTCATTTGAAAAATTTAAATCAGCAGAACTGATGAAATGAGCAAAATAACATGCTTCAATACATTTGGTCCGAAGTGTACCCAGAAACAAGATTGATTTCGTAAGAGAAGCACAGAAAGCAGGGCAAGGGCTTTTATATAAGACAAATAAAATATGGAATCTAGTGTTTCACCTGAAACAGCTCCAAGCAAAAGCATCTCAACACGGCTCAGCTTTTTCTTATTCTTTGCACCACAATAAGACGTCTTCAATTTGTCATACATGAAATAATAGCATGTGCTGTATGGGAGCATACCCACAAGGGTAGGAGCAAGACCGGAATACAACCCACCAACACCGCCATCTTTGTAAATTTTACTAAGAGCAACTGTTAAATTAGGGTAATCCTCAGGTCGCACAGTCAATCGATCCTGCCATGAAGAAGCCAGCAACCAATGTTTTTTTAAAGAGAAAACGACAGAAAAGAATCTATAGCATATTGAAAACATAGAACAAATCCCCAGGTATTCAAGAATGACTATAATCTCCACCATATCTCCAATAAAATCAAAGGAAAGAAAAAAAAAAAAGTGATGGCTTTTCATGCTGATGACGGGAACCAAATAAGAAAGAACAGGGAAGAAGTTAAACAGACGGCAATCTGCAGGTTAAGTACCTTAACAACTTCCAGAGGATGGCAAGCAAGTGTTCCAGCAATTCCAGCAGCAGCGCCTGCTAAGCCAACTGGGGACAGCCATGAAAGAGGAATGCTCAAAGTAATGTCGCCAAATTGGAGCTTAGGATTTCCATCACGGTTCCATTTCTCTTGGTTTAAAGTCATTGTTCGCTTGACCCACTCAAATGTTCCGAGCTCAATAGCTTGAGTAGGGACAATGCGCAGCATGTTAATTGTGTTCCCTGCCCAGAGACCTGGCAATCCATGCTGCTGAAAGACCTCTATGAAACTTCCGGCTATACTTCTTGATCCAACACCAACAACCATTCTTGTCCTGTTGTCATGATGTAAAAATGCCAAAGCACAGCCATGTTAGGTGTATTGATAATTTAAAACAGAAAACACTCACTGAAACCAAGGTGGTAAGAGCAACCATAACTATATGATGTTATTTTCAGCACAATGACTACATACGCCCAAGTTCATGAAGAGTGAAACACATGGAGTGGCATCAAAATTAATAAAATAATAGACCATACAGCAAGGCGATGTTTCAGCATGTAGGACAAGCTAATTCGCATCATATAATTCCAAAATTCTTGAAACAAAAGCGAAGGTACACCAGGCCATGTTGAATCAAGAGGGGAAATCCTTTTCTCAGATAAAGGAAACAATTCCCAACTTTTACATTGTATTCAAAACCAACAAAGTTGATGTAGATGCAATATACGAGAAGTAGCCAAGATGACTAAAAAACAATGAAGGTGGTTCAGAAGGAAAGCAGACCTGATGGTTTCAAGAGGTGCCAAAACCGCCTTCGACATTGCCCCGGCCAAAGCACCACTAAGAAACTCCCCTACTTCTCTGGTTCCAATAAAATCCTGAGCCACATTAGAGCAGCATTTCAGTCAAGTTAGACACACATCAATTCAACCAATTAGACAACGAATTTGCTATCTGATGCTAATCAATTGAAACAAAACCGCCAACAATTTAGCAGCAAAAGAAACAATAAATTCGGACAAATTAATCTTTCCACAGAAAACCACAGAGCATATAAAATCGTAGTCTGAAAGTCTAATATATCACGCACATTTGAAAGCTAACCAAACCAAACCACTTGAACTTACAAATTATACCTGAAACGCTTTGCCAACATCAGGAACTTGGAATTTAAGGTCCATATTCTGGGATTTTTCAAGCTCCACCTGTTTAGGAAGCAAAACAGCTCCATAGACATCCCCAAACACCAACTGCTTGTTATTCTGCAAATTCAATTCAACACCCATTTTTTTTATTAAAAAAATAACTCAGAAAGCATCAAGCAATTCAACAAATACCCAGTTCAGAAAACACACACACAAAAAAAAGACCAAAAAAACCCGAGAAAAAGCCCAACAAAAAACAATCAAAATCAAACTTTCGGGAAAATTGAAAGATTGTAGGGCATACCTGAGTTGGGGGCTTTTGGATCATTTGAAAAAGATTTTAATTTTCGGGAAGATATTAATTTGTTGGTCGCTCCCTCTTCACTGAGTTGAAGAGGTGCGGGAAATTGAGGAGAAGAATGTCAAAGAAACAATTCTTATTTGTTCTTGTTAGGGTTTATGGGTTTTTCAAAAAAAAATAAAAAATAATTGGAATGGGATTTTAATAATTTTGGGAGAAATCTTGAAAAAAGTTTGGCGGATTTTGAGGAGTCTTGTGGGACCGACGACCTTGGTCGAGGTGCCGCGGTCTCTGAGAAGTTTGAAGTGTGTGTAACGTCTGTAACTGGAAAGTGTGTATTAGAGTGACACGTCACACGAGTAGGGGTGAGGAGCATCTTTGTGCACTTTTGTTAGTTTGTTTATGTTCACTAATTCTTTCATTCTTTGTTTTTCTTTCTCTCTTTTTAGTTGGATTGATGCTTTGATTTTATGGATTTTGTACAAGATGAGACAACTTGTTACTTCAAGTCTACTATGAGGGTTGATTCTAGATGAGTTTCAAACGGATTTGTCAATATCAAACGGTGGAGTTTGGATTCTTTTAGTTCCTAAAATAAAGTATTTCCTCCGTCTCAAATTAATCGTTACATTTACCTTTGCACAAAGTTTTTTTAATTGAATGAAAGAGGGTGTGCGGACAAAAAAAATAGTGAGAAGAAAGAGACAATATAATAATTGTGGGATCATTCCTAATTTATAAGTGTAACAACTAATCTGGGACAGATGAAAAAAGAAAGTGTAACAACTAATTTGGGACGGAGGGAATAATTTAAATGTTACCATCTTAATATATGAAATTGGTGAAATATAATAAAAATGAATCTAATGCTCGAAAGTAGATTTACAAGCGGTTTAGGATGGATATTTTTTATTTTATTCATGGGTCATTTGTGACCAAGTCTACGACTATTGACTCTCTATGAGTTACAAAGTGATTTATCTATGTCCACAAATACTTATATTGAGTATTATGTGTGTTTCCATATAATTGTCACAACTTTCTACTACTATGTTCTTAAATTACTAGAATATACCCGTGTAAAAGCACGGGATACATAGAATGTTGCAAATAAAAAATACGGATATTGATTAGAACAACAAATAAATATTAAACAAAAACACAGGATATGTAGAACATTGCAAATAAAAAATACGGATATTGATTAGAACAACAAATAAATATTAAACAAAAAAACACGGGATATGTAGAACAACAAATAAATATTCAAATACATGTTTTTAAATATTGTTCTTTAGGAATTGAGGGAGTAGTTATTTTTTTTATAATATATTTTTTTTATTCAAAGGTGGAAGCCTAGCTGCAAGAAAAGAAAAAAATTACATAACTTTGGTTGGATATAGAACTTTTGAATGCGGATGATTTGAGCATTTACCAGGGTGAAACTTGAAAAAAAAGATAGTAATGTGCTTAAATTGATTCTTATAGTAATGTAATTGATGTATGTATGAGTTTGGTGTATGCTTGTTTTGGTTGACAAGTTTAAGAGACGTGTTTTTGAATGGTAAACGGGAGATTTATAAGAAATTGAAGGAGTTAAAGGATAAAATTGTTCATGATTGTGGCAAGATATTATAAATTTTGCTAAATTTTAGTCTTTTTTGAGAGTTCCTATACAATATTTAAAGACAATGGCTTAAATAGTTAACTTTACATAGGGTGGATTAGTTCGATTGGTTAAATGGGTAATTGCTTGGTTGTGATAGGCTGAAATTTCTTATGTACATGAGTCTTGACTTTTGAAAGAAAATAGTTGTTGGTAATCTATTGGTGAATAAGAGTGACACTGAAAATAAAAAGTGTTTTATAATAAATTAAAAGTCAACAAAATTAATGAAAATAATTATTTCACTTTTATTCAAGGGCTGAGATTTAATGAATTGTGGTGACTATTACTTTATTAGTTTGTTATTACTATTATGAAATTGTCGGACATTGCCACATCTCCCACTGGGTAGGCAACCACTAGTAATAGAACATTAAGAACAACCTCAAGTCTTATATGTGACCAGCCACACCATCAACTTGATGGTGTGACATGTTCACACTTATAAGCCCAACGTCTTTAAAACCCATAAAATTAAGTAACATCAATAAAGAATATAAAATAACATCAGCGTAGAAAATAAAGTAACATCAGTATATACAAAGAACCTCTAACATAAAATTGAAGAAAATGCAATAAAACAAGAAAAGTATCAGGGAAAAAAAAATGTATAAGTAACACTAGCATAGAAAGTCAAATAACATCAGTTATACAATAAACCTATAACATGAAATTGAATAAACTGCAATAACTAACAGGTAACACCAACATAAAAAGTCAAGTTACACCAGTCTATATAAGGAACCTCGAACATGAAATTCAAGAAATTGTAGTAAAATAAGAAAATAACAACGAATACAACGTATAAGTAACATTATCGTAGAAAGTCAAGTAACACCGGTCTATATACAAGGAACCTCTAACATGAAATTCAAGAAACTGCAGAAAAACAAAAAAGTTACAGCGAATATAATGTATAAGTAACACTATAATAGAAAGTCAAGTAACACCCGTCAAAAACTTTCTCCATATTACCTACGCGCGTCGCACCATTAAATTGATGGTGTGACTGGTCACATATGAGACGCGCTGAAAAAACAATTAATAAATCTGACGTGAATTCCACTAACACTACTCTCTATTAGTAGTGAGCAGTTTACCCGGTGAGTAGACAAATTTTTTCCCGAAATTGTCGTTTTCGTTTTGAATTTCATGCCAATAGTGTCAAGTTTAAAACATTCAAAAATCATTGCAACTTTCAAACATGTTTACTTTTCGAGACAAATTTAATTACTTGATCAACTTGTAAATTTTTCAGTCCAGGTCAAGAGTCAAGACTGGAGTAGTCACGAGGCAACTATTCTGCTGAGAAGGTTGCAGTTGCAGCCGGCTTCAGTCCGCGAAACTCCTTACTCCCCTATATCGTTTGTCCCCAAAACCCCCATTCCCCGCGCTTTCTCTCCTCTCGCCGGCGTTGAACACCTTTCGCTATCCTCCCATCGCCGGCGTCGAAAACCTAGAACTATCGTCACTGCTAAAGTCTCATCCTCTCTCTTCTCTTCCGTCTCTGGTACCGTCTTCCGGTGGTAACTAACAACCCTTCACATTCTTCACATCAAATCATCCACATACCAAACCATGTCCATCGCTCTCCATCGGAACCACCGTTACCTCCGCTTACCATACCAACTAATAACTAGTATACGACACTACTCCCGGATATCGCCGCCGCGGCCCACCGGACCGGACCAAGTGATTCGGGTGGTGAATAATATAGCCCAATTGGGAAGCCCGAAAGAGGGTCCTAAACCCCGTCAGCTTCTCTCTCTGCCTCCGTTCCCGTCCGACCCCTTGCCTGACAAAAGTTCGACGAAATGCCTCAATGGGAATCAGCGTACCCGGGTCACTGCAATCAGTTGGGTCAAGTATTATTTTGATGAAGTTCATGATTCCGTTATCCAATCCCATTTTAATAAAGGCCTTGTGAGTGCATTAGTTTGTTTTCCTATTTGTTGGTTTATTCTATTTGATTTGGTAGTTCTTGTTTTTGTGAATTGAAATGTGCTTTGGTTGTGTGATTATCATGTTTAGGTTTCAGGGTATTGCTCATAAAAATCATTCGAAGGAAAAGTATAGTTTTTTAAGAAAATCATCATTTCAATGAATTAACCTCGGGCGTTGTTCATGTTCAATCATGATAATGAACGGTGCGAAAGTATAATTAAATTTGGGCTTCAGGGTGTTGTTCAAGTAGAATTTGGGGGTGTGAATTACAGGTTTTTTGGAAAATTAATCATTCATCTGAATTAATAAACTTTAGGTTTCAGGGTATTGTTCAGGTAAACTTATTGGGGCAAAGTATAGTTTTTTAAAAACTAATCATTTATCTGAACGATTTAACTCTTAGGAGCTCCTTTAGCGGTAGGTTAGCTAGAATTTTACCAAATATATCAATGAAAGTATCTAGTAGCTAAAAAGAGTGAAGATTGAGAGTTGTTGCTTGCTTGCATCCCTATATAATACGAAGTATAATGATGGTTTTAGGTTTTATATGAAGGGAATTGATCTATGAGCCGGGAAATTAAAATGGGGGCATTTGATCAAGCATTTGGAAATCAAATCGTGCTAATCTTTCATGTTCTATTTTGGTTATAGGTGCAAATAGAATATCCGAGTATGAAAGGCTCATCGAGCACCCAAGGGAAGAAATCCATAAGGAAGGTAATTCTCCACATTGTTGTTTGTTTGCAAATGTTGTCCTTTTATGTGAACACTTGCAGTTCCTTCCTGCTCGTATTTCCCATGTCGGTTTAATTTCCCTACAATTCTACAGCTAACCTACAGATTAAGCACAACGAACCCATGAAGGCAGGTGCGAAAATTCATGTACCTGTGTCAATTGCTGAAAGTAGGATTTCCAGGAGATTTGATCCTATACCATGTGGAACATTGTATCCAAATGCTGATGAAATAGCTTACTTGCAGAGGCTTGTTATGTACAAGGCACGTCCTCAGTTTTCATATTTTCTTTATATTATAGAATTACTTGTGAGATGTTTTTCCTTTGTCGATGCATATATTAGCCTTGTAGTGTTTCATAAGTTGTCTATATTAGGAGTTTTTTCTTTCTTTCTTCTATGTCATATTTTGGTATTGATTATCTCTGATTATTCCCCTTCTGTTGTATATTTCAGGATTCTGCTATTATTGTGCTTAACAAGCCTCCAAAATTACCTGTGAAGGTGACTACATACGCAAACATGTCTACACTTCACTAATAACATTGGCTTGTAAAAGTTTTTCATGTTTTCACTTACTGCATCGTGGCAGGGGAATTTGCCAATTCATAACAGCATGGATGCTCTAGCTGCTGCTGCATTATCTTATGATTACGAGGAGGGTCCTCAGTTGGTAAGCTTGCGTCAAATTGCATGTAGTATTTAGAAAATGCTTTGCATTGAGTATTATTTATGACCAACGCCTGCTTATTTCTTCAGTAGTATGAGTACCTTTATGAGTTAGAAGTCATATCTAGTCTATGTTTGGGGGTCAGACTATGGTAACTGACGGGCGAGTATTCTGTTCCATCTTTACCCTAATGCTTCTCTGATTTGGAAATCAGATGATAAAATTATCTCGGGCCTCTCGGCAGTGTTCATTTGATTGTTGTCTCCATGTACAATTACTTTGAACAAGTAAGAACTATTTTTATGTCATTTACTCTTTGTATGATACTTGGAGTCTCCTGTTAACAAATCAACTTTATGGCTCTCAAGGGTCCCAGGCCGACTGTTAGCCCAAAATTACTCATGGTTTTATGTTTTTAAGGTCTTAGGTTGTTATAACTGAAGCATTTAGGTAACTTTAGAGAGGTACATGTTTGAGATAGAATTTCTGGCTTGTGTTTTGGAGGGAGTTTGGCCTCTGAGTAAAAGCATATACTTCAACCTCTAGGTTTCTACCATCATGAGCCACTTGCGCAAAATTGTAAAACAAATCAGTTTCATTTGGGCCATTGCACAAAACAGTTTGTTGCTTGTTTATTGTCCGTGATTCTCATGGTTTATTGGAGCGCTTTATCAAATCTAGGATTTTCACCAAGGCATTTTGAACTTGAACTAGAGATCTAGCACTAACGTAGACCATCACTTGTATGGTCCAACCAATTAGAGAAAATCTTTTTTGGAGTTACTCGGCCTTTCTTAATGTAGTGTACCACCCCTTGTTATAGCATGCTATCTAAGTATGCTAGCGCTCTGTCCATCTTGCATTATATGAGGTCATAGTTAAGGGAATGGTAAACGAGTGCTACGATTCTCAGGGTCTCACCTGTACCTCAAGTAGGCAATCTGATTCCTAGCTCGTTTGAGTAGGTTATTTGTTCTTTAAGCGAAAGCTTGTTGCTCATCGTTGCCATTGTTTGTGGCCTTTTGGGTCTAGGGTACTATAGTCTACGTGATGTTATCAATGATAAGTTTCGCTCCTTAGCTTGACATATTTATTATGTCATTTAGTGCCTTTTATATTCCCTCTTGCCAGTTGCTTCCATGGTAGAAAATATGGATTTTCTTTTGGATTAGTGGATCCATCTTATCATTTACCAGCGCTGTCTCTTTTCAGGTACATCGTCTTGACAGAGAAAGTAGTGGTATTCTCTTGATGGGAAGGACAAAGGAGAGCACTTCTTATCTTCAACAACTATTCAGCAACATGAATGTGGCAAAAACATCATGTCTGGTATTAATATTTATCCATCTGTCACAAATATTGTGATAATTAGTCTATATTTTATGTTTGAAGGTGCAAATCTTAAAATCTAACTTCGGAGTATTTGTGCCAACACAGGCCTGGAATGATGCATGTGGAGCAACATTCATGAAATATTGGGCATTAGTGATTGGATCTCCCAGAGAAAAGGAAGGTGTAATATGTGCTCCTCTCACGAAGGTTCTCTCTCTCATACATACATCGCCCCCCTGTGCTGTTGGAACACATTTTTTTTATTTTATTTTTCCCTTGAAAAAATATAAAGTTTGCAATGTGCTGTTGGAACACATTGCAGTTTATTTATATTCAAAAGTTTTGTCTATAGGTGCTTCTCGATGATGGAAAAACCGAGAGGGTAATGTTGGCTCATCCATCAGGTTTAGAAGCTTCTCAAGAAGCTATGACTGAATATCGGGTACTTGGCCCTATGATAAATGGGTGTTCATGGATTGAGCTACGCCCACATACCAGCCGAAAACATCAGGTAAAATTTACTCTCTTACGTATCTCTTATTCATTTTGTAGCTGTTAAATCTGTTGGCCTTTAAAAGTGATGCATGGAATAAGAGTTAAGCCACTCGTATTGCTGATTTAATTCCCTGGCTATGAGGAATTTTCTTGATGCCACCTCCACAATTAGGAATGCGGAACTTCTTTCCTTTTGTGTAAGTAGTAAAGAAGCAAGCCGTATTATTTGCTGCACTTTGTGTAAAATACTACTTTGTGCCATGTTTGCTTATAAAAACTTATGTACAATTAGCTGTGGTAGAAGCTTAAATTGCTGGGCTGAGGAAACTCAGTGGAATTGAGCACCATGCAGTTGAGATTTTAGAGTTCTGTCTCTTTTGATGCTGTAGTTGGAACAATGCAGATAACAACATGATGAATATGGATAAAATGTCATTGAAAGGACATTTAAGAAAGGATCAGAGCTCAGTACTTTCAACTCTTCTTCTTCTCAGACTAAAGAAAATTCTTTTCTATAGTGCCATGTCTTGATTCAGCTTTTAACTGTTCAGTTTTTGAAGTTGAAACTGAAGCATTTATTTTATGCAAATTTAAAATGGTGGTAATTTCGTGCTATCTTTCTGCCAACTGTAGCTGCGAGTCCACTGTGCTGAAGCTCTTGGCACACCTATTGTGGGTGACTACAAGTATGGTTGGTTTGTGCATCAGAAGTGGAAGCAGACACCTCAAGTTAACATCGAGCCAATAAGTGGCGAGCCTTACAAGTTGCGGCGGCCAGACGGTTTGGATGTCCAAAAAGGAAGTGTTCTATCTAAAGTTCCATTGTTACACCTCCATTGCAGAGAGCTTGTTCTCCCTAATGTTGCTAAGTTCCTCGGAGTTTTGGGACAGAAGTCTTCAGATTATCGTCCTAAGCTCAGTGAAAAGCCGAATGTCCTCCGTGTTGTTGCATCAATGCCTTCCCACATGAAAATTAGTTGGAATCTCATGTCCTCTTATTTGGTGTGAGTTATGCTGCTCATTCCAGTTTGTATAGAATGTTTAGACAGAAATCCAATCTGTAACATTTTTTAAGGTCAATGTAGTTGAAGTTATCATGATCCACAGGTATAAAATTTGAGTACTTTGTGTGAAATGGATAATCATTATGGTGTTGATGATTCAAAGGTATAAAAATTTGAGTACTTTGTGTGAAATGGATAATCATTAGGGTGTTGATGATTCACAGTTATTTTGATTTGATTTGTATTTATCAAGAAAGGCATATGCCTACAAAAATCAAGTTTCACCCAAGTAGTTCCTTATAAAGTTAAAGAGACAAGAAAAATCAAAGGAAGAGGAGGGGGAAAGGGGAGAACGCTCTATTTGGAAAATGATTAAACGGACCAAACAACGAGGACTGGATGACAATAATAGGTCACTTGTACATACCTGGTGTGTGCACACATTAACTTTTTTAATTGTGGTTATCGGTACATCATAGTTGATTGGATGAATAACTTTTATTACAAGACGAAGAAGTAAATAATACTAGGTGAAATTAAGAACTTGATACATGAATTATCTATTTTTCTAAATTAAAAACTATGTCTTTTGTTAGGTAGTTTGACCAAATACTTTTTGGCAAAGTAAACCACATTTGAACAATTGAACCTGTTCGTGGCAAATTTTACTTGTTTAGTCAAAGCACCTTTTTATGTAACTATACACTGTGTGCCGAAATAAAACCGTTAAACCATCTTTATAACATAGCTATGGATGACGTAAATATTTTGATCATCAAATAAATAACTATTTTCTACTCTTCCAACTCAACCATGACCAAATCCTATGACCAACAATGCCTTTTATACATTCTAATGTTAATAATTTGCATAAAATCAAAGCCATTGATTTTCATCCATCACGACCGTTGTTTTTGGTTTGAGGAACCAAATGTTACACGTGGCAGAACTTTTTGGTTTTTGCTCCAACATAATTTACACGTGGCAGGCTCATGTTGCATGCCAATAAGAAGTTTGCTTGGGTCGTGAGCACGACCTAGTCACCAACGCATCTCTCTTTATTGTTTATAATTTCTTTTGTCTTTCTCTCACCTCACACCACGCAGTAATCGTCCGCTGATATACTCTTAGGACGGAGTCAGAATTTGCAACTTTGTAGGATGAATGCAATGTACTCTTTTTTTTTTTTTTGATTGAATTAATGCAATGTACTTATAACGGAGTAGTTATATATATATTTCTTAGAGGGAAATAAACCGAATAGGTTGAGCTTGAACTGCTACGCAGGCAAGCCTATCGTTTTTGTAAGTGGCAAACAAAATATCTGGGGAAAAATCAAACTCCTTACTTCCCTCTCTCGCTTGTCCCCCAAATCCCCATTCCCCGCGCTTTCTCTCCTATCGCCGGCGTTGAAAACCTTTCTCTCTCCTCCCATCGCCGGCGTCGGAAACCTAGAACAATCGTCACTGCCATTCTCTCTCTTCTAATCCACCGCCGCGTCATTTCATCCGCTGCAGAGTTGCAAAGCCCGAATTAATGGAGAGACGAGC
The DNA here is from genome assembly GCF_020520425.1 of Spinacia oleracea. NCBI lineage: Eukaryota > Viridiplantae > Streptophyta > Magnoliopsida > Caryophyllales > Amaranthaceae > Spinacia > Spinacia oleracea. The sequence goes on from NC_079487.1 coordinate 132,721,534, forward strand.
GATTGCCAGAAACGAACTTCTCGATCAATGGAGAGCTATTGAACAAGAACAAGAGCAAGAAGAAGATGATCACAATCATTGTGATGATTCTTCACGGCTTAATCGAATTCAACAAGCTAAAGAGACTTGGTTCGTTTTGTTGATATTTTTTTTGTGTCTAATTTTGATGATTATGAATGCCAGTTGATTTGCTTATTAATTCTTAATAGTCGACACTTTATATTAAGTGATTAATTTCGTTTTTGTCCTGATTTCTAGTTAGGTATGAATTCCCTCTTCGGGAAATAATAGTTCCATATAAGATGTTCGGACAAAGTTGTCAGTGTTTCTTGTAGTAGAAACGATTTATGATTGGATTTTCTAATGTGCAGCTTCTTAAAATTGAAGAAAACATCTATTATGACAGGCGATTTTAGTGAAATGGCATGAATTTTACCTTTGAAATTACGAGGGCTTGTGACAATGTTTCATGAATTTCACATCTTCAAGGATTCAATAGACTAAACTATCTATTATGTGTGTGTTGAGTTTAATCTTATGTATGTATGATTGCCGAATATTGCGAATGCATAAAACTGGTGAATAATGAAGGTTAAGAAAACTAATTTGTGTAAAAGAGACTATGGTATTAATAGAGGGATAGTTGTATTTAGACTGACATTGATTGATTCAGCTCTTAGTTACTTTAGGCATCGGAATCTGATTAACAGAAGGAAAGATTGAAATTGTGATAATTTTGATAAGCTTGGTTTCTCTAGGTTACTCACTTTTGAAGTATTGATAAGGTAATAGCTGAAAAGGTGACAGCTGAAACACTGTTGAGGTAGGATTGCTTTTCAGTTTTGTGTTTGTGTTAGTTTCTTCATATTGTTTATGCTTTTCGTGTGGCATAAATTTGATGTTATGAGGCTGTTTTTCTCCGGATTTAACAAACCCCTCAAATGTGAAAGGTCAAGTCATATAATATGCACTGTGAAGTTTGGACAAAAAGATACTGAAGAATTTTCTTAAAAATGCTCATTACAAAAATTTCAAGGATTTTTTCTTATCTCATTAGTAAAAAAATTCTCATTATACATAAGGTTGTCCACTGAGTTTGCTATTCCATGTTCCATAATTTTTTTTTGCATGGCACTGGCGTCTTCTTGCTCTTATCTCTTCTAAAATTTTGGTTGTATGTCTGATTCAGGTTTACAGATGCATACAATTTCTTGATTCTTCTTTCCGGAGAGAGTCATCCTTGGTGTGGGTTTTGGGATATAATGAGTCCTTTCCTAGAGACATTTTTTAATTACTACAAGGTTGAGAGCGATGATTCACTTCTTAAAATTTTATGGAAAAAAATATCTCGAGATATGAGGAAGTGTACGGAGTGCATTTCTCGGCACCACCAGGCCCAAGAGATGTACAAAGCTGAATATGAGTCAAGTTTTATTTCCCCCCTACTTAATACATTACAGTCCCTTGATGAAGAAAGAGTCTCTGAACACCTAAAAGAAGCTAACTCAAGACTTGCAAATGGAGGGTATCATAATCTTGACAATGCTGAGATCGTTAGTCTAATGTTTGAGGTATGCTGCGTTGGTTTTTCTGGATTGATCATTATGCATAGAAGACATTGAAATGTGGATTTTGGTTTATTTAGAGGATCTTAAACTTAAGGTACAGTATTTTATATTTTGTATCTGTATTCTATATCTGGTTCCAATAGAGGAACAATTTCTCTAGTTCATTTATTTTCTATTCCATCCATTCTATAGCTTTTATATGTGAACACTGGCACACTTGTTTATTATGTCCTCTTTTCCAGCTCTAGGTTGAGAATTGTGTTTCTGTAACGTCCACTTAGAAAATTTCCCCTCATGAAAACAACTCTTATGGGTTTGCTTGCATGCCTTTGCCTGTCTGTTCTCATGGTTATTGTAGACATGCGTGCTTGTCTATCTGAGTGCATGAATACAACAAGGAACATTGTACCTTAATTTTGTGGTTAGATCCTGTTTGAATATGATTTTTTGTTATCCCTTGTCTTGACCTGATAACCTTGTATAATTATTTTTGTTTATATTGCCGTCCTATGCAAATATAATTCTCTAGTAACTCTTACTTTATTTTTCAAGAAATTATTTCCCATTATTTTTTTAAGTAGGATTGTGTCTTGGTTGGGAAAGGTTTTTTTGACAATTTATGGAAGCTCTTTCTTTATGCTTTGTGATGATGTCGCCATCTTTACTTCATTTGCAGGTCTTAACCTTTCCTACATTGTTGGATAATGACTTCATTGTCAACGAATTCCAAAAATTGATTGAGGCAGTTGATGATGCTCATGAATTAGCACTAGCTAAGCAACAACACTTTCCGGTATTCTTAGTTTTAAGTCTGATATTTTGTCTGGTGTGCATAAATTTTTGAAGTGGCAATGTGATTCTATTGATTATGAATATACTTCTGGCTGTCATTAGGGTGTCTACGCGTTGCTTTTTTTCAAAAGCAGAAAATCACGATCTATTGGCCATCGGTTAGCTGGTAATTTGGGAAAGCTGAGGTATTGAATCCTGTCATTTTGAATCTTTTTATGTTTTGGTAGTAGTTGAATCCTTCTAGGGGAATTGCTTTGTGCGATTTGCTAAACGTGGTACCCCAAGCTAACTGTTGACCTCTGGAGTAATATTGCTAAATATGTCATATTTTCTGATAAATATGTCATATTTTCTGATAAATATGTCATATTTTCTGATAAATATGTTACGTTTCTGATTGCAACTTTTCATCCTTTGTATTGCTCTGGTTTCTATCATTTTATGTATTTTTGGTTGAAACTTAAAATCTCGTGACAAATGCCACAGGCGACGTAGTACTACATGTTGCTATACCCATGTAACATGAAATGTGAGGCACCCGTTACAACCAAGAGAATTAATTTGGATCTTGGCCCTTTTTTCTTCTTTTTTTTAACAAAATTACTGCCGTGAGAAGTGTCTTTTGATGCTTATTTTGAGGAGTCTTAGATCTGGATTGAAGCATGTCTAGGACTTGGGATGAGAACTAAATTGTAGTACTTCTCCATAAGTAATTTGATATTCGTGTTGCTGTTGTTGTGTAAAACTGTAAATGACTGAATACAGTAGGCATGTCCAATGTTCCTGTCAAATCATTACAGTCTAGCGTGGCCAAAGTCATTTATTTTATATTTACAAAATATTATTAGAGATGAAGATCACTGGTGGCAATCTCGTTGGCTAAGCTTCTGATGTGTGTTTCCATGTGGATTGATATCTTTATGGTAAAAATGTAATTCGAAATTAAGTTATAGGATTCGGAGCCTCATCCTTATTAAGATAAACTGCTAATTCTTGTTTCTGTTCAAATTCCTGGTGCTTTTAAGAAGTGAGTGCATGTATGGTAGGCACACTGTTGTTTCTGTATGGTAAACACACTGTTGTTTTATCTGCATTGTCTCTGTAGTCCACTAGATATATGCTATATTGATAGGTAGGGCTCCTAGGAGCTGCAAATTGATGATTGTTTAGTATATCTCCTAAATATATTCTGTAAGATACAGTTTCTCATTGGTGATAAGTTGCATGGCGATCGAGTCCATTCTCTATAATGGAAAATTACATCAATATCTTCTATTATTAGGTCTGCGGCAGAGTTGGAACCTCTTCAGCCTTTCCTTAAGAGATGCATTGGCTTTCTGACTGGTGATGTGATGCAACCAACTTCTGAAAATTCAAGGCCAAGAGTGCAGATAGATCATATTACTGTATGGTTGGGACTCAAAGCATTGTATGTAACCCATTTAGCTTTCTATCATTGTAATGATGAATTCATAATAATAATCTAAGGATGTAATCAATGTGGTTTTGGACTAATGGTTTTATTTAAAGCTTTGGACTCCACTTTTTGTACTCATTAGTTAATTATGTCCTCATATTGTTTTTTTGAAGGCTTTCCTTTTTGGAACCTCCTGCACTAGAAGACGGAATATTGGAACCACATCCTGTATTTCTCAATTTTGTGCTGGATCACATCAGTGATGATTCTCCTGAGTTTTCTCATGCAGTCAATTGCATGAGGTTGCTCTTTGAGATTTTGGGTACGTTTTAGCTGATTTTTGTTGTTGATATTTCCCCCTTTTGTTTTTATTGGTGATGGATTAACCAGTTTGTGATTTTTCCTAAATTATTTCAAGGCTGTAAGCTTTGGTTGAGAACTTCATTACCTCCAAGTGTTATGCGCGACTCACTACTTAGCCAATGTTTTCATACTCGAAATGAGAAAACTCATAAAGAAATATTTGATCTTTTCCAACCATTTCTGCAGGCATGTAACTGATTATATATCACTTTCACCATAGCTATCACAGTATCTCCTTTATTTTCTGGTAGCTGTAATCTATGGGGGTTGTCTCTATGCAGTCTCTGGAAGCTTTGCACGATGGAGAATTCGAAAAGCAACGCAGACATTTTTTATATTTTCTCTTGCATCAAGTAACAAGGAGTAGTAACTTTAGCATGCTGATGAGGAAAAAGGCTTGCCAGGTTTTCCCCCCAAAACCCAATCATCACGCTTGCGTTATTATCCTGTATAGGTTGAATATATTGGCCCTTTAATTTCTGTCTGGCTAGATATGTAACATATGTCTGTTTGCTATGTCCACCGCAGATTGCTTTTCTTATTATCCTTCGTGGTTACAAAATGAATCCGCCTAGCCCACCCTCTGAGTGTGCGCACATGTGGTAGGGAGCATATATTCTCTGCATAATTTATTTTCTATGATGTAGAAAATATGCAAAATTAAGATTCTCCACGCAGTTTATATTTTTGGCTGTGCATGATTTTCTTGTGCATCAAATATAAAATAGACCTTTGACTATCATTGCGTATACCATTGTCGTTTCTATATTTCAATGGTGGTTGTTCATCTTGCAATACTACATGTATATGGTTGTTAAGGTGGTCGCCCTGATTGGATATGTTCTTTTTTCTTTCCTCTGAACATCATCAATAGTAATTTTGGTGCTATTTCTCTGCAGGGGCCCTCCTCTCGTGTCTTCTTTGAAAGATTCGACACTCCATACTTCTCTGCGGCAACCTGCCATTGATCTTATTCAAACGATTATTGTATCCGATGGTACTGCATTGCTGTCTTCCTTAATGCACTGCGAAACTCCATCAGATTGTAGCAATTTTTTTGAACTGAGTGAAGAAAGTGATGATGTCACTTCATGCGCTGTACCGGATGACAAGAAACATGTTTGTTGCTGGAATGAATTTACTTTTCAGAGCAATATTGTCTGTCAGGAATACACTGAATGGATGTGTGTTCCTATGTTGTGGTTTGATGTTTTGGCTGACATTGAACCTTCTATTCTACCAATATCAATTGCCAAAGCTGTCCTGTGGGCTTTATCTCGTTTTTCCATGGTGGAGCCTGAAAATAGCTCTGAGCTATCACTTCCTGTTAAAACTTGGCTTTCATCAGGGGCTGTTGAAGTTGCAGCTTTTTTGGGCTGGAAATCCCCTACTGGCTCTGATGATAGTGGAGATGGGAAGACATCAAAAAATTCAGTAAGAGTGTCAACTATGTGTATCCCTTTGATAAGAACCTTTCGGAGGTTGGTGCTATTAGAGTTTTCATGTTGAACTTACCTGTGGAATTTTTTTTGACTGGCCTCTTATGCAATTTATTCATGTAGGTTAGCTGCACAATTCATAATTCAATTGGAGCAAAGAGAGCTACGAAAGCAGTGGACTTGGGAGCCACAGATGGGTGAAAGCCTGATTCTTTTGCTTTCAGACCCTAATGATGTACTTCTCGAAACTTCCATTGTTGAATTAATTGCATTCATTGTAGAAATTTATGGGGAACTGCCTGATAAGAATTTGTTGCATTTTTTTACTGACCTAATACAGAAACCCCCACCACACATACACACCTCTATTAGAGCATCACCATTGGTGAGCCTTCATTTGGGGCTCAAAAACCTTTCATAATTGCTTCTTTTCCTACAATTGTGAGTACTTATTTTTGAAACCCCTTGTGAAACTCAAACATCCAATGCTGAGACCCTTGTGAAACTCAAACATCCAATGCTGAGACTCTTAAAAGTAATTTTTCATTTATTAATGAAGGAATGTTTTTCAATTTTTTTTTAAACAAACTTTCCTTTGTACTGGCTCAAACTAAAGTGGGAGTTATGGGAGGGAAGGACTGAAGGAGTGATATTTCTTTTCTCTTATTGTTGTTTCCTTCCGTTATCACTCATGGAGTATTCAGATTCGCAACACTTTTTCTCCTTTTGAGCCCCTATTTGAAGCCCCCATTGGTGTGTTCAATCAGGTTTAATCAATTCCAATAAGTTTGGATAAGATCAGGTTTCATTCGGCAAAGAGAACACACCCTAAAATTGCCTAAATCTCCTTATTCACAATCGCTTTATTTAACTCTTGTACTCCCTTCGTATTTTTTTTTGTACTCACTTCTAAAAAGGGGTGTTTTTCTTTTGTCCTCGGTTTTTTACAAACATATTTTTTTTTACTATCTTACCCCTTTATCCCACAATAATTACCCCGTACACCTTTTCACTATCTCTCTCCTACTTTTACCCACCTTTTTTACACCCGCCCACAATTTTACTACCACTTTTACTCTTTCTTACTCTCGCTCACCTCTTCTAGAAACAAGAGTCTACAGTATTGGGTGCAGAAAAAATAAAAATAAAAACCTGGAGGGAGTATTATGTTTCGCACAGTACAACACATGGACGTGCATTGTGAAAAGAGGTCAAAGTGTGCCCCCAAAATTAGAAATATATTAATTGGCTATCTGCGTAGTGTCTAATACTATATTTTTTCCTTTTTCTGTTTCAATATCTATGATGTTAACATAGACTTGTGTACATACTATACATTCTTTTGAATTCTCTGATTTTTGAAGAGCTCACTTCTTGATGTAGAATGTCAGGCAAGTTGGAAGGCGTATTTTGGAGTATGTCTCAAATACGCGGGGCCTAGCTTCTGGTTTACAGTTCCTCTGTAGTTCAGGATCTTCATTGACTGCACTTTTTCAAGGCTTGAAGCATGCTTTGAAGCTGGTAAAATTTTGACTTTGTTTGGTTTGCTATAAGTTCTTTCTATTCGAATTCAGGTCATTCTTCTCTAAGTTCATGCCATGCTATATTCTGTTATTTAGTTATTTAACTACCAGTTATGATCTTATGGATGCTAATCTAGTGATGTGCCTTAGAAAACTTCACCAAAGGTCTCACATAACTACCATTGTAGATGTACATTTTTCAACTGTTCTATTTTATCATGAACTGGGGAGCTTTCAGCAGCTGAGATTTAAATTTATGACTACAGCCATTTCCTTAAACTGGAAGTCCTTTCTTCGACTATTTCAGGTACAGTTGGATTCCGTTCTTGTCAATTTCCAGAGTCTTCATCACTTCTTTTTTCTCCTGTGCAAAATTTTTAAAGAAGGATTTTCAACTCCTGCTCATCCAGTGGGAACTTCATCGGATGAGATGAGTCTTAAGTTTGCATCCCAAGGTGGGTTCTTGCAGCAGACAACCCTGAACTGTTTGCAAGTGAATGACAGAAAACAGTTCTTCAAGATTGAGAAGAAACTTTGGGAGAGTTTCAGCTCTGAGCTTGCTGAAGTTGCATGGGCTCCTGTGAAGAAATGTTTGCATAAAGGAATGACTTTCATGGATTTCAGAATTTCACAGGTGCGTAATCGATTCCAATGGTTTTTGCAACCCCACTTTATTTACTAAGTTTTTTAGATGGTTATGCCATTCGTTGAAAGGAATATCCGATTATGTAATCTCGACTAACTCTTTCCCTTCTTTTTGTGTATGATTATGCCTCTGGATGTCTGTTTTGGTACTATATAATACAGAGTTGTGTAGAACTTCTTAATGTTGAACAATAGACAGCATAGGCTATGTTCTGAATATGGCAGGTTGCATTTTATCATACCCTGTTCGTTGGACATGCATTTTTGGAACGCCCGACACTTAAATCTCTAGCTGATTACTACCCTTGTCCTTAAATGACATGCCGCATGTAATTGGAGGTCCTTTAAGAGAGATTTAGTTAAATTACCACAACTATCCTATTGTTATTTAAGTTTTAACATCATCATATCAATATACACATACTTTTTCCTTGACCTTTTTTGTTTAAGTTAACATTAAGTATGTAAAATTCTAAGTTAAACGTTAAATATTAGAAAGTGACCTATTCTTATGGGACAGCGTAAAATATAAATGTGGTCTTTTGTTATAAGAAAGGTTGTTTCTTGTTGACCCCTGATTTGGGTCATAATAACTGTCTACTATTACACAGTAAGAAAGAAGCATAACCACTTATATAATCAGCTACTTCACACCCTATGAGTTTTGACAGTTCTCTGATTGTCTTCTCTTACCCAGGGTTGGAGATAGGGGAGGGAGGGGGGGGGGGGGGGGGGGGGTGGCTGGTGGGGGCCATGGCCTCCCCAACCAACCCAAATATTGGTTAAAAACTTAAAACCTTTTAATTACATGCTTTCGATAGATATAAAATCTAGCTTGGCTGATAAGTTTTAGGTGTGCAAAAGCTTCCTCCATCAACTGTAAGGGGTCAGGGGTTCAATTCCCGTTCAATCCTCTTTTTCCCTCACATTGTCTTAGTTGGAAGAAGCAGTTGTTAACTCAGTTTTCCATCAAACAATGCGATCTTTTTTGGAGTATGTCGTTGTAAAATAAATATTTATTTAAAAGTATGTTTTATATTTTTTAGAAAGTTGATATAAAAAAAAAATTCCTTGGCCCCCTAATACAAAAAATTATGGTTCCACCATGGCTCTTGCCGCTGTTGAAAACTTTCGAAACATTCCTTATATCATATGGACATGGATACATAGAGTGTAACCTCTCAGAAACTTAAAAAAGTTCTGTCTATGTTGACTCTTTTGACAAGTCAGATTTTTCTGTTATATCTACTGTAGAATAGCAACAGTATAACCATGTTTCACTGACTACCAGTTCGACATACCTCATACTACACAAACTTCACTTGTTGTTTAATTATTGCTGATTTCCTTTTTTATTATTTCGCTGTATTATCTATAATGCTGTTGGGGTTTTGTTGGATTTATTTATTTATTTTGTGGACTTGTGGCATAATTACTGTTAAAAGAATGAAAGAGTGTTCTTACCAGTATTCATATGACCAATGTGGGCTGTGTACACAGTGCATGATTTTTTTTGCCTCCATGAACGTGGAAGAATATGCACTCAGTAGCAACTAGCTAACTAGGCTCAATCTTCCTGCATATTAACCTTCCTTGAACCCTCTTAGATAAGAGAAAGAATGGAATCAAGGGAGGATGGTAAGGTCCATTCTGGTCTTTAAATCGACTACATGTGATGCGAGACAAGATATCTTGTTTTACTTCACATCACTTCTTTCGTATCGTAAGTGTGTAAATTTTCTTGATCTCTGGAAGGTATTGGATACAAAGGATACTACTATACTAGGCAGTGTTTATTTTTCCATAGGTGAGATGGATGCCTGCAACTTTTGCAAACTTCTGCAGAGCTTTAAACTTTTTTCAAGATCAGCTTTTTTTTTTTCCTGTTCATTCTGATATGGTGAAATTTCATTGGGTTCTGACCTGAGCTCAGCAGTCAGCAGATTATTAACTTAGCTGTTGTGAAGTTTGAACTTCATCTACAGGTTGTTTCCTAAATGATTGTCCTGACTTATGTTTCCTAGGGTAGCCATGGGGAGCCTTTCATGACCTCAGACCAAGTTCAGTCTGTACAATACTGATATATGTCAGGATTCGCTGATTAGATGTTGATGTGGGTGTCTCTCGGGATGATTCATATCCACATTCTGCAGCTTCCAAGTTCCGCCATTCTTTTCTTCCTTTCACCTTTCCTCTCCTCTCCTTCCATTTTTCTTTTTACATAATCTTGATATGGTGTTGGGTGGAGGTGAAAGAGAGTTCCACAGTTCCTCCATGGTCCACATCACCTTCACCTCAATGATGGCAGGATTCTTTGATAGGAGGGTGGGGAACAGAATCAGGTGTATGCACAGTTCTGGAATCTGGGCCAGGATTTTACAGTCAAGGGTACATGGGAAGTGAACAGTTAAATGTTGAACCAAATCATCAATTTCTTTCTCTATTTTATTCCCATCCCTTTGTCTTTTTGGAGATGCATGAGAAAATTCAGTAGCAGCAAAGGAATTAGTGTGTTATGTGTTAAAATCGTGCATGTGTGCTTTTGTTCTAATTTTCTTACATTAAGACGTACCTTTTCACATGATGTATGAGGATGAGGCATCTATGTATATGAGTGAAACTGTATAGAACATTTTAGTGAGATATGGTTTAGTTGATAATGCTCCAAAGCTCAAAATTATATTAGATTTTGCCTTAATCATCAATCTCTAAATTCCATGTTCTGAGCTTCCTTAATTGTTTGCGTCCTCAATACAAATCTTGTCTGTTATGGTTAGACTAATGTGCTCAGTTTTGTTACTTCTTTCTGCAGATGTCTTGTGTCCGTTTGCTTGAAATCCTGCCCATTTTGTTTGGCGAATTTATACAATCATCTGATGGGTCTCTTTGGAAATATTCGAGGAAGATGAATGGCTTTTCCGACTTTAGCTGGCTCCATGATCTTGTAGATTGGGGAAAGTCTGCACTGGAAGTGGTGGTTCGATACTGGAAGCAGTCAGTGAGTTCTTTGCTTGCTTTGCTGAAGGGTTCATGCAATGAAAGATCTGGGGCGATTGTCACATCTATTGAAAAGTTAATTGCATCAGGTAAGTTATTAATTCTTTTTGGCCTTTCTTTTACGACTTCGCAATTATGTTAACTGATACTATTCACTTTGTTTCCTTGCTGGCCTATGTCAAATGCTTTGTTGAGCAGATGCGGTTCCAATGGCTTCGTTGCGGGAGCAAGTATCACTTCTTTCTGCTTCATTGTCAGATAGAGTTTCATATATTGATAAATCTAATCGGAAGTCAAAACCACCATCAGATGGATTGGAAGCTGGGAAGAAGAGCTCGCCTATCGATATTGAGTCCTCTGTGCAAATTTTGGACACTGTGGACAATAGAAGCAAGGGAAATTACGACCCTGTAATTCTTTTGTCAGATGAAGAGACAGAAGATGTTGAATCTCCTGTTTCAGTTCGTGATTTTATAGAACCAAGTAAGGAAGATGTTTTGGCTCCTTCTGCCGATAAGCCTGTTTTGCAATCCAACATTCGAAAGAAGACTTCTGAATCTAGCACTACACAGAATTTGTCAGATGCTTTTGGGAAAAGAGTTTCCATAAAAGATGCTGCTCTTGCTTCAATGTCTCAGAAATCTGTTGTGACAAAACATGCCTTGACACCAACATCTCTAACCAAAATAAATGACAAGGAGATTAGAGAAAAGGACATTTTAAAGAGTATTGCAAATGAACCCATCTTATCTCTTGACAAAGCAACTGCTAGAGCATCCCCTGCTGAAGCAGCCAAAAACAAACACTTGGTTAATGCCCAGAAAAAGATAGTTTCTGGTTCAAATGACTCAATTTTAAAGAAAATCGTGCGTGATACTGAAGATCCATTAGAATTTGCATTGAAGTCTGCTGGACGTAATCATTCATCTCTGAAAACACAGAGTTCCTCGTTTCCTAAACGGAAACTCATTCAACTTGCAGATCCTGTTGATAGCAGATCTGTATACTTACGGAAGCTGGAGGCAGCAGCCAGACGATCGAAGCCTCCAATGATGGATGGATGGTTTAGGGAAATACTGGAGATGGACTATTTTGCTGCCGTCGGAATAGCTACTGATCAAGAAGAGAAGATTAAGACCCCTCTTGGTTTAAAGGAGATTCCAGTAAGTTTTGAGTCACCTAAGCAGTATCTGGACATTTTCCAGCCCTTGGTCTTGGAAGAGTTTAAAGCCCAATTACGTAGTTCTTTCCAAGATGTGTCTTTATTAGAGGAGATGTCTTGTGGCAGTTTGTCTGTGGTTTCAGTTGAACGAGTTGATGACTTCCATCTTGTTCGATGTGTCCATGACGAGCATGGTTCTTCAGTATCTAGCAGTTGTCTTGAGAATGACTTAGTTTTACTCACTAAACAACCCATAAAGAATTCTCCTCATAACGTTCACTTGGTAGGAAAGGTATGGACTAATAATCTAAATGCTCTATATATGCTTAAATAATTGCATTTTGTCAGTTTCAGTTTCTCTCAATTCTTGCCTCTACTTTATATAGTTCTTCTTCGGTATGTTTTGCAGGTGGAGAGACGTGAGAAAGACAACAAAAGAAGGCTAAACATGCTTCTGATAAGATTTTATCTTGTAAGTGGATGTTCACGTTTGAATCGGGCTAGAAAACAGCTTCTTGAGAGAAGCAAATGGTATTTGAGTCGTATTATGAGCATTACACCTCAACTTCGAGAATTTCAAGCACTTTCTTCAATTGAGGTCATCCCTGCTGTACCAGTTATATTGAATCCTGCTGACCATTCACATGCTTCTAGTCAGAATAGAAAGGTAGATTTGAGCAAGCTGTCACGACCAATGCAGCAAGTGCTTAAGTCAACCTTCAATGGGAGTCAGATTCAAGCAATCAGTGCAGTTGTAGAAACCCCTGATTCTAGAAATGATTTCGATTTGTCTCTTGTTCAGGGTCCTCCAGGTTTGTGGCTCTCCTATCTAACATTAGTTTGCACTTTAACGATTTACTTCTTGTTATGTGATGATATTTATATACAGGTACTGGGAAGACACGCACTATTGTGGCTCTTATCAGTGCGTTGCTTGCAGTATCATTACGGCCAAATACCACGGAAAAACAATTGAGTAGCAGTTTGAAACTCCATTCTACTCCATTCACCAATTTCAGGAAAAGTATAAGCGAGTCTGCTGCTGTTGCGAGGGCATGGCAGGATGCTGCCTTGGCTAGGCAGCTGAATGATAATGCTGGGAAGGATATGAAAATGCCAAGGACCTCTATGAGAAAGAGGGTGCTTGTTTGTGCTCAATCAAATGCTGCAGTTGATGAATTAGTCTCAAGGTTAGCTGGTGAAGGTCTATATGGTATTGATGGAAACATGTACAAACCATACCTTGTACGTGTTGGCAATGCAAAAACAATACATCCAAATTCATTACCTTTTTTCATTGACACACTAGTAGAACATCGTCTCGCTGAAGAAAAGATGGCTGTGGGAGATGGAAAAGATGACTCGACTGTAGAATCTTCGACAACACTACGTGATAGTCTAGAAAAGACAGTAGACCGAATTAAATTTTACGAATCTAAACGTGCTAATTTGAAAGATGAAGGTGCAGATAAAAATGGTGCTCCCGATAATGAACATCTTGAATTTGATAATGGAAAGAAATTATCTAATTCAGAGCTGGAGGTTAGATTGAGAAGCCTTTATCATCAGAAAAAGGAGATCTATATGAGGCTTGCAGCAATACAAGCACGGGAAAAGAAGACTAGTGAAGAAATTAGAGTGTTAAGGAATAAACTGAGGAGGTCAATATTAAGGGAAGCTGAAATAGTGGTTACAACCTTGAGTGGCTGCGGTGGAGATCTATATTCGGCATGCTTTGAGCCCATGTCTAATAGTAAAATTGCAAGCCTGTCTGAGCATAACTTGTTTGATGCTGTTGTCATTGATGAAGCTGCTCAGGTAAGTAATGCTGCTTTTGGTGTAGTTGTTTGTTGAAGTTTGCCTGGGTCGTCCTGATTTCTTTCTGATGTCTGCTAAACTTTGGAATTCTTTATTGTAGGCTTTGGAACCAGCCACTCTTATACCTCTTCAACTTTTAAAATCAAGTGGCACAAAATGCATCATGGTGATTAATAAAGAATCTGTTGGCTTATTTGTTTTGGAGAAGAATCTGTTGGCTTATTTAGAAACTGATGTTAACATCTAAATTTTTTCTTGAAGGTTGGTGATCCAAAGCAACTTCCTGCAACAGTCCTTTCTAAGGTTGCCAGCAGATATTTGTACGAATGCAGCATGTTTGAGCGCCTACAGAGAGCTGGTTATCCAGTCATCATGCTCACTGAACAAGTAACTTGAACTCAACTGCTTATTAAATTTATGATACTTTTGGTGCTTTCATTGCTGATAGGAGTACATAGCGTTTTTGCAGATTGTTATCTAAATCCCCCTTCAGACGGTTTCATTAAATTGTTCAGTTTCTAATGTTGTAGCTTATAGATATTTATGTCACTTGTTTGCAGTATCGGATGCATCCCGAGATAAGTTGTTTTCCATCCTTGCATTTTTATGAGGGCAAGTTGCTGAACGGTGTTCAGTCATCAAGTAAATCAGCACCTTTTCATAAGACTCCAGGTCTTGGACCTTATGTCTTCTATGATGTCAGTGATGGTCAGGAGTTATATGGCAAAAATGCTGGGTCCTCATCCCTCTATAATGAGGGTGAGGCAGATGCTGCTATTGAAATAGTGAAATTTCTTCAGGAAAGGTATCAGGGAGCTTCTTATTTTGGATATCTATCGGTCTATCCACTTAGTTGAAATTGGTTATGTATTTTTTTAATGCTTTGTTCAGGTATTCTTCTGAGTTTGTTGGTGAAAGAATTGGAATTATTACGCCATACAAGAGCCAACTTTCCCTCTTACGCTCAAGATTTTCCCGTGCATTTGGATCATCTATTTCTTCAGAAATGGAGTTTAATACTGTAGACGGCTTCCAAGGTCGGGAGGTTGACATACTAATTCTTTCAACAGTTAGATGTTCAGATACATATTCTAAAGCACCCAAAATGAACTCTAGCAGTATTGGGTTTGTTGCTGATATAAGGCGAATGAATGTTGCTCTCACAAGGGCAAGGCTTTCTCTGTGGATTTTGGGCAATGGGAGGACATTGCAGAAAAATAGTGATTGGGCTGCTCTTCTGAAGGATGCCAGGGAGCGGAATTTGGTTATTTCTGTGAGAAGGCCTTACAAGTCCATATGTGAGAACATATTGGGTAAAAACCCCGACACTAAATATTCTGATGATTATCGTGGGACGCTGAGTGAAGAAAAAAAGAAAAGTCATCATGTGATGCCAATAGAAAGTAATCGTGAGGGGTGTAGATGGAAGAGTAAGAACAAGGAAATGAAGCATGGACGTGAACACAATAAACCTTCTACAAGTGAAGGCTTGGAAACTACCAAAAGCAAAGTTGAGACTACTGAGAAATGTAAGAAGAAGGCTGAGCAGCAGAGAATTTCAGAAGATAATCATAAGAGAATGAAAAAAAGTAAAAGTAGGAGTGTCGACCTACCTGAACAAGAAAAAGGTGGTCTTGTGAAAATCTCAAATCCACCAGGGTCAAGTGAGGATGCTCATAGGAGTGGGAAAACAGTTAAAAAAACTAGTGATGTACACCAGCTTGAGCGTGAAAATAGTGGCCTTAAGAACATATCTGATACAGTGGAGTCAAAAGGAGTTGAAAAACCTGCACTGAATAAAAACCAGGAAGATAAAGCTGGTCTAAGGTCACATGTTAGCTGCAAGGTACGAAGTAAAGACATGGATGCTGGCGGGAAGCTTTCTGCTGAGATTGAGAAACCAAAGGACATGATTTCCAAAAGAAAGCAACAGCGAGAAGCCGTGGACGCCCTTCTTTCTTCATCCCTTTTACCTTCTAAGAAATCCGAAACTTCAGCCAGAGCCAAGGCCCACAAAAGGCCTCATTCTCCATCATCTACAGGTGGCGTTTCTAAACCCACCAAGCAACAAAGAGGTACAGTTGTCTTCTAGTGATGCTATAAAGCCTTTAATTAACATCTATCTCTTTTGTTATCCTCTTTTTTTCTGTGTTAAAAAACCAATCGTCCTCATTACAAGATAACTTATGAAGATATTAGGATGACTACTCCCTCCGTTCCTTAATGTTCTACTCACTTTCGAATTTGAGTTATTTCATAAAGGTCTACTCACGTCTATTTTATTCTACTTTAAGCGAACACTTCTTACCCTCATTTCCCAACAATATTTTTTCACTCACTTTCTCTTACTTTATCCCCCTTTTTCTTACACCTACCCACTTTTTTACTACATCTCTCAACACTTTTTTTTCTTACACCCGCTTATCTTTTTTCAAATTTTCCTAAAAACAAGAGTGTACAATTAGTGAGTTGAACACTAAGGAATGGAGAAAGTATATTAAGAATGAGTTTCCTTTTCTTTCCTTAAGTCTTGTATTTCGAGGCATTCATTCTTATACTATCTCCGTTTCATATCGATCTTTACGGTTACTATTTGCACAAATATTTAGACAAAGGAGAAGTGTGTGTGTGTGTAAAAAGGTGGGTGAATATAATAAAATATGCATAAAATAAGAAAGGGTGTGTAAAAGGTGGGTAGAGTAAGAAAAAAAATTAAGGAAAGTAAAACAGAGTGAGTGGAAAGATGTAAATGTTGTGGGTAAGAGGGGTAAGATACTAAATTTTCATGTCAAAAAATTGTAGAAAGCACAATGTAAAGAACTTTATGAAACAGACTAAAACAGAAAGCGTAAAGATCATTGTGAAACGGAGGTAGTACATGAGTAAAACTTCAAACAACGTGCTAGGGAGTCTGATCTAGTGAATATGGCTTATCTTGTAGCTTAAAGTGCAAGATTAGCTGAAACTCGTGAAAGTCTCTCAATAAGCTGTATACATGCTTTACCTAGTTTCTATCTGAAGGATGAACTAAAATCTTATTAATACCATAATATTTACAAGGGCATTTAAAATACAGTACGGTGTTTCTTATACTCTGTTTCTTCAATTCTTAAGAAGTGGAGATTCCTCTATGTGATCTGCCTCTTTACGAGGAAAGATGATGTCATTCTGTCAGTTACTGATGGGTTTTCAAGTTTGTGTTTTTTTTTTACTGTTTTGTTGGTAGGCCTACAAGCTGAACAAGGGAAGAAAAAGGACAGGAATGTGTAATCTCTTAGATCCAGTAAAAGGAAATGATTTTGTGTTCAATTTCATAATCATTCTATGGAGGAAGATTGCCATTGGTATGACTGTATAAGGTTTGTGACTGATTTCCATCTGCTTGCGCTTTACTGCTGCCCTTTGAGGGGATTTGCTCAACTTTTGTGTATCCTTGTAATAGTTTATCAAATTCTAGTAATCTGAGCTTGTTTTGCTTTCCCAGGTATGGGACTATGGGAGTCATTTGCTGTGTAAGGGGGCTGTCTAAATATCTATCACTTGACAGAACACTGTGCTGCTGCTGCTGGAAAGTGAACAAGGTGCAAGTCTCCCAGGCTCTGCATGTCAAATAGCCTGATAAACAACCTCCATGCAGAACCATTATTGAAGGGAAAACCTTCTATGCAGATTGTATGGCCTTCATATAGGTATGTTGGTGAACCTCCGATTACAAGTTTTCACGTTGTATATTGAGATTTTTTTTTGGGTAGAATATATTGAGATTTAAGTAATAGATTTCAGCCTTGTTGTACTCTTCATGAACTTTTATACAAGTGTATTGAGTACTTTCAGAGAGTTGAAATCTCATGGTTCTGCTTCTTTTTTGTATGTTAACGAAATCCATTTCATGCACAATCTTTGAATTTTCTTTTTTCACAATTGAGTAGATGTTGATATTTGTCAATGTTGATTCTTTTTGCTGTTAAGATTTTCTTACATTTTTTCAGATTTCCCTGTAGCTGATGACTATCTGTTTATGTTTTCCTAGAAAACCATTGTCCTTTTTGGCATATCAAAGCATGATAAAAGTTAAGGTATATTTCTTTTTTTCCTTTACCTTTTAGGTATAAATGTATTATCGCTTGGAGCTAGTTAATTGTTTGATAAGCTGGCTCTTGGTTGACACCTTTTTTGTTTTTCGTTAGCAGGCTCTTGAACCCCAGCAGCAAAGAGTACTTTAAGTCTGGCCTTGTTCTTCTCTGGTGTACTTGTCAAGAAAGATGTTAACATCCTTTATGCCAAAGATCGGTCCAAACTGCTAAGATGCTTACTTCTATCTTGCTGTTAATTATCCCACTATCCTAGTGATATAGCTGTGTTCATATCGAAAATATTGGCATTTCATAGTTGAACCAACATAGCTCAACTCGTGCATGTTACTGCTGATCCAGTTTTGCACCCAGCATTTCTGTTAGTAGTTAGAGATGTACTCTGGAGCAGGATGAAGATCCTGTCGTCATATAGGTATTGAGTTAGTTCTTTTTGTGAACCTCTCTGAGTCTTACATTTTTCAATTAACAGTAACCTCAGATTGGCCACTTATCTTCCGTGGAAAACATTCTAGTAGTGGCTATGTTTTTTGACCTTGTCGTATCTTGTTAACCAAGCTTGTTATGGAATCTCCTAGGTCAGAAACATTTTTGGTTTAAGAAAACCCCGCTGCAGGATTTTGTGCTTCTGAATTACTCGGTTGTAGTTAGAAAATCATGGTTGATTTCTCTAAAAACCAGAAACAGAAAATCATTATCGATACTGCAACTTCTAGGGCTAACATTGAGTTCCGTGTGCAGTGGACTTGTAATATTAAACTACTTCCGGTGATTTATCCATCAAAATTGCCAAGTTCTAAAAGTGGAAAAGGGAAAGTAATGATGCTGCATTTATTGCCGAATAATGTATCTGTATATGTTTACAGTACATGATTCAGAAAGTTGAGCAATCATTCGAGTGGTACCAAGAATTAACGAGAAAATTTTCTAGAACGGTAATGATGTGTTTATGGGGTGATTATCCGTAGATTTTCTCTTTCAGACAATATACCATTTTGAGTGTTACTTTCCACCATTGCTTCCTAGTCCGCATCTATGAACATAGATCGAACTTCCAGCTATGGATTCTATTGATTTCTACCATGTCTTGGCCTTTAAATTGGGTCTTTGAGATTTCTCATTATTTGTATATGATTTGGATGTTACTTCCAAGTTCCAATGACACAAGTTGTAACATGGCTGAGAAAATGAAACAGCATCAGGGTCAGCTGTATGTATAATTGTAAATTGATTTCTAGATCTGTTTCCATGTCACCATCTTCAATACTCTGTTATTTTGATATACCTACTGTTAGCCAGTAGTGAAAAATCCCCTGTTAATTATTAATATCAAATACAGAGTACAGTTTTTCGCTTGCTCAGAAAATCTGTAACTTTGGGTTGTAGTGGCTAGAGATTTTGTGTATCTGCACTTTGTGATCAATTGCTGATACTCTGATAGATGACATGTTGATTTGGGTCATATATATTATTAACCAAACTAATTATTTTACACAGATGCAGGGTGATTTCTGAATTCTGATTGATACATAAATGATTGCAATGCGGTTGGCGGAGCAAGTAAAGGGTTGCTTTCTGACGCTCTAACAGAAGTGATGATTGAGGAAAAATGAATTATACCGTGTGTGTGCTTGGTTGTGATTGAGATGGGCCATGGGAGGCGCACCGTGGAGGTTCTTTTTCTCTCTCTTGAATATTTATTTCGGCACCATCCGTTTTCGGTCAAGCTACTAATCATAGTATTTCCAAGTTAAGTAGGTTCTTCTGGCTGGCAATTACATGATTAATTAGTGCTTTGCATTAGCCGGACCATTAAACAATAGTATGAATTCAATGAATTGTACCTTTTCGGAAAATCCAAAAGCAAAGAAAGCTTTTTATTTTGGGTATACAAAAGAAAAAACTGTACTTTGTTAATACTTTGTTAATACCAAAAAGTTGTCTGTCTTCGTTGGTCTCAACTTGAAGTTGTCGCTGAAAGTTGTAAATTTGTGTGGGATGATGGGGGTAGCTACGAGGAATCTGTCACCAACTCACCTACACTTGAGTTTTTAGATTAGGTACTGGACCTATCTACTAGTGTACCATAAAGGATACGGAGGTTTTATGTACAAGTGGTGTCTTGATTAGGAATGATGATGTATTTTCGTTGTAACTTTGTCCTAAACCTCTCCTAAAATTATTAACAGATGATGTACTACTACTGTATATACAATAAACTTACTTAATTACCCCAGTTGGATTAAAATTGTCTTTTTATTTTTGTTGCCGTAGCTTTTCTTTTTTACCTTACTTCATCCTGTATTTAGAAAATGCTTGAATGCATCTTTTAGGACTTCGTTGTAACTTTGTCCCAACCTCTCACAAAAAAAAAAAGGTTCTTCCTCCGTTCCGTAAATATCACACTATTTTGGGTTTTTACACTATTCAAGCTACAACTTTGACCATTTTTTGTGATTTATATGTAAGAAGATTGTAGTCATGTGAGGTCATGTTAGATTCGTAACGATATATATGTTCTAAATATCAGTTTTTTATAATTTTTAATTACACACGAATTGAGATATTAAGAGTCAAAACAATGTGTTGGAAGAGTCAAAGTCAACCATGATGTGATATTTATAGAACCGAGGAAATATAACTATTTAAAACTTGAACATCATCTTTGTAACTAACAACTCCTTAATATATGTGCATAATCTTAAAAGACACCTTATTTGGACGAGTATTATGTGTTGTAGTTTGTACACGGACTACGTATATCGGTGTGCTATGTTTGTTGTATATCGGTGTGCTATGTTTGTTGTCTTTTAAGTTGATGGTTATATGGTGAATAGACTGTTCTCTACGGATTCCATAAAATCCATTGATTCACCAAAACAGTTTGGATTTATGTTGTGTTCGTCGACACCTAGCTGGGGTAGCTCACTATTGATGGATTATATAATTGAAAGGGGAGATTTGGAGCAGCAGTAAGATATGCAATTCATGAACCCATTCCCTTTGCCTCTGTGGTACATTGAATTTGTACCAAATGATTAACACCTGCACCTTTGATACTTTTTAGAATAAATGTTCTATGTTTTAGCCTTTAGGTTGTATTTTTGCTTCTCCCAATGGTTGCACCTATTACTACGTATTCCCTCTTTACTCTTTTATTGTCCCTTATTCAGTTATTCCTCTTTGGCGTGTCTATTTGAGATTGCTTCAATGGTTATTTGATCCTATTTATTAATCTATGTGCACATGTCACACACAATTCTTACTGAAGTGAATTTTGATTGACAGTCAATAAGGGACTGATCAGATATTACCTCCGTTTCTATATAGTTGTAACATATGGGATACACTTTTTTCACACACTTTAAGAAAAAGGGAAAGAAAAAGAAAAAGAAAAAGGAATCAAGTCTTTTTATATGAGGCCATAAATGGAAAGCTTTGTTAATTTATTTGATGGATGAGCTGTTACGGAGTAGAAGTTACAAAAAGAAAAAAAGTGAGAGTATAAATGTCATTGTATACAAAATAGTTTTAAACTCACATTGTGTCGCAAGTATTATGATCTTTCCGTTTTAAGGAAATATTGCAAGTAAAAAGAAACGGGAAAATATGTTTAGAGCCCAATTTATGGAGTAAATCAATGATTTTTATGGTTTATTAAAATGTACATTTTTATGTGTTCTCACTACGAGTTTCGCTAAAATCAATTAAAGATGTGGCAAAATCAATTTTTTGAGACGTATATGCAGAACGCAACTTTTGAAACAGGATTTGATGACCAGTAACATTCTAGAAAGAGTGATTCTTGAGAAGATAATTGAGGAGGGAAGATCCAAATTTGAGCAAGATGTTGAAATACATGTGTAAACAGAATGGTAAGGAATAATAATTAAGTGTGATTTGGGATCAACAACCATGTGAGAGCTAGAACCAAGTTGATGCTTAGACTAATGAAGCGTTATGATTTACGGAGGGAGTTTGTAATGAAAGGATCTACGGTTGAAAGTGAATATCCTTATGAATGTTTCCAATGCAAAATAAGAGAGGCTCCAAACATTGAACATGTCTCTTGTTATTAGTGAAGCTACCCACATAATGTACGCTTCTACACTCTAAACATTGAACTTGCACTCTCTTACTATTTTCACACTCATAACTTTAGGTTTTTGAACCGATTTTCAATGGAAGCGAGGGTTTATCCTTTTTGAAATGATTTTCTATGCGATCGAACAATTTTGACGTTCGATCTAAACTCTAAAGTGTTGTTCACTTGTTCGGAAAATAAGAATTAGTGTGTTGTTGTAATAACCTTAATTGTAGGGTTGTAGTTTAAACAATGCCAACAAATATTTTTTGTATTGATTGCATAACACTACCCCCTAAAAGTTGTTGCATAGTAAGTTACTCCGTATTGTCCAACATGTTTTACATCTACTGTATAATACTCCTTCTGTATTTTTGTAGGAGTCGCATGTTGATCGGCACAAATATTAAGGAAACATTGTTGAATTTGATATAATAATAATACAAGTGTGGTATTTGACAATAAAGAAATACTCTGAATAAAAAACACAAGTGAGGTGTAAAAGTTATCAAAAACGGAATTATTTATGATTTAAGTGGCCCGTAGAAAAGTTAAAAAATAATAAACAATGGAGGAATGAGTGTAAAAGTTACCAAAAATGGGTTATGACGCCTAAAAAATATTGCTGGAAATAATAATTGTGAATTTGTGACTCTTAAAAAAAACACGGAGGGAGTAAATATTGTTAGGCAGTAAGGTACCCAAAAACACTTGAAAGTAACCCTGTTTCATGTAAAAGTTACGGAGTAACTATGTAACTTTGAAAAAAAATTATTTTCATAAGTATAAAAAGTTAATCAAAACATGGTAAAAATTATCAAAAAAATAGGTAAAAATAATCCTTATATACAATAAATTTATCGTACACAGGGATGTGCAAGACCTATTGATTGTATGACTTTCGTATAACAAAAAATCATGTTGGACTAAATCAAACTAATACCATTAGTTTGTAATTTTGTGTATATATATTTTTAAGGCAATACTCTACATGGCTATATGATCCTAACCTTAAAATATTGGAAAACATATTTGGAAAGTAAAGATTTGTGTTGCTTTGAGAAAATGAATACAATTGTGAGAAAATTGGTGCACATGATATGTTTAATTCTGTTGCTTAATCTCCGCTGAGAGGCATCAAAGACATCCATCAGTTGATAACTTCCTATAGGAAGACCTATTTTCACCTGGGTTTCAACTTTCAAGTTGTCATTAAACTAACGAACACATACAGTTTAAGAATCATTTGATCCGTTTTCTCCTTTGAAGGCTTTCACCTTTGACTAAAATTAACCCAACTCTTTTTATTTTGGTTAATGTCAAGTTGAAAGGCCTTCTATGGTCCCCACATTTAGTCGCATACTTGCGTATATTACGATTTCTAAATAATTGTCGTTTTTGTATTTTGAGATTTATCTTTGACCTTAATGTCTCTCAATATATTTAGTAAATAGATATAAAAAAATCATATCATAAAAGTAATTCTTAAAACGCATTACAAATTATCAAAGTCGATCGGTTTCTTAGAAATCGTAAAGAACATTATTTATTCAGAATAGAAGGGAGTATTACACACACACACAAATCGATGTATACATGTTTTTCCTTGACCCGCTACGAGAATTCCTATCAGGATTTTTACACATCTTCTAGAAATTTAACATAAAAAGTTATCCCTAGAAATTTAACATGCATGATCGATTCTTAAGGACATCCCTAGAAGATTTCCTCTTTTATTGACTTTTGGGGCACTTAATACTTTGTTTTGCACTTAAAACTTGTTTAACAGTAACTTAATAGAGCAAATTAACATTTGAGCAGATCACATGATTTTCTCTATCTTGCCTCCTTAACTTAAGATTAAACCAACACCAAATCATTTATCTTATCGATAACGGAGCGATTTGGACGATAGAAATAGGAAATTAGTATAATTAATCGTAATTCTCTCTAATCAATGATTAAACACCTTTAATAGGACGGGTTCGTACAAAACATAAAAAAAAGATGAAAATGGTAGTACTTAATAATAGAATAGAAGTACGTAATACTACCAAATCACATTATCACATGCCAACAATAATAACCCACCTTAAACATTTTGCAAAAAGTCTAAGGTGGGTCGATCTATCATTTTTGTTTCAATTTGTTGCTTAATTAATTTATTAATTTTTGGTTCAATTTGTTGTTTATTTAATTTTATTAATTAATTATTAATTGTATTATCTCACGGCAGCACAGTAAGGGGTTCTCACATGGAACCCTTTCTATTGCCATTTCGTCCACGTTCTTCAAAGCCAATTCCCCAAAATTTGGTGTTCTTTAAAACAATTTTGGTATGTACATGTATACTACTTGTATGAGAGAGATGGAGAGATTAGTAGGTGGTTTGTAATTGTCTTTAGCACCAAAATAGCTTTGAGATCGATTATCATTATGTGCACATATCGATTGGTCAATAGTACTTGTTCAGTTAGCCGATATTTTCACCAGACTATTAAATTGTCCTTCGTTTAACAAGTTGGTTTTTTGTAGTCGTATTCATGCTCCAACTTGATTAAGAGTATCGAAAGATTTGAAGTATGGTTATTAGGTTCATAGCTTCTTAAGTACAACTACTACTACTATATTTCAAATGTGGATAGACATTCATAAAGTTAAGGTAGTACAAAGTGGAAAATTTTGGTATTTAATACGTACCTTAAAAATATACCACTTTTGCATTTATTATCGTATGAAATTTTTATTTTAAATTACTACCTTAAACTTTCATTTTTTATTTATTTACTATCACTTTACATTTTTCTCATTTTAAAATTAAGATATCTCTTTTGTTTCTTAATTGTTTGAAGTGATTAAAAGTTCATTATTTTCCTTTTTCAATATGAATTTCATTGAGAAAGACATTTCAAAATAATTCATTTGATAATTCATAAAAAAATTAAATTTTTTTAAATAATATTTAATTCGTTTTACCTTTTTACAAATTGTTAAAAGCAATATCCCAATTGAATCCTTACACATAAATGAAAAAATGGGTTTTGAATCACTTAAATTGATTAAGAAACGAAATAGATATCTCAATTTTATAATGAGAAAACTCTAAAGTGGTACTCCCTCCGTCCCGGAATACTTGACTTGTTTTCCTTATCGGGCCGTCCCTTAATACTTGACCTGTTTCTAAAAATGGAAATATTCTAACAATATTATATTATTTCTCACTCCACCCCTATTAACCCACCTACCCCCTACTCCATACAAAAAATAATTAAAAATTCAACCCCTACTCTCCCCCAACGCCACCTCTTAACCCAGCTCCCACTAACTACATTAAAATAATAACCCACTATCAACTACTACCTATTAAATTAAATAAGTCAATTCAAGTTCCTTAAACTCTGTGCCGGTCAAACCAGGTCGAGTATTCCGGGACGGATGGAGTAGTAAATACAAAAAAAATTGATACAAAAGTGGTGTATTTTTAAGGTAATAAATACCAAAAAATCCTACAAAATATCCAATTAACAAATACGAGTACGTAGTACAAGTAGATCATACAAACATACTATGATTTTCCCGTATCTATATCGTATCGAAACTTGTGTTTGTGTTCATCATCGTCCAATAAAGGGCAATTGGAGTCACGGACAAGAATGCAAAGAAAAGGGAAGAAAGAGGGGTTTGCGTTTGCTGGTTTTTGACTAATTAATAATAATAATAATAATAATAATAATAATAATAATAATAATAATAATACAGCTCCCCCGGTATGGGAGGCACTTTGCCATGCAATCCGGGGAGATCATACATTTGTAAGCGGTACATTTGATGCAACATTTGTTACACTCTCTCTGCCTAGCTACTCTAAACCTAATCAATATGTGGAGTAGTAGTACTCATATATTGGTGGTGTTATCATGCATGTGCACATGTGTTCATAATCCACGTTTCGATAATCTTTTGCTTAAACGCATTTTGTATATGAAGTATAAACTTTTACATAAGACGGTGTTACACAAAAGACCACTTTAGTGTCATATACGTTAAGCACTGAAACCGATTAGTTATGCATTGGAACTAATTAGTTATCCAATGTAACTAATTAATTTAGAAATGTAACCAATTAGTTAAGTAATGGAACCAATTAGTTAAACAATCAAATTGGTCTTTTCAGTTAGACGGTCTTACACAAAAGTAGTTGTTTTGTATATATGATAGTGAAACAAGATAAATAATGTTGCATGCATATTATCAAAGGGTTTAAACTTTAAAGTAATATGAGTTAATCTTTGTTTAACCAATTATAGATTGATGATGATTGTATTAATATGAAAATGCAACATGTCATTATATAAAATTAGCTGAAATTTTGAATCATGTGGGTGTTTAATACGGAATATAGCTTAAGAATCTTAAGATTTTGTGAAGTTTTACTATACATTTGTTTGATTTATATAAATTTTTCCAATTTTACTAACATTAGTGTGGGAAGAGCCTCCCAAATATCTCGTAACGATCCCCCGCAATAATAATTGGGAGGGAAATGAAACCTAAACACCATAAACTCGCCCCGAATCCGGATTAGCCTTAATGGTGAATCGGGTGCTATCACCCCAAAAAAAAAAAAAATCTCATAACGCTCCAAGTCTCCAACGTAACCGTTATATCAAACCTGCCAAGTAAGGTTTGACTTAGTGAAATGTGTACAATCATGAAGTATTGAACTTGTGCGATCAAATCTCAATAGGGGCTCTTTAACGGGGAGATTGGCTAGGTAGTGATGACTTTGCCTTATGGCCACTAAATTAGAAAATTGAATATAACAGCGTCTAATATACTTCATACTACGTAACATACTATTAGTGTTTTTAAACTGACTAACCTTTAACCTCACCGAGTACTCCAATATTTGACATAGTAAAGATTTCACATTTTCATCTGAAGGTTATGAGTTCGAGTCTAGTAGATATCCTAAATAGAAGAGCATATAGTATATCCATCATTTGGGAAATAGAAAAACAACAATGATCATACATGAAATTATCCAAAACAGCCAAAATGAAAAAGAGAAGGAAGTATACCTACCTTGGGGAAGCCAACTGTCAAGTTGTTGAAAAATCTGGAAGCTCTCCTTACATCGAAATTCTAAATTAAACACCCCTCGTTCATTTTTTCGACTCTTGACTCTTGAGGCAGTTGCAACACCAACTGCTAAAACTAATCAAAACTTCCACTCTCCCCATCATTAAATTAATTATTTTATTAAAAAAATATATTTTTTCATATAAAAAAATAATATTATTAGAGTACTCCCTCCGTCCCGGAATACTCAACCCGGTTTGACCGGCACAGAATTTAAGGGACTTGAATTGACTTATTTAATTTAATAGGTAGTAGTTGATATTGGGGTATTATTTTAATGTTGTTAGTGGGAAATGTGTAAAGGGGTGGGATTGGGGGAGAGTAGGGGTTGAATTTTTAATTAGTTTTTGTATGGAGTATGGGGTAGGTGGGTTAATAGGGGTGGAGTGAGAAATAATATAATATTGTTAGAATATTTCCATTTTTAGAAACAGGTCAAGTATTAAAGGACGGCCCGATAAGAAAAACAGGTCAAGTATTCCGGGACGGAGGGAGTATTAGCCATTAGGTATATATGTTTAAAAAATTCATCCAAAAAATAAAATAATTCAACCCCTTTACTCTTCCCATCCCCTTTAAAATCCCCCCCTAACATGGTCTTTCACCAATCACCCTCACCACACTTTTTCACTACCAAAAATACAAAAACAAAAAAACTCACAAAAAATAATAAAATTATGGATTCAAAAAAGTCTAACAAAATTAGGGATATTGTAAGGCTACAACAAATCCTCAAGAAATGGAGAAAAGTTGCAAATGCATCAACAAAAAACAACACCACCACCGTCTTCACCACCCAAAACGCCGCCGCAACCACCATAAACAACGGTGGTAGCAGCAGCAGCAGCGGTGGAAACAAAGGCATAAAGTTCTTAAAAAAGACACTTTCATTTTCAGACAATTACTCTGTTTCCTCTGTTTCAGCAACAACAGAGTATGTACCAAAAGGTTACTTAGCAGTTTGTGTAGGAAAAGAGTTTAAAAGATATGTGATCCCAACTGAATATTTAGGTCATCAAGCATTTGGTATTTTATTAAGAGAAGCTGAAGAAGAATTTGGATTTCATCAAGAAGGTGTTCTTAAAATCCCTTGCGAAGTTGCTGTGTTTGAGAAGATCTTAAAAATGGTGGAACATAAACATAATCATAAAAACCAGAATCAAAGGGAAGAAGAAGAAGAGTCTTTTTACTTCCATGAAAGCTTTGAATTCCATGCATCTGATATTGATGTTATGAGTTCTACTTTAAGTGGTTGTTGTTCTCCAGATTGTGAACAGCTTCTTCAACCTTCTATTCCTCAATTGTGCAGATGATCCATCATTTTTAACAATGTCTTTCTTTTTTTTATTATTATTAATGGGTTTGCCCTTCCCCTCTTTATTTTTTTTGTTGGAGGAAAATGTATTTAAGGGGAATGAGGTAGATTTTTCCTCATTAGAACAAATTTTACAATGTTTGTTCTGTTTGTAATGGTTGATTAGATTTTAGTAGATCAGTCATTCATGTACTATTATCATCATTTTTCGCGTTAATTATCGTAATTTTTTTTTCTGTTACACTTTGTTTTTCACGGTTACCAATGCATATTTTTTTTAACATTAAAAAGTTGATAAAAATCCTAACATTATCTCAAACATAATATTACGTTATTTGTAATACGGGGATTGAAAATATATGGTTAAAGTTTCAACATTTGACCACAAAACTTAAAGGATAACCAAAAAAAAAAAAACATAAAGAGAGTACATTTTATTTTACTTTGTTCAATAAGAACCTATAAAAAGAACCGCAACTGAATAAATATTTGAATCGTTAATGATTTTAGAATACTTTATCAACTTATCTAGTTTTAGCGAAGATGGTTAAATATTCATACGAGAAACAAATTTGGATTCTAGAAGTGTTGAAATCAATTCCCTTTGGTTATTGTCAATCAACAATCCGTGACATATGGTGAGAATAGATGATTGAGAATTGAGAATTGTCCTTGAATTGTCCTTTCATTCTAAGCAATAAAAGTAAAAGTTTCACATGACATTATTTAT
Source organism: Spinacia oleracea (assembly GCF_020520425.1). NCBI lineage: Eukaryota > Viridiplantae > Streptophyta > Magnoliopsida > Caryophyllales > Amaranthaceae > Spinacia > Spinacia oleracea. Next base: position 132,750,620 of record NC_079487.1, read on the forward strand.
TTTATGAATTATGATATCAAATCATATGATTTGGAATAAGAGTAGAGTAAATGGTAATCATGTTGTAATTTTCTTTACAAACACCACGAGACAAGCTAAGCATCCCATGATAGTCGCATAACAATATTAACAAATGTGATATCTTAGGGTTCAATCTAATTTGTTCACTTTAAATTTACGATAAATTATTATTTATTCTTTTTTAATTAGACCAGATGAGAGGGGATCATAAAGATTTAGATGGAGTTAGAAAACCCCAAAAAGAAAAAAAAGGAAAAGAGAACCCTTTTCGGATAAAAACGACAATTTAGGTAATGTTGTAGAATCAATATATTGAGTGAACCACTTTGTTGAGGATTAAGAATGTTAATGTAATTTTAATTTATTCTTTTCTGTATTATTAAGTTTATGTACAATTTGAATTGTCAAAATATTAGACTTTGAGTTGTTATTAAAAAAAAACGTATCTTAGACCTTGAGTAGTTTATCATTTTCAAATAAGAACCCGGCCGATAATTGACATAATATGTTTGGCTCAAGTGCAGCTAGCTATTAAGCCAATATTATTGGTAGATTATGATTAATAAATAATAATAGAAGCTTAAGTGCAACATGAATTATTTCCTAATCAGAAAGTCAAAATTAACAAAACAATAATACTTCATGAATCATGAAGAAAGTGCATGCACGATACATATTAACCATCATTCATAAAGAATAATGCTGGCTCAAGATATAATTTGAAGAAAAGCAATAAAGTATTTAAGTTATGTATATACTCCGTACGTATTATAATAGTAATCCGCATTTTTTTTTTGGGGTCCGAATGAATATAAGGGCAATATAAAGTACAAACGATGGAAAAGAGGTTTGTTCAAATTTAAAACCTAATTTGCGCATCATACATGTCCTCAGTCTTAACCATTAACCACTAGAGCAAAACTTCATTATGAGTGATAATAGGAAATATGTCGATGTTCTTTTTACGTAACCAAATGTTCTTTTAATTATATACTAATGTTCTTAAAGTGCACCATGCTCTATGTGCACCATGGTCCACCTTCTAAATTGCGGATAATAGGTACTTCTTCCCTTAATTCAAAAAAAAAAAAAAAAAAAAAAGGTACTTCTTCCCTTCCATAAAGTTTCTCATATTTACCATAATTTGTTGTTAAGATATTAGATCAAACATTTATTCGTATCTTGTTACTTTGTTAGACATCATTGGATTTTAATTTCAATTTAAAATTTCTAAATATCAAATTTTTATAATTATTTTCACTGACAGTTAACCGTTAAAGTAGTGCATTAGAAAACACAAAAATTAAACAAGCTAGTGAGGAAATTTATGCAGTGAAGAAGTACTACTCTGTATATGTATATTCTGTATTATAAATAACACACTACAATAATTTGTATCTTTAATGACAATTTAATTACGACGGGTCAAAAACTCCGTTGCAAAAGCCTTTTGCGACGGGGCTAACAACCAAACAAAGACGGGAACAACTGTCGTAAATGTCTTTTATGACGGGTTAACGACGGCCTTCTTTTATGACGGGTTCGCGACAGGAAATCCCGTCATTAATAAACTATTATTGGCCTTTTATGACGGGATTTTCTATCGTTAATGGTACAATTTCTTATAGTGTTATATGCAGTATTTCGTACACATAACTAATTAATTATTCTAATTTCTTGAGTGTAAGATGTAAAATTGGCACATGAGATATGTTCAGATGAGTAGTTATTATTTGCTTATGTAATGGCCGCAAGGCAGGCTGTTATGCTGCAGAGCTGAGATAGTGGTAACTGTTGGATTATAAATCAACTAATTTAATTTTAAACACTTTCTTTAATTAATACTCCGTAGTACATTTTTTTAAAAAAAAAGTGGATGATTAAACTTACATAATACCATCAGCTCACATGCAGCTCTTACGTTAACTACTATCTTTACCAACTGAAAACATTTTGGGCCCATTTTGCATGTGGACCCAATTTCAGAGCCTTCTACAGTATTCCTATGTATTCCTACGGAGGAGGTATATATGGACTAACTAACCTGAGTATGATGGTTTAATAGGGTCTATTTTTCTTACCTAATAAAAAAATATATTACGGATAACATTAAATTAGCTACTACTATGTATTATTTTCATTTCATAAAGATATTTATGGTTATTATTTGTGCAAATATTAAGATAAAAGTAGAAACATTGGTTGAATATAATAAAATATAGATAAAGTAAGAGAAATGCGTAAAAAGGTGGGTGGATGTAAGAAAAAATGAATAAAGTAAGAGAAAGTGAGTGAAAAATTATAACTACTGTGGGGTAAGAAGGGTAAGGTAGTAAATTTTAATATCAAAAAATAGAATAAAACAAAGTTTTAAAGAACATTATTAAACGGACTAAAACGGAAAGTCTAAAGATCATTTTGAAACGTAGGTACGTAATATGTAGTATGTACAGGCATTGTTATCTTTACCGATAAATACGAGTTCGATTGTATATACTCCTTATGGTCCACTAAAATTAAAATGAGGGAGTATATATGTACGTTTACTGGATCTTATTAGAGCAACTCGATCCAAAGATTAGCTACAAGATGGCAATATTTAAGTTAAATATTGCCACAACAAATTTTTAGCTACGATGTGATGCGTTTAATCTAAGAAGGTTCACATTCGTTGGCTATAATAACTTATAGCTCCCTTAATATACAATTTTATTCAATTTCCCCCCTTCATACCTGCTCAAAAGAGCTATAATATATATCATATCTTGATAGTTGTATACGTAATTTTTATACCAACGGTACGCTAACTGCTCATACTTCATTTTAACTTTTTGCAAACATATACTTTTTTATATAGCCACTGAAGTTGCTCTTAGGCTTCATTCTATTCGACTTATTTTGTATGATAATTATATTATATGAACTTATTTTAACTTAACGTAACTAATCGAACTTATCTAAACTTAATAGCCACTGAAATAAGTCAAAATAAGTCGAACAAAACAGAACAGAACATAGCCTTAAAACTTAGGATTATATTCTAACTTGGCTGCTGCCCAAGGCCGTAAATTAAAACAATTGGTACAGCTAGTCCATCATTATCGTGAATATATATCTCTTATTGTACGTGCAAACTGCAAAAACTATATAGTATAACTAATTCCATCTTTGAAAGTTGGAACTATCAAGTTTTGTAGATCGAGTTATAGTACGTATATTATAAAACAGGGATAATATCATTGCATGAGATATATATCAAAACAGAACATGTGTAACAAACACAGTTACACAGACGAAGTAATCAGTAAAAATTAACGTTGTTGTCGAAAGTACGTTGTTCTTTCCCGAACATCACTGAATTGTGGATAAAGCTCTCCCTCAGTTCCTGGGCGAAAAGGCTACATATACTCCCTGAGTATAGAATAGTGTCATACACTGGGCTGTAATTGGTTTAGATTTATAAATTACATATGGGTTTGCTATTTTAGATTTAAATTTAAATTTCATGTGAGATTGCTTATTTGAAAATAACCAATGGGAACCCAGGATATAACACTGTTCCGGAAAATATTTGGTTGACCCTAAGGGTTAGCAACCCTTAAGATACATATAACATAAAATAATATATGAGTGTAATTAATTGGAGAGAGAAAGTGTTGTAAGGTGAGTTTCAATGCATTTGTAGCCAATCATAATTCAATGTTTAAAGGGTTACCAACCCTTAAGATTACTCCAGCTCTATCATTATCCCACTGTTCCATACCCAGGGTAAATGTGTATCAGCTTCCGTCCCTGGGTCGTCATCCTGCAACTTTTATGCATATTATTGGCTTCCCAATGTTAGTTAATTACTTTGCCAGAACAACACGTACTCAACTTCCCATGCATGCATGCCATTTGCTTATTTTTCTGATGAGTGATGTAGGATATGATATATGATAGGAGATATTTCTAACTGTTTTATTCAATTCACGTTCTCGAACTTAGACATGCCGCAGTACTACTTCATCAGATAATCAGAACCTATCAGATCGTCTGAAATTCACTTATACAGTACTACTTCATTAGATAATCTCATAACCTATCAGTTCGAAACAGGGCAAGGCTGGGACTTTACAGAGTTATTAAATTTTATATATATCCTTTCAAGATTTGAAATTGATAAGTGTATAATTAATTTTAGGCTTCAACCATCAGCTTAATAAGCTTTTGATAGCTAGAGTTGGTGTTTTGTTATGGTATCAGAGCCATCATATCGGTTCAAATCTCATCGATCCACTCCTTCTTTTGAAGTAGAGGTCCATGCTGCATCCACATTTGGGTTTCAACGTACCATCAGTTTAAGCTTTTGGTTAAGTTGGGTATTTGTCTGAAACCAACGCCTTTAATTAAGTATGATCAAGTCACTTTTGATTGGCTCAAATGTGTGCTAGTGATGAGATTATATAGTATACTCTTTTGTCCTTTAAAGATGCCCCATAAAACTTTTTAAATTATAATATTTCATGATATACAATTTAAAACATTAATATATCTGGATCTACACAAATTCTTATTTACAAAGGTTGTACAATAAATATTGTACACCAGAGTAAAAGTTAACTCAAAATGTTTAAAAGTTAAGCTTATATATGTAAAAGTTATCAAATTTTATTGATAATTTTTTTCATTTTAATAAAACTTATTTCTTCAAAATCACTAATAATGTATAAAATTAATCATTTAACTCTTTAAAATGTTTATTTATCAACGTTTTTTACTAATATAAAAGTTAATCAAAACTAGGTTAAAGTTACAAAAAAATGGGTAAAAGTTATCTTGGTGTACAATAAATTTATTGTACACCTAGTGCGCGCAAGACCTTTTATTGGATCTAAAGTTGAGATTACAAAAAATATAAATCGAAAAGATTCTAACAAGATTATATTACTTCTTACAATTTACAAAGTACGTAGTATATCACTAAAAAAATTTACTTTTTCATATTTAACCTGTAAGATAGTAATTGGACAATCTTTTGAAAACGGGTCAGAATAAATACGTAACCTCTCAAATAAGAAACCCTTAGAAATTTTAAAAAATTGTAGTATAAATGTCGCATGATAGGGTGAGGAAAGTGGTGGGTTAAGATTAAGAACCAATTAAATTGAATGTAACCGACTCCATCTCCATGCATTACTTTTACGTGACATATTATTTGTTGCAAGTTGTAACATCAACCATGCAGCTTAAATCATGCTGCTATTTTACTATTCGCCAATCGCCACACTTCCATACAATTCTGATAATCTATTATCTATTTATCTATACCCCGTCAGAAAACTGGATAACTTTGTTTTTTTTTCCCACATTTATTAAGAATATAACAATTCACGACAGTTGTGAATCCTTTACAGTGGCTTCATAGAAAACAAATAAAGAAAGGCATGCAACTAATCTGAGCCTATATACACATAAATGTTTTTTTTTCTTTTTTTCTTTTTGGTGTAACACATAAATGTCTTTAAATGTTCATAAATATATGCAAATTACAAGCTGAGTGAAAAAAATGTGTTTATTAGGGTTGACTTTTGCTCTCTAGCTAAATCAAATACATAGTTAAGTTTCTAGTTAAATGATTATATATTTTAATACTGACATTACCAATTTTAAGCATATGACGACCTCGATAAATTTACTTTTTTTTAGTTGCAAGAAACAAGTTTCTGAACAGTTTTATATGTGTGTTTCCTAAATTCCTCATATACTATCAATAAAAGATTAACATCGTAAAACAATAGAACTACTACGGTTGTACGAATTTGCCAATAGCAAATTTAGTAAAACTACTATAGTCGTACTCATTAATAGATGCATGTTTATTGTATATTTCTAGTCATTGACTAATTATATAGTTGTTTATGTATAATGAAAATACAACATTGACTGTTCATGTGGCCTACATTTAAGTTCATATGACTGTACTTGATGCCCATATTTAATAACATTTTTATAATAAAACCATCAATTATTTACAAAAATAAACTTTCCAATCTATCACTGAGAATATGAGATTAACTCGGTAGACCTCTTTTAATATAGCAAAATTAAACCTTTAACAATATTCTATGATTCTGGTATTGAGTCCAAAAATAGTAAAGGAATGTATGTGTATCAGAGATTAATTAGCCTCCCCAACTTTTCAAGGGATTTGCATGGTTGAAGATCAACCTCTGCATAGAGATCACCATATTCAGTAATCGTCCCAGATTCACAGTCTATAATCTCTTCCATAATGAAGCCTCTCCTACACCCTTGTCGACACATTCAACAACCCCGAACACCCTCCCTTACCATGAAGATATAAACCAACTAGTACTATATGCACGCGATGCGTGCCGATATTTTCAAAAATCTGATTTGATCTCTCTAAACAGGGTTCTTTTTCCTTCCCCTGTTCTTCTTACGCCAACCTCGTGCACGAGCACGATGAAAGCCATGAGCGTAGCGCGGGGTAGGAACATCCGACGGCTAGTATTACTCAGAGCTCATCATCATCATCGTAGATCGTTAATTTCATACAGGAAATTCAAGGGTCCAAACATAAGCTACAATGAGCCATCCTATAAAAGATGGTGCAACCCACATACAGAAAAGGTACCGAGAGGATCCTTACCTGTTTATGTGGGTCCAGCCGAGAAGAGGTTTATCATCCCAATGTCATTTTTATCGATGCCAGATTTCATAAGATTAGTGGAGAAAGTGGCTGAGGAATTCGGGTTTGAGCAACAGGGTGGGCTGAAGATACCCTGTGAAGAGGATGACTTTGAGGAGATTATGTTTAAGTGCTTTGAAATTCATAAAACCATATCCAAAACCAGAAACAGAATGCGGGCGACACGAGGTTAGAAATTTTACATTCACTTTATTCATTCCATAATATATATAGATCTTCATTCTAGAATTCATAAAAACAAAAAACATTGGAAATCAGATGAAAAACATAGGATTGTCACTTATTATGAACACTATCTAATGCTTCTGACTAAGTTTTACCAGATATCAGATCAACAACGTTGAAGAACACAGGGGGGTTGCTGGCACTGCAATCGAGGAGGTGGTCAGCACCGGGAGCAGAGAGGTTGGCCAGGAGCAAGAAAGGATTACGATCATGGCACATTAATGTTTAATAATGTAGTGATTTTTTTTAGTGTACCATAATTGTTGTGAGAGCCAAAATATGACATAGCGCACACAGTTTTCTACCATCAGTTTTTTTGACTTGTATGTTAGGACACAAAGGAGTATCTCTTTGATTCCATTTCTTCCTCGTTATGCAATCCGAAGGATATTCTGGGAAACAAAGAAATAAATTAAGAAACACAACCCACGAATCCATGATAGCATTATGTTAGAGAGAAAAAAGATGTTTGTGCTCACATCTACTCTTAGTTTCTTGAGTAACGATCAACAAATGCCTTTGCTTTCTCAGGAGCAAAAAAACGTGCCTGCATATGACAACACAATAGGGTAAAACTCTTAATCATATGTCAATCACGACAAACAAACCATAGATTGGCCTGAACGCTAAAATTTGCAGACATTTGATTTGAAGAAAGTGATATTTATATATAAGCATTCTGTTGAAAGAGGGAAATGTTAAATATTAATCTATAAAAATCTAGAAATATGTGATTGTAAATATCTAGAATAATCTTAGTAAATATCAAGGAGCTAGCCTAGAAAAATCTAGTAACTAAAATGTCTAGAATTATACTTAGAAAAATCTTGATAAATGAGGGGAGTAGAAGAATCTAGAAACTATAATACAACAACTATAAATAGGTTGTATTTGCATAAGTTTAGAGGTGAGCTAATCAATAGAGCTCCCACAAAATATGAGGGGTAGAAACAAATATTCTACCAAAACAAATAGTGGTGTACAATTCTTATTAATGTAATCAATGACAACAATGCAATTTTGTTATATAATTGAGGTCCATCAAAACTTCCGCGTGCGTCCTCAAATTTCTATCAGGAAAGCCTTGTCCATGGCCGATTCATATTAGCTACAAAACTAAAGAGCATTCTGTATATTTTACTACCTTTGAGCTAGTAGGGGTTTTAACCTGATGATCGATCAACCAAATCATACTTGCATATAACAAAGTCCACCATATCATTTTAGTAGGGGTTTTAACCTGATGATCGATCAACCAAATCATACTTGCATATAACAAAGTCAACCATATCATTTGAAAAAAAAACATAGGTGAAGAGTGATTAGGAAAGCACGAACACAAAGCTCACTAGAATGAAGATAATTTTCATCTACCATTCTTGTCGAATTTCTAATTCCAAAATAAAAAGTTTAACAAATATATATTTTTGAATAGTAAACCTAGATTTTTTTTTCCGAAGGGACTATGAAAAGACTATGTGATCAAAGTCTTTGGTTAGACTAAAGAGTTCTATCATATGCACGATTAAAATGCTCAAGTGAAAGCTGCACCAAAACTGTCCAGGTAATAAGCATGGAAAACAACTAACATGGAAGAATGTAACCAGAGGACTTAAATGTCTTACTTGTATAAACATCCGCTCTGCATCTCCAACAATGCCATTTTGTTTCAATAATATCCCCTGCAAACACATGAATTCTTCTTATTGATGTACTTTTACTATTGAGAAAGTAAATAGGTGTAGAAATCTGATGATTCTGAAGACAAATATAAGCATGACATTTTTTTACCAACTGATAGATATGAGCTTTTCCTAGTTGTAGCCTGTAAAGTAGGCTTCTCAGTGGTGATAACCAAATCTCACGCAACATACCATCCAAATGGTCAATCAGGATCCTAGCATCCCTAAGAAACTCCTTGATAATTGCAAAGTCTTCCCGACATCATTTTCCACAAACTTCTAATTTCTAGTGACATGCTATAAGGTTATTACAAGGTTATCCCATGCATGACTAATAAGTAATAACATTTCCCACTTCCCAGCGATAACAAGTGTTAGGTTTCCATCATCATTTATGCTCATGGAAGCCACTAGGCAACTTATTACTTAACAACTGAGATAGAGTAACAATCAGATAGCTACAGAAATATACTATGAAAGCCACGAATTATGACTTAATTCCGGAGTTAGATTATTAGAAGAACACGCTTAGCGAGTCAATCACCAGGAAAACAAACAGAAATTACTGTTCAATTAAAGCCGTCTATAAATTTCAGCTTTCTCAAAATGCATGGAAGATGTTGAAAGTATCACCTTAGCTAAGTAACCCCGAAAGTCACTAGGATGACTAGAAATCAATTGGTCGTAAACAGATATCGCATCGCTGATATGACCCCAATCTGAGTAGGCTTTTCCAAGCAGCAGTTCAACCTGAACAACAGATATCATAAATCTGTAAAGTCACTATAAAGTAAAAACTGTAGATTCCAATTCGAATGGAAAGAAGCTCTCATGCTAAAAAGAAAATGGAACAGTTGAACGCAATAACCCCCCCCCCCAAAAAAAAATCAGTTGAATCAGCAAGCTGAGAGCTGGACCGAAAAAACCAAGATGCAGAAAATGATCATAATTCTGAGAGCACATAAAATAAGATTAAAAACACATAAAGGCAACAAACAGAACAGAAATTCAGACACTCATCCCAGAAGAAAACAAACCAGTGCTCATGGTAGGTTTATATCAGATAGATCTTCACTTATACTCTGTGCAAGACACACCAAGAAGGCCTCACCTTGGACAGAATTGAAATACAGACTAGCATCCTAATTCTCAGTTCCAGAGCAATTAGCATGTGCAAATAGGAAATACTCTCCCATAAAAAGTTAGAAGTTTACGAAAATTCTATGTCCATAAAGAATTATGAATTCAGACTAACTTGGATTGGATCCACATCCAGGGTGTCATTTCCCTCTGAAGTCTTTTCAGTCTTGATAGTGCTATCACTTAATTTTCCGTTATTGAGACGTTCACGGGAATCCAGAAGGACCTGAACAGCCTACATCCAGAAATAGAAATAAAACAAAGTCAACATAGAGATATAAGTTACGTATTAGAAGTAAAACAAAAACAAAAACAAAAGACAGATGAACGATTCAGTTTTTCTGACAAAGTCTCGAATGAAATGATTCATGCAATGATTTTAACATCAAAGTCTCGTTGCTCAAGACACTTAAATATTCAGAAACAAAATATGGTGCTAGCTACATGTATTCAGCTACAACAATAATGATGCATAATAACAAAATCCAGTTTAATTACTAGTAACAAATTATACAATAATCCTTACAAACATCAGATTGAGCAAAATCTAAGTTTGGATTATGATGCATAAATCAAGGGTCTCTTGGCTAAAGAATGCTTTCACAAATGTCCAAAAAATGCATATCAGTGTGCATTGTGGATCACTAAGATAGGAACATGCCTTTTCCAATATTGAACAAGACTGCAGACTGTATACTACAAAGTCTTGAATCAAGCACTCTAGATGACCTTCTCCAATATTGAATTACACCAAAACCTACAACTCCTCGAAGGATAAAGTATATAAGTTAAGCCATGAATCTCCATCCAATAATTGATGGCTAGATGCACTCGTGTGTACAAATTGAGGAAGATTGGGTATCTTAGCGTAACAATACCATCTTTAAGACCTGGGATTTTAAAATTTATTCCAATTAATATTGTTTAAGATGCTGAAGTAAGACCGTCATGGAATACTGTATATCGAGTTACTCTACACAACAGAAAGAAACAACTAATATATGATTGAACCAGATGACAAACCTCGTCTGGCTTCTTAGCAGCAAGTAACGTATTCGTAAGGCCGCGCAGAACTTCAAAATCTATACCTTTGGTCACCTTTAAGGAAACAGAGCTTTTTACTGTCAGCATGCATATAGCTAAATAGCACCAACAAAAATTAAACGTATTATGGTATTTCCTATATAAGACAATTATAAATCTTCATTGAAATTAAATTAAATACAAAGGAGGTTGCATCTCTGACTCTCTGAGTACCCAGAACAATAAAAGTGAAACAGCCATTAATTTTCCTACGTTATTAGAAAAATGTTGATGTTTTGTAATAGCACATTGTTTTTCCTTCTAGGCTTCCAGCACTCTCTATCTAAAGAGACTCATTTTCACCTATGATGAGTTGATGAGCATAATGCAATATAGTTAGTGTTACAAAAGAAGCATGCTCGGCAGTTCTGGTTTCATATATCATCGTTACACTTTGAAACTTATATTAAGTTATAGTTCAGGGCTCAATAAATTATGGCGTCACTACATGTATTCCGTTTCATGAGAAGTAGAGAATTGAATTCCAGTTCCCTATACATTGTTTAAGTTAACCTAGAGAGGGAATAGCTGGTGTCATAGCATATAAGAACCCCTTCTCCAATTAAACTAATTATAAATGAGTGCAGAAAAAAGAAAATTCACAACCAGAAGTGAACGTTCATGCATGCATCTTAACTCTTAAATACTGAAACAGAAAATTGCCTTATCAACCAATAAAGCTTAAGACGGAAACTGAATATTTTTTAGAGGAACACCCCAATATAGTGTGCGAAGTCCTTTCGGGAAGGAATACTTAAGAAGTAGCTATCCTTAATTTAATTGCTAGATAAAAGGATTTTGTATTATTTGTACAACCTACAGCTAACAGGAAATACCAAAAGAAAGCTAAAAATAATATTTAAGCATAAAAACCTTTGCTGAACTTTTGTAAGCTGCAATACTTCCATCATAATCTTTGAGCTCGTATTTTATCTCCCCCAGCAGGCGAAAGACATCTGGGTCACTTGGTTTCTCCTGAAGAGTCAGAACAACATAGTGCATACTTCAAATTGTCAAAGTCATTTGAAACACTTAACGAGTATATCAACAACAACTAACAAACAACCTTTGTCAAATCCTCGAGATAAGTAGCAGCCCGAGCATATTCTCCAAGTTCTGCTAATGTCACTGTAGCTCCCTGAACAGCAACTTAGGATTATAACAATAATTGCCAGATATTATTTTAGGCTGAAATGCAAAAATAAGTGACTGATTTTGCTGAAAATATCAAGATTTCGTTCGGCTGCAAAGGCTGACAAGTCAAACCTGATTAAATGAACTATGTGTTTAATAACCTTTTTCCTTAACTAGAACTCCCACAAATTTGTGCCAAATTAAAATGGAGAACGCATAAGAAGCCAACAAAACTTGGCATAAAATCAATGGTAAGGTTTTTGGTAGAAAAACAGTCACTCGATTTTAAAAAATGTCCAGAATCAAGAATAACAAGTTCAGGAAAAGACAAGCATATACACATAAGACGGAAATTTTAAATTAGGAACAAAAAATTAGAAGAATTCATCACTCACTTCAAGAGCAACAGGATCTTTAGGCGAAGAGCTCAGGGTTGCCTCATACTGCTGAAGCCTACTCTGCCAACATACAAAAATAAACCCTTGTCAAGAGGGAAGAAACTTTGATAAATTCCTCCAAACAGTTTCAACATGATCAACAGAAGCAGGTTGTGGCAAGAATACAAGATAATGTTAAACCATGGCGAAGCATAAACCTTGGGCAAAGCAATCATGAGAAACCATGGACAACCAGCTACTGCTTATACAGTTATAAATCTTATAATCTGCTCCGTGGTTTTAGGGTTTAGGGTCTAAGGGACCACCCAAAGATGATTGATTAGCTAGTAGCCTAGTGACGCGTTAACTTGAAAGATGATTACGTGCTTTGGATTGCTTAAATATAAGTCAGAAAGATGATTACATGCTTTGGATTGAACAGCAAGAACACATTGTAACATATGCCACTTTTACTACAGTGCAAACAAATTGAAAGTTTACTAACATGAGCATTAGCCTCACTTGTTATCATTGCCAGTTTCACAACTGAACCAAAAGATCAAACCCTGAAAACACTCCCATGGCGTAATTTGGACAGACTGGCAACTCAGATTAGGCCTTGGCAAGTTGGAGCTTAGGAGGAGGAAGGGACAGGGACATATAACAGGTTGTTGCGTTTGAAGTAAGCACCGCAGAAGAGCCCACTTCCTCCAGAAAAAAAAAGGCCACCTAGTAGCCTAGTGACGCATTAACTTGAAAGTTGAAACAAAGAGTTGCACCATGTCAGCCTTGGCATTTGACAACTAACAACTTACTGGTAACCAACCTAGTTCAGAAGCTTTGGCATGGCCTGATAAATGAGTACGATACAAGCTAGAAATAGAGTGCAGGCCTTAGGCCCAAGGGTCCACAAACACTTTTGGAATGACTATTCCTAAGAGCTGTCTTAGATTTAAACCAGATATGTAACGCTTAACTAGGGCAGCCAGGACTAGCAGTAGCAACTCATAATTATCAACAAGCCAAGAAATATCAATATTCAATTAACTGGCTCAAGGATATTCATGAACATTAAGTTATAGCCTTGCATTATTTTACTTGAAGTTATACAAGGGACAGTAAGCTGAAAATGACCTTTCGCTGTTTACCTGAAGATATGCTGTCTCTTCTTTAGACAGCTTTTTACTGACTGGGCCATTGTCTTCACTGGAATTTAGGCTGCAAAATTAGGGAGAAGCAAAAAAACACCAAGACAAAAAAAATTCACTAAGATGCACTAATGGTAAATTTAAATGGACAGTATCCACAAAAGACAGATGTATACATATCTATTGGCACACATGTGTATATCAAAGAAGCCAAAACATACAGAGCATAAGCATCATGAAATCAAAGCCAATAGATGTCTGGATTCACTTCTTGAGACCATCTAGCACAAAGAATGAACACACACAGAAAACTACATTCCACTAATCCACTGTATAAATAGTACATATAAATTGCTAAACAGCATATAATAGTAGACTTGTTCAGATACTAAAAGAATGTGGATGTGAATGTGAATGTACAAAGAAAAACCAATAGTAATACTCTAACTAAAGAAGGATTTTAGACTTGATTAGCTCAAATTTCTCTGAGACAAAATGAAGAAAAATCCCACACCTAAACAAAACACAACTTCCAATAACAGGAGCAAATCTTAATGATGCTATAGTATTAGTACCTTCCAGATGGTAGAAAGTCTCCCAGAGCAAAAACAAGGCCAAAGACCACAACAGCAATTCCAACTCCGATCTATCATAGTTTCAAATTTCATTCAGAAAAAGCATAGCACTCGCGGGAACTCTACCAATGCTCTAACAAATGCATGAGACAATTTTCCAACTCAAACCTTTGTCCCGAGCCCAATTGTTTTCTGCTTTGGCTCCATTGGTGCATCATAATCAATTGCCCCATACTCTATCGTCGTCTCTGATTCTTTCTTTTCAAGAGCTGACCTAATAATAAATCAGAACTACATATTAAGATTCTTCCGCAGGATGAAGCAAATGGGAAAGAGAACCCCAGAAATGAAAGGAAAGAAGCATTATCTTATCACAAACAGAAACTGACAACATTTTAATTCATCAATACAAAGGAACAAAGTTGTTGTACTTCATAGCATACGTGGCAGCATAGACTGAAAGTCTAAGAAGTAAGGTTTTAAAGATTTTTATCTTAGACATTCAGAATTATGTTTAAATTACAGCTTAAAATCTTAAAAATAACTTAAAAACAATCACATTGTATATTCCCGAGGAACGACAAGTTGCCATAGTAACGATTTCACTCCCGATAATTCATTATCCACACAAGTCATCATTTCATGGTCTAGAATAATCTTTTTCGTCAACTAGCAATGCCAAGAATGCAACTGTTAACTTTTGCTAGATCTTGAAAACATTAGTAATAGACTAATAGCAACAAGAGGAACTAGAGAGAGAAAAGTTGATACCCCTTCAGGAACATAGGTTAACCAAGCCTCATCATCTGACACCTACGTAGAAAATCCAACAGTGCTCCAAAAAGTGGGACCGGGAGAGATGAGAATAACAATATTTGTACCAACCACAATCAGAAAATTGGACTTCAGAAGTGCATTTCCCTCCGATGTACTCCCAGAGTCCCAGTATAAAAAATCAAATTAAGACTCGGTTTAATTAAATAAATTTTCCTAAGAGAAATAACTAAGTATTCATTTTATTACATCGGTTATTAATTGGAAACTTGGACATATGTACTAAGAACGTTTGATAAAAAACAATCACAACTCAAGACAGAGAACCCATATGCTACAAGGATGCATTGCGGAGTACAAGACGTTACTGGCTCAGAAAACACAAGGTTCATTTTCAGATGCTGAATATCACTGATGCAGTTCTAATATTAATTAACTAACCAAAATTGTTTTTGAAACTAAAGTCCAGATGCTTCCAACAACCACCAACTGTAAAAGTAGGTAAAATGCCAGAAGATTGCACCTTTTGACAGCTTGAAGCTTTCCCTCGAACTCCAAATCAGAAAACGTTTGCGTATACTTTTTTTCAGGCTTTGAACCCACTCCTGGTGCTTCTACAAAAACCACAACCTATGATTTAAGTGAAGGCAATGTAGAAAAAGGAACATGGAAAGAAAGTACGCCACGTAGTAAATAATTAGATTAACTTCTTAATAGAAATTTATTATAAGGACGTAATATGTTTATTGGCAAAAAGATGTCTACACAATAGTCCTCATATAATGACCTAGGAAAGGAAAATAATCCGACACAGGAAAAAAGACACCGAACTTCTCAAAATGGAAGCATCATACAATTAAAGCTCCGACTTTGAGAAAATCCTCTTGCAATTATCTTTTGTAATAGGTAAATGCTTCTATTCAAAACAAGTAAAGAGGTAAGACCCACTTACGACCAGGCATGGAGCTAGGTTTCGTATTTGCTGATTTGCTGCATCAAAGAAGATAGAAAGGATAAGAAAGTGCTATGAAAAATCCACAGGTAACATTATCAAAAAAGATAAAAGCAACTTATTGGGAATAATCTTCATAATCAAATCATCAAATAGACTTTGGTGTCTACAAGACACTGTTTGTTTCTTCTCTTTCCACAAAAATACTTTGCACAGATTCTATACTATACACATAAGTCCAATCCTTGAAACTTCCAGAAACATATGAATGTATGAGAATAAGAAAACACCTAAATTCAAAATTGAGAGACATAGAACTCCCAGAATATAGTAGTGCCAAAATACTCAAAACAATAAACCACACGTCCACCTGACCGAATCCTTGCCCCCTCAATCCGAGTCCAAGTAATAACTAGCATAATAACAAGAAATAAAATTCGTCACATATATCCTAGTATCATTTCAAAACAATTTTAAGTTTCTTTAGAGTAGACAAGGATTGTGAATCTCACCTATGCCACGTTGCCAACATTTTACATTCTAACAAACATCAAAAACCTCAGATGATACAAGAGAAGTTGTCTTCAACTCTTCATTGATACTCCCTCCGACCCAAACTACTCGCTACACAATCCTATTCGGGACATCTGAATTCAGTTGTTACTTCTTTATGGCATACTTTTCTCTCTTCCTTTTCTCCGTAGTTGATCCCCAAATTCACTCACTAATTTTCTTCCTTCAACTTTTTCAGTATAAACTATAAAGCATATGTAACACCTAAATTGAGACAGATATCATTACTTTTTTATTGGTACCAACTTAAAGTTACTTCGTATGTTTTAACGATACAAATACACTTCTATTTGGTACTCATTGGTACCAGTAAAACACTTAATATTATCAATAAGAGTCACTCGCGTTTATTTAGGATGCAAGCATTATGGTTTAGACTTCCTCATATATTGTTTTTGTGCATTCGCTTCTTTAATCATTCTAGTAGAGTAGTAGGAAACAAACCACTGAAACAGCATTATAATTGCACACAACTCATTCATGCATTAACCAACTTACAACTCATTCATGCATTAACCAACTTACAACTTATTCATGATTCATGCATTAACCAACTTACAACTCATTCATGCATTAACCAACTTACAACCCACTCAAAAGCACATATACATCATTAGACTTAGAAATTTCACCATAACTACGGAGTAATTAACTAACCTTTGCTTTGAAGTGCTCCATTTTTTCGTCTGAAAAGATTAAACACCCAACTCAGCCAAGAAAATGAAAAAAATGCAATCAGCAAAATTTCAAGTACCCATGATTGAAGTATTTTAACTAATAAATAAAAAGTAAAGTAAAGGGGTTACACTATTAGAATCATCTTGAGAGCCGAATCCACGAGGATTATCTGAACATTGAACACGAAATTGAGAACGATTGCAGCGTTTGATTATGAAGAAGCGCGAGTAATTCAATGGGGTTGCTGCAACCCACATTATTAATTCTGGGAATTGCTTTAAATTTCAATTTTCGTACAGATTTCTGGGAGTTCACCCGTTTGATTAAATTTTGATTAAAAATCTACAAAATCAGATAGATAGTTGCCAGAAAGTAGAAACAAGAGTGGGTGATGAACAACGGATAACATGAATAAAGGATCAAAGGAAGGGAAATTGCTAAATTTCGATTGGGTTGTAGTTTAAGCTGGTTTTCAGTGTGATAAAAGAGAGTGGAGAGGATAAAGAAAGAAAGCTGTTTGCCGGGAATTTTGTTGATTCGGGGTTTCTGGATTTCTGAGGAAAATTTTAGAATTAATTTAGTGGCCAAATTTTAAGGGTAATGATATTTGCGGCCCTTATGAAGTTACGGGTGTTATGGCTAAGCCGCTTAGGCTAAGCCGTTAAGCATCATCAATATTAATAACACCGCACGCATTTGAGGTCGGCTTTAGCAGAAAATGAGCGATAATGGCCAAATTTTATGCACAAACCCGATATAATTGGGCAGGGTTGGTTTGGGCCTTCAAGCCTAAACTCATGCTCAAAGCTAGGGGTGTTAAATCGGGTCATCAATCGGTTATGGGTTTGGTATAATTGATTCGGGTATAATCGGATATTGTAGTTGTGCGGAGCCATTATGCTTATGTGGATTGAATGTGAAAATTTTGTTTTTCGGATCACTTCGATTTTTGTTAGAAATCAGTTGGATCGGGTCAATTTTTGAAAGCCCTACTCAAAGCCAAAACTTTTTTTCAGAATTTCAGACCAAGTTGAAAACTCGTACTTTACAAGTACTTTCTAACTCTAGTTTCAGATGAGCTTCTCCCCACGGCGATAGGGACTCGACCTGCTCCTACCCACCATGGGGGGCCTGGTTTGGGAAATAAAGCTCTTCTGCTTTCTACTGCCGCCAGAGCTCCAAAATCGATGAAAAAAGATTGCTTAGGTTAAACGACTTTGTTCCTTCTTAGTTTGCCTTTGAAAGCGAAATTGAGGTAGACGGGATTTGCTTAAACTTGAGTTCCCAAACCGGATACGGGCGACTACGTTCCCGTCTCGTCAACCCGGCCGGCCGAAAGAGACGAATCCCCGGCCGTCCTATGACCCAAAACAAAAAATGAGACTTACGGCCGCTGTCTCTCACATGGACCCAGTGAAATTGAATTCTCCAGCATTCGGCGTCTCTATAACCTAGACAGTTCATCTCTCCCCTTGTTAAAATGCATAATCAAACAAAATGAACATTGGCCATTTCTTCTGTATTCATTGCTGTGAAGACTAATTATCAACTCGTACATTTGTTGACTCTTATTACCAGAAAGGATAACCAACCAGAGTTTTCCCCTCTTGAAATTCTCAACAGAACTGCCGATTAAGCAACAGGCATACAGTTTCTACAAACTCGCAGCACCATTAAATTTCAAAATTCTCAACATGCTACAAGAAACAAACCCAATCCAGGTATATACATTAGCTGGAAATCCTGGAACTGTGATGGCCTGTACCAGGTCAACTCTCAAAAAATGAACCTTGAAAGATCTGTGTTTTTCATGCAGACGACTTTTTGGTGCTAATTGTCCTTGTGAACATCCTTCTGGTTAACCTGTCCTTCCACTTGCTTGGGTTTAACTTTCTCTGCTGCCCTACAGAAAAGTTACACCCTAGTCAAGCAACAAGTTTAAAGAACAAAGTGAAGACAATAGGAGAGACAAACTAAACACACGAAGAACAAAAAATCTTCTAGATCATGCCTTTTATTACTAACTATCAAGTGCACCAGACATGGTCTTACAATGAAAGGAGACTAGTTAATATCACTGAAATATTGATTAATTCCAGGTCAATGAAGAATGAGCTAAGGCTAATTCAACCCCTTTGTGTCACTTGGACCATTTTACATCAGAAATACACAAGACTAAATGATGACTAATTTGACAGTGAGCCAGGTATTTGAACTAAAGCTTGTAAATTCTTGGATGGGAATAGATAAAACCAATATGTTACAGCCTGATTAGTAACAGAGATTATATAGTTAAGAGCAAGGAATAATGTGTTTGCAGACGTGCAGTGACATAGATGTGATAGTCACACCCTCCTTTTAGGGTCATTCACTTGCCTGTGAAACTTGTGATATCTCAAACATCATATTCATAGAGACGTAAGAATACTCGGTGACAACGAGCAAGGAAACAGTGTATAATTGCTCATTGGTGAGACATTGTTATGCACCAACACAACCTTGACACGCCCACACACCCCTACTGGTCTACTGCAGGTGCCACAAAAAGCACGGCAGGCACCACAACACCACCCCCAACACAGCAGAGGAAGTGGAAACACTAGCAAGGGCTGTAGGAGCTAACTGACAAAAGGAGGACAGCAGAGCATTAAATGTGTAGTAATCTGGTAGTACCAAAAAAAAAAAAAAAAAAAAAAAAAGGAAAGAGAAAGGCAGGGAATTTTGGTGTTAGGAATAGAGATTTGTAGCCTAAAGCTACTGACATGGAGATTTGTAGCCTCAAGCTACTACTTTTGTAACCCTAAACTCTGTTCTAAGTTCTTCCCTTAATCAAAGCAAGCAATTTTTCTTCCTGAGTTTACTTGTATCTGTTAGCAGGTGTTGAGTTCAACTCAAAAATGGGCCACTTGCCCACCCATGTTTAACTAGTGATTTAACTGTTTACAATCTTCAGAGGGGGAAAAAATTTCTCTCCACTATAAGCAAATGTGCCTCTTTTTAACATTTTCATATTCGAAGTCTGAGATAACTACAATGCCGTATAGGCAAACACATAAGAATCATGGATATATAAGGAAATAAGGAATATACCAAGGAAGACAAGATTCACGGATGGAGCAAACCTACAACAAAGCATATACCAAGGAAGACAAGAATTGTGGATGGAGCAATGCTAATTTCAAAGCGAAACAGGCAGGGGACAGGGTCAACATGGTTCACTTGAAAAAAAAGATGGCTTCCTGCTACTCTCTGCCTATGTAGCAAAAGCCTCAGGGAATTCCCCTTCTCATGAACCCAAAGGATGTCAAACATGAACTACATATAGTATATAGTATTTGATCAAAAGGTTTTATAATGATCGATTAACAAGCTGTGTAACAACAATAAATGTTCAAAACTAATAACTCCGCCACTGCCGGTTCCAAGCCCGGACAAAGAATGAGGGTTGTGTTAAGTTCGTGGCAACCAGTGTAAAACTTTATCACATCCATGAGCATGAACCAATTCACCAAATCAACAATAATAACAACACAAAACAGCTCCTCCCATCAAGAAAGGGCACGAGGAGGTCCAAATGTACGCAACTTTACACTAATTTATAGTTCAACACTAAAAATCTTCAATCGACAAGTAGACAATCTCTCTTGTGAATTAACAAATCATCAATCAATTTGGTATCCAAAAATCTTATAAACTAACCCATCACTGAAACACGACGCTAATTTGTAACAATGTTCTCAAAATTGAGCTACATTAACGACATTGCATAAAACCTAGTTCTTTTCTAGTTGAATTGAATGGTTGATTTTGAAGAAAACGTAGTTAACTGACAAAAATCAAATAGGAAGCTGAAAAGAGAGGGAGGGGAGGATATACTTGGAGGAAGAGGAGACAGATTCTTCTTCAAGCCAATTACGAATCTGGCGGATGTTGCGGCGGAAGATGGCGGAGGAATGCCTGACGTCGCTGCGGAGGATGAGTACGGCGGCGCTAACCCCTACCACCGTCAGAATGAAGTTCGTCAATGCCATTTTTTACGCCCCTTTCTTTTTGTCTCCTACTAGTCTACCCGGACTCCGTACTTTATTGTATGTTCGGTTCGGTGTTCCCTTTGTTTTATTTTAAACCGTATTTTTGAGCATGACTGCATGATGCGCTATCATGATCTATTGATCTTAAATGTAAATTTTTTTTTTTTTTTTTTTTGACAAAGGATGTAGTATCAAAGCATCAATGAACATCAATTGAATTGATATTCTTTTTTATATTCGAAAGTATGTATGTTAGATTGTTAGCCATTATAGGTTTGACAATTACGACAAAATTTAGCCACTTTATCTTTGGTTTTGTGAGAGAAAACATGTCATTGACTTTAATTTTAAGAGGTTTCATTTTATGCCTTTTTCTATTAATGAAAATATTAGAAGATACTCATACTCCGTATTAATGATTTTACCCCTAAGAAATCACATAATAATACACTAAAAATTGGGAATTTGTGACAAGATACTGTTGTTGAATACTTGAAAGTCCGAGTTTATAAGAATCTGTAGGGGTGGCAAATATTATATAAGAGTTAAGCCAATAATTTAAGGTAATCGACCTTACCGGCCTAATCTTATTCTCCAACCGGCTAAATCATATCAAAGCACGTCATCATATCCTACAAAGGGGTCACTATCAGGCAAGTCATTGTCCTGAAAGGCTACCCGTTCCTACAGAGCATGTCGATATAAGAGGACCTCATTTATTGCTATAAGGTACGAACAGAGGCGGAGACAGGGGGTGGGGCGCCCCCCAAAAAAAAAAATGATATATATAGTATTAAATGCCAATAAAAACTATCAAACTTGTCTTTGCCCCAATGGTTGAGTGTTTAATGTTGGGTACTATTAACTTAAGATCAAATCCGGCTCCGCCATTGGGTACGAAATACTTCCCCACCCAAATACTTATTCTTTAAGTACTTCCTGTTCCACACCCGGCACCAAATCAACAACACGGTTAGTTAGCGATAGAGATATTGTAAGTTAAGCATACTGGATGAGTCCCAAGCTGATGGATTACATCAAAGAGCACCTAAAGTTGCCAAGGGAAATTATACACTCCAATTTCCAATGATAATATATGCAGGTACAGACCTTGGGGTCATGTCACCATGAAAAATGCATGCAAGATTAAAGTATGCCATTCCAACGCACAAATCTCCGATGAATCTGCTACTTTTGGGAACACACTTTAGATCTCCAACTTTCTCTGTTGTGCAAAGAGTGTGACTATTTAGTTGGGTTTTCAACTTTTCATTGCTCTTGATTTCCTGTCATTCATTTTGGAAATCTTGTATTGTAGAACCTTTATGATCTTGTTGTTGCAGAGTTAAAAATGGCTGCGAGAATCAAACAAGGTGATGCAAAACAACTGCTAAGAAGTTCCTACAACTTTCTTCTCAAGTGCACTTACCGTGTTCTGTCAGTCGGTCCAATCCCGAAACACATCGCCTTCATCATGGACGGGAATCGAAGGTACGCAAAGAGGAACAACATCGAACCAGAGGACAGTCATAGACCAGGATTCATAGCCCTAATGTCTGTTATCAAGCATTGCTATGAACTTGGTGTAAGATACATCACAATCTACGCCTTCAGTCTAGACAATTTCAGGAGAAAACCTGAAGAAATTGTGAGGTTGATGAATTGGATGCGAGAAAAAATCGAAACATTTCTGGAAGATGATAGTTTCATCAACAAGTATGGTGTTCGATTATACTTTGTAGGGAACTTGGCACGGTTAAGTGAAGACCTGCAAGCTGCAGCAAATAAAGCAATGGAAGCAACAGCAAAGAATACAACAACGTTTCTGCTAGTATGTGTTGCTTATACTTCAAC
This sequence comes from Spinacia oleracea, assembly GCF_020520425.1. Classification (NCBI taxonomy): domain Eukaryota; kingdom Viridiplantae; phylum Streptophyta; class Magnoliopsida; order Caryophyllales; family Amaranthaceae; genus Spinacia; species Spinacia oleracea. Next base: position 132,773,582 of record NC_079487.1, read on the forward strand.
AGATGAGATTGTTCATGCTATTGAAGAATCTCTTCCTCACCATGGAAAGAATAGGAAACAAGAAAACACCTTTGATGATTTTAGTATCGAGTTGGCGGAATTAGAGAAACAAATGTACATGTCAGTAGGACCGAGGCCGGATATTTTGATCCGGAGTTCAGGGGAGACGAGACTCAGTAACTTCCTTCTTTGGCAGACTGATAGATGCCTGTTGTATAACCCTTCTGCCTTATGGCCAGAGCTTGGGTTGTGGAATTTGGTTTGGGCAGTTATCAACTTCCAAAGGCATTATTTCTACTTGCAGAAACAGCAAAAGTTGATGTAATGTTCATGTTCATGATCTTGTTCTATGTGTTTGTATCTGAGTATTCTGCTCTGCTAAAATCGAATACTTTTCTGTTATCGACCAAGAAATGAGATGCTCATGCTCAATCATGGGTCATTATCAACAAATTGAAATGTCTGTAATTCACACTATACTTGATATAACTTCTTAGACTCTGGCAACCCATTCAGAAAACTAGTTAGTCAACTTCCAAAACACCATTCTATTTGCAGAAAAAAGTCGCCGTAATGTTCATGCTAATGATCTTTTTTTTTTTTTTTTAAACAGAAAGATACAATAAAAGTTAGGATAGTCTTTCATGCTCATGATCTTGTTCTATGTGTTTGTATCTAAGTATTCTGCTCTGATAAATCGAATACATTTTCTATTCATTATCAACAAATTGAATGTCTGTAATTCACACTGTAGTTGATATAACTTCTTAGACTCTGGCAACCCATTCAGAAAACTAGTTAGTCAACTTCCAAAACACCATTCTACTTGCAGAAACAGCAAAAGTCGCCGTAATGTTCATGTTCATGATCTTGTTCTATGTGTTGTATCTAAGTATTCTGCTCTGCTAAAATCGAATACATTTTCTGTTCATTATCAACAAATTGAATGTCTGTAATTCACACTGTAGTTGATATAACTTCTTAGACTCTGGCAACCCATTCAGAAAACTAGTTAGTCAACTTCCAAAACACCATTCTACTTGCAGAAACAGCAAAAGTCGCCGTAATGTTCATGTTCATGATCTTGTTCTATGTGTTGTATCTAAGTATTCTGCTCTGCTAAAATCGAATACATTTTCTGTTCATTATCAACAAATTGAATGTCTGTAATTCACACTGTACTTGATATAACTTCTTAGACTCTGGCAACCCATTCAGAAAACTAGTTAGTCAACTTCCAAAACACCATTCTACTTGCAGAAGAAAGTTTTTTTCTTCTTGACATGAAGAAGAAAGGTTGATCAGCCCATTGATTGTTTGCATACTCCAATTCTCCATTTGCCATCAGTTACCCGTATTGGATACTCAACACTCGTACTCATGCATATACAGAATTCTATTTTATTTGTTGCAGTGCATGTGACAAGACAATTTCATATTTGTATACACTAATTTAAACAAAAATTGAAACCTTTGGACTCATCAATCATCATCATCACCAATTAGTCAACAACAACAACAAAATACCCAAAAAGAATGAAAATATAATCAATCAAAATTCATTAATATTGCTCATTTCTCAATTCTCTACAAAATGAACCCAAAATTAAAACTACAACAAGTACAATTACAAAAAATACCTAGGTTTTGGTAGAGCCCTTAACAGAGTTCCAGAGATTAGAAGCAGCAGCAGCAAGTTGTGGCCAAATAGCGGTGACACCGCGAAAGGCGGCAGCAGAAGCAACACCAATGGCGACACTTTCAGGGTAACCAGGTTTAGAGTCAAGTTTCATTTCAATGATAGCGAGGCGGGTATTGGCAGTATCAAGCTTTCTAGAAGCTTCGGCCATGAATTTGTCCTTCTTCCCTCTTCCCGAGGTCACAACCTTAAAAAGCATGTGTTGGAGGTCATCAATCACTTTAATGGAGGCTTCCTGAGAGTTCATTCCTTGTGATTCATAGTGAGTTATTAGCTCGTGTGGTGTCGGAAGCTTTATTTTTTGTTTGGTGCCGGTGTTTTTGGCGGTGCCGGTGGTGTTTGAGGGTGGCTGTTGCGGCGAAGAAATTGAGGAATTGGAGAATTGTGGTTGCTCCATTTTTTGGGATGGGATGGGAAGGGGAGAAAAACCCTATATTTGAAAAAGAGGGGTTTTGGGAGGAGGAAGAAAATTGGGAATTTAGAGATAAGATTTTTCTTTCTTTTTTTGGGAGTTTTGAGAAAAGAAGAGGATGATTTGGGGTTGTTTTTTGCCAATGGAAAAAACTGACAGTACAATCCATATTGTTACAGTAATTATTTGTTTTATCTAATTTTCTTTAATTAATCTTATTTGAGAGATCCGTTTGTCTTGAGCTACAACCGTTCTTGCTACTCAAAACAAACGAGAAGAAAAGATAAGATCGGACAATCCAGGTTGTCTGTAATCCAGGCAGGCATTTGATTGTTAAGCAATGGACTGCTGCTTTCTGGACCAACGCGTATCTGCCCTCGAAAATCTCTCTGCATTTTGAGAGCAGAGCATGCAAAATAGAGCAATGGATCTTAAAAGAATTCCGCTTTGAATGGCGCGACTCTTTTCATTTCTGCGTCGGCATTTGAGCCAAAGCTTAAGGTAAAGCAATTTTGTTTACCCAAGTTACGACAGCTCCGGATGAAAGGGGAAAGTTGTCTAGTAGAATTGCTTGGGGCCTTGACAACTCTAGGATTCAAAAAGCGGAGAACTATTGTTCATTGGAGCACTGGATTTAACATAGACTGGATTTAACCTAGTTCTTCAATCATATCTGCACTAAATTTAGATTTAAGGGATAGTTGAAACCGCTTACCCTCAAAGATGCCCCAAAAATAACTCAATGGGGCGGCATTTCTTCTTAGTTTTGAGTCGGCGAAACCATTCGTTTTGCTTCTTCTCCACATTCTTACTCGGCGACAGCAAGTTGGAGGACATTGCAAAACCGCGTGATTGATTCATCTAGGGTTCCTCGAACAATATGATATCTCACACCAGGTAAATCCTCATTAGCCGAAGAAGACCCTGGTAGATCCACGTGGCCTGCTTGACGAAAGTCAGCGACGAAGCTGATCTAAAAAAGATCTTATCCCGTTAGCGGACGTTTTTCAGCCACTCTCCCCTTCCCGGGCCGAGGACCTCCTATTTTCAAATTGTTGCATTTTTCAAGTTGTTGCGTTTATCTTTTATGAAATTAAGGAAAGTAAGGTAAATCTAACATGTTATGAGTAGGAAAGAATGTCAGTGCAACATTAAGATGACAATATTTAACACCAAAAGTAGCTTTTGGGCTCAAACAAAGCCCCAGTTAATACATTAATAACATTCACATTTACTTTTTTTGTTTTTATTTTGGGCAATGATAACATAAAACATGTCATATTGTAGTGGTAAAAGCTTATGCTTTAAACTCAAGGTCTAGGTGCAACTTTTTTTTGGGTTATCATACCTCTTCATATAAACCTTTTACTATTGTCCTCTGGCCAACTACTGTTTGATATTTTTTCTTGTCATATACTCAACAGAAAAAGCACCAATACAAAGAGGATATTCGAGATTCTGCCTAAAGAGATATTTTATTCAAAAATAGAAAAACAAAAGAAATTCCTCTGTGACTAAAGTAACTCAGCAAATGATTTTGGCACCCTCTAACTACATCAAAAGGAGACAGGAAAGGGGTGTTTGTCTAGTTAAAATCTGCACGTTCGTATTAACAACTCTACAGGAATATAGGCGCCATAACCAGAGTAATCGTCGCAAGCATTTTTATCAGAACATGGATTGAAGGTCCAGCCGTGTCTTTAAAAGGATCTCCGACACTGCAAGTAAATCAAAATTTAAAGTTACTTTAGTTCAGCAGAAAACACAAGATTTAAAGCTTTCAATGACTTGCAAGTCTATGAGTTTAAGCAGATAAGGATATCATTGTTTTCTCTAAACACTAATCATGAAACTTGTGTAGAACTTTAGATAGTTTTAAATTTCAAACAAACCCGATGAACAACTAATATCTTTAACAGGAATAATAATTAGGAAATTTGCAGACCCGAAAACAAGATCATGCCTCGGAAAAGGATAGAAGTTTGATCTCACCCCCAACAGCTAGAACTGCGGTGACCAACGGGTATTGAAATTCTCTCGAAATAGTTACTCTTAAGATCACTGAGTTAAATTGATTACCTTCACCCACCTGGGAAATTCAATACCCCTAACTTGGGTTTTCAAGGCTAGTGTTCCATAACCATACCTGATACCTCCACAACCCAACATTGAGCCCACCTTCATTCATTTACTGTTAATATAATCACCTTGACCACCACCACCTGACATCAATGCACCCGCCACCTCTAGTAACAACGACAACCTAGACCACCACCTGACATCAATTCATCGCCCACGTACGTCTCCATACCGAAATCCTCCACAACCACCATTCGCAAGCACCATACCACCAATACCACCTTTTGCAACAATGACTACACACTGAGGCATCATGACAAGGGTTGTGGCCAAAGCCAAATAACAAATAAAAGTGCCTACGTCTGAGACAATACAAATCTAAAATCTCAAATCTGAACCGCTACATAAACCATCAGACCCACCAACAGGGAGAAAAGGAAGGAAGACTTGTTCAGCATTGATGGCCAAAGAGCAAACCCTGGTTGAATTCGAGCACCATCTCACATCAAATGACTAGATCTAGGCACCCATTTAACAAAGAGGGAAAGAGATGGAGGGACCGAGATGAAGTTGCTTGGTCGTATGAGCAGTGGTCATGGGATGAAGAGTGATGGGTGGAAGGAACAGAGTTGACAGTGGGATGTAAGGGGTTGGAGAAAGAGTGAGTGGAACGGATGGCATGCTAATGCCTAATGGTTGGTGTGCTGGAAGTTGGTCAGTTGGGACAAAGGATGCGGAGGGGGCGAGAAGGTAATAACTCCTATCTAATGGTGTCCAAACATGTTTAGTAGAAATGATAATTTAGTTTCAGTTTGAACCTAGCATAAGGATTTATTACCCTTTCTTTAGCTCTTAAATTTCCCTTGTGTGAACCAAACCACACCAAATCACCAATGCCTACTTCATTACAAAAAACTACTGTCTCTAATCTGTATCACGCATAGAGGCTCATAACAACTTGAACAGTTTTGTAAGACCACAATGGCAAGAGGAAAGGTATCAATCCTCGTAGCTGGTCATATGTTGTAAGATTTATCATAAACAAATACACTTATACAGTAATATGAGAAGTTTCTGGATGTGTCTAGTAACCTGGAGATCAATTTTTATACAGCTATACTACCATATTACCATGTTTAGCTAAATATAGCACAACTCATGGGGACTTCTTTATATTCATTTGTGAAATTTAGGGATATCAATATGACAATACATTTAAGAAAAGCTTTTTATGTTAAAGAAGCTATTTCCCTTCTATCTTATCATTTGGTGTGGATAGTCAGGATATATGAACAACATGATGCATTGCTCCAAGCCATGACCACATGAGAAGGTCTATATTGAAGATAATTACAAAATAAACCTGCATTCTTATTCTTCCTGTAATCTTCAATAAACAGCAGAAAAACGAAGAATGCATCCTAAGAAAATAAGGTTAATGGTATCCCCATTAAAGTATTAAACCTACAACCTACAACTGATGAAAACTAGGGAGCATGGAGCATTAAAAGTGCATGCAATCATATGCATGTGATGTACAGGAAGAGGGTCGAACAGAAGAAGAAAAAAAACACACCAACCAGCAGATCTCACAGTTACAAGAAAATCTAATATATGTGAGCACCATGTTGAGCTGCAAAAAATGGGCAAAGGAGATATAAAATATATTTTCTATAAAAACTTACGTGTCTCCGGTAATAGCAGCTTTGTGACATTCACTCCCTTTGCCTCCAAGAGCCCCAGTCTCTATATACTTCTTTGCATTATCCCAAGCACCACCAGCCGTATTCAAGAAAAGAGCCATAAGGATGCCAGTAACAGTAGCGAACATCAACATTGCAGCCACCACTTTTGCACCAAGTAATGGGTGTCCAATATAATGTCCAAGTATCCGGAAAACAATACCTGTAACACAAACTTAGTTAATAATGATAACGCAAAGTGAAAACTAAAGTATCCACAAATTCAATTACTGGAGCAACACACATATATCTGTAACAAAGAAAGTTTCTTCCAGTGACAAATATCAGTATACAAGAGCAAATAACTTACCAACCGCTATGGGTGATATAATAGCCAAAGCACCGGGTTTGATCATTTCCTTCAATGAGGCAGATGCTACAATTGCTACACAACGGCCGTAATCGGGCTTTTCTTGGTAATCCTGTAGTTGAACGACAGTCATTAACTGGTACCAGGCCTTACCATGATACCAATCAGATTAAGGAGATGAATACTTACCATGATACCAGGCCTTTCGATAAATTGCCTTCTCACTTCATTTACAACCTCCTGAGCTGTACGACCAACAGCTGAACAGGCCCATGCACTAAAGAGGAAGATTAGCATAGAGCCTAGCAAGCCACCAACAAAAATTTCTGGAACTGCAATGTCAACCTGAAACGCAGAATGCTTAATAGAATTAGGAACAATGAAATATCAGAAGTACATGTGCAAACAAGCCAAGGAGCAAATTAATACCAACCTCTTTAAAAGGTACACGAGCAAAAGAAGCCACCTCGTCCATGTAAGCACTAAAAAGAAGAAAAGATGCAAGTGCTGCAGATCCAATAGCAAACCCTTTGGTGGTAGCTTTTGTGGTGTTCCCAACTGCATCAAGGACATCAGTAATTTCTCGGACACTTTCAGGCTGGAAAAAAGCATATGATAATCCGTTAGCATGAGTGAATACTGCATATGAAAATATCTAGACTCAACAATCCACTGATACCTGTTGGCTCATCTCCACAATTCCACCCGCATTGTCTGCTATTGGCCCAAACATATCCATAGTTAGGACATAAGCAGCAGTACTGAGCATGCCCATTGTGGCCACTGCTGTTCCGAACAGTCCGCCAGTAGGGTTTCCAGCTTCATCTAGCAATCCAGAACTATGACCCAACCAGTAAGAAGAAATGATAGATACACTGATAACAAGAACTGGAAGTGCAGTTGATTCCAGTCCCAAGCTGACACCAGCAATTATATTAGTCCCATGGCCTGATGAGCTTGCAAGAGCCAATGTACGTACTGGCTCATACTTATAATCAGTGTAATACTTGGTGATCCATACAAATAAGTATGCTGTTATGATTCCCACCAGACCACACAATGCAAAATTCATCCAAGCTGAAGGTGCCTGCTCTGTGTAAAGCAACCAACGAGTTGACTGCACATAAATGAAGACATAAAAACAAAATCAAAACAACTAAATTATTTTTGGCAATGGAACTACCAGAAAGGGGAACAAGCAGTTAGAAAGCCTAGAACTCAATCATCAAATTCCCAAAGAAAACAAAATACACCACTGACGTGAAAGATGGAAGAAAAGAATTCAATTATGACCAGTAAACAGCAAGGGGGACAGTGAAGAAATTGATAAACTGCTCTTACCGCACCAAAGGTTAGAACCGCTAATACTATTGTGACAGAGTATCCTTTCTCAAGAATTCTCATTGGATCTTCTGCAGCTACGCCGGCCCCTCTTGTGCCTCTTATCGAAAATATACCCACAGAAGATATGACAAGGTCAAAGGAGTGAACCACCAAAGGGAACAAGATAAAGCCAGATGGATCTGTATAACCAGAAAACAGCTAGTCTATGAGAAGCAAGGAACTGCAAACACACACACACACACAAAAGAGAAGCAATGATACATTTTGTTCCTTAATAGTGTGTTTGGATAGGGTAATTGGATGGAAAGGGGCGGAAGAGAAAGCGAGGGATTTATCTTCCCTTGTTTGATTATGACTTGAAGAAATGAGGGGGGGAAGGAATTGGAAGGATCCACTCTCCTTTTGTTTTAATTAACCAAATCCTTAAAACGTTGCCTAAAATGTTGGAAAGGAAGGAAATGCAAGTTAATTTCTTCCCCCCTCACCACCCCCTCTTCTGTTTTAATTAACCAAATCCTTAAAACGTTTACCTTCTGTTTTAATCCACTCTATTTCTGTTTTAATTAACCAAATCCTTAAAATGTTGCCTAAAATGTTGGAAAGGAAGGAAATGCAAGTTAATTTCCTCCCCCCTCACCCCCCCCCCTCCCCCCTCCTTCCACAAGTGCTATCCAAACATTGCGTAAGAATAACACTCTATATGCAACTTCGAGTTGAGTGCATTGAGTGGTGGAGTTCCATTTCAAGAGATAACCACAGATAATATGCAGGATCTTATGCACAAGAGAAATGTCCTGCTATAAATGTGAGGGAATAACAAAAGCTACAGCCGTGTACTTACCTTCAATTTTACAACGTTGTGCCATTGTTCCACCTAATATCATGGCACTTATGATCTCCGCAGCAATACTTTCAAATAGATCTGCACCACGAGCAGCACAGTCCCCAACATTGTCTCCAACCTGCAAATTACACATTCACCATCATTAGTTTCAGCATTCAAAGTGCCACTTGTATTTTAGGTCCTGCTCAATATATTTAATATTAAAATGGGGGCAGAGAAAACTTTGGTATTTCAAAATTCACAAAGTCCACCAGCTGACAATGATAAACATGAAAAGTAGCCCCAAACAAAAAATATCAGATTGAGTGAAAGAACAGGGAAATAGAAGGGGGAAACGGGTACTTCTCCTTTAAAAACATAAAGTTGAAGCATTTCCATTTTCATCGCAAAATATTTACTGTTATTAAAACTTTGAGGCAACACATGTCATCTCTCCACGCGACACCATGACTTGGCACCCAATTATATTTTATTTATTCTCTTACTCTCTTATTAGGATTTTCATTTTGTGGAACCTAATTATATTTATTTATTCTCTTACTCTCTACCTCTCTCCAACTAAAAGAAAAAGTACCCACATGAGTGGTCGCCCTCTTGAGTTCTCCTTTGATTGTGTTACTATAATACTAAATAGAACTTATGAAAACGGAGGTAGTATTTAGTAGCAATCTACGATAACAAAAGTTTACTTAACCTTTCTTCATTCATTTAGACATAAAGTTGTTAAAAATAGGTAACAGAAAAGAATTAAAAGTTGTTGCACTTTTTAGCCAACCAAAATGTGTTTTTTTTCCAAATAATATATTGACTTTGTAACTCAATGTACAATTTGTAATTTAAGACCCTTCTTATCAGTTATGAGTGAAGTACAAAATTCAAATTTTACACAAATCAAGTAAACTACTAGAAAATTTAGTTCACTAATTGTTGATTAACCAACTTTTATTCTTAAATTATGTATAAAGTAATTTATGTTTCAAACTACTTGCAACTGCCAATAACTAGTGACAGATTTTAAATTGATAACTGGAAAGTCTTCTTTTGCCATTGGACTCTGGAAGGTCTTAGGTCTTCCAAAGTTAAGTGTAATATGATTATGTTTATTTTTAAATCCCTTAATCTAAAGAAGCACAACAGAAACAGAGATGAGAAAGATGAAGAAAGAGAGGGAAACAAAAACACAAATTTAATCCTCATCATCATATATCACATATGAGCAACAGGATAGAGAAACAATGATATATTGCAATCCACTGGAGGAGAATGGGGAAGGAAGGCGGCACGTTCTTCAGTTTTTCTTTCGCGTGTCTGGAGTTATATGCCTACACAAGTCTTAATTGAAAACTGGTACACTTGAAAGATTTCATATTAGCTGACAAGTACAAATTGGAGCTAACTTGCAGTCAGTCAGTGATTATGTGCAAACATATTACCTTTACAAGGGACACTACACAATCTAAAAGCTAAAATTCAGAAGTAAGAGAAAGAGAATAAAAATACCAGGTCAGCGATGACAGCAGGATTACGAGGATCATCTTCAGGTATTCCCTGCTCAACTTTTCCAACAAGGTCAGCACCAACATCAGCTGCTTTTGTGAATATTCCACCACCCAATTGAGCAAAAAGAGCAACAAAGGAAGCTCCAAAGCCGTAACCAACAAGTAGAAGAGGAACTGGGATGGGAAAAAAATTGCGGAGGGTCAGTCCTCATGCCAACTTTAACACCATACACAGGAATCAATTACACAGAAGATATGTATTTCCTTGTACACCTCCATTAAGTAGCGAAAGCCATCTAAGAAAGAAGGGGAACATGAATAAACAACATACAAACCCACTTCTCAAACTCCATTGACTACCAAACAAAAATAAATGAACTAGTACGTACAGTGATAAATTGGTGACGGCATGAGGGGATATAAAAATTGCAACACAAGATTACAGTTATCTATGTCTCTGACTCTTCAAGTGGAGGCATAATTGTGAACTATGAAGAAACCATCAAAAGGTGAATGTCCAAATAGAAAGTTATTTAAGTTGGTATATTGAAAGTGTCAATCAGCAAGATCACTGGAAGTTCATTTGAACTTGGCATTGCAGGTAGAGTCAAACAACTTTTCTAATGTTTGCCAACTTTTTGTCCAGATTTGGAAGATTTCCACAAGTGAAATAGCTTCTCATGTTTCAGGAATGATATTCCAGAGAAAATATGGAGCTTAGAAATGATAAGAAACATACTTTGTGCCATATGTTTGAACCTAATTGAAGGATTTGTCAGTCTCTAACTTTTTTTCCACAGCCAAGCATAGTGAAGTTTGCAACTGAAGGTGCAGTATCTATTTAAAGCTCATGGCCGTCATAGGTATTACAAACTTGTGGTGGTAATCAACTAACTACTGGAAAGTAGTAACCGGCACTGGAAGCACGAGTGTTGTTGTCATAGGCATCACAAACTCAAAACGGGGTCATCCAATTTACCGAGAATGAGATGAGTATGCGGCACCTCAATCGCCTTGTATAGCGCTTATGGCTATGGTCTGAAACTCTGAACTGCTTAAGAAATACTCCCTATGTCACTTAAATACTCCCTCTGTCACTTAATACTTAATAGGCTTCCCAAAACTTCTGGGCTCATTGTTATATCCATTTAGGAGAATGAAAAAGAAAATCAAGTAAGTGGGAATAGTTTATTCCATTCTTATTGGAGGGAGAAATCGGGGACTACTTAACATATGAAAGAGAGTTGTTTGTATTTTATTTATGAAAAGGATGGAAGGCTGAATAAGGTTTTCTTTGGCGGAACCATACAAAATAAGAAAAAGAAAAGTTTATTTAGGGCAAATCAAAATATTGGGAGGACAAATAAGGAAACAAGGGAGTACATACTACATAGCAAGACAAGTGGACAACAAAAGGTACAGTTTGTGAGGGTGAGAGACAGCTCGTCAAGTCAACATTACAATACTATCATTGTAAACTGTATTAGAAGAAATTCAAGATAAGACATGAATATTCACAGTAACCCTTGCCTTGTAGTTGGGTGAGTAGGAGCAGATAATGAAAACTGTTGTTAGATAATCAAACAAGGACAGTGAACAAACTCTACAACCATCAAATTAGGCAACCTTCCATTATGGAGTCATATTCAAGTATTCAGCTTGACCGTCAAGCAATATGTAAGCTAGAAGCACAATAAGTGGATACGAATATACGATAATGTAGAATTCTTACAAATATTGGGCTAGGAACTGATAAACCCACAGATTGCATCAATTGAAAAGATACTAAATCACAATAAAAATGAGAAGGTAAACCCAACTTTCACACTTTGAGAAGAGCTTTTATCCCTCTGTTCTGAAACAAGTGGTAAAAACCGAAGATGTTTAATTTCTTTTTAAAATGCAGTTGGTAGTTCCAATTTATTTATATCTCCTCTGAATTTATGTTAAGAGGATGTACACTTCCAAATATAACTTTGAAGAGGTGATTTTCCAAACATTAATCAACACCTTTGTATGTGAATAACTCACACACTTATTGAGGATAAAAAGGAGTATAATTTTCATAGAAGAAAAATAAACAGTTTCTGTAACTGATTTGAAAATTCGATCAACAAGAAAAAGTAAACAACAAAACATAAGGTGGTCAAAGGCATATAATGAAACAAGAAGTTGTCTACAATTTGTTGGAGGTCAAAGATCACATCCTTTATCTAATAAGAACTTGTGTTCAAACATACAAGCGAAAGAAAAGAAAAAGGTGTAGGTAGGGGGTAGGGGGTAGGGGGGAGAAAACTTACGATCTGTGACTTTCATTGAACCATGTGAATCCACGCCCAACCAGACATAGAAGGAAGAATAGAGAATGGCGATGCCAAGTACAGCCATCCCTACGACAATAAGGGCGGAGAAACCACCAGCACGAACAGCTATCTGGATTTGGTATTCACATTTTATCACATTTCCATGAATATGCAGAGATGCTTTAGGCTAAAAAAAGCTAGAGGCACCACTAACCTGTAAAGCTTCTCTGGCTGACCGTCTTGCTGCACTAGAAACCCGGACATTTGCACGAACAGACACCCACATCCCAACATATCCAGCTATACCTGAGCACAAAGCTCCCAGCAGAAAAGAAATAACAGTAATAAAAGCAGATGAAACCCTGCATCATAACATGTAGAGAAAAGAACCAAATGATTAAGCACAAACAAATGGTGCTGAAAAGTCGTGTTATTTTCAATCATACCAAAAGAAACACATTTTTACCTCCCAACTCCAGCAGCTTCTTGTTGTGGTGTTCTCTCCCGCAACAAATATATACTGAGAATTACCAAGGCCAGCAGAACAGCCATTCTAGAGATGGTTCCATACTGGGTCCTAAAAAAGCCTTCAGCTCCATCACGTATAGCATATGATATCTAGCAAGAGAAACATTAGCCCAGGACATGTTAAAACAAAGAAATCAAATTAGGAGGCTGACCCTATTATCTTTAAATAACAGTGATGGCGGTAAATTTGACATATAAGTCTCTCAGCAAATGCCTGTTCTCCCTAATTCCATATAAGCCTTTGTTTAAATAATCAAGTAGGAGAAAAGGTGAAATTAAAAAAACCCCGGAGTTATTTCTTTTGAGTGGAACTCATTAATGGCTACAAAAATAGCAACAGAAATTACCTGTTTAATCAGTACAGTGAGACAACCTAGCTAAACATATAATGCACTGAAAACTGTAAAGTGTACAAAATGAGCATATGTGAGAGATATTAACAATATACAGAGTTTATATATGCACCTGGACCATCTCTGGAGGTCCCTCATCCTTTGCCAGAACCCACTTTGTGAGATATATTGACACAAGGAAGCTGATGATGCAGACGGAAAATACAAAAACAATTATTGGAGAAGTGCTAGCTCCAATATAGAAGATAAATCCGAAGGCCAGAAGCATAAGAACAAAAAGAAACCGAGTGTTTAGCCCCATAATGATTTGAAAAACCTGCAGAAAGCAGTTCTTAGTCATATCCATAAGTTGAAAACTATAGACTAAAATAACTTCAGAATTATGACCAACAGGTAAAGACACAAGAAAACAACGATTCTGGCATGCTATATTCCATGATAAACAACGCCAGAATTTAGGCTACTATCTTTTTGCTCACATTCTCCACCCAAAGCGTCCATCGACCCATAATATTTCTGGTTCTCCACAGCCTAAATTAGATTAATCTATCCCTATTGGAACTAGAAATTTAGAATGTTTGAAAAGTTCACAATCTTTTCAAAAGAGAAGTGTAACATACAAGAAGAAGCTTGTTTATTACTAATCACCTGCTAGCTCCTATGTACTCCTTATAGTATTTTTCCTTAACATCAAGCTCTAAAATAATACATTTTGAGTGATAAGTGCATTATAGAACACTGAGGATACACAACTAGGAAATGGGGTAAACAATGTGAGATGCATTGAGGATAATACATAATTAAGTTTCAGCCCCTTATGGCCTTATCAGTTACGGAGTATCACCCAAAATAAAGTAGAAAACGGTGCTGCAGTTGTTCCCTAACAGGCCAGCAGAGGTCAGTCACTGATCTCAATTTCACAACTAAAAGCACAATCAAACTTAAAGCACGGTATTGCTCCGCAACATGGATTTTCATTTTTCACATACTATGCATTGGGATTTGGGGGTGAAGATTTTGAGATTTTACTTCTTTCAAAGTTGAAAATCTCGAAACATTTATGAACTTATAGTATGTAAGCCTTATATGGTACATAACTTCTTCAATCAGGTTCAAGTTCCAATTAGAAAAGCAGAATTTTATATCTTGGACCGAGCTTTTCTTTTTGTATGTTTTCTCCTTTGTGCCCCATATTTACCGAATCCCTACTCTTAAAAGCATCCATTTTATCTTTAAATATACTCTGTATGACATTTGTTTCATATCATGAGTCTTTGTGTATGAAGCAATTTTCAAGTTCTACCTTTTGTCTTTCTCTCTTACTGGAAACACATAAACATGTATTACAAGCTCAAGAAGTCAAGGGTAACAACCTGATCTTTTCCTAGACTCCCTAACCCGTGATCTACCACTTTTACTTGCTTAACACTCCATACTCGAAACTTAACTTTTGCCAATGCCTACAAAAGGTTATCCCGAGCATGCAACTACACCTATTAGATGGCTTCACGATACACATCCAAAAAATGTACCACGGTCATTTAAACAAATAGCCCATTAAATTTATATAACATTTGAGAGCTAAAGACCAAATTTCTGATTGCATGGTTTGCATCAAATAACATTTGAGATTTGAGGCCTAATTTCTGATCGCATCATCAGCTCAGAGTTTTCATGACCGTGTAATGGCGTATCTTTTCTTGGCTATAGATCATCAAATGATTAATCAGACCTAAAACTGAAATGATCCCAATCAAGTACCAAACAAACAAACTATATCAAAACATCTTTGCCCAAAAAAATTGCCAAGCTATGGGGAAAGAAATCTTACCAAAGGGGTATAAGGTTTGGTGCGCATGTCAGGGAAAGTGCGGGGCCTATCTTGATAAGACCCCATAGAACCACTCTCCATATCATCCATCATGACGGAATGAGAGGAATTCACCCTCCTAGCCACTGGAAATGGACTGAACTCGCCACTTTGGGGGAACTCACCCCCTGAACTTGGTCGCTGTATCTTGAAATGCCTTTCTTAACACCCCCGAGCGCCCACTCACAGACCCTTGTAATGAGGCACCTCCCTCAGATACAAAGCTCCAAAATGACCTGCTCTATGAAACCTTATCAACTCTCCGGTCCAGCTTCTTCTCACTTACAAGCAAGTTACAAGTCCAAACAAGACTTCCGCTCTTTTTTTTTACCTCGTCTACTAACACCTCTGATGCAAATGAATCACACTCCAATAAATTCTACAAGCCCAAAACATTAATTACAAAATGAACATTGCTCTTTCTCTTAGAAAACATACTGCATTTTCATTTAAACATCACTGTCATTTGTCGTCAATCACATTTTCACATTAAAACCAAATAAAATGTTCTTGCCCCAAAATTACATGGAAAATTTTCTACATTAATATTTTTTCTTTTAAATTAAAGTTTTATAAAATAATCATATAAAATTCGGATCCGTAACTAACCAAAAAAGACGAACTACTTTATACTGGCACATTACTAACGCTACATTCACATGATTAAGCAAATATCAAGCTTCATAAACAAGAATCTCAATCAAACAACCGAGGCACGGAGCCCTAGAAATTCGAATTCAGCTACAAATACTCCAATAAAAATGATCGCAAAGTATCAAATCAATAAACAGAAACTGGAATTACAAATCAAAAATCAGGTATTCATAAATTCAATTCGATCAACAATCATACGAGTCAAATGCTGTAAAACATCAACGGAGATCCAAATAAAAGTTTCAAAAAATAAACAAGGACAGAAAGTCGAAATGGAACAAAATTGAAAATGAAAACTTACAAAAAGATGATGAATGAAATGTGAGATGAGATCTTAAGATATCGTAGAAGCTTCTGCAGCTATCAATGGCTGTATATGTCAGTTCTGTAACTCCTCGCGAGGAGAGAGAAAATGAGAGCGAGAGGGAGAGAGGGGGAGAATTTTTGGTGTCTGATAAGTCTGTGAGAACGTTGAATTTGTCTTTTTCTCATAAAAAAAGGGTAGGATTTTTTGCAGTTTTTCTGTTTTTGCCGTATAACTTAATCCAAATAGTACTAGTGTTAAATGAGAGGTTAGTTTTTCGTCATTACTAGTTGAATTTCTTCTTATGGCAAGATTGGGTTAACAATGATTAACATAGCACATTTTTTTAAGGGGTATTTCGGGCATTTGGGCTACCTTTCAACTTTGTGATGGTATGACCGTAAGAGTATCTAACTTGACTTTGCTCCAAAATCAAGTATTGGGGTGTTTGGTTATGAGAGGTTTGAGGGAAAAAGAGCTTTTTGGGTGAATTAGAGGTTTGACTTTTGGAAAAACCTAATTGTGAGTGTTTGGTTAAGAGAGGATTGGAAGAGAGTTTTGGGGTTAAAAAGCTAATTTTGAAAAAGCTCAATATATGAGCTTTTTGCAATTAGAGGTTTGAGAAAGTGGATGAAAATGACTATTTTGTTCTATTATTGCCTATAATTACAACCACTATCAACCTTGGTACTCTATATTTTTCTCTTAAAAACATTAATCACACTTTCTTTTTCATTTCACCATATTTACTAGATTCTTTTTTGTTGTAATAAATTTTATATTAGTACTTTGAAGCAATTGAAGTATATTGCAATCATGCTTAAAATTTCATTGGTAATATTTATCTATTTGAAAAATATATATTATTAAAAAAATTAAATAAAGAATAATTTTTTAAAAAAAATAATTTTATTTTATTTAGTTAATGTTTATTAGAAAAATATAGAGACAAAAAATTAACATGGTAAAATATTTGTCTAATATTATTAAGAAACAAAGTATGTCAATGTCCTTAATGGTCATTTTACATATTAAACAGCTAACAGCTATCAGCTAATTTACCAAACACTTTTACACAAACAGCTAAATGCAATCAGCTAATGCAAACAGCTAACCGCTAACAGCTAGTCAAACCAGCTATCAGCTAACAGCTCCTAACCAAATAGGGTCATAATTCTCCGAGATAAACTTCAGGCCTGTATTTGAGGAGAGATTACGTAGAAAATTGGTCCTCTTTGGTGAGAGATTAATATACTTTTGTTTAACCTCCAATAAAGGTGTTTATAGTAGTAGCATTTGGGTTTTGATAGTGTAAGTGAGTTCTTTTATGGTCTAATCTATGATCTTTGACTTATATGGGTTGTGGATT
The DNA here is from genome assembly GCF_020520425.1 of Spinacia oleracea. Lineage (NCBI taxonomy): Eukaryota > Viridiplantae > Streptophyta > Magnoliopsida > Caryophyllales > Amaranthaceae > Spinacia > Spinacia oleracea. The sequence continues at coordinate 132,790,892 of NC_079487.1, forward strand.
GTGTGGTTACCTAAGGTCAAACTGGATAGGGTCATTTGGCACCCAAAGAAAGGGTTTTCTATCTTTTTTATGCGCATCTTATTTTGTTCTTGGGTATGATCACAGATTTACGGGGGTTAGGGTGTACTTGTGTAAAAAAAAGGCAAAAGGGACTAAATTAAGTGTGATTAAGAGTTGTTTAGACAAACATATGGACATAATAGTAAGCATCTTAGAGGTTGATTGTTGTAGTGGTTGTCATTTCAGGTTATTAGGTGTAAGAGGCTTAGACTCTTAGAGGGTAGTTTTTAATCATTCAGGCTTTGCCTATTTTAATATGAAAAAAAAATTATATGGAAAATAACTCTTAAGGAAAAACGCAATTCTAAAACAGTTTTAAAGAAAAATCAACATATTCTTTCTAAAAAGGAAAATGTATTCCACCTTGAAAAAGTTGCTTCCCACCCTCAACAAAAACACATAAATATCACTTTTTAGAAATATGCTTTCCGTCAAAACAAACAGATTGAAGTTAATATTTGGTTCAACTAAATTCAACTTTATTATTGAATATTGTCTAGTTTAGTTGGATAAAATCTTGAAACTAGCCAACTAGGGACTTGATATTGAATTTTGTCTATATCATTGTGGTTTTGACTTAATCACAATCAATCCTTACTCCAATACCTGTTATTAAACACATACAAAAACCTAAAATTTATATTACCTTGTGGCTCATACGCAACAAAAAAAAAACATGAACAATCCTCCCATTATTTACAAATCAGTTCCCCTAACCCATGAAGTTTTGACTTAAGCATTTGGAGATTAATTTAACTAAATAATAATCCAAAGATGTTATTTATCATCTTGTCCTTTGCTTCTTAAACTTGATAGTATTACTTCTTCTTCTACTCTTTCTCAAACTTGACATTTCAACTTCATTAAGTTGATTCCTTCTTCTTCTCCTTCTCCTCCTTCTTCTACGTGACTTACCTTTCAAATGAACAGAAACTTGTCCTTTCTTCAACCTTACACTCTTACAATGGTGCATTCTTCGCCGTCTTCTTGTCTCTCTCCACGACTTACGCTTTCGACCAAGACTCGAACCATAGTCATTGAAACCACCACCCTCGTCAGCTGAAATAGAGGATGTACTAATGTAGCCCAACTCAACATCCCTACTTAGTTGTCGCCTTAGACGACGTCGTCTGCCACGATAAACTCGTTTGGTGTACCGGATCTTATGCCAACAGAAACAACAAATGTAGTCTAGTGTCAACCATGAAGTTTCACAAACAGCCCAACATAGCTTACATAGGGTCTTTGCTATGCATTGGCATAATCCCAACTTATATAATAAGTACACGAAAACTAGGCCTGCAACAATAAAAAAGTTACAATCTTTACATGTGGTAATACTTAAACATGAACGTAGAAGTACAAAATTAGATGTAAACAAACAAATAGTTACGGTGTCACATTTAATCCATCATTATCAATGAGGACTTCACCTATTGGCTAAGAGTCTAAGACTGTATACGATAAGTCTCATATACAAATGTCCCACCCCATTTGTAAATTACATTTCTCTTTTAACTCTTAATCCATTATTAATTCAACCTCTTAAAGTTAACGTTACGATATTATGATATAAACTTACCCATGTTTTACGGAGTATTATTCTTATACTCTTCAAGTTACTTAATTTTAGTTGAGACCCTCAAAATCGGAACTATTCAGGATTAATCAAAAGGTAAGACATTTTAAAGAAAATTGAAACATGCAACTTATAATTTCAAAGGACGATTTAATCTATAGCGATTATAGGTGAAGAGGATACAAAATAAGGATATTACGTACATATGTATAAGAGACAACAAGCAAGTAGAAATTTCACCAAGTCGGCTATGCAGATGTGCTCGATAAAACAAACGACGTCCCATCTTCCATCACACACGTCTCTGTAACATCAAAACAATAATTATTACCAATGATGTCTTGCCCCAGTGGTTAAGACTGAGGGCCTGTGTACGATAGGTCTCAGGTTCGAATCCCCCCGCCCCCATTTGTGATTTATATTGCCCTTGTGGCTCATTCTCACCCAAAAAGAAAAACAATCATTATTAATTTTTCCAAACAATTTAGTAAGGAGGGAAGTAAGAACTCATTGGTACAATCAAAGTAATTAATGATAAAATAACCATATTACATTCCCTCAAAAAACAAAAACAAAAACCATATTACATCAACTGATGATCTACTCGTAGTATTACACAAAGAAAATGCGGAAAATGGGATAAAACTTACTGGCATGATCGACCAAAGATGGATTTAAATGGAGTTGCGATTACGTTTCCGGCCAGAGAACCAATGTCACTTAAAACTTTGCTTGTAGAGGCCCCCATTTCTGGTTCTCTAATCACATTCAAATACTCCTAATTATAACTAGCTAATCTCCATTAATTTTCTAACTTCCTTTCATACTTCTAAAAATCTTACTCATATCCCTTCTTTTGAGTTAAAAAATTTACAAAGAGGAAAAAGAAAATTTAAAATCCTCTCACGGAATCATAACCGGTAAGATAAGAGGCTCTTTGGTTTGAGGGAAAGAAAAGGAAAGGGACTTTAATGGAAAGAAAGAAGAAAGAATGAAAAAAGGAATGAAGTCATGAAGAAAACAACGAACCACTTTCTTAACCGAAGTCTTCCAAGAGTATGTTAAGAATGGAGATATCTTTTTAATTTTTTTTTTTTTTAGGGTAGTTAATTATTTTTTTGTGGGTAGTTAATTAAGACTTTTTTTTTTTTTTCTTGTTACCACCCGGTTCATCCTTAGTGGTTATTCCGGATTTGGGGCGAGTTCTGGGTGGATAGGTTGTAGTTCTCTCCAAGTGTTGTGGTGGATCGAACACGCGGTTCGCCCTACTAAGCTTAATTAATTAATGGTGGAACGACGCTCAATGTTGCGGTCCAAATAATCCACGTACCAAACGATATTCTTTCTCTACTCTCTATCAAAACATAATTTTCGAAATCATTTTTTCCAATTTCGATCTCTAAGAAAAAAGTCAATCAATTTTCGAAATCATTTTTTTCAATTTCTCTAAGAAACACACTATTTATATGTTAATTTCCTTTACTTTAGTACTACAATTTAGTTTTTTCGTCATATAATGTGTATTACATTGTTTAACTATGTAAATGCTTTTCACTAGTGATTATATCTAATTTTCTTCATATGAACTTTTTGAACAATTTCTCTAGCATATTATTTGTTGTCATCAGTTGTCATAACACCATTTTTAGTCTTTATATAATCTAGCACGCATAACGTGCATATAAGACTAGAATATTTCAAACAATCAACTTTATTTGCTCCTGATAATCCGGAATGTCCGGCAAAAGACAGATACCCGAAATATTCGAAAAAAATGGATTTCGAAATATCCGAAAAAATCGGATTATCGAAATATCCTGAAAAGCTGGATATTTGACTCGAATACTTTTAAATTAAATTGGATACTTCGGATTGGAAATCTCAAAAAAATTCTATCAGATCCGGATCAAAATTTTACAATCCAAAAATTATCGGATAAAATTTAATCGAATCGGATCGGAAATCCGAAATACCCACCCCAAGTGGACTTGAATGATGTTTGTGCAATTTTGTTTTTGAAAAGGGAAGGGAAAATTGTTTTTTACACCTAAAAACTAAAACTTGTATTTTACAACCTAAAAAAATAAACTTGTTTATTACCACCTAAAAATGGAAAAAATAGATGAAACCGTTATGTAGAGGGTCACAATAAGGGTAATATATCTAATATTTTCTCTTCTTCCACAAACTCATGTATTTAGCTCCATTATCTTCTCCTACTTCATTTTTTTTATGAATTCACATGATTTTTTTGTCTTATTAATTTACAACATTAACAAAATTCAATGGAAATGAAGAGAAGAGGGTGAAGGAGTTAAATAAAATCGCAGAGAAAGTGTATAAAATTGAAGGAAAATTGAATTAGTAAGCCTCACATAACGATTTCATCTTTTTTTCTGCTTTCAGGTGGTAAAAAACAACTTTTTAGATGAGAAACACAATTTTTAATTTTTTAGGTGGTAAAAAAATCGATTTTTTTAGATGGTAAAAACAATTTGTCCAAAAGGAAAAGATACAACAAATTTTAAGATAGTTTACTCTCAACACTGTACCCTAACAAATCTACAAAAATAATATTCCGTATAAATTTTTTTATCATCTATGTATGGATTAATATCTTAAGGGGCGTTTGATTCGAACGGGGTAAAGGGAATGGAATCAACAATGGAAAAGAGGGGGAAAGGAAAGGAATTCCCTTTGATTTCTTAGGTTGTTTGAGTGGGATTTTAATTTCACGTATTTCTCCTTCTCTCTCCTTCACCCTCCTTTGCTACACCACGGTTCCTCTCCTCTCTCATTCTCCCTCCTCCCAACATCTCTCGCCGCCTCCCGTGGGTCGCCGCCTCCCGTGGGTCGCCGCCATCACCAGATTTTCAACCCGTGGTCGCCGCCGCCAACCAACAGCTACCCATTAATTCTTCAGATTGAATTCGCAATTTGCCAACCACTTTGATCCTTCATGTTAAGGGCACCTCCCTTGCCGCCCTTAAAGAAATCTCTCTCGTTGAGCAACATACTGGTGTGGTCGTCGGCGGCGAAGGTAGAGGTAGTTCGCTCATGCATAAGATGCGGCTCACATCGAATCCGCGTAAATTCAGATAGATCGCAATGATTGCCGTCCAACTTATCTCGCTGCCGCCCAATGACGGTGGTTCTTGGTTAGGTGGAGGTGGTGGGTCAGGTGGCTGTTAGGTCTCGGAGGTGGTGGTGGTCGAGTGATTGGGAGGGTGGCGGGGTTAGTTGGGTGGGTGGGTGGGACAGCAAGTGATGGATTTGGTAACTGGGGAAAGGGAATACCAAACCCTTGGGAGGGTGGGGAATCAATGTAGAGGAGATTGGGGGAACAGAGAGGGTAATGGGAATGATTAAAATGGAGTTACAAATAACGACAAAGGGAATGAATCCTGCTCATTCCCTTTCCCTTTCCTGAAGACCCCCAACCAAACGGCACCTAAAGGTCTGTGTAATTGAGTTTCACAAATCCTAACCAAAAAAATATCCTCACTTGGGTTTACTAAGTGAAGCCCAAATGCTGTCAAAAAAAGTGAAGCCCAAAAACATGGACCCGAAAAAAGTAGCAATACGGGTGGCAATACCCAGATTTAAATAGCCTCAGAAAGAAAATCAAAGGGGTTAGACAAATTCTAGGGTTTAAGGAATCGTTGATCAAGATCTCGAGGAGAGAGAAAAATGGCGATGCCGAAAGGAAAGGGAAGAAAAGCTCGAGTTGAAGAAGAAGCTTGCAATACCTTGAAGTGCGTGCAAGATTGGACTAATTGGAGTTTGAAGAAGGCTAAAGTTATCACTCACTATGGTTTAATTCCTCTGATCATCTACATCGGGATGAACTCTGAGCCTAAGCCTACTCTTTCTCAGCTTCTCTCTCCTTTTTAAGCATGTATTCTCTCTCTCCTTTTAAAGCATGTATTATGTTTTTTTGGGTTAATCAAGCTGTTATAATACTATCATAAATTGTTATGAAACTTCAGAAATTTATGACAAAATTTTAGGTTTTTTTGGATATATCTTCATTTTAATTCGTGTTTTTGTTGCCAGTTTGATTGTTTTTACTTTCTTTAATCAGGTTAATTGTAATTGTTAGGTTTAGACGAAGAGGGGGAATGATTGTGAGTTTTGTTGATTGTATTTAGCTGAATGGAGGAATGTAAGAATGGCGATGAATGGTTGTTGTTGTTAGGTTTTAGACAAAGGGCAAAATTGTTTGAATGATGATAAATTCTGCTGATAATAGTTGTTAGATTTTAGATGAAAGGGCGAATTTGTTGGGATGCTGATGAATTTGGTGGTTAGATTTTAGTTGAATGACAATATTGCTACAACTGTGTATTTTGGTGATTATAATTGTTCAATTGTTGGGATACTGATGAATTTGATGATTGGATATTAGTTGAATGACAATATTACTAGAACTGTATATTTTGGTGATTATGATTGTTCAATTGTAGTCGAAATCACTTGGGCTGTCTGGGTATTTCATGGTTTACAGATATCGGCTTTTCGTGTTCCATAATCTCCTGAGTTAAGATTTGGTCACAGCTTAAATACATCATTGTTCAGTTGATAGAGGATCGGAGTAGACACCAAAACATCTGAGTAGATTTCCTGTTGCTCATTCAACATGGCAACATATTACAAACCATTTTGCAGATTCTAAACACAAGTCACAAAACATCCTAAATACTATACATCCTTCTATAACTACATGTTTACACTACGAGTCTACGAGCACGAGAAGTGCCAAGATGGTGGAGAGTTGTATGAGACCATCAACACCAGGTACCTTCAAAAAGCGGAGCAGTTGGAGTTACATCTGCTCCGAAAGTCTTGACTAAATCCGAGCACTTAGGATCTGGTACCTCTGTTTCAGTGTAAAGCTCCAAACCCAATTCTTCCTCTATGTCATCAGATGCTGAAATCAAGAGGAACTCACACCCTTCATAGTTCAGAAAATCAGGAGGATCCGCTGGCACAAATCGCTTACTTCCGAACTGCCCTTGAAAGTGTGCTGGAAACACGGCTTTGCGTTTGTTTCCAACCCCTTGGAATTCAGACCTTCCACCTCCTTGTTCTGGACTCTTTATTTGGATGATAAAAGAGCCTTCACGCTCTACGTTGAGCTCTTCTTGAGGTTCGTTTTCCTTGTCTTTTGGGGGAAGTTCTAGTTTGTATACTAAATGAGTGTGCATCTTTTTTCCTTCAGAGTATTTGTGTCTTAGGATGCGGTATACACCTTCTCCTAGGGCCCTTGCACTGGGTTTGTGCCGATGTCCCCTTGTTGCAGTATCATATTCTTCTGCTCATCACAATGCACCATAATCTAGAATTAATTGTAGTACTAAAGAAAGACTTCTCTAACCAATTAGACTTTGTTCTCTTCACTTAATTCTTATTGCTTATTAGAATAGACCAGAAAAAGCAAAAAACACTCGAGAAAACATCCAGACCTAGACCAGCAAGAAGACGACGAGAAAGATGGTTATACCTCCGCGAAGAGCATCCTTGATATCATCAATCTTTGTGGTGACCAATTCGACAAATCCCCAGAAAGGCCTACTTTTCTTACCAGGATCAGGAAGACTCTTCTTTCCCATGACGATAAATCGCAAAAGTGGTTCCTTTTCTATGTTAACTTCCTGCATAATCAAGTTCCAACTATCAAAATACTTCATGTAACAAGTTTTCACACACAAAATAGAAAATATATGCAAGTGTTGGACCTTTGTTCCATGACCACCCTCAGGATGTTTCTTGAGACGGCGATTTTCATCATCATTTTCGCCTTTGTCCTCGTGACTTGAGCTAGGATTATGCTCTGACTTGGCACCTTCTTTGCCGGAATCAGGGGTTTGCTTCTCTTCAATTTGCCTTTCACCGGATTCAGGGCGTAAAACTATGTACATTCTTTGAACATCGTCTGCACTGTGAGCTTCTTCTCTGTTTACTTTCGGCCTATAGAAGAAAAATATTTCTCCTCTTTCCTGCAACATGTAATAACATTTTTTTTCTTCATATTTCACTCCTTCAATCCACAACAAATTTGTTGCAATCTAAATAGAATTGAAGGCACTCAAAGATCCTGCATCCTAGCTTGATGACAAAAAATCACCACTTGCAACTTCCAGTTTGCCAACAATTTGCTAATTCAAAATTCCTAATTGTGTCACTAACACACTATAGTAGCTTCATCATAACCCATCAAATCCATGTACAGGACTCAAAGATCGCAAAATCAACTTAAAGTGTGTCAAAATCAATTTCCCATATTTTGTCCTTAAACTCAAAATGTTCCCCAACACTTGATAGTCTAAATTCTTATAACTGTTGGTTGTTACTTTTTTTTATAGAGCTTTTACTATTTAGGTTTGGGCATTAGTCTTTGTTCCTTTTATCTGATCTGATCTGATTTTTCTAGTTTCTGTTCAGAACGGTCTGAAAGTAGTCCATGAGTGCTTTTATTTTTATTTTTATTTTTATTTTTGTCCGGTCTGACCTGAGTTATTTTCTGGTCTGATCTAATATGGAGTAAGCCATAAGAATAAGGCTTGCATGGTGTATTTGTGTGTACTCAAAACTTCGACTTTTAAAATCTATCCTTCCATTTTCCAAAATCTATCTATTCAATCTTCCATAAACCATCAATCAAGTTCGTTTGTTAAATCTCTTAATTTTTTTTTATTTTTTTTTGACAACATAGATCTCTTAACTTGAATACACGTTTACATACTCTGATTCATATCATTTATGAGAAGTTAGAAATCTCTTAACACGCAACAACATACTACTACATATAACAATATGGAGTTCTCAATAAGACATGAAACAATCAGTTACCTACTATCTTATGAAAAATTCACATTCTGGACAGACTGGACTTATTTTAATTTTTTAACATGCAACAATATTAGCACAATAAACAGTTTCTCAGTAAGACATGAATCAATTAAGCTAGAAATGTACGTGTAACAGTGTGTATAAGTGTGACAGAGAGAGAAGACCTGAATCTCGACTTGTGGATCACTCCTGGTCTTTACTTCTTCACCTTGCCCCATATTTTCTCTGATTGCATGCGTTTCTGCAAATTCACAAAATTGCTCAACCGTCAAATGAAGAAACGGTTATTACAAAAAACAAATACACCGGTATATTCCGGTAAAGAGATAAGGACACGTGTTCTTCTTTTGCATATCATTGCCACGTTGCGAGATTCTTGCTATGCCACCACCATGTTGTTCAATGTTTTAATCGGTTAAATGGAGGAAGTTTAACTTGGGAAAACCATCCTTTCTCACATGGGTAACGGAGTACGAAATATACTTGGTATGAATAGTGGCAAATGTCCAAATATTGCGAGTATTAAAAGACGGATGAAGTAGTATTTATATATTCAAAAGAACGTGAAAAGTCATTCCAAAAGACTAATTCAATTATCTTATAGTCTTTTTAACGTTAAATGTGTATATTATTATAAAAGGAATAAGAACTCATAAAAATAGCCAATAATAGTTATATGCTGAACCAAGTGTACAATGAGCATTCTACACATGTCCATAGGCTCCAATTTACATTAATGACCATGGCCAACCTCTATAAACTTTGATCGGCATAAAACCATGCCGTTCAATCGTTCATCCTTTACATATATAGTTGGTTATACGCACTTCCGGCCTATATTCTGGCATGATCTTGTCTAGTGTGGTCTGAACTCCATCGAAAATAGCCCGAGACCACTTGTATAGTTACATGGGCAAAATTAGGGGGGTTGCAGGGGCGAAATTAGGAGAGGGCTGGCGGGGGCCATGCCCCCCTACATTATATGTTCAAGTATTAAATATGCACTATAAAAACACATGTCTAATATAGTTCAAGTGATTATTTTCCTTAAAAATTAGAGGTGTAAGGAGGTATAAGGTTCGATTCTTAACTACCTCAATTTTATAACTGTATAGTTGTAACTTGTACTACGTATCTACTAATAGCCAGTAATTGAACATATTCGATGATATATACATCAAGCCTGATAGTCACACGGCCCACACCCAACCGCATTTGTCATGTGTAATCGAAAGCTGTCCATGCATCATTATATTAGGTACTACGAGTACCCTAACAATTAACATTGACAAATATTCTCTTTTATAAAAGCTTGAGTCCTTGTTAAATTTATTAATTAGATGCCGACGTTTTTGCATGGCCTATAATTGTTTTTCCTAAATGGTTTAGTTTCCCTCCACGTAAATCCATTGCTTCCTCAAGATTTTAGTATTATTCCATCTTTAATTGATTGGAATTGGGGACAAAGTATGAAAATGTTTAATTATATCACCTAATTTGGGGATTTGATCTCATCTTCTGGTTTCCGGATATATTTAGAATTAGGTGTATTTAAGTGTTTTTTCTTTTTTTTGCTTTGCACAAGTGGAAAGAGCTTAAAACTAGCAAAATTGATCAAACAAACATAAATACACCTTTAAATACACCCCGGGAACAAGATAGATGGTATACCAACTCGTAACACTCCTTTTTTTTTATTTTTTTTTGGTTTACTCCTTTCGGAGGTGGTTAGTAGTCTGGTACGGGCTGAGCTGCATGAATCACTTTGCTGTTTTATACTCAGTTTGGTAAACTAATTAATCATCCGTACATTATGGCCTTATGGGACACTACACTACTGATTCAACCAAAAGCATATGAATTTTTGTATACTTATCCCATATTTTTAGTACACAAGATTTAGGCCTAGTGGCCTACCTTCTCTTAGGTACTCAGCCTAGGAGGCTAGGAACAGATACAACTAGTCTCCCTGACTCTCTCGATCATGACCTTTGGTGCAACCCAGTTCTCTTCATCAGATTTTTACTAAGTTAAAATTATGTTCACAACCTATATGCAAGGGGTCTAACACTTTCCGTTTTAGCCAACTTCCCACCCCGTAGAACCAATAATGACGAATAAAATTTAGGAAAATTTGGTAATATTAATCCAACCTTTGGCCGATTTTCTTTTATTCCTACAACATTATTTTTAATAATCCCATATTACTACCCAACGACATTTTTTTTGGGCTTAAGTGATCGGTAGCCGGTGAAAAAGTCAACGAGATGGTGATGAATTGATGATGATGGCTAGCTGAATATATCGAGGGAGAAGAGAGGGAGTATTTCCACGAAGAGATATATTACCGCTTACAACAAGTTTATGACCTGTTGGGCCCAATAAATGTCGTTGGATAGTAAATGTGAGATTATTAAAAAATACATCTTAATAAAAGAAAATCGACCAAAGATTGGATTAATATTAACATGTTTTCCTCAAAATCGATGGGTTATAAAAACTTACAATAGAAAAATGCATGATTGACAAAAATAATACAGTACTACATGCTTGTACAATAACAATAATAATAATAATAATAATAATAATAATAATAATAATAATAATAATAATAATAATAATAATAATAATAATAATAATAAAAAGACCCTATTATTGAATGTACAAAAGATCAGAAGTAAAGCTATGTCTTTGTCTATAACCAAATCCAGGCAACTTAGCCTCAGCTTGGAACCTTGTAACTGGATTAAACGAATCTGACAGCCTATTCATTCTCTGACTCTCAGATTTCCCCCTAACAGGACTTTTTCGATGAACTTCCTTAGCCACATTCACAGCTTTCTGACTCTTACACCCTAAAAAAACACCAGAACCCTGTTTCTGAACCTCCTTATTCATAGACCGTTTAGCAGATTTTGAGGCTGCTAATTTCCTCGATCTATAATCCTCAGAATCAGAAACAACTGAGAAATCAGCAGCACTGGCAGTTACAACACTCCACTCAATGCTAGCCTCGCTAGGTGCATATCGAGTTGTAGTTGGTGTCTGATTGAATGGGTTGGAAGTACATGAAAGGCACTCGATCTCAAACAAGTCGGAGCTAGCATCGCTCTCTGTGTCCTTGTACGTCTCACTAGGCGCGTCTGAGGTGGTGCTAATCTGATCTTCTGTAGTTCCTCTTGGGATTGCATCCCATGATAGCATATTCAGCCTCTTTTGTAGGGTGAACCTTTTGCTTCCTTCATCTAGATCACTGCCAAACACTTCTAGTGACTTCCTTGCATCATCTTCATCGACATCTACTAACTGAAATGGCGAATCCAACAGAAAATTAACTATTTTGAGTCAAAACAAAACTTTTTAAAAAAATTATACTACAACGAACCAACGGTCTCATTTTACTTCCCTCGTTTTGACCAAAAAACTCTCACAAAAACTGGTCAAATGGGGCAAGTAAAATGAGACAGAGGGAATATGTTGGGAGTAGGGGACAAAATGGCTTTGCCCGTGAATGTAACTGAACCTTGTTAATTGCTGATTAAAATGATAAAAGTATTATTAGGTTAATTATGATAATATGATATGATTAGTGACTAATTAGCTGGAATATGACCTAAGTTAATAATCGACAACAATAACTAAACACATAAGTAGTAATTAGGGGGAGCAGGCGAAGAATCAAACTCTGGTCTCAACTACCACACTTATGAGTCCTTATCAACTAGGACAAAGATTAGATAATGCATAGTAAATCAGCTGTTAAATATATAATATTTGTTCTTGGGGGTTTGACCAACCTAATTTCTTTTTTTGGGCCCCAAAATTTTGTGCCCGGTGCTCCTTTAGCCGGTCCTGGTAGTAATTGGTAACTTTTAACAAGCTAGGTAGAAATTTGCAAAGTTACTAAAGACAGGCATGGGTAATAATTGACAAATTTCAGTTTTGAGCCAAAACAAATTTAAATCACAAAATGGGTCTGTCTGTCTGTGAAGGTACCTGAACCTTGTTAATTGCTGTAAGGCTAGCAGAATTTGAGAGTGGAAAGACAAAGGGGTCAACATTGTTATCTAGCCGCAGTTTGTTCATCCTTGCAATTTCAGCTGTGTCAAGGCTTGTCTTGATCGATCTCGTCTGAGTTCCATCACTGATGCGGCCTCTGCCTCTGCCTCTGCCTCTGCCTCTGCTACCATGATCAGTGAATTCTTGATCAGTATCAACAGACTTCCCTACACAACAAGAACAGGCCAGTAATGACATTGTCTTTCCCTGCTGCTGATTTGTTTTACGTTCATTCGTCGTCCTAGACGGAGTCCTATTCAAACGCCGTCTTAACAGTGCACTCTGGCTATTCGAACTCACCTCTGACTGACTGCTAGAACCTCGAGACTGAACTACTATCAGCTTATTGTTCGAGTTAACCCTGACAACCTGCTGTTGATCATCATCAGTACGGTCTTCAACATCATGTCTGTGTTGTTGTTGTTGTTGAAACCTTCCACTTATTGATCTTGTTGAGAATTTATCACTCTCCTGATCTATTACACCACTGCTGAAGTACTTATCAGCAGTAAAAACATCGATCTCTCCATCCTCCGCCTTCTTCTTCTTCTTCTGCCTCGACTTATGCAGATGATGATCATGCTGGTTTTGTGTGGACTCAACGAGGCTACGGATGTATGCTTCCTCACTGGGATTGAGGTAAGAAGAAAAGGAAGCTTCGCGAAGGCTACTGGTGTTATTGATTTCAGAGGACCAATAAGGCGGTAGGCTGAGGCGGGTGTTAGTAGATGATGATGATAATGAAGCCATATTCAAAGGATTTGTGGTTTGAAGATCTTAATTAAGCTAAAGAGAGCTCAAAGTTTGGAGATAATGACTTTACAATAGAAGAGAATTTCGTTATATAAAGGGGTAATGAGACATACACTTGTATAATTACAGCAGGGCTGCAGGAAGATAGCTACCAAGAGACCGAAAATGACTATACTCTGAATATGTCTAGAGAGTAGACAGTATGTACAAGAATGGAGCAAAATATCACCAACCCAAAATATTAACGGTACGTGGATGTTTTTTTTGGAAGATTAAGTGAATTGGCTTGTACATTTTGTGTATGGAGTTAATTAGACAGTTGACACAACAAAATGAATTGTCAATTTCACCTAAGTTTTTTCTAATAAGTTGTTTTTGGTGCTATCTCAGGTAAGAAGACATGGAATTGGTGAGTAAAGCCTCTAAATTTTACTAGGTACTTGTAGTACAGAGTACTTCATACTTCCTCCATTTCGCAATAGATGCATCGTTTCTCTTTTAGACACTATTCATTAACTAACTTTGACAATTATTCTTTCACATTATGTAAAAACAAACATAGTCAAACGAATCTTGTTAAATTCGTATCAATATGAGGATTCCAAATATCATTTTTTTATAAGTTTTACTTACACGCAGTTAGAGATATTAATATTCAAATAAACACGTTGAAATACGTGGAAAAAAAATGCATCTATTGCGAAACGGGGGTAGTAGAAGATAAGAAAGTTCCTCAATTTGTGGACTATATATAGACAATGAGCATAGGTCAAAAAAAATTGACATTGTGTGAATGTTTGGCAAAAGGTTCAGTTGAATTGTAACGGTCATCTTCGAGTGGTGATAAGTGTTAGGGTTTGGTTCCCATCAAATTTAATGGATGGAGTCTTTTATTAAATTATATACTTCGTATTAATTTCTAATATGATACATCCCGATAAGTTCATGTTGTTTTGATCGGATTTAGGGTAATCGGGTCGTTCAGAACGAGTTTGGTCATGTCCAGGTGATAGATTCATACTGATTTCGGGTTCGTAAGTTCTTCAGCTATAGTCAATGAATCTGAGCTTTGTTTGACAACACTAGCTAACTAAAATAGAGCTGAAACTTATAAAATGTTAAACTGATAAGGTCCCTATTTGAATGACTTATCCGGTAAAATTAATTGTTTAAAAAGTAATTTTTTAAAATATAATTATTTTAAATATTAATTTAAAATAGATTACATGAAAATCTTAGAAGCTAAATTGAGATGATAGTCGTCAAAGTAACTTCTCAGTTCAAGTTCATTTATGGACCTTAAATTCTATTTACCTGCTTGTCAAACAACTCTATTCATTTAAAACGATTTAAAGTTTCAGAAGCTTATCATTTAAAATGCCTAAAATAGCCTGCTATAAAAATAACCCATCACTACACAAATTAATTATCGGATCATTTCAGGTCAGGCCGTGTAAAATCTATCATTTCGAAAAGAGTTTAGATGTCATGTAATTGGAGTGGGATGAATACAAATATGTTTTGCTAGGTCCACTAGCCTTGCCTTCAACATACTCAAAATGAAGGTACATGCCAAAAGGAATTGATCTTGTAGTAGCCAAACAATTGGGTGATACATATGGCCTAGGGGTCTTGTGAATTGTGACTCTTGTCTTTTCCAAACCATATTGGACTATTGGTGATTTTAGTCTTATATTTTATTTTCTTTTAAAAGAAAGAGCCAACTACATATCACATGATAAACATACGGTGAGAAAAAGTTGTATTGACGTTTTGGCATAATGGTTAAAATAAGCGTTTTGTATATCCTATATCAGAAACTAATTTTGGCACACCACTTAGTAAGTAGAACGCAGAAAACCGTGCTCTCATAGCGACTGTGGCAAAAACAATTTTTAGTGTGACAAAATTAGTTCCCCTACATCATATAATCGCATATCTCCCGTTTATTACTTTATTATTAATGTATTATCCTTATGGTTATAATTCAATGGGGAAAAGAAAAAAAACCCGGATAAACATGTGGTATGACAAAGAGCCAGTAAATGTTGGATTGTTGATGAATTGCATCAAATTCATGACAGTTGGAAGTTTACGAAAATTCAAGAAACATTTAAGTTATTGAAAACTTTAATTTGATGTTGGACTCGAGCTTTTAATACTTGGATTGCGATGTTGCTCTCTTTTACCATGCATGAAAATGACCATACCTTATGAGATTACAAACTTGTTGGTTGATTTCCTAATTATTATATTATTGATGTTATTATCATAAAGCATGATCTAATTAATCACATGAATGAATGCAACTACATATACACTTTGGTCCCTACTTAAGTATTCACATATTTTGATCTATCTTAACTTGGATGACCAATATAAAGTTGTATGTCTCCCTCGACACTATTAAACAATCGACCTACACGTAATTTTTTCTGAAAATTACTACCTCCATCGCATAATTTTTTAATACTTTTTGTTTTAGTCCGTTTCATAATATTCTTACAAAAAAATCTTGCTCGTACTCGCGTACATTACATTGATTGTACATCAGAGTAACTTTTACCCAATTTTTGATAACATTTAACATGTTTTGATTTTATGGAAAAAAAAATTGAAAGATAAACATTTTAAAGGGTTGGTTACCTTTATACATTACTTGTGAATTTGAAAGAATAATTTTATAAAAGTAACAATTTATCACTAGAAAATACTTCATAGATAACTGTTAAATTATACTCCGTATCAGGTTAACTTTTAAGCATTTAAAGTATTGTTTTAACCCACCGTCCAATATTTATTGTACATCACACATAGATAAAAACAATTGTGATGTTCTTAACATTGTGCTTTATACTATTTTTTGACATGAAAATTTACTATCTTACCTTTTCTCTCCACACCATTATAGTAATTATTACGAACATTATGAAACAGAAGTAGTACATCCATTGTTTTCTACTATTACGTACTATTTTTACTCATTCAACGATTAGAAAAATATACTTCATCAAATAAGTTTATCTCAGACGACAAAAGTTGCTATCTACAACAAGGAAGTCTTACCAAATAATTTGCCCGTGATACGTGGGACTGGCTGGCTTATCATCATTCTTGGAAGAAATTACAGGACCTTGTCTACTTAAATCTTTGTTTCTTAGTGGAACAAACACCATCACTATTCTAGAATTGGTCTTCTGCATCCCAAGGAACATTCCATGAGCCACATTCCTAATTTACTACTACTTCTCTTACTCTATTAACTTGCTTTTGTAAACTCTACTTACTTAATTAGCTAAGCAAAGTTTATAATTCTCTATTGTTACCCAAATCAATCGAATGGTACGCTTAAAGCTACAAACGAGCAAGAAAATGGTCTTAAGTTTATCTACTTTTAAATTTACGGTACACTCAAGTGTATAATAGAATCTACAAGCTACATTTTTGCGGTTATTTTACAAATTTAGTTTCACAGTAATTTACAATTTGTATTAGTTGGCTTTTTGGAGTAACTACTAATAGTTGGTTAATGATTATATTGATTTACATTGCTTTTGTGACGTTTTGTTATGGATAGTACTCTTGTTTTCTTTTTCTTTTTTTCGTTTTATTTTTTTTTTTTTAATTTTTTTTATGCATATCTGGTTATACCATGTACCATCAAAACTATATATCTAAGCTAGGCTATTCTATTTGTGCATGAGCTTGTACTTATCAACAAATGTGCAACAAAAAATAAATAACTAAATAAAACATAACTTACTTATACCTTACAAGATACTTCGTACAACCAAACACAACCTATTCCCTTCCTACAAAATTTATGAGTTAAGCAATTGCGTCTCCAGTTCTCCCTCGTTTTTCTTCATTTAACACTTGTGATAATAGGAATGGTTTAGAAAATATCCCCATATGTACCCATAGTTAGAAGAGGGATAAATGAAATAACAAAAGAACTAAAGTTTTTTGGAGTATAATATGACTAATACTATATTAACAAGTTCCACATGATAATGTATTCATGTGGCAAAAGAAATGACAAAAGACTATGCGCAAAATCTTGTTGCTATTCTCTCTAAAAGGAACACATCACAATTCACAAACAATTTCTTTGACCAGAAATTGAGAGAATCATATAAAGTTTGACATAAATTATTACGTAAAAATAAAGTGGGCTTTTTGAGTCACAAAATAATTATTTGTACTATGCAAAAAATAAAGTGGGTTTTTGAGTCACAAAATGATTGGGCATGGAGAATTTAAGGTTTTGTTGGCTTCCTCAAGTCCCAAAATTGATCTTGTGGTTCTCATTGGTAGGAACGACATTTTGTTGTAAAGTTGATTTATCGTTACCATTATGATCGGGTGTGCCGTGTGCATGATGAGAAAACAAGAGGATTTACCTTTTGTTAGCTAAGTGTAATCAATACATGAAAAATATAGGAGAAACAAAATTGGAAAAGATCCTGCAAACTTTAACAGGGCACTATATACTCCCTCCATCCTTAAAAGATTGTTCTATTTGGCTTTTTACTGCGTCCAAGACACCACTTAATAACATAAAATGGGTAACGTAGATGAACACATTTATCCGCATTCAGTAATAAATTGATTCCTGGAAAGTTCTTTCATGAGTAGCAACTAGCAATTATCCGACAAGGTCACATTGCCTGAGTATGTGGTCTTTTGACAAGCCGCTTTCAAAAAAAATCTTTGTGGATATATATGGGTTCGTCCATCTCATCTTACATGCTAGACCCTTTTGGCGTAGGAGAATAGGGTACAGTAAAGATGGTCTCTGGCCGGGCCTCGCACGAAAACAGCACAGTCCAGCACGAGCACAAAGGTCGGGCTTGAGCCGCATTTTTTTGTTGGAAAAACACGACAAGACAAACACACTAAATTTAGTAAATTTAGGCTTAGGCACACGGCCCAGCCTGGCCCGACATGCCAGCCAGTGGGAATGAGCCCTGTTTTGAACTTTTCAGCCCGGCACAATGCAGAGTGGGCCCGGCTCGACCCACGGCCATCTTTAGGGTACAGGAACACCCACAAAGGCATAACTTTGAGACGGTAAGATAAACATCGTCTCTAAAGAGTAAAAAAGACCACCGCACTCGATCTTTTTGGCCATTCAAGTTCAACCCAAATAAACAGAGTATCAGAAAAGAGATCCAAGCTCAATGCTTGGTTTAGAATCAAACCATTGTATATCAAATTTATTACAGAACTACATGATCAAAGTGTGTTCTATCCTTGGTACATTTTCAGCAAAATCTTTTATGAGACAGTCTCATACTTGATTACTGAGGCGTTGGAGCGCCTTTTACCATCTTTTTTAACCATACATTGCTGATTGCTGTACAATATTTTTTTCTCAAATAATGATAACTTAACATTCTGCATTGACTAGACTGCATGAACTCGTTAATGTCCTATAGGCCGAATGGTTAAAAGCAACAGACTGTAAATCCGTTGTTTTTAATGGCCTATCACTTTGTAAAGGCTCACTGAAGTTTAGCATATCTCAAATGGACTAATCCAGCCAAAGTATAACAGTATCAAGACTCTCAACTGAAAACAGAGTTCTATTTCCTTTTCTTTTTTAGGATACTAATATCAAAATAATAATGTGTGCAAATGAAAATTGGAAAGGACACAGTTAAAATACAGAGATAACTCAGATGAGCAACTATTATAAATAAGTAATACAGATTCAACAAAAAAATGAGGGGAGTACAGATTAGAACATGAGACAGATAATAACTGATACTCCATACTAATTAATCTCTTTCTCCCGACAACGGAGTACTATAATTATCTATTGCTAATAAGGGTAGCCATAAGTCAAAAGAGACGAGCACGGGAAGCCATCAAGAAGGGTGTTGAAGAATAATATCATTGGCTAAAGAAACACATATTTAGTAACAGAAAATATGAATTTTCAGTTCAGAATGTCTGTTACCGGTATGACTTATGAGATGCCGAGGGTAAAGCATGAGACACACATATTGTGTTTTCGGTTTATGATTATTGGTTGGATGTAGTGTTACCTCCATCAACAGTCCAGTACTGTTTAACAGCAACCAGTATCTTCTCGGGAACCAATGGTCCGTCCTCGTGATCCACCATTCTCGTGTCCCACCTCATCCCAGATACTATCTTTTTCACCTTTACGAGCACGTCTACTTCATCCCGAATTATTACTGCTCCTTCAGGACGCAGAATTCGGTCCATCTCTATAAGTATGTCTTCCAAGTTGCATCTGCATTGATCAAAAACAGTTCTTAAAAACTACAAGGACAAAATAGACAATGACTTTACAGTAAATCTGGACCACCACTGTCCTGGTGATTGGGGCACGGGGTGAAGACAGCAATTTTGACTTCTTTCAATCTCATTCAGACACCTTAAGCAAGTTTGTGAGTACTGGGCTTCAAGTTCTGCTGAATGGAACAGCAATAACATAATGGAACACTCATCGACTCATCCGAGCACCACCAGAACAGTAAGAAATGGAAAATGCAATTTGGATTATACACACAGGTGCACAATACTCACCGTGCACCCCGATGAACATTCAACATTGAATAGTTGAATACCTAATGAACACGGAGAATGATTTCAATGTACGCGTCCAAGTGAAACATTTTATTATAGGTTCTTAGGATTTAAACTATATTACCTCCGTTTCAGAAAGTTCTTTATGCTTTGGAAAATGTGTCCAAATTATAAAAACTTTCACCGTAAATTCTCACCATTATATACATCAAAACGTTACATATAAGATCTTGTTAGATTGGTCTCGGGATGTATTTTCAGAATATCAATTTTTTATAATTTTTTCACATACGAAATTGGATATATTAGTAGTTAAATATTGCATTGGAGTCCGAGCAAATAGTAACCGTAAAGATCTTTTTGAAACGGAGGTAGTATGTTACATTTACTGTATGTTCTTTACGTATGAACAATATGTTATTTGAATTTGAACTATATGTTCATTTAAAAACAGGGTGCGTATGAACAATATGTTCTTTGAATTTGCGTATGAACAATATGTTCTTTGAATTTGAACTATATGTTCATTTGGATGGGCACCAGAGTGCATAAACCACATTTTGATGTCTCATTTTCCTGACTGACATAATTCATCAAAAGACTTTAGTAATCCACAGGGTACCTCGTACAATCTCAAATACCATGTCAAAAATTGATATAGTAGAACGATTACGTATCCACCTTGTTATAATAAAGGAAAGACATATTCATCGTATCAGGTTTGTAAAGAAAGAAATTATAAGCAAATGATCAGGCACCAAAATTTAAGTGTTCGCATAAGAAGAGTTTATCATACATGTAGCTTTAATGAATTAATTCAATGGCAGCGTTGGAAAGACTTACTTGTTCTTGTATAGACTAAAGACGCCGTTAGCATGAATCAAGTCATATGTCCTCGGGTATGTAGAGAAACCCTCACACCTACAGCAAAGAGGAACCATGTTAACGGAAACCTAGAATGTACAGAGAAATTACTATAGCATAATCAGTTTTCACAGAATTATGCTTGTTAAAAAGCTGGAAATCAGCACGTACCAGTCATGATAGATACCAACAAGTCCTCGCTCGTAAATAACACCCAAGGTATTCTTTTTAGCTATAGTCGGCATGACGTTCATAACCCACGATTTGGAAGAATAGATTGCAGCAGCAAAACCTCCTAACCCGGCATTCATATCCATAATGTTACGGTATCTTCCGGTATCAAGTACGCTATTGATTCTTTTATAAGCTTTTACATGCTTCTTCCACATACTATTGTCCTTCAAGTATGCATCAACAGAAATTCCAGGAACAGATCCACTAGCTATCCTGGGAGGTACTGCATACAACCTCTCAGGGAATGGTTTCAGTTGATCACCAGCACCATCACTTGGGAACGGTGTAATACAAGTCTCCATTTTCTGATACCTGAAAACAACAAAGAGAAGGACCAAGCTAAGAAACCAAGCCAACTAAACAAGGGTTCATTGCAGCAAAATGGTTCAGGGAATGCTTAGTACACATACTAATGATTTAAAACATTTTTAATCGCCGCTATTCAACATTTATGCATAGTCAAAGCTTGCATATAGTAGCAGTTTAAAAATAACACATATTCATTAATCTGACAAGACTGAAAAGTCAGCTTTGTTGATAAGAGGTTCAATGAATGCTTATTTATACGAGTTATTGATTTAGAACTCTATTGATCCCCATTTTTCAACATTTGTGAAAACTATAAGACCACATGTAGTTGACGGTCAACATTTTCGCTAACGATCTCTCGTCGAGGAATAAACAAGATAAGAAGGGAGGATACAGAAAGCAAGGACCTGCTGATATAGTGACATGTCTTATGCTGCTTGAAATGGACTATAAGCTGCACATGAAAGATCTCTCCATCAAGAAAATTGTGAAGACAAGGACTTCTCCCACAGTAAATGACAAAGGTTTTATACTAGTTTTGGGAGCTAAACTGTCGAATTGTAAGTCTGTATTAAATAGTACGGAGTATTTAGTGACAGTAAAGGAAAACCTCCTGACAGCCAACCCCCAACCCACCCCTCAAAAGAAAAAACATGTTTTATGATGGGTGAGAGTAAGAGCACTGAGAAGGGATTTTCTACGAGAGTTGTTGCTTTAACACAAGAAAAATCCCCGAGATTCCTGTTCTCTTGACTAATAGAGCAACAAAGCAGATCAGAACACATCAAACACAAATCAATAGGCAAGGGGGAAATGACTTTTACAGCATCTAATTTATAAGGCTTCTTCTTTAAAACACCTTGCCATGTGCCACTCCTGTTTTGCACAAATATTATCACATTGTAATATTGTATCAAGGACCTTTTATAGTTTTCTTCTTAGTGCTTCTCATACTTCAAAATAATGACGGTTTTGGTAAGCCTTGAACCTTTGACCTTAACTCCAAAATCCATGCACCAACCACCTCTATACACATAAAGAGTTCATTGTTTTATGACAAAGAATGTTAATACAGAGCATCATTTAGTATTTACAAGACTCTTCGTACAATCGTACAACACACTTATAGCAACAAATCCGTAATAGCACACAAATCTATGAGTCACAAAACTTATGCTTGAAAGCACCATGCATTGCCTAAATCAAATATTAGTTCCAAATATTAAAAGCTGAAAGGCCTGAGACATACAAACAAAAGTAGGATAGAGAAAAAGGAGGGAAGGATTACGAGTAAAATATCTTAAGATAGAAGCGTACCAAACTTCATCGGGATTGGATTTACAAACGGTAGCCTGGGACTCTTCTAGTTTACTACGACATGAATCAGCATCTTGACTTTTTTGCCACACACCTATTTCACCCTTCTGGTGTATCTTCTCCCAGCAAAGAAGTTTAGCCACTTTTACAATGTTATCATACTCTTTCTTCAAATCCTCCTTAGGGCGTTGCCATGATATGTAATTATTCTGATAGTTAATAGGAGGACCTGAAAGCACCCAGTAGCCACCTGGTCTAAGAACACGATCAACTTCCATCATATACATACCAGCTGCACAAGGAAAGACCAAAAATGTTCCAGATTAGCTGCAAGTCGTATAAATGAAAACAAACATAACTCAATAGATTCTCAAGAACCCTTCAAAAGTATATTTCAATCACATAAACCCTTCAAAAGAAAACAAAAGCTACAAAAATAGAGATCATTTATCAATCTAAATGACAGCTCAGACACCAAAATCTCACCATTTCCACCCCATGGAATTAAGCAACGAGAACAATGAGCCATATCGAAAGCATTTGACGGATAGGGCATCCTTATTGTTCCAAGAACGCCTATAACAGCAGGTACTCCCCTTTCAAGAGCAAACTGAACTTGAGCCTCGTGAGAATCTCTAGGCGCAAATGACATTGCAATAACGTTTCTGCTCCAAAGGTATGCTCCCAAACTTGCAACCTATCACAGATATCAAAGTCAGCATAGAAATACTAACATTTACGGCCCATTTGGTAGCCTGTAATAAATGGTCAATGAGAATAAATGTAAGTGTTATTTGGCAAGAAAAATAACATTACAATGTCCATGGTAATGAAACCTTATCTCAAACTTGGTGTGTTTCTTCATAAATTTGCATTCCCACCAAATACCACTCCCTTAATGAGTGGTAATGAAAATTTATGGAAAAAAATAGATAATTTTGAGTGAACTAGCATTACCGTGGAAATGGATATTGATTTTCCTTACAAATTTACATACAAATTCATTGCCATTGACACCATTTATGACCGGCTATCGAAAGGACCGTTAAGGGTTTCTAGCGGATAAACAAGAACTAACTGATGACAATGTAGATCTAGTGAAAGAAGAGAAATCGGATCATACCCCACATCCAGTGTCTAGAGCTGTCCTGACAGTCCCGTTCTTCATTGGAATCACAGAAGCTAGCTGATCAATATATTTATCTGCTCCTTGAGGAAACTGTGTCCCACCACCAGGGAATCTGAAGACATTTCCCTCATACTGGATCCAGTTTTGAATAGCCTTCTCCACTGTCAAAGCTTTATAAGGAGCATTCGCAAATGGTACATAATCACGGCTTTTAGGCCATGAAAATGGAGTTACATATCCCTTTGGTGCTGGTATAAGGCAATGCATTTTCTCTTCCTCGGGTGGACAATGCCTTTCTCTATAAACCATATTATCTCTCGGGAACATCATTGCACGCTTTTGGTCTTGGCATGGAGTGTAATCGGTGTATTTAGCCTTGCACGGCTCAAACACTTTCGTGTTAATACTAGAATCCCCGGTTTTAATCTCCCCGCCATGATGAGTCTCGAAATTCAAGTTTGAGAGCACCGCACAATCCGCCCCACTTTTTGTAATCTCCATAGCAATACTATCTCCCTTCCCAAACCCACTTCTCTGCCATGCCCCCAATAGATAAAAGAAGCCACATAAACCGACTACGATAAATATAGAAAAAGAACTCCTGGTTCTATTGTCACCGGACGTTTTGTTTGCCATTTTACGCCTGCAATTATTCCCATGTAATTTCAATTTCTCAATCAGTCACAACTTTGAGAAACATCATCAGATCAGCTATTATTAGAATAACAGCATACACACACTACTGATCCTGTGTCGGTTTCGATTTTAGGCTCATGAAACATTAATCAAGCTACAGTAGCTAATTATAAGACAAACGTATATTATCCACATTAATAAGATCCCAGAAATATTACATAATGTAAACAAAAATAAGTTGAATTTTCTTCATCAAATCTAGAAAACAACAAAAGCAATCAGTTAACTCAATTATTGCGATTTCAATTCTTATTTCGATTTCTATTTCTAACCAAATTAATTGACATCTAACCAATATAACTACCCAAATTAGAGCAAAACCCCACCAGATCGAGATCAAGGAAAATCACATCAATCCAAATCTAAACTACAAATATATTTAAAATAATCCAATCTTGCAATATGTAATCAACAAACAACCCATCAAAAAGAAATAAACAATGCAGCAAATTATCAAACCTCATTGTCGAAAGAACCAAAATAAAGAAATAAAAAATAAAAAAAGAATTGAAAAGAATTATGCAAGAATTATCATTAAAATTATTAAATAAAACTTACCAAAAGCATTAAAGCGGGGAAGAAAGGGAGAGAGACTCAGTCAAAACGAAAATTGATGAACAATTCCAATTGGTGACTTCTTCTTCAACTTCTGCTGCAGCTTAAAAGAAACAGAGATCGACACAATGATGCGAAAAGATCGAAAAAAAGTGGGAAAGAACCAAAAGGGGGAAGCTTTAATCAATGAAATAAATCAAATTCAATTAAAAATAATGATTGAAAACCCTAGAAGTATAATGTTGTTCCCTAGAAGTATAATTATAGGAATTACTAATAGTAGAAGGGATAGTGGGGAGCTGCAGTGAGATGGGAGTGTGCAATTATAGTGGCTTACAGGTGAAGATTACAGAGTAGTTGAAGAAGTAGATCTGATGTGGGTCCCACGCGGTAACCACAGAGATAGAGGAGAGAGAATTGGCGGCATCGGAATGAACGGCGTGAGACAAGATAACTTGTGTTTTTTAGGGATGTTTTAGGAGATTTTTGTCATTTGGAGTATGTTTAATTCTTTGTAAGACAAACTTAATTATAATTCTCATTCTAATTCTCATTCTCACTTTTTTAATTACTAGTGTGTATTATGATTATTATTATATCATGAATTCTATTTTACTCTATGAATGAAAATAATGTAATGATCTTATTTGGGTCACTTGATTGGTATAACCGCTATTACCGATCTTTTCGACAGATATGTATGTGAGGATTTATAAAAGTGTACAGGATATCCTTATATTTTCAATAATGAATTGGTTTCGTCAAGTTTTCGTTAGTGTTTTTTTTTCACCATCTTCATTCTCATACCTTTCGTCCACAAAACCAGACCCCTACGGCCCTACCCAACCCCCACCTCCATGGCTCCATCAACTTCATTGCCACCACCACTATCACCTTCTCTTCTCCTTTCTTTCTCCTCTCTTCCCACTTACTATAAGCCACTGAAACTCCACCACTATGTGACAACCACCAAAACCGCCTTCACCATGCACCATCCTCCTTTAATAACTTTCGCCGCCCTTGCCCTTGTCTTCAACTGTTGCAACTTGCTTCCCCACACGTTAATTTCCTTCTCCCTCTATTTACATGCCCCTTTTTTCATGGATAATCGGGAACCCTAATTTGAAATTAAAGAAATATAGATCTGATTTGGATTCATTAGAGTACGTTTACTGAATTTTACTGATTTAAACTTTTCTTTGTTGAACTTAACTTATTTTTATTGAACTTCATTTATCTTTTCTTTAACTTAAACTGAGTTTGACTTTATTTCTATTGAACATTTTTTTTATGGAGGAATGAACATTGCCTTATTTCAAACAAAATAACATCAGATAAAATAAGTATATTTTTCTAGACATTTTTATTGGCAAGTAAATTTTATATTTTATTACTTACCAAAGGAAAGCCAAACAAAACAAACCATAAACGCATTTGTCAACAAACTACAAAATAAAACTTAGGCTTCAATTTCTAAGCTCCCCACAGTGACTCCACCTTCTAGGAAGGGTTAAGAGTAGGAACTTCATTAGCCAATATCACCTAATCAACTTCTCTTTCATTACATGGTCACATCGACAAGAACCCCTAAAGAGGATAGTTTTATACTCCCTCCGTCCTGAAATACTTGAACCGGTTTGACCGACACAGAGTTTATATAATGTAATTGACTTATTGTTTAATTAATTAGATGGTAGTTGATAGTTGGGTATTTTTTAATATAGATATGGGATATGTGTCAAATTTTAAAAGAAGGTAGCTAGAGGGTGCATGTGACCACAAAACGACATGTGAAGGGGTAGTTGATATAATATTAATAAAAGTTTACCATTTATAGAAACGGTGCAAGTAATCCGAGACGACTTTATAAGGAAAGCGGTGCAAGTATTTCAGGAGGGAGTGTACTACTCTCTCACAAGCACCGGTGGAAAGTTTCTTGTTCCTTTGGAGCAAAATACCAGCCATAACCTGATTATGAAAAACACGTTCCAAATAAATGTTGTGAATGTTTTTCCTTTCTGCAAGCTACTGCAGTATGTTGTACTTCAAGATCAAAAGTGAGATAGCTTCTACTCATCTTCAACTTTACACACAATATAGGTTTATTTTAGACAAAGAAGTTTATTTTTCCTGGTTAAACTAAGTTAAGATAAGATAAATTCATATTCCCTACTTCGTAAATATAAGATAAGATCAGTTCAGAAAATTAGGCGCTTAATTCACCCATTAATTGCTAATTGAAATGTTAACTATCAAAATGAGTAATACCACAATTGTACGTGTCTGATTTTTTTTTTTAATTGGAAATATGGGTATTGATAAGCGGTCAATCAATAGGTTTTAGTGTTATGTATTCACTAATCCAACTTATTTATAACTAAGTTGAAATGGTAATAGACAAATTAATTCCCTTGCTTAAAAAAAATAAAAAGTACTTGCATTAGCATTTTCTCTGTGATAATTTCAAAATGTTGATAGCATATGATTTCCATGTGAATCCAAATTTGTTGGGAAATTTTCATTTCTATTGCAACATGCCTCAACTAGGGAATATGATTAGATTGGTTGTAATCCGTAGTCTAGAACACTATCCCTTCTTCAAGCATAAGTTATTTAGTTGCGATTCGGCAAATTAATTACAATTGTGGATACTTGGTATTTGTTCTCCGCATCTATTACTATATTTTACTATATATTAAAAGAGACACCAGGAATGACACGTGTCATTTCCTGGTGAAAAATTTTCCCGTCAAAAACTCTTTTTCAAAAAGACATATTTATTTTATTCTTTTTTTATTTTATCTCCTTTTGTATAAATGTTTATATATGGAAAAAAAATATAGAATTATGGAATATGCCATTATTAAAATTTTGGTAAAATTTTAGTCAAATTGTCACGTCAATAATAAAAAATGTTCTTACTCGATATTTTGGTCAAATTATCATAATAAATATATCAAATATTTTAGTCTGATCATCATATTAAACATATAAAATATATAATACGTAGTATGTTAAAATATGATAAAATGAGTACATTCGAGATTATTAATTACGTAAGGGATAAATAATTCAATTAAAATTTTTATAAAAAAGATGGTCAAATAATAATTTTTAAATATCCGTGCGTGTACAGGATCTAATCTAGTATACCATTAAGATAAACACTTGATTTTTGGTACCGAGAGTTCTTTAACTTTTTGTCAATTTTTTTCATTTGTTAGTAGATGGTATAATAATGCATTGCCATAATAAGTTTATGCATATATAAATCCATGATACATATGCATGTGAATTATGTGTCTTTCGTATAATGGTAAGTTGTTAATTGAATACGAATTTGATAGCATGAAGAATAATAACATAGTTAAAACCTTGATTGTAGTTTGTATTAGTAAATAAAACCTTAAGGCATTGTCGAGGTGAATCACTAGTTTTATTACTCAAAAATACCACATTAAGAATGAAACTAATATGAGATAAACTTGATCAAGATGAACCTACTAATCAACCATAATATACCTAAATCTTGGGCTTGAAAGTTTGACTTGGTATTTGGGGAAAAAAACATTATTTATGTTTTTCTCGTGAAAAATGACATTCCTCGAAAGTTCAGCATGATCATATCCCTTATTACGGAGTAGCTCAAAATGGGTCAATTTGAGGCCAAAATCCCAGTTTGATGTAACCTTTGACCATATCTAGTTTGAGATACTAGTTTAAAACCTTAGAAATTTCAGAGTGTATAAAGACCTTCACTTCTGAATCTTTCTTTTTTTGAAAAAATTACGATATATGAATACGATACCAATCAAGAAAGAACTTGAATTTTCATAGTTCTAAGACTTAATTGAGCTTGATTTTTTGAAATTTACAATTCGCAAAAACATATTCCATCCGATTTAAAGCTACTAATACATTAAAACTTTCACAATCTTCAATACACACATTTTATATTTTATATGTACTCACGACTTTCAACCTACTACACAATATTAACCATTCAAGACACGACCTCATTTCAACAATACTTCGTTAATTAATTACTATTCCAAATACTTATTGAAGTTTATTGGTTAAAATGGGGAAATTCAAAAACTTTGACCATAAGATTTAGAAAAATCAGTTAATTAATTTTTTAAAAAAATAGCATAGAATTTCCCCTTATCATCCCCTTTGCACTTTAATCTTCAATCACTTCATCAGCCTTTCAATCTTCTTCCCTCGCAATTTTCTCTCTCCTCCTCCTTTTCCTCTACTCTTTCCACCAACAATGGCGTCAACTCTCTTATCACCAACATTCCAGATTACAGCAATCAATCGCAATTTCCGCACCTTCTTGGCCCCACATCCCTCTTATGCATACCCTAACAACTTTCTACTTCATAAGTATACTATTAATGGAAAGTCAAAGCTGGATTCTTCACTATCAGTTGCATGCTCGTACAATTCCAAAAATGGAACTCCGCAACCGAAGGTATGCTTACCCTAATTTACCCTTATGAACTAATTGCTTAATTGTTTGCTTTGTGGATTATATATGGTTATTTTAATGTGTTTGTTTCTGGGTTTGAGAATTGTTTGTTTCTAAACCTTGGGAGTGATTGTCGATTTCGATGGGATTTGAATTGAGACTTCATTTCAGTTGGAATTTAACTATTGTTGTTGATTGGTATGTAGGGAGATGGATTGGACTGGCCAATTTTGAAGCGTTGGGATGTTCCTTGGCCATGGCAAACCATTTCGCTTACCTCGCTTGCTTGTGGATTAAGGTTGTTTTTTCCCCATTTCTTCATGCATATTGCAATTCGTCTTATGATTCAACTAAAAAATGGGTTATTTTTATTTATTGTTTTTTGTATGGTGGGGTTGTTGCATTTATTTTCAAGGGTGTATGAGAAGAAAAAAGAAGAGTAAAAATATTAGTGATATTGTTTTGAGAAGAAGTTAATTTGGTAGACCATTGTGTTCTTGCTATGATTCAACCTCAAACGCAGATAGATGAATGTGATGGACTGATATCTAATTGGACCCTGACAAAAAGTGCTTGTTGTCTTGGGTTTAGGTTTGTATAGTAGCATGGAAGTCTTCGTTTTGTTGAATAATTTTCAAGTAGGAACTGTGATAGAATGTCCGAGTCCCCAACAATTCATTGCCATTGTTGAATTTTTTTGAATGCTTAGTACATAGAGGATTGGAGCTTTGGAGGGTGCATGTAGAGTAAATCAGTAAATAAACATTTTTTGCGAGCATGAAAATCAGAAGTGTGATTATGTGAGAGATCCTTGGAGAAGTTCCTTGTTACAATTTGTGATTAAAATTCTTGGTATTCTTGGGGATAGTTAATGTTTACAGGAAGGGGAAGAAAGTAAAAAGACTGACAGAAACTAGTTTATTTGGAGCAAAAAGGGATATCGTTATATAGTTATTGACCTTCCTAGTTCCTTCGTAGAAAGTTGAAATACAATTTAATAAATTCAAATATATTTTGGTTTTTGACTGAAATAATATTTCTTTTGGAAACCTGTTTAAAGTAGTTCTCGGAAATGTAATTTCCACACTTCAAACGTCATCTTATGTAAACCGTATGTGCTTGTTGATTGTTGCAGTGGCTGTAAAATGTAGTAATAGTGTCCATTATGGAAGACATATTATTTAAGGGAGGAATGAGCGAGTGACGGTTAAATGTTAATTAAGGTGCACATATGCATTTGTGTTGGCTTTTCATCAGGAAAGAGGTTCCTAAGCTAAAATAGGTTACGTCACTAACTGATTTTCAGGCAGTTTTGTGCTGACAGGTTTGATAGAGAATCAAGCATTGCCATATCTTGGAATTAACGTTGTGGATTTGTCATTAGATGAAAAGGCAGAACTACTGTTTCTGGATCAAGGGTAAGAATGTGGAAAAGTTTCATTATTTGTTTGTACGGTTGTACCCTATTTTCTGCTATCTACTCTTTGTATTGTATTTTACGTTTGGTTGAAATTTCCAATTCTTGTTTTTCCAAGAAACTAGTGGAAGAAACAAAAAAACCAGAGGGTATCTTGGAAACACGCAAAAGTTAAATCACCATGAGCTGCTTAGCGTCATTTCATCGAGTGAAGTATGGCTATTAATAGAAGGTCACTGTCTTGCTGCTTCCATTGCTGAAAAGTAAAATATTAGCAGTTAGTCATTGCAGCTTCAAGCTCGGGGGACAAATGACTGGAGTCATGATTTTTGATAAAAAAAAACCCTGAATCAGAATTGTAAAGTAAAACTTGGGATACTTCTTTGTAGAATTCCCCAACTTGGTAAAACCTGTTGTGACTTGTGAGCTTTCGGCTACTTGAGTAAACAAGGGTCAACTTGAGGTATCCTGCGTGTTTTTATTGTTGATGCTTCACTGAAGAAAAGTGTTTATGCTGGTGTAACATCTTCAGTCTGTTTGTATTCTAAGAATGTCAATCTTTGTTTGATCTAAAAAAACATTGTGAAATGAACTTCTAATGAATTGGGTGTGTAATGTATAATTAAGATGCTTATGAACTTTTAATGAATTAGGAGTGTAATGTATAATTAAGATGCTTATGAACTTTTAATGAATTAGGTATGTAATGGGGTAATAGACAATATCCTACCTTGTCCTCTTGCTGTTAATAATATCTTTCCTATTAAATATTTTTTTACTGAACTAACATCTATGATCCCATGATGTTACTAAAGATTAGGTACTGTAGAAAGTTCCTGAATTGTTCCATAAAACAGGTTTCCTGTTTATCATTCTGAAATAATGTTTCCATCTATATAAATGTCATTTTAGACCTCTTGCACATTAAGCTCTTGACTGGTAAGTAGCATTATAATGTTACAAGATTTTTGTTGACCAAAATGCTGTCAGGCCCTGTTGTAATTAGATGGGAGCAACTATCAAATTGTACAACTTAGAATGATTGATCATTGAAAATTGCCACTTGTAAGCAGCATTTTGGTGTCGTAGGGTTCAATGCATAGTGGTTTCTTAGGGGTTTCCTTTCTCGGATGAGATATTTTGTAGGTCTTGGTACGTGCGTGTATGACCAGCAGTGGGCCTTCATGAAATAGGGATATTGTGAAAGAACAAAAGTTGAAAACTGTGTGGTTCAAATGAACATTGGGTGAACTTCCCAGAGATTGTAGTTTTAGTCTTTCTTTGTTACCTCAGATTTATTATTGAGCGGACGAATCTAATGTGTATGACCTTTCTTTCTTGTGCAGCATAACAACAGCAGCTGTGTTAGGAATCCTTTTTAGTCTTACCAAGTCCTTTCAGCCACTTCCCGACGACCTCTACCGATATGGTATTCTATTTAATTACTTTCTTTTGCCATTTTCAAGTTCCACTCGGCTCTAGTCGATCTAACAAAGTAAAAATCTAGGCTATTCCTTGGATTTGCAAATGCTTCTCGTAGAAATAGTAAAAAGGGAATTACATGTTCTGAAAACTGTTATCTTCAAACAAATGGTCTAGATTGAGACTGTCTTTACTGATTTTTATGTGAAGTTTAAATTTGGAATGAGTTTATAATATTCTGGTATTTGCTTTACGTGAATGAATAGATTTGAGGGAACCATTCAATTTACGGAAAGGATGGCTGTTATGGGCTGGGATTGGTTTTGCTGGGGCTCTTGGAGCCATTGCTTTGACAGGAGTAGCCCTGTCCTTCTTTAGCGGCGAGACACCACAAAGAGAGGTTAGAATTATATGCTATGCTGGATATTGATGGAATTATTAGATTTTATGTCTTTCCAAGTGAAGTGCTATCTTAACTTGTACTCTCTCCACTTCATCCCACTATGTTTGTCCCAGTAGATTTCTCATTGTGTCCACGATGCTTGCTTGATCATTTCTTCTCTTCTTCTCATATTATTTAACTTCATGTTTTTTCATAACTATAAGCTAAAAGTTCTGCTATACTTAATTTCTGCTGCAACATTAAAATATTGCAAATTACATAATTTATTATCTGACAAATAATTTCAAGAATTTTGTTTTTACCTAAAAAGTCAACTTGGACATAGTGGAAAAGAGGAATTTGCGAATTTTGTTTTTAAATTCTAGCCTTTTGTAGGGAATGCTTACCGACTTTTGTTGGTTTTTCAGACCGATGCTCTGGTTCGCTTGATGCCATTGATTGGGTCATCAGAAGTCAGGTATCTTTTAGAAAGTACACCTTACTTTAGATTCTTTTTACTATATGTATTGTGCTATCAAGATTCAGTAATGCTGTCTTTTGGTACAAATGTAAGCTATTACTATGTTCTATGGACCCATCATCTGTACTTCTAGGCATAAAATTTCTGTTTATTATTAAGTCCTGAGCATCTATTTAAACGCTCAGTGTTTTTTTTAAACTTGTTTTCAGCACACTCTGCTTGTTGGGAATCACTGGAGTTCTTGCTCCGTTACTTGAAGAAACAGTATTTCGAGGATTTTTTATGGCATCCATGACAAAATGGTATGCTCAAAACAGAATAATTTCTCTAGAAACTCAAGCTTCTTTTGTACACGAGAAATCTATACCCTTTTTGAATTTGTGTTTGGAATGATTTGATGTAGTGTTTATACTGCTGGATGAGTGCTTCATTGTTATTCTTGAATTGTTAAAGTGAGGATGTAATGCTCCTCTAAGTTGTACGGTGATTAGTCTACTTTGGGCTTATCAAGTGTTGTTGAAATTAGGTGGGTTGGTGAACCTACTGGTATATTATACTCCATATGAGTTTTGGAAGGTTTGTTCTTTGTTCCACGCTGCGGCTTCTGGCCCCACTTGTATTACTCTGTTGACAATTTACAGAAGTAATCTTATCTAAAATGATACACCGAAATTCACACAATTAAGATATGATCACAACTGGTTTATGAGCTAATTGGTTAGATGGAAAATATTGAAGCAATGCAATAGATGTTAAGTTGAGAACTTTTATGAGTTTTTCTAGGGGAATTGTTGGGAGTCATCAACTCATCATAGAAAATATAAGTTCCAACTCTTCCAAGTACTGTTTGTACTATCTTTGAGCAACTAAAAATTTCAGATTATGAATGTTGTTTAAAAATAAATCCAACTTCTTTACTGACTCTTTCAACTTATATTTTAGTAAATGTGGTCTACTTTGTCCTCCTTTTGTGATTGTTTCTCTGTCTAGGATATTCCTTTCATCTTTTCGCTGCTGGTATGATTATCTCTTCTCAGCCAAGTTTTGGGTGCTCGTGTTGTGTTTGCATATTGTTTGTGCACTCATCTCGAGTTCCAAAGTTTTCTGAAGGTTTTTAACGGATAATTTTACATGGTAGCCTTTAATGACAAAGTCAACATCTATAAGAAAAGAGAATAGACTTCCTAGGTTCATGCAAATTTGTAATAGACTAGACTAGGGAGAAGGGGCACTTTCCGTAATGCATTAGTTTGTTATAATTAGCTTGGGGAGGAAGGCAACTAGTTAGCTAGAGCCCTTTGAGGTGAGAGGAAAGGAAACGAGGAAAGGTATGTATAGAGGTGATCAGTTAGGGAGGGAATAAGCTACAAATATTGAGTGAGTTTTATTTTATGTTGATTAGCTTTTAGTTGGAAGTGTCCAACCTCTTGAAGGTGATGTGGGTTGCAGCCATCATTTGGTGATTTATTCACATTAAATTTCAATCAACTATCAATTTCCCCCCAAATTCTCTTCTTCATCATTCCTATATGTGATTTTCCACTCTGCAACAAAATATTGCTTTGCCGTCACATAAAAATCTAGAAATAATATTATTGCAGGCTGTAACATATTTTTGACTGATTTTTGTGTAGAGTTTTTTGCTGTCAACAATTATATTTCTTCTTCTGGTCTGCAGGGTTCCGACTCCAGTAGCTGTGGTAATTAGTGCTGCTGTCTTTGCGCTTGCTCATCTGACTCCTGGAGAATTCCCACAATTGTTTGTTCTCGGTATGCCTTGTTTTATCCTCAATTCTATGTTCAACTACTCATGTATCATGTAAAAGTAAATGGGTTGTCTCCTTATATAATTGATTGAGATGGTAGCATCAATGCCAAGTACTCTAGAAAATGGCTACAATGTATTTAACGGGGAGATTGCAATCTTCAGCTCTTCTAACATTTGAAACAATTATATTTGCTAGTTCCTATGCTGCTTTACATTGATGTGTCGTGGATACTCTCATTTATATATTCACATACATATAGACATGTAGCGTTCTAGGTGATCAAATAGGAAAATTCTTTACGTTAATCAACATTTTTTCTTTGTATTTGTGTTGGCCTTCTTTGAGTTCAACTTATTTGAAACTTGTATTATTTCGAGACACTGTTTTGTTACGCATTTGAGTATTCATTCATCACTCGTTTGCAAATTTGTGCAGGTACTGCTTTGGGTTTATCATATGCTCAAACTCGCAACTTGCTGACTCCCATCACAATTCATGCTCTTTGGAATTCTGGCGTAATCCTGCTCCTTACATTCCTCCAGGTAACTCTTGTAGGCCCACTTCTTTTATGTTTTAAGTTTAATCTGTAATTGGCTCTTTTAAACCACTGGTATATCTGTGCATTTCATATATTCAAAATTCAGCCCAGTCGGTAAATTTCCTTCCCCATTCTTATCCTACTCTGGCCGCGAGTTGAATAATCATGGCATAGATACGTTAAATTTGAGAGAGAGTCTACTAATTCTACCCAAATCCGACTCCAATTGGTCTTCGGACATTAATGCACAACAATTGAAGTGCAATTATAGTATTATACTATCTATACCCGTTCTTGAGCATTTCAATTACCTCTTAAAACATCATGACCAATAAACGCAAGTAGAACTAATTGGGTTTTGGGACTACTTTCAATTAACCAAAAACTACCATTAATTACCAACACAACAGGAGAAGCAAAGCAATCAATTCACCCCCTCACATGAGGGGTTCCACTCATGCTAAATGCAAGAAAGCAAAAGAAACTAATTGAAATAGACATCAAATTCATCCTATTGAAATTGGAAGTTTTGAAACAACAAAGTAGTTAACTAGTTCAAGGAAAGAGAAACTAAAACCTCCAACAATTATAGAGCTAAGTTTTATCAGGAGAGTTCTCCAAAGTGGCAAATTCTATTCTATGGAACTCTATAAAGTGAACTTCCAATAGTTATGAAGTTAGGGAAAAACAGAACAAAGAAGCCTATTTATACAAAGAGAGAGAGGGAGTTCCCGCAATGAGGAAACCGTCCCCATTTAAGTCGCATTCTTCACAGACATGGCCTGTTGACACGTACTGAGACAGTCGTGTCTGAAAACCACAAGGCAAGCAAAGAATGCATATGCAAAGCTAAATGCACCTAGGTAGGGCGTAAAACATTTTCCGGGAAAACAGTTTTCCTCTATTTCCAATCTTACATTGTTTGGTTTGCGAAGGAGTGTAAAACCATTTTCCCTAGGAGTAAAGTTGCTTTCCCAATGATGGATGGAAACCATTTTTCCTTCAAAATGAAGGGAAAACTGTTTTCCTTCCTTTTGCCTTATCTCTCGTGTACACTCTTCTCACTACTTGCTTACTTTTACCTTTCATTTTCCTTTTGTTTCTTCATTCTTCTTACATGAAACCAAACAACGGAAAACTAATTTTGGAATTGTGTTTTCCATTGTAAATTGTTTTCATGAAAATCATTTTACACTGAAAATGTTTTACACCCAACCAAACGGAGCCTTAATGTTACTTAAATGCAAATAAGGAGGGAGAATGATCTAGGAAAACCCAAGGAAAAAGAAGGATGTGCAATAAAATGACTTGTAAAGTTGCTTTGAAATAACCCTCTTAGTCCTGGATCTTGAATATTTTCACGCTCGTGTAATATACTTTTTATTTTATTTTCTGCAGATCCAGGGCTATGATATCAAAGAACTGTTGCAGTAGGGAAACAGATCAACTATACCATGACTTTAAAGCCAATTCCAACCTCAACTCACGATGCCCTAGTTTTTCGATCTGTGGGTTCAACATGTTTCTTAGATCCTGTTATGTTGTGAGACTATTAGGCAGCCACTATTTTTATTCAAGCTACAATCTGTAAATGGACAAGTAGATACTGCAATGAAGTCGGGGTTTACATGAAATTTTCATGGTGGTAGCCACATATTTTGCTCTTTTGATGTAATGCTATGAGTCTATGACATATTGACATGGGATTATCAGTTATGAACTTTAATCAGAGTTTATATTTTACCTATTTGTTTTATCGGTAACTAACCGGATTTCTGGTAAGGGTAAACAAAATTTCATTAGAAACAACCTTGTTGTATCGTAGACCTGATCAAACAGCGGGCCAGGCCGGGTTTGGGCTGGGCCTATGCATAAAAAATCAGCCCGCTATGTTCGCTTGAGCCGGGCCAAGGTGATAAAATGCATTTTTATGAAAGTTTGAGAATTTTAGGTGGTAAAACACAAATTCGGATTTTTGTAGGTGCTAAAACAAAAAATTTCCAAGATATAATAATTATTTATTAATTGGTTAATTGATTTTACAGATTGTGCACCCAGCAAGTTTATGCTTCAAACTACCTGATAACCTGAGTTTGGAAGAAGGAGCAATGTGTGAACCACTAAGCGTTGGTGTTTACGGTTGCCGTCGTGCCGAGGTCGGGGCAGAGACAACAGTTTTGATCATCGGAGCAGGACCAATTGGTTTAGTTACACTGTTGTCAGCCAAGGCTTTTGGAGCACCAAGGATAATAGTAGCTGATGTTGATGAACATCGTTTGTCTGTTGCTAAAAGTCTTGGTGCTTATGCTGTTGTCAAAGTTTCTACTAATAAGGATGATGTTGCTTCAGAAGTTGAGAAACTTAAGAAAGCAATGGGAAAAGACATTGATGTTACTCTTGATTGTGCTGGTTTTGAAAAAACTGTCTCAACTGCTTTTGGTGCTACTCGTAATGGTGGCAAAGTTTGCTTAATTGGGATGGGTCATTCCATCATGACTGTTCCCTTAACCCCTGCTGCCTCAAGGTAAAAAAGAGTTCAAATAAATAGATTTAATTGATAAATTGTTTTTTATCACCTAAAAAAAATTAACAAATTGTTTTTTACCACTTAAAAAATAAAAATTGTCTTTTACCACCTAAAAATGGTTATGGGTTCGAGGGTTGGTACGACCGTAGTTTCAAATCTGTCTAAAAAAAATTAAATAACTTTTTTTTTTCCATCTAAAAATAAAGGATGGAAACATTATGCGATCTCATTTCAACGACTATATTTTTTTATTTCCCTTCTCTTCTCCTAAATTACCATTTTCCTTTATTTTTAGGTCATAAAAAACATTTTTTATTTTTTAAGGTTGTAAAAAACAATTTGTGAAATTTTTAAGGTGATAAAAAAAAAATTAACCAGATTTAAAAGAGTTAAAATAAATAAATAGATTGAAATTAGCTAATTTGTACTTATTTATTTACTTCCAAAAAGACAATTTTTATTTTATTTTTAGGTCATAAAAAACATTTTTTATTTTTTATGGTGGTAAAAAACAATTTGTGAAAATTTTAAGGTGATAAAAAAAAATTAACCAGATTTAAAAGAGTTAAATAAATAAATAGATTGATTTAACTAGCTATTTTGTATTTATTTACTGATT
The DNA here is from genome assembly GCF_020520425.1 of Spinacia oleracea. Lineage (NCBI taxonomy): Eukaryota > Viridiplantae > Streptophyta > Magnoliopsida > Caryophyllales > Amaranthaceae > Spinacia > Spinacia oleracea. The sequence continues at coordinate 132,829,489 of NC_079487.1, forward strand.
TATTTTTGTTTATTTCAGGGAGGTAGATGTATTGGGAGTTTTCCGGTACAAGAATACATGGGAACAATGCTTGGAGTTTATTAGTAGCGGAAAGATTGATGTGAAGCCACTAATAAGTAATAACTCACAGGTTTGGATTCACACAAGAAGAGGTTGTGGAGGCATTTGAAACTAGCGCACGTGGTGGCAATGCAATTAAAGTCATGTTCAATCTATAAGATTTACATTGATTATGGAGATGCGGAGACTCAATTAAATATAATTAAATATGTTATAGGTTTAACAATTTTTAGTTCAATAATTAACCTTTTAAGGTTATATATTTTCTAGTTTTTCAGACAATTTTTAGTTCAATAATTAACCTTTTAAGGTTATAGTAGTATATTTTTCTAGTTTTTTAGATGTGTTCTCCGTTTCTCCTATGGAAGTTACGGAAGTTGATTTCTTTTGTTAGTAATTTGATTCTCTTTTCCATATTTCTCAATCAACTTAATTGCGTTTCAATTTTTTGTTAAATAGTTTGTTAGTAATTTGATTCTCTTTTCCATATCTCTCAATAAACTTAACAGCATTTAAATTTTTTTGTTAAATAATTTATACACAGACTGGTAGCAAACTGGCTAACCAAGAATAAAAAGTTGATACACCATTACGAAGTACTCGTGTACATCAATTCTTATTCGAGAACATTGTGAAACAATTACCATAATCGAAAATATTACGGAGTACTCCCATACATTAATTCTTATTCTGAGAACATTGCGAAACAATTACCATAACCGGAAACATGTTCGGAGTAAAAATTATCCTTTGTTGGCATCCCCAACTTTTCCAATCCTCAAATAAATAGGAAATTTCAAAACCTTTTCATTTCCTCCATCTCCTATATTCCAAGCATGCTTGAATTTGTCCATCACTTCATCAGTCAAAAGTTCTATACCTTTCTCCTTTGCAGTATTATACGCAGACCACGACCTTATATACATCATATAATCGTCAAAAGTCATCACCTTTTCAACCTTGAACTCAAATGGACCCGTATGATCCAACCCGTGTAATGGCTCAAACGGGAAGTAAATATCTCTATATTTGTTATCCACAAGTTTTCGGGCTTCCTCCCAGTATGGGCCTGAATCATTTTTGTAAAAAGGCCCAAAGACCGCGTCCACTTCATCATTGATCTCGGGAACTGTGTAGCACCAGGCCGCAATGACCCCGTTGGGCTTCTTTAAGGCCCACTTGACCAAGTCAAAGAATTTGGGAAGGTCAAACCAGTGCATTGCTTGTGCAATTGTTACCAAGTCCAAGGTTGATTGAGAGGCTACATTTTGTTGGAGTTCTTCAATAGACATGGTGGGAGAAGTATGTTGGTACTTCACATTTGGAATTTGGGGTGCAAAATCTAGTTGCTTTTGGCTTGTGTCTGTGCCTATCACATTCTTGTAGATCTTTGCTAACTGGGAAAAAAAAAACGCGTATAATGGATCATTAGGCCTTAATTTTTTTCGAATTTTACTCGTTTCTAGAATTGTTTATGTTTAGATTAAACTACAATCCACACATCTAATTACTCGTATTTGACCAAATAATGATGTCAATTTCTAGTGGCCTAATGCGTACTCATTAGTCATTACTACTCGTATAATCGGACTATTAACATCATATTTGTATGGAATGTAATCTGAAGCAGAAAATTTGATACTAGGCTCTTACCATCAACGTAATTTCCACACTTCATACAGTCCATAGTACCATCTAGGCACATACTTCATATGAACATACTTCCGTACTATATAAAATGATATAAGCCTTGAATTATGTGCAATTTCAAAGAGATTTCATGGGATCTCTCTGGCTTAGCTTGTATCATTTTGCATAAGTATATGTAAATGGTGAAAGCTTTGAAATTTTTGAGTTTTAAGTCAAATTTCATAGTCAAATTTCATATACTACCTCCGTTCCTAAAAGTTCTTTACATTTTCCGTTTTAGTCCGTTTCTAAAAGTTCTTTACACTCTACGTTATTCAATTTTTACTCTTATTTGGCCCACCGTAACTTATCCAATCACAATACTTTAGTATTAATTTTCACCCACTCACATTGTTGGACAATTTATAGCCACTCATTTTCCATTTGTTACCCCATCATCACATGTTCACCAAAATTCCTTAATTGCCCACTCACAATACTTTAATATTAATTTTCACCCACTCACATTGTTGGACAATTTATAGTCATTCATTTTCCATTTATTATCCATTATTACATGTTCACCAAAATTCCTTAATTATCGTGCAAATAATAAGCGTAAAGATCATTTAGGAACGGATATAGTATGACTTTAAGTATTAATTGTAGTTCATTTCAAATGGCTCATGCATGGTACAACTCCAAAGGAACAAATTAATTTATGGATAAAAACATGAATAGCTAAATTAAGAATGAATTAAGAAAAGGAAAAGAAAAGGAAGAGCTGACCGGAGGTATAGCTTGACCGCTGCCCGTGCCTACATCCCAAGCAAGATCATGAGATTCAGTTCTTGAGGCAATGAATTCAAACAACTCCGTCGAGTATGTTGGCCTCGCATTTGCGTATTGTTGTGCTTGCTTTATAAACAAATCAGCCATTGTCTTTATGGTTACTTAGATTAATGTCAAGATCGATTATTTTACAGATTTATAGAGATAGAGATAATATGGAATCAGATGAGATAAAAGAGGAGAGGACAAATTGGAATTGAGATGTTAAGGCCATCATTGACGTCATCCATGATGATTTTACTCTAATTATTCGAATAGCTTCCAAATATTGATTCTTCTACTTCTTTCCGAGTTCAATTCATAAGTGGAGCGTTAAACTCCGCTCTACTATTAGTCTATTACTAACCCGTCCTATTAAATGTTCTGACTACCCTTACTATATTTATCATGGTAGGAGCTCAAACAGAAAAAGTCACCACCATGGTGGAAGCTCAAAATGAAGAAGTCTCCTTAAGTTTTGTCGGACCCTCGACGGAGTGGTGGCAGCCGGTTTTGAGTCCACCGGAGTTTTTTCCGTCGAAAGTCTAGTGGCCGCCGAAATGGGTCAGATGGTTGTTGAGAAGGTTGAAGGTAAAAAGTTTCTTTGGTGGGTGAAAGATAAAAGTAAAAAGTGAAGGATAAATATTACGAGGGGTAGTTAGGACATTTAATAAGGCGGGTGAGTAATGGTGGGGCATGGTTTAGTAAACCCCATTCATAATGACTAGTCTTCATATGTACTCTATGCGTGCAAAGATATATGGAGTACTAGAAAAGTAAAATTATTTGTAAGGAAAAGTTATTTGTAGAATTTCTCCAAAGAAAAAAGTAAACATTAAAATAATTGCAATACGAATTTTTATTACAAAGTAACAAATTTATTTTGGTCGTAATTAACTACTCCATCCGTTCTCGATTATTAGTTCCTTTTACACCATACGAAAGAGCGAAAACAAAATCCCAAACCAAAAGCAGCCAACTCTAACAGAAACTTCCCATTCAGCCATTCTTGAATGGAGTACTCAAAAGTCAACCATGTGTTTACCCTTGACAAATTACACTGTAAAACTACTTGCCACTGTCTGCACTGGAAAACAAAACCCAGCACAACATCTTTTCCCCAAACAAACATAAAACCACCGGTACAACCAAATGAAATGCCTCCCCAATATTTAATTAACCTCTTCACATCCCCACAAATCAATCTCAGAATTAAGGAAAGCAGATATTTGGCTGTGGGCCAGGACAAGGCGCGACCAAGCACGAAAAAAGCCCAACCCGACACAGGTACAAAAAAAGCACAGCACAAGCACGAGGTCATGGGCCAGGCCTGGGCCAATTTTTTTGGAAAAAGCACAAGACACAGCACACTAAATTCAGTAAAACTATGCTTAGCCACTGTGGCTCGACCCGGCCCAGCAAAAAGCCCATGGGCCTGGGACATGTTTTGAACTTTTCAACCGGCCCAACCAGGCACGAAGGTGAGTCAGCCTGTCTTGGGCCCTGCCCGTTCAGGCCCACAGCACGTGGGCTCAGCACAAAGCCCAGCCCAGCCCACGGCCATCTTTAACTACAGAACACGATTGATGTCAAATAAAAGCACGATGGAGCATTCATGGTAATGACAACTGTACAAGGAACGCGATGCATCAGAGAACAAAATTCTTGAACCACTACGATCCAGCAGTACAAAGAAAACTACAAAAATGGTAAAAACTCCTTTTTACTAGTAATTCAACTTAACCCTAATGGGGAAAGGCTAAAAGATGGAACAGAAGTTTAGGATAAATTCGAACAGAAGTTAAGAACCGGTGTTGTGGGCCTTGTTGAGGATAACTCCTTCATATTTGACCTGGAACCACTTCATTGAATCCTCCTTGGTCACTCTGTGCTGAATTCCAACACGGGCCTTGCACCTTCTGCGACGGGCAACACGGTAACCAGGGCGCTCAAGCACGACGTAGAAGTCCATACCATAAATACCAGTAGAAGGATCATACCTTGAAAAAGGAAAAAAAACAGATTAAAGAACTATAACTGACTTGCCTAATCAACTCAAGTCACAGAATGAGATATGAAACAAAACAATAGGCACAACAAGATTAACAAGTGAATAAGTGATCAACTGAAAAAATCTTCATACTGCCAAAATGGAACAGTGGAAGGATACTTTACCTAAAGCTTTAAGTAATAACTGCACTCTAAACAACAAATGCAACATTGCATAATCTTGTTGTATAAAGCTGCATTTGTTGTTTAGAATATAAAGCATACTCTAAAATGGCAGCACAATCTAAAGCATACAATCTTGGCTGTATAAAGCATAATCTAACAAACAAGGCTACGGTTTAGGGAGACAATTACAAGCTTATGAATAGCATACACCTCTAGATAATAAGCTTATAAAACAACCAGCAAAAAACAGATTCTACAAACAGAGAATCAGAAAGTTAAATAAGCAAGAAAGCTCACTTGATCCCAAGATCAATGTGCTCTTGGATACCAAAGCCGAAGCATCCAGTCTCACTGAAGTTCCTCCTGAGCAACTCGTATTCCTTGACCTTCAAACCACTTTCAAGTAGCTGCATTGCCTTGTCACCTCTAACAGTCACGTGACAAGCAATCTTCTCATTACGCCTGATTCCAAAGGATCGGACAGTGTACCTTGCTGTTCATCATAAGCAAACCAAACAAGACTTCTTCACAAATGATACACATTCTTCCATTAAACAATTAACCAAACACATTATGAACAGCAACAAACCACCCAAATGAAACATCATTACCAAAATAAAAAAGATTACATTTCTTGCTTTAATCCAACATCATATGTTAGCCTATAAATAACAACAGCAAAAAGATATTTCAAGGCATCTGCATTACTCAAGTAAAACATTCCATCACATTCTTTTTATCAGCCCAGCAAGCACGTATCATAATAATTCTTCATCAAAGACTTAATTCATGCAACACGATATGAATATATGTCTGCACTACTAATGTTAACCTTCATTTATATATAAATTAGAAAACGGCAAACTCCAATAATCCGTTCTTATCTTTAGCAAAACTGGGAACACCATACCAGGGCTTTCATAAAAATTTATAAAGTTAACAAATAAGAACTCCGTTAAATCATCATAAGACATAGAATCAGTATCATATAAATTCACCAAGCCATACACAAAACTCGATACCAAAAACCAGAATATACATAAACGCAATTTAAACACTCAAACAACATTCATTTCACTTGAACAATTTTTCCAATAAGGAAAACTAAACCATTCAATTTCGAGCAATTATTTGTAGATGTACCTTTGGAGTAAACAGGGGTTTGGCCACTGAGTTGCTCCAACACCTAATGAATTAAAAAAATAAAAACCCAAGATTTAAATACCGGATTAAAATTTGCGACACATTAAGATCAAACATACAGAAAAAGAAATCATTTAAGAAATTATACCTTTGCAGCTCTGGTAAGACGATCACCACTCTCGCCAACAGAGATGTTGAGAACAAGCTTTTGGACCTTGATGTCCCTCATTGGGTTCGACAACTTCTTCTCTGGCGCCTGCATTGGTTTAAAAGGAGTTAATGTAAAACCCTATATACCGCTAGATTTAAAGCAACCTTAGATCCCGATCCCAACCAGAGGTTTAAAACCTAAAACACGACATAGAGGAAGGAGGAAGATACGACGGAGGAAGATGAGACGACGACATAGAAGAAGGACGAAGATGAGAGAGAAAATTACCATTTCGTAGGAGTGCAGCAGCCGACGACACCAGAGCGGGCGAGGATGTGAAAAATGTAGAGAAGAACGGAATAAAAACCCTAATGCAGGTTTATAAATAAATATCAATTATCATCAAAATATAATTTATAAATATTTTTCAAATAAAAAATAATTAATGATGGATAAATTTGTTATTGATTTTCAGTGTGTTTCTCATTTAAAACAACTATATTATATCCCATAAGACCCATACACGGATATTTTTAAAATTATTATTTGATCATATTTTTTATAAATATTTCTCCCCTTAAAGTTAATTTCATAATTACTCCCTCCGTCCCGGAATACTCGACCCGGTTTGACCGGCACAGAGTTTAAGGGACTTGAATTGACTTATTTAATTTAATAGGTATTAGTTGATAGTGGGGTATTATTTTAATGTAGTTAGTGGGAAATGAGAGTAGGTGTTGAATTTTTAATTATTTTTTGTATGGAGTAGGGGGTAGGTGGGTTAATAGGGATGGAGTGAGAAATAATATTATATTGTTAGAGTATTTCCATTTTTAGAAACAGGTCAAGTATTAAGAGACGGCCTGATAAGGAAAACAGGTCAAGTATTCCGGGACGGAGGGAGTAATAAATTTTGAACATATTCATTTAATTATCGATTATGAAAATTTTGTCCTACATAAATTCAGAACAACTTCAATGATTACAAAATGGACCTGCTCACAAAAAAAATGAGCATGTGAGCAAGTAGTCAACCATTGATACAACAATGACATAAAGAGCTGTTAAAACCTTGCACCTATTTTTGACTACGTAGGTCAAAAAAAATATAGCTCAAATAAATAAATTATTTAAATTAAATATTACAGCGAGCTACAAAGTATTGTAGCACACCAATTAGATAATTTGTAGTTTTAATCTATTATAGTTAGAAATTTGATGCGACAAACTTAACTACAGCATCTTGTAGTTCACCATTGGAGTTGCTCTTATATGCTTAATATTCTAATTTGATCAAAATATTAAAATGTAAAGTAAATATATTTTTCATTATTGGTATACTTATTTGACTAAATGATCTCCAAAACAAATACTCCGTATTAATCAATAAATCCATTATTTATTAAAATTAGTGCTTATTTAATTTTCTTTTTTTGGTCATAAGTTATGCGTGATAAAAACTGATCATATGTTTTGGAAATAAGTGTAGCTACGTATGTAACCTTTTTCTTTTCCTTAATTATCATGCATAATATTAGACGGTGAATTTTTAATAGTTAATAATTTTCACCCGGACCCGGTTCACCCGCGGATGATGGATAAACGGATTGCGGGTGACGGATGGACCGGGTGGACCGGGTGGAGCAAATGGAAGCGAGTGATAGATGCAGGTGATGCTCAGCCCGACCCAAATCCCACTCATTTTCATCCCTAATCCATACCCGACGTTGGGCATAGACGAGAAATGCGACAGTATAAGGCTCAAGACCGAAAGGTGCCCAAAATCTTAATTGGTCCACAAACTTATTGAACATATAATAAATGATGCGCTCAATGGTTATTGTGACAATTATAAAGTCATACTGCCTCCGAATCTAAATATTATTCCCGTTTTCTTTTTTAGTGTCCCAAAATAATCTTCCCATTTCTTTTATTTCCTTTTTAATCTCTTCCTTGTAATTTTAGCTTTGTAATTCTATTGGTTTATCAATAAAAAATCTTGTAGTCTAATTGGTTGGTTTAACTTTGGATGGATTAATGAGTTGACATTTTTATTCCTTAAATTCTATTGGTTCAACTATTTTGTTTTCTTGTGAAAATGGAATCAAAAAGCAACAATTCCCCATAAAACTACATTAATAATATTTAATTTTATAATGTTTTTTTTCCTTAATAACCGCGTAAAATGACAAACGGGAATAACATTTAGGTTCGGAGGGAGTACTTCACTCTGGTCACAGCCTCACAGGTTTGACTCTAGCATATTTTTGAAAAAAAAAAATTGTTTTTGATGTGTTTCTTTTCCATATATAACTGCCACGTAAGCTTGCATGGGTTGGTAGTAATTTAATTTACTCCACTTTTTATTTTTACTAATATTCTATTCACACAATTCACTCCCATTTTTTAAACATTTTATATTACTCAATACTTATTTATAAACATTGATATTCAAATTAAGAATTGAAAATATTTAGGAACATAGAATCTCATTTTAAACTTTATTTCCCTTTTAGCGAGTTAAATATAGGTTCTAGTAGTAAATATTTTTCTTATATACTTCCTCCGTCCCATTATACTCGTTACACTTTTTTCCAACCCAGTTTAGGAAAGTTTTATTATATTTTAATAGATGTCCTTTTTCTCACTTTGGCTCACCACACAAATATTTTAATTTCAATTTTCCAATCTTTCAATATAAAAATATCATACATTATCTTTTTAATATTAAAATACCCCGCTAACTTCCATCACAACTACTTTTTAATAAAATTACATTAAACTGTGTGCCCAAAATAGTGTAACGACTAGCCTACGACGGAGGGAGTAGTATATTGTGAATATTTTAGTTGTTTATATTCTTAATCAAAATAGCATTGTGTTTATAGAAGATGATCATATAGTATAAGAGTAAATTAAATGTATACAAATGTATATATCATCTTTTCATAATTTGTAAAACTATATTTTCTCACTTTTGGTAATTAATGTAATTCAAACATACATACTACTTATTGCGTAGTGTTTTTGTTGAAAAATAAAAAATTAATTAAAATTGAAATTTTGAACAAGGCCAAGGCGAAACAAGGTTAGGATCGGGGATGCTTAGATCCCATTAAAACCAGAGGTTTCTAACCCTAAAACACGTTTGAATCGAAGCTATAACCCGATAAATCTATTGACATCAAACTAACTAACTAACATAGAGGAAGGAGGGAGATGAGAGAGAAAACGACCATTTCGGTAGAATTGCAGCAGCCGACGAGACGAGAGATGGAGAGGGTGTGAGAAATGCAGAGATGAATAAAAACCCTAATTTGAGTTGAGCCGACTAGGTTTATAGGTTGATTGGGAAAATATGGGTTTGGGTTGTAATGACAATTTGACCCTATTTCTTTGTTTTGTTGGGTTGCAATGTATTGGACTGGCCCAACTCGTATACAGGAACATTAAACTTTTTGATTCAAATTTTCATGTATTTGTTAGATATATATATATATATATATATATATATATATATATATATATATATATATATATATATATATATATATATATATATACATGGCCCTGCCCTTGCTTACCTTTCTTGGGTCTTGCTTACCTTGTATGGGGCATGTCGTTCCCTTGCTTACCTTTCTTGGGTCATGCCTTGCCTTGCTTGGGCCATGTCGTGCCCTTGCTTACCTTTCTTGGGTCATGCTTACCTTGCTTGGGCCATGTCGTGCCCTTGCTTACCTTTCTTGGGTCATGCCTACCTTGCTTGGGCCATGTCGTGCCCTTGCTTACCTTTCTTGGGTCATGCCTTGCCTTGCTTGGGCCTTGTCGTGCCCTTGCTTACCTTTCTTGGGTCATGCTTACCTTGCTTGGGCCATGTCGTGCCCTTGCTTACCTTTCTTGGGTCATGCCTTACCTTGCTTGGGTCATGCTTACCTTTCTTGGGTCATGCTTTGCCTTGCTTGGGCCATGTCGTGCCCTTGCTTACCTTTCTTGGGTCTTGCTTACCTTGCTTGGGCCATGTCGTGCCCTTGCTTACATATATATATATATATGGATGTCGATTGTATGACTCTTTATAATTAGCTCTGCGTGCAGTTTTTTATGCATGAACTTTTTAAAGAGTTACATGGAGGGTAATCGTGCAGCAGATTGGTTGGCCAATCAAGGAGCAATGCACTCGAGCCCGCTGAAAGTGATTGTTTGGTTCCATCTGAACTAGCTAGAATTTTAGAGGAGGACAACATGTTCTTTTGTTTTAGTTTTGTCATTTTCTTCTTCTTTTGGAATCCATTGCCTCTTTTGTAATCGGAAAAAAAAAGAACATTTTAAAGAGTTAAATAGATATTGTTATACATATGATTTTGAAGAGATGGTTTTTTTAAAGCAAAAAAAATATTGTACTAAAAAAAATATCTTTTGCATTATGGCATAGTAACTTTTAAACATTTTGACCTTAAATTTTACTCCGATGTACAATATTATTGTTTTAAATAAGAATTTAGGTATTAGGTATTAGGTATTTAGGTTGATGGGTTAATAAGGAGAGAAGAAGTGAGTTTGTATTAAATACTCCCTAATACTATATAGCTTGTATTGCTTTTCTCATTACTTCATCACAATGCATATCAGATGTGAGGTATATATATAGGAGTAGTATTATAACATGCAAGTGACCTTACATTTTCTAATATGCTCTAGATTCTTCTACTCCTTTCATCTATCTAGAATGTTTTTGCTACTAGATATTTTTAGCTACTAGCTAGATATTTCTTTGGACGGAGGTGGTGGAGGAGCTGGAGCAGGAAGCCAGAGCGGTGGTGAATAGTCTGGCGGCGGCGGCAAAGATGTTGGTGGTCTGGTTGTGGGTTGAAGATCTAGGGTTAGAGGAGGAAGAGAGGGGGTCGGGAAGTGAAGGCGGGAATGGAATGGAATGGAAAAGTCTTGAGGGGTGGAAAATGAGTGAGAGTGTTTTGGGGTAAACTCAATAACGAAAATGGGTAAACAGAATGGCGAAATATGCCTAACAAACAATAACAAAGGGAATGATATCATCCATTCCCTTTCCCTTTGATTATTACCCAAGCAAACAATAACAAAGGGAATAATTAAGTCAACTCAAAACTCACTCAAAAGTCAAAAGTCCACTAGTGGATTATTTTACGTAGCATTTTTAGAAGACATTTTGTATACCTTGGGGGCTGTTTTTACCACTTAAAAAATTGACAATTTATTTTTTACCACCTAAAAAAATAAAAGTTGTTTTTTACCGCCTATAAATAATATAAAAATTGTCTTTTATCACCTATTAACTACAAAATGGATGAAAACGTTATGTGAATTAATTTGAAGGGAAAATAGTAGCTTATATACATGAAAATTGTGGGAGAAGAGAATAAAATAAAAAATATAGTCATTGAAATGGGATTGCATAACGTTTTCGTCCATATTTGCGGTTAAGAGGTGGTAAAAGACAATTTTTTATTTTATTTTTAGGTGGTAAAAAACAACTTTTATTTTTTTAGGTGGTAAAAAACAATTTATCAATTTTTTTAGGTGGTAAAAAACAATTTAACCTTACAAGCTAGTATTAACCAAAAGTAATTTTTGTTCGGAAAGTTCTTATATTCTCATTTGGTTTTACGAGTAATAAACACGATAATTATGTCGGTCAATAGTTCGGGTTGATGTGACCCAAATGTTATGAGGTTTAAGGTCTGAATATAATAGTCCCAACTCATAACTGTTTTACGAGTGTATTGGATCAGGTTAGGTCCGGGTTGATTTCTGATGGGTCTACTACACTACTGTAGAACACAGTGATACTCTACTCAGAAATCTTTCTTTTCTCAACACTCATGCAGATTTCAGACAGCATTTTGCAACACTTCCTTCTATTTCATTTTCACACATTCACACACATCGAATAGATCAACCACTGAATTAATGTCTGATAAGTGGTGGAATCATACAATTTCAAAATTGTAATTTCATTTCCTACCCACCATTAAAAAATCACACTTTTGTTACCTATTTTGCTTGATATTTCCATTAGTATTAATATGTACTTCGTACTCCGTATGTTTTTATTACATTACCATCGTACTTATCAAATATTAGTAAACTTTTAAGTCAACTCAAAAGTCAAAAGTCAAAAGTTAAAAGTCAAAGGTCTACTAATGAATTATTTTGGACTATTAGATTAGTTGAAAATTCTTTTGTTTTCACATCCAATTTCCCCTCTCATTCAAATAGATTTTGTTCATCCCATTTTTATTACAAATCTGTTTATTTTTCAGAGGATTTTCTCAGGAGGAGGAGCTTCTAGCTCAAGTTAAACTAGCAGGAGAAATTTCTAGAGTTTTTATTTCAATTTGATGGGGTGTTGTTCCAGTACTCAGCTTAAGGCTGATCAGAGTTCTCTCCATCATGCTAATAGTAAGTTATCACTTATTAAATACTTCCTCCGATCATTTTTACTCGCAACGCTTGTCACTTTTACGCATGCCAATGCATAATTTTGATCATATCTTTAAGTCTATAAAAAGTTCATTTTTTGAAAATATGCATTAAGACGAATCTAACAAGATCCCACATGAGTACATGACTATGTTTTATCTTACGTATAAATCACCAACAATGATCAAAGTATAATAGGTGAATAGTGTAAAATTCACAAATGTTGCGAGTATTAAAAATCGGAGGAAGTATGTTTTATATTTTAAACTAAGTTTGTTTAGTTTAATGTAAAGTAAGTAGCTAGTGTGTCTATTTCTATTTCTAAGTTATTGGTGTGTTCTATTAAAGGCAGTGACAGGGTTAAATATGAAGGACTAAACCAAAGATCAGAGGAGGAGGTGCTGCAATCGTCGAACTTGAAGATGTTTTCCTACAAAGAACTTAGCTTAGCAACTAAGAATTTTCATAATGATAGTCTTGTTTTAGAAGGTGGGTTTGGTTCTGTGTACAAGGGGTGGATTGATGTGCACACCTTTGCACCTGCTACGCCGCGTTCTGGACAGGCTATTGCTGTCAAGAGATCCCAAGGTCACACTGACTGGTTGGTTAGTATTTTGTGTAAAAGGCATTTTGATATTTCTGATTGATTTAGGTGCGTTCTATCCACTTAATTTTCAGTTACTTTTATTAAATTTATCTTATTATTAAGACTTATCATAACTTATAAATTAAGATGATTTTACAATTGCTACACTATTTGTAGCTATTGTAATTTTTTGATCAGATCCGTTTGAATTATTAATATTAAATCAGGAACATTGATGAGATTACTTTATACGGAGTATTCAAAATATTTTAACAATAAAATATTTTAATAATAAAATATTTTGTAAAAAAAAAATAACAGTAACAAAAAAAAATTAAGTTTTTTCGTTCATTTTGTTGGTGTAATTGAGTTCTTCTTCCCCATCTTTTCCTTGCCTCCATTCTTATTCATGTGATTCAAAGTCTTAATTTTATTAAATTTTAGATTAAAACATTACTCCGATTTCACAAATAGCCTAAATTGGATTTGACAAATAGGATAGATTGAGGAAGAGAAAGAGAAAGATAAATAGTGATAGAAATATTGAAGAAGGTGTGGAGTATTAATGGGGATATTTAGGAAATGCATTAACGGAAATCCAAGATTCTGGAGGTATAAAGCAGTTTCTTCACACGTAAAAATATGAATGCATTTTATTTTTAAATTGTGATTTCTAAAAAAAGAAAAATTATCTTTTTGAAAATATTAAGTCAAACAATTGGATGGACAAGATTAGTTTCCAAAAAGTGAAGAGCTGGGATTTAAAATAAATACAATAGCTACAATTTTATTGTAGCCATCAAAAAGTGTTCCTATAAATTATCCTTGAGTAGTGAACTTATCATATCTGAACTTAACTGAAATTATCTGAACTTGTTTTCGTGGAATAAGTGAAAATCAGGAACAAAACAAAGCTTAAATCATTGTGTGTATGTTTTGAAATACAGACAGAAATCATTTACTTGGGGCAACTACGACATCCTAATCTTGTACACCTGATCGGATACTGCTTTGAGGATAAGCACCACCTTTTGGTATACGAATTCATGCAGTGTGGTAGTTTGGAGAATCATCTGTTTAAGAGTAAGTTTTATAATCTTCAACTTCAATGGAGTGAAGATGTAGATTGCTGGTTTATTATGTCTTCTATAATGTGGAAATCTATTGTTTTCTTTTTTTAATAGGGTCAACTTCTGATGAGGCTCCACTATCATGGAAACTTCGATTGAAGATTGTTCTAGGCGCAGCAAAGGGGCTTGCTTTCCTCCACAATAACCAAGAGATCAAATTCATTTATCGAGATTTTAAGCCTTCTAAGATACTCCTTGATTCAGTATGTCAAGCCCGATTCTGTAGTATTAAGCTACTTAAATTGACAATTTTCTGCATTTCTTTACAGTTTTAATACGTAATACAGGATTTCAATGCAAGGATTTACGGTTTCAGTTTGGCTAAAAATGGGAAATTTGATGACCGGGGTAATGGGTCCACTAGAGTCGTCATAGGTACTAATGGCTATGCAGCTCCTGAATATATTGGTACTGGTAAGAGAAGAGTTCCTCTTTTTAGGCTCTGTTTTTTTGGTTGAATTTCAGGATTTTTAATTCAGGTTCAGTAACATTCAGTTAAGTCCAGTTCTTTTTGGTTGAATTTCAGGACTTTCAATTCAGGTTCAGTAACATTCAGTTAAGTCCGGTTCTTTTTGGTTGAATTTCAAGACTTTCAATTCAGAATCAGTAACATTTAGTTCAGTCCAATTCAGATTAAAAAAACAAGGCTTTACTTCTTATTTTTTGATAATCAAATTAATTCATTCATAAGAAGTCATACGACATTTATATAAAGATTTGGATTTAACAAATACTTCCTCTGTTATTTTTTAAATGACACAATTATTTAGGCACGTTTGTCAACGCATGATTTCAAACATTTATCTCTAATTATAGATAAGAAAAAAAAACATAAAATTTGATATTTAAAAATATTTATTGAGACGAATCTAACAAGACCTCACACGACTATGTTTTTTTTAAGTATAAACCGCAAAAGGAAGTCAAAGGAGCTTGTGTGAATAGTGTCCAAAACCCAATTGTATCATGTAAATAAAAACGGAGGTAGTACATAAAAAACGAATCAAATTAAACTTCTTTTCACCATAGCTATGATCATAGTATATCAAACATTTTGTATACCCTCTTTTATATGGTTGTCCTTTTTCTGCAAGGGGGTCTATAGATCTGTTGTAGTCGTGACAAATATGATTTTAGTCTGATTCATCTGATTGTAGTCGAAAGATTGACCTAATCTTCGATCCCGCACAAAGCTTTACCAAAAAAATAACCTGAACTAAATAAACACACAAAACTTAACTAGAATGAAACTCACCATAGGGGTACTTATTACACAACAATATGTAGTTTTATTGAGATCTAAGCCAAAAACAAAATAGAATTAAAGAGAACGGGTCGGAAAAAACCAAATTAGAAATTTGGCTATTTCTGCCCTAAAAACCAAGGAGAGGGACCTTATTAATTGGGCAATGCCTTACCTTCAGAAGGAAAAAGTTAGCAGGATCATGGACCTTAAAATTAAAGGGCAGTACTCTTCAAGTTCAGCAAAGATTATAGGCAACCTTGTTAACAAGTGCCTATCATTAGACCCAAGTTCAAGGCCCAATATGGATGAGGTCGTATCAATAATAGAGCAACTCCAAGATATATTGTAAACTCGGCCAATAGGGGTGATCAATTCGAATTAGGGATGGCAAAGTTAAATGGATATCCATTTATTCGATCCATGCGCAATTATTAAATAGATAGATATCCGGACTAAACGGATGACATGCGGGTGACGGATCGAGTCGGATACGGATGACCCTCGCTCCATCCGTTTATCCTCCACCATCCGCTTAATATATTTTTCACCTAAATTTTAACAAAAATATTCTACAATCAAGAAAATATTTTTAATTCTTGTTGCAGATTATATTTTTTAAAGTATTTGTTGTTATTTTTTTAAACAAATTTTTTTTAATTGTTGAAAATGACTATAAAAGTTGATGTGATTTTTTATAGTAAAATAAATATTCATCCGTTATTCACCCGATCCACCTGTTTCATACGCGGATGACGGGTGGGTGGATGCGGGTGATGGGTTAAACGGGTGACGGATGAAGTAAATTGATAAACGGATGGATATGAGTAAAGCCCCATCCAATCCGAATCCGATCTATTGTCATATCTAGTTCGAATGCCCCATCCCTATATTACTCATCACATTACTTATGTGTGGGATACAAATACAATAGTGGGATGGGGATTCGAATTCATAAGGACATGTAATTACTAACCCAGTAATCTGATTACTACCTCATTTTTACGCTGGTTGTTTTAATTTGTTTTACAATGTTATTTACATTGTGCTTTAATCTATGTTTGGATATAAAAGTTTACTATCTTATCCATTTTAATCCACAACATTTACGCTCTGTTTGGCAATAATAGTTGAAATGAAGCTGAAACTGATAAGTTGTCTGAAACAAATAAGGTGAATGGGTGATAACTGAAACTGATACGTAGCTGAAACTTATAAGCTACCTAATTACAACCACTGTTTAGTAAAAATAAATGTTTAATTAGCTGTAATTATTCGGTGAAATGTGAAATATGCATTGAATTGACAATATATTGTAAAATTGTTATAGTTTACATATTTCCATACCCGTAAATCCTAATAATAATTTAGCTGAAAATCACTTTACATTTTGCTTTTGAGGAACTCACTTAACATGTTTCAATTATATAAGTTGCTAGTGTCTCGTCATATTTGCATACTCGTATATATCATTACACCATTCTAGAGTATTACTTATTATAGTATCATATTTCAGGTAAAGTTTGACATTTGGCCATTGAAACTGATCGATTAGCCTCAGTTGACTAACGATTTATGGCCAAATAAATTACGTGGCTCTGAGAAGCGAAGGTTTATATTGAGGAAATGTAAATATGAATTTCAGTTTTAGGTAACTGATATTCAGACGCTACTTTAGATAGCATCCAAATTTCAGTCAACTTCTTTCAATTTCAGTTCCTGAAATATCATTTCAGGTTGATACCAAACACATCTATTTATTTTAGATACCTTAAATTTCAGCTAACTTATTATTTAAGTTAACTGAAATAAGTTACCAAACAGAGCCGTTACAACTTTCTATTCATTTTCTCTTACTTTATTCATTTTTTTTCTTACACTCACGCTACTTTTTTACACATCTATTTTTCACTTTTTTTCTATCTGATCTTTGTATTTGTAAAATAATAACTTTAAATATCATTTTGAAATGGAGTCAGTATGACGGATAAGAAATATAGAATGTCTCATAGCAAAAACGTAAAAGGTGATCAGCATTACACCAGCATAGGTTGTAACACTAATTGCTTAGAACTTAGAAAGCAGATGCGTTCGTCGGTAGTGTTTAAAGAAAATTAGTAACTTCATAAGTAGCGGGTAACATTTGATTAATGTAGTAAAATTTTATAGTACAATATATAGCTTTAATTATATTTAAAATACCAACCGGTACTTTTGCAATACTCACAGGGTGGGTATTTGGTGTTTATGGTTTAATATAGAGAGCAAGAGTGCGAAGATAAAATGTTATATTTTTTCATTCCACACATTATGGCCATACAACAAAGCTCTATTTATAGTTATACATATAGGTTATCTTCATTCTCTAGATCGAATTTTCTACCTCTGGATTTTTCTAAACACTTATCTATATTTAGATATTTCTTAAGTAAATTCTAGATATTATTTTATCTATATTTTTCCACACACTTTACTACTAGATTTCTGTGGAGTACATTCTAGATTATTTAAATATTTCTTGATTAACATTTTAACATTACCACTACTTTGACAATTAACCGTTACTCACTTATATTAAGCGTTAACCGTTACCCTAACGATTACCCGCTACTCAACCGCTATCCACGCTAGTGCTAGTTTTGCGGAACAGGGTCTTAGTCACTCCATGAAGAAATTAGCCAAAATAGGGTGCCTTAGTTGGAACTCTTTTTGGCATATCCTTTGGCATTGGAATCCTTGTCCATCTCCTAACCTCTCGCACTTCATCTGGCAGTCCTCGTCCTCGAACTGTCCTCCTTGGCCGTGGCCGCCGCCGCCTCTCTGTTGCCGCTGATCTGGGAACTCCTCGTGGCACCTCACGTGACATTCGAAGCCTTGTCCTTTCCTCTCGCACCACTGTTGGCAATCCCTTAGGGGATTAGGAAGGCGGATTGCTAAGGTTGTTGATGTTACGATAATTGAAAGGAATAACAAAAACAAAGTCACCTTCGATTTGAAATTCATGATTATATATAAATTTAAACTTTATATATGTTTATTTTGTTTGATATTGTGATGCGTGAATTAAAGTTGAAGTGTGGAATTGAATTGTGCGGAAGTTTATAGAGAAGTTGTGGTAGGGAGGACGTGTTAGCATTTTGTGTATGACGGCATGACTTAGCATGCAGATTGACGAGTGTTTTGGGATGTTAATTTTAGGTGTCAAATATTAGCTGAAATTAATTAAGGACACCAATGATGCTACGAGAGTCGAGGTGTACATAGCAACAAAAGTAAGTACGTACTCCGTATTATAGTATTGCTTTTCTTTCAAAGAAAAAAGCAATACAAATTACTCCATATAAATCTGTTACCTATCGTATATATTACCTCCTTTTCAAAAAAATCTTTACACTTACTATGTGTACGGACTCCGGTGTAATGTTTGACTGTTAATATATTCAATTTTGTATGGTAAAAAATTATAAAAATTTAATATTTATAAAATACATTTTGGGACGAATCTATTAAGATATCTCATGATAATTTTTTTATAGATATAATAGTGAGAATTTATGGTCAAAATTTTGATTTTTAGGTACATTTTTTAAAGCGTAAAAAACTTTATGAAACGGATGTAGTCCAACTTTATTATATTGGCAACTATATATTTGAGGAAGAAGATTTCATTTTGGCAATATGTTATGCATGTTACTTCTAGTTTTACAACTGCAAAATCCGGAGATGGTTAATAATTAAGGTGCACCCACATTCATTAAAATCTCACTTGTACATGTGGAGGATGTAAATAGGGATATGTACGGGCGTTTATTGTCGATGGGTTGTGGGCCGCTTGGATAAGGCGTGGAGTCATTGTTGGGTTTGAAGCATATGTTGTGTTTTTAGTCTATTGGGCTTTTAGCCAGTAGGCCCATTGGGAATCAATTGGGCACCCAAACATTACCCATTTTTCAAAGTTATTCCCCATTTTCAACAATAATCAACTCCTGGAGAGTTATTGGGCAAGAGCTGCCTTGAATTAGCTCTCCATAAAGATCTACTCAAGAGCCCCGGCCCAATATTGGCCAAGAGATAGTTCTTGTTTGAAAAATAGTTGGAGAGCTATTCGGAGAGGCACTCCAAGAGCCCCAATGTGCAGCTCTAACTTCTAAGGTGGAACACTCTTCGATATTGTGAAGTTAACTCTCTCTCCTCCTGACAAACGTGACCCAAGCCCATGTTTATATAACTTTTCGTTTTTCGTTTTTTCAAATATCATGCAATAACTTAACATGTCAACTTTTTTTATCACTAGACGTGATATTTCAGTAGGAACACTGACAAGAGGGCGGAGTGAATTGTCTCGAGGAACTTGGGATGTTCCTTGCGGAATTTCAACGTTAAAGGAACAACGATCAATAAACAAGTAGAATATGAAAATGAGGAAACTTCTTGACACTAATCAAGAAGGAAAACCTCAGCCTCTTTTATATATTGTAATGCCTTGAATACAATACACTTAATAACCCAAGTTCTCTCGAACACGAGTTCCTCACAGCAATCCCCGTTGATTACCGTGCTACTCTTTTCACACTCTCTCACTGACTTAACTCTAAGTCACTCAAGGATCACTCAACCCTTAAACTCAAAACTCAAGGATCACTCAATCCTTACACTCAAAACTCAAGGATCACTCAATCCTTACATGTACCCCACAACTCAAGGATCACTCAACCCTCAAACCCCACAATTACAACTCGAATTATGAAAATCTAGCAATTAATAAAGCTTATGCATAATAAAGGAACTTTGAGGAACACGCTCTTTTTGTAAATTGACTTATGTAAAAGCTCTTAAGCTCTTTTAGAAATAATATGTGTTGTCAGTTGTGATTTGATTAATGAAAACACTTCTCCTTTTATAGAGGAGTTTCCCTAGGTTAGTTTCCCAAGTTCCTTTCAACTGCCACTAACAGTTACCGGGAGCAGTAACGTTAACATGACTTGAGAGAAACAAGGAGACCATTTCAAACCACTTTTAACACGTTTAGTTAGAGAAAATAATGGGAGTAGTTTTAGGAACAAGGAAAACCTTTTGCTTGGAAAACAAGGAGTTCTGAAACAGAATTCAACGTTTATTTTTATTAAAATTATTTTATTTTTTTTCCAAAGATTTTTCTTAATAAAACTTTATTTTATTTACAAATAATATTTTCTCAAAAACATATTAAAATACACGTGTTCCTTTTGTTCCACATAATGCATAAACATTATTAAAATACTTACATAAAACCTTAACATAAACTCATATGTTGTAGCTTTCATGCTTGCACCTCTGGAAGCTCCACTTGAAGGCTTCACACATTGTTCCTTCTCCGGAACATCGAGGGTCCTCATAATATACGAGGAAATCGCTTAGGAAATCGCTTAGGATCTCCCTTAGGATCTTGCTTAGGATCTCCCATAGGATATTCCTTAGGATCTCGCTGAGGATCTCCGGTTCCAACTTTTGCAAATTGATTGATTTTTCACAGTAACTCCTTATATTGCTGTTGTTGTTTGTATTTGTTCAATAAGCTTAGTTTGTCCAACATGCACTCCCTAACTTAGTATTGTTCATTAAAGGATCTCAGGTCCTTACAATAATACACTTAAACAATAATCAGGAAGTTTGCATTGTCATCATCAAAATTTAGGATCAACAAGACGTTATTCGGGAAATCGCTCAAGACACTAACTGCGGAGTAGTTTTTATTTATTTATGCTATTATTGTCCTTTGGAGAAAGAACCAAGTATGGAAATGTCAAATGTAAATGTAAATGGACTTGGACATATAATTTGGACTTTGAAATATAAAAAGTACGACAATGGAATTACATAGAGGTTGAGAATGGGAAATGCTTGGATTTCAAAAGTTTGACCCAATATTTAAAGTTCGGTTGCACGCTTGGGCCACAAAACCCAAGACTAACAGACAAAAAGGGTTGCAAACGAGGGACATAGATTTTTGCAAATATAATACTATTTGAAGTTCCCAACTTTGGCTCCATTTGACTAATTCGGGTCTAATTTATTACTTGGAAAATTCCCATTTTACTAGAAATTTGGTGAAATAAATGTGATTGTTGAGCAATTTGTAGTGCAAAAACACAAAATTTCAAACTAAAACTATAATAATTGATCAACCATGAAATTTCAAACTTATTTGTACGATTAATCGATAACGATGTGGGTTAAGTGAAAATTGGTAGTATCGATGTCAAAAAAATGAGGAATCCCATGTTTTGTTTTGGATCCTTTTCCAAAGCCCACCAAATTAAGTTTAAGTTAGTTGACTTGTGCACAAATCAACAATTTGAATTAATATAAATTACTTTGTCAACCATTTTCAAGACCTTGGGTGTGAATCATTTAACTTTTTATTCATTAAAAATAAATACGGAGTATATGGTTTTGGAACCTACAATTTAGCTTGTGAGTTACTATCCCAAATCCCACGAAAACAAAAATGATATTAGTCCCTCTACTTCTAAAGAAAAATGATACGTATACTTACTACGTATAAACTTATATTTAATATTTCATTTATTATTTTTAAGTTGCAATGTTTTGACTTTCACGCTTGTTAATTCATAATTTTAACCACTAACATATTTAATTATATTTAAATAAAAGTTATAAAAAACATTAATAAGGTGAAAATATAAATCAAAATAAATCTAACAATTAAGATCGATCCCACGTGGCTAGCTGCGTATTATTTTATGTATAAATTATAAAAAGAAATCAAAGGTTGTCGTAAAAGATACAAAATTTTGTAGTGTTTATAGAGTAAGTATAGGATTATTCTTGAGTGGATTTGGTGTATAATCAGTGTCGTATTCAGGATTTTGAAATAAAAGTAGTAAAATAAAATTAGTTCTTCTTTGAAAATAAATAAATTAACATGCAAGTTTTTTTGAAATTTCTTTTTGACATCAGCTCAAATTGCATAAATAAAAAAGAGTTTGTAAAAAATGATGTCCATAAAGCATATAATATCTAATCATATTAGTAATTATGTTTGAAAAAGTATTTGCCTTATATAAAAAAATCCTTTTCTAGATGTTGCCTTGATAAAAATTTATAATGACTAGAAAAATTAATAGTTAAAATGTAACTTACTACAAACCACTAGGATACAAGTTCACATAAGTTTTATTTGTTCATGATTTTATATTTAGGCTCTGTTCTGTTCGACTTATTTTGACTTATTTCAGACAAAATAAATTCAGATAAGTTCACTTAAGTTCAGATAAATTCAGAAAAGATAAGTTCAGAAAAAAAAAGTTTTTTTCAAACATTTTGACACACAAATAAGTTTATTTCAGAAAAATAAGTTTTTTTCAGATAAGTTCAGTTAAATTCAGATAAGTTCAGTCAAAATAAGTCCAATAGAACGAAGCCTTAATGCATTTTATTTACTGCTTTAATTTCCTTTATGTTTTTTTTTTATTCTTTCTTTTGGGAGGGTAGACAGTTGTCTACCCAACGTGCAACATACATATGCCACTGTGTATAATCCTATTATTGTGGATTTAGGTTTGTTATATTTACCTGATTTTCACTTATTTTTTCTGAACTTATATTATCTGAACTTATCTGAACTGATTGAACTTATCTGAATTTATCAAAACTTATTTTAGTTGTAATTTGTATTTGGTCAACCCTTATTTTTCCTGAACTTATCTTATCTGAACTTAACTTATCTGAACTTATTTTTCCCGAAATAAGTAAAAATAAAGTGAACAGAACAGGGTAAAGCCAACAATTTACTCTAGCACCTATTTTACATGCATACATAATGATCTTTAATGTTCACGTAATTACTATGATAAACTAAACACCATTTTTTTTAATTATATAATAATCATTTTTTGAATCAAAGTAGCCTTATGCTTTTAAAAGAGAATCGTGACTTAAAATCACATTAATCAAACATAACATTTACTAATGACACCAATTTGATATATTTTTCATAATAACTCTAATAAACACGTGAAAATAGGTTAGAATCAAGTTATTGACTTTTTTAAAATCACGGTCCACAATAAATTAGTATGAACTAGATCCATTTAAAAAGTAGTGGTAAATATTTTTTTTTTTTGGTGCGAATGAGCCACAAGGGCAATATAAATTACAAATGGGGGCGGGGGGATTCGAACCTGAGACCTATTGTACACCGGTAAGTATAAGTGTACACCTATTAACTCTATAAGCCTAAGTTATTATCTGTAGTACTCCTTAATAAGTAAAGATGGCAGGTCCGACGAAGAGGACAATATAGCTCAAGATCCACTTGCCATATATAGTTGGCAAAATATGTACTAGTCTTAAAAGTTTTATAATACTATGATTAATTAATAATTTTTAATTAGAGAGTAATTAGTGGGCCAGTAAATAGTTATGATTATTTTATTATATTACAGTGTCTAGTGATAGAGTTGAGTAACAATATTGCAAGGAATCTGAGATAATAGAAAAAGGTATTTGTCAAAAAAAATAGAAAAAAGGTGGTCAAATAGCTGACAAGTCAGTGGAATAGAAGCTCTGAAAGAATGGAATAGAAATGGAGATTATCTGATCGGATCTTGAGAAACTCATACTCTTTCTAGCTACCTACCCTTATTAATTCTGATTATGTAATTAATCCCCTTAATTAATTATTTAATTAATCTTAATTTGTTATTTAGTATAGTTAAGCTGATTAACATTAGTATGAGTTTGGCTTCTTGTGTCTCAAAGTCCACGTCCCTCACACTTATATCTACCAATTCAAAACTCAACTTATGTGGGTAATTAATTATATTATTTATTAATCTGACCTTGCTTTGTCTTGATGCAACCTTAAATGGTAAATCAGACAATTTGAATGTAAAAATTAATTACTGTACTAACACTATGCTTTTTTCAATGACCTGTTTATTTTCTTGTTTCGACCATTTATATTTATTACATTTTTTTTTTGTTTACCTTAGCTTATGATGAAGGGAAAAATTAAATAGGTTCTTACTTACAGTACATATGTGCATGGTAATGATGTAAACTTCAAGCATAAGATTCCCTCTATTAATTTTTTAAAACTGATTTTTGTAAATACATACTACGTATAGTAGTACTACTTCATAGTTCATACGTATAGTAGTACTACATATGATCAATATTCTACATAAACTAATATGGATGGGTATAGATAATAGATGGATGAAACCAACACAAAAGTTGGTGAATAACGTACCTTGTTACAAAGTCGACCCCCATCTACTATGATACTAGTTTGTGATTGACTCAAACGTAAACCTGCTTAGTGGTTAAATCTTGGACATGCGTAGATGGACTAACTAATACGAGATAGATGTTAGTTCAGTGGGTTATAATAGATGGTTGATGTGATCGAATGGAATTTTTTTGGTTATATACACTAATGGTGAATCCCTCCATCCCATACTACTTGCACCATTAATTAATTGTGAACGGACACATTTTAATTTGAAAATAAACCAATCCGTGGACTATGGACCATGGTGCACATAGAGCATGGTGCACCATGTGCACCAAAAGAACACATGTGCATAAACAAAAGAATATGACACTATGACAAAAGAACATGCAATATAATGTTTTACTTTTTTGTTATAAAAAATCACAATTTATTAAAAATATAAAAAAATATATGTCCATGTTCTTTTTACGTAACCAGATGTTCTTTTAATTATATACTAATGTTCTTAAGGTGCACCATGCTCTATGTGCACCATGGTCCACCTTCTAAATTGCGAAAATAAACATCCAACATCTTATATACCACGCAACATTTATTTTCATGTATCAGCAAAGTAAAAAAACTAGAGTCAATAAAAAAAGTAAAAATAATACAAATAATGTGGGACAGATTGAGATAAAAATCTACAGGAGCTAAAGTGATCTTTTAGAGCTGAGCAAGCATTGCATGTCTAGTCCGAGTGTCCGACCATAACTACCAAGAATTACAACTAGTTTTATCGAACATACCCTTAAAACAACAATCGAAATAATAAGTGAGTACAACTACAAATTATATTTTCAACCTCATTTGACTAAAAGTCGGTTTCTTGGTAGTTGTCACACAACTCAATGAGCTCACAAGTACGATAAATAAACTTGATAAAAATACTTCATGAAAGTCACCAGGAAAGGCGGCTCATACTTCGGGGGCAGCTCCCTTTCAAGGAAGCATATAATGGCTTTCAAACTTTGCCATAACTTCACTCATTCTAGAACTCAACCTCTTAATTAGTTTTTCTTTCACTTTTTACTGCCTTTTCCCATTTCT
This sequence comes from Spinacia oleracea, assembly GCF_020520425.1. Taxonomy (NCBI): domain Eukaryota; kingdom Viridiplantae; phylum Streptophyta; class Magnoliopsida; order Caryophyllales; family Amaranthaceae; genus Spinacia; species Spinacia oleracea. The sequence goes on from NC_079487.1 coordinate 132,855,223, forward strand.
AGACTTGAAATTTCTCATACCTTAAAGATTAATTAGAGATTAATTAAGGAAAGTTTAACGTATTGCGAGGCGTAAACCGTGCAAGAGAAAGTGATTAGAGAATTTATATAGTTATGGATGATAAGATTAATGAAGGAGAGAGTAAGGTAGATGAAGTTCTTCTTCCCGGGTTTCGGTTTCATCCAACTGATGAAGAACTTGTAGGGTTTTATTTGAAGAGGAAGATTCAACAACGTCCTCTTTCTATTGAGCTCATCAAGCAACTTGATATTTATAAATTTGATCCATGGGATCTTCCAAGTAAGATTTCTCAAACAACTTATATTACATAATATAATGCACCTTTCTTGTTCTTATAAAGAAGAAAAAAAAAAACCTAGATCTAATAATAGAAAGCCTTTAAACTTGATATAATATAATAGCGATAGATGCATTTTCAATATATCTTTTGTATATATCGTATGATAATACTCGGTTTATAGCGTACTTAGTACTATTTTGTTTCTAAATAAGTTATGTTTTCGCTTTTGTAAGGGATATAATTATACCTTTTATAACTTTTACTTCAAAGAAAAATTTACGGTGTTTTAATTTTTTTTTATAAAGTGAAGTGAGAGTCTTTTTTATTTGGCTAGGAAGCTGAAAAATGATAGAAAATATGTACTACGTATTACATCTGTTTCAAAATTATTTTACACTTTTCGTTTTATTTCATTTTACAATGTTTTTTACATTGTAATTTATACTTTTTTTTGCCCCACAATATTTACAATATTTCACTCAGTTTATTTTAATTTTATTCATATTTCTCTTACACCCTCTCATATTTTTTACGCACTCTCTCTTACTTTATCAATATTTTAATTATTTATACTCATCCATCTTTTTCATATACTCTACCTTTTTAGTCTTAATATTTGTGTAAATATATAGTAACTGAAATAAATCATTATAAAACAAAGGTAGTAAGTATGTTAATCATTTCTACTTCGCATATGGAATAAATATATTTCGTATATTTTTCAGTTGGGGAAAAAGTATAGTATATAAGAGGGAACTAATCCACGTTACGTTATGTTTTTATTGCATGTAGAGTTTGCATCAACCGGAGAAAAAGAATGGTACTTTTATTGTCCAAGGGACAGAAAATACAGAAATAGTGCACGGCCAAATCGGGTCACCGGAGCCGGGTTTTGGAAAGCGACGGGAACAGACCGTCCGATCTACTCGTCGGAAGGGAACAAATGCATTGGTTTGAAGAAGTCATTGGTGTTCTATCAAGGTAGAGCTGCCAAAGGGGTCAAGACTGATTGGATGATGCATGAGTTTCGGCTTCCTTCTCTTGGTGACTCTACACTCTTAAAAAGATTCGTTGATAAAACCCTTCCTACTAATGTAAGTTTTTTTAAACTTTTACACATTTTAAGTTTTTTCTACTAATGTTGTAACTAAGGAATTAAAAAAAATGTATGGTGAAAACCCTAGAAATTACTATTTATCATATCCCACATAATTAAGAGTAATTCCATTGTTCTTTTTTGTATGGTAAAACCCTAAAAAATAAAAAAATAATGTATGGTAATTAAAACTTTTATCCCACATAAGAGTAATACATGCAATTACAAACTATTAAAGAAATTATGTTCACCTTATATCGACTTTGACAAGATAAGTTGAGGTTAAGTAAAATAAGTTCAAGGAAAGATAACTTCATGTTACAACAACTAAAATAAGTTATGCGATATAAATATTAATAAGTTCAGTTATTCCAATTGATTTCATATAAATTCAGTGAAAATAACGTGAATAGAACACACCCTAACTTAGTATTTTATCGATAACATACCTAACTATAGGTAATGGTTTATTCATGTGTGGGAGGAAAAAAAAGGACCGTTATAAATTAATGTTATGGTATAGATCTCGCAATCGTCCTTGCATGGAGCAAAAACCAAGAATGCCAAGAAAAATCATGGAAGTAGCTTTGAGTTTGAACAAATACGAGTTTATAATTATTTTTCTCTTTTTATGCTCACCTAAACTTCTTGGTTGACACAAAATTATTATTCAACTTTCAAATACACAATTCAAAATTGAAAGACTAATTAAATAGTTTTAATTTTATGGATCTCAAAAAGAAATTAGAGATCATGCTTCTTAGCAATATGTTCGTTATCTGTTTATTTAGTTAAAAGTAATAATAATCCGTGTTATCTTTCCACATAAATAATCTATTTATTTAATTCAAATTGCTAATATTGCTTTTGATTTAAACATCATTGCAGGATTCATGGGCTATATGCAGGATATTCAAGAAAACAGGCCCAATAACTTCAAGAACCCATTCCCACTCTTGGGTATCTTCTTTACCCGACCCGACTCACCCGAACCATTCTTCTAATCCACTACCATCTGGATCTTGCAATAACCCTAACTTTAGCCCTGAAAACCTACTAAAAACTAACTCTACTACATCATCTCCCATGCAACAATTCAGCATCAATGAGTTAGAGAAATTGTTACAATCTTCTAACAATTTCTCATTCTTAGATAACATACCAACCTTCAAACCAATTTACCCTACATCTAACAATTACAATAACGTCGATAATATAACAACTAATAACGTTACTAATTTGTTCCCAAATATTGGGAACTTGTTAGATTTTCCACCTTGCTATACATTGCCTCAACTCGAGGAATCATCTGAACCATCATCTAAATCGAGCAACATCGATATCTCATCGATGTTGCTAAACATGTCGTCTAACATAAACGGGGACGTGGATTTTGGTATGTTACCTAATATAAATGTACAATGCCATGATTTTGCACCGGTGACTTTGGCAGAAGAACATATGCAACGTGTTAACGTCGTTGAAGATGATGATCGAATTCATGAATATACATTGTTGGGAAATTTGAATAATATGTTGTATGTTGAAGATGATGGTCATCAGTGGGATGGAATTGAGAGCCTTGGTTCGATTCCGATTTCGGAGTTATTGCCACCATTGATGTGGGATTGTGCACCACCTTTGTCGTAGCAAATTAAGTGTACGTACGTCCTAGCTTAGAGTAAGTGTAATGGTTTTGTTAGATCTTAAAACTTGTAATTTCATTTAACTATTCTTTGTGATCTTTCACTGAGATTTATGTTAGTGTTAGCTAGAGTAGAGATTAACAATGGTAATGATGAATTAGGAGTGTAGTTAATTTGTACGTGTGAAGAACATAATCTTGTTGTCTTGTACTATGCTTAACAGGGATTATTTCAACCTATTTTGACCGTTGAAAACCTGGCAAATATGCATCAATGAGATTATAAAAAATTGATTAAAAGATATATACTTCCTCTGTTCCGAGAATATCGCACCATTTGTTTTTTACACTATTCACACTACGACTTTGATTATTTTTTGTGATTCGTACGTAAGGAAACTTTAGTCATTTGGGTCATGTTAAATTCGTATCGATATATTTTTTTTAAATATTAATTTTTTATAATTTTTACTTGCACGCGATTTGAGATATCAAGTAAGAGCCAAAGTAATGGTTAGAGGAGTAAAAGTCAACCACGGTGCAATATTTCCGGAAAGGAGGAAGTATTACGTTTCTTACTAGTTTTTATGTTTGGAGAGAAATACGGCTGTTAAGAAATGGGAAGAGTGGGCAGAAAAAGTAAATGAGAGTGGTTTTATGGGAAAGGGGATAAGGTACAAATAACGTGGATGTGGTCATGTGGGATGATTGGGTTCCTAAGAAAAGGCAAATTTGTGTAAGAAAAAACAATCATGATTTGTGAAAAAATGAAAAAAGTATATGTTCAAAAATAGAAACAGGGAAAATTAAAAAGGAACGGAGGGAGTATCATATGTGTACAATATCTTTATTTAATGCTTATGCTAGCTCTGGTTGACAACACTAACAATTTAAGTAGACATTTGGTTTGGGGTCTTTAGGAAAGGGAAAGGTAATCAACTACCTTCATTCCCTTTCTTGTTGTTTGTTAGCCAATTCAATCATTCCCTTTGATTCCCCAACATCCCTCTACCATGATCCCCCCCCCCCCAAGGAATTACCCTAACCCCCAAACTCCTCTTCACCCAACCAACTTAACTACCACTTCGACCATCCTTGACCACCAAACCACCACCTGTGCCGCCACCACTGAAACCCCCCAAATCCAAAGCCTCCTTACAATCACTGAACCACCACCCAACACCATTCTACAACCACCGAAACCACCGTACAACCACCATACCACCACCCAACAATACTCTACCGCCACCAAAACCACCATACCACAAGCAAAACAACCACTGAAAGCATCTTATCCAACACAAAAACCAAGTATCCAACCCCCGAAATTGACCCCAACTACCCAACACAAACCCTAATTTTGCCGGAAAACTAAATCCTAAAGAGAGATGAAAAATAGAGGGGGAAGGGGCGCGAGGCAACATCGGCCGAGGGCATGGCGACACCCGTAGTTGCTTCGCGGTGGAGGAGAAACTCGTAGTTGCTTCGCGGTGGGGAGGCGGCGCGAAAACAATGAAACAATGTAAGCAGGTGGTGGATGCGGGGTGTCGTAGTATGCTTCACGATGGGTGGGTAGGCGATGGAGGGGGCAGGATGAAGTTCAGTGGTGGTTGTAGATTGAGGGAAGGGGTGGTGGGAAGAATGGGTTTCCTTTTCCGGAATCTAAAATAAAATACGTCACAATATAGTGATATTTACAACATATTAAAGGAGATAATTAAATCTTTAAATAGATTATATTTTATTTTATTAAGGAAAAATCTGTCCGGTCCAAAATCGTGTTTTGGACCGGACCAGACCGGACCGAATACTGAAAATTGATATTTCTCGACCCGAAGATCTGACCGATTGCCTTCGGTCCGGTACGGTCTGGGTCGGTCCGATCCCACTCGATTTTTTCAGTCCGGACTAATTTTTGAACACCCCTAAACACAACCATCACATACATAATTAAATTATAATTTGTTCATCATTTAATCAATCTCCTTAGGCCATACTTGCCTTTGTCCTTCGCTAATCATGTAACACGACGGTGTACATGAATTGAACCAATTGTGGTTGGCATGAGTGGTTAATGTCATTTAATCAAGATCTCAGGTTCGAGCATTGAGAATGGAAAATCCTTAACTGGGTGGGATGTTGCCCATCGAGATACCCTTGCAAAATCCCGCGGAAAAAAAATTCCACTCGCCGAAGGTGGTGGGAACTCCTCGTAGTAGAACAAAAAAAAAAAACTGTGTACAAGAATTGAATATTTGAATTTCTCAAATTCTAATAAGAGAACGTAATATCCATTCCGAAATACTTTAGAAGAAAAATAACGAGGTAATACAACCATCACAAATATATAATTAAATTATAATTTGTTCCAGCCCCGGCCTTGAGAATAGACGGGGAGTGCTGCCGCCTAGGGCCTAAGGTGAAAAGGGGTCCAAAATAGAAATCTGCACAGTTTATTGATATAATATTATTAAACGCACTATCTATCAAAACAAAAACCTTTGGCTTAGTGGAAAAGCGGTGGAATATTACTGGGGTTTTGCGGGTTCGATTCCTCATGCCTGCAACTATGTTTTTTGTTTAACAACTTTCCACCCTCTCTTTCGCTCAATTTATTTTTGTTTTCTTTTGTTTTACGTTTTACCTTGTTATTTTTTTAATTCACTTTTACTTATGAGGAATTCATTTTCTAATTATATTGTTTGTATGCTTGACATCTAGTTTAACTTTTAATATTCAGTTGTAATTAAGGTAATAGTTGTAGGCGAGTTTACCTGTATGATGGACTATGAGTCTATGTTAGAAAGTATTGAAAAATGAAATTTCAAACTTTATTTATTGAAAACAAGAATAAAGAACTACTCCGTACTAAAATAAATCTATTTTCTTGTATCTAATAATAAACCTATATCTTCAAGCAGTGTTTGGAATTGATAGATAGTCCCTCATGGATAACTAAGATTACCCATGTCTATCGAGAGGGTAATAGAGCAGCGGATTGGCTTGTAAACCATGGAGCAGCTCATCACATTGACAACTATATATTTTCTTTTGCACCTTCTGAACTTGGTAGGATTATAGGAGAGGACGCTAGAAATGTGGCTCATCCACGTTTAATTCCTCCTTAATTGTGCGTTAGTTCTTGTTCTTAAGTTTGTTTCTTTGTATTTTTCTTTATCTTTGGATTTATTCCTCATTTGAATCAAAAAAAATAAATTCATATTGACTACCTAATACCGTACTTAAGTGATTATCTATGTTACTAATAATTTACAATGTCTTAGAGCAGGCCGGGGGATTCTAGAAGCGGATTAGACGAAAAATTTTATGCATCTTTTTTTTCCTCAACAATGAAACGATATATTTCAGTTAGCTATTAGACATATCATTTCGAAAGGGCCCTAAACCCTTATTTCGCCCTAGGGCCGCAAAACTCAGGAACGGGCCTGATTTGTTCATCATTTCTTCAATTTCCTTAACCTTACTTGGCTTTGTCCTTTGCTAATTGTGTAACAGGAAGGTGCACATGAATTGAATCACATGGGTACATTACTGTAGACTGTACCCAAATTCAATTTCTTCGTACAATTCCAATTGTGCGTGTAACACGTGAATATAATTAAGCAAGGCTAGGTCCTACGGAGTACAAGTTAAAGAACCGACGTTTCTTTCACTATCTAAATAATATTTTTTTTTAGCCTTTGTCAAAAAAAAATAAAAAAAATAAAAAAATAATTATTTGTACTGTTAAAGCACATTAAATATGTGTTACGTTGACCACTATAAAAATTAAGGAAAGTGAAATTGATCTTCTTTTAGTAATGATGGAAATGGACTGGTGGACAATTATCTATTACTCCCTCCGTTCCTAAATAAGTGTCACATTTCCATTTTTGGCGTTCCCTTATAAATGTCACATTTCTATTTTTGAACATGTGCTTTTCCCACTTTTCCATACACTTTTCACACTTTTTCATACACTTTTTCCACTTTTCTATAAATTATAATTACTTTTACTTACACATTTTACACTTTTCCCCTTTTCAATCCCCACATACACTTTTATTTGTACTTTATTCAATTAAACAATTATATACTTTATCCCTTCCCCAAAAAAAACATTCACAATCATTAACTCTTACACACTTTACAATTTAATTAATTACCGTGCCGGAGCCCAAATGTGACACTTATTTAGGAACGGAGGGAGTACTACTATATACTAAAAGTGACATCAGGAATGACACGTATCAATTCCTGGTACGATTTTTTCCCGCTAAAAATCCTTTTCTAAAAACAATATACCTAGCTATTTTATTCTATTGTTATTTTCTCTCCTTTTGTAAAAATGTTTATAAATAGAAAAAATTATCTATTACTATATACTAAAAGAGACATAGGAATGACACGTGTCAATTCTTGGTGCTATTTTTTCCCGCCAAAAACCCTTTCCTAAAAAAACAAATTACTTTATTCTATTTTTATTTTCTCTCCTTTTGTATAAATGTTTATAAATAGAAAAAAAAAATAGGATTACGGAGTATTAAATATGACATATTAGAATTTTTTTTGGTAATATTTAATCAGATCGTCATATCAATAATAAAAAAAAAATTCACTCAATATTTCATTCATATTAAGCATATCAAATATTTAATTTGGTCAAATCAGCATATTAAACATATAAGATATATAATACGTAATAGAGAAAAAATTGTATATTATATGACAAAAAGAGTATGTTCGAGATTTATTAATTACGCAATAAGTTTAAGGGATAAATATTTCAGTTAAAAAAAATGGTCAATTAATAATTTTCAAATAACCGTGCGTGCATGGGACCTAATCTAGTAAGATTATTAAATATGACATTATTAGACAATTTTTGTAATATTTAGTCAGATCGTCATATCAATAATAGAAAACATTCTTACTCAATATTTTGTTTATATTAAGCATATCAAATATTTAATTTGGTCAAATCATCATATTAAACATATAAAATATATAATACGTAATAGAGCGAAAATTGTGAACTGTATGATAAAATGAGTTCGTTCGAGATTTATTAATTACGGAATAAATTTAAGAGATAAATATTTCAGTTAAAAAAGATGATCAATTATAATCTTTAAATAACCGTGCGTGTACGGGACCTAATTTAGTTTATAATATCAATGAGATCCATGGGAAAATAATGGGTGAGCGGTGATTTTAGGTATAATATTTTAATGTAAAACTTATAAAAATGAAATAGAATGTACTCCCTTCGTATTATTTTTGGGAGTTATATGTACCATTTCCAGCTGCACTCCCCAATTATTTAAAATCTTTTTTCTATGGTTCCCAAATATGTACCCACATCATCATTTCTCATAATAATTTATTATTTCACTATCAAGTACTCCGTATTAAAATAAACTAAAATAATCAATAAAGGTCCCAACTTGAAATCTTTAATCTGTGCCACAATGATGACATGACATACTTATGTTTAATGAGCGTAATTGGAAACTAAAATATTTAACCTATTATACATGTTATAAAAAATGTAGGAAAATTTTAATATTCTAAATTAATATTCTAAATTAATATGAATATATAAATATTTGTTTCTTTTTTTATACCGACTACTTTATTTAAATATTTTCATAGTAAAAATATTGGTTTGGTAAAATATTTTGATAACGCATGATCTACATGACGCCTATATGTATCAAATAGAATCCGACACGTAAGATTGCGACAACTAAAATGTTGTAGCAACTTGCGACCTTTATCATCACCAAAAAATAAAAAATTTACCCATCTACCATTTGCATCATTATTATAAGAAAATCAACTCACATTCGTTAATACTTGTGACGGTCAGCATGTGACTCCTACAAAGTTAGAAGGAGTAACTTATAAAAAATCACGAAAGGAGTACACGTAACAACTCTTTGTCTATAAATCAAAGCTCTGAAACACCTACCTAAGAGAATATAATTAACCACAACCCAGAACACAAATACAATCCTTAATACTTATGTCGGTCAACATATACCAATTGTTTGGTTGTTTAGTGGTGATTAGGGTTGAACTTGATAGAGAGAATCTGTGTTCGAACCCCCGCAATAACAATTGGGAGGGGACTGGAACCTAACCACGCAGAATTGGCTCGAATTCGGATTAGCCATAAAGGTGAACCGGGTACTAACACAAAAAAAAATGTCGGTCAACTTATCAGTTATCACTTCTAAAAAATCAAAATATGGTTTAAACACCCGGGTGCACAATGCTCACTGTGCACCCTGTTTTACAAAGAACATATTGTTCACACCCAAAGAACATATAGCCAATGAACATATAGTTCAAATTCATAGAACATATAGTTTAAATATTTCACTAATACATGTTAATTGGAATCGTTCTCAATATTCATTAGATTTCCAATAAATGTTCAACAGGGTGCAGAATGAGCATTGTGCACCCGGATGTATAATCCAAATTGCGCTAAAAACTACGTACACAAGAGGTGAAAAGGGGGTTGCTAAATGCAGCATGATTTTACTTGACGCAACCCTTTTTTCTTTCATTTGTTTCATTCTGAAAAAAAAAAATCTAACTCCCACTTTTATTGTTTTCTCTCAACCTTTTCCCCTATTATTTTTGTTTACATAAACTTGATTTTTTTTAGTGTAACGTGTACGTGATAAAATTATAATACGTATTTGGATTGACATGGACGATTTTTTTGACTTGGAAGACCTTGGAATTGAGGTAATATCCGTTTTTTCTGTTTTTTCGAGTCACTTCATGTAACTTATATGAAATATACACTTCCATTTTGTACAGATTGAACAAAACATAATTAGCTATTTCGTATAGATCGAACATAGTGGAACTAACTATTTCGTACAGATTGAACAAAATAGAGTTAACTATTTCATACAGATTGAACAAAATATAGTTAACTATTTCATACAGAAACCAAAGAATTAAAAAGGCTATTTCTGGTTTTTTACAGGGGTGCGCCAAAGTAATTGAAGGTTGCGTATAGCAACCGTGGTTGAAAAAGCACGAAGGGAGGAGGGCGTCAAAATCGCAGCCAGGCATGTATTATGAAATACATGCCATGGGCTTGTTTGTAATTTCCCATCCATTTTGAAATTGTTGAATAGTCAACCCCGTTTGCCAACTTGAATCCCGTTTGTAATATGAATACCATTTTAAAATATTTAGCACCATTTTTGTGATATTAATACCACTTTATAAAATTTAGTACAAAACGAGTACCATTTAAGGAAAATGAATTTCATTTAAAAAAAGTTTAGTACCATTTTTGTAATACCAATACCAACCCAGCAATGCCAAGTCACCACCCCGTTTTACAAATTTACAATTCCGTTATACATTTCCCCCCAAAAATATTTAACATTTACATTTACCTTTTTATTTGGGGTTGACATGTTTTTGCAAATACATGTCAGGTATGTATTTGGACTTCCTCCGAAGGGAGTACGCGTACGTAGCAACTCGACCATTGTCTATAAATTAAAGCCATGAGCTCGTAGAATACAGAACCTCAACCTACTACCAAAGAGATTAATACAAAAAACCACAAAATGAAACACCTTATCCAATTCCTGGCGTTAGTAATCACTACCACACTCCTCTTCCTTTCCATTCAAATGACCACCGCCGCCGCCGTCGCCGGCAATGGCGGCAAGACAACCGCCGTCTTAGACACCTACGGAAAGCCACTAAAAGCCGGGCAGAATTACTATATCGTGCCTACTAGCGGAAAGGCCACAGGAGGCGGTTTTACATGGAAACGCCTCCCAAAATGGCCAAAGTACCCTAAGTACTACGTGGAACAGTTAAAGCAACGCACAAACTTTGGCGACCCTATTAATTTCGACACTATTAACCCCTCAAAATCATCTACTATAATAAGTATTTCCTCCAATATCAAAGTCAATTTCAGTACTTTGGCCGTACAAAAGTACGGAAATAGTAACTGGGAGGTGGTCCGTAGTGGTAGTGATGGTGCCAAATGGGTGGTAGAGATCGGAGTTGTTCGGCCCAAGATTCTTTCGCACATCAAATTCACCATTGAACGTCATAATAAAGAGGTTGGTTATATGATCAAACATTGTAGTAGTGATCTTGTGTGTGGAGGTATTGGTCTTGTTTATGACTATTATGTTGGACAGATATTGGGTGTTAATGCCACATACCCTATGGCTGTTGTTTTCGAGCCAGGCCTCTTTTTTACTGGAGAAACCTTCAATAAGTCTACTTCTGATACCTAAACAACCAACGGATCGGAAGTATCATTTCCTGTATTTTTATGACAAATGATGTAGACGGAATTTACCTGTTTAATTCCTTTCGTTTTTAACTACGAAGAACGAGCCATTGAGAAGTCTTCCTATATATATATATGGCATTTGCATTTTCATTTACTTTCTTGTTTTCTTACTAATTGTTATAAATAAGCATCGAAATTAATGAGATCTATTTAATCTGTCCGAGATCTATTAATGAGAAATTAATGAGAATAATATTCTCTGTACTTTAACATGGTATCGATCAGAGCCAGGTCTATGACTTGGACCTTGGACCGTTAATACTCTAGGTCAAAGTAAAATGTCACGGGTGAGAGTGTCGAGAAACGCGCTCTGACCCATGAAACATCACATGTGACCGAACTAAAAAAAAGGGACCTTACACAGTTACACGTGAGGGGAAGTGTTGAAGCAAATCTTTCCAAACAACACATGTGAGTGTTCTACATTGTTAAAAAAATGAGAGAATTAATCACTTAATAAAGCCGATGGACTATTCCCCTTATTGACAAACAGTTTTAAGGTGGAACCCCGTTGGACTTGTTAAGTAGACTCTCTCTTTTTTAGTGAAAAAAAAACGATACAAAAATAATTGGTTGGACAAAAGAAGTTTACTCATGCTTTAATTTATGGCAAATTTGCCAAAAAGGACCTTTTATAACTCAAATTTTGCGAGAAAGGACCTTATATAATTTTTTTTGTGAAAACACACCTTAAAGTAATTTTTTTTGCGAGAAAGGACCTAAGGAATGTTTCCGGCATTGACTGAGCTTTTCCGGCCATTAACTTGCACGTGAGCAGCACGTGTGGCTTACGTTGGCTAAAGACAATGATTTTCCTGACTCTTGAATTTTCAAACTTGATTTTATTTCGGTTTTTCTTTTCAACTTTAGGTTTTAAAGCTTAGAATTTTGGAGGAAAATTGGGTGTGATTAGCAAAATAATGCCATACGTGCTTCTCACGTGCAAGTCAATGGCCGGAAAAAACTCAGTCAATGCCGGAAATTTACTCTTGGTTGTCTTTCGCAAAAAAAATTACATTAATGTGTGATTTCACAAAAAAAAATTAATATAAGGTCCTTTCTCGCAAAAAAATTTACATTAAGGTGTTATTTCACAAAAAAAAATATATAAGGTCCTTTCTCGCAAAATTTGGATTATAAAAGGTCCTTTTTAACAAATTTGCCTTAATTTATTTATTTTGTTTGTGAAATAGGCCTGGGCTTTCTAGCTCAACGTATCACAGGTGGTGGGCTGAGCCCAAAGCACTAGTGGACTCCAAAGAATTGGACCAAGGGCAATCCACACAATTGCTGAGAGTGTAGAGAGTTAGAGACTTGGAGGGGGTTTAGGAGTTGGAGTATGTATGAAGAAGTGTGATGTTCTTCCTCTCAAGTCTCAGTTCTCAACTGTGGAGTAGATTAACAATAATTATGCATAACAACATGCGATAAAGTGAACTATCACTTAATTGCGTGCTAATAGGTTAGCAAGCTAGTTAACTCCGGGGATTAACTGAATTTAACTGAAAAATAAAGACTGGAATTGAAATTGAGCCAAAAAAAAGGGGTTTTTAATTGACGTCCTATTTCGCTAATAAAGCCCGCGTATTACTAGTAAAGTGACAATTATACCCTTTACCTAAAAATGAAATTAATAAATTTTAACAAAGATTTTTTTTAAAAAAATAAAGAAATTGTTAATAAATTCATATTTTTTTTTATAAATTGAAAATAATAAGTAAATTTCAAATTTTGACTTGTATTTTTTTAAAAAAATTCTTACAATTTTTTTTTCAATTCTAATATTTAATTTCATTAAAAAATTCAGAAAATATTTGAAATTCTAAAATTGGGAAATATTTTTTATAATATCGAAATTATAAACAAAATAGTTAAAATTAATTTTTTATTTTTTATAAATAGATCCGCCCGCAATTGGCTGCACCATACCATGGTGTGCCGCTCAGAAATGGTGGCACTGTGGCAGCCACCATGGCTCAGCCGCCCAAGATATGCAGTTGAGCCATGGTGGCTGCCCCCATTTCTGAGCGGCACACCATGATATGGTGCAGCCAATTGTGTGCGGCAAATTACTGGAATAATTAAAAAAAAAAAAAAAATCTTCAAATGAAGGCTGCTTTGCGATTAGAATTTCTGAAATTGGCTCCATCTCCATCACCAAACTGTGCCTAGAAGAGATAATCGGCCCCTCTAACTGATTGTTCATCAGCATCACCAACAATCGATCCATTAATCGAACTCGCAACGGTGAAATTGGAACATTAGGGGTTGTACGACAGCCCAAAGATGTCGATATATTCATGTACAAGATATGCCGATTTCGTCTTCTATGTTGATGGTGCAGGTTGTTGCTTTTTTGGGTCGTCCCCTACCTCTAGCCATGGCGGTGCGAAGAAGAATTAGCGCTGGGGAGGACCTCACGAAGAAGAACCTGTACTTTTTTTTTTATTATTATTTTTATTATTATTATTATAGGAAAACACCAAAACGTTACAAGCTTAATAAGCTACAAAGAACAAGTGAACTACAAGAAGTTGGAGGGGAGCCGAGATACAATCTGGGCCCCCACTCCTCTAGCTATGGCGAACCCGATCCTGCTGAAAATGTGGGCAGCTGCCCGCGCCCCAATGTCCTGAGCCCTGGAGTACGTCTGGACCCGCTTCAGCAAAGAAACAACCCCTTTCTCTAATTCCCCAAAAGAAGAGAAGGAAAAAGGAAAGAAACCGTAACCCAAAGCCCTACAACGTGCCGCATACTTATCCTGCTTCCGTTGCGCTGCAACCGCCACGACCCGACCCGGAACGAATCCTGACAACCCCGATTGCGTCATAGGGGAAGACCCAGTCAAGTCAACACACACATCTAGACCGCCATCCCATGAGTAAAGCAAAATATCTGCAGGACGAAGAGCTCCATCACTCTCACTAGTCAGCCCAACATCAACCTCCTTGCGAGCAGAAATCCCACTACTAGAAAAAGGGTTTATAACGACGAACTTTTTCGTCGTTATAAGGCCAAAAAGTCGTCGTTAAAACCTTTAACGACGAACCAAGTTCGTCGTTGGTTTTGTCGTAACAGCTTCCGACGTTATTAGTTATAACGACGATGTTCGTCGTGAATTTTAAACGACGAAATCATGTGTTCGTCGTTACTTATTAACGACAATATACTTCGTCCGTCGTTAACTTATTACGACGACTCAATTTCTTGCCGTTATTAATCATGAAATAACGTCGAACAAATAGAAAATAATGACCAACTAAGTTGACGTAAAAAGAAGTTCAAATAGTAAGCGAAATTGAATTAGCATCTAAAAACAATAACACCGCTTAAAATATTTCATTACTGATTCAAATCAAAAGTAACAAATTTAAACGATTCGTATAAAACCAATAGAAAAAATAATATTTTTATTAATAGCCAAAATATGGAAATACAAATTAAAGATCTCGCTCCATTTCACTAATCGAAGAAAGAAAAAAAAAGATCTAACACCCAGTCTTAGTTCTACTGTTAGCTCCACCGTCTTGTGATCAAATTGGACAAATCACCCAATACAATTATTTTTAGTACCTATATAGAGTATGTCAATACTAATACCACAAATGACTAGTATTGGCACTTGCTTCTATTTTGAACACAAGACACTTTTGACATAGACTTCTTTCTCCTACATTAGCCCGAAAATACATAATAAGTACATCAAATGATTTGGTGGTAAAAAAGCGAGTTGTTGACGGCTTGATGTCAGCTCCCTTGTTAAAATGTAAAATACCTACAAATGTAAAAGAAATCGGAAATTGTAAGTAGTAATGTTAATAGAAATAAAATATAAGATCATATACTCTGTATATAAACCATAGCATAAGTAATACATCATGTATTCCTCTGTTTTAGACTTCAAAATTAACCAATGATGCCCAAAAGTCTACAATTTTTCCACGCTTGGAAGTTAAAAAATGGAAGAAAAGGTTCTGAATGGTGAGCATTAGACCTGAGGAGAAATACTTGAGCAGATTATCAGTAGCCCAGTAGAATTATTGTCATTGTCATTCTAGAAATCCGGACTTCACATTGACATCTCCAACCTGCAACAAAGCAAGTTACTTAACTCCCTATTGATTACAAAAGAACCTCCCTAGAATCATAATGGTTATTATCTCTAGAATCATAAAACTTATTCACCACCATTCTGATTATCGAATAATAAAAATATTTTAACTTATGGAACAGAACATAAATAGCAGCATATTTAGTTATGACTAGAACATGAAAATCATGATATCAAAATTATTTATTTCCTGAGTTAAGTTATAGGTTTTGGTAAACTCGATTTCTACGGAGTGTATTAGAATCTAACAAAATTAAAAATTCTTGATAAGGATTAATTAGATATATAGAACTTTAAATGTCATTCAAACTTTATTATCAATTGCGTACTAAGTATTATTTTTTAGAATATACGACACATTAATTTGGGGGGAATATTGGTGGAATTCGCCCGAATTGGATATGTAATGAACACTTTGCCAGACTTTCTTAACAATTAGCAGAATTAAATAATAAATTTCTACATTGGAAAATTCAAATAAACATGTTTTAAGGAACAACATTGTTTGAATTTATAAACAGAATTATGGGAATTATACTCAAACGAAATTCAATATATGACATACCAGTTTTCTCATGTCTGCTACTTTAATGGCTTCTCCTTGAAAATACCAATAGGTTTTTACAATCATGACTCTAACATGAGCTACTGATCATCATATTCATATACTAATTTCAATTTCACAACAATTCCAAGTTTACAGCAATAACTTGTGAAGAAGATCAACAATTCTTATTCAACAATCTAACTATCACCATAAGCCAAATTGCAAGAAGTAGGACAATTAGAATTGATACCTGCACTATTAACAAATGCAGCAACATGAACTCCACCACTACCCGTAATCTGCACATGATGTTGCGGAACACTTTGTTCTTCAGAAGACGAAGTCGCCATTAAAGAGCTCACCAATTTCTTCAATAAAATTCTACAAATCGATCAAGAATCCAAAAGAAAACCCTCAAAAATATGGAACAAGAATCAAGCTGCAAATTGATCTGAATTTGCAGTAACGAACAAAGAGAACGACTAATCAGTCGCAAATGAAGAAAAGAGGCTCAATCGAAATTTCTAGAAATTCGATTGAACAGTACCCACAAAATTTGGGGAAAAATTACTCCAGATTAACAACTCTCATAACTTGAGATGCCGAATACGGTTTCGTAAACCAGTAAAAGAAATTCAAATTAAATCCCAGGAATTAGAGACTACCAGAACTCAAAACAGTACCTTACAAGAAACTTCAAAGGAGAACCCACCAACAAAACAGGAAAAAGATAACAAATCAGGTTAAATAAACACACAAAACCCAAATCCTATAAAATAGGAAATTATTAACGGAATCAACAACAATCTGAATTCGAAAGAGTTAAGCAATGAAAGAAATCAAGACAACCATTGATTTACCTGGATCAGGTGACTATGGAATTCGATTACTGTTTCCTTCTCAATTTTAATATTAGATCCTCAAATCCTCGATTTTGGGGAAGAAGATTGAGATTGAAAAAATCAACGAAGTTGTGCAAAAGAGGAGAGATGGATACGGTGGCTAGGGTTCACCTCTAGAAGGATTAGAAATGGGTTATAATAAACTTTAAAGCCTTTGTTATCTAAGCAAAGACGACGAACAGGGAAAACAAATGAAATTCCGCTTTTTTTATTTTTCATAAAATTTAAAATTAGATTAACCGCGCCTCTATATATTAGTTATTGCGACAATATTTTCCACATTGTCGTTATTTGGTTGTCGTTAATGTGTTTATTTCTAGTAGTGTCCCCGACCGATAGCAAATATCCAAAAGGGTATCACGAACAACATTATGTCGATGTTTGATGCCCACAATCCCAGCACAAGACACGGCATGATCCCCATAAATGTCCCCGTCGAAAACCCGAGAGCTAGCAGAACACGACGTCGAATCAGAGAACAACGGAATACCCAACCGATAGCAAAGAACCGAACGATAGCATATTGGACTCACGAAGCGCCTATGTTAATGGTATAGTTGATGTCATATTGGACTCGACTCCACCGTTAGGCTTGGGTTGTTTGGTTATGAGAGGTTTGAGGAAAAAAGAGCTTTTTTAGGTGAATTAGAGGTTTGACTTTTTCAAAAAGCTAATTGGAAGTGTTTCAGTGTTTGGTTAGGAGAGGTTTGAAAGAGAGTTTTGGGGTGAAAAAGCTAAATCTCAAAAAGCTCAATATAGGAACTTTTGGCAATTAGAGGTTTGAGAAAGTGAATGTAAAATTAGTACTTTGTCCTAATATTGCCTAAAATTACAACACTTAACAACCTTAGTATTCATTATTTCATTTACCCTATTTACTACTCGTTACTGGTGTAATAAAATTTATATTAGTATGTTAAAGTATTTAATTAAAACTATTGCAATCATACTTGTAATATCATTACTAACATTTCTTTATTTCACTACTACAGAGATGACATTTTATAGCGTTCTTTTAATAGCGCTTTTATCTCTTTCACTGTTAAAGATATTAAATATAACATATTATAGTTAAAGATATTAAATATAACATATTATAGTGCTTATAAAATAAGCGCTGTTATATCTGATACTTATAATAGCGCTTTCTAACCCCTATTAAAATTTATTAAAATAAATAAATAAATAAAACTTACTTCTCAAGACTGACAATCGGATCGATCAACGATTTCAACCATCTACAATGCCGACAACGCGTGGTTTCTCAGGAAAGAGAACAGCAAAAATGGTAACAGGTAAAACTCTTGTTAACCTAAAATACAAAAGTACAATTTTAAACTTGTCTCCTACAAAAGTAGTGGAATTTTTACTAATTTGACAGACAAAACAACTTGTTCCCTGAAAACACAAACCAAAATCATCAGATAAGGTCGGCAACGTTAGCAGGGAGCTCCTCCACTGTGACATTGTAGAACTTCTGAATATCAAAGAGCATCTTATCATCATCACTGGTAACAAAGTTGATACCAACACCCTTCCTTCCGAATCGACCACTTCGTCCAATCCTGTGGAGATAGTTCTCGGGTTGAGTTGGCAGATCGTAGTTGATCACAAGGGAGACTTGCTGAACATCAATACCACGAGCAAGAAGATCGGTTGTAATGAGGACACGGGATGAACCAGAACGGAACTCCCTCATAATAATGTCCCTAGTGTTCTGGTCCATGTCTCCATGAGTGGCTGAAACGGTGTGATCACGGCTTCTCATCTGGTCAGTCAACCAGTCGACCTTCCTCCTCGTGTTTACGAATATAACACTTTGGTTAACCGTTAAAGTTTCGTACAGATCACAAAGTGTATCGAGCTTCCAGTCTTCCTTGTCAACATTAACATAGAATTGCTTGATACCTTCAAGAGTCAGTTCATCACGCTTCACGAGAATCCTCACAGGTTTGTTCATGAACTTCCTGGTGATCTCAAGTGCCTCAGGGGGCATTGTTGCAGAAAATACTCCCACTTGGATCTTGGGTGGTAGTTGCTGGAATATGTCGTATATCTGCAGAAAAATCACTAATCAGTCCTATTAACCATAATATTGGCTGACTTGATCAGTCATCACAGACCATAGAAGTAAAGAAATCATCTACTCCAAATAAACATCATGACTTTTAATCAATATGTTCTCAATGAATCTAAGTTTAGTTAACATCATCTACTCATAAATCATCATTCATCAGCCAGCAGGACATGTAGACAAGGAAACACCTATTCTGAAACAAGTTAACAAAAATATTTAACATACAGCAAAATCAACATGTAATTCTGATGAAGAATTAATGTTACATCACTAGTCCTTGATTTTAGGAAAAATGAAAGAGCTAACAGTGAATGAGGAATTCATGATGACAAAGGAATACTAAAAGAGAGTGGGGCAGCTAGCTCTGTCTCTTCCCATCTAGGAAATGCAGAGAACACAATAACAAAGGAAGATACACATATTGTACAGCATAGATACCTGGTCCTTGAAACCTCTAGAAAGCATCTCATCAGCTTCATCAAGAACAAACATTTTAATCTGATTGGAGCCAAGGGATTGTCTGCGCAACATGTCAAAGACACGTCCAGGGGTACCAACAACAACATGTACACCAGCAGCAAGGATTCTTTGATCCTCACGCACACTTGTTCCTCCAACACAAGCATGAACCTTAACGCCCAAGTAATCTCCAAGGGCCCTCATAACTTTCTCAATTTGTTGAGCAAGCTCTCTGGTTGGAGCAAGCACAAGAGCTTGGCATTCCAACAATTCATAATGCAGCTGTTGTAGGATACCAGAGCAGAAAGTAGCTGTCTTTCCTGTACCAGACTGCGCTTGCTGAATAACATCAAGACCCTTGCAGAATGGGACTATTCCCCTCTGTTGAATAGCAGAAGGTTTCTCGAAACCTGATAACGTACAGAGTTCCATTTTCAAATAACTAAAACAATAGTGTAAACACTACACACCAAAAAAAGAATGTAGGATTGAAATTTTACCATAAGCATAGATTCCTCTAAGAAGGTTCTCTGCCAAACCCATTTTATCGAAGCTTTCATAAACCTCGTCATATGAAGTGAAGAAATCACTTCCTTCCTCAGAAAGCCTTCATTGTCATGGAGTAAATGAAAATCAGTGATAAAACAATAAAACTTTCACAGATTATGTATTACAGCAAACTAGTCAACTTACAATTCACTCATTTTGCTGTCATACTGGCGAGCATCATACTGGGAACCTTCAGGTGCAACTCCTGCCATGACTTCATTGATCAAACAACCATTAGAATCTACAAAAACCCAAACTCTTTGAACGCAATAAGATAGATTTTTGGACAAAACCAGAACGAGAAAATCTATTATTTCAATTGAAAATCATCCATAAGAGACCACAAAAATGAAAAATCAATGCTTTCCTAAAATACAGAACCAATGCTTTACCACGAGACCACAAAAATCAATGAATTCAAACAGTGCCAAAAAAAAGCTATTTATGTTTCGCATCTGCACAAATCTAGGGTAATTTTACGGAAACAAGTTACATGTTTCGGTACGATTCGATCTTTCGGGCCTAAACAATCACCATGTGCTAATAAATATTAGGGAATATCTAATTACATGATAGAACTCTTTAATATAGTTAATTATTTAGGCAAACAATATAGAATACACAAACCAACACATCTATGAATTGAAATCAATCATAAACTAACACACACAAAATAAACAAATTGACAATCTTTCGGTTGAAACATAACATTATAACCTCAAAAACAATGCAGATTCTAAATTAAATCAAGGTTTTAGAGAATACTGAGCTAGAGTAAGGCAGATATTAATATGCACAAGTTCACTAAATCACTATGCGGCAATGCATCATTACTCCTAATTCGATGCATCATCAAATTCATAACGTAAGGTATGACAATCAAAAGCAAATCGACAATCATGGTAATATCACATCGACAAACTTTATAATAAATTCCACTACGAGAGACCGTGAATTTCATCAACTACAACATTAAATCACAAATTACTTCGGAATTCGTTGAAAATTCAACTGAATTACATAATACTAATTCCATCAAAACCTAATCTGCATAAAATTTAGTGCACAAAACAGATATTACACTCCAGACCTCAAATAATCAACAACCAACACACGACTAAATAAATAAATCAAAAGAAAAAAAAAACATTGATGAGCTTGTAGATTAGCATAAACAAACAAAATAATTAGATGAAAAGGCTTACTTGAAATTGATGATGATTGAAAGTAACAATATCGAAAACGCGAGTGTGTTGATTTGAGCTAGGGTTAGAGACTTTTTTACGATATTTCGAGGACAATTGTTTACCAATTAGAGGGTATCTAGGGTAATATCTCACCTATTTATATTAAAATTAAAAAAAAAAGCTCGTTTTCTTATTTTCCTGATTCATGTAGTAATCGGTGTTGTGAATTGTTTTTTCTGTTTTAAAATAATCGATGCAGTTTGATTTTTGGCAGTCAATACTTCAGTTTTTATGTTTGTTTATGCTTGTAACACTTTAATTTTAGGCATATCAACTAGAATGCGATGCACGATTTATAATCTAAATATAAATTATCATGAAATCTGGTATACAATTATGATCAATACAGAGTTTATAGATATTTTTTAAATAAAAAATAATTAATAATGGATAAATTTGTTATTGATCATTCGGTGTCTTGCTTATTAAAATAATTAAAACAAATAAAGGTACATAGATAAAATTATTTTCATTCTCATTAACCACTTGTGTCAAGCATAAAGTTATCTCACCCGCTTTTCAATTCGTTATTAATACTCACTTAATACTCGCACAATCACTCGTCAACCTGGTTACCCGATCACTTAACATCTATCTAGACCAGATACTTTATTGAGCTAGAGATGACTTTGAGGCGGGGCAAGACCTGGACACCAGCTAGGAGTTACGTAGTAAAATACTAGATAGATTAGATTATACAAATAATTTTGCTCATGTTTAAAGAAGTTACATATTTGTTTTTAAGTAGTACAATATTACTATCAATAGTGGTGATAATTATCTAATTTAGTTGCTAAATATACTACGTACAAAATAGTACAATCAATGACGGTTATATTTATCGCATTTAGTTGTTAAAATGTTATAGAGTACTATTGTAATTTCTTTAATACATTCTTATTCATACTTGATTGATTTTCTAATTTATTTGTATTCAAATTATGTAAGTACGAAATACAAATAAATAGACTACTTTTAATTTTTTATAAAAGTCATAATGCGTACTCCGTACAATGGATTAAATTTTTACAAAAATATAATCTTATATTGGTTATATTTGTTACCAAATATAAAAAAGATAATCTTATTATTCTTATATTGGTTATATTTGTTACCAAATATAAAAAATATTTATAGTTTTAAAAAATATTCTCTATATATAGATTGAAATCTTTTTTATTTTAAGGAAAAGAGAATCAAATATTTTTTTCGAGTTAAAAGTTAACACAAATAACTATAACATCAAGTTTTTTTTTTTTTTTAATATCTATAAGAGAGGTCAATCAATGAGTGACATTTGTCATCACTGCATTGATTTCCTCTCTTTTAGTATATTATATATATATACATGTTTCACATTACTTTTCAGATTATCACTTTCCAAGTTGACAAAAAGCAAATTAATTGACGAAGTAAGAACTCAGTGGATACGCCATGTTGTTCAACAACTGTATATTAGCAAGCTAGGTTATGTACGTTGAAGGAAACAACTAAATTAATTAATGTATTTTGCCTAGCTAGTTTAATGTTTTTGGTCTTATTTTAGAACATAACTATGTAATTGTTTTTATTAGGGTGACAATTGCAAAATCCTTTTCATCAAGGCTTAGAAATTAATATTCAATTATTTACTCTACTCTTCAATATATGGTGTTATTTTGAAATGTGCAGTTATTTTGTGGTGTAAAATGTAATAGATTGCAAACACCGATATAATTAAAAAAATATCAATTTAATAACGCTTCATATACATTTGCTATTATAAATAATTTAAAAATTGGCGGCAAAATTTTTAATAGCACAACTTTAATAGTGCTTATATTATGCTATGAAAGAAAATTTTGAATTATCCTAATAGTACATTTAATAGCATTTTTTAAAAGCGCTATTAAAATTACCTTTTACTTTTAATAGCGGAGCCATCAATAGAGTGAGCTTCAAGAAGCGCTGTAAAAAGCATTAATAAACGCTATTAAAAGCATTTTCTGGCGTAGTGTTTGCATATCAATAATGTATGTATTTAACACTTTAAACTAATAATACTTTTTTTTAAAAATTGTTTTTTTATGAGGGAAAATATTTATTTATTCTATGCTTATTTAAAAAATAAAGAGAAGATAATTAACATAATAATCTATTGTCTAATACTAATAAGAAACAAAGTATCCAACAACAAAATATCCTTAATGGTCATTTCACATATTAATGGTAATTTACCAAACACTTTTACACAAGCAGCTAGTCAAACCAGCCAATACAAACAGCTAGGGGTGTCAAATTGGATCAACGGATCGGGTTTGGGTCGGACGAATCGGATTCGGCTTGAAACGGATCGGATTGGAACGGATTAATTTGGTTAACGGGTCGGATCGAATCGGATTGAAAACTTAACGGATCGAATCGGGTCGGATTTTTTATGAACAGGTTCATATCGGATCGGATTGTAAACGGGTCGGATTGTAACGAGTTGGGTCGGATCGGATCGGATTGGAACATGACCGATTGTTAACGGGTTTAGCCGAACTATAACGGGTTCAGATTCATATCGGATTGGATTAATCGGGTAACGGACTAACACGGGTCGGATTGAAACGGATTTAGCCTAGTCGGGTAGGGTCCATTTGGTTCCAATTTATATAATTATAATTAATATCGATGACTTAAGTAGGAGACGAAAATGATAACTAACATTTAAAAGTAATAAGAATTTAAGATCAGTAATATAAGTTATTGAGTATATAGTATAAAACTTAGTTTAATACTACATCCGTTCCTGAAAGTTCTTTACGCCTTAAATCTACATCAATTACAAGTTTCATTTGAGCAGAGTATATAAAGGGAGAATGAAGTACAAGTACATCGGATAACTAATAGTCATACGCTTAATTGGTAGTGCAACATAATTAATGTTCTCTTATGGGTTGTGAACGGTTTGGGTTAAACGGGTTCGGATCGAAATTGGTTCGGATTAAACGGGTGATGGGTTGAAACGCTTCGGATTAAACGGGTCATGGGTTGAAACGATTCGAATTAAACGGATTTTCCTCGGGTTGGAACGGATTCGGGTTCAAACAGATCGGATCATAAAAGGGATTTCGGATCGCTTCGGTTCGGTTTAAACGGATTTGGATTGTCACGGATCGGCCTGTTATCGATTTGGATCTTAATCGGATCAATATTAACGGGTTGGGTCGGATTCGGGTTGAATATAATCAGACCGGATCGGATTTCGGATCTTAGCTCGCGGGTTCTAAACGGTTCGGATTCTAAACGGTCGGACAAACTCATCGGATTCATTGGGTCGGATTGAGAATTGACACCCCTACAAACAGCTAACAAAGGGAAATGATGTAGACATAATTCAATATCAGATTTTAAGATTTTTGGGTACCAGCCCTCAAAACTTCACTAATTAAGGTAATTGAAATCCACGACTTAACTCGATTCCTTTTAGCAAGCCTCAATTTGATATGATCTATGGTCTAATTCTTTTAACTTTATTTTTTGACAAGGAAAGAAAAACGAAATAAACCCCTTTAAAAGAGGTAATCTAAAGCATTGATAATTAATTAGGTAATTATTTTTAAGTTTTAAGAGCTAGTGAATCCCACAACATGATCATTGTTGCTTGTGTCCTTGAACATTTTCTTCATTGTTGCTTATGTCCTTGAACACTTTCTTCAGGGCCCGAGTAATGTAATGTGTATACGCATGCCCTTCAAATTTCAACCAATCAATATTGGAGAATCACAAATTCACATGTAAAGATTAGACTTCCCTTCTAAGGTACGACGTGCATCCTTTTCGTCTTTTAATTTATTGGACTAAATTTTAGCCCGTGTGATACACGAATTCTATTAAATTGTTATGTTTAAATAAAACTCATATATATATATACCAATTTATATATTATATTAGATTAGTTTTTTTTATTTTTTATTGAATTTCATTTTAGATTTATTTTTTAATTATGAGAGTTACAATTAATCATTTATTTATGTGGCACTCGACTTTTTTAATTCAAAATTAATTTTGAATTCTTATTTTTCAATGGCGGAAACCATTATATTTCCTACGTGGCGCTCTAATATTGGATTAATGTTTGATTTTAAATTGAATTTTATTTATTTTATTTTAGATTAGTGTTTGATTTTGGATGAATTTTATTTTAGATTTATTTTTTAATTTTTAGAGTGTTTGATTTTAGATGGAGTTGTGTAAATTAACAATTAATTAATTAAAATATCTACATGTCACCTAATTATCTACATGAAAAATCGATTTTTTTAATTCAAAAATAAATTAAAAATCTTATTTTTCATTGGCCGAAGCCATTAGTTATCCTAGGTGGCGCTCTAATATTTCAACAAATATGTCTCCTTTATATATATTATATATGTATATTAGATTAGATTAGATTAATCAAGGACAATTGTGTGGAAAAGACCATCAATTAATCACTAAAAACAAATATCAGTTATTGGTCCATACAAAAAGTATTACATGTGATTATGATGTTGCGGTTATTTTTTTTTTCTTTTTTTCTTTTTGTCACCGTGAGAGAGAATCTATAGTTCTACTTACATAGTACTTGATTTGTTCTTTTAAATTGTCGATCTTTATTTTCAATTTCGTTCTTTTGAATCTTTGTAAACACTTACACTTTTATCCCTCATGAGTCCTGGTCTATCTAATTAAAAGTTACATTTAAGCTAAAATGTGAATCTAATAATCAACCTCTCTCACCCTTTAAATTTGTCAATAACGGTTCAAACAATAACTTCGGAGTATAAGTGTGTAATGTACTAATAATAAAAAAATATGGATTATAAAATTACACCTCAACACAATTCAAATAACACATTTATTTGAAGATTGAAATTAGACATGCATCACGTATTTCTAACTTCTCCATCGTAACTAGACCTGGTTATCGGGCGGGGCGGGTCAGGGTCGGTGCGGGTCAAAAGAGGGTCGGGTATTGAAAGGGTCATTTTTAGAGGGTCGATAATATGCGGGTCAAAAGCGGGTCGCGGGTCAATAGCGGGTCATTAGTGGGCGGGTCAATAAACGAGCAATGAAAAATGAAAAACAAAAGAGCCATGTGCAAGTACAATTAAATACGAAGCTATGCACGTAATTTTTTGTATCATTACTATTTTTATTTTCAAAATAATTGTAGTATAAGTTTGACCCTATAATGACCCTGTCCAATAAAGGTCCTGTCCAATAAGAGCCATACCCAATAAAAGCCCTATTAACTTGACTCTAACCCTATATCCATTGGACTACCCTGTCCAATAACCAGGTCTAATCGTAACCAAGCGTGTGTAGAAGCCCTCAAGAATCAAGAATATCAAGGCGGATAATGCTTTCACATTATTCATAAATGTCGTTCTTTAATTAATTGTGTAGATTGGGAAGTTAAAATAGTTCATTGTTATAGAGAAGACAATAAGGTGGCGGACAAGCTTGTCAATGTAGGTGTCAACCTTAAGACAGACTAGTGTATTTCGAGGCTCCCCCCTCCCAAATCACCAGTCTGCTGTTCGAGGATTTAGTTGGCATCTCTACGTCCTGATTAGTTTAATGTTTATAATTTTTGGATTTTGAACCCTCTTCAGCATCAAAAAAACATTCAATTTCAATCCTACCTTAATTGAAATTATTTTTCAATATTGGACTCTATTGTCTTACCTACCGTACTATGATAGATGATCTATATGTGAGGCTCATAGAAAAACAATATCGTTTTACCTTACACTCAAAAGTTAATGAATCCACCTGTCCTACAAGGCTACAAGGCTACAACGCAATGACTAAATCACAGCCGTTGATTACACCCCCACCCTAGTTATAAACACAACGAGGGGACCATAATAAATTAATAATCAGCAAAACACATTGCATCACGCACATTATCAACTTTGAATTAAGAAGGTGGGACCCATATCATTCGGGTATTTGATTATGAGAGGTTTGTAGAAAAATAGTTTTTGAGATGAATTAGAGATTTGGTCATAAGCTAATTAATATGAGTGTTTGGTTAGTAGAGGTTTGTATTAAGGATAGTATATCAAGGAGATACGAAGTATCAGCTCCTTGATTTATTTATTTTTGTGTGTGTGTGGCAATAGGGTTCAACAAGAACAAGTTATATCAAGGAGATTTGGTTATAAGGAGATACGAAGTATATCAAGGAGATAAGAAGTATCAGCCCCAATAACCACTGAACCAACAGATAATTGATATCTCCCTAATTATAGACTTAGAATATATTAATTGATTGATACAATCAATCAGAATAACTTGATTTAATATAGATTTTATTCTAATGTATTTCTAATGTATAGGAATAGAGTCCTATGATAAAAAGCTAATTTTGAACATGAACTTTTTGCATTCGAGGTTTGAAAAAGTGGGTGTGAAATGACAACTAATTTGTCCTATTGTCAAAAATTACAACTCTTACCAAACAACATCCCCTTATATCAATGTTCTTAATAGTCATGTTACACATTAAATAACTAACATCTAACAACTAAATTACCAAAATTTTACACAAACAACAATTCAACTAGTTAATCAAACTAGCTATTACAAACATCTAACAATTATTTGCCAAACAGAACCGAGGTCTTTTTTTATAGAACATACCAATGAGGTCTTAGCCTACTAATTAAGATTTGTATTACCTAATCACCCTAATAATTAATGCGAACCAAAAATCAAATCATAAAACGAAAGTAAGACGATTTTGGTTTAATTTAGCGAATTGCACACATATACCCAATCTTATACGTAGTACATGAGTAGCGAATAAGGCAACATGCTTAAATTTTCCTCGGCTATCCCTGTTTGTAATTTATATTGTCCATATAGCTCATTCGAAAAAGGAGCTAGTGACCGATACAATTAACATGATGATCGATCCCACAATAAAATGTGCACCATATGATTGGTCAAGTGGTAGAAGGGTAAGCCACGATGGAGATGTCTTTATCTTCCAATCATCAAATGAAGCTAATAACATCCAACAATTGAGCAACATACAATTTTTTTTTGCTTATCTTGAAAAAGATGAGGTGAATCTAGTTGTTTGGATTTCTAGTGCTTTTTTGGCCCTTCACTTAGATATCTTTGGATAAAATATTTATAACCCCCATTTTTTTGGGATTATACATGGTACTACAAATATCTCACCTAGATTCTTCTACTACCATATTAGTCTATAAATAATATATTATTATTATTATAACTTCATAAAACTTGCACTTTTTTTCTTCTATTTTGTTTGCATTATTTGAAAGAAATTGCCTCAATTCTTATTCTATTTTTATCAATCATCTTGACAAAACATTCATAGGATTTACTAAATCCTTGTCCATTTCTAAAGGGTGAGAAGAAGAATGTGTCAAAATAACTACCATTATCATCCTCGTCACGATCACTCTCAACCTTGTTTGCATTGTAACCCACATAGCTACATTAGGATGGTAAGCCACCTTTCATGAATCTCGTCTTTTAAGTAATTAATCATTTTCCTTTGCCATCTTTAAATAAATCTCATGTTTATCTTAAAATGTTTGCTTAATTAATTACAAAGATGTTGGCCGGAATTTTTACAGGTTCAACATATGATAGAAAGGTGCTTGCTTCTTCAAATGGACCGTGAGCAGTGTATCAAGGCTTTAGCAGAACATGCAAAAATCAAGCCAATAATCACACTTACAGGTAATTAATTAATTAATTATTTTTTCTTTAAACACTAATTAGTGTTTTATAATCTTCTCAATTATTTATTAATCAATAACATATATTCCTTCACGTATGAACGATAATAATATTTAATTAAGCATTCATTTCTCTGTTTATTTCTGCATGGCAATATGTCATGCACGTATACAACTATGTATATGGATCGACAATGTTAATAATGTTATGTTGTTGGCTCCATTGTTGCAGTGTGGAGGGAGCTTTTGAAAGAAAACAGGGATTTTTTCCAAACATATTTCCATGGCGTCTCCCCAACTCCGCTTATAAGTAAGCACTCTAGACTTTTGTGTTTACTCTGTCCCTTCCCCTTTTTAATTTATTTTTACATGGAAGAACAATATCATTAATAATCAGCCATATGTGTCGGTCCCTTCCTAAATAAATGTCATAGATCACATTAGTTATCCTCATATCTAAAAGAATTTCCATATAAATTTTAATGACCTTCCAATACTTCGTATTTCATACGACTACAATAGATGGACATATTAAAGGTCAATAATCGTTGATTAATGACGAGATTTCCTGTCGTGAACCCGTCATAAAAGGGGCCGTCGTCGTTAACCCGTCGTAAAAGAAATTTGTAACGGTTAAAAGCCTTTTGCGACGGGATTTTTTACCCGTCATAATTAGATTGTCGTTAAAGATACAAATTCTTGTAATGTGCATTTTACTAATGGTAATTCTTTTTCTATATTTTTCAAATAGACATGTTCAAGCATCACCAAGACTCACAAGAAGGCGATACTGGAGGTGACCACATAAAAAAAAATTAGGTTTGTTGTACGTAGCGTGCTAGCTATATATAGCTAGCTAGATATATACTCCGTACATACGTAGTACTACTAGTACTAGTTTGATACAATTCGATAGACATTATGTATAAGCTCTATGATCTTAATTAGCTTGTTGATCGATGAGTTAATTGTACCTAATTAATGATCGATTCGTATAGTTGAATCGCCTTAATGATCGTTTTAGACATAACACTACAAGAATTTGTATATTTTATAACAACCTAATAACGGCGGGTCAAAAATCTCGTCGCAAAAGCCTTTTGCAACGGGGCTAACAACCCAACAAAAACGGGAACACAACCGTCGCAAATGTTTTTATGACGGGTTAACGACGGGATTTTCCATTTACGACGGCCCCCTTATATGACGGGTCCGCGACAAGAAATCCCGTCGTTAATCAACGATTATTCTTCTATAAGATTGATTCATGTCTTTATTTAGACATTGCCTATTGCGTGTGAATCTACAAGGTACGTAGAGTTTGAACATCTCAACCATTGAATGAAAAATCAATGGTTCATATATTATCTTTCCAAAATTTCCCCTATTTTTTCTCATCAAAATGAGCCATTGGTTTTAAAATGTACGGTTTAGATACAACTCTACCTTGTAGATTTTTATTAAAATTCTAGAGGATCCGGACTCTCGATTTGTATATGTTTATCGAGTGAATATTAGATTCCATTTGCATTAAAGAAGTGTTTGGTTTGGCATAAAACTTTTTTTATGAAAAACGATTTTGCCCCTTTCAATTATTTTAGGATGTTTGGTTTGACAATAAATGGAAAATAATTTTTCACAACTCTCTCAAATGTGGAAAAACTTTTTCATTTGAAAAGAAGCTAGGGAAACCATGTACTTTTCCATTTTTATCCTTACCTCTCTTTTCCTTCTCATCAATTTTCACCTATCTTCTCTCATTTTTATTTTTCTTTGAATTTTCTTGTAAGGAATCAAAAAAAGGAATTAAAACTAGTTTGAAATTGTATTTTTCCTTAAAAAATCATTTTCACTGAAAATATTTTACGTCAAACCAAACGGAGCCCAAGGGAAGATCAGGCAACTACGTACACCTTTATAGCATTTGGAATGCGAAAATGATAAAGGTCACAAGATGCGACCTTTAAGCCGTGTCACAATGATGATGACATGCTTACGTGTCACGTTTCAAAAAAAGGTAGGTAAATCTTAATATTCTAATTTGTTTTCTTCTTTGTATCGACTACCTTATTTACTTATTTTCATAGTAAAATATTCTGATGGTGTATAGTCTATGTGGCGCCTATATATACCAATTAAACTTCAACACGTAAGATTGTGACAACTAAATATTGTCGTAACTTGCGATCATTATCATGTGTAGCACCTATGTGTAGCACCTATTAATTTAATACGAAGTATAAAGATTAGTACGAGTTGGGGCCAATTTATATCTAATCAAACTAAATACTACCAAGTACTCCGTAATATGATACCTCCTAGATTAGACATCCGAAGAACAAGATAGAGGAAGCTTCTTTCAAATTTGATTGGTCGATTATATTCCATTTTGATATAGATAAATTTATCGTGGCACAAATCCATTGGTTACTTTTTTAAACAAAATAAATATAAATTTCAATGTTAAGGTTATTAGCGAGGATGAAGATTGAATTGTGAACATTACTTTTTGCAGATTTGACAATTGAATTTGTTGAATTGATGTAAGAGGTGGAGTGGAGCCATATATGATATATCATTGTTCTATTCTATTATTAGCTAGGGAGGATGTACTAGGTTTACTTCAATCCACTTGGCCAACCCTAAATCTTATAATTTTACGTGGATAGAAAATTTGAAATTATTAAACAATAGAATCGTGAAGCACATATCAAGCCGAGTATATGTGGAGTACGAAGTATAACTGGATGAGTATGCGTTCTTTTCACCTTAAAATTACAGTTTTAATGTCAGATAAGTGCAATCAGGTCCTATAAGTAAAGTTAAATACCCCCATATCTTATATGGTGGGTTTGCCCTTGACTGTAACTATGTTGTGTTACTTGCAGTGGCAGAACTACAGAGGATCCCGGTGGGTCACGTGACCCAGCGAAATTTTGAAAAAAAAACATCAATATTGCTGGGATCTAATTGTTATATCCTGGAGCGGGTCTCTTATCTTAAACTAGAAAAACCTAACCCTGCACATAAGACACCGGGTATAACTACCATATATATTTTGTGATAAATCTATGAGACCAGTTCTTTAAAGTAACCGATCTCTTAAAATTGAGTAACATACCGCTTTTATATTCAATTCAAATCTAAGAGACCAGTTACTTAAATACATGTTCTGTAAATTGAGTTATTTATTTCTAACATTATAATAAAACCCGTAAAAAATAATTGTAATAATTTGTCGGTATTTAATTGTAATATGAATATTTATCAAATTTGGGATGATATAATTTTTTTGGGTACATATTGTGTGTTGTGGACGATGAATGACCCGACCACCAGCAACCTAAAAATCCTGGATACGTCATTGGTTACTTGTTTACATACTCCGTATATAACAACTACTACGTAGCTTAAAAGGTTAGTTGTCCTTTAATTGACCATGTGTAACTTGTAAGGCTTCATTTATAGTAATTCTAATGGACAAGAAAGCTAGTTAAACATAATTATTGTGAGCCATGCACATATAGATCTTTTGTAGCTACAACAACTCAACAGTGATCCATTCCCAAGAGCATCGATCTAACTAACTTAGAATAGTAAAAATGATTGTGACTTGATTTTAATAAGTTCTATCTGTTTTAACGGAAAACATTTTCAATAGGACAAGCTAGC
Source organism: Spinacia oleracea (assembly GCF_020520425.1). Taxonomy (NCBI): domain Eukaryota; kingdom Viridiplantae; phylum Streptophyta; class Magnoliopsida; order Caryophyllales; family Amaranthaceae; genus Spinacia; species Spinacia oleracea. The sequence goes on from NC_079487.1 coordinate 132,887,918, forward strand.
TAGCAAAACAAGTTACAAGTAATAAATAAGTACTGCGATCCAATTCTTGTAAGTAATTAAGATGTCTCGATCAAAATTGAGGTTGTCTCTGCATAAGATCATTGAATACTCCGTACAAGCTAAGCTAGTTGCTTAATTAATTTGAGGGCTTTCTTTCAATCACTGATTGTTTTGGGTTCTAAAGGGACCTGAATAACTTTCACAAACAGAAATATATGCCATTTTCATGTGTCAGTTTTTGCTCATTTTACCTTGAAAATTGTACGTACGTACAAAGTTTTTCACTTCCAATTAATTAGAACGTAATAACTACACCCTCTCATTATAGTAAGTGTCATAAATATGATATCTGATGTTTACAAAACACTATGATTATGACTTCAATTCATAGGAATCCAAGAACTTCATACTACAACTTCAAATAATTAACATATGAACTTTTTCAATCATCTTTAGCCGCCTTCTCAATTGATGCAGAAAGCACATTACATACTACTATTCCTTAATTAATACAACGGTGTTTCATAAAAAACAGTACTAAGAAATAGTCTAATAGAACTAGCTCACACGTACAAATACGTACACACCATACTTCGCTTAAAATTAACGTACATGCACTCCGGTCCTATCCTATAGTCCTATGCATAAATCGTCCTTAACAAAGATGCTACATTTTTTGTCTCAAATTAGATTTAAAGACGATTTTGGACCTTTCAGATCCGCCTCTAAATTAGTGATTCTTTTGGTAGAGAAATCAAAGAACAACCTCAACGCGTTTCTTCTTCAAAGTGTCGTGTCATCTTCACGTTATCATGGCTATCATTTTGTTCTTCAACTTCATTTTGGACCCTCGGGAAATGAGCCCACTGCAAAACATGTATAAACAAAAATCATCAAATAATTTTAAAAAAAACTTAAATTCATAATCTTTTTGGAACCAAAATATTAGAAAAGTTAATTAAAAATAATGACAATTAGTTAATCTTACATTTTTGGCAGCAGTGCTAAAGGCTTCCTTGTGACTCATGTTCGAATTTCTAGACTTAAGCCTCCTGATTTCTTCTCTATTAGACAAAACAAAGTAATAAACACGGTTGAATAATTAATACTTTTGTGGGTACGAATGAGTCACACTGTCACAAGAGAAATAATATATATAAATAATTACAACATAACATAATATATATATATATATATATATATATATATATATATATATATATATATATATATATATATATGTGTGTGTGTGTGTGTTAAGATTGATAATAAATATTGAATTTACTTGATGAATTTGTTATAAGCTGATGGTGCCCTTCTCTTCTTCTCTGGAGCTGCCAAAAATTAACAAAACAATAAGTTTTAATTATGTATGCTAGACGATTAATTAAATATTAATCACATAAAAGTAGGGAAAATACAACTAAATACGTACGTTTATTAACAACTTGCTCAAGCACAATGTTATCTTCATCATCATCATCATCATCTTCTTCTTCGTCATCATCGCCGTCATCATTATCTTCTTCCGAAGAGGGTAGCATAGACAATGTAGTGCTGTGCCTATCGGCCGTCACCCTTGACATATTCACTTCCTCTTGGTGTTTATTATTTTCCTTATGAATAAAAACAAGACATAAGTTAAACTTGTTTTAATGGCGCATTTAATCACGTACTACCTCCGTTTTAAAATGATGTTTACACTCTTGTTTTAGTCTGTTTCATAATGTTCTTTACACTTTGTTTTATTCTATTTTTGGACATAAAAATTTACTACCTTACAATTCTTACCCCACCATATTTACAATTTTCCATTAACTTTATTCATTTTTTTTCTTCTTACACCATTCATTTTTTTTTACACATTTCTCTTATTTTATCCATATTCTATTACATTCAACCAACTTTTCTACTTTTGTTTTAATCTTTGTGCAAATAGTAACTGTAAACATTTTTATGAAACGAAGGTAGTACGAACAACTCAGCCAATGAAGTACTACTTATTGAACAACAACTCGACAATGTTTCTTAGTAACAAAAGTAGTAAAGTACTTCCAAGAGGAGTTGTACGTACGTTTTCAATTGTTGTACGGAGTTATTTTTCCCCATAATATTTCTAATTAGCACCTAATTAGATGGTGTACATTTTATGATTCCAATCATTATTTATGAAAAAGGACAAAAGGAAGGGGATTATGGGTGTTTAATGACAATTAAGAGTGTGATTAATTAACTATTACGAGTAAATGAGATCGAATTAATTAATTAATTAATTAATTAAATTACCTGATCTTGGTTAAGGGAAGAAAAAAGATGGAGAGGGACAAAGGAGGCTTTCAACATGTTGACTGAGAGAAGACCATTGCAATGACCACACCTTACAGTCACCACCATTGACATGCTACAAGTCGGCACGCTCACCTTCGCAATAAAATCATAAAAACCACAACTTTGGAATCAGATGTTGTCACATTACTAGTTCAAATTACACTATAAACTTCACGACTGATTAATGAGATAAGATTTAAGATTACGTACCAGTAAGATAGTGGTGCAAAAAGTGCATTGGACGTAGCATATTTGTTCTTGAGTATCAAAGAAACGGTCAAGTGATGCTGCCATTATGTTAGCTAGAGGGAGGAATTGAAATAAGAGAGTGGTTGTAAAATTGTAGGTTTTTTAGGGTTTTAAAGGGTAGTAATACGAATAGTATATATAGTAAAATATTAGAGTTCATTAATAATTGAGTCATGTGTTATACTGTAATATTTACTACTAGCTAGGTTATATGCAAGTTTGTTTATTATTCCTAGGATATAAATGCTTGAAAACAATACACGAATTGTGAAAATCTGTGTTGTATGTTACGTAGTTATGGGTTTGATTTGGATGTTATTATGGAGTTTTATCGTACTTTTGTTAGAGTAGAAGAATCGAAATCTCAATAGTTAATAAGACAAAGAAAACTAATTCATAGAAAATCAGGCACGTTACAAGACGGTGTAACATTTGTAATAAGTGGGAAAATAATTAATTCTTTTTCATGGAACGTGGATTAAAAGATAGAAAATCGATCTCGACACAACTCCTTATAAGTAGACCACTAAAAATTGTTGTCCATTCTCAAACTCTAGCTCACATTAAGTTTGCAAACATCATTCTCCTAAAAGATGCGGAGTACACATGCATCAACTAGTCGATACACGAGTAGCTGGCAAACCTGTGCTTGCATTATTGTGAATGTTCGTACCATATATAACATTCTGAGACTGTATGCAATTGTGTGTCCCACACACCTTATTAGCTAGCCTATCATTCCTAACTATATTAATTAATGTACTTTGTATAATTAATTGGAGAACTTCTTCCTTCTTACCCTACCAATTTTTTTTTTTTTTTTTGGTATTAAAAGCCGTGAATATCTTAAGGTTGAGAAGTGAAAATAGTTGGATTTAGTTAAGTTCTGGGATGAATTGAATTGAAGTAATTTGAAACATTGACAAACACTTGATAGGCATGACATAAAAGAGAGAGATTTCCAAAATGTTGTTGGTTTGATGGTAAGAAATTGAAGGAAAGGGGACCAATGCCAATTTTGTTAAGTGTTATTTTCTGCCTCCAATATATTTCTAAATTAGGGTTTCTATAGATGATTATTTACCTTATTCGGGAGTGGAGGAAGTTTCTAGAAATGTGTACAATAATAGAAAGGAGGTATCTTAGGATTTGTCTTAAGTCAAAGAAAGAAATGTCATTGCATAATTGACCACAGTCGATCTGTAAATGAGTTGAAACTTTAAATGTTGATTTTTTATATTTTATTTTACTTACTTTCTATTATGTCTTGATTTGTGTTGCTTTCAGTTTTCCTGTTCTTCATTTTTTACCCAAATTTAATTCCCAACTACCTACATTTTTTTTATTCAAGGGCAAAACCAAGTCTACTGGTGCACGTGCTGGTTCCTGACAATTGGAAGTTCAATGAGATAGAGGATTTTAAAAAATAAAAAAATTGGAGCGATTTCCTTCGATATTGTTTGATGATTTGTAAATTTCCAAAATATGCTACTTTTTCACTTATTTCCCACTCTACCGTCCACGTCAGCAAGAAAGCCGGTCTAATTTTTTTTATAAAATCTACAATAAACCGCTATCTGAAACAGCGGTTTAAAGGTAAAAACCGCTATCTGAAATAGCGGCTTATAAAACCACGCGGTTTTATAAAGTTTTGTTTTAAAAGAAACCGCTATCTCGGATAGCGGTTTATACCATTGAGCCGCCATCTGAGATAGCGGTTTGCTTTAAAACAAAACCGCCATCTCAGATGGCGGTTCAACGCTGAACCGGAAAAAAAAATACTTTTCTTTCTCCCTTGCTGACGTGGACGGTATGGTGGGAATTAAGTTAGAAAGTAACGTATTTTGGGAATTATTGGATCTTTATGCAATATTGAAGGAAATCGCTCAAAAAATTCATCTAAGCTTTTCACAAACAATATAAATTTTTTCAGACAATTTTGACATATATAATTTCAGACAAAATAAATTCAATTATACAACTCTCATTTGTTTTAGAATAAGTGTAACAGTTTGACTTTATAACTATTCACATATTAACTTTGAGTTGATTTTTAATACATATTAAAAATTGTAATCGTACAATATGTTGTTTGGATTAATCACAATGTATATTTTCGTAATATTAATGTTTATTTTATAAATTAACCGACAGTTAAGATATTAATTGTCAAATATGTGCATTGACACTTGTACCATTCAAACGGTTGCACATATTATTAAACGGAGAGTAATAATTAAGTTTAGATAATTTGACATACGTTAATATTTCATACAAGATAAATTGAGAGAATTAAAACTAAATTGAACCAAACCACGTCTAAATTGTAAAAAGAGAGAACCCTTCTAAACTACAAAGTACTTCGTATTAAACAATCGAATTATAAGCAAAAACTTTTCAAGAATATAGGGAATGTCACGTAAGCATACCATCGTGTTACGAAATATTATGTACAAAAAATAAATGAGTAAATGAATAGTAGAGTGTGAATTACCCCATCCATGTATTCCTTCACAAATTAGAAAACCTTATTTTCTTTCTTTGTAATGTAAAATGAGGAGGGAGGCTACATCGCTGGTAACCAGCGGCACAATTACCCCATATCCGGGGTATAATGATAATTTTATCTAATGAGTTGAAAAGTCAAACAAAGTACTACATATGGGCAACAATCACAGTAATTAGTACAACAATGACAGTATTTTAATACAACAATGACAGTATTTATGCAAACGATGACAATATTTATATAACACTTGTATACATACTTTTACCCATTTATTTAATATGCAACACTTTTATCCATTCATTTAAGTGGTCTCTTTACTTTTTATATTTCATTACAGTTGTATACATAATTTCCTTTTTTTTTGGGTGATTGTGACAGTATTTTAATACAACAATGACAGTATATATACAACAATGACAATACTTATATTAGAAATGACAGTATATAACAAGTTAACAACACTTTTACACATTTATTTAAAGGTGGGCAATGTTTTCAAATTTTTTTATTTTTTAAAGTGGGTATGGAGTCCTTATTTCGCTGGTTACCAGCGATGTAGACAACCTCTAAAATGAGCGAGATACCGACCCGAACACAAATTCTACTCATCATACAACTAGGTAATAATATTTTATTTTCTTGATAACGCGTACACTATATGTACCGTTATAAGACATGTATATTCGAGTGTATGATAGAAGTATTGGATATCGTAACAGGTACGACCCTGAAATGCCAAAAACCAAAATTGAAGGGCTTAGAAGCCCAATAGTTGAATAATAAAGGCCCATGTATAAAACTAACAAAATAAAATAGCCCAACTTTCGATACCCAATGGGAAAAGAAGGCGCTAAAATATCCTTAGAACAAACAAACAAACAAACAAATAAGCAACCGGATAAACTAAACCCCCCAACTGTCTCTCTTTCACTCTCCAATCTGCAAATGGCAATCCTTGCTTCACTTCCAAACCACAACCTCTTCTCCTCCCTTCCAACCACCGCCCCAACCACCACAAAACCACCACCGTCCTCCTTTACTCCGCCAATCCCAGTTCCCAAATACCCTCCTAAACAGAAACGCCCAAAACCCCAACCTTCAAAACCCCACAAAAACCACCCTGCATTCACCAAAATCCAGCACAACAAAACCAAATACTTCAAACCCATCTCATCTCCCACCCCAGTAATCCTTTCCCCCCCTTCCTCCCCCGACGCCGACACCGAAAACAACGATGACCGAGCCGTCGTAATTGGGGAATCCGGGGTATCCTACCTCCTCCCAGGAGCCCCATTTGAGTTCAAATTCAGCTACTCAGAAACCCCAAAGGCGAAACCCTTGGCAATTCGAGAACCTCCTTTTTTGCCCTTTGCTCCTCCCTCAATGCCACGCCCTTGGACCGGCAAAGCGCCTTTGAAATCGAAAGCGGAGAAGATGATGAAGAAGAAGATTCCATTGTTTGATTCTTTTAACCCTCCTCCTCCTGGAATGAAGGGGGTTAAGAGAGTTGAAATGCCTGGACCTTTTAATTTTGGGGAGTTTCCTAAAGAAGGGTTGAGTAGAAAGGAGATTATTGGGGAACCCTTGTCTAAGGCTGAGATTAAGGCTCTTGTTCAGCCTCTTCTTGCTGATAATCGTCAGGTTAATCTTGGTAATGTGAAATTTAGGTTGCTTTTGGTTGAATTATTTCAAATAAGGATGATGTTTTGATTGATTTGTATGAATAATTGCAAATTTATATGTGGGTTATTTGATTTAGCTTTTTTTTGTATGGGATTTTGGCCAGCTTTGGGCTCGTTTGTTAGGCGATAGTAAATGGTGGTAATGGTAATGAATTTATATATGCGATTTAACATTTTTAAGGGATTTGTTGGATGGGCTTTATCATGGAATGCTCTCATTTATTAGTTGATTGTATTGAGGAGTTTACTTAATTTACCAGATGAATTGGTGAAGGTTTGTGTGGGTTATCAAGTTTAGGCTCTGAAGTGGTGTTGCTCTTGAACTTATGATAGCTTTGAGTTGAAGAGTTGTTTTTGGATTAATCACAGGCTTTAATTAGGGATTCTGTGGGTAGTCGAATTAGGATCATAAACTATACAAGTTGCTTCAGTTTTTTCAGTTTGAAAGTAAAGAAGAATGTTGCTATCTGTGGTGTTTTTGAATTTGTCTGCCAGTAAAATGGGTGTGATGTGTGTTGGGGTTGCTGTTAGTGGGACTTTAAGCTGAATTTCTTGTGTTGTTTTTGATGAGTTCTTGTTCATGGATGATTGTTTAATGTATGATATTGTTTTAGGAAGAGATGGATTGACACACAATATGTTGGAGTTGGTACATTCGCATTGGAAGAGACAACGAGTTTGTAAAGTGAAATGCAAGGGTGTTCCAACTGTTGACATGAATAATGTGGCCAAATGTCTTGAGGTTTGTTCTTTGAACTTTCATGTGCTTCTTTCTTTCCAAGATATCCAATTGTCTTGAATTGAGTTAAATTCTATTTACCCTACCTGAAAATGCAACTTACTTCTCCTTCGACTTAGGGAACAACTTCTCCATAATGAATATCTGGCTTTAGCTTTTAGTGGATTGAATATTTGAAATGATACGTTATGTATATAATTGATTTCTATATCTGTTGATAGTTAGTATCAGTCTATCAGATCACTGGTAAATATGTGATTATACATGCATGGAATTCATTTCGAAGAGCAAACAACGGGGAGGGTAGAGATCCTTTTATAGGTTTATTCTGTCAATTCCATGAAGGGAATGCGTTATGGTCTATAATGTGATATCTTAGACATTTCATGGTTGGACTTCACAACATTCAGGACTTTTTTGATGATCAGTTATAATAAAAACTGCTTGTAATTTTCTAATTTCTTTAAAAATTTTGGATAGTCTTCATACAATATGTTTAAAATGAGTTCGTTTTCTTGATGCTCAGACTGTTCTTAACAATGTTAGGAGAAAACAGGGGGTAAGATTATACATCGCGTTGGTGGTGTAGTTTACCTATTCCGTGGACGGAATTACAATTACCGAACTCGCCCAAAATATCCCTTAATGCTTTGGAAGCCAGCTACCCCAGTTTATCCAAAACTTATTCAAGATGCTCCTGGAGGCTTGACAAAACAGGAGGCTGATGAGTTGAGACGAAAAGGAAAAAGCCTTCTAGCAATATGTAAACTAGGTAAAATTTGATTCTGGATAGGTGCTGGTTCAATTTCTTTTTATTTCACTCCTTCCCTTGAGAGACATGACTTCTGCATCTCCACTTCCCCATGGTTCTTGTACCTGCTACTATTTGGCTCACTCAATGACGCATGTCATAATAATAGTTAAAGAATCCTCCTTGAGTTTCATGGAGTTTATGTTCTTAGTTTTTCTTGATTTTCTGACATTGTTTTGCTGCTGAAGCTGCATGCAAAATGGTAATCATTTGTGGTTTCCCTGCCCTTGTCTTTGCTTATGTTTTGATGGAAAACATTTTCAAGGAAAACGCTTTTCCTACTTTTGTTTAGGGAATCAACTTTCCCAAGGTGGAAACTGGAAAGCATTTTCCTTTTGTAACTAATCCCTTATGTCCTTTTTCTCTATTCCCATCCATCTTCTCCTTTCCACTTCCATGTCCTTTTTCTCTATAACTTTTTCTTGTAAGGAAACAAACAAAGGAGAACTATTTTACAATTTTGTTTTGCCTTGAAAAGGTATTTATGTTTTTCATTGAAACAAACAGACCCTTAATGTTAGGTTTAACACTCTTACTTGAGTCACCGAGTGTTCGTAATTAGTTGATAGCTTGCTATCCAAATGAGAATGTGAAATGTGGTAAACATTTTACTTTGAGGCTTTGAGCTCTTTTTTCTGAAGTCAGAATTCGGTTTATAAAAAAATAAAAAGAAAAACTGAAGTCAGAAACCTCTTGTACTTACCTCATGCATTCTGTCCTCCTAGTCCCTGTTTTATGTCTCAAATGCTGGTGTTATGTGCTGATTCTTTATGTTGACTGCAATTTCTATCATTCCCTGTTCTGGTGTTGCAGATTCTTTTATCAATATCTTTAAATAGAAAAGGTTCGGAAAGACTACAAGATGGAAAATAGAGAGCAGTTTCACCTTTTGCATTTAGCCAAGTTCATTTCCCATGTCCTTTGGGTCATCTTAGTTTGATTTGTATAATGTGACATGTCTAAAACACTAAATTTCTTTCTTATGCTGCAGCAAAAAATGGAGTCTACGATAACCTAGTAAATGAAGTGAGACACGCTTTTGAAGGAAGTCAACTTGTTAAGGTTGATTGCCGAGGATTAGAGCCCAGTGACTACAAGAAGATTGGGGCAAAACTAATGGTATGTATTCAGCTTTCTTTAGTTTGATCCTTTTAAGTCTCAAATGGTCCCATTTACTTTTAGATTTCACGCTTACACTAGCAACAGTAGTAAGCAGGTTAACGTTATGACTCGTTGTTACAACTTCCTGTAATCTGATCTAGTTTGGTATCATTTTGATGGGTTCTATCAATTTTATGGTCCGCTTGATTGCAGTATTGAATGACTGCAATAGTAATGAGTTTGTGTACAATTTTGTATTGGAAATCTCATGCTGAAGTATATGGTAATGCATCAACTCTTGGCCCAGGTATGTAGTTCTTCATAAATCTTCATTACCACTCAATATCACCTCTGAAGTGGTAATTGACTTTAATGAACAAAATTACATATATGAGGTAGAGTTTAAAAACATTATATGTGGGGAGTGAACTTTGTTTACAAAAGTAAACACAAACTCATTATTATTACCTCCATCCACTACCGCTTACCAACCAGTTAATCAGGTAGTAGGTTTCACACTTTCTGAAGTAGTAAACTACTACAAACTGATATATGGGGTAGGGGCATTTCAGAAAATAGCTTTACACGTTAGTATGGGTATCTTATGGAATAAGGTAGGGGGTTAGTTTGGGAAGAAGTACTGTATATAGATTTTAGAGAGCTTATTTGAGAGGGGGATATGTTGAGTATTGATTGAGTGATTGGTGAGCTTTTTAGAGTTCTTTTGGGAGAGAACCAAGCCTCTTGATATCTCTGAATACCATTACATTTTTCTGTAATTTCCACCTTATTAATACAATCATCTTCTTCTTCCTATTTTCTGCCATTAGTGGTGTAGCTATGTTAATTCATAGGATAAACACTAAACAGGTTAATTTTTTTAACTCGTTGCTTCTTTGTCTCTGACTCCTGGCTGCCCGGTTCAGGGAGTTTAGTTACTCTTATAGTCTTATCCATATGGTAAGGATCTGCTAAAGGCACTAAAATCATTCTTGCTAGTCTTGGTATGTGTGAAACTCATCCTCTAAAGGGTTGGCCCCTGTTATGCACACTAAAAAAGTGGAGAATTTATTCATACGTTCAAGATCCTTTATAGCTTGCTATTATGCAGGAAGTACCGCTGGTATTAAACTGTTTTGAGGCTACAAGGACTATGGTCTCTATTAGAGAAGAGTTAAAGGGCTGAACTATCATTCCTCACTGCTCAATAACTAATTAACTACTAGCAAGACAAAGGAGCTAATCCCTTCATAAATAACCAAGTGGAGTATGGACAGATTGTATCATAGCTTTTGCCTCACTTTTACATAAATAAATCAATGTTGTTTCTAACCAAACTTTCATATTAACTGTCATTGTTCTGTAAATTTTCTGACTAAACAAAACGCATGCTTTCTAATATGGACTCGTTGCTTGCATACATTGAGACTGAAAAGGGCGGGCTGTTTTCCCTCTAAATTACTCCATACAAATTTGACCATGTCGTTGTTTTTATTAAATATTTCCATCATGCTACAAATGCTTATTCATCTCAATCCCTTTCCAAACCTATTGTAAATCCTTCTACGAGCTCAACCCACTCACTTAGGCTCCGCTTGATTGGGTGTAAAACATTTTCAGTGTAAAATGATTTCATGGAAAACAATTTACAATGGAAAACACAATTCCAAAATTAGTTTTCTGTTGTTTGGTTCCATGTAAGAAAAATGATGAAACAGAAGGAAAATGAAAGGGAAAGAAAGCACGTAGTGAGAGGAGTGTACAAGAGAGATAAGGAAAAGGAAGGAAAACGGTTTTCCCTTCATTTTGAAGGGAAAATGATTTTCCATCATTGGGAGAGCAATTTTACTCATAGGGAAAGTGGTTTTGCACTTCTTTGCAAACCAAACAAAAAGTTGAAAATAGAGGAAAACTGTTTTCCCAGAAAATGTCTTACGTCCTACCAAACGGAGCCTTAGGCTTGGGAAAGTTCCTTCTTGTTTGGTCCTGACATCCTCTATTAGTCTACTATTACCATGCCCACTAGTATAGTTTTACTGACATATGTAACAAGATTGCTAAAATGGCTTGATTATGAAAATGCTGGCTATTTTCCTTCAATGGACCGCTAGATAATATCTTGGAAATGTAAGTTTCTCTGAATGAGCTTCAGTTCTGTGCAATGGTTAACAACTACTCCGTATTGAAATGGGATAGGCTGTGTTTGCTTGATTTGTTTTCATATGCTTGGAGATGGATAATGGATTTCTATAAGCCATCGGCTCTGATAGACGAAATAAGGCCATATTGTGTTGTGGACATGAAAATAGCTGCAAACTGCCAGATCATGACATTCTTCCTATGTGTTCAACAGGAATTGGTTCCCTGTGTGCTGCTTTCTTTTGATGATGAGCAGGTACTAATGTGGAGGGGACGTGACTGGAAGTCTATGTACCCCGACACTCCAACAGCCTGGCTGGATGCTACTGTAAATGGTTTTCATGGTTCAGGTATGTTTTATTTCGGTTGTATATTATGTTGATCGGACTCTTCATTTCACCACTAGTGCCCATGTCGGATTTTCGACACTCCAATAAGGTTATGAGCACTTGATACTTCATTTTTGGACTTTAAACATAGGTATTGTCTATAATCCAAATATCCACGCTGGATGCCTCAAACTAGTCAGCAAAAATGAAAAATGAATCACAACCGAAGCACTGTGCTTTGTTTGAAATATATCAATGATCTTCACTTAGAAATACACTAAGAACATGTTTGGTATAGAATTTTTTAGTGATGGAAATGGAATCAATTAACTATTTCCATCACATAATGTTTGGTATGAGGGGAGTGGTCACAAATCACAATCCATTTCGTAAGGATAACCAATACCACCATTTGTTACCTCTCCCAACCCTATGGTAACACTCATCAATTCCTATTTGTTACAAGTGATTCCTTTTCCAAGGTATATCAAACAACTTATAATGGCAATAGTTAACATCACCCTTTGTCCTTACTTATTTCCTTTCCATTTCCTTTCCTAAATTTATACCAAATATGCCCTAAGCCCTTTCCTAAGTATCTCCACCTTATTTCCACTTATTAGTTCAGTTAAGTTCAGGAAAAATAAGGGTTGGTCAAGTACAATTTATAACTAAAATAAGTTCCAATAAGTTCAGATAAGTTCACTTGTAAGTGGAAATAAGGTGAATAAAACGCAAGTTGTATTGTAGTGTTTGTCTGATTTTGGCGCGCTTGTAGACTAAGTTTCACGTTCTCTTTATTATGGTCATGAAAATTAGGTGAACCGAAAACAGTAATCTCAAGCCCAAGAATGATGTCACTATGGAAACGTGCAATAGAGTCGAACAAGGCAGTTTTACTAGACGAGACTGATCTTGGTCCAGATGCTCTTCTGGAAAGGGTTGAGGAATTTGAGAGGATGACACAAGCTACTGAGCATTCGTATCCTGCTCTAGTCCATTCAGGTGAGGATATCATGTCATATTCTCAAACAGAAGATAAGGTTTTCCAAGATGATGAAGAATTTGAAGATTATTCCATTGATGAAGAAGACGAGTTTGATGATTACGGGGATGACTTGTTTGAGGAAGCAGAATCGCCTGCTCCTCTCGGCTCATTACCAGTTGATTATATTGCAGAGCAACTGCGCAGGCACAACGAATAACAATATTCGGGTTACACCAAGTTTTGTATACTATGGTTTCATTGTGATTGAAATTTACTGGTGTAGGTATGCTTCTATCCCAATATCTCATGTATGGCTGTATTGGGTTCTTGTACCTTGTGCATTGACATGGTTGTAATAAACAATGTGTACATACATAATTAACGGCATAATTTACTAATTATGAGCTTCTAATTAATTATTCTGTGAATGAATACAAATGCAAGATATTCAATAGAAATGACAAATAGTCGTATTGTATAGTACTTGGTCCAGTGGTGAGGTTTGCATCTCGCAACCTCGTGATCGTGGAATCAATTCAATTACGACAAGTTTAAGGGTGAGGATTCTAGTTAGCCTTTTCTCCACTCTCAAGCCTCAAAGAATCAGTCAATTATATTACGTCGGTTTGTTTTCCTTTCCAGGATTTTTTGGGTCATGTGTCACCATCGTCCACAACATACTACGGAGCATATAATATAAATATAATGTTAAATGAAGTTCATCCCGATATTAATAAATATTCATATTCGAATCAAATCAGATCAGATACCTACAAAATAATTATAATTGTTCTCCATGGGCTTTAATGGTTTGAGGTCGATCTATGAAGTTACATCCAAAAATAATATTGATAAGGGAGCTCACTTTGCTCACCTTCAATGGAGGTCACCAGAAAGAATTCAGAAAAGAGAAGAGATTATAAGAGAGGAAAAGAGAGAGTAAGAGAGAGAAAGAGAGAGAGATGAGGAATTTGTTATTGTAATTGTATTCATATATCCAAATACAATGCATTCGAATTAGTTATAAGCTGTCAGAAATCAGCTAACTAATTCTCTAACAAAATTCCTATTTTCAAGCAACTTATTCCTCAAGTCAGCTAACTACCTTAACCAACTTTCCCGCCAAAACTACATGTGATCATTTTTGATTTAAAACGAACTAATAATCCCATAACAAATATGGTTACACCATATTTACCCTTAGGGTTGGACCTGTATAATCAAGTGCAAGTTACAATTTACTATTCCCTCCCTTACATATAATCTAATCCACAAACTTCATGGAAAAAGATGACGGATCAAATCGTGGATTCATCGCTTTTGATAGTTGATGAACTTCATGCCATAAGCAAAGCCGAAAACGAAGAACATGACCCAACAAAGATGTGCAACAACAATGAAAGGTAGGGATTCATAGTCATAACCAAAATAATCTTTGAGGAAGACCTTAACGGGTATGTTGTGGCTTGCTCCCGGTACAACAAGAGTAGAATCAATGTCGCCAACTTGTGATGTTACAAGACCATATAATGTCAAGGAAAGTGGGGAAGCCCAGTAAAACCATCTCCACCAGATTGGTATTTGCTGCAACCAAATCAAATTTAATGAATTCAAGTTTTCAGGTGAATATTTTTTTTGTTTAAAATCAAAGGCAATTGTGGATCGACTAGGGGCAAGTCGGGTCAATTTTAACATGCAACTTTAAGTATCCTTTGATAAAGTAGATTGTAATTGAATTTAACATGCATGTTAGCTAATTTTGCTTGTGTTTGAAACTCAAAACAGTCAAAAGGCCAGCAAGTATGAGTTTAGGCATTTAGTGGAAAGTGACATACCGATCTAGGAATCAAGAATCCAGCAAATATGTTCCAGAAGCCGAGGAAGAAATTCATTATAATGGCTGAAATTTGATGACCCGGTGAAAGAGAAACGAGCACCATTCCATACAGTGTGAAGTAAAGGAAGCACATTAAGATGAAGTAGTAGAAGTACAAGAACTTCCCGATGTTCCATTCAAATCCAATCATGATGTAGAGGAGTAGGGTGTAAACAAAAGTTTGGATCACATTGTAAATTGCTTCTATTGCTACCTGTGGAAGATGAATTGACTCAATAATTATGCACCATTTATTGGAAAGTACAGGAAATGATAACCTTTACTGTGCCCAAGCTTAGTTTATACATTCCTGTATCAAATTATACTTTCAACGTGCAACTAATTTCAAACCAGAGCAAATGTTATATTTTCCTATAATGTGAAATACCTTGTTACATTACCTGAGCAAATGTATAGGGTAGTGCAGAGTACATCCTTGCCGCCTTTTCACGATAGAAAATTGTCCTCTCAGTGGCAACAACAGCTTGCACGGCAGAAGTGTTAGTACCCCCAAGGAAAAGTACAGCAGAATACATGGCACCTAGGAGGTTCAGTAGGTCTTGTTGTTTAGATCTGTTCCAAAACAATCAGTGTCATATACGTGATACATACATAGTATGGAGTATTAACTAGTTTAAGCATAGTATTTAATTAGCTTCCTCTTTTTATCTTATAATCTTGGTACACTGTGAATACTTCATGAAAAATAGCTTAATAAGTACATAAAACTCACATTTTGCCTCCTTTATTCCAGAACAAAACACCGAAGATAAGGCCTATAAAAACGGTCATGGAAAATCGAGCAAGATTGTATTCTGAGTTCCTCCAATAAGACCAATATTGCTTCCAGAAACAAGCCTTAAATTGAACAAGGAACGGTTGGGAGTACTCAGTTAGGAAGAACAGATCTTTAGAACCTGGTGCAGGAGAGCTGAGCTCTCTAATCAGTTCTTGATTCCTCCTGAACACAAATATATATCAGATTTAATCTCTAGTTCTCAGCCTGAATTTTTGAATTAATAGATACTCTGTACATTCATGTGATAACATATTTAAAATTTGTCACATACTGATAAAGAGAGGAATTTGTATAATGCTCTGCAAAATCCACATTCAGCTGAGACTCTACTAGAGGAGTACTGATATCGAGCATCCATGTCGCAGGATTATAACCATCCTTGATTTTAGGCACACCAGGAATGGCCTAAAAGAACAACAAATTTGAGTCGATAAAAATTCGACAATAATTTAGCATCATTGAAACATTATAAAAAAAGTACATTTTTTTTAATGTGGAGGCAAAAAGGATGAACATAAAGATTCACAGGAAATACTACACTTGTAAAAGACAAATTAGTATCTATGGATTTTGGATGTCCAGAAATTACAAAGTGGTACAGTAATATTTTATGATTGGATTTTGTCTTATATCCTTATTAAACTTAATTGATAGGGAGGGACAAAAAATACAGTCTCTGCACAAAATTGAAATTTAACTAAAGATGTTAATGGTCAAAGTTAAGCATTGGAGACTGTATAACTACAAGTGCATCAAGTGAATCACGTACTTCAAAGTATTGAATGAGCTCACAAGAGTGGTGACCAAGGGGTCCTGCATAAATTATTTGTCCTCCCCTTTTCATCAACAAGAGCTGCAAAATAAAAACTATTATCAATATACTTTTTGTGGAGATAAAAAGATGGTCATAAATTAAAAATGAATATTGTTTCAAAGTTATACCTCATCAAAAGCCTCAAAGATATTTATACTTGGCTGATGAATTGTGCAAACCACAGATCTTCCAGTGTCCACAGTATTTCTCACAGTGCGCATGACAATAGCCGCAGCTCTAGCATCAAGCCCTGATGTTGGTTCATCCATAAAAATAATGGATGGATTAGCTACTAGCTCTACTGCAACTGTCAGCCTTTTCCTTTGTTCTATCGAAAGGCCGCTCACACCGGGAAGACCAACTAAAGCATCCTTAAGTGGTTTAAGCTCAACCAACTCCATTACTTCTTCAACAAACATCTGTTATTCAGAAGAAGGGAATTGAAGTTTATAGTTTATGTTACACTCGTGTTTAAGCACAATATTCTATTACAAGAAAAACAGTTATCATATATTCACACCGGAAAGAAAAACAATGTTTGTTAGAACTGTAATAGTACTTCTAGAGTTGATGATCTTGGGAGCCAAAGGAATACTCTTTTGTTTATGACAGTGACTCAAAGAACTAATGAAGCATGGATGTAACAAACCTTTCTTGCTTTTATGTCTACATCTGCAGACAGACGAAGCCAAGCTGAGTATATTAGGGATTCATAGACAGTTACATGAGGTGAATGGATGTCATTCTGTTCACAGTAACCACTAATCCGAGCAAACGTTTCCTGCTTTTTAGGGTACCCATCTATCTTGATGCTTCCTTCGATGTGGCCACCAGTCTTTCTTCCGGCAAGCACATCCATTAATGTGGTTTTTCCCGCGCCACTTACACCAACTAGTGCCGTCAATATCCCAGGCCTTAGAGCACCACTAACATCTTGTAACAATTGAAGACGATCTTCTTTGCAACCTTGGCCTTTCATTTCCTGTTGAAGAATAAATCATCACGTGCATTAAGCTTGAAGTTTCACAATCAATACATCATAATAGTGTTATCAATTTAAATAAAAAGCAAATTTTTCAAACGAAATCTGACTTACAGCAGTCGTATCCACATAGTAATTGACATGGCAGAATGTTAGTGAAAGAGGTTGGAAATGCAAGACCATTCCTCTTTCCGGAGCACCATTTACAGAAGAACTAGTACTCTTTACAAGGCTACCTTTATCATCATGCTCCTTTTGGATGTCATCCTCCTCCAACGGTATAGTTCTGGAATGGATAATAGCTGAAGAACCATTGTTATACTTATTAGTTAGTTATTTAATTGTGTTTCTGAAATCTAAAAAAGAAATCAAGGACTCACGATTTAAGTATGTCAATGACAGTATATAGAACAAGTTGAATATGAGAGTAAACCCCAATAGAGCTCCTATACAAATCCAGAACCAATACTGTTGTTTAAAAAAGCCTCTCGAGGATAGTATGACTTTGCCAATGGTTTGTTCATGGAATCTTGAATCCGTATTAGGCTGCAGATTTAATTGTAAATATAAGCATATAAAAAACACACACACAATGAATACATTCAGATTAAGTATAATCATCTTTTCAGTATGTTTGTTTCAAATGTACAGAGTATAATACTATACTATTACAATTTACAGGTAAACGCTTTGCTAAAAAGCTCTGCCTCTTGAATTAATTTGAATTTGTCATTTTTGGTCTGGTCATTTTGCCTTGGATATATACGAAGTAAAATGATCATATACACCATTAAAAAATTTATCATATATACCACGTGAACCAAATTGATCGTTTCAGATGGTTCATTACGAGAAGAAAATTTTATAAGTTGGTCTCTTAAAAACATGAATAGTCTATGAAGGAAAAGAGACCGCAAGGAGGCAAAAACAAGAGCACTTACCATGCTCCATCGCTTATCAAGAAATTCATTAATAACTATAGCATTTTGTCCATACATCATAGGCGAAAGGTAGTATGCCCATTTCATCCAAGGTGCAATATCATCTGTAAAACTCACACAACGTAAATAGGGGTATAGCAGAAGTTCCCAATGCTAGATAAAAGCACGTACATTATACTTCATCAAAAAATGGAACTTGAAAAGCAAAAAATCAAAAGCACGCAAAGTTGAATAGCATACCCTTTGCAATTATGAAACCACCTAGGACAAAAACAGACAGCAAGGTTAAGGTACAGATAGTGCTAGCAATAACCATTGTTCTTCCAACAGCACCAAGCAAGCGAAAGAGAGACATAGCCATCTGATTTGTGCAGAAGAGTGCTAGCCACTGGCAAAAAAACCTAATGAAATCACACACAAGTTTAATTTCAATGTGAGAAAATCTTAGTTGATTTTGAGATTTGTGAATAGTGCAAATCACATCTTCAATTCTCATTCCCCACGGGTTTCATAGCTTTAATTTAGTTTGTAAGTGATCAATTTCTTCCTAATGATATTCCAAAGCAAATATGAAATATTAAAAATGACATGTCTACCTTACCTACTAACAGCAGGAGCATAGCCTACAGTGTAATACGTGAGAATAGTCCATATTGCAGATTCCAAAAACGACAGAGGTATTCGAAGGACACATATGGGTAAGGCATACGCCCATGCAGGGTAGAAGAAAAGATCCCTTTGTTTGTAGAAAACCGGAAGGGTAATGACTGTCATAGGAAATTCTGCCATTCCATTAAACATCATATTCATGAGACTGAAAAATAAAGCTCCCAAGTATTTTCCACCATCTGCTACTGTTTCGTGGTGCATTGTTGTCCTCAGAAACACCGTCATGGTAATCAATGACATGATAGTTATCTGTGTTGTTTTGAAGATGTAAACAAAAGAATTCCTCTTCATCAACATCCACTCCCGTGAGAAACAAGCCTTTAATAGTTTCCAATTGGAGATGCCATACATTTCCTTCTCTAGAGCACCTGGTGGTTGGGCTGCTTTAGATTTATAATCATAAGGAATGCAAAGATCCGATGATAGTTTTTGCCCGATTCGGAAAGATTTGAAGGCTTGAGCAAACTCAATAGCAGAAATGTAACTGTGTGAAGACTGTTCCTTAGCCCAGTATTGTGCTTGGTCTTTCTTGGAAGTTACCTCTAGCAAAAAATCGACAACTTCTTTTCTTTCAGGGCACTTGAATCCCATGTACTCAAAAAACTCAAGAACATCTTCACACAGGCCCTGATAGATAATGTGGCCTTCAGAAAGAAGAATTATATCATCAAACAGCTCATATGTCTCAGGAGTTGGTTGTAGAAGAGAAATGATCATTGTAACATCCATCATATGAACAATTTGTCTTAAATTCTTGCATATGCGAAAAGTGGTGGAACTATCCAATCCTGTTGATATTTCATCCATTAGAAAGACTTTTGTTGGTCCAACCAACATTTCACCTACATTACAATCAGCCAAATTAATTAATTTCCTTCTAAAACTTAATCAAAGGCTCACCCAAATGTCCATATATATTTATTTGAAAGTACCTAGAGTTAAACGCTTCTTCTCACCACCAGAGATACCCCTCCTCATCTCATCACCCACCATGGTCTCGGAACATATATCTAATCCAAGTAACTAGGGGAAGAAAAAAAAATGTTAGTGTACTCTTGGGACCAAAATACTCATAATTATTACTCGTATCAGGTGTCACTAATGACAATTTTCATTCTGCATTACTGACTTAAAAGTATATGCTTTAATGTCTCAAAATGTAAGCAATGCAAGTTAGTTTAGTTGTCATATAGATTGAAAATTATAGAAAGTAAAGATTACAAACCTTGAAGACATAGTCAGTAACTAGACTACTTTCTTGACCTGAAACTGCTATGGCCTTCATGAAGACATCAACATCAAGATCCGGGGTGATCCCTAATTGCTTCTCTTGTGTTAAGAGTTCTTCCAATAACTCATACTGATTCCCAACCCCTAAACATCGTCCTGAAAAATCGAGTGTCTCCCTTACTGTCATTTCTCCAAAATGAAGATCATTTTGACTGATATAAGCACTCCTTCTATGGGGAACAATTTGTGTCAAATCGTCGCCATTATAAGTTATCTTTCCTGTTCCCTATCGAGGATTGAAAGAGGATAAGCCAACATTGTAAGATTATAATTAAATTATTTCAACATCCAAAAAAGATTCTTAGCTTTTGTAATATAACCTTCAAAACAGACTTTGAGCTTCAAACATCTTTAGGTCCGATTCTAAATTGTACATCAATAGTCATTGCAATCAAATAGACGGGAAAAAATCAGAGGCCTATGCAGGATTGTTAATTGTTGTATTAGGTTGGCAGAAAAATATTGCTCTTATAATTCCTTAAAATCTACACATATAAATTATAATTAAAATTAAACATGGTTGTTTATGGAAATTAGAATGGCATACGAAGTATACGAAATTAAACATGATCCTAAATCCCTTATTAGTCACATTAAACAATAATCATACCCAATTATATCCTCTGATCCTCTCTCCTTTTCCCAGGGAATGCGGCCGCACAACCGATCTGAGAGCTCTATCCACCGCCAAGCCCACAAGTCCACCACCACAGAAGCTGAACCACCTCCATCACAAAAACCCCACAACGCCTCCACAGCCAAAGCGCACGGCACCACTTCCATCACAAAAAATCAGCACCGCCTCCACCATAAAAGCGTACACCACCACCACCTCCACCAAAAAAATCCGGCACCCCCTACACCAAGAAAAGTGCGCAGCACCACCTCCATCACAAAATTCCCGCACCGCCTCCACCACCATCTTTAAAATTGGTGTCGGTGGGATGGTGATGGTGATTAGGTTGGCACTTGGCAGTAGCTTTTAGGTGAAAGTGCGTAGGTGGTTTGATGAAGGTGAGGTAAACGGCAGGTTGCTGCGTGTTCATTGGCGGTGGCGTTTAGCTGAGGGTGTTGGTAGGGGCCGAGTGAAGGTGGTGATAGGGCTGGGCTTTAGTTAGTAAAAAAAAACTGCTCTACTAGACCGGAATCTTGCACACATATTTTCTTCTTTTTAGAGCATGGTTAGTAACTTTGACTCTCTTTACAAAGATATAAGATATTGGATTAGTCTCATAATCCAAATGTTTATTTACCAAAATGTCAACAAAAAAAATGTATTAATAGATACTCCCTCCGTTCCAAAATTATAGTCTTGTTTTCTAAATCTGTAAATCGGGCGTCTTAAAAGTATAGTCCTACTTCTAATTTTGGCTACTAATTTCCCACTTTCTCATGTACTATATTAATTAAAAATGTATTGAAAACTTCACCCTTCACCCATGTACTATATTCCACTTTCCTATGTACTATATTCTCTTTCACATATACTTTATTCCACTTTTCCAAACAATTCAATCATCATTTGTACTTTATTCCACTTTTTCATGTACTATATTCCATTTTTCTTAAAACCCGTGTTTTTTGTCAAACGGGACTATAATTATGGGACAAAGGGAGTAGTTAAAGATGTTAACGGTCAAAGTGCATTGACAAACATGAAAAATCAAAGTGGTGCAACTATTTTTAAACGGGAGACGCAGTATTTATAGTTCGTGTATGACTACTCCGTCTAGTTTTTTATTAGTTGTTGGATCGTGCGCACTTACAATCCCCCAAGATATAAAATTCTATTTGGTAAATGTACATGTTATGTAAAAGACTAACGCTTACAATTTCATGGTAAACGCAAAAAAAAAAAAAAAAAAAAAAAAAAAAAAAAAAAAAAAAAAAAAAACGTTAAAGGGAGGAGAGAAGAGACTTGTGCTAGGGGCCTAGGAGATAGGACACCTGGCAGTGTAAAAGGGTTAAGGCCTTAAAGGTGTGCCGGTAATTACCATGTTCTTAAGGAAAGACAAAAAAAAATCTTGAATGAATTTGGGGTAAATCAGACGATTAACTATTGTTAGAATAGTAACCAAAGTTTGTGGCTTTATAAGTGTTAGGATATAAGGTAAGATAAAGTGTCATATCGAGCCGAATTTCACCCTACAAAGGTTAGTAAGCTAGACACTTTTAAAGGGGTGGTAAGGAAAATTCCTCCCTTGGGTACCCCTATTGGAGATTGAACTCTCAACCTTTAATAACAACTTAATTTGATTATCTTTAAACATAAATTTTTTGGATTTTTGAAAAGATACATTAAGTCAAATCGAATAATATTCTTAATGAATATGTTCTTTTTCTAATTTAAATCATAAAAAAGTCTACATAGTATATGCGAAATTGTGACACTGGATAGTGGAGTATCAAAGAATAATGTTGTCAACTAAAGTACCTAGTATTTGTTATTTTCTAACTTTTATCGCTATATCACAGAGGGCGTTAAAATCGCAGCCATGCATGTATTATGAAATACATGTCATGGGCTTGTTTGTAATTTCCCAGTCATTTTGAAATTGTTGAATAGTCAACCCCGTTTGCCAATTTGGATCCTATGAATACCATTTTAAAATATTTAGCACCATTTTTGTGATATTAATACCACTTTATAAAATTTGTAGAAAATAGTGTCACATGGTAATGGTATGTGTACTATGTGAGTTGTATGGTTGTGTATGGCAGCCTTCTATTGGTTGTCTTGTAGTATGTGCTGTCCTTTTTGTATTGGTTTGCTTTCCTAGGTTAGAATCTTCCTAGGGAATGTAGTTAGCCATATATATATATGGGATGTATGAGGAGCGCAGCCGCGAGAGAATGAGCAGCACAAATTTTGTGCCTTGCTAAACAAGAAATGAAAACAGCGATCTTGCTGAAACATCTTTGATCTTATTTTCTTCATGGTATCAGAGCAGGAAACGCTCTAAACTCAAACAAAATTGTATTTTCTTTTGAAAGTTTCAATCTTTAAGGAAGCAAGATGCCAGATGATGGAGATAGTAGTGGAAATCAAAATGGGAATGCATATGCAGATCCTTATTATTTAGCCAACTCAGACCATAGCAGTTCTAACCAGCAGCTTGGAATCATCATTTTTAATGGTGAAAATTATCTCAACTGGACCAGGAGCATTAGGATGGCACTTGGCTCAAGGAACAAGCTTGGATATATTGATGGAAAGATCAAGAAGCCAAATCAGGGGCATGCAGATTTTGGTAAATGGTACAGAAATGATAATGCTGTGAGAGGATGGATTTTGGCTTCAATGACAACAAACCTTGCAGAGAGTCTCATATACCTTGAAACTTCCAAGGATTTGTGGGACGAAGTCAAGGAAAGGTATGGTCAAACAAATGCCCCCCTCTTGTATCAGCTGAAGAAAGAGTTGAGTGATTTGAAGCAAGAAAATCAGGCTGTTGGGAATTTTTACTGCAAGCTGAAGAATTTATGGGATCATATATCTTCTATTGAAGGTATGCCTGAGTGCACATGTGGAGCAATGAGTAAATGCACTTGTAACATGATGAAAAAATTGGCAGATGCAGAATCTCTGAACAAACTGATACAGTTTCTAATGGCTCTCAATGAGGGTTTTGAGAACATCAGGGGAAGCATTCTTGCTATGGAACCTTTGCCTCCTGTGAATAGGGCTTTCCACCTTGTTCAGCAGCAAGAGAAACAAAAGGAAATCACTGGTAACATGAGTAGCAACAATGAGATGAGTGCAATGAGTGTGAAGAAGCAATATGTGAACACCTGGCAGAAAAGAGAATCAAAAGAAGCCAAAATGAAGAAAAAGTGTGATCACTGCACAATGAAAGGGCATACTAAAGAAGAATGCTTCCAGCTTGTGGGTTATCCAGACTGGTTTAAGAACCCTGGGAAGGGAAAGATAACACACAAGACATCAGCAAATGTGAACAAGCAAGGGAATGACTTTGCAGGTGACACACCACTTGAGAAAAGCAATGAGCATGGTGAAACAAGTGGAGCAAAGTCAGATCCAAACCTTATCTCTACTCTGGTGCAGGAAGTGATGAAGGCACTCAGTGAGAAACAACATTTAGCAAACTTTGCAGGTAATCTCCTTGCTTCAAATGTAGGACATTATTTTCAAGTTTTTGATCCAGGAACTTGGATAATAGATTCAGGTGCTTCTGATCATATGGTGGGAAATAGAGATTTACTTGTTGAAATCAAACCCCTTAGATTTCATGTGAAAGTGGGACTTCCTGATGGTCAAATCAAAACTGTAAAAGAAATGGGTTCAGTAAGTTTGAGCCCCAAAATGATGCTGAAAAATGTGTTATTTTTGCCTGATTTCAAACATAACTTGATGTCAGTAAGCAAACTGATAGAAGATGATCTTTGCTTGGTGATTTTTGACAAAAATGGGTGTGTAATACAGGACCCTATCAGTAAAGATGTAATTGCTGAAGGAAGAGGTGAAGAAGGTCTCTATAAGCTGGATTTTGGAAAAGCAGAAGAGAAGAATAGCAATATTAGCAGTATTAGTGGTAGCAATAATGCAGTTAGGAATATGAAACAGAACTTGAGTGTGTTACATGCTAGGTTGGGTCATGTTTCTTTGTCAAAGATGAAGCATTTGAGTATTTGTCATTGTAAGAACCTAAATGAGTATTTTTGTGACACTTGTTGTGTGGCAAAACACCACAGATTGCCTTTTAAGCCAAGCAGTTCAATTGCTAATAGTATTTTTGAGCTAATTCATGTTGATTTGTGGGGGCCTTATAAGGTCAAAAACATCACAGGTGCTAGATATTTTCTAACCATAGTAGATGATTTTAGTAGAGCCACATGGACTCAACTATTATCTAACAAGGAACAGGTAAGAAGCATTCTTTGCAACTTCTTCTGTTCTGTTGAAACTCAATATGATACCAAGGTGAAAACACTGAGAAGTGATAATGGTACTGAAATTCTTCAGTCAGAATGTGGAAAGATGCTTGCAGAAAAGGGGATTTTGCATCAGAGAAGCATAGCAGGAGTTCCTCAACAGAATGGTAGAGTGGAGAGGAAACACAGATTCCTCTTAGAGACTGCAAGAGCAATTAGACTTCATGCGGGTCTACCCAAGTACTTCTGGGGAGAATGTATTCTCTCAGCAACCTATTTGATAAACCTTTTACCTAGTTCAGTTCTTGGATGGAAAACTCCTTTTGAAAGATTAAACAAGAGAAAGCCAGAATATGAACATCTTAGAATAATTGGGTGTTTGTGTTATGGCTCCCCCACATTGAGGAAAACTGACAAATTTGAGGAAAAGGGAATCAGATCAGTGTTACTAGGGTACCCCTATGGTCAGAAAGGATACAAGTTGTTTGACTTGCAGAAAAGAAAAATGTACATGTGTAGAGATGTGGTGTTCAAAGAAGACATCTTTCCTTTCCTCAATCCAAAACAGCCTGTGTTACAAACCTCACAACAACATGGAATTTTCCCTCTCTTGGTGTCTGATGAAATAGAAGAAAATGATTTTTTTGATGATGGAAGCAATGGTGAAAGCATAGGGAATTTTGATTCTCTTAACCTGAATGGAACAGGACAAACTCCAATTGAAAGCTCTCCTCAAGTTTCTGAAACTGGTGAGAATTCACCAACTTTAGAAGTAAGTTCAGAAGAGAACACTCAAGTCATCATCCCAACAGAACAACCTCTTGAAACTAGAAGATCAGAAAGACCAAGAACTGTTCCAAACAAGTACAAAGATTTTGTGTACAAGATTCCTGGTGTTGAAACCCAATCAGACCAGTCCACTTCATTCACAGTCCAAACAATGAAAGAAATGAAGAATCACTCTGCTGATTTCATGGCTTGCATAGGGAAAGTGATGGGCATAAAAGAACCAGAAAGATATGAGCAAGCTCAAGGTGATCCAGGATGGGAAGCTGCAATGGAAGAGGAATTCCAAGCAATGGAGAAGAATGGAACTTGGAAGATGGTAACCCTTCCAGAAGGAAAGAAAGCCATTGATTCCAAGTGGGTGTACAAAGTGAAATGTGACAGGGATAGGAAAATAGTAAGACTCAAGGCAAGAATAGTAGCAAGGGGTGACAAGCAGATAAAAGGGAAAGATTACAAAGATACTTTCTCTCCTACAGCTAAATTTAGCACTGTAAGGATCTTGATAGCTCTTGCAACTATCAAGGATTGAAAGCTGCGACATCTGGACGTGAACAATGCTTTTCTGCATGGTTACATTGAGGAAGAAATTTACATGAAGCCCCCTAAGGGATACAAGAAAGGGAAAACAGGAGAAGTTTGTAGACTAATAAGAAGCATTTATGGTCTAAAACAAGCATCTAGGGCTTGGAACTCAGCTTTGAAGAATTTCCTAATGAAGTTAGGATACAAGCAGTCAAAGAAAGATTATTCTCTTTTCATAAAAGAAGAGAATGGAAAACAAGCAATCATTCTAGCATATGTAGATGATTTGCTTATCACTGGAAATGATTTGGAAGCAATAGATCAATTGAAGAAAAGCTTAGATGATGAATTCACTATTAAAGACTTAGGGGAACTGAGTTTCTTTCTTGGAATTGAAATTGACAGGAATGATCAAGGAACTTTTTTGAATCAAAGGAAGTACATCATTGACATTTTGAAGGATAGTAGTGTGGAGAATTGCAAAGTAGCAAAGTTTCCTTTTCCCAAGGGAATGAAATTGTCTATTGACAGTGGAGAAGTCTTGGCTAACCCAGAGACTTACAGAAGAATAATTGGGAGGTTGTTGTACTTAAATATCACCAGACCTGACATTTCCTTTTCAGTTCAACAGCTCTCTCAATTTATGCAATGTCCTAGAAAACCTCATCTCCAAGCTGCTTTACATGTTGTACGATACCTTAAGGGTACAGTTCATTGGGGACTGTTCTATCCAAAAAAGTCAGAATTGGTTGTGAAAGGATACTCAGATGCAGACTGGGGTAGTTGTGCTTTCAGTGCAAGATCACTCACTGGCTACTGCATTTTCCTTGGAAAATGCCTCATCTCTTGGAAAACAAAGAAGCAGAAAACAGTATCCAAGTCTTCCACTGAGGCAGAGTATAGAAGTATGTCTCACACTACAAGTGAACTAGTGTGGGTTGATGACATTTTAAAATCTGTCAACATGACAGTCCCAAAACCGATCATCCTTCATTGTGACAACAAGTCAGCTGAGCATTTGGCTCAAAATCCCATCTTTCATGAGAGGACAAAACACCTCAACATTGACTGTCACTATGTGAGAGATCATGTGCAAGAAGGTTTTCTAGACACAGCACATGTTGAATCAAGCTTGCAACTTGCAGACATAATGACTAAGTCGCTCACTCAGCAGCAACACAATTTTCTCTCTTCCAAGTTGGGTCTTGTTTCTGATCCCCAGCTCCAACTTGAGGAGGGGGTGTAGAAAATAGTGTCACATGGTAATGGTATGTGTACTATGTGAGCTGTATGGTTGTGTATGGCAGCCTTCTATTGGTTGTCTTGTAGTATGTGCTGTCCTTTTTGTATTGGTTTGCTTTCCTAGGTTAGAATCTTCCTAGGGAATGTAGTTAGCCATATATATATATGGGATGTATGAGGAGCGCAGCCGCGAGAGAATGAGCAGCACAAATTTTGTGCCTTGCTAAACAAGAAATGAAAACAGCAATCTTGCTGAAACATCTTTGATCTTATTTTCTTCAAAATTTAATACAAAACGAGTACCATTTAAAAAAAGTTTAGTACCATTTTTGTAATACCAATACCATTTTTGTAATACCAATACCAACTCAGCAATGCCAAATCACCACCCCGTTTTACAAATTTACAATTCCGTTATACATTTCCCCCAAAAAATATTTAACATTTACATTTATCTTTTTATTTGGGGTTGGCATGTTTTTGCAAATATATGCCAGGCATGTATTTGGACTTCCTCCTATATCACATAGGTTTTAAATATTGTCTATCAAGAAAGGTATCGAGGAAAATACCTTAAGGTCTTTATCTAGCCTCCCTGCGAGTGCTTGTAGTAATGTAGATTTGCCAGAGTCTGGAGGCCCCAAAAGCAATGTCATCCTAACAATTTGTTTCAACGCAAAATGAAAAAACAACAATTTAATTACATTAATATTTTTAATTATCTACGCATACACTTTGATATTATTATTTTCGGTGCGAATGAGCCACAAGAACGTGAGATTCAATCCCATAAACAGGGATGTAAGCTCTAACCAACTGAGTTACCCATCACTCTCATACACTTTGATATTTTACGAGTAATAAATAATACACCATTTTTAAAGTTTATATTTTCAATCATGTACTCCATATTCAGTAGCAAAAAAGTTATGAAAATTTGATATACTAGAACTAAACATTAAAGAAAAATCTAACAATAATATACAATACAAGTGCGTAATTGTCATGTATCTTCTCATATGAGTAGGGGATAGCTCAGTTGGTTAGAGCTTCCCTCCCGATTTCAGGTGATCCTGGGATCGATTCTCATCCCCACCATTATGGTTCCCGACCTCCCGGCAGAAAAATTTATAGTCCATTTTTAGTGACGGACCCCTCTAAAATTTGAGTATTTCATATATTGTTTAATTCCTCCATTGACCCCCGTAATTAAATGGTTCAACATCACATAGTAATGACACGTGCATCCGTCATTTTCTGGTGCAAAATTTTCCTACCAAATATCATTTTCCTACAAAATATACTATGTATATGTTTTATTTTATTTTGATTCTCTAACCTTTTGTATAAACTATTTATCTATGGAAAAAATATCTATACTAATATATTAAAAGGCGTTTTGACAAACGTCTATGTGCCACGTATTCCCCTCTTTCTTTGCACTTGCATTCCGCCACGTCAACATCTACAAGTGTCGCCGCGACAACGAAGCATCTGTGCCACGTATTCCATCTAACAAAATTGTGGTATACTTACAACCAAAAAGGATGTTCTAAGGCTCGAACATCAAACCTCCGTAGTTAAGGAGCACAACTTTTACCACCTCAACCAACTTTTACTTGTGTTTCATTTACGATCTTTAATTCCTAAATCTGCTGTAAAGGGAGAATTATAATAAATGAGAGTACATTAATTTCACTGCTCACATCACCGACCCATCTTCTTCCTTGAAACTTTGAAAGCTTCTCCAAAATTTCATTTTCCTCAGATTTTCCAATCTCTCATCTTCATGATAATTGATTGCTCCATCTTCATGATAATTGATTGCTCTTAATTAAGTGACACATTAATTATGAGTTATCAATTACATCAGGAAGAAGAAGATTCGTCTTTGTGGGTCGCATCCCGCCTTTGTAGCTCCGAATTGGGCTACCTCCGAATTCCTCTTCATGATTAATTGATTATTCTTAATTAAGAGAAACATTGATTATGAGTACTCAATTAAATCACGAGGAAGAAGATTCGTCTTTGTGGGTTGATTTCTGCCTATGTGTTTTCACAATAAATTATAATTCAAGTCATGAGTTTAATTTTATCTTTTGAACCAAATCAATTTCTCAATTGATTGCCTAAATCTGTAACTGAAGCTGCGTAATTGAGCCCCTCTAAGAGGTTCCCATTATATATATTCCTATAGTCTTGCTGAATTCATCAGCCCCTATTTTGCTACCCCTTTGAAAAAGGTTTATGAGAAGTAATTAGGTGACTCACGCATCTAAACTATTACAATGATTTAATTCTTGTGTTTGTATATGTATTCATGGCATTAGGCTCTTCATTTACAAAGTACCATTTGTTTTTGTTTTGGGTTTTGTTTGCTGTAGGCTTGAGTAAGACAGGGGCTGCAGTCGATTGTTGAGTATCATATTGTCCTGCAACAAAAACTCTGGTTAGTTGTTCAATTTAGATTGTATTGGAAATGCCTCTATATATTGTGTAATTTAATATGGGAATTTTAGGAAATGTGACAATTTTGTCACAGAGAAACAAAATAGTATGTGAATATTATTTCTGGGAGGAGGGAGTAACTATTAAGAGATAGATAAAAGTCGGAAATTGTCATTACTTCTTGAATATTCTGCGAAGGTTGCTTGCTAATGCTTTGTCATAAGTATTATTAAAGCCCTTGTGGAAGTCCTCATCTCCAATTGGCATATTGAAATGGTTACACAGGCTCACAGTCCTCTGTATTTTCCAAAAGCTTTGTATAAGATAATCTCATCACTTACTCAGTATCATACGAATGTTCTATGATTAGGAGTGTCTTTTATGAGATCTCTCTTATGAGTTACTTTTATGTGGATGGGTGAGTTTCAAATGGATATGAGGTGACTTTAGGATTTATACTAGAGCATTGCTGAACTTGAATAATAACATAAAGAAAAGACCAATATGCAGATATGTTCAGTATAGCGAACCCAAGTGCTTACCTTTCTAAATATGTGGGTGGTCTAGCTTTATTTCTCCACAAAACAACATTTATTACCCTAAAAAAAAGGTAAGCACTGGTTGTGGGAAATGTAGAGAGTTTTCTGACTATAGCCAAGTTATTCAATTTCGTAAACAGTAACAGAAGTAAATGTCTAATGTATTTGATAGCACCGCATTAAGGTTGAATGTGATCATCTAGAGTTGTTCACTGTCAAGTACATCTCATTGGAGTCATATGGACACTTAAAAGTAGAAAATGTGAGTTTCAGGGTTGAGCACGAACTGCAATATGGGGCTGGCAATTTTTGGGAGTCTATAGAATTGTTATGCAATAACTGATGGGAAAATTGCCAAACAGTCATGGAAAATTGCCAAAATTGTGTAACAGTCTTACAAATAAATTGTGGCAACCCTAATTATTATGTTTAACCAACATTGGTGTGAGCTGACTCTTTTGAATCAGAATACTAGAATCAGAATACTAAGTTTTTGCCCTTTGTTAATCTCAATCAGGGAATTTCAATTCCATTGTATATAATGGTGACAGGACCAAAAATTCAAGCTTCATTCTCATTTATACAGAACCTTTTCCAAATAACTTAATGGTTCTGTTTTACTTTGTGGGCTACAGGTACTTTGTGAACCTTCTGAAGTTGTACTGTCATTTGGATAGCTGGCTCTTGAAAACTAAGGTAGTTCCTTTACTTTAAAATTTTATATAGTCAAATACCATTGAGCTACACTTAATAGAATAAGACTGACCATGCATCTCATTACCAAGATGCGATGGCCATTTGTCGATGGGCAGGACCACCTGATCTGTTCATAACATTCACATGTAACCCAAAGTGGCCTGAAATTACAGAATTCTTAGCAAACATACCTGGACAACGACCCGAAGACAGGCCAGATGTCGTGGTCCGCGTCTTCAAAATAAAGCTTGATGAGTTGATATGTGATCTAACAACAAAAGAACATTTTGGGAGAACAATAGCAGGTACATATTATTTCCTCCAAAGAAGTTAAATAACAACATGCATTAATCACTAACAAATCCTCTTTCTCTTTGCAGTAATATATACCATTGAATTTCAGAAACGAGGCTTGCCGCACGCTCATATTCTGCTGTTTTTACATCCAGATGACAAGCCACTAACTCCAGAAGACATAGACAGAATCATTTGTGCAGAGTTACCAGACAAAGAGGTAGACTTAATTGGATATGAAATAGTAGTCCAATCAATGATGCATGGGCCTTGTGGGTCAATGAACGAACGCTCACCTTGCATGGAAGATGGAAAATGCTCAAAACACTACCCAAGAAGTTTCCAGGAAACAACAACTGTGAATGATGAGGGGTATGCACTGTATACAAGACGTAATAATGGGCATACAGCAACAAAGAATGGTCAAGTTCTGGATAACAGGTTTGTAATCCCATACAATATTGATCTGGTGGTGAAATTTCAGGCCCACATAAATGTGGAATGGTGCAACAAAGATAGGTCACTGAAATACTTATTCAAGTATATGAACAAAGGCCCTGACATGGCACTTGCAAGAATTGAACAGGCTCGGGAAGGAAATAATGGCAACGAAGCACAAAACCACCAGGAGCAAGTTATAGATGAGATTCAAAATTATCTAAAATGTAGATATGTGTCAGCCTCTGAAGCATGTTGGAGAATATTCTCATTCATCATCCAATACAAAAACCCCCCTGTACAGAGGCTAACGTTTCATTTGGAGGGTCATCAAGAAGTCATTTTTGAAGACCATGAGCACTTGGACGATGTCCTGGAAAGAGTTGGGGCAAAGAAAACAACATTGACAGAGTGGATGACAGCTAACAGGATGTATCCAGAAGCGCGCGAACTCACATATGCAGACTTCCCAACAGAATGGGTATGGTTAAGCGACGAGAAAAGATGGAAGCCTAGAGAAAACGGGAGCAGCATTGGAAGGATATACTTTGCACACCCTGCCTCCGGGGAGAAGTACTACTTAAGATTGCTTCTGAATATTGTCAAAGGTGCCACATGCTTCGCAGACATCCGGACGGTGAATGGAATCATACATCCTACATACAAGGCAGCATGTCATGCCCTTGGGCCTCTTGATGGGGACAATGAATGGCACGAGGGATTAGTTGAAGCAGCCACATGGTCTAACGGCCCACAATTGCGGGAACTCTTTGTTACAATGCTCTTATTCTGTGAAGTGTCAGACCCAAAAGAGTTGTGGGAAAAGCATTGGACAGACTTATCGGATGACATTGTTTACCGACAACGTCAAAGACTGGGAATTGCAGACCTAAGTCTAGCAGAAGATCAGATTCAGAACTACACCCTCTATGAGATTGAACAACTACTAAACAGAGACAATAGAAGCCTCAAAGACTACCACGGCATCCCATTACCAGATGCAGCCCTACTTCAAGAAGCAGGAAATAGGATGCTACTGGAAGAGCATGACTACGACACAGAATCATTGGCTAGCGATGCTCGCGATTTAGAACAGGACCTTAATGATGACCAAAGACATGTTTATGACAACATCCTTCAAGCAGTGTACGAGAGTAGAGGTCAACTATTCTTTGTCTATGGTAGTGGTGGCACAGGGAAGACATATCTTTGGAGAGCATTAATATCCAAGCTTCGCTCCGAAGAACAAATAGTACTTGCAGTGGCATCATCAGGAATAGCAGCTTTACTACTCCCTTCTGGCCGTACTGCCCATTCCAGGTTCAAAATCCCACTGGTGTTAAGTGAAAATTCGTGCTGCAACATTGACCAAGGCTCTGACCTCGCAGAACTAATCCGACGAACAAAGCTCATAATATGGGATGAAGCTCCCATGGTACATAGGCATGGCTTTGAAGCACTTGACCGAACTTTTCGAGATGTAATGCAGCTTCATGACCAATCGTCAAAGGACAAAGTTTTTGGAGGCAAGGTAGTAGTCTTAGGAGGGGATTTTCGGCAAATACTACCTGTTGTTCCAAAAGGAGGACGAGTAGAAATTGTAGATGCATCTGTGAGCAAATCCAAGACCATATGGCCAGAGTGCATTGTCCACACACTAAGGACAAATATGCGAATAAAGCGGTCAAACCTAGACCAAGTCGATATAGAGCGATCAGAATTCAGCAAATGGGTTCTAGATATGGGAAACGGGCATATTCCAGCAACAACAAAAGAAGGCGAGGATGAACCGACATGGATAGAAATACCCGAGGACTTACTTATACATGGAGATGATCCTATTGCTGCATTGGTGGAAGAGGTGTACCCAGAAATTTTACACAGGCACATGGACCCAAAGTACCTCCAACAACGGGCCATACTTGCTCCAAAAAATGAAACAGTTGACAAGATCAATGGATACATACTCCAAATGATCCCAGGAGAGGAAATAACCTACAAGAGCGCAGACAGAATCTGCCCAGCAACAACAGGTGGGAGAAATGTGCAATCACTGTACCCTACTGAATTCCTCAACAGCCTACAATTTCCAGGTGTGCCCAATCATGAAATACAACTCAAAGTAGGGTGTCCTGTAATATTGTTGAGGAACATCAACCAAAGAGAGGGACTATGTAATGGGACACGCCTTATTGTCACCAGATTGAACCATAGAATCATTGAAGCACAAGTTGTCACTGGAATAAATGCGGGGGACATGGTCAGCATTCCACGAGTAGAAATGTCACAATCAGATTCAAAATGGCCATTCATCTTAAAGCGCCGGCAGTTCCCAATCAAAGTTTGCTTCGCAATGACAATCAATAAGAGTCAAGGACAAACATTCGACCATGTGGGAATATACTTGCCAGAACCAGTATTCAGCCATGGCCAACTATATGTTGCTGTATCCAGAGTCACTACACGGAGTGGACTCAAAATCTGCATCCCAAGAACAAGCACCGATGATCAGCAAACTGGAAAAACAAAAAATGTGGTCTACAAAGAAATATTCAATGATCTATAATCTGTTCAAGACATTGAAACTTCATTAAAAACAAGGCTCTGTTCAGAATGTTTGTTTTTACCTGTTTCTTAGTTTAGAAAAACTCCCTGATTTAGCATAAAAAAATAAGACTGCCAACTTACTAAATCATCACAGAAATGCATCATTGTCTACATTGCATCATTTGAATCATTGTCTCATTAACAGCTTCATTCCTTACATTATTGATAGAACTTTGGTTGTGAACTTCCGTGCATAACTAACTGATTATGAAATTTGTTCCAGGATCTAAGACTTTGAAAAATGGCAACAAATCAAAACATTGCTGACCTCAGGCCCACTTTGAGGGGAGGACCCTTGCTGGCACGAGTTATAAGAACATGGGATGTGGTATACAACTCGAGCGAACAACCAACCGCTTTTGATTTCCTTCTGTTAGACAAACAAGTAAGCTAAACTAACATCTATATCCTTTACACCTCTGCTTAACAAACTGCCTAATAATAAATTTGGAAAGTAACACCAAAATTAAAATACCAAATGCAGGGAGGGCTCATTCAAGCCACTATGAGGAAGGATTTGATGAAAACTTACAAGGATCAAATTGTGGAAGGAAATATACACACAATTAACAACTTTGAAGTGGCTAGAAACAACAAGCTTCATTGCCCGGTAAAAAATGACATGCTTATCAGATTCACCCCTTTTACAACTGTTTTTCAAGAACAAGAAAATGCAGCAACAATCCCGATGAACAACTTCCAGATACATCCATTAGATCGTTTGCAAGAGAGGAACAACAAAAGTGACTACGCCATAGGTACGTAAACAACAACTACTGCCAAATCATTAATATACCTCCTCAAATATATTACACTAATACATGTTCTATTTACGAACATGGCCATAAATTGTAGATGTAGTTGGCTTGCTAATTGGAGTTGAGGAGAAAACCTGGGTCAATGTTGGATTACAAAGAACCCCAATACGAAGGATTCAAATTGAAGATCAATGGTAAAATAGAAATTTAATGTCAACACACACAATACATATACAGATCCTGACAAAAACTTATTACCACTATATATGCAGCAACACCAAGGTTGTGGTTACTTTGTGGGGAGCAAAAGCTGACTTGATAGACACTCACATAACACAGGATTAAGACAACTTCAAAGTACTACTCATCACCTCAACAAAAGTGAGTATGTATCAAGGTAAGACCAACACCTAATACATAACTCCATAAAAATACACAAACTAAACAAAATGACCAATTGTTGGGCCAAGTACTTCTGCCGTGTATATAAAATACTGGTGTGTCACTCTCCTCTATGAGATGCTAACATTATTCTAAACATTGCAACTTGCAGGAAACTATCAGTTGAACTCTACAAATGCAACGCAGATACACATCAACCTGCCAATTCCAGAAATAGAAGGTTTCAAGCAAGGGTAACAAATTCATATAAACCCATATTCATAACCCAAGTTTATAACTGAAACATAATCACAAACTAACACATTCTACCAACAGGCCTGAACCGAGAACACCTATTAAACAACTGGAGGCCAAACCACACGAGACACTAGAACAAGCCATGTTCAAGAACAGAAAAAAGATACAAGATATTCTGCAAATGGATCCACAAACAAAGGTAAGATCCTAACTTCCCCCATACATCTGCACCTAGCGGAAATATTTAACCTTGAATCCAATTGCAAAAAAAAAAAAAAAAAAACGATACCAACAGTTAATTAAAACCTAAGTTATCAATTTAACTGAAGGGCTCAATGCTAAATCCACTAATCCAAGTATGAGGGTACCCTAATAGAACCTAATTTATTGTAAATATTGAAATTTTTAACAAAAATCTTAGAACCTCTTTTCTTCTTGGACCCTAGCTAATGTCTATTAAAATTTGAAAAGGATCAATTATTTATTTTAACATCTATTCCAGCAAATGATTAGAAGTTATTTTAATTCTCCAACAGAAAATATCACATGAGTACTGCTTTTCTTATGTATGAATCACAAACAATGATAAAAGGCAAATGTGTAAAAATCTAAATTGTGCATTATTTAGAAAACATAAGAAGTATATGTGATTGTTATTAACCTGAAACATAGACTAATGCAGAAAGTGAATCTCAATGCTCATTGGATAACATATATAAATACTATACAGGACATGTTCACCATCAGTGCCACAATCATGAGCATCCACCTTGACAAAAAGTGGCATTACAACTCTTGTGACGCATGTAAGAAAAAGATAGATGAAACATTCTACTGTACCAATTGCGAGGTGGTGGTCAAATACCCAAAAACAAGGTAAATAACTTTCTCACGCTATATCACAAGACAATGAAAAACTACTAGATTTATAACCCAGTAAGTTGCAGGTATCTTTTGACGGTTGATATAGATGATGGAACTGCATGTATCCCAATGGCATTGTTCGATAAGGAGGCTGAAATAGTCGTCGGAAGTCCGATACACAAACTTCTTGAACTACAGAAAAATGTATGACAATTGCAAAAACACAAGTATAAATAAGCTCTTACGAAAAAATACAAAGACTAACAAATACAAACAACAATACATTGTAGGACAATGGCAAAGATAACGTGTTAGATCGCCTACAACATTGTGTTGGGAAACAATTTGCATTTAAGGTGAAGCAGAGTACAAGAAGTGAAACAACAGAGCTCATCTGCCAAAAGACGTTCCACATAGATTACCAATTAGAAAAGTCTTACAAAGAACTACAAGGTGCAGAAGTGGTGGGTATACATAAACACAATACAACTTAGACTTTCTTAACTAATTACATAATCAAACCTATATAACAAAATGTCCTAATTGCAGGAACAAAATGTAGCAAAAAAGCAACTCATGGATAAAGCCTCAGACACTATTCAAGTAGAAACATCACTCTTGGATAATGCCACAGGATCGAAGCCTGAAGTGGAAAGTGACCTGCTAGAAAAAAGGCTACTCCTGGATAAAGCCTCAGACACAACTACTGGAGTAGAAACACCACTCTTGGATAACGCCACAGGAACGAACACTGAAGTGGCAAGGCACCTGCTGGATAACGCCTCAAAAAAGGACACTAGAGTGGAAAGGACTGCAAGGAAGAGAAACAGAAATGAAATGTAAGTACAATGTTCAACAACAAAATAAACAGAATATAAACAACAAAAACACAAAATGAAACAACTGTACGTACTAATCGATATCTTTATTGCAGGGAGACAGACAAAGAAACAACTACAACCGTCAACCGTGAAAACTAAAACAAGCATGGGTAAACGAAGACACAACCATGCCAAGTGGAGACACGGCCACATTAAGTTATGCACCAAATAAGAGGAATACCCTCAATAATTCCAACAAATACAATAATAGTTTACTTTATCATGTTTAAGATACAATTTAGAATTCGAGTAAAGATTCGACCAAAATTCAAAAGACAATTGTACGTCTCCAGGGAATTTCACTTTATAGACAAGTTTTACATTTTCGTTTATTAACCATCGTCCAATATATAACTCATTGTACATAATAAGAGTTATTGAGTACATTATAATTTTTAGTCAACTCATCACACCAACAACATTAGAAATATTCAATGAAAACACCATTTGAAACCTACTAACAGTAGAAACCCGGGGCATCGCCCGGGCTACACACTAGTTAGTTTATAAATTATGACAATAATAGATATCATGTAATAATAATTTGCTAAATATTTGCTTGTAATAATTTAGTCAAATCAATACATTAATAATGGAAAATATATTCACTCGACATGTTGGTCAAATTAGCATATTATACATATATAATATGCATTTTAGATAAATACATTTAAATGAGTATGTTCAAAATTTTATAAATTATGCAGTGGTTTAGGGATATTCAGTTAAATATTTTGTAAAAATATTATCATAATCCATGCATGCATGGAATCTATTTTTTCCTAATTTTAACCTCAAATTCTCAAAACTCCAAAAATTGCAATTCATATGGAACGGATATTGGGAAGTTGGGAAATATTATCCACAAATGAAATAAGAAAATACCTGGAAGGTTTAACAATGCCACTAACATCTTGGAGTATCTTGATGGTCCTTTTATTTGATGGGGTTAATCGTATCAACCCAAGAATCATCTGTCAGTGTCAAAAACAATTAAAATGTCTTAACTCCACCTTTCGGGCCAATGCTTTATCGAAAATCGTCGTATATTTATTTGTTTATTTTCTTGGGTGTAAATGAGGTACAAAGACAATAATAAAATTATAAATAGTGGAGGGAATTCGAACCTGCAATATATCGTACATAAACCGTCAATTTTAATCACTAGATCAATACCTCATCGATAAAATAGTGGTATACTTATAATATGGAATTAGGATAATGTGACGATGATTACCTCTAGTATATTCATTGAGGAATTTAGCAAGTTGGGCAAGGCTCTGCTTCCTACATGTACTGCTCCTTCCACTGACAGATGCTCATATCTCAATTCAATATTTGGAATTTTAATTGCTACCCTATTATGCCACCCAAGAAAAAAAAATATTAGACGTGTTAGAATGTGACAAAGTGAAATGGGAAAAATATTTAGATTCAGAGGGAGTATTTTCTTATACACATGATGCGCGCGTAATTTTATAATGACATTAAAATAATTAATATTTCTTATCGATTTCATACATTTTATCGTTTTTAGGGGGTAAAAAAATATGGTTTAATTTCTTTAGATGGTAAAAATAATTTGGACATATTATATTTTACCACCTAAAAAAACTAAAACTTGTACGAAGTATTTTACCACCTGAAAAAGAATTAAAATTTGTTTTTTTACTACCTGAAAACCAAAAAGTAGATGAAACATTTATGTGCGGTTACCTAATTCAATTTCTCTCCAATTTTTTACACTCCATTTGTAAATTTCTTTAACCCTTTCACCCTTCTCTCTTTATTTTCATTAAATTTTGTTAAATTTATGAAGGCAAATTTGCTAAAAGGGACCTTTCATAACCCAAATTTTGTGAGAAAATGACCTTATATATTTTTTGTGTGAAATCACACCTTAATGTAATTTTTTTTTGCGAAAGAAAACCTAAGAAAAGTTTCCGGCATTGAATGAGTTTATTAGGCCATTGACTTGCACGTGAGCAGCACTTATTACTTTATTTTGCTACAATTTCAACAAAACGCATTGTTAAAGTGATGTTTATTGTGGTAGTGCGCGATTTTGATATATTGTGTCGTGTTTAAGGGAAGTTGTTTCGTTTCCACTAAACATGCTCGTTTTTACAAGGTAACATGTAAAATGAAGCCACACGTGTTGCTCACGTGCAGGTCAATGGCCAGAAAAGCTCAGTCAATGTCGGAAACTTTCTTTTGGATGTCGTTCGCAAAAAAAATTATATTAAGGTGTGATTTTACCAAAAAAAATTATATAAGGTTCTTTCTTGCAAAATTTAGACTATAAAATGTCTTTTTTGGCAAATTTGCATTTTATAAATTAATAGTGGTGAAAATTTTTATGAATTCATGGAAGATAAAAAAGCGGGGGAAGATAAGAGAATTAAATACATGAAATAGTGGAAGAAAATAACATATAAGGTATATTACCGTTATTGTGGCCCCACATAACATTTTCATCTACGTTCCTATTTTTTAGGTGGTAAAAAACAAGTTTTAAAAGAAATTAAGGTGGTAGAATACAAGTTTTAGTTTTTAAGTGGTAAAAAACAATCTCTCGATTTTTTAAGTGCTAATAAACAATTTATCCATACAATTTTTCGATTTTTATATAGTTGATAAAAAATAATCTATCCATAATAAATTACAAAGTACGGAGTAACAAAATTAGACTTCAATTCGTGCACATTAACAAAACGAGTGCACCATATATAAAAGAATTTGTGGATCTCATATTTCGATATAGAGGGATTATGTACAATGATCCACTATAATTCCACTGCTCTCTTTTAATTCATTTTACTTGACACGTTTCTTTCATCACATTTATTGATACACAATTTTAACTATTAACATTTAACTTCTATATTACTACTCTGCTGTTTAGTTATCATAAAAATTAGCAATAATGGATCTGAAAATAATGGAAAGCAAACCAATAACCTCAAAAAATAGCCCTAACTATACGTTACACCAAGTTAAATATATCGATCAACATGCTTTATATTTTTTCCTATACGTTGTACATTCTATTACGTATCTATCTATCTATCTATACTAATATATTAAAAGGCGTTTTGAAAAATGTCTATGTGTCACATAGTACTTTTCCCTTTGCGCCACATCATTCATTCACCAAGTGGTATGTCATGTCATGGATAACCAAAAATCAATACAACGAGGTTCGAACTCTAGACCTCATGTCTGAATGATAATTCTCATTACCATCTTAACCAACCACCAATTGTGGTTTATTTCTTCACATTAATTTATAAATAAATGTTAACATGAAGTCTAAACCAACTAAATTTTTATTTTCTATGGAATATTTTGAAAAAAATAAAAATAAATAATTAGGACAACTATGAAGAAACATGATGTCATTAATCTCATAAGCATCAACTATAGAAATACCTTGCATGACTGCTTATATCTAATTTGGTGTTATTAATTTGAAGCACTTAGTTCCACTAGAAAACAAATTATACAATTGTAAGATGATCTAATTGAAAACATTACTTGGCATGATAAATGACGTAGTGTGTCTGTGTAGTTGACAAACTTAATTGATGTTTTTCACTTTAAGATATACATGCATTTCGTCAAATAATGAGCTCAAGAAAAAATCTAAAATTTTAACTATTCAATGTAGCGATCGGGGCATCGCCCGGGTCCAGTACAGTAGTACACCTTAAGTCCTTAAGGTTCTAGGGAGCGATACTACTATATTCCTATAATAACACACCATATAAGATACCTTTGTTTCATAAAGATCTTTACGGTTACTATTTGCATAAAATATTAAGACAAAAATGAAAATTGGTTGAATATAATTAAATATGGATAAACTAAGAGAAAACCATAAAAAAGTGGGTGGCTGGGTGTAAGAAAAAATAAATAAAATAAGATAAAGTGCGTGCAAAAATTGTAAATGTGGTGGGTAAAAGAGGTAAAATAGTACGGAATACTTCATATTTTTATGTCCAAAAATAGCATAAAGCACTATATAAAAAATATTATGAAACGGACTAAAATGAAAAGTGTAAATATCATTTTAAAACGGAGGTAGTACGTACAGACCAAAATGGCAAATGGATCGAGAGACGAGCTGGTATAATTGTATAAGTAAAACTTTTCAAAACTTACCGATGAATCCTGTCCCTGAGTTTTGTGAGAAAATTTTCAAAATCTTCCTCAACAAATTTGAGTACAGATTCAACCAAAACCTTCTTCTGTTGTTTCCCCAACTTTTGAAGATCAATCTCTGTAACATTAACTTTGCCATCATCAACCACTTGCCTCAACAACCCTTTTCTTATACTTTTATAAATTGGCAGCCGCTGTAAAGCAGCCCACCTCTGCTCCTCCTCCTCAGCCTCTGCCGCCTCCGTCGCCTCCTTCTCCACCACACGGTTGTTCGTCGTCGTACTCATGTTAATTAGCATGCAACCTTGAAAATAATTAAGATTACTAGAATGATGAGTTCGAG
Source organism: Spinacia oleracea (assembly GCF_020520425.1). Classification (NCBI taxonomy): domain Eukaryota; kingdom Viridiplantae; phylum Streptophyta; class Magnoliopsida; order Caryophyllales; family Amaranthaceae; genus Spinacia; species Spinacia oleracea. The sequence continues at coordinate 132,930,281 of NC_079487.1, forward strand.
TATAATTTTTAGGTGAGACCGTCTCATGCATGTACGGGAAAATTTGCAAAACCCTACCTCAATGACAACCAAACCAACAAATGAACCACCAATATGGCAATAATACGGATAATCACACCTTAAAAAAAAAACATAAGACTCCTGGCCAGGCTACTCTCATGTACGTAGTAATATTTTTTGTTAGACGAAATGACTAATCCATGCAAATTAATTTTTTTTTTTATTATTAATTTTTGACAAAAACAAATTTTTGATGGGATAATCTAAAGGAGATTTTGATAGTGAGCGATGTGCGATAGTGAATAGAAGTGGCAAATTTGTTTCAGCCTCTATCAAAAGTTTGGACCCGTATTTATTTATAGAACTTAGAATAAGGCCTACTACCTGTTTAATACTCCGTAATGATCTTTATATTTGTATAAATATTAACACAGAAAGAGAGAGTATGTGTAAAAAGATGGATGAACATAATAAAATATGGATAAAGTGAGAGAGATGAGTAAAATTTAGATTTGTGTAAGAAAAAATAAATAAACTAAGAGAAATAGTGAAAAATCATAAATGTTGTGGAATAAGAGAGGTAAAATGATACATTTTCATGTCCAAAAATAGTATAAAATACAGTGTAAAGAATATTATAAAACAAACTAATACGAAAAGTGTAAAGATCATTTTGAAATGGAGGTACTACTTTATTATTTCGCAACAGGGATGTCAAAAGACCGAATACCACATCCATCCGTTTATCAATCCGCTTTATGGAGAATAATATCATGTTTGATATGGCGACTGATATCTTTCACTTTGTTAAAGATACTAGAATGTCATCTTTGACTACGTATATTTGTAAAGCAATCCACTTGCTTATAATTACTGTTCTTTGGTGCATAGTTGCATTTAATTTGATTATGTAAGAATAATTGCAGCCAAGTTGGTTTTATAAATATCAATGGAAGAGCATAACTATCATTAGACGAACCGTTAAACGTCACCAACACAAAAACTTTGGAACAAAAGTGCAAATTATCATGACTTAAGAATATAGGTTTCTGATTATTAATTGTTTCAACACTATATGTCTATATGCTCTAAGACTATTATATTAGCGTATCCTTCCCGATGGGACTTTTTAATGTAAGGTATGTTCAACCATCCTTAAAAAAACATAAGTATTCGTACGATAATTTATAGAGAATTTACTTTTGGTTACGGAGTATTAAGAAAGCATAATTTAGTCATCGATCAACCAATATTGCATATTTCTTTTGTTTAGATGTTAGGAATAGTACGAGATAACAATTTAGACAAAACACACACAATATAAATAGCGTGGTATACTCACGTCCCATCTTGTATTATTAATCAAAACCGTTATTAACAATATAATCAATCAACCTCACATGTGTTTCTCTCAAACTATATGCTCAAGCTCAGGATCTCAAGCATGTCAATCATAATGGTATATAAATCCCTATTTATATATCCCAACTTCCTAACCCTAGTCCTAGTATTAGGAAACGCAATATTACGTACTAGAATATTACAATTTAGAAAAAAAAACCAATATACTAACAAATCTATCCCTAAAATACAACTTGTAAAATAGGAATACAATAACGTAATATATCTCCTAAATAAATATCTAGTAATATACCATAACTGAAATTCATTGCCATGTTGGGTTTAATATTAACATTAGAAATAACTAGTATTGAAGCATGTGCGATGCACGAGTTTGTCAATTTTCATACATATTTGTCTTATTATATCTTCGTATATAAATAGGTGTTTTATAAATTATACCTATAATAGAAAGTTAAAATATGTCACTTTTCAAGTTGGAGTACGTATAAATGTGTTCTAGCTTAATATTTAAAATATTTATGCATAAATCATTACATATGCTTTGTATAAGTATAGACTCCATCTGTCTCAACAAAGTCATTACATATACTTTGTATAACTTGAAAAATTATTGGTTTAGTGCAAATAGAACTCTATTATATACTTAATAATAATTATCATAATTCAAATTTATGATAGGAAAAATTGCTTTTAATAATCCAACCTTTCGACCATTTTCTGTTAATAATCCAACCTATGGATTATTATCTAATAATCCAATCTTTATACTCTGTCATCTCTTATTGCACCAAATGACCGCTTACCTGCTAACAGGGTCACTTTCACAAAAAAATAAATTAAACTTTAATTGTTTTTATTTAACTACCTTAAAAAATACTCCTCTCTTCTCCCCCATATGAGCAATTTCACCACCTCTGACACCCATCAATAACCAACGAAAACCACCACCGTCGTCCGCATCAACAATCACTTGAGTTCTTTGAATTTTCGTCGTCCATGCCTGCACTTTCTTCCTCTCGTCGTTGCTGCTTCAACCATTGCAGTCCCTTCTCCTTTCTTTCTAACCACCACCCATGACTCTATCCCCACGCTGCCAGACACTTTGTCCATGGGTAATGATGAAAAAGATGTGATTTTTTTTGAAGTTTTTTGGTGGTCAATTGATTGCATGTTTTAGATGAATTTATGTACTTTAAAAAAAAATTAGTTTGCATCTGAGTTGTTGTGATTTTCTAATGATGAAAAAAGATGAGAACTTTTTGTTAAATATGATCGGAATCGGTAGTTTGATAAGATTTCACAATTATGACATTTCTAGGCATATTTTGGTTAAATTATTCATCAAAAAGTTTAATTTGTGAGTCTGGATCTGAATTATTTGGTCAGAGGTTCATGAATTTCCCAATGTCAAGAGGAATCACATTTGGGTTGAATCAAAAATTTCGATACGCAAAAAGAAAAAAAAACCCGCCCAGGAGCCAACGAGTTATGTGTTTCAGGCGCATGCGGCGGTGGGGTCAAGAACCGGCTGCGGCAAGTTGAGGCTTTGAAGTTGGTGGCGGTATTTTTACGGTAGCTGGATAGTTTCATGGTGTTAGGGAAAAGAGAGAAAAAGAAAAGAAAAGAGAAAAGAAAGGGAAAAACAAACAAAATTAATAAATTATAATGGACTAATGGCAGCATGCCACGTGGGCATATGACCTGCTTTACCGGATATTTTACCTGATGGGTGCAATAAAAGAAGATGGGGTATAAAAGTTAGTTTATTAAATAATAATCGATAGGTTGGATTATTAACGGAAAATCGTCGAAAGGTTGGATTATTTAAAGTAATTATTCCTTTATGATATGAATTGATCCAAATATCAACGGTTTAAGTAGGAAATACCAGCTTTAAAACCTATTATACATATATTATGTTAGTTTAAGTAGGACATACCAGTGTGTTATGCGTATGTTACGCGTTAAATTAATCGTATATTATGTTATTGTATAGAATGAAACCTATAAACTATCAATTTGACTATTCTATCTGTTTTTCTTCTTTGACTATTCTATCCAATTCCCACGTGAAAATTATAGCTAACGATTACAATTTTTTCTTTTTTAAAATAAAAACTTTAAGATAACTCCCTATCGTTATCTTGTTCAACCCCAACTATAGTGTTTTTTTAAAATTAAAATAATTTTAAAAATCTACCCCTCAAGTAACTCTTTTTTCCAATTCTATCTTATTTTTTAAAAAAAAGGGGATAATTATATTTTTTTACTTATAATCTTTTACTTAGTATGGAAATTTAAGCGATTGTTGTTAGGCTGCATTAGACGATTGTTATTAATGGTGGCTTATGCTTTGAAAGGCTTTGTGTTCAAGCCTAGAGTGAAGTTATCTTTTGAATTTTTGTCGGCTGATTGGTCTACTAATGACTTCAGCTATTTTGAGGTTAATCTAAAGCTTTGTAGCTTAGTAGAAATTATGGAAATCCACAACTTTTAATTAAATCCATAACATTGTTTTACAGGCAAAGATTGTGCCTTTCTGTTGAAAATTTGGGCAGAAAACAGATTTAAAGCGATACATAAAAAGTCAAGGGAATCAATTTTACAAGTTTAGTGTAAGTTGAAACTTCAGAGAATTCGTATGCTTGAAATTAGGCAAAACTAACATCCCAGGGTTGCAGCCGAATCAACCCCTTAATTCCTTTAGACACTATGTTACTCTAAACACAGCAGACAATTTGACAAGAAATCTTGTTTATAAATTAAGAATTCGCCTCGAAATTAATACAAATGGTAATACAACTTAATACACATCTTATAACAAGATTAATTACAACATTGGATACATCGCATATCTAAATAAAACAAAGATCAATCACATGAAAAACCAATTCGACAAACTACCCCCAAATATCAAAATCAACCCAAAAGATTTGAACGTTGGCAATAAATCAAAGAAAAGCATCTATACATTCATCTTTTGATTGATTAAACAATAAAAAGTTAATACCTTGGAAAAGTCTGGGAAAGGGGAAACCCATAGAAAATGATTGGGGGATGGGGGATCCTGGGAAGGAATTCCATTCCAAAACCCTCAAAAAATACAAAAATAGTTTTGCAAGCTAAAAGTGATAAGCTTATATGTATATATATACAAAAATGTACTCCATCCGTTTCTTTTTGTTCTTTACGTTTTCTTTTTTTGGATGTTTCAAAATGTTCTTTACATTTCCTTTTATATTATTACATAAATGCTTTAATATTCTATCAAAATATGTGTCAAATGATTATTTTAACCAATTAAATTCATTGGGTCATTTAATCTCTCACACTTTTCTATTGGGACATTAAATTTTTCTCATTTTCCCAATATTAAAATTTTGATAAGAGTGAAAACATTATAAATAAACGTAATTTTTCTTGTTTAAAAAAATAGAGGAATATCAATGCTCTAAAAGTGCTATAAAGAAGGATGACATTATGCTGGGTAAAAGGAAGAGAGGCCGATAAGTGATTTTTGTGAGATGGATGAGCCCTCGGTCTGGCTGGGTTCGCTTGAATACAGACGGAGCCTCAAAAGGTAATCCTAGAAAGGCTGGATGTGGTGGTATTATTAGAGGACATAAAGGGGAAACTCATGAAGTCACTAGTGGAAAAACAGTCATTTACATCGGTCATTTAAGTCCATCGGTGCGACGCAACTGGCCGCGGCGCAAATGAAAAAGTCATTTGCGTCGCACTTTTGGGCGACGCAAATAAGGGTCATTTGCGTCGCAGTTTAACTAAATCGCGACGCAAATGACCTTTTTTTTATCGGGTGATGATAAAGGTCGCAAGTTGCGACAATATTTAGTTGTCGCAATCTTACGTGTCGCAGTTTAATTGGTACATATAGGCGACACGTAGGCTGTGAGTCATAATAATATTTTTACTATCAATGCAATATTTTTACTATGAAAATATGTAAATAAGGTAGTCGATATAAATAAGGAAATAAATTAGAATATTAAGATTTTTCTAGCTTTTTTTGAAACATTTAAAGTAGGATATATAAATTAAATATTTTAGTTTTCAATTTAAATCATGACACATAAGCATGCCATGTCATCATTGTGACACGGCTTAAAGGTCGCATGTTGCGACCTTTATCATTTTTGTTTTTTATCATCCCGTAAAAGTCATTTGCGTCGCAGTTTAGTTAACCTGCGGCGTAAAAGTCATTGCACAATGTGGAGTTTTCTCCAGCACTAAAGCAGAAATGTTAGGCGTACTTCGGGGACTTGCAGTTGCTTGGAATGCCGGGCACAAGCAGGTTCAGCTCACTATCGACTCGAATATAGTGGTTCAGTTGCTTGTTGATACAGCTATCCCTAACTCCCCTTACTTTCACATAATCAGAAGGTGCAAGTCTATGATCAACAGAGAAGGTTAGGAAGTAACCGTACACCATAGTTACCATGAAGCGAACCGAGTTGCAGATTGACTTGCGAACTACGGTGTTGGTATGGAGCATAACTTCAAGTTCCTGATTTTGGAGGCGGTCCCTTTGGACCTTCTTGCTATTTTATTGGAGGACTTTGGTGGAATGGCTATAGCTCGGACTGTGCCGACATTAGCAACTTAGTGCTTTGCGTCTGTCTAGACTTAGTTGTTGTTTGTTCTGGCTAGTTTCCTTTTGTTCTTTTAATTTTTGTTTTTATTTTTTTCTAGTTGTATCTTTTATGTTTGTTTAGGGCTTGGTCCCTCTTTCTCACAAAAAAAATAAATACTTCCTCCGATTTTTAGTATTCACATATTATACATTGACAATTATTGGTGATTTATACGTAAGATAAAACATAATAATGTGAGATCTTATTACATTCGTCTTAATGTGTATTTTCAAAATATCGAAGTATCTTTTTATAATTTTTGCTTAAAGAGAATTAAAGATATTAATGATCAAAGTTGTGCATTGGAATGCGTGAAAGTGACAAGTGTTGCGAGTAAAAATGATCGGAGGAAATAATAATTAGCACCTCCCAATTATCTCTCACATATTATTATGAAAAATTCCACGTGGTTAATGGAGATTTTGTGACACACTAGAAGTCAAAACAAGTCGATCTTACAAAGTTACAATACGTGAATCTTTTAGATGCTCAGCTACTCTAATTGTGGTTTGTTTTGGTTTGTGGCATTGTTAAGAAGGATAAGAAAGAATTGTGTTTTTCATCTGTTTGTGGGCAAGAATTAAAGGATGGAGGAAGTAATATTTTATGAGTCCATCTACTATTTCCCTAAATTATATGTCAGTTAAGCGTGTTAGCTGTCAAAAAAAAGCGTGTTAGTTATTACAAAACGGAAAGAGTATATATAGAGTAATAAACAATTTAATCTATACTAATATATTAAAAGGCGTTGCGAAAAATGTTTATGTGCCACGTAGAACTCTCCTCTTTACGCCACGTCATTCACTCACCAAGGTTATGGGATGTTGTTGACAATTAAAAATCAATAAAATAAGGTTCGAACACAAGACCTCAAGTTTGGAGAATAACTCTCATTACCATCTTAACCAACCTCTAATTGTTGTTTATCAATGCACGTTAATTTATAAATACATGTTAACATGAAGTCTAAAACAACTAAATTTCTATGTTACCTCTTATTTCTTATGGACTATATTGGAATAAAAATAATAATTAAAATATTAGAAAAACCATGAATTAAACAATTAAAACATTAAGAAAATTACTTGGCATTATAGAGGTAATGTACATGTGTAGTTGATGAACTTAATGAATCTTTTCACTTTTATGGTCTACATGTATTTTAGTCAAATATTGAGTTGAAAACAGATTTCGAATTTTAATTATTCAAAGTAGCAACCGGGGCATCGCCCGGGATACACACTAGTTTAGTAATTTAATGGAAAATTTGCCAAATACAACCTAATAAAGTTCTCTATTTGCCAATTACAACCTCAAATTTCTAATTTTGCCAATTACAACCTTAAACTTATATCTCCATTTTAAATTACAACCCGAAATTATTTTCTGCCAAAAATCACCGAAAGATGATGTCATAATGTTATTAAAAAAAAACAATTACATAATTTTTATAAAAAAATTAAATCGATAAATAAGAATTAAAACCAAAAAAAAAAAATCAAAAAAAATATTTTTTATAGATATTATGTACTTCGGATTTTTTTTTTAATAACATTATGACATCATCTTCCGGTGATTTTTGCCGGAAAATGGTTTTGGGTTGTAATTTAAAATAGATGTACAAGTTTAAGGTTGTAATTGGCAAAATTTGAAATTTGAGGTTGTAATTGACAAATAGAGAACTTTATTAGGTTGTATTTGGCAAATTTGCCTAATTTAATAGAAGCAAATAATTTGCACCTCACAATCTCAAACTTCAATTGTCACAACCACAAGTAATAAATGATGAATTCCACGTGGTTAAAGGAGATTTTGTGACACACTGACTGACACTAGAAATCAAAATAAGTCGATCTTACGTGAAAAACCTTTTAGATGCTGCTGCCTGTATTCGACCCACTTCTTTTTGCCGTACTTTAATTTTCCTTTTTCTTTCTCTTTCTCTTTCTCTTTCTCTTTCCCTCTCTCTTCTTCCCGGAATATCAAAAAAAGCCTTTGCAAATGCAAAGGTAGTTTGCGCGTTTGTTGGGGGTGTGTTAGTTTTACTACCTACTCAGTCGCTGCCTCTTTTAACTAAACACCCCAATTCACTCATCTGGTAATTTCTCTCTCCTCCAAATCCTATAACCTCTTTACTATACTGGAAATTTAGCGTTTTCAGATCAGGTACTTCTTAATTTCTATTTTTTTTTTTTGTGATTTCTGGGTTGTTGATTTGTGGTTTAACATGAACTTTTATGATTTTGGGGAGAACCCCAGATTTTTTTCTTGTATATTTGTCTGTTGTATGGCTCAGAATTGGCAATGGTAGTGATGTTGATGTATGTAAATGGAATTTGTTGGTGTCTATTAAATTAATACTACTTGCGTTATTCTTTAACATTATTATATGGTTGTTGTTAGATGTCTATTTTAAAAATTAAAAACCTTAATAAGTGCGGATTATAAATGGTCAAGGGGGTGTATTGGAGAATGCGGGGGTGACCATAAAATAGGAAAGGAGATGTATAATTTTGGAATGATGTTATACTCGGTATGTCTTCTTCATTTCTAATCCTGGGTTGTTTTGGTTTGTGGAATTGTTTAGAAGGATAAGAAAGAATTGTGTTTTTCATCTGTTGTTCATCACTCAGTGAATGACTGTATGTTTGCTAATTCGCAACAGAATTCGAGGAGGGAATAAAATCAGGAAGGAAAAAAGATTTGAAGATCACTAATGATTGTAGTTATAGGAGTGAACAAAGGGGAAACTTCAAAAGTTTGATTACCTTTTCTTGCATTTGGTTGGATAGTGAATGATTCGGAGTTTAGGGGGAGGTACTCAATACTTAGATATGTAAATCCTGTCTATTTATTTGAGTATGAGGTTGATGAATCAGTTTTCCTTTGTGTGTTAGAAGTTTTCGATTTTTGAACACAGTTGAAGGAAAGTGGCATTATAACAGTCTCAAGTTTTCTAACAATTCTGACTATATTGACAAATACTTGTATAGTTGTATGAGATGGTATCATACTATCATGCCATGAGATGGAGAATGTCACCCCAGCTCTAGTAAAGGACACCCTTAACCGTGAACGTCACCCCTGTCTTACCGTACAATTGCTTTAAACAAGAAATCCTCCACAATATTAGCTTGAGATTTTATTACTGTCTCCGGTTCAACTTTCAAGTAATTTGTCGTTTTTAAAACCCAGTGCATTATGTAACTTTAGTATCCTAATGCAAATGTGCGTTACTAGTCACTTTGGATTACAATTGTAGTATTGGCAACTATCAAGTCCTGATTATTTGTTTATTAATGACATGTATTTCGAGACTAGGATTGTATTTTTTGGTTTTACTCTCTGCTTACTATAATTTAACACTTGAACCTATGCCGCATGCTCGTTACAGTAAGTCTGCTGGTTTAGTGGTATGTTCTCTGCAGGAACTTTACTTCATGTTCCAACACAGAAATTTGTATATATTACTACATTAGTATGTACTTTGAATAATTATTTTAGGGAAGGTTGTTTTGCTGGTTAGGATGAAATGTGAACATTATTGTTCCGTCTTATAAAAAAAAATGAAAAGTTGTTTTTCATTCTCATGCAGGCTTGCTGGTAAGAAAACCATGGCTACTGATACAACAGTCCTTAGTTATTGGTTGAATTGGAGGTTTCTTCTTTGTGCGATATATATCTTGGGTGTCATGGTGTTTGGTTGTTTTGTTATATGGAAATATGAAGGCAAAAAGAAATTGGACAACGAGAGGAGAGAACGCGGTATTATACCAGTTGGAGTTTTATACAAGGATGAAGTTTGGAAAACATGCCTGAAAAGCATTCACCCTTCCTTTCTGCTTGCTTTTAGGATATTAGCGTTTGTTCTGATGTTGGGAATTATCATTGGTAATACTATCCATGATGGACCTGGCATCTTTTTCTTCTACACTCAGTAAGTTCTAAGAATTTGTAAGTTTATCATTCTTCTAGCATTCAAAATGAACTAGCTTGGCAATATCTCATTTCCTTGAGAGTGGTTCAAAACTGCAACCAACTTGCTAATATAGTGGAGAAATGAATCATGTACCGTCTGCTGATTGCTCTTTTGATTTTTTATCCTCCTGGTGGTGAATAGGTGGACTTTTACGCTGACCACCACATACTTCGGGGTATGTTCTTCTACTCTAGCAACCACTAATAGCTTTTTCTCCCTGTTAGCAAAGAGAAATCTGGATAAAACATTTCTTATAAACTCTTAAGTTGGAATAATTTACTGCAAATCTATTTCTTCTTCTTTGTTATTTTAATTTTTTAATGTAATTAGCTAAGTGTCTACGCCTTGTCTTTCATTGTAGATTGATCTTCTACAAATGTTTACATATTCTGTGTTGGTTGTTGTTGGCCTTATAGCTTGCATCTGCACTTTCTCTTTATGGATGCTGGCATGCTGGTGGTGGTGTTGATGCAGAGCAAGGATCTTATGTTGCTCCAAAGCTCGAAGGTAGTGCGAACACACCTTTTTTAAAAAGCTTGAATAATCGAGAAGAAGTTTATGTTCACAACATTGCAGGTCGTATGGGTTATCTTCTCCAAATCATGTACCAGGTTAGTCTGTTGCCAATTCACCATCTTGCTGCTTTCTCTCTAGGTGCAATGGCTTCTTACCAAAGAATATAATTTTATTTTCGTATTTCTCTTACAGAAAATTTCTTCTCAACCAAGAATATTGTATCCTAATTTCTCTGCTATTATGCACTATTTAGAAGTAAGATTGCAGACATCCGCATCTTCCCGAAACATGCTTAAAGTCTGGATGGTGGTTGTTTACTGAGTCAATTGTCACATTATACAATAGCCTCTTTTAATATTAGGTTTACATTATGACCTGGTGTATGATGCTCTCTGGGTGAAAAGTATATGTACCTGCTTGTTTTCAGTTTTGTGCTTCCTGAATAAGTTGCAAGGTAAGGAGGTTGTTTCTAACTTTCTTGTTCTTCTATACAATATAAACAGGTAACTGCAGGTGCTGTGCTGCTTACAGATGTTGTATTTTGGCTCGTAATTTACCCATTTCTAACTTCCAAGTATTATAGACTTGCTTTTGTAAGTGCAAAACTTATCAACTCTTCTACTGTAGCTTATTTCATCAGTTTCTGTATCTGCAGCTCTGCATGCTTAGTAACATGTACTTGTGTACCAATTGTTGTATATTGGCATAGAAATCGCATACTGGCACACATGCGTGCCTTAGAAATTATATACAAGTCCAACACTTTTTTAGAGTTGACCAATGTAGATAATAAGTCTAGGGGTCAGCAGACTATATGATCATCTTTCTCCAATTTGAAGTAGCTAGTGAAATACTGCAAAGTAAATTGATTGTTAACGGCAACCCAATAGCTAGTTATGTTGAATTATTTGAAAGAACTATGGAATTTATCCTGCTCAAACTATATTATTGGATATTTGAACCTAAAAGAGGCCAGTTTGCGAAAATGAGAACAAAGTGAGTGAAGTGTTGGAAATAAAATAGGCGTGTTCTTTGAACAGAATTTCAAGACCAATTATCTGATACAATTGTGCACCATGCTTAGATTTTTAATCAAATGCAAAATTACTGAAGACGGATTGATTTCATGAATCTATTCTTAGTTCTCTGATTCCCTGTCTTAATTATATGCAGTTTGATGTTAGCATGCATTCTGTCAACATTCTGATTCTTGGGGACACAATCTTAAATTGCATGGTAAGAATTTAGGAGTATCTTGTTATTGAGCACTTGGTTATTTCTTGGGATATACTAGTCATGTATGATTGGGTTACCTTTTTTTTTTCTTTAATCTTACAGAGATTTCCCGTCTTCCGGATTTCATATTTTATATTGTGGACTGGAGTATTTGTAATATGCCAATGGATAATCCATGCTTGTGTTTCCCTAAGGTAAGTTGTAACCTTTATTTGATGTTCTTTAGAATTTATGCAATATACTAAGGTTTTTATCAGTTTTCCTCCCTAAACGGTTTCTTCATTTGATGCAGTTGGCCGTACCCATTCATGGACTTGTCACCTCCGACTGCTCCGTTATGGTAATTATTCCATCTTTACTAATAATACCCTCTGAAGATCTCACTGATCCGTAAGAATTTAGGCTAATTTGCTCGTGCAGAGATAAGTGAATGCATTTCCCTTATCTGACGACTATCACTTGTATGTAAAGCTTTGATCATACAAGTAAAATGCTTGCAAACATACTGTTTTTGAGTCCTCCGTATTTGCAAGTTGTTATCACTTTGTTGATGGTTGAAAGAACTAGTCAACTAGTAGTGGAAGATCAGCAGCTCAGCATCTGAAGTCTGCATTTTATCCCACTACTCACAAGTTTAAGATTTGCTCGTATGAATGCAATTTTTCCTTTCGTTGGTTTTGTTTGGTTAAATTAATTTTGTTTGAGTCTGAACAAATGTTGAGTGTTTTGAGTATTCACTAAGGCTCTGTTTGGTTTGGTGTAAAACGTTTTAAGTGCAAAATGATTTTCCATGGAAAACATTTTCTAAGGGAAAATACAATTCCAAACTAGTTTTCCTTTGTTTGGTTCCTTAAAATAAAATGGAGAAGATGGTAAAGATTGAGGGGAAGAAGGGAGAGGGAGGTAAAGAGGAAAGGTGGAAAAGTGGTTTCCCTCCCTTTCAAATGGAAAAGGTTTTTCCACCTTTAAGGGATTTATGGAAAATTGTTTTCCATTTCTTGCCAAATCAAACAACGTAAAATGATTGAAAATGGGTTTCCATGAAAACGTTTTACACCTCCAAACAGAGCCTAAATGGCATTGGTTGACGTCGTCTTCATCATTCTTTTGGGGCAGAGCTGATAAATAGTGTTCTTCTGGTGCAGGTATGCGGCAGTGGGCGTGATGCACATCCCATGCTTTGGTGCCTTTGCTCTGATAGTCAAATTAAAGCACCTATGGCTTTCAAGATCGTTTTCAGAATCCTATCAGGGTTTAAGGTGAAAAGAACTCGCTCTCTCAAGAAAATATATATACCGCCTTTACTTTTAGAGAACCGATTACACATTTTTCCTCAAATCAGCCTGTGAGCGTGAGATGGATAGTATCGGAATTTGATTTCTCCATCCTCCACAGGTTATATCATTCATGATAGTGTCATTGATTTATTTTTACTCTCCCTGTAAAGCCAAGTATATTTCGAAACTGGTCATATACTCATATGTATCAGTCCATAATTTTAATGAAGTATCACAGTTCACAATTATGAATGCATCAAGTAGTTTTAATTCCTCTTTTCTGGGCACTTCAGAAGCGCCACTCCTTGGGTCGCGACAGGAGCTTTGTCGAGGTGTTTGATAAGTGAAAGGCGGTATTAGTATTTTCTAGTGTCCAGAAACTGACTTCCAGCAACTGCTGGTTGTTGTAAAAAACTGCAAGTCTAACATGAGATGTATTACTGGTATTAGTATATGGCTGCTGATGAATGACCCAAAAAGTCATAAAATTGACAAGGTAAAATTTAATTTTAGTCATTTTACATATTATTAAAACTTTGTAACTATATTGACAATCACTATGCTTCTAGATTACTGGGACTTGGAGTTCATATATTCTTGTTTACAAGTGGTGCAGTAAAAATTAACTCCAAATGCTTAAAAGTTGTCATTATATAGGTAAAAGTTATCTATTTTTTTAGTGATAATTTTTTCATTTTAATAGAAATATTATTCAAAATTACTAATAATGTATATAATTATTCATTTAATCCTTTAAAATGTTTATCTAACAATTTTTTTAATATTGTACTACGTAAAAGTTAATCAAAACCTATTAAAAATTAGGTAAAAGTTATCTTAGTATACAATAAATTTATTATACATCTTGTAAAGTTGGCCTTTTGCTTGAAGTTTTATAATCTTGGCATAATTTCTAACCAGTTCTCCTTGTCTTTTCTTTAAAATTTTCTACAAATTTTGGCATATTTAGTTTTACCATAAATTTTGTTTGAAAGTAGAGTGATATTATGAATTGCACCGAGTGTAGGATGAAAATTATAATTCTAGTAGAAACCTAGAAGAATGGTAACACGTGTACTGAATGACATTTATACAAACCTGAAAAGATGATCTTCATAGACCATGTTTGGTTAGAGCCATATTTATATTTATAAGCTCTATTATATTCGTCAATCATTGATCACTCGGCTATTTCATTGTCTCTTCAACGTATGATGACAACACAATTATGTAAAACTAGTTGTATATACACTAACATTATCTTAAACAAATTCTAATGATTATGCTAAATGCCAAAAGAAATTACGTATTACTCACTATTTACTAGTAGAAAAACTAGTGTTTCACTGTTTAGAGAGGAGATCTTGTGCACGGGGAAGGTTTGCAATTTGCTCTAGGATGGAATTCTCACACGTTTTCCACGAGGGAGGTCCTTTTTGTTTTTGTTTTTGTTTTTGTTTTAGTTTTGGGTACCATGCGAGCCACGAGTGACTCCATTCATATTTTGGAGGTGTGTGTCAAACCACGTCATACTATGATTTATATTTATTATAGTTCAACATTCTTGGGTAATTTTGTACGACAAATAAATAATGATTAGATGTCCTAATGTTGCTTTAGTTTTTCTAATCTCGATTGTTTTGCGTATGGCAAAATTTAGTATATTTACATACCAAGTAGTTTGAATATTAAGGAACAATCTTATTCATTAATTTAGTTGACCATTGTAACAATGTATAGAGATTGAGGTGGTGGGGTAGTGGTATTATTTCCTACCTCATATCCCTCTAATCTGGAGATCAAATCTCATGAAATTCATTTGAGATTTTTTTTTTGTATTTCCTCCCTCAGATGGGTCCCTTCATCTCTAAAGAAAAGTAATTGTGAAATAAAAATGAAAGTTTTTTTTTTTTTTGAGGGAAAAAAAAAAAAAAAAAAAAAAAAAATTGAAAGTTATTAACATTATACTTCCCTTTTAATAGATTATCACTTAGCATTTTACCATAATTGTTGATGCAAGATGCAAACATATACATAGTGTCTTAGATTACGCGATCTTCGAGAACATTATCATCTTTTTAAGATCGAAGACCTTGATAATACTCGTGTCACAATCTTTATTATTCTATTTTTTTATTACTTTTACTCAATTAATTTAGTTATAATCACAACTGAATATTACTCGTACATTAACGAGCTAAGGTAATTAAATAAAATACTTACTCCCATTAGTGGCAGTATGACATTGAAAATTTTAGAATTTTAGCATACTCATTAGGAACGAGGATATGTATACAATAAGTTTTAGTTTCGAAAATTCAACGTTGGCATTTGTAATTAATAATGTACGGAGTAATTGTTATAATCCCATTTGCGTAATTTAACAGCAATGCAATCACGAAATCTGACCAATACATGAGAAAAGATTTGAGATGAAAACTTGACTGATGTGGCGTATCTGTAACGTTAAGTTGGTCAGCGATCAACTAAACTCAACATTTCTTTAATTACTTCCAATTAAAAAAAAAGTTTAATAAAATCTTACGTGACTCTCTAGTCTCTATACCATCACCAGCCGTCAGATCTCTGAAATCAACGGCCAATTTTGCATCTAATTGCCCTGTTGGGCTGTTGGTCATATTGTTGGTGGAATGGTGGTAGTTACAAACTTACAAAGCACATAGATCTTCCCGCGAATTTCCAATTTTCTATATTTCTATTCAACTCAATAAATACTTCTTCCAATGCTTATTTGCCAATACATATTTTTATCCACTAATATCTATTACTGGTAAAATTATGAAAATTTGACATTTTGTAAAATATTTGTTGAGACGAATCAAACAAACTTCAAATAACTATGTTTTTATTTATATATCATGGACATAAATTAGTAAATTTCCTCAAATTCTAAATAGTTGCAAGATTCTAAACATGAAAAACATTAACAAACAAAGGGAGTATCCTAAAAACAAAATATTGTTATTGAAAGATACGATACTCCGAAATAAGGTAAGATCAAAGATTCTACCTGAACTGAATCCCTCTAGATTTAACCCGACCCCATTTACTGAATAGTGATATCGATGGTTATGAAATATATAGACGATCTAACTAAATTAGTACGGACCACCTATTTAAAAAGTTCAAAAAAAAAAAAAATTAATTTAAAAATACATAACAAATTCGTGTGCCGGCAATTTAGTTAACGTTTAATTTGCTAGATTTTTCTACTTTTAATTCCTTGTAGGTAGCCTCTATTTATATTATTTTCCCATAAAGAAAGTAAAAAATAATAATTTCCCTCAAAGTCGACAAGACACCGTATTATTTTCGCAGCTATAAATAAGCTTCAGTTCTTCAGCCATTGTCTGATACTTCCCATCTTCTACCAGATTAGGCAGATTCACATTCTTGCTCTCCTTCATCTACCTGATTCTACGGTAATAATTTACTCCTGTAATTTCGATTTTCATTTTTCAATTGACATTATGGAATTTGTGTTTAAACGTTTAATTTGAATTGAATTGATTTGATTTGATCTATTGTTGCTTCGATTTGATTTTCGTCGTTTCAAACTTAGGGTTTTAAATTTTTGTTTGTTTGATTTTGGGCGAAATTAGGTTTAACGAAGGGGGGAAAATGGCAAGGAAGAAGATCAGAGAGTACGATTCAAAGAGGTTATTGAAGGAGCATTTTAAGAGAATTTCTGGTTCTGAACTCCCCATTAGATCAGCTCAAGTAAGCCTTTTTTTTCTGGATTGCATTTATTTGATCATATATCATACAAATCAAATCTGTTGTTGAACTACATTGCTATTATATTGAACTACATTGTAATGAAATTGAATTGTCGAACTACCTAATTTTCGTTTTCGTTTTCCGGATGCATGTGATTTGATCATATATTGTACAAATATAATGTGTTGTTGAACTACATTGTTATGATATTGAACTATATTTTCCTGAGTTAGGATTGTTGAACTACCTATTTTTTTGGTTTCGATGAGAAATTTAATAGTGATAAGGTGTTGGGCTGGGTCTCTGGCCGAATGATTTAGCTAGACACTAGTGATTTTCTTTTTGTTCATTTGATCATATGACTTCAGGATCTCGGTTGGTTTATCCATGACTGCAATGCATTGATTATCCTAGAAGAGGGATAATGATATGGATTTTTGGGGGGCATGGGGGTACAAATATGTTTTGCGATTGATTAGGGAAAACCCCAGGTGATCCTTTTTACATGTCCATATTTTTGGTTTTTTAGAGTAGTGGAAGGCTGGTTTGCGTACTATAGCTACATTAAGGTTTGAGGAAGAAGTTTAGGGTAATATTTTTTGATGTGTATTTGACTTTGTGGTAGATGTAATGAATAGAAAACATAAGTCTTCAATCAACAATTTTATTCCGGTGCACTTAATGAGATACCTGCCTTCTTAAATTAGATAGCAAATGGCGGTTCGACTATGTAAACCTTCAATATCCGGTGTTAACTTCATAAATCCACCATTTACCAGTAGAACTGTTGAACTCTACCTTCGACTTTGCCCTTAAACCTACATGTTTTAGAGCACAATGTAAGAGTTTTTTTTTGGGTCAGATTCTATTCCCTTTTCTTGCTGGAAATGACTTTGATTTGTTGCCTTCAATGTTTTCTACTTTGATTTGTTTCTTTTCCTCTGGATATGCAAATAATTTGATCTTTCTGTACATTTCATCAACTAAGAATATTTACCGTATGTTGGATTTATTTCTTGTTGTACAACCTGATTCGTGATACTTAATCTTCAATTTGGCATGCGTTTCTTTAAGCCACTGATGCTATTGTTTTTTCTTCTTGAATATTAAGTGAGTTGTCTTTCCTTCAATTAACCAGATTACAGAGTCAACCGATCTGAATGAACTTGTTGTAAATGAGCCGTGGCTCTCATCTGAAAAGTTGGTTGTGAAGCCCGACATGTTGTTTGGGAAGCGTGGCAAGAGTGGTCTAGTTGCCCTGAATTTGGACTTTGCCCAGGTTACTGCTTTTGTAAAAGAGCGTCTTGGCAAAGAGGTACATTGAATTGATCCTCACAGTATTGATTGCTACTTTTGTAAGCAAAAGTTGCTTAATTGTTAGTAGTTACTGATTGTTCAAACTATAAATCGTGTTGGTTTACGCTACAATAACAGGTGGAGATGGGTGGATGTAAAGGACCTATTACAACTTTCATTGTGGAGCCTTTCATTCCACACAATGAAGAGTTCTATCTCAACATTGTCTCAGAAAGACTGGGAAACAGTATAAGCTTCTCAGAGTGTGGTGGAATTGAGATAGAAGAGAACTGGGATAAGGTACTTCTGACCCTTAGAACTGGAATTAACCCAGATGCCCAATTCATATTGTATCGTTGAATTATCCTTACTACGCACATTTATCAGCCAGTCATTAGATTGTTTCTTCTCTGTCCAGGTCAAAACAATATATGTTCCCACTGGAGTTTCTTTTACTTCTGAAGTCTGTGCTCCTCTGGTCGCTACTTTACCTTTGGAGGTACTCCCATTTCCTAGTTGGGCACTTATATAATTGTATTGTTTGTGTTTTACTGCCGAGTGAAGTTCACTTTTTCAAGGGAAATCATATGTTGATGCTATTACCTTCTTGTGTAACTTATATTTGTATCACTGACGATTCTTCTCCATTTTTAGGTCAAAGGTGTTATCGAAGAGTTCATCAAAGTCATCTTCGCTCTGTTTTTAGGTATCTGGACTTATTCTTTCACAGTAGCTTTAATCTCAAACAACCACACTGATGTCAGAAACTAAGATGTTCGTTAGAGGTTTGAGGGAAAACAATGAGTGACAATCCTGTTACCGTAGAGTTAAGTCCAGATTACAAAAACTGTGAAAAGCACGAAATGAATTTTAAAAAATAGGGCAGTGAAGTGTGAAATTCACTAACATAATAGGTGACAATCCTCTTACTCCAGGTGTTCAAATGCATGAGAACTTTTGTTACATAAAAATAGAGGTCTACCTTTCCCCTCCCTCCCTCCCTTTCTTCCCCGTCCCCTTCCTCCTCTTTCTTCCCCGTCCCCTTCCTCCTCTTTCTTCCCCGTCCCCTTCCTCCTCTTTCTCTCCCGTTCCTTTTCGTACTATCTTGCTATCCAAACAAAGTGTAAGTTAGTTCAATCTAAGTTAATATACTAAGATACTAATTGGATTCAACTTAAATTGCAGATCTTTACTTCACCCCTTTCTTTTTATTAAGCATTTTACTGATTCCCTTGATATAAAGTATAAGCAGTTGAGGCCTAATAGTAAGTTAATGTCATAATTGCAGATCTGGACTTCACTTTCCTAGAAATGAATCCTTTCGCATTAGTCAACGGGAACCCCTATCCTTTGGACATGAGAGGCGAGCTAGATGATACTGCTACCTTCAAGAATTTCAAGAAGTATGCTCTTTATTACCCCCGATATCTGCTTAGCTTTTCATAGCCTCCTTATAACAGCACTTACCTAATCTGTGACGCTTCTGCAGGTGGGGTAATATCGAGTTCCCATTGCCATTTGGAAGAATTATGAGCCCAACAGAGAGTTTTGTTCATGGTCTGGATGAGAAGGTATAAAATAGCGGCCTTTCTTGGACGAGGTTCCTTGTCAATTTCCTACAGCAAGCTTTATCGTGCATCTATATTATGAAAAATTATTGTTGTACATAATCATCTTATTGTATTATGTGTTCCTTGTTATGCAGACTAGCGCTTCATTGAAATTCACAGTTTTGAACCCTAAGGGAAGGATTTGGACCATGGTGGCTGGAGGAGGAGCCAGTGTTATCTATGCAGATACTGTATGGTGAACTTAGACATCAAAATGAAACATTTTGATTCTTTGTATTATTTAGTTAAAGTTGTGTTTATCGCTTGAATATTTTCCTTGCTTTAGGTTGGGGATCTTGGTTATGCATCTGAGCTTGGGAACTATGCTGAATATAGTGGTGCTCCCAATGAAGATGAGGTCTTACAGTATGCCAGAGTTGTGATTGATGTAAGCCCATTTCTCTGTTTAGCTCTTTCGTTGAGCTCTTCATATACTTAAGATTTCCCACATAAGCATGAAAGATGTCTTCATGTCATAATCCAACAGTCATCACCTTTGTGAATCTGTTCATAATTAATGTCGTTTACCCTAATCCTGCATCTTACTTATTGTTTTAAAAACTGTGCAGTGTGCAACTGCAGACCCTGATGGTCGCAAGAGAGCCCTTGTGGTTGGAGGAGGTATTGCCAATTTTACTGATGTTGCTGCTACTTTCAATGGAATAATCAGAGCTCTGAAGGAGAAGGTAAACTTGCTTAACCACTGCTTTTGTTTCGTGTTTTCAATCTGCACACTTACTGAGACGTATATCTCCTGATCTTTTTGCTTAAATAGGAATCAAAGCTTAAAGCCGCAAGAATGCACATTTATGTGAGGAGAGGAGGTCCAAATTACCAGAAGGGTTTAGCTAAAATGCGATTGCTTGGAGAAGAGATTGGAATCCCTATTGAGGTACATATATCGGTTATATCCTGTTTGCTTGCTGAGTTTATCTGAAATTTTCTGGCAAAAGATAAAAATCAGGGTCATAGTCCATAAAAATCAAGTGCTGAAGATTGCTTACTTTGCTTTGTACGCAGGTATACGGGCCTGAGGCAACCATGACGGGAATATGCAAGCAGGCCATCGATTGTATCAGTGTAGCTGCTTGATTGTGTCGCAGAGCAGATTCAAATTCGATTCAGCCATTGCTCCTACAGTGCTAGTTAATTCCTAGCTGATGTAGATTTAGCACAAATTTGATTATTTTGTAGATTTGTTTTTTTTGTGTTTTGGAGCACATGTATTATGTTAACGTGAAAGATTGAAGATCCTTTATTGTCAGAGACACGAATAAACGAGATACTCGTATATTGCCTTGAAGAAATGTCTTATACGGAGTACATTTCAGGTTGATAATGAAGGGTGCTCCGTAAGTAGTTCGTAACACTTGAACTTATCATGGCATTTCGACGTTGACATTTGTGCGCCTAAACCACGTAGTACGCAGAGCTTTGTAAACTCTTTCTCCCATTAGGTTTTGGAACGAATCTTAGAAAAAAACAGAAAAGCAAAATAATTGTACGAGTAGATTATGGCTTGATTGATGCGCTGAGACTATGTCAATTAAGTCTCCAAAACTCCAACTAAATTTGGTACTCCGTGATATTTTTTTATTTTACCTTTTAGAAGAAGGGACCCTAACTGAACCAGCACCCAACACAGGTTAACCAGCCCAGCTCCGCAGATCATTGCTTGAGCCACTCCCAAGCATTAGGCAATTGATGGGGCTCGAACTTGTGACCTCCAAATCACAAGGTTAATTCCCCACCAATTCCACCAACTTATGTTGGTTTGCTTCGCATGATATTACGGAGTAATTAGTAGTTGATGAATTAAATTAGGCTAGATTGCAAGTCGCTAAGGCTTTGATCATACTCATCAGTTGTACAACTTGTGATTTTTTTTTTTTTTTGACAAGTGCTAACTAAACAAAATTACGGAAAATTAGAAAAGAAAATTAAATGTCGAGATGCTCCAGTTGCGAGATCATGAGCTTGTTCCACCCGCTGTCGCTCCACTTTGAGAACGCTGCACCAAGAGAAAGCCTTGCCTAGGCTCTTGATATCTTCTAAGGTCCAGCGACTCTGCATGTCTTGTGTGTCTTCCTTCACAAGCATTCGCACCAGCTGCTGGGAGTCTGTAAGAATTGTAACCCTTTCCATACTAGCCTGTCGAGCCCATTTCATACCATAGAGGCACGCCAATGCCTCAGCATGTAAAGGAGTTTTCGTTGTCCCTGAGGAGGCACCACCCATTATTAAATTACCAGCCCTTAAGCTATTCTCCCAAACCCAACCCATACTTACATTGTGGTTATTCTTATGCGAAGAACCATCCACTTGAATCCTCGTTGTCGAACCCTCAATAGCAGTAGGGGTAAAAACAATTCTAAAAAGTAAAAAAACCCCAAAGAAATGAGTGGCTCATCTTCTGGAGGGTGAAGAAATTGCAGAGAGGTACCGAAATTAGTAATAAATACTTGTGATGTTGTTGTGGCAACTAAATATGTGGGTTGTGACAACAATTTTTCCTATATTTACCTGGTGTGTAGTTACCAACTTACCATGTCTAGAGAAGTTGCTTTTGTTGAAGTTTGCTGCAAGTTTTGATAATAGACAAGATGTGATACTTTTGCATTTTTAAGGCTTACCTACTAAGATGTTTAGAGTTATTTAGTTTTTCAAAATGAGGTTATTTGTTATAGGATATTTTTGATATTTATATACTCACCTTTGAAACATCAGTTCATCGTTGAGAGGAGATGAGAATAGTCACCTTATTAATCTACATAAGTTAGGACCAATGCTTCAAGAAAGTCTTTGATTGAAATTTTGAACAATACTCCGCCTACTATTCGCTGTTACTTTTCTTGTTTTATTGCATTTTCTTTAATTTCATGTTAGAGTTCTTTGTATGTTACTTTATTTTCTATGCTGGTGTTACTTTTAAATTCCGTTAACCAATACGTTGAGCTTTAAACACGCTGGACTTATTTTTAAGTGTGAACACGTCACACCATCAACTTGATGGTGTGGCTGTTTACAATAAGATTGGTATACCTAGAGTACTCATGTTAATTTTTAAAACTGGCAATAAAAAATAGAAACTATTTTTTCGTGGTTTCATATTTTAGTTTTTAGTTTTATAAAAAAAAAAAACAAATGTTTTTTTAGCAAATCGAGCCAAATTCGCCCGGATAGTTCAATCTGTGAATTGATAATGCATTCACTATACCGTTTTATGAAGCTTAGATCAAGTCAACTTTTGACAAGTTTGCTCATAATATCTACGGAGTATTTATTTAGTGTTAATTGTAGATGATTTACAGTTTACACAAGTAAAATTGTAAGGTAACACCGATCATATGGTAAGATCGTTGATATGAGTATAGCCGTAAGCCGTATAGGAGAGGTAACTGCATCATTGTTTGCTATCAGTGATTCAGTGGCTGCTCCAACTTTCAAGTTTCAACTTGACCTAAAGATTTTGAGTTTAATACACATAATTTTGAGCCTGTAAAAAACTAAGGCTTAAAAGAAATGAATCATAAACTAAAAAAAATTCTTGGTATTTATGATTTGAAGTTGATTTCCAGAACATATCAACAGCAACGCAACACGGAATATTGCCAATTTACCATAGTAAAATCACAAGGACTTGATAATCAGTACATAATACAGAGGGAGAAAAGGTTGCTCTCTTTCCTTCTATTCTTCATCAGAATCTGAACCAAGGTTCAATGATGATCTGACAGACGTGCGTTTACTTTCAGAATAATCCTCCTCGTCTTCTTTTTCCTTATCCTTGATCATACCTGTAATCAACTGGTCAGACACAGAATAGCAAACACCAAATTAAACAAATTAAACAAAAAATCATTACCTTTCTTGATCAACAGATTTTCCAGTCTCCTCGTAGGGAAATCGTCTTTTCCACCTACATCTTGAAACCCAACTAGTCTATCACCTGCTATTCCTTTCCTGAAACAGGAGATCCAAATTCAGATGCAACAACTTTAAATGTAATTAACTGTGATGCTCAATAACAAATACTGGTGAAACTTCCTTTATTTCATATTTTACCTTCACCCAACATCCTCTTCACAAAGACTGTTATAAGAATTTTCACTTTCTCCTACGCCATTTACCCAAAGAAAAAGAAACTATACCCACAAAAGTGGGTCACTAAGGTAGAAAGGCACATGTTCAGTAAAATAAGGTGAAAAGACAGGGGCGAGCTCTTAATGGGTAGGAAAAAACTTTAAATAATCGAGGGTACAGAAACAAACGCAATTGCTCTATTTCTTTGGGGTTTTCAGGCAAATGAGGCAATGCAGCATGCAGTTGAATGCTCTAATGGCCTGTTTGGGAATGGAGATTTCATTTCAAATGCTGGATTTGGCCCAAATAACATGCTTGGGAATTAAAAAGAATTGTATTTGGATTTGGCTCAAATCCAAGGACATGGAAAAATAAGTTTGGGCCTAGTATTTGAAGTGCAATCTAATTTACTGTCGTTTCAAATCCTTTGAATTGAAGCTTGCTCCATCACTGATTTGCGGCCAACCACCATTCTCTGTCCTCTAAATTCAGTGACTCCATCCCCTCAAAGAAAAAGAAAAAAAAGGTTCAGTCACTCCATCGCTAATTAGCCACCACCAAGAGAACCACCCCGACCTCCACCTCCAACTCCTTATTGCCTCCTCTCAATCTCAATCAATTCTCTCTCCTGTTCACCACTCGTTCTCGCAACCTCTTCGTCGCCTTCTTGCCGTTGCCTTCTCACATCCAGATCGTCGCCACCACCAGGCCCACCACTGACATGTAACTGGATATCGGTGTTGATCCTTCCATCCTCCTTTCCTTGCTTCATGCAATAACGTTTAAAGATTGAAGAAAATCGAAAGAGTTAGGGTTAGGGGTTTTTTCCCCAAATTCGTATGGAACTCCAGTTGATCATTAACAAGGCTGATTTTAATTTTATGTATTTCATTGTTTATTAATCAAATAATTCGATGAACTGACATAATTATTGTTGAATTATTACATTTTTTTCCGATTTTGGACTAGTATTTTTCTAAATCAAATACCTCTTCGCTTCCTTTCCATGAATTACGAGATGGTCGTCCTGTTGTCGTCCCGTTATCGCTTTTAAGGTCAATTGGAAACAACCTCTCTGCAATTGCAGGGGTAAGGTTGCGTACGTCTGACCCCTCTTACCCCGCTTCTTGTGGGAGCCTCTTTGAAGCAATGGGGTAATGATAATGATAATTGACTGGTATCTTTTTCTACTGGCATTAAACACCATTGTTCTTGACTTTTTTTGGGTGTAATATGCTATTTTTAATAATTAGTTTACAAGCAAAGCAGTGCATTAAATTAATTGAAATTCCTTTGATTCCCCAAACAACCTATTTAAATTTGGAATTTTGCATTTGAAATTCTTATGTTTACCAAACACAAATTTTGGAATTGAATTCCAAGATTTCAATTCCAGAAATTGAATTTCATCACTTGAAATGAATTCCATGTTTCCGAATGCAACCTAACTTTTAAATGATAATATAGGATTTGACAGACAGATAAGATGGAAAAGTAACCTGAATAGTATAACGCATGGCAAAGTTTTGATTCCAAGCTTGGATATGAAGAAGGGGGCATTCTGCATTTGGTATACATCGTCAGTTTGTCATTCACAATTCACAGTCATTAGAGACACCAAAACTTAGAGCTCGCAAAGTAAGCAAGCGGCAAGCTGAACAAAAAGAAGGCATGCAACTTCATAAAGTAACACCACTAGAAAAGACTAAGAGAGCTAACCTCCGCATCCAGTTTTAAAAACTTGGTATCAAGGTACTTGGGTGCAAGTGCCTTCAAATGCTTATCCATTATCCTGAAAAAGATAGCAAAAAACTTATTAATTCAATAACCAAACCATGTACACATTTCTGCAAATAGAAACTTGTCAGCTCAGCAAGCTGCATATTTTAACAATGACCGAAACATCAAAATGCTGTATTCCGCTAAGCAGCATTGAAGATGGGGCTTCGCATAATTTTTTTTATTTTCATGGAAAACGAGAACTAGAGGACTCTCTATCCGCTGGTAGAAAACTGCAATAGAGATGCCTGAACACTGTTGTCATACATCTAGACAGTCTGCACTTATTTTAGCATAACCTGTCAAAGTGGATTCTATTCGTCTTCTTTAATCTTACAAGAACCTCCTGTCAGTCTGCCACAACTTAACGATAGCAAGGGGATATTTCATGTCACTGAGATCATGCTAGTGAAGAAAAGGCCTTTAAAATTATTTAATGGCTTCAATAAAACATTTAATATTAATAATTAGATACAATGTAAGATTAGGGTTTTACTTGCATCGATAGAACTCCCGATGGTAGAAATGGCAGATAACTAGTTCGCTCGCAGTAACTTCACCCAAAAAATCCCCTTCAGTTATGTCTCTATATTCTCCATGGCCCTGTTTCTTCATTTCTTGTCGCTTCTCAGCTTCTTTCTGAGAAAATATACCATAGGGCATAGGGTGAATACTTTAAGGACTTTACGTAGCAGAAGCCAATATTGAAGGAGAATTTAAACCTGTAGTGCTGCAATTCTCTCAGCATGTAATCTCTCTAGCTCTGGGTCCTGGTATTACAGAAAGAAACATACAGTCAAGCACTGAAGAATAAGCATAAGAAACATCCAACCAATAAGCAAAGTGTTCTACAACTTACATCCATCAACTCATCAAGATCAATCTCGTCATTAGCTGAACTTGAAGCCTGTGTCTTCTCTTGAACTATCATTTCCTGTAACACCAGTTAAGTGAACTGTTTACATGCCATACAAACATCAAAGAGATGGAGGAACATGAGTTTCCAACTAGCAAACCATCGAGGCTTGATACATTATCCCTAATAAACAAACTGATCAAGGTTGAAAACACAGTATTGAATTTGTCTCTTATATCTGACTATAGGCACGGCACATACTCAACAAACACCAAATCAAAATTTGTCAACAACAGAATTGTTTTAGCATATCCACTTAAATTTGTGCTCTGAAGTAAAACTCTCCAAAATCAGGCCTATCAATTTCAGAACTTGGATGTAAAATTAGAAATCAGAACAGCTAGGAACATCGCTCTTTTAAGAAATTAAGCACAATGCTATCTAGACTATGATAGTATCACACTGCAAAGTACTTCTCTGTTCTTATTTACATGACATAATTATTTAGTTATATTTGCCAATGCATGATTTCAAACATTAATAACTTCAACTATGGATAAGAAAAATTATAGAATGTTGATATTTAAAAAATATTTATTGAGACGAATCTAACAAGACTCCACATGACTATGTTTTTTCTGAAGTATAAATCACAAAAGGAAGTCAAAGGAGCTTGTATGAATAGTGTCCAAAACTCAATTGTGTCATGTAAATAAGAATGGAGGAAGTAATTTTTAGTAACACTAAAAAACAAAGGCAAAACATCATACTCTTTAGATGAGTACCATCCCAGCATTTCGAAAAAACAAATATGTACTTAATTGTTAAAATCCATACTAACTAAACAACAATCGCAAATTAGATCACAGACACATATCCATGGCCATAGTCCACACTTTGAACAACATTCCATGGCTGAACATAATAATTAGTAAAAGCCCTCATGATTTTGAACATACTCCGCCTTTAAAAACCCATGCACATGTTTCTAATTCATGGGCATGTGAATACGACTCTTCATTTCACCTCAAGTACAGTTGAATGCTCGACACTCAGACATTGGTATTGCATCTAGATACCTCATTTTAGGCATAAATCTCAGTAAATGGTCTTGTCTCACACTTGGACACGCACCCATATCTGGTATTTCAAGTAGCGTCTGAGTAACATAGTTCATAGCTACAATGTCCAGTTGAAAATTATAACTACAACCAATATTCCATAAAAAAATTTAAAAAAACCAGGCATTTACTAATTGTTCAAAAATCAAGCTAAAAAAACAACATTTACATGGCCAAGCCTAATTCAATAAAATTCCCACGATTATCACGAATACTACCACCAGCCTTTAATTGAATGACGAACTATGTAAAAGGGCAGAGAGAGTAAAATTACCTTCTGAAGATTGCGAGCAGCAGCAGCCATGACATTGCCCATAGCTAAATTAGAGAAAGTTGATTTCACTGCATCTGGATCCATTTTTTTTGAATTAACTCAAAATCAACTCAATCGGCTTGTGCTCCTATTATGTTTGCGATCCTGAAATTCAAGTTTCAATTTTTTTTGTTAAAATCTAAATCAAATTTCACAAAATAAAATGAGGAACCCTAATTTTTAAGAATGGACAAATAATTTATAGGGAATCAAATGGAAAACGTACTTTGTGATTAGTAGTACAAAGTTCAGATTGAAAGTGCAAATGAGCAATTGTTGAGCTTTAATTTACCGCAGCAATGGCTTTTCCTTTTTCTTTTAAAAAATAAATTATTTTGAGAATTTGAGTTGAAGTTGAAGGGGGTTATTTGGGCTGGGCTTATCTCTAGCTAAGCCCATATCATCTATAGCATAAGCCTAAGTTTGATCTTATTATACAATCATGCACTCATACCCTATCCCGTATCGGGTGGAGCCGGCAAAATCTGATACAACACAACATGGCATGAATCGGACACGAGAAATGCGGTTTAACGGGTTGACTACAATTGAGAATCCGAACAAGAAACTAACTCAACTTAACCCCACCTAGTAAAATAACCAATAACTTTATGCTGTTGGTGGCAAACCCTTAGACAAAGTCAACTTTATTGAACAAACGTGACAGTACGACAAAGAAAAGGAGTTTGTGTCGAGGATTTCTGACCTGTTTAATTAAACGGGTCAACACGACACGACACAACATGTTTAATTAAATAGGTCGAGTTAGTGTTAAGGTTTTTCAACTATTTATATTCGACACGAATACGACCCGACCCGACCCAACTCGATAAACAAAAATGATCATCTGATATTCAGATGCACCTATCTTTAGGGATTCGCGGCATGCGGTTGTCAAATATATTTGGTAGTAAGGGTATGTTGTTCTATCCCAAAGGCCTAAACTGTACCTAGTGAAAATTAAACCCCTAATCTTAAGGTCGACAGATACATTCCCTACCACTAGACCAACCTTACCTGATTAACCAAGTATATTAGGTAATGCGTAACATTACATTTTAAAAGTACATACTTTTGGATGAACAAATGTACATTGGACATGATTTCACGGATAGTAGGTCACCGTCGTATGCCGTTCACCATATAATATTAAAGTTTTGAGGCCATTGATTGAACTTGCATTTTGCTTGCCCCATCATAATCCTGACCCCAAACTTGAGAGAAAGTTAGAGAGTATTCTATGAGTAGTGATTCAATTCTATAACTCTAAAGGAATTATAGACAATTCTATAACCCATCATAAAATCTCTCCATTCATCTAATCCACTATCTTCCATTAACAATCCAACAAACACCAATTTCTATGACCTATATTTCCACTTTCCAGCATCAATATAACTAATTAACAACATTAATAAAATTCAAATTCAAATTTTCTCATTAAAATTCAATAAATCAAAACCAATAAAATTCAATAAATCAAAACCAATAAAATTCAAATCCAAAACACATTAATTAAAATTCAACTTCAAAACCCATTAATTAAAATTCAAAAAAATTCAAAATCATTGTCAATTTACGAATTGCCGTTTTCAGATTATTGAGTCAAACAAACTAAAAATGAATAAACACTAACAAGTAACAATTGTTATAAAATATACTTTGAATTATGAAAAACGAAAATACATAAACTAGATTATGACGAGTTAATCTCTGTACCTTAGGATAATATTAAGCCCCACTATATTGCTGATGAGATTCAAAGTTAATCTACCCCCAGAATTCCCTGATCATAAATGAAATACAGCAAACTCAACCATTCCTATGAACATGCCTTTTGAAATAAGGTTTATAAGCCTTAGTTTTTCGAATTTTGCGCTTAATATTTGTAAGCTTTATTTTCTGTAATTTGATTGAATTTTATTTTGGATCTTTGCTCGAATATCAATTTAGATTTAGTTGGAAAGCCCAACCGCTGCCAAAAGTGGTGTACCGTTTGAAAACCAATACATGGGAGATTATTGAGTATCCGTCTGAAGATAAGGATACAGATAAGGATAAGGATACGAGTTGGGTTAAAAGATTTGGTTCACATAATGTCATGGTTAATAACTCTTTCCACTGGCTGGGCACGAGTGGCAGGTATAATAATAAAGAGATAAAATGCTTTGATTTGTTTTCTGAGAGGTATTACAACAAGCCGCTACTTTTTCCTGAAAAAACGCGGAATTCACCAAGATTGATAATCTTGAAAGGACAATTGGGTTTCGTGACGTCTAAGTTGGATATATGGATATTACAAGATTATAATGACGACAAAACTTGGACTCGTATCTTTCGTAACCCATATGAATCGTCAGGGCTTGTTTTACCTCACGCATTATGGGGCAGTGTTACTCATATTGCTTGCTTAAAAGAAGGGAGCAAGATCATGTTACTAGTTAGGCATAATGGCAAACTGAGAAAATTGTTAATTTGTTGTGATTTAGAAACTCAAGACATAACCAAGTTTGAAATTCCGCGTGGACTACACCAATACAAAGGACGAATATATCGGCTCACGAAAACAAAGGACGAATATATATCTCCTGATTCTGACTGGTTTTTGCCTGCCATACAACCTTGGGTCCAATACAACAAACATATATTGATAAGTTCTACTTTTTCCGTTCTTGAATGTTAGTATTTCTTTCTTTAATTATTGAGTTGTTTTTGTAATTTTTCCAATTCCTGTTATGTTCTTTTACAAATACTTACTCCATAATTTGTTATTTCAATACTCGCGGATTGATTTTATATGCTTAACTAATTGCCCATTGATTTCAAATTCAATACTGCTTGCTCTTTGTCAAAGGCAAGGACTCTTCTCTTTGCATGTTTTCTTTTATCCCTAAGGTTGCATTCCTTGGGTTTAATTTGCTACTGTTTGTCATTTCCTGTATTGGGACTATTGATGTGGTGGCAGATAAGAAAGAAGCGAAGTTGGTGGTAAAGCGGCACAGCATCATCTGAATCAAAATACAAAAAGTAACCCTACTGCATAAGGAAATCTCACATTGAGTTCTCTGAGGCTGGTTTTCTGCTCTTTTGTTGCTTGATCAATTGCATAACTAAGGTACCCATAGGACTAGTATTGTTTTAAAAAAGTTGTTCTGTCTAAGGTTTTGGGGCACCAGAAAGTAGGGATGGCAATGGGTCGGATCTGGATCGAGTCCGATGGATTCAGACCCAGACCTGCTTTTTAAGAGGTGGATCCAGATCCGCTGGGTCTAAAAAAATCAGATCCAGACCCAGATCCACTGGGTCTAAGGTTAGATCTGGGTCCTAAATGGGTCTAAGCGTATTTGTTTTCTAAAAAAATTTGTCTCTCATTTTTCTTATACTAAGTAATTTTTCCGCCCATTTTTTGTATGTAAACGTAACTTTGCTTTAATAAAACCACTAAATATGAAATATTCGTTAATTTTGTTTAGGAAAAATATCATATTAGCCTTGTGATACAATAAGTATTTAAAGTTTCTAATATTATTATTTATGTCACATCAAATAATTTTTAAATAGTTTAGTATCATAAGAATTGAATAAAGTTTAGCACGTAAAGATTGAAATATATTTAAATTTTAATAATTTTTAAAAAAAATTATATATATGGGTCTGTGTGTCGGATCAAGACCGGATCTGAATCTTTAATTCTTGGACCCGTACCCAGACTCGCCCCATTGAATAAAGACCCAGATCCACAGGGTCTAATTTTTATGGATCCAGACCCTTAAAAATGGGCTGGGTCCAACCGGATCTGGGTTGGGTCTTGGACCCATTGGCATCCCTATCAGAAAGTGATCTTTTAATTTATTTATTTTCCTGAATTGGGTTGAATAGGTTCCAGGGATTTGATATGTATTGTTATCGTCACCCAAGCAGAGTTTTAGGAATTAGAAGGGTTGTCCAAGTGAGGGTGAAATTGTTGGGCATGATTGATTGATGATTAGGGATATATTGCTACTGTAGCAAGTGAAGCCATTTCATATTGGGTATTCCTTTAAGAATTAATGGGGGGACATCCTTATATGCAAACTAATTCGTATATTTGTATGAAGCTGTCTGACAACCGGCAACCACATTGCAAGTCAGATTGTGGGACGGTCTATGCTTTTTTTTTTTTTTTCAAATGAGCCACATGGGCAATACAAATTACAAATGGGGACGGGGGAATTCGAACCTGATACCTATTGTACATAAGTCCTCAGTCTTAACCACTAGGCCAAGACATCATTGGTATATGCTTTTTAGTAGTAGTCGTTTTACTGGTACTAGTAAGTAGTAACTGTACTAGCACCCACTGCTCCAATAGACCACAGACACAGTTAATCTTATCACACCACAAGCTTGCTAACTTGCTAAGTGCAGAGGGGCCATTTGGCAATTTTTCCCAATTAGCCTCTAAAACCTTGGAAATCCCATTATTGTCAGCGAAGTTAATTTCGTTGTGGACGGCTACTTAAACGACTAACAGCGGAGTACCTGAGAAACTAGTTGGAGAGGTGGCCCCACAATTAAATTAGTTTTGAATGGGTACTAAAACTATTACAGCTACATGAGAAACTAATGGAGGGATGACCCCTCAATTTAATTAATTGTAATTACTAATTAGCTATTAATACCATTAAAAGCTTGGGAAATATGCTTATGTGGTTCTCCCACTGAAGATGAGGTCTTACAGTTTGCCACTTTGCCAGATTGTAAATGATGTATTTAATTTTTATCTATTTACCTCTTTTAGTTCTTTACCTAAGCTTTTCGTCACTTCATCTTCAATTGGATACAAATACTGCCGTAACAAACACCAATGTGATCAGACAAGGTAAACTTTGTTCAACCACTGCTCAATTTAATGATTGGGGGTATGTGGATTTGTTTTGTGTGTTTTACGAGGAAAGCCATTTGTGAGCATTTGTTTTTCCCAATTATTATGTTTATATGATTAAGAAATGAAGTAAAGACAGTTAACAACTTTAATAAATGATACTTCACAATGATTAAATTATACTACTGTTTAATAGTCTGAAAAGTACCAATTGTCTGTTGGTTCAGTGGTGATTGGGGCTGAACTTGGTAGGGAGAACTCGTGTTCGATCCCCCGCAACAACAATTGGGAGGGGACTGGAACCTATCCACCCAGAACTCGCCCCGAATCCGGATTAGCCCTTAAGGGTGAACCGGGTGCTAACATCAAAAAAAAAAATAGTCTGAAAAGTTTCAATCATTATTTGTGGTGTCTTAATTATTTTCTGAGAAGATTTTAGCAAGTTGAATATCTATGTAGTTGAAAAGAGAAGCTATACTAACAAGCTTCTCAAATAAGCTAGTTTATTTTTTTGGTTGTTAGAGTCAACCAAAAAATAACTCCCATTAATTAAAGTTAGCTTCATTTTTCATAAAACATATAACAATCTTAGTTGTTAAACGATCTGTAATATGCACAACCATATATAAAATAAACGTATTGCGTGGATAGAAAATGTCACATAATTGTTAAAATAAAGATTTGTCAAATTCTATCTAACCAGTATGTTTCCTGGTATATGGTTGAGTATATTACAAATCGTTTAACACTAGGTTACTTTATTTTTTATGAAAAAATAAGCTAACTTAATTGGGGGGTTGGCAATAATAGCAATTTAATTTTTGGTTGACTCAAACAACATAAACACCCAATCTATCTATCTATCTATTACTCCCTCCGTTTCTTTTTGTTGTATCCGTTTCCATTTTAAGCGTTTCATATTGTTGTATCCATTTAGAATCTATTCTATTTTTGGACCTACATTTTATCCTAAAATACCCTTATATTTCCATCTAATTACCAAAGCACCTAAAGATTCTACCCATATTCCCACTTAATTTTCCCCACCCTTAATATTTAATTCTTTTCCCCTTCCCCATATACCCACTCTCTCACCTCCTTTATCACCCATCATTATCACTCCTCTCTCTTACCTTATTTCTTTATTATTTTCTCACTCCTTTATTTATTATAATCTCTTACCCCCAATCATTTCTCTTACACCCAATCATTACACTTATACCCATACAAACCAATATTCCAATTTTCTTAAAAACCACACCAGATTCCAAATGGATACATAAAAAAGAAACGGAGGGAGTACTATATACTAAAAGATACACCGGTATTGACGCGTGTCACGTCCTGATGAGTTCTTACCCATTTCCCACTAACTATATTACGGAGTAAAAAAAAAAAAACCACTATCAACTAACATCCATTAAATTAATAAGTCAATTCAAGCGTATTAAATTCCGCATCGGTCAAACCGCTACGAGTATTAAGGGACGGAGGGAGTAACACAATGAAATTGAAGGTAGGGCAGAATCTTGATATTTGCAAAGTTTGGATACTCAAAAAGTTCATGAATAACGTCCTCTAATTACTAAAAAACCAACACATTGCCCCTCTTGTATCCCTTCCTACTCAAAACGCGAAATTTGGTGGTACCAATTTTTAATTTTTTTAAAAAAGATGGTAGTTCTTGAAAACTTGGTCCTCCGTAAATTTCTAGGTGGAACCACCACAGTTTCACTAACTTTTAAATGAACTTGGTTCATATATACTAAATTTATTGTGGACCATGCCTTAAAAAAGAGTTAATAATTTAATTCTAATTTATTTTGACATATTTATTAGAATTATTATAAAAAAATGTATCAAATAATACACATCAACCTTCTCCTTTTTGCTTTTCACTTTATTCTAGTTTTCCTTAATCTCGGTTTGAGCTCGAAGAACTCTTATCAATGCTAAATCGATTATGATTCTTAAGCTCGAAGTGAGTTCGAACTCGAGTTTGAACTCAGTTAAACTTAAACAAACCGAGCATAGTCATGTTAGAGTTCGACTCGATTCTCCATCTTTGAAATGCTCCTAGTTAAGTTCGATAATAACATAACCTTTATTGTAAGATACTACATCCTACTCTAACTCAGTGACAGTGGTCTAGACAAGAGGTCCTTGAGCTAGAGAGGCCCTAGAGAATGTGAAACATGCGGTCTCTTTACTGCAACTCCTATTTTCAACTAATTATTACTATACGTAGTAGATCAACAATAGACTATTACAAAAATAAATTGGATTAATGGGCAATGGGGGCCATTGGTAAAGTGGGTGGGTGACACATGAAGTCATTGTCAAAGTCATTTCAAATTAGATAAACTGGTGATCTTGACAATATAATGGTGTTTGTCATGTGTTTTCTCCATTCTTTAAAAATCGTTCTATTTTACAGTTGTCTTTTTAAATTTGTACGGAGTATCATATAACGTAGTATAAATTAAAATCAGTATTTTACTCTCACGTAAAATATTTTATTCTATTTCTATTATCAATTCACGCACTCGGTATAACTTTAATAGGGTAAACAAAGAGGGAGGAAATCGAGTATTGATCATTGTTTCGTCTAACCGTTATCCTTAATATGGCCGCTTGTTTTAAAATAACGACTTTGTTTCACAATCTTCAGATAAAGTGGGGCCAAACATTTGATATGATGAAAATGAAAAATATCCTGTTCATAATACATGCAAAACAACTGGCCTTTGTTATATATAGTGAACCACAAACTTTGTCACCTCTTCATTATTCAAAAACCTTCCAAAATAGAGGGAAACGGAAAGAGAATCATTGAGGTTAAACTGTTAAAGACATGAAGAGGCAAGAAGAAGAAGAAGAAGAAGAAGAAAAAGAAGGGTCACCAATCTATGGAGACCTCTTAGAAGAGGTCTTCGCTCGTGTGCCCCTCATTGATCTAGCTTGTGCATCTCATGTATCAAAATCATGGGAATTCGCGGTTTCATCTTCTTTAGTTCATATCAACAAAGTTAAGCCGTGGCTTATAGTTCAAACCCAAAAAACAACGTCCATAGCCAAAAGCATTACAACTCATGCTTATGACCCTCGATCAGGTACGTGGGTTGAGTTGTGTCAATTATCTATGCCTACTAAATATATCAAGCCCCTTCAATCCTCGGGGTCCTCCCTTTTCTATGAACTCTCTCACGAAGGACTATCCTTCTCGGTGGACCCCCTTCATTGTTCTTGGCACCACATCCCGCCGCCAAGTGTATGGCGGGTGGAACCCATCGTGGCCCTTGTCGGGCCCCACGTCGTTGTAGCCGGTGGAGGCTCGGGTTACTGGGATGAGTTGGATGACCCACTCACGGTCGAGATGTATGACATGGAGACCTCCCATTGGTCTAGGTGTCAATCCATGCCTAGCATCCTTAAGGACTCAGCAGCTTCCACGTGGCTTTCCATGGCATCCAATCAACACAAAATGTATGTAACAGAAAAAGCTTCCGGCATTTCATACTCTTTTACCCCAAAAATCAAGACCTGGGACGGGCCGTATAATCTACGGCCCGATCCAAGTGTCTATTTCTCAGCTATTGGATTCGCCGGCGATGATTTAATCATCGCCGGCTTAATTGGCCACGCCAAAGACGTCAAAACCCTCAAACTATGGAGAATCAACCTTGAAGTTATGGGATCAGACGAAATCGGGGAGATCCCGTTCGAGTTATTAGAGAAGTTACAGGGGGAGAACTCTTATTTCTTATCCTCGATTACATTATTGGCAACTAAAGATTTCATTTACATCTACAAAACTTCAGATCCAGAAGAAATAATTTTCTGCGAAATTATTGAAGGTGGATTATGCAATTGGGGAAGTGTGACAAATATAGTTTTGAATGATGACTGCAAAATTGGATCAAAAATGGTGATGAGCTGTGGTAGGGTTGATATTGCTGATTTGCACATGGCAATGAATTCTAGAAATCTCACATTTGTGGCAAAATAAAATAAAGTTTCAAAATCTTACATTAATTGTTGAACGTGTAATATAATCCAAGGGTTTTATGTTCTTGTGTTATTCATTAGCAGTTTTTTCTTTCCCCGATGCCAATCTCTATTTGCTTACCTTATTCACAACGTAAACTTCTGCATGTGGTTAGTTACATATTATTTCATCCGTGTCACAATTAGGCCTGGTTATCGGGCGGGGCGGGTCAGGGTCGGTGCGGGTCAAAAGAGGGTCGGGTATTGAAAGGGTCATTTTTAGAGGGTCGATAATGGGCGGGTCAAAAGCGGGTCGCGGGTCAATAGCGGTCATTATTGGGCGGGTCAATAAACGAGCAATGAAAAATGAAAAACAAAAGAGCCATGTGCAAGTACAAATAAATACGAAGCTATGCATGTAATTTTTTGTATCATTACTATTTTTATTTTCAAACTAATTGTAGTATAAGTTTGACCCTATAATGACCCTGTCCAATAAAGGCTCTGTCCAATAAGAGCCCTGCCCAATAAAAGCCCTATTAACTTGACCCTAACCCTATATCCATTGGACTACCCTGTCCAATAACCAGGTCTAGTCACAATACATATATGCATAAATTATAAGGGCTATACAAATAATAAATGGGAGAAAGAGAGTTTGAAATTGTTACATATTGTGCGTCAAGAGTATATAAAACTAAAAATTGTGTTATGCATATAATCACCTCAAATAAGAGATAAGAAAAATTATTCACAACGTTTTTTTTTGTTTTTTTTTTTTGACATCATCTCTATTAAAACATCGAATCTAAATAGTGCAATAATGTACTCCGTAATATTCATAGCGAATTACTAAAGTACGGAGTAGTGCATGTTTCACTTGTTTATTTTGTATCTGATATACTTGCCTAACCACATGCATTTTCATGTCCTTTTTGCTTTGAGATACAGGGCAAGGTGATTGTATAATTATTTTCCTATAAAATAAATGAGAGATTGAGGATTGTAGGCATTTTGCATCAGACTTTCCTGATTGCATAGCAAGCATTAAATAATATTTTGACTTTTTTTAATGTGATTTGCACAATTGTTTCCATGTAAAAAAAGACTTTCTTGATTAGTTATTAATTTGACATTAAATATTCGATTTTTTTTAACTAATTCCAATTTGCATAAAAAATAATTGAATTAAATTGTTTAGTGGGGGTGGTATTAATGTATTATAGCCTATTCTAATGGTTGTAGGGGTTCCCTTATAAAATAGAGATAAAATGTTATTTAACAATTCTTTATTTATTCTCAACTTCGATATACTACTCCATATATGGCATCTTATTCTTAACCTAATAAGCGGTTTGATCCGTGCAATGCACGAGAATATTATATGCATCATGTAAATTGTTTGAATAACTCATATTACTCAACATACCACAAATTTTAGGTATCTGAAAATTTAATTTCTTTATGTACATTCGCAAATATTTGATTCGTGTAAGATATGAATATATGTAACAAATTAAATAAATAGAACTATGTCTATTTTAGGTTATTATAAACTTAATCTAAACAGAATTTAGAGCAACAATTAACAACGGTGATAGTGTAGCGTACAATTAATCTCAATAGAAAAACAAATGGTTATTAAAATAATCAAAATAAATGGATGAATATTGAGATTTAGCCATATAAAAAGATGAGAGATGCATAAAGTAAAAGGCATATTACCTCTTAGAAATGTATAGTGTTAATTGCGTGAGAGCCATACCGAAATGATTGGTAGTCCAATTTATTTATAAGAAGTGCATGAAAAATGAGAAGTTAATGGTTTATATGAGTTGATGTTTGGTTTTCTTGTACTCTTAATTTTTCTAGTTAAGAATTTGAAAGAGTATGAACTTGTGAGTTGTGAGTATTAACGTACTCTTCATATTATTGTTATGGAATATTAATGATTAATTTCAATTAAATTAGTTGATTGGTTTATGATTATTTATCAAATTCGTAAGTGTATTTTGAGTTGTTTATCTATACTAATATATTAAAAGGCGTTTGTGAAAACGTATATGTGTCGCGTAGATTCCCTCCGTATTACGCCATGTCACCACTAATAAGCATCATGGTATGTTATTGACAACCAAAAAAGCATGCATGTAGCAAGGATCGAACATCAAACCTCATGGATTAAAAGTTTCACTTCCTACCATCTGAACTACCTACAATGTTTGTCATATTTTCACATATAAATGTAAAATACAATCTTTTAAAATTGGGCACATTTTTAGAAAACGTAAACCCGATTAAAAGTAAAACCCGGAGCAACGCCCGGGCCACACACTAGTTATTTTCTTAAATGAGTGTCTTTTGATAATCGTTATTTTAATACAAATAAAAAGAAGAAGAAAAAAACGGTTGATGAGGTGAGGACATGTGATCACTCATGGTTTGAGTTTTTTTTCCTGTGATGCAAGCATGGTACGTTAATTTTAAAAAGTTAATAGGTTATAAGAGAGTTCAAGGAGATTTGTCCTCCAAAATAACATCCAAAACATACTCGGGTGTGTGTTTAAAATACTCTAAATTAATTAAAATTAACTACTTTATCTGTACGATAAATTTTAGCCAACCTATCTGCAACCAGCTTGTTAGTGACTTAGTGCATCTTGGAGCACGGATAGTCCAACTGAATCCCCGGAAGTACCCGCAAGAAGTCCTTGCATTTGCAATAGTGACATTAGCATCAATAATACTACGTATATTACTATGGGTATTATCCTAGCGTCTTATTCTTAACCTAATATGGTTAGATGTTATGTTAACCGTTATTTATTTATTCCCAATTGCAATATATATTGTACTCCATATAATGTCAACTTCGACTAACATTATTTATATTAATGGTCCAAAGCTTGTACGTTGTCATAAATAGTGTTTTGTTCTAGCCTTATACAGTTATACTCTTATTGCTAATTGTCTGTTGGTTCAGTGGTGATTAGGCTGAGCTTGGTAGGGAGGACTCGTGTTCGATCCCCCACAATAACAATTGGGAGGGGACTGGAACCTATCCATCCATAACTCGTTCCGAATCCGGATTAACCCTAAGGGTGAATCGGTTGCTAACACCAAAAAATACAGTTATACTTTTATTGTACTATGTGTATTGATTAGTGATTGATTACGAATACTGTAATGGAAGTTGGGGAGGTCACAAATTGAGAAAGCTAAGACAAGGTTCTATAGCGATCTTTTAAAGTTTTAAATATGTGATGACTGGTAACTGGTTTCTTTACGTGTATGAAATATGAGCTGTTGTTCATTTATAAATAAACTCGATGCTTAATTATTGAGGACGTAACAGGTGATCCTATAAACTTGATGCTTAATTATATGAGTTGTTGTTCATTTATAAATAAACTCGATGTTCTATTAAGATCTTCATTCATTAATACGGAGTGGCAAAATTATTTTCCGTAAGTTTTCAAACTCACACTACTTTTAAGTTATGTTCTATTCGACTAATTTTGTCTGAACTTATCTGAAATTATCTAAACTTAACTGGACTTATTTTAACTTATCTTAACTTATTTTATCTGAAATAAACTTATTTTGACTGAAACAAACTTTTTTGTGTGTTAAAATGTCTCAAAAACTTATTTTTCTAAACTTATATTATCTGAACTTATTTAGTTTGAAATAAATCAATAATCGAACAGAACAAAGCCTTATTCAAGCCATGTAATGGAAACAAGTACTAGTACTCCATAGTGTTCTTTTCACCTAAATTTTATTTATATTACCCCAACTTCTTTGTCTGTAATGGAAACAAGTACTAGTACTCGCGTGGGCTTTTATTAGTGTTCTTTTCACCTAAATGTTCAAACAATTTATAAATGAACATTTATCTATGTAATATATGCTCTGGTAAGCCCACATCCAAAAATAGCCCACGCGGATAGTCGGAAACCTCTCAGTATATTAGACTATAAAATTGGACCGAAGGCTTTGTTTCATTAAAGCAATGATCATATACTCATATTGGCCAAGAGGCCCATGATTTTCCTATGAATTTGAATTGATAGCTAACTTCCATTTTCCTATATCGTCCACATGTTCCTCATAGTATGCTACGTTTACCAATCTAAGCTTGGCCTAATTTAAAATTAGGGTTCAATCTCTATATGGGCGCTTTGGGGGGAGGGGATCTCGTTATGCTTCTACCGCCAACTCTCAAAATATCTATCCCGTTAATTCCACTCAGGTTGATCTGAAAGTGGTTTAGTCTTGCCTACCAAAAATGAATGCCTAGAGTTTATTTCATTTATTTGAAATGGATTTCAATGATGTTTCAGATCGGGTTGATTTAAAAGGGGTTATGATTTTGTAGGCCTCCTTTTATGTACACCTTAAGACGTACCCATGCGGCCATGCATGTGACATAATTTTACACTTCTAGAAAGTAAGAAATGACAATGAGAAAAGAGGAGTAAGAAATATTTTTAACAACTTTAATTAGTTGGGCACATTTGTAAAAAATGAAGAAAGAGGAAAACTTCCCAACTACCGATGGACGCATACAACTATCAACTATTCAAGCCTTAAGCCCTAAAATAGTTGCAAACAGATGCATATAATGAGAGGTTGTAGGTTTAAGTCGTGGTATTAATCACGTAACAAATAGTTGCAAACGGATACATTTAATGAGAGGTTATAGGTTTAAGTCGTGGTATTAGTCACG
The DNA here is from genome assembly GCF_020520425.1 of Spinacia oleracea. Classification (NCBI taxonomy): domain Eukaryota; kingdom Viridiplantae; phylum Streptophyta; class Magnoliopsida; order Caryophyllales; family Amaranthaceae; genus Spinacia; species Spinacia oleracea. The sequence goes on from NC_079487.1 coordinate 132,971,688, forward strand.
TAACAAATAAGGAGTAATCTATTAAAAAGCGTTTGAGAGTCCACTTAACAAGGCCGTACAAGGTTCCACCTTAAAACTATATGGCAATAAGGGGAGTAGCCCCTTGGCCTTATTAAGTGATTAAATCTCTTATCTTTTATCAACGTGCTGTTTCATGAATCAAATCTTAACAGTTTACCATGTCATGTGGCGTTCTCCTCCTCCAATTCGATTACATGACATTATATTCTATGTCGATCCACATATATTCCAAAATCCCAAAATTAGATACATGTGTATAGTTGGTAAAAGATTTGAACCTGCGACCACTTGATTCAAATGCTAATGACTAATCCGCTTGGTTATATCATGCTACATGCCTATATGGTTATTTTTTCCAAATAAAACATGATAAGTGACGATCAACTTAGTAAGAGTAGGATGATTGTTTTTTGCAAAAATATATAGTTAAGGTTATCCAATCAATAACTCGAGATATCGTCTGAACCCAAAAACTAGTGTCTAATTCAAAGTAGTATTTTAATTGGGACGTGCTATGCTAGTCGTAGAAGACATAGCGTGCAATAATAAAAGGTAGAGAATAAATTGAAATATTCCCAACGCCTACGTACCAAACATAATTTGAGGATTGGTAGTTCCAACTTCCAAGTAGTAATATTGTTTAGTTGTGTTGTTTGATGAAATTCTCAGTGTGTTAGTTGGATTTTAGGGAATAATCCGTTCTCCCAATGCGACAAATATACCTTATTGGATTGGGGTTCCCGCATTTTACCCTATCAAGACATTTTGTTTATACAAACCCTTAAATAAAGCAGCCAAGGATAAATAGTGTATGATGGATATAAAGTTAATTATAAAAAGATAATCAGTTGATTTTACTTGGTTAGTAGAGGGAAAAAGTGAGTGCGTATTTCTATAAAATACACTTTTGCTTCTGAGTGCATATAAAAAATGCCACGACGGAGAGTCATGTAACTAAAACTCGACGGATAACACATTTTTGGGTACGTACTAACGTACATAAGCTAACGGCATGACTCTCTGCAGAGAGTTATCTCTCACTAATTTACCTAACTAATTCAATACAATCATCCTAAAACCACTTTCTTTTCTCTTCGGATTATATCCCACCAGGTGTGTTAGTTATAGCTTTAGCTTTCACGATTGCATAATGTGATGCTGCTGTGATGCTGCTTTCATGCACACATTCTGTTATTCTCCTCTCCTAGTTTTTAGGAGTTAGTTATAACAACTTATAGAATAATCTAGAAGCTCTCATTACTATTTATATCCTACTTTGCTGTAATAATCAGTTAATAAGTTTTGCAATAATAAGAAATACACTGCTTCTCTCTTTTCTTCGTTTTCTCTCAAATCTCAGTTCATATTTTGTCATGGTATCAGAGCAGGATTAAAGATCCTCGGCTCATTTTTCTCAAATTCCGCAAGTTCCTCTTCTTGATTCTGTTTGATTCTTCCTGTTTTACTGCAATTTCTGGTGATCTTTGTTCTGAAAAATCGAGTTTGTTCTTCAATTCTTTTGCTTCTTCTATCTGAATACTTGTTTGATTCCAACATCTTTTCAAACAATTTTTGACAATGCCTTCTGGAAATGAGGATTCTGCTAATTCACACAGAAACAATGCTAATCTTCCACCAAATCAAGATCCTTCTAGCATATATTACATACATCCTTCTGATGCAAACTCAGTTCAGCTTGTTTCCTTCAAGTTCAATGGTGCAGAAGGTTTCACTAGCTGGAAGAGATCGATGATATTGGCTTTGTCAGCAAAGAATAAGATTGGATTTGTTGATGGCAGCATTATGAAGCCTGATCCTGGTACAGTTGAGTACAAAGCTTGGGAGAGATGCAACGATCTGGTATGTTCTTTGATCTTAGGCAATCTGAATGAGGTGGTTGCTAAGAGTGTAATGTTTCTGAAAACTGCTAGAGACATCTGGATTGATTTAGAGGATAGATTTGGATTCACATCTCTGGCTCAGGTTTATTCTCTTGAACAAAAGTTAGCTGAAATAACACAAGGAAACAAATCTGTATCTGAATTTTTCACTGAAGTTAAATCTGTTTGGGATGCAATTGAAGAAGCACATCCTATGCCTTATTGCACATGCAATAATTGTACCTGTAATGTTACTAGGAAGTTTTTTCAGAGGCAGCAAGAAAAAATGGTGATGCAGTTTATGATGAAGTTAAATGAGCAATTTGCTACAATTAGGGGTAATGTGTTGATGATGCCAGCATTACCTAAAGTCTCAGAGGCATACAGACTTTTTGCTCAAGAGGAGAGACACAAAGAAGTATCACAAGCTAGCACTCAAGCAGAAACATTGGCTTTTGCAGCTGAGAAAAGAAGATTCAGTGGAGAACATTGGAACAACAACAACAAAACTTACAAAACTCAGCAATCTGACTTTCATTCTGGTTATCAGAAGACAGGAGTTACTAACAGATATGGCAGACCTGGATCTAACTACTTTTGCACTCATTGTCAAACACAAGGGCACAGTGTGGACAGATGCTTTAAGCTTCATGGATATCCACCTGGTTTCAAGAATTTCAAAGAAAACAAAGTAGCTGCACTATCACATGAAGATAATTCTGGTGAGAATGTCTTACTTGGACATCACAGTGAAGTTAATCCAACAATCACTATGGAGCAATACCAACAGTTGATGGATCTTTTGGCCAAACAACAAAACAATGCTGCTGCTGCTACAACTCCTAATCTAGCCATGATGGCAGGTAATCTCTGTCTGTTATCTCATTCTAATACTAGGTGGCTCCTAGATAGTGGTGCTTCTGACCATTTTTGTCATGATCTATCTCAATTTACTGACTATAAGCCTATTGACAAGTCCAACACCTTTATTACATTACCTGATGGGAGTAAAGTTGTTGTTAACAATATTGGTTCTGTGATGATAAATGGAGATATAACACTGACCAATGTGCTGCATGTACCAGAATTCAAGTATAACTTGATATCTGTACATAAACTCTGTCAGGACTTGGGTTGTGAAATTCATTTTACTCACAACAGATGTTTTGTTTACTGTCAGCAAGGGAAGCTGATTCCTCTTGGTGAGGTGCAATCTGGTCTATACAATTTGGCAGAATCTAGGGTGGAAGGAGCTCACTCTGTGCAGACACACAACTGTAGTATAGCTTGTTCATCTACAGTGGATAATGCAAAACTCTGGCATCTAAGGCTAGGACATTTACCTTTCAATAAATTGAAGTACATAGATCCTAGCTATGAAATTGGTGATTGTATGCAAAACACTATTTGTCAAGTATGCCCTGCAGCAAAACAAACTAGACTTAGTTTTCCTCACAGTGAGATTAAGTCTGTTAATCCTTTTGATTTGATACATTTGGATGTGTGGGGACCTCATTCTGTAAACACTCCATCTGGTTGCAATCAGTTTTTGACTATAGTGGATGATTACACCAGGTTTACTTGGATACACTTTCTGAAACACAAAAGTGACTGTGTTGCTATCATTGAAAATTTCTTACATATGGTACAAACTCAGTTTGGTGTCATGGTTAAGTGTGTTAGATCTGATAATGCTAAGGAATTGTGTGAAGGTGATATGAAGAAATTATATTTGAAACTTGGAATCTTAATTCAAACCAGCTGTAGTCATACACCTCAGCAAAATGGAGTTGTAGAAAGGAAACATAAACATCTGTTAGAAACAGCTAGGGCATTGTATGTTCAGTCCAAAGTTCCACAGAAGTTTTGGGGTGAATGTGTTCTTTGTGCAGCCTATTTGATTAACAGAATGCCACTCCAATCAATAGGCTTTGAATCACCATATTTCAGAATGTACAAACAGACTCCAAGTCTTAAACACTTGAGAACTTTTGGTTGTCTCTGCTATGTGTCTACTACAAAGGTTGGTAGATCAAAAATGGACAACAGAGCCACACCTTGTGTGTTTTTGGGGTATTCAACCACTCAAAATGGATACAAAGTGCTGGAAATTGATACACACAAATTCTTTGTATCCAGAGATATTCATTTCCATGAAAAACATTTCCCATTTCATCTCTACCATAAACACAACTCTTCCCTTACTCCATACACCAGTGCCATTTATCTACCAACTCTCCTTTCATCTGATGTTTTTGATACACCAGATTTCTCCACCCTTGCAACCACATTCCCACCTCACACCTTGGAAACATCTGATCATACAAACACAAACTTCTCACCTGACCTCACAAATACAATTCTTTCTCCATTACATTCTTCACCCTCAGATTCCATTTCCTCTTCTCCTTTACAGACTAATCCCAATTCCACTCCTAACTTTCCTCAATCCCATTCTGAAACCATTTCTCATTCTGAACATGCTCATGTTGCACCATCCATTCTCCCAACAAGACAATCAAGCAGATCACACAAAAAACCAGGGTATTTAGATGCATATGAATGTTTCTCTGCATACACTGATAAAGATGATCTCATCCCAATCACAAAACACTGGTGCAATCTAGTATCTTATGTGACTTTCCCTGATGAGTTTCAAGCTTTTTTGTCTCAATCATGTGACATTACTGAACCTACAACATATACAGAAGCTGCTCAACAACCTTTGTGGGTTGAAGCAATGAAGAAAGAACTGGAGGCACTAGATAAAAACTATACTTGGGAGTTGGTGGAACTACCTCAAGGAAAGAAGGCAATAGGATGCAAGTGGGTCTTTAAAGTCAAACTGAAATCAACAGGAGCACTAGAAAGATGCAAAGCCAGACTAGTGGCCAAAGGCTTCAATCAGAGATATGGCATTGACTATGAAGAGACATTCAGCCCAGTTGTGAAAATGAGTACTATAAGGTGCTTAATTGCTGTTGCTGCCAGTAAGAATTGGCCATTATTTCAGCTAGATGTGAACAATGCATTCTTGCATGGTGATCTAAAAGAGGAAGTATATATGCAAGTTCCAGAAGGCATCCCTAATCCTACCAAGAAAGTATGCAGATTAATCAAATCTATCTATGGTTTGAAGCAAGCTTCAAGACAGTGGCATGAGAAGTTGATGCATGCTTTGGAAACACAGGGATTCATTCAATCTAAACATGATTACAGTTTGTTTATCAACAAGCAAGATGGTCACATTAATATAGCAGCTGTGTATGTAGATGATGTTATTCTCACAGGAACAGACACTGCTAAACTTCATGACTTGAAAGCTTATTTACATTCAGAATTCAGCATCAAGGATCTAGGGCAACTTCACTACTTCCTTGGTTTGGAAGTTGGATACACTTCAGAAGGAATCATTTTGAGTCAGAAGAAATTCACTAAAGATTTGATTGACAATTGTGGTTTTGACACTTCAAAGAGATCAATCACTCCATTGCCTGTCAACATTAAGTTATCAAACACAGATGGTGCACTTTACTCTGATATTGAGAAATACAGGTCACTAATTGGGAAGTTGAATTTCCTAACTCACACCAGACCTGATCTGTCCTATGCAGTTCAAACACTGAGTCAGTTTCTGCACAGTCCAAGAGAACCTCATGTTATGGCACTTCATCATACTCTAAGGTATCTAGCTCACACAGCAGGACAAGGGATATTGTTAAAGGCAGCTGATACCATCAGTTTACAGGCCTTTTCTGATTCAGATTGGGCATCTTGCCCAGATTCTAGGAGGTCTATCACAGGGTATATCCTATTACTTGGTGGTTCACCAGTTTCTTGGAAGTCTAAAAAGCAAGGCACAGTTTCTAAATCTTCTGCAGAAGCAGAATATAGGGCAATGGCAGCAGCAGCTTCTGAAGTTACTTGGCTTGTAAGCTTATTGGAAGATTTGGGAGTGCACAATCTAAAGCCAGTAACATTGCATTGTGATAATCAATCAGCTTTGCACATAGCCAGAAATCCAGTGTTCCATGAAAGAACAAAGCATATAGAAATCGATTGTCACTTTACTAGAGATAAAGTGCTGGAAGGATTACTTCACTTATCTTACTTACCTACACAGCAGCAATTGGCAGACATCTTTACTAAACCTCTCTCTTCTACACAATTTCAGACATTACTGTCCAAGATTGGAGCTTGTGGTGCTCAATCTTGAGGGGGGATGTTAGTTATAGCTTTAGCTTTCACGATTGCATAATGTGATGCTGCTGTGATGCTGCTTTCATGCACACATTCTGTTATTCTCCTCTCCTAGTTTTTAGGAGTTAGTTATAACAACTTATAGAATAATCTAGAAGCTCTCATTACTATTTATATCCTACTTTGCTGTAATAATCAGTTAATAAGTTTTGCAATAATAAGAAATACACTGCTTCTCTCTTTTCTTCGTTTTCTCTCAAATCTCAGTTCATATTTTGTCAGGTGCACGTAGAGCTGGCAATGGGTCGGGTTGGGTCGAAATCAGGTCGACCTGTTTATAAACGGGTTGAGATTTCCCCAACCTGAACCCAACCTGTTTAGTTAAACGGGTTGAAAATTTCAACCCAACCCAACCTGGAAATAAACGGGTCAACCTGTTTTCGACCTGCTTACCTGTTTACTTAATTTTTTTTTTGTAAACAATCTGATAACTTAATAACATGTTTTTCAATCTTCTAAATAATAAGTCGTAAATTGGCAAAATTTGCCATTAATTAATATCCTGCCACAAGTCATAAGGCTTAATACATCACCAAATCAGAAATAAAAGTTTAATACGTGACCCAATCCAACATAAAACTAAAATTCAAATAAGTTACAAAGCTAATAAATTGTTCAAATTAAGCTAGTTTAATATGAATCAAACTTTGTTGAAATCTTGAGTTCCTGGTGAAGCCTTCCATTGCTGTAAAAAAAACCAAACATAAATAAGAAACTGTTACTTACAACATTTTAATTCAAATGGCAATACATTACGAGAAACACAAAACAATATTTTAAATTTCAAGAGTTTAGTAATGGAAGTCATGATTTAGAGAGTCATTTTAACAATCTGAATTTTTAACCTTCACATGTTCAACTACAACAAACTGTTTTTGAGCACATAATTTGGTGGTAAATACACGAAAATGCTCAACTTTAAGCTGGTCATTCAGAAATGAAATTCATGTTTTCACTGACTTAAAACATAATGTTCAGTTCTGTTCATTATTTGTGAGATCGAATAATCATCATCATCACTAAAACATCGAAAACCCTAAAAAAAATTAATGACCAGCTAAATTTAGTCTAATTAAAAAATTAATCATCATCGTCGGTTTTGTTAAATTTACTCTAATTAAAAAAATTATTCTCAAACAAAAACCCTAAAAAATCAAAAAACCCTAGAAAAATTGATTTGATTCTGAAACTCGACAAATCACAATGGAATACGGGCACTTCTTAGTACTTATATAAGATCTAACCCTAATCATCATCATCATCATGGTTCTAATTCCTAATCGTAATTGGAGTCAAACTCATGTACTATGTTATCACCAATTCACCAAGACAAACAAAACCCATCTTAACAACAAATAGAAACAACAAAACAAAAATAAATTATGACCACACAAAAAAATTGAATGAAAGTTTTCAAAACACATACTTGATACTTGGATGTTGAATCAGAGTGAGTGATCGACTAGCGTTGCGTTGAGCCGGAGACCGACGATCGGCGCGGTGGTGAGTGGAGATCAATGAGAGGCGCCGCTTGAGAGATTAGGGTTTCAGTTTAGAGAGAATGAGATAGACTGAGAGAGAGAGAGTGAGAGAGAGACTGAGTGTTTGAGTGAGAGAATGAGAGGCGTGAGATATGCTAGGGTTTTCTTCATATGATATTAGAGAATAAGACTTAAAAGCTAAAGCCCAAAAAAAAAGCCCAGAAATAATTAAAGTTTTTTAGTGATTTTTTTTTTAAAACATTTAAGCGGGTTGTGGGTTGGGTTAGCGGGTTGACGGGTTGGCGGGTTGACCTGTGACCCAATAATTAAACGGGTTAGACGGGTTGCTTTCGGGTTGAAGTTTTCAACCTGACCCAACCCATTTATTAAACGGGTTGGGTTGGGTTGACCTGTTTAGCTAAACGGGTTGGAAAATCTTGACCCAACCCATTAATAACGGGTTGGGTTCGGGTCGGGTTGATGGGTTGGGTCAGCTTTTGCCAGCTCTAGGTGCACGGTGTACCCACAACATGACACACTCAATAACTTAAAACCATATTTTGAGATATAAGATTAATTTTTTAGCAGCCAAATCAGCAAATACATAACACAGAATTGCGGAGTACTCCGTAATTCGTGGCACGAAAGTACGAAACACTCTACAACACCTTTTATTTCTTTAGTACTGATACTAGCTTGTTATTAACTGAACACAACATATGTCAACTACTTTAATTGGTTAAATTAGGGGAGATACTCGTTATATGCATTTGAATCCTAAATAAATCGTGTTTTTTCTTTGTGGACTCTATCCAATCTCCCCCGCACACATGCATGCGCACATACACCTTGCACTCATATATATTATATAAGGTACTTCGCATAATACTAATAAAATGCCCCTATGGAAGAATGTCAAAGGGAATACAATTAGATATAGTATATATATGGATAATTGGATATGCTACATTATGGCAATGTAGTTAGTGCTAACTGAATTGTAAAGCAATCGGACACTATATTATACGTAGTAGATATTGAAGAGAATAAATGATATACGAAGTACCTTTTGTTTATTATTTCATTTCATAAAATTATTAGAAATTAGTCAAATTATTGAATATTTGACCACTTTTTGAGATTTGGCAATAATGTGCTTTGATAAGTCAAAATATTACAAAATGCTCCTTCATAAACTAGAGAGATTGGATAACTTATTCAATTTTGGATATAAGAAGTAGATTATCATGAGTTAGAGTGCATTTTGTTTACCTTATTTCAGAAAAAAAAAAAACAAAAACAAATAAACACAAGTTCAGATAAATAAAGAGTACCCCAGTATAGTTTACAACTAAACTAAGTTGTGATCAGTTCAAATAAATATAACACACTTATTTTTATTTTTATTTTTTCAAATTGTCAAAGTTGATCAATACGGTCTATTCGAAGAAATTCCAAGTTTATCATTTTAGTAACCTTATCATATCTACACTTATAAACTTAAACTTATCTAAACGTACTTATCTAAATTAATACTTGTTTTTCTTAGAGTCTTATACAGACTTACTAACTTATATTCGGGTATTTATTTTCTTCTGAAATAAGAGAAAAATAAGGTGAATAGAACACACCGAACAACATCTAACGCGTAATGGAGATGAGGGGCAGTGTATAATGGTGGTCTGGTCGTTGTGGGAAGCCCAAGTCACTCATTTTCACTCGATCGTAAAGTCACAATAATCTGGCAGATAAGTACAAGTCAGTATACTAGCAACAAGAATACTCCACCAATTGAGGTTGGCATGAGTGGTTAAGGGTCTCTTGCTCCTTAACCAAGGTCTCGGGTTCGAGCCTTGGGAATGGAAAAAATCTCAACTGGGAGGGATGCTGCCCATCGAGGTACCCATGCAAACTCCCACGGGAGATTACCTCGCCGAAAGCGGTGGGAACTCCTCGTAGTAGAACCAAAAAAAAAAAAAAAGAATACTCCGTATCACTTTCCGATTTCAAACCATGAAACCATATTTTTGTATCATTATTCATACGGAGCACTTCATCAGATCCCGATCGATTTACGTCCAACATGACTGCGTTCTATTTATTTATTTAATTTTTTTATTTTTATTTTTTTTTGAAGTTTATTACTAGTCCATATTGATTTATTTTTAAAAAATCTCACACTTTTCGTGTTTTCTTAGAAAATACCCGGCCTAAGTTGAACGTATATAATTGACCCTAGCTAGAAAGGAAAGGACTCAAAGGAGTAAATAATTTGAGAGTCTAAGAAAGAAAATTGAGGTAAACTATAATTTGAGGTGAACGAAATACCTTAGTTTTGGAAGTGGGGTTTTAAATGCGAATTTAAGTACATTGAGAGAGTCTTGTTTTTAAAAGTAATTTTCAATCCTTCTTTTTGTTTAGAATCTTGTTATTAAAATTTATATTGAGAGACTTTGTTTTCTGGAAAAATATTGAAAAGTTTTTAGTTATCAAAGTTAATTTAACCCTTAAAAACAACAAAATTCAACACTTTGGGCCTCTTTTTCAAAATTACTGTAACTTGGAAATTGGATACCAAAAGGATAGAAAGTGGGAACTATTTTAACCTACCATCAAATAGTCCACGGCCACAATAATTTCTACTTTTTCTTGACTTATAATCCCAATTTGGGAATTAGGTAATGGACTAATGGGTACGTTTTATCCGTTTGATTTTTTTCTGGTATAAATTTGATTTTTTAACATGCTATTTATGAACTTTTTTGAAGTTAATGTAGTTGTGAATTGAATTTGATTTTTTTTTTTAATTCGTAAATCATATAAACTATATGAATGACATTCCCTAAGTGTACTTACTTTATAAAATCAAATACACATACTATGAAATATACTTCCATTTTTATTATCCCATCTTTCATGAACATCTGAATTGTACTTACTATATTTTATTGTACCTAATTGGAACTATTGTACTTTATCAGACCTAATTACAAAAGAGTAAACTTGAAAGAGTATAATTATTGGATGTGATTTTTTTTGGTGTTAGCAACCGGTTCACCCTTAGGGCTAATTCGGATTCGGGACGAGTTCTGGGTGGTTAGGTTTCAGTCCCCTCCCAATTGTTGTTGTGGGGGATCGAACACGGGTTCTCCTTACCAAGTTCTGCCCCAATCACCACTGAACCAACAAGCAATTGGGTGGTTAGGTTCCAGTCCCCTCCCAATTGTTGTTGTGATTGAAACTTATTGAAATGGATTATGGCCCTGTGTTGGTAATAACTTCTCATTGTTTTTTTTTATTTGGTCAAACAACCAAGAATTATGTTCAGTTACTAGGGTTTTCTAGGCGGATGAAAAGATGACTTTTAAGCCAAAATGAAAATTCTTTTTGGAGTAGCTTTTGGTTTTCTAACATCAACAAATGATTTTATCAAACATGTTTTTAAACAAATAAGAACTCAAACAAACAAAAAAAAAAACTAATACAAGACGCCGGTCAAACCAACCAAGTGAACCACCCGACAACCAACATCCAATTGCAAACTAAGCCTATAACTTATATGCACTTATTAGCCTAATATTTATGACTTTAAGACAAAGAGAATGCGCCCTAAATGAAAACAAGGAGTATGAATGTATGATCGATTAAAAACCACTTCAAAACTTTATTGGGTTACATTTTAGCACAATGACAAAGTGAAGCCTATAACAGACACAAAAACGAGATAATGTCAAAGGTTTATGACACAATGAATTCACCTAAGATATTCTAGTATTAAGATTATTCGACCCGTTTATATTCGACACGGAACACGAACCCAAATAAAATTACAAAACCTGAGTCGACACATTTGCCAAAACCCCCTCCAAACCTTTGCTGGATTGCATTTTTAGCACAGTGACAAAGTGAGGCCCATGGTGGAAGAAAGAAAAGACGTAAAGGGGGGGGGGGGGGAAAGAAAACTCAAAAAACAAAATAATTTGGCACCAAAAACCAACAAATCCGATAGACAACTCAAGCACGTGACCTGCCAAAATACTTTTTCTGCCAATATTTTCTTTTTATAAAAAGGTATACTAATTATTTATCATTAATCTAATTTTAATTTATGTTAGCAGACATCCAATTGTTCTCTCCCTGATAATATTCTGATCAAAATCCCATACATACCCCCCTCAATCCAATCACCCTACTTTATTGTTTTTTTCTCCTCAAACTTTATTTAACACTAATTATTCTCTTGTACTAGTAAAAGTAATAATCATACACTCTCTAATATAATATGCTTAACTTACTTTTAATGGAACATAGTTGGCTCTTCTTGGAGTTCTATCTCAAAATTGTGAATATTTATAATTATAATATATATTTCAAATCGGATATGCGGTCGGTTATATAAAGATCTAAAACAACAATTGATTCAGTCATACGTGATACGAGTAATAATTTATATATAAAAAATGTGTTATTGTATAACACAAAAGATGTTATTAGGTTAATTGGAAATCTTACAACATACATTTTCATAATATCAAAGATTTATAAATTAAAAAACTATTAAAGATATTAATAGTCAAAGATGTTAGACATGTTGAAAATGAAATGAAAAAAGAATAAAGTGTTACACATAACCTTATGCGCGATAATAGTCTAAATACGAAGTACAAATATCAATTGACAAATACAGAGTAACTACATTTGATTTCTATTCATCCTAACTTTATTAATCTAAAATTTACTCGAATTTATCTGAACTTAAATTTCTTTAAATATAGAGTAAGTGAAACTAAGATGAACGAGAATATCATTTTTAACAACAGTAGTCGAATTTCCCTCACTTTTTATAAACACATGTCCCCCTCATTTTGGCAGTATGTTTGTGGGTTTTGCCTGTTTGGTTGTTTCTGCAAAATCAGTGGAAGGCCACACTGACTTTGATCCTATTTCGTTAGCTTTCAGAGGAGAGAGAAAGAGAGAAGAAGAAGATAATGGTGGTATGAATTGGGAATCACTGGGATTGAAACAAGGCACAAAGCTAAACCCCAAACTACACAACTTCACATGGAATTTTGTGGGGATCAGTTACTACTAATTGTTTTTGGATAGCAAAGTACTCACACAAATATCATAATTTTCATTTTATTTTCCAAAATTTCAATTTTTTCGGGGTTTCCCAGATCTCTAGGATCTCAGAATTTCAGAGTGTTTTTTCTTGTTCCTCTCAAATAATTCTTGCTCATCCTCTTTGTTGTGTTTTGTTGAGTTTTCCCTTCTTCCTTCTTTCCGACTCTTTTACAGTGAGAATTGCTTGAAGCAGTGAGTTTTAAGCATCTGGGTATTCTTCATTCTGCAGTAAAAGCTCAATTTTTTGTTCTAAAAAGGGTAAAAGTCACATCGTTTCTCTCTCTGAGTTCTTTCTTTTCATGGCAATGATGGTGGATTTTCTAGGATTCTCATTTTAAGGCCACCTTTTTTGTGGGGGTTAAAAAAGTAGGCTCTGGATAAGTCCTAAAATTCCATTTTTTCAGGAAAGTGAATTTCAAAAATTGTCAGAAAATGTCAAAAGAATGAAAATTTGGTAAGTGGGTTTATGCATATTTGAAGCCTGCTGGATGATTTGAAGCAAGAACATTGATAATGGGGTTTTCCGTACTTACCATAGTAGGATTATTTTTCCTGATTTTGGTGGGTGCTGTTTCTGCAACTCTCTCACCTGCTGGTGTCAACTATGAAGGTTAGTTAGACCTCTTATTCTACCTTTTTTTTGTTCTTAATGAAGAAATACGAATTTTCGTGGAAAAGATAAAATCTTGGTTCATGTAGCCGACCCTATCGAGTTAAGACCGTGGCATTGTTGTTGTTGTTGTTGTTGTTGTATCAATCATTATTCCCATGAATTTTAATTTTGTATGTGTGTGAGATTCTGCTCATAAATGTACATATATGTAATATGTTAGTCTCCAATTTGAGGTTGAGAAATAAATTCTTTCCTTGTTCTCCACCTAATTTTTGTATGGGCCACAATAAGAACATAGACTTCATTTAATACACAATAAGAACATACTCTTTCTGTGCAGTTGGTTTTTTCTGGAAATTCTTCTGAAATTCTCACTCTTTATTTGCCTGTTAAATTGCATTTTTTGTAATTTTATTATTATCTGAAATTGTTGCAGTTGTAGCTCTTATGGCCATAAAAACAGAATTGAAGGATCCTTATAATGTTCTTGAGAATTGGGATGGAAACTCTGTAGATCCTTGCAGCTGGAGGATGATTACTTGTTCTTCAGATGGCTATGTTTCTGCTCTGTATGTTTAAACACTTTGATTTTCTTTTTCTTTTTTGTATTTTTTATTTCAAAATTTCAATAGAATTCTGGAAAGAGTTCTGAGTGTTGTGATTGAACATATTTGTTAGGGGACTGCCTAGTCAGAGTTTATCTGGGATGATATCTCCTGCAATTCAGAACCTCACTAAGTTGGAATCAGTGTAAGTTTTTTTCTGCTGCCATAGGAATATTTTGCATCAATGTTTTCTTCAAGTATTTTTTTACCATACTTTGCATCTAGTAGGAGTTTGTAATTTGGGTGAGTGATTGAGCATGGTTGTTTATCGCTGTGGCCGTGATGTAGGTTGCTGCAAAACAATGCAATATCAGGTCATATTCCTACTGAGATTGGAAAGTTGGATATGCTGCAGACATTAGATCTTTCAAACAATGGGTTTACAGGAGAGATTCCCAGTTCAGTAGGAGATTTGAAGAATCTAAATTATTTGTAAGTTTCATTTTCTTCAATGTGCTAGGACAAGTTATGACATTTATTCAGAATTTTGAGATAGGTAGAACAATTTGAACATGAATTAAGGTTTAGCGCGAATTGTTCTGTTACGTTTTTCCTGATTTTGAGCTTCAGATGATCTGTACATGTGTCTGTTTTTGTTATTATTATTGTTAATTGCTGTTGTTTTTCCTTCTCTGTACAAGCCAGACGATTAAATAACAACAGTCTTACTGGACGTTGCCCTGATTCTCTCTCAAAAATTGAAGGTCTAACTCTTGTGTAAGTTCACCTTTGAACTTCATAGTTGTTAAAATTTGCCAAATTTGGCGAGATACTTGGAATATGAAACAATCATTTTGTTTTTTAATTGATTGCAGAGACCTCTCATTCAACAATTTAAGCGGCTCACTACCAAAGATATCCACCAGGACCTTCAAGTATACCATTCTTTTGCTCTATTATGTGGCATTTTGATTTTTCGTGCTTACTACTTGGACTCATCATTTCCGGTTACTTGATACTTTGACATGGATATGTATGCTTTAGTTTGATAAAAGAACATGAAATTTTTCGTAAATTAGTCGAGTGCGACACTTACATATTCTGACACAAGTACTCGAGTCCAAGTAACGCAGCTTTCTGCATAATTCATACTTCTTCTGTTGGAAAGGTTTTAACTTGACTATTCCTCCTTTCAGGATAATTGGCAACCCTTTAATTTGTGGAACAAGTTCTAGTACCAATTGCTCTGTGGTATCACCTGAACCACTTTCCTTTCCACCAGATGCTCTTAGAGGTATTTATTCAAAGAATATATACGCTTCTGTTTATTGTCAGAAGGTGCAACTAATAAGTGCTATGTTGCCTTTTACTATTATGGGTGCTTTTATGTTCTTTCTTTTTTAATTCAAAAGTCGTATAGTCAAATCGTGTTTGCTTTATGAATTTCCAGATCAATCGAATTCTTCTGTAGGGAAAAGTCACCATGCAGCTGTAGCAATTGGTGCAAGCTTTGGTGCTGCTGTTTTAACCATAGGCGTTGTCGGGCTGGCCATTTGGTGGTGTTATGGTCGCAAAAGACAAATTTTCTTTGATGTGAATGGTTTGTCCACTCATTTGCTCTTTCAAACCCTCCCTTTGAGTTGCATGTGAACTTATGATGTTTTATGATAAAATGTGAATTTTTAATTTTGATGTTTCCGCATAGATCGTTGTCGAGTGCAGTATTTGTCACGAATCCCATTTGTGGGTATTTTGAACACGGACTTTATCAGAAATAGAGGCAAACATCATTCCTGGACAATTAAGAAGTAGATAGGAACACAAAACGTGAATAAGTTACACACTAATAAAGACTAATAACATAATGTATGGAGAAGATTGTGTTTCGTTTAAGCCATTGGTGATTTGATGGTAGACAACTCCTTATTGTTTGGAACTATAGCATAGATTTAAAGCCAACGTTTTTCCTAATGAAAATCGTTAATTGGTGTCGATATCTATTTTATTTTTATTCTTTAAGGTGTTTAAATATGTCAAGTAAGGTGTTAAATTACAAAAGCTGGTTTTTTTAAGGTGTTAAATGACAAAATATGTATCTTAAGCACTTTCTTTATCTGGTTTCCCCTCAATTTATTGTGTAAATTTAGCTGATTTATTTCCTAGTTTCTGTATGTTACCGTTTAGATAGTTAGACCGTATTTTCAGCTAATAATGGTTTGGTTTGCAGAACCATATGACCCAGAGATATGTCTTGGGCATTTGAAGAGGTATAGTTTCAAAGAGTTGCGTTCTGCAACTGACCATTTTCGCTCAAAGAATATACTCGGAAGAGGTGGATTTGGCATAGTATACAAAGGCTGCCTAAACGATGGCACGATAGTAGCAGTGAAAAGGTTAAAGGATTATAACGTAACTGCAGGGGAAATTCAGTTTCAGACAGAAGTTGAGACTATCAGTTTAGCTGTTCATCGGAATCTTCTCCGCCTTTGTGGTTTCTGTTCAACTGAGAATGAAAGGCTTCTTGTCTATCCATATATGTCAAATGGTAGTGTCGCATCTCGCCTAAAAGGTAATCTTCTTACTAGGCTTTCAGGCTTACTTTCCTAGTATTCTCTTGAGAGATTTGTCTATATATATCGTTATATGTGAAACTATCCCTTGTTTTGAAAGTTTCATTTTATTATTTCATTAACAAAAACTAACATGATAAACTAAAATCATGCTAATTTACTTTATACTCGTATA
This sequence comes from Spinacia oleracea, assembly GCF_020520425.1. Classification (NCBI taxonomy): domain Eukaryota; kingdom Viridiplantae; phylum Streptophyta; class Magnoliopsida; order Caryophyllales; family Amaranthaceae; genus Spinacia; species Spinacia oleracea. Next base: position 132,988,357 of record NC_079487.1, read on the forward strand.
TCGTTATATGTGAAACTATCCCTTGTTTTGAAAGTTTCATTTTATTATTTCATTAACAAAAACTAACATGATAAACTAAAATCATGTTAATTTACTTTATGCTATTTCAAACTCCATTTTTTCGTTTAATCACTTACTCCCTCCGTCTCTAAACATTCTTCCTGGTTCGACTTTTTTTGTCTCACAAAAAGATACCAAACCCAAATCATTTTGGGACTAAGGCTTTGTTGTTGTTGTTGTAAAAAGATACCAAACAAGAAGAACAAAAAGAGACAGAGGGAGTATTGTTTTGTTCACCATTAAGAAATGGTTCCAACTGTGCTCCATGAAAATGACGAGAATGCCATTTATTTGCAGATCATATTCATGGTAGACCCGTCTTAGACTGGCCGAGGCGTAGGAGCATAGCTTTAGGCACGGCAAGGGGGCTGCTGTATTTGCATGAGCAGTGTGACCCTAAAATCATTCACCGAGATGTAAAGGCGGCCAACATTCTGCTTGATGAGGACTTTGAGGCTGTTGTTGGTGATTTTGGACTAGCAAAACTGTTGGATCACCGCGATTCCCATGTTACAACAGCAGTTCGTGGCACAGTTGGACATATTGCTCCTGAATATCTTTGTACAGGCCAGTCATCTGAGAAAACCGATGTCTTTGGATATGGAATATTGCTCCTTGAGTTGATCACCGGGGAAAAAGCCTTGGATTTTGGCCGAGCATCTAATCAGAAAGGTGTCATGCTTGATTGGGTATTCCCCCTCTCTCTTACCCTCCTCTGAGTCCTCTCAACTTTCTGTAATAAAAAATTAAAAAGGTAATTAGGTTATGTTTGACAAACTATTTAAAATAGAGTTGAAACTGAGGTTGTAGCTGAAACTAATAAGATATCAGATTAGATGAGTTGTTTGGTAGAATTAATGGTTTAATGAGCTGAATTTATAAAATAATTGTTTTAAAATAAAAATTAAAGGTATACATGAAAAATTAAGGACCGAAAATTGAAACGTTACTCAAAGTAACGTATCAATTTAAGTCAATCTCAAAACCTTATATTCTATGTAAGGTGCTTGACAAACCGCTCTAATCATTTAAGGTGACTTAAAATTTCAACACCTTATCATTTAAGACGCCTGAAATGGCGTATCAAACAGAGTCTTAAATACGTTCAGCTAAGTTCAGTTAATTAGAGAAGTCTACAAAGACATTTCAGTTGAAACCAAAGCCAAACATGTAAACAGTCTTTGTTTAATTGCTTACAAAGTTTGCTGAAATGTTGCAGGTAAAGAAGTTGCACAGTGATGGGAAGCTTGACCAGTTAGTAGATAAAGACTTAAAGAACAACTACGACAGGGTGGAATTAGGAGATATGGTACAGGTAGCTCTTTTATGCACACTATTTAATCCAACTCATCGTCCCAAAATGTCTGACGTGTTAAGGATGTTGGAAGATGACGGGTTAGCCGAAAAATGGGAGAATTCACAGAGAATTGAAACTCCTCGGTCAAGGTCCAGCGAGCCACAACGGTACTCAGATTACATTGAAGAATCCTCACTTGTGGTTGAAGCTATTGAGCTTTCTGGCCCAAGATGACACGTCCGGCCTATAGTTATGTGAAGTGCCATTTCAGGATTCTCTCCGGTAACTGAACCAGGTGCTACTAGAATCGCGAGAAAGAGAAAACGAAGGAATAAAAGATGAAAAATTCTAGTACTGAAAACTGGTTGGTTACTGGAAAGGATCCTTACCCTTTAGTTTTAGTAGTTTGCTTCCCTCTCTCTCTTCTTTCGCTCGAGTGCAAAAGCATTTGGAGTGAGGAAGAAGAAAGACAATGTGATTGATGTCAATAGAATGAATGTAACTCAATCTGTAAAGAGGAATATTGAATGGAATATATAAGGCTTAGAAGTTAGAATTAGGTGGGTAAGGGTTGTTATCTTTGTAGTTTTTTTAGAGTATTGAAAGAAAAATTTTGAGGTTATTTGAGCCGTTGAGAAATGTAATTATATAGTGTGTTTGTTTGTACTAATAGTTTATGAGCTTAGAAAAGCAGGTACGTTACCGCCTTTTTCTCTCTCTTGAACGAGGGTTGTCAACCGTAAGGGTTAATAATCGTACGTTTCTCATTTTTTCGTGAAGATTAGAGCCGTAAAACTTGTGATTAGTGCAGTTAACCGTATGTTGAATCACATAGTGATGATCTGTTAAAATAATATTTATATCGGAGGAGTAAAAGTCAACCACAATTCATTATTTAAGGAATGAAGGCAGTATATTTTTTGGATCCGTTGCTCTTGAACATTATTTGGAAACAGAAAACGGGAGTGGGTCAAATGCCTATTTGGTCGGGCCTTTTTGACTGATGGGTGACTGGATCCATCATCCATGTGAAGTTTAAAGTCAATATTTCGTACCACCAACTCATATTGGGCCATGCTAAATTGCTAGCTGATCCCAAATTCGCAACAAAAAAGTACGGAATATCGCGTGAATGCGTCCCACAATATTCTGCTTAGAACGTCTCCAATTGTAAGTTAATTTGACAATTAAGCTAATTTGCTTGGCCAATCTAATTTATTATTTTCACTCCAATGGTCTAGCTATTAGCTTGAAACTTTTATAAATTTCAAGCTAGTCCCTAGCTATAACTATTGGAGATGCTCTTAGAGAGTTCGAGGATTATCATCGATCGATTATGAAACCATTATAATCATTTCAGGTCAAATTAGATAGTATTTTATGCGGGATCATTTTAAATAGCAAATTAAATGTGTTATTATCTTTTCTTGGTCACTCTGATTTTGGTGAATGTCAGTCTGATCAAGTCAGTTTTAACTTTTAACCACCCTTTTTAAGTATCAGATTTTGGGTCTTATATTTTGAATCCATCACATTCACATCTAATCTAACACATGATACAAAATTTGAGCCTCAAATCCAACACAACGTACACTCACCAAATCGTGCCAAGTCGTACAATGCCATATAAATATACCGGTCCAAAAAGCTAGCAATAGCATAGTTACATGCGCATGATATAGTGGCGTGCTTATATCCTTGGGTTGTTGCACAACCGTAATCTGAATGACGTATGGCCAAACATGCATGAGTAGTTTAAATAAATAATCGGTGGTCTTCACTCTTCAGTTCTTCACTCACTCCACTTCAAAACTTAATTCAAGACGGGCGGGCTATTACTAATGGCCCAAGTCAATACAAAGTGAGGCAACTATAATAGCAAAACCCCTTAATTTCGAGTTGGTATTATTTTTAGTTATTTTCTTGACAAGATAATTGATATTATTTCATTACAGTAAATTAGTAAAGAATATTATTACTAATATAGTTTAATTTTACATAGAGTATATTATTATATTGCCTAAATTACATTTTCGTATTATAATAAACTAATATACTTAACTAATAAAGTATATTACCCTATTTATACGGAGTGCTTGTTAGTATAAACTAATATACTCGCCATTTATTACAAAAAGAATATTATTGCTTTGTATTACAATTATTTCTATGCTAAAATTCTCATTTTAGTCAACATTTCTTATTATGTGAAAATTCGTGGTAAATTTGATTTATGAATATCCTGTAATTATGTACAATATCATTGTTATTTTTGTAACATATTGATATATTTAGTTGAATACATTCCTATGTGATGTATATATATATATTGGTCGGCCGAGTCAATATTATTCAAACTTGTCTCAATCCTATTATTCTCTCTGGAAAAAAAAAAGCTTTGTTTTATAATGGAACGTTATAATGCTAGTGGCTCTAATGACAATGGCAAAAGGGTTGTAATTACAACGGTAAGATATAAGAGATGCAGAAATTGTTCTTCATGTCCAAACTTTGGCTATCAAGGGTCATCAACAGTTTGTCGTTTTTGCGGTTGTGACCGAAGCTATCATCATCAAGAAATCACGTCCGAGTATGCTAGTAATACTTCAGCAAGATGGTGATTTTAAGCGCTGCGCTTTAAGTTTTTTTTTTTAGAAATATAATGAAATTAATAGAAGTATTATACTCCATATTCTACTTTAATTGTCTTTTGTTTCTTTAATAAATGGAGTATTTAATGATATAAACTTTCTTTTAAATTTAAAAGGTTCATATATCCCATATGGAGTATTATAGAAACGTTTTATATGCTTCAATTCAATTAATTAGGTAGTATAGTACATGTCTCTACTCTTTACTTTTGTTACGGAGTACTCTTTTTGTCTTTTAATGTTCGCATCATTGCATTTTTTTGGGCTAAGCTTTAAAATGTTTGACTATGAATTTACATTAAACGATAAAAAATAATATAGTCATGAAAAAGCTTATTAAATTTGGTTTGAAGCATATTTTTAAAATATCAATATTTTAGAATTTTGTTTGCGCATCTAAAATTAATGATCTCAAATTGCCTTTCGAAAATTGTAGAAAGTAAAAATTAAGCAGACAAAAAGGAACATAAGATATATTGCTAAATCACACTCCCACTCACATTTTAATTAAATCGCATGCACTAGAAGATCGGCTACAACGCCTACAACGACGCACATACTTCACAATTTACATGCAATGGAGCTTAACGCCGTAGGAAAACACCATCTTTGCATGCATGACCATAGTATATTTTATGCAATTGATTAATAAGGAGTATTTATCAAATTTCAATCCAAACATGCTAATTCATTCGTTTAGAATCAATTAAATCTTTAACCGATGATAAAATTCGTAAAGTTTTAGTCTTGATGTTATGAGTTCAACCCTAATCTCAAAGCCGGACATAAGAAGATAATTAACCCGATTAATTTTAGGCTTGGTTACTAGTTAGTGCGTGGAAAACATTCGGTTAGCTAGGTCATTCATTCTCCATATATATTATCGATCCATCAAAAAAATTAATTAGAATACAAAATCCATACAATAACTTTCTAATACAACGTACAATATGCATATAATAATAATATAACTTTCTAATACAACGTACAATATGCATGTAATAATACTACGTGACAACTTTTTTTTCTCTTCTCTGGCTCTCTCCTCCAAACCCTAGCCTCCATTGATAATTTTTGAGGGGCTTTCATCGGTTTTTTACCGGTGGAAAGCCTCAACGGTTTTGATTTCTTGTGTTGTTTCCTTTAATTTTTGTTTTCGTAGGTGTAGCAACGTTTCCTCCTCTAGAGAGGAACGTTTCTCCTTTGAAAGAGAGGGTTTTTTCTCTTTTCTTTTCGAAATATTTTCTGCTTTTGCGTTGGTATCGAGTCGATGGGTGTTATTTGTGTATTTCATGGTAGAAATTGTGTTGTTTCTATGATGTATGCACTTTGAAGATCAAGATCAATCCGAGATATGAAGCAGATTCATTTTCAAGATGACTATAACGTTTGTAACAAGGTCCTCCATCCAACGAAAATATGGTTTGACATCGAAGCTATTTCATGGCTACACATATACCATGATTTCGGAGCCGTTATTCAGTATTTGCTCATTTAGTTATTTGGAAAAAAGAATTTGTTATTATATTTTAGATTTGTTCTTGTTCTTGTTTAGGGAAAAAATTGATTGTAGATGCCGTATGGCTTTATTTTAATGAAATTTTCCCTTACCCCGTCAACAAAAATATAATAATACTACGTATTAAGTGACACATTTCTACCTAGCTAGTGACCAATAATTTATTGGCTCAATGGTTAAAACTGAGGTTTATCTATGTACAATAAGTCTCAGTTGCAAACTCCCTCACCCCTATTTGTAATTTACACCAAAACAAACATTTCTTGGTGGTTTGCTAGATCCCCTGTAAAACCCACCAACTTTGTCAACCCAAAAGTGATGCCCCATGGCTATCCATCCTCCTAGGGTAGTGTCTATTGGTGTTGAACAAGTTTGGTGAACCATTGTCTCTGTGAGGTTGACCCGTATGATCTTTAGAAATAAATTGTCCCTTAATTAATTAATGCGCTACTCCTTAGTCCTCTACCTTAAAAAAAGAAGAAGAAAAAAAAGTGGTAAATCACAAAGCGTTAAATTATTAAAACCCAACCCATATTTTGCTTGCAATAATTATTGAATCCATATGGCAAACCCAAATAAATAAACAATACCCAAATCAATTTCCTAAATAAATGCCAAAATTAAAAACTTCCACTACTCATTGTCCCTAATTTTAGTACTTTACTCAACCCCAAGAAATCTTTAAACTTAAAAATACAAAATTACCCTTTACAAGTGAAGACCCAAATTCAAAACCATGGCAGAAATTTCTATTAACGAAAGGGCAAAATAGTCCATTCAAACTGAATCACACTTCCAAGTTTTCCCTCCTTTCCTCCTCCACCTCCTCTGCAACTGTAAAAGAAAGAGCAGAATACTAACTACTGTATCTCTCTACTGTTAATTTCGTAAATTTTGGAGAGACAAAAAACCCCATTTTCGTTTTAATCCAAAATAAACTAAAAAACAACAAATTTCCAAATTTAATTTTGGGGGTTTTCTGAGGAATTTTGTTGGTTAATTGGTGTGCATGCAGTGATGCAGATAATTGCAGAGTAATGAGCAGTTATGGCGTCAATAAAAACAAAATTACTCGATAATTTGCAGCAAAAATTACACCCAAAAAGAGGTTTAATAATTTCTGGGTTTGGTTTATGCATTGCTGCTGCTTCATTCATCCTTTTCTCTCTCATAATCTTGATTACCAACAAAACTACTGCACCCGCAACTTCTTCTCTTGTTTCTTGGAATTTTCCCCTTCCAAACACGCCCTTATCTTCTTCTAATTCTACTAATTCTTCACTAATCACTGCTGTTAATGTTAATGTTAGTGGGACCCACTTTGACAGCCTTGATTTGAAGCTGAAGAATGTGAGTTTCCATGGTTTGGAATCAAGGGTTTTAATCAACTTTTCCAGAAATAGTGAAAATAGCAATGAAAATGAAGAGGGTTTGAGAAATAATTCTGGGGTTTTGACAAAAGATTGTGATATTTTTGATGGGAAATGGGTTAGGGATGATGATTTGCCACATTACCCACCTGGGGTTTGCCCTTTTGTTGATAGAGATTTTAATTGTCAGCTTAATGGAAGACCTGATACTGGGTATTACAGATGGAAATGGCAGCCATTTGGGTGCAACATCCCTAGGTAACTTTCAATTATAACCTATGCCTTTCATTTCATGTTTTTCAGTTGAAATTATGTTTATACTATTGTAATTTGTTTTGCTGATGTGGGTTGTTACTGGATACTAAACATTAAATTTAGGATGTATTGAGTAAGATTTTGTTGATTTAGCTATCTAGTAGCTTGTGATTTAGATTTGATGATCACACTATTGATGACTTGAAGTATGGAAAGCTGGTGTAGATGAATTGAACTACTGATGGTTTTAGGTGGCCATGGGTGTAGATGATTTTAGGTGACCATGCTTTGCAGTTTGCACCCACCTCACCCTATTAACATTCCTAGGTAAATGAGAGTGGGAAGGATTTGGCAGAGGGAGGAAGGAATTGACTGAATGTTGTAATTTGTAAATGGAAATTTGTCAAGGATATGACTTCTTTCACTAGTTTGGTTTGCTTAATTTGCCAAAATTGTTATTTTCTGTGCTTCCATTGTTCAAAGCCTTGTTGATTTATTGGTTGATGTAATTGTTAGAATGAATGCCACTGATTTCTTGGAGCGGATTAGAGGAAGGAAGCTGGTTTTTATTGGGGATTCGTTGAATCGGAACATGTGGGAGTCTCTTGTTTGCATTCTTTGGCATAGTATCAAAGACAAGAGGAGGGTGTACGAGGTATCCGGGAAGAGCGAATTCAAAAAGGAGGGTATCTATGCTATTAGATTCGAGGCAAGATCATTGCTCTTTCCATTCTTGATCAGAGTAAATTTCCTTTTTCCTCTATTATTTCTAAGATATCATGACTCTTGTATGCAGGATTACAACTGTACTATTGACTATGTAAGAGCTCCCTTTTTAGTAAGGGAATCCACATTTCAGAAGAAAAACGGATCATTGGCAACATTAAGGCTCGATTTAATGGACCAAACGACTCAAATGTATCATGATGCTCATATTCTAGTCTTTAACACAGGTCACTGGTGGACACATGAGAAAACTTCTAAGGGGTGAGTTTTTACAATTGATCTGGCACAATTATGGAATAATTGATTATACGGTTAGAGTAATAAGAAAGTTCTCTGCATCTTATCATTCTACAGGGAAGAGTATTACCAAGAAGGTAATCATGTTCATCCTCGGCTTAAAGCTCTTAAGGCTTACAGGAAGGCCCTCGCCACTTGGGGTAGATGGGTTGACAGGCATATTGATTACAAGAAAACTCTTGTTTTCTTTAGAGGATATTCTGGCACTCATTTCAGGTTAGCATATTTACTGGCTTGTGCTTGGCTTTTGATTCATCTAATGCTGAAAATGTTCTGGGATTTGATTAATTTGATACTACAAGTGCTCAGATCTGGAGTTTGTTGTCAACTTGTCTCATAATGCCATCCCCTCTTTATGAATATCGCTTAATTTAGTTGGTTAAATATTGAGTAACTTAATTATGAACCATTACTTCAGTAGGGAACGTGACAACTTCTTACAGACATCTTACAATTTTAAGATCAACTTTTATGTCTGGAAGGAGGTAGTGTATATGGATACGGAAATGATAAAGGTCGCAACATGCGACCTTTAAGCCGTGTCACAGTGGTGACATGTCACGCCTATGTGTCATAAATGTATTTGGAAACTAAAATCTTTAGATTATGTAACCTATTAAAAAAAAAGGTAGGAAAATCTTAATATTCTAATTTACAAAATAAATAATGTAAATGATTCTAATTTGTATAGAAAATTAGAAAAAAAAAAAAAAAAATTATTTATATATGTAGGAAATTAAAATAAAAAATACATTTATTAATTTATACTGTACTTAGAAAATAAAAAATGGGTGTGATGTTAGAAGGAAAAGATGGGTGTCTTGTTGACGGAAAAAATGGGAGTCGGTGACTGGGGTGTAGTGAGGACTGAGGAGGCTGGAGATGAACGGCCCTCCTACTATTATGAAGTAATGTATGATTATGAATTTTATTTACATAAAACATATGAAGTATTAGATTATAAATTAGTGTACTATTTTTTAAATTGCACAAAAATATATTATTAGATTATAATATTTATTTTTTAAATTTGTACTGTAATTTATAAGATAAAGGAAATATATATTTACTATAAATATAATTAATATTTGTTTCCTTCTTTGTATCGACTGATTTACTTATATATCTTCATAGTAAAAATATTAAATTGATAGTAAAAAAAAGTTGATGACATGTTGCTTACATGGCGCCTATATGTACCAATAAAATGACGACACATAAGATTGCGACAACAAAATGTTGTCACAACTTGCGACAACAAAATGTTGTCACAACTTGCGACCCATATCATCGTCCGGATGGATAATGGCTTGCTCACAAGTCTTTTACGATTCTTTGCATGGGATAGTGAAAAGTGATTGTACCTCTTTATATTGATCATTGTCCAAAGAGAACACAGAGGAGATAGCAATTAGCAGACCTGATCAAATTGCGGGCCGGGCCGGATTCGGGCGGCATGACTTAAAGATTCTGCCCACTACCGGGCCATGCCATACTTCGGGCCAAAAATTCCTGTCCAAAACCCGCTATTCGGGCAAAAAATAGTGGTTCTTTTCGGGCAATTTTCAGGCCGGGCCAAAATTATAACTAAAATTGCAATTTTGAATTGCTCAAAAAATAAAAAATTCAGCCTGAAAATTCTGCCGGGTTAGCCCGGGCCGGGTGTCTAAGACTGATCTCAAGTTCTTAACTCGTAAACTGTTGGCCAGAATATCGGTTTTTACCATTGAAATTTATGCTGAGTGTGATCCCTTGTCCAAGTTCTTAAAGAACAAACTAGTTAGTTTTCTTTGAGATTCTGAATTGATGTTAATTAGCATTTGATGCAGAGGAGGTCAGTGGAATTCAGGAGGGCAATGCCATAAGGAAACTGAACCCATCTTCAACGAGACTTACTTAGGGAGATACCCTTCAAAGATGAGAGCTCTTGAGCAAGTTTTGGGGAAAATGAAGACCCCAGTGATGTACTTAAACATAAGCAGGCTCACAGATTACCGAAAGGATGCTCACCCTTCGATTTACAGAAAGTCATATGAGAATGAAAAGGAGCGAATTGAGGCCGAGCAATCTCAAGATTGCAGCCATTGGTGTTTACCTGGTGTGCCTGACTTCTGGAATGAGTTACTTTATGCTTCTCTTCTGAAGGTTGGATGGGGATTCCAAAGTCAAGTTTGAGCATGGATTATGTAGAGCAAGATTTGATAGTGGTAAGATTAAGCGCTTTGTGTTAAGGTGCGCGATTAAGTGAGTGTTATATGATTGTAAATTACTAACTAGGTTCTTGCACTCAGGTTCAGAATACAGATAGGTAGATCCTGTAACAGTTAACACGTATCCTTCTTCGATTGTTTCAACTAAACAGGATGCAATTCATGTGTTTGTATTTTGTAATGTGGTGGACTGTCATATGTGCTACTCTGTAATCAATGGTCTAACTTCAGCTTTTGATACAGTTAGTAATCTTGGTAGAATTAGCTCGGGTTTGAAAGTTCAAAGTTTCAAACCCTAAGCCAAAACATTTGATAATTGTGCCATGTCAGGTCAATTCAATTAGTTAAACGGGTACCAATGATGTCTTGATTTAATGGTTAAGACTGATGACCTGTGTACAATAGGGATCAGGTTAGAATCCCTCTAACCCCATTCATTAGTTAAACGGGTTGAAAACAAACACTATACCAAACTCGTTAATTCCGTGTTACGTTCAGGTCGAACAAACTTTTACCATCTCTTGTTCAGTTGTTCTCTATCTAACATCCAGGTCACATTGAGTTTGAACTACCCATAAATAGAAAAATGAAATCATATACACGGTCCAAAAGGATTATGTATAAGAAGTTGAATACTCCGTATATAAACATTCTTTTACCTTTTTTTTTTGATAGGGAATATGTAAACATGAATATGGATAGTACCATTTTAGAAAATTCATTGTTTTGTCATAAGTTCTTAGACTAATACGGGCCATTTTAGAAAATATAATTAACCAGGTCTGAACATCAATCGAACCCTATATTAATATTAACTATTAAGCTTATAGTTTTTGGTCGGTGTCCATGTTTCTTTGGGTCAACTATTTAATAGTTCAATATGCCTTTAATACGAACATAATCATCTATGATGGGTTTGTTTGGTCAAGGTTTACGTTCACCCACAAGTAGAGATGGTAACGGGTCCAGGATCCTAGCCCGACCCTGTCAGATCCTATCTTAAAATTAGGGTATGGGTCTTAATTTTCTAGACCCTATAGGGTAAGGGTAGGGTATGGATATATGATGTATCAAATATGGTAGGGTAAGGATCCAACTTTTTCAGACCCTTACTCTACAAATAGACCATTAAGATCCATACCCTACCCAGACCCTAAAATAAACCCGTTCAAATTTCATTAAAGAAATATAAAAATAACACAAAACCTTAAGGCAATCCACAAAATCACATTTACTCCTCTAACCACCATCCAACACTACCACTCACTAGTCAAAAAAACCTCTAACATTGACATTGTGTACTTGAGAACCTGAGATTTTTTTTTTTAATTCGTGACCTTAGTACATTAAATTGTAATATGTTTAAGGAAATACAAGGATGATTTGGGGCACTAGGATTTATTTGTTTTAAAATGTCAAATTAATCGTTTGTCTTGTTTTTTTTTTTTTGTGTGCATTACATATGGTTGAATATAAAAAAAATTGAAAAAAGTTATAGAAAAGTTAGGCCATACGGACCCGCTTCGGACCCTAGACCCTACCTCTACCCTATTGGGTAAGGGTCTTGTCATTCTAGACCCTATAGGGTAAGGGTAGGTTATGGGTATAGGTCAAAAAATTAGGCTCTGGATCCGGGTATTGCCAGACCCTATCCAGACCCTATCCATAGACCATGGTCATTCGGTTCCTACCCACAAGTCCATAAGAATAAGGGCGGTAATTCTATAAACTCCGATTAAGTCCAATAAATTTACTTTTTCGTCTAATTAGGTCACATAATTTCAAATAAGATTTCGACGGAGATCGAATTTCTATAAACTGTTCAAATCAATTGTCACCGGCGTTCCCCATATTGTGAGCCGTGGGAGTGACAAGGGTTTGCTGAATTGCAGGCAACACACTTCAAATTCAATGAACACTCTCAATTTCACGAAGTACTCCGTATTAAGTAAGTCTAACCCTCCATTTTCTCAATTTTTTTCCGGGATTTGTTTATATTTGTAAAATCCATCATAATTTTGGGGCTGGTTTTAAGTTTCTAATTGAATTTCTGGGTAGATACAAAACCTGAAATCATGAAATCCAGTTCAAAGAAGCAAAAGGGCTGCGACAAAAAATGCAAAAACAGAGATAGGTTAAGTGAATTGCCAGACGAAATACTTGTTCAAATTCTATCTTTTCTGACAATCAGAGATGCAATTGGAACTGCCCAACTTCGCAGATTTGGAAATCTCTGGACTTTGAATCCAACTCTTAAGTTCTTTGGCAACATGGACAGGTTAATCTACAATGTGATGAAATATCACAAAAATCCCACTATTGATGTGTTTGATTTATGGTTTTATAATGGCGTTTCCCAGGAAAAGTTGATGAAATGGACTAATTTTGCTTTAAGAAAAAAAACCAAAGTGTTGAAGTTTCAATTTGGGTTTCTTACTAGTGTAATTGTTCTACCACCTCGAGTTTTCCATAGTCAATGCCTTGTTACACTTGAACTTACTAATTTGGTTATCAAGCTACCTCGAATTGTATACATGGGATCACTCAAAACATTGAAACTTGATCACATTGTCATAAGTGATAAGACATTTGAAGTTATGATATCTGGATGCCCAGTTTTACAAGAATTGTCTATTAAAGTTCCTCGCGGATTACAGAAGCTGCATTTTAGTGCTCCGAACATTCAGACATTGAAGCTTGACCTTTTAGTAACACCTGAAGTAGCATCATACAAACGTTACTCGATTGATTGCCCTAACCTCAAGATCTTGCATGTTGAAGAAGTACTTTTGGATATTCTAGAAGTGATTGATGTTTCATCTGTACGCGAAGCCACATTCAGGACTTGTTACTTTTTTGAAGACCAGGATATAAGTGCAAGAAGTGTTCACCATTTTGAAATATTACTTGACAAGTTTCGAAATGCTGAGTTTTTCCAACAGGGAGGCAAAGCTTATACAGTGAGTTACTGAGTTGTTTTCTTCTTCCCCCTGGTTCTTTCTTTTGAAGAATCCTGCACTTTTGGTTCATTTCTTATTCCTTACTATTCTTATCTTTTTACTTTTCCTGTCACATTTACAGTATATCTTGTTCAGGTTTTCGAGCTGCGATAATGAATTATAATCCTGTTTTTGTTATATCTTTGCTCCTAGAGTGTTAACCTGTTAGAATCGAGGACAATCATTTGAGTAAATTCAACTTGATTCAGGAAGGTGAAACTATGAAGGAGAATGGTATGGTGGGTAGTTTTTGTCTTCACTTTTTTGTAGTTGAGATTTGAGGGCTTAAGCACCTGTATACTACATGACACCGACTCTGACGTCATTTAGACTTAATTTTTCTCGGCCTCTTAATTTCTGATGATCATTAATAGACTCTGGTGGAGCTAATATGTTTAGCTACCATGAGTGTGTTCTAAAAGACCGATGTTAACCAAGTGCGGTTGATGAAACTAACTATTGTGCTGTGTGCTGTGTGCTGTGTGCTCAGAGACTTAATCAAGTTTATCTTTTCCTGAATAACTTTGTGCATTATAGTGCTTTTTTATCTCTGTTATTGGGTGTGTATTCCTGGAGTTTTCAGTTTCCATGTTCTTATTGTGACTTGTGAGTTTGTGACAGTAGTAAATAAGAAACAAGTCATAATAGTAATGTTCATTCATTTTGTTCCAGCAATTAAAACACTGCGGACATCACTTTATTGAGGAACTAGATATGTTATGCAATGGATGGACGCACATAGCTTTGAGGCCCGGAATCCGTGGAAGCTGTCAGACAGGCATTTGCAGATTGCTGCGAAACTCAATGGTGTTGGAAGAACTTATAATATATGCTGACAGGGTAGGTCTTTTTGTATGTCGAGTTTATCTATATATACAATATTCGCGTGTGATCTAGAACTTATAATAACTCTTCAATAATAACATATGTGATCTCAGGATTATGTATGTGATTGCAATGAAATTCTTCTGCAAGAGGTTTCTTCTCGTTGTTTCATGGAACGACTTAGAACTGTCTCTATTCGTGAGTATGAGAAGCCTTGTAAAGGTCTTCTGCAGCTGATAGAATTTCTGCTTAAAAGATCTGACTCCTTGGAGAAATTGGTTATTGCCTGTAAAAGGAAGGATCGGCTCTTCTCAACAGAGGGCCAAGAATTCATTTTGGAGCTATTAAGCTTCTCAAGGACCTCGCGACATGCAAGAGTTGTCTTTGCTTGACTGATGGTAATACATACAGTAGGAACAACATTTTTTTGCCTATGTATTTAACAAAAAGTTCCATAGGGTAAGTTATTAGGATCCCTTTTGTGTATATTTTCCGCGCTGCCACTAGTGATGGTGGTCTGGTCTGACTGTCTGAGTTTGCAAGGTAAATGGTTCAGTTGCAGACTTGCAGTGTTGATCCTTCTGGTGATGGCCTGATGGAGTGATGGGGCTTATGTTTGGTCCTTGTTGCAGTGTTTTGTGTTTTATGTTAATATTGTTGATGTGGTTTATGTGCTAGTTGCTTTACTTTAGTCACCTTTATGTCTTACGTGCTTAAACCCAATTTCACTAAATTTATCGTGTTCTTCTTTTTCTTTTCTTGCGGTGCCTTGTCGTACTTTCTCCAAATAAAAATATGGCCCAGGCAAAGGCGCAAAGCCCATGACGTTGAGCCCATGTCGTGCTTTTTTCATGTTGGGTCGTGTCGTGCTTTTTTCATGTTGGGTCGTGTCGTGCCTAGACCCTGTGCCATTTTAGAAATGAGTTAAAATAATACTTAAAACCGCGACATCACGTTCCTAAGCTAAATCTATCTTTACTTTACCTCAACCAGTCAACCTACTCACTTCTTTCTTTTCACACAACACTTTCTTTTAAGTTATAGTTGTCACTGCAATCGCCACCACTACCACCACAATCCATTTTCCACTACCGCACCACATCACACCCAAACCACCACTCCCAACCTTATTGCAGGCAAACCACCACTTCCAAACACACCACAACATAACCACTACTACCAAGATATAAAATAAGAAAAACGGCCTTGTTAATTTGCGCCTGTTAGCCACTTAGCTGGTTTGACTAACTGTTAGTGGTTAGATATTTTTTTTATTTTTGTGACACATTTACAGCCCCCCCAAAAAAATCCACTATTGAGGCGTGACTTGACCAAATTTCATCACTTGACCAAGAGGTCCAAGAGAAGCACTGAAAAATTAAAAATATGAACATTAGGGAACAGTTCTTCCCCCCAAAAAGCCAAAGCGGCAAAACCCCATTCAACTTCTCTCTCAATCTCTCATCCCTTCAGTTTGTGCGATCCGCGGAATCAAGAAGAGTTTGCAGGTAATTCCCGCCCTCCTCCATTTTCTCATTTTCAGTGAAAATTCTTTTCAATTTGTTGCATTTAATCAGTTGGGAATAATTGGGGAAGAACATCAACCCTAATTTGGTGATATTGAAGACCTAATATGTTTACTCTTAAATTACCGCCGCTAAGCCTTCTTACTCTCTCCCCTTCAACTGCACAACATTTGAACACAATTTTATTTATTATTATTGTTTTCTGCAAATCTGCAATTGTAAAGCAAGCAATTAATTAATCGGTTTTGATTTTGAGCTGTTAATCTCTAAACTTTATGTCTCCGTCTCACTTAATTAAGGTAATCTGTGTAGCGTTTCAATTGAATTTTGAATTGCAGCTCATTTATTTTGTTGATGCAGCCTATGATTAGTGAGGCATTTTTTGTGATCAGTAACCCGAAATCAGAATGCTCAATGGAACATTCTAAAAATTAAAATAATTTTGTTAATGTTATTTTCGCGATTATTATTCATGGATGGTTTGTTTGATCTTCAGTTCGGCATATAGAAACCGTTGATTGATATCTTGTTCTTGATGTGCGAAAACTGTCATGTAGATGAGACTCTATTCTTGACATAAAAGTTATACCAATGATTTGTTTAATCTGAAATGGTAAAGTTTGATTCCTGATAATCTGATATTAGATGCATTGTTTTGTTTGAGCTTCCACTACCCAGGACTTAATGTTGGTTCCACTCAATCTATCAAGGAAATAAGCTATGTTCAGAAGAGGGAATAAACCACTCTTTCTATGGCGATCTGTTCGGAACTTTCATTTACCTAGCATTGCTGCTGTTCTGGGGTTAGTCATCTTTATCTCTCTTTTATTTTCTCTATGTAGTAGGGAAAATCCAGCCAAAGGTGAAAGCTCACGCGCTCATGAAACTAAAAGACTCCAATTTCAAGTGCTTCCCAACCCAACTGTGGAATATATAGAAGAAGCACAAGTCATTTGGCAAATACCATCAGATCCTAAAGCTGTTCTTTTTATAGCTCATGGTTGTGGTGGAAGTGCCCTTAACTTTTGGGATTCATGTCTTGGTTGTCCAAATTGTGTGGGTTTGCCCGAAGAAAAGCGAATTGTCCTTGATGCACTCGCTCAAAATTTAGCTGTTCTTGTCGTAACAAGCACTGATGTATGTTGGTCATATAGAAAAGACGGGTCAAGGGTGAAAAAAACTATACAATGGTGGTTAGAAAAACATGATTTAGTGAAATCTCCGTTGGTTGGTTTAGGGGCTTCTTCTGGTGGGTATTTTCTTTCTGTTCTTGCAACGGAGGTAAGGTTTAGAGGGATTGTTCTTATGATTTCTTCCGGACTGTTTGATCGGATGGTTAGCATCCCGGATAATTACCCTCCTACCCTCTTCCTGCACATGCCTAAGGATGTTAGAAGAGGAAGGAAGATTGATAGACATGTTGAGATGTTAAGAAAGAAGGGCATTGAAGTTCAGAAGATTGAGTGCTTGGAATTTCCACTTACACCAATTTGGCTAACTGATAGAGTTACGGATTTAAACCATACCACATCATTGAAGCTATTCGAACTGTTCAGTAGCAAAGGTTTTATTGATGCTAAGGGGTATATGAAAAATGATGGACGTGCAACTCCTTGGAGAGAAGCCCTGAAGCAGAGCAACATTCTTTTGAAATATGAGTCTAAATTGATGCATCATATTGAAGAAGAGCTTAATCTAGCGTATGCATATCATGAAATGACAAGCTTGCAGTCAGATCAAATGTTTAAATGGTTTAAATCCCACCTTTAGATATAGTATAATAGTTCTAATATACTCCCTCCGTCCCGGAATACTCGACCCGGTTTGACCGGCACAGAGTTTAAGGGACTTGAATTGACTTATTTAATTTAATAGATAGTATTTGATAGTGGGGTATTATTTTAATGTAGTCAGTGGGAGGTGGGTTAAGAGGTGGGGTTGGGGGAGAGTAGGGGTTGAATTTTTAATTATTTTTTGTATGTAGTAGGGGGTAGGTGGGTTAATAGGGGTGGAGTGAGAAATAATATAATATTGTTAGAATATTTCCATTTTTAGAAACAGGTCAAGTATTAAGGGACGGCCCGATAAGGAAAACAGGTCAAGTATTCCGGGACGGAGGGAGTATATACTCTCGTATCTAGTACTTCGTATTAGAGAAAGATAAAAACGTGCGAATCATAAAATTTATCCTCTCCCTTGTTTTTTCCGTTCCCGTGCCATGTTGTTCCTGTTGCTTTCTTTCGTGCTGGGCTGTGCAAGCTAATTATTATCCACCTTGTCCAAATCCTGATCTTACACTTGGATTAGGGGTTCATACTGATAGAGATTCACTCACCATTGTGCTACCAACCCCGAACGTGGAAGGTTTACAAGTTATGAAAGATAACAAATGGATAGTGGTTGATCCTCTTCCAAATGCATTAGTGGTTAACGTAGGCGATCAACTTCAGGTTCGTGCCTTAGGCTTTGTTCTATTCGACTTATTTTGACTGAGCTAAACTTATCTGAACTCATCTAAACTTAACTAAACTTATGTACGAAATATGAATTTATTTTATCTGAAAAAATTATTTTGTTTGAAATAAACTTATTTGTGTGTGAAAATGTATGAAAAATAACTTATTTTTTCTAAATTTATCTGAACTTAATTGAACTTATTTTGTCTGAAATAAGTCAAAATAAGTCGAACATAATAGAGCCTTAATTTTATTCTATTGCCTTCGTTCTCCCAACAATTAATTTTTAAAATTTATGTTTGGATGTAGGTTTTGAGTAATGGAAAATACAAAAGCGTGTTGCATAGAGTTGTAACGAATGAAAGTCAAAGCAGGATATCATTAGGAATGTTTTATGGTCCGGATAAAGATGCTATGATTGGTCCAATTGAAGATTTAATTGATGAACAATACATCATCCTCGACTCTATCGGAATTACTACTTTAGAGAATTTCTTGAAATGTATCGGAAGCAAGAAGGCAAAAACCGTAAGATTAAGGAATTTTTTGAGATATAAACTAGTTATTGGTATTGTTGATGAAATTGATGGAGTTCGACTCGTAAATATCTACATTAAATAAAGAAGATTCAACCACAAAAATGAAGGGATTACCAGTGAGTTTATAATGGTCATGCATAAACGTTGGAATAGAGAGTATGGAATTCCATTGTTTGCATACTAACTTGGATTTAACCGCGGATATGAAAGGTAATTTGTGGAAGATTTCGAGTAAAACATCATTTGGGAGATGTTTTATTTTTGATTTCCTTCGTCCTTGTTTTCTTCCTCCTCTCATTTTCGCCATAGCTACATACTTTGCTTTGAGTTGCTTTTTAGAGTTTAAGTTAGGGTTTTATAGTTGTTTGTAGACAAATTTATTTGTATAGGGTATAAGGTTAATTAGGGTTTAGGGTAGGATTGGAGTACTATTATTCTATTAAGCCCATTATGGTTCATTCCTATGTTGCACCGACATTATTTTAACCTATGAAAACAATGGTACAATATTAAATCATACCACACGAGACTAACATTAATATTTCCACGTATTCTTATTTACATGAGGTGTACGATAAATATTGTACACCGAAATTAAAGTTGACGTAAAATGCTTAAAAGTCACCATTATATATGTAAAAGTTATCTACTTTTTAACTTTTTAGTAATAAAAAATTTCATTTTAATAAAAAATATTTATTCAAAATCACTAATAATGTACTACGTATAAAATTAATCATTTAACACTTTAAAATGTTTATCTATTAACTTTTTTTTTAAGTATAAAAGTTAGAGAAAACTGAGTAAAAATTAGAGAAAACTAGATTAAAGTTATGTTGGTGCACAATAAATTTATTGTATAACTTGTGCACGCAAGACCTTTTGTAATATTTCTCATTGAAACTTCCTAATCAGGAGATAAATGATGCTGGGGGGTAATTACCTTGAAGATTATTTCTTATGTGATCAATTTAGTTAATTTAATACCTACATACAATGTTTTTGATGTTTAATTTGTAGAATATTGAAGAAGGAGACGCTTACAATGTGGTTTTACTTTTTACTTTTATGGTGTAAAAAAATTAAAATTGAATCAATTTATATTAGCTTGAATTTGTCGTTCAGGGTCATGGATTTCGAACTGACTTGATGGAAATGCTTATCAATTTGAAGCCTAGATTCCTTAGATTACCCGATATTTTATCCTTTTTTGTCCCTTTTGTTATTTTTAATTTGTTTGCCCCATTTGGAATTTTGGATGTTATCCGAATGTACATGTAAATATTATTCGAGTATTAAATAGCAGGTGGATATGATGTTATGTTGAAGGTAGACCTGATGATCAAAACCCGCTAATTTTCGGGCCGGGTCATGATGATCAGCTCTAGTTGAAGGCAAATTTCAAAGCAATGCTTTTAGATGAAAGGAAACTGTCGGTCCATGGGAAGTAAGACCAGGACATCTTGGAGACATTTGGAACTAGTGCAGTGATGAGTGATGACTGATGACGGACTTGATTACCTTGAATATCTTGGGGTAGTTATATGGAGTAACACTAAACAATGTACTCCCTCTAGGCTCTAGCTGTAAAAAGGTTACATTCTCGGTATAATGGAACTATCTTTGCGCGCAGCTAATAGAAGATCTAAGTCTTGAGCCTGTGTGGGTTGTTAACAATGGTGGGTAAAAATATTCAATTCTCCCTCTTTACCCTCTAGCCTACGTAATTTCCTTTTCATGGAACTAAACAATGTGATCTTAAATAGAAAATGGAGATTTATTTACGTAACCTTGTAATACGCTTCACCCTTTATTTCATTAATGTCAATTTGGACATTTTATTTCTTTCTTAAATCTCATTTTCAATTCCCACCCCCTTTCCCTAGGGAAT
This sequence comes from Spinacia oleracea, assembly GCF_020520425.1. NCBI lineage: Eukaryota > Viridiplantae > Streptophyta > Magnoliopsida > Caryophyllales > Amaranthaceae > Spinacia > Spinacia oleracea. The sequence continues at coordinate 133,008,978 of NC_079487.1, forward strand.
TAATCCAAGGAAATTGGCCATTATTCTCCATTCCCAAACTCACCTCTATTTCCCATTTCCACCAAACAAACATGGAAATTGTTTCAAGTTGGGATATAAATTCCCATTCACTACAACATTTACCACAAAACAAACACCCCATAAACAATCATTTACTTTCTCCCATTCTCTATAAAAGTACACCACAATGATTGTTTTTTTGCACACGTATACATTTTTTTTAATACCCTTGTTTTTCTCCGAACGGAAAAAGTAATAATGAACGCAGGCCTTTTTTTGCTTACAAAGGATTGTCCTACACTCGATTTACAAAGCTGTAATACAAAGAGCTTCTAAATTGAACTACGTTACTTACATACAAGTATACAACTAGGAATACAACAACAACAACCATCGTTTTCTAGCTATTAATTTTGCTGATCGAGCGAGATTTAAATGTACGCAAACTTATCTCTTATTCATAAAACGACAGAAATAATGTCGTTTCTGAAAGACCCACACGACGAATTGCAACATGAATCACTCAAGTATAACGTTCTAAATTTAGTTTCACTGAAGTGATGCCCCTTTCTCCTCTTCGATACTTATTATGGAATAATACACCAAAATAATTCGTAACCTTGTTATAGAGTTGAGGTCTTTCTCTATCAATAAACTCATCAAATGGCCCAATTTCCTTATCTGGGTGTGGAACACATCCTATTGCTATCGATGTCCTTTCGTTCTCCTTGTCACTTATCACAACCTTGTGTACCACGCTCTTCAGTATACCATTACTCATTATCTGCATACAACCAACAATTTTCTTCTTTTAGAGTACATTTTTGATGCCCCATTTTCAACTCATTTAACATTAAACATGTGATCAATGATAAAACTTAAAAACTTGTCCAAACAACTATAAATGTTGAAAAAAACAATATTAGGTAAGAGGAAGAGACTCTACTGAACCAATACGATACTACATTACTACTTAGTACATGTTAGTCAGCTCAGCTCAGGTCTCAGCTACGCAGGTTTTCGCTTAAGCCATTTCCAAGCATGTCTCAGGTGATGAGACTCTACAAAAACGTTGTGTGTGATGAACTACTCTTCTTTTACATAAAAAGTTTCTATTTTATCCCTCTTACTTACAACATTAACTATTTTTCACTTCCTCTCTCTTATATTATTCATTTTTTTTTTCTTACACCACCTACCTGTTTACACATTTCTCTTACCATATCCATATTTTATTATATTTACTCATCTTTTCACATACTCTTAATTTTTTGTCTTATTATTTGTGCAAATAATAACTGTAAAGATCATTATGAAACGGATGTAGTATTACCTCTAACTGGTCACCAATATTGATGAAAAGGGCATCGGGAACAATTGGAACTTTAAACCATTGGTTATCTTTCTCAACTTGAAGGCCTTCAACTTGTTTGTCTTGCAGAAGAATGGTAAGTATAGTACCATCCGAATGCGGTTCGAGACTTAAAAATTGACCCGATGACGATGAACATGGAGGATAATAGTTGAATCTTGCATAAATATTTATACCTTCCTCTCCTCCACATGTTTTAAAGAACCTGTTTTCTTCTATATTTAGTGATTTTGCAATGGCGTTCAGGATCATTTCGAGTACTCTACTTATCTCCGTGTTGTAGTCCTCCAATGTTTCCCTATACGCAAAAGTTTATCAAAGTAAAGTACGTGAATAGTGCAGAGATCAAGTGTGACATCTATACAAAGACATATATGAGGGAAGTAAAATATAACCGAGGGATCGATCATATATTCATGAAGATAGGACATGTTTAAATATAATAGAGGTTAGTATAATCCACATGTGAGTATTACTGTATTAGACTAGTTTTCCCACATTAATAAATAAAGAGAGATTAATTACTAACATATAAGATTAGTGGACTATTCCACTATCACTGATCTATACATATTCTATCTAGACCTAGTAGTATTTAAAAACTAAAACCATTGTTGATAATGAGACATGTGTCTTCACCTTATCAATCTCCCATTTTTTTTATTTTTTTTTATTATTAAAATAGAAAACGCTCAAAAGACATCAATATTAATATGTACTTATATTAAAAGAGGGAAAACCCAAAAAAAACTTAAAAGACACCCATCAAAATAAATAATCAAAACTCAATGAGCTAACTTAAAATGGTATTAATATTTCGTAATAATAACAATAACAATAGACATTAGTACTTATGAATTAATAGTCATTTAAAATTATTAACCAAAAAATAAGCATAATAAATTAACCATCTTCTCAAAATAAATCATCAACCTCTCATCTCCATTCATTACTTATAAATAAATTGACTAACAATCATTTTCGTTATATCACTTACACAATCGATCAACTTTATATCATCATACATTTATAGAGGTAATGTGTGTTTTACGTTATGTGTCTAATTTTTTTTTTTATGGCTAAGTTTCAATTTTCATCAATTACTTATGTAATTTACTTAACTGTTTGTTTTGCTATTGATGTTATATTATATGTTACATTATCACTTTCGTTGATTGTTTCTTCTAAATGTATGGTTGTTAGATTTAGTAATAACTTTAACATCTATATAAAAAAAACATGGTCCTATTTATTTATATATTTATGTTCTACATTAAGCAAAAATTTATGGACGCGCATAAACAATTTAAAATTTATTAATACCTAAATTCATTGTAAGTTGAGCAATGTAAGTTCGTATAACACTTTACAAAATGCTCTCGTGCATTGCATAGGTCAAAATGCTAGTTGGTTTGATGATGAACCCTAGCTATCAGTTTTATATTCTCCTCAGACATAAGGCTCGAATTGGCTTGATGAGATTTATCATGGGGTATCAGAGCCCATGTTTGTTGGGCATTCATAAGCAATGTCCCACATTGTAGGTTTCCAAAGACATATAGACTTACGAGTATACATTGCATCTAAAAATCACCTGAAATTTGGTAGAGATTCAGGCCAAATCTTGAGATTTCTTTGATCAAGAGGGCTAACTTTGAGACGGAGTCTATCATTCTTGACTCTATCACCTCCATACCCTTCATATGAATCGAGTGTACTGCTTTGCTTTTGCTTCACCTCTAAAGGCAGAGCAAAGAATTCCTTCCCAACTTGACGAATTTGGTTAAGTAATGAGCTCGATAACCCATGATTTATTAGCTGAAAAAACATCAACATAGCAGCGAAAAATAAGCTAAGACTTCGTTCTATTCAACTTATTTTGTCTGAACTTATATAATCTTAACTTATCTGGACTTATTTTTGTTTAAAATAAGTCAAAATAAGCCAAACAGAACTGAGTCTTAGCTTCCTAATGATCATCTAAGAAAGTACAACAAATATCCTAGCAATAAAACTCTTGGAAGTTTATCAAAAGCAAACCTGAAAACTACTCCATGAAGTAAGAACGGATTGAAGTTTTCGCAATTCGGCTTCGTGTTGGGTTGATGATGAATCCGAAAGGAGGATAAGATCAATAATGGAACTGTCCATGTAATTTTCATGGATTTGTTTGCATGTTATAGTTTTGTTTAGCTCTTGAAAATGGTCAGATGGGTTAATAGGAAGAACAGATGACGAAACAACCATCTTAATTATTTGTTAGTTCTAGAATGATAATATGTGTAATAGAGAGACACCACATATCATGTTATATATAGACAATATAGTAGTGGTGTTACTATCTACTACATTGGGTAACATCGGTCCTGCTTATCTTTTGTCCCTGTCATGCATTTGATTGATGTTGGTACGTTAATTAGTTAGTTGGGCATTTATGTTTTAGCCTTGTTGGCTACAACGGGTTGTTGGATTTTTTTGTTTTTTTGTTTTTTTGTTTTTTTGTTTGTTTTCGTGTTTAGGCTAATCCGAATTTCGAACGAGCTAAGATAATTTTCAAGCAATTCACCAAATGTGGTCATCTTTTATACTAAAGTACTTCATAGTGATTAGTTGGTAATTGTATCTAAAATTGCAAGCAAATCTTTAGCTACAACCATTGTACTAAATTTTATATTAGTACTTTGAAGCAATTGAAAACTATTTCAATCATGTTTGTAGTATCATTAGTAATATTTCTATATTTGCAAATAATATATTATTAAAAAAACAAAATAAAGAATTAATATTTTTTTTAAAAATATTATTTTATTTATTCAATGTTTATTCAAAAAATAAGAAACAAAGTATGTCAATGTCTTTGATGTATAGTCATTTTTCATATTAAACAAATAAGAACTATCAGCTAATTTACCAAACATTTTTACATAAGGAGCTAATTCATTAAAGGCCCTGTTTGGCAACTAGCGGTTAGCGGTAGCGGATCCTATTAGCAGTTTTGACTAGCTGTTGGTATTAGCTTGTTTGACTAGCTGATTGTATTAGCTGATTTTGTAAAAGTGTTTGGTAAATAGCTGATATATAATAGTTGTTTGATTGTGTAAAATTAGCAATAAGGACATTGACTTATTTAATTATAGAGAATTAGTAATGTATGGTTAGATTTTTTGGAATTAAATGTAGTAACATGAAAAGTAATTAAACAACATTCCTATAAAATTGAAAATGTTATTTCTTGATTTTTTTGTTGAGTTCTTTTTCTAATATTTCTTGGTCTTTTGTTGGTAGAAGTAGTAATATTGTTGCCCACGAGATAGCTCGTTGATTGTCGTGGGTCAATGGTTGGCGTTCGTTGGGTAGTAATCTTTCGTCAAATGTTCTTTTGTGTTTAAGTGGTGATGTTTTAAGCAAAGAAAATTAAGTGTCTTTTAGGCTCCTTCTAAAAAAATTGAAAATCTGTTGATCCCATTTACAACTTTTACGAAAATAAATTATTTGCAAAATAGGATTGACTAAGAAATACTTTTTACATAAATCCATACTATAAAAGAAACTCGATTTTTATTTTTATTTTTAATTGTATTTTACATCATCTATTTAAGAAAAAATGTATACTTAAATAAAATTTAAAATAAAAAGGTAAGCAAAGTAGTAAAGTTAAGTACTAAAGTTAATAAAGAAAAGAAAAAAGTATATCGATCATATTTCACCTTGAGGACTAAGTTGTCTTTTCAACTTACCCAACACAATCCTCTAATTGAAAAAGCTACTTGGAGCAACTTTTTGGAATTAGAAGATTCATCCCAATCCTCTAACTTTCAAATACCTATATTAGAGGATTGAATTGGTCAAACTTTAAATTAGCTAAATCCTCTAACAACCAAACACAGCCAAACACTTTTATACAAACAGCTAATTCAACCAGCTAGTCAAACCAGCTAATTCAAACCAGCTAATTCAAACTAGCTAATATTTAACCGCTAACCGCTCCCAACCAAACAGGCCGAACAAGGCGTTAGAAAACCTAGCTACCCTTGAAATCATAGGGGGTTTCCGTTCCACATTTTACAGGCAACACACTCCGACGATCACAATCCCCCCCCCTCTCTCTCTCTCTCTCTCTCTCTCTCTCTCTCTCTCTCTCTCTCTCTCTCTCTCTCTCTCTCTCTCTTTTACAATCGATTTCTCAATTTAAGTAAGTCAAGCCCTCTCTTTTCTCCATACTGTTAATTTGTTTACGTTCTACGTCTTGCTACTCAATATTAGGGAGTGTTTGGTAAGATCACTGGAAATGGAATGGAAAGGATTTTGATAAGAAGGGGAAATGGTAATAAAAAATGTTACCTTAAATGATTGTTTGGTATTATAATGGAATGGAAACAATTATAATACATTCCCTTTCTTTTTGTTTGGAATGATTAGTAAAGGAATGGAAAGGAAACACTACTTTCATTTATTATGCATATTTCTTTCAATTGAAAAAAAAGGAAAAAGAAAAATGAAAACATTGGTACTGTTAATCACAAGATTCCTCCACTTACAATTCTCTCTCATCTATTTCACACGTCTCTCTCTCCTCCAACTACAAGCAAACTCTTTTTTATTTTTTTCTCTTCAATTAATTCTGTCTTTTTCGTCTTCTTTGATCTTTTTTTCTTTTAGTCATCATCAGAATGACAAAATCATCAGACCATCAAAACTCAAAATCATTACAGCAGATCATCAAAAACAGATCATGGCTCACGAAGTCATCAGCTATTACCATCATCCATCATCACTACCGTTAATCATCATCATCCACCATCAACATCAAATCGCGACCATCAATCGTCATCATGTTCAATCATCATGAAAACAAACAGATCAATCTCAAATAACCTAGACATCCGTTGATGTTAATGATGATGTTGGTGGATGATGATGATCAAATGCTGCAACCCTTGAACCGTTTCAATTGGTGTTGATGGTGGATGATGATGATCAAAGGTTGATGATAAACGGTCATGAAGATAGATGAATGACAGGTTGATGAGTGTTTGAGCCAATGGAAACGGTTTTTGTTTCCTTGGGTTTTTGAGCGGAAACAAAATGGGGGGATGTGTTACCGTCAAGAAACGGTAATTGTTACTTCCCTTCACTGACCAAACAAAAAGTAACGGCAATTGTTACTTGTTTCTGTTTCTTGCGCTAAAAAATGTCATATCAAACACCCCTAAGGTTTTCATTTTCCCTGCAAGTAGCAGCAACAAAAATCACATCAACATTTCAGAGTTATTTGTCTATTTGATCCACGGCTATCAAATGAGTCTTGCGTATTATAAATGAGTGTTATTTGCCTATTTGGTAATCTTGAGTTTGTTGTTTTAAGTGGTACTCTCTCCCCGTTCCTTTTTATTTTTTTCGTACTCCCTTTGGTTCACATTTTGTTCTTTACATTTTTTATATTTTATATTATCACATAAATGTATTAATATTCTGTCAAAAATTATGCCAAATAATTTAACCAATTACTCCCTCCGTCCCGGAATACTCGCAACGATTTGACTTTTTGCACTATTCACATAATTCACTTTGACCCTATTTTATTTATAGTATATAAAAGTAAGTGTTAGCTTATAATATGTTGTTTACAAACTTTTATATAAGGTGTTCTTATACAAAAGTAGTCGTTGTTTGTTTGCTTCATCTTAATATATAAATTTTTAAAATATTAATATTTTATAAGATTTTATAATATATAATTGAAGATATTTATGGTCAAAGTTGTACATTGTCAAATATGTCACGTCAAACCGTTGTGACTTGTGACTTGCGAGTATTCTGAAACGGAGGGATTAAATTCATTAGAACATTTAATGTCACAGCTTTTAATATCAGCTTTTTGGATCAAGGTGAAATGCCCAATTGCCCACCCCTATGTTTCGGTAAGATTAACAATTACCGAGTAACATAACCGGAAGGGGTTACCTGTGCGGCTGTGCCTCGTCGAAATCAGAAGGGGTTTCGGTTCCAATTGTACACTCCGACGAACACAATCCCTCTGTCTTCTGCAATCGATTTCCCCAATTTACGAAGTAAGTCAAGCCCTCTCTTTATCCTATACAATTAATTTGGTTATACTCTTGCTACTCAATATTAGGGTTTTCATTTCCCCCCATTTCAATTAAAACCTAAAAAATCATGGAAATCATTTCAAAGAAGCAGGCAATTCTGGATTGTGATGAAGCGGGGAATTGCAGAGATAGGTTAAGTGAATTACCAGACGAAGTTATTGTTCACATTCTCACTTTTATGCCAATTAGGTTTGCTGTTAGAACTGTCTTACTTCGCCGATTCGGTAAACTTTGGACTTTGATTCCCACTCTCAAATTTGATTATAATGAGAGTGATATAATCGGCAATGTTGTCAAGTATCACAAAAATCCCACCATTGATTTGTTTGAGTTTTTTTGGGCATATGATTTGGATTTGCTTTTCCCAGAAGAACGTGATAAAATGGACAACAATGGCTTTAAGAAAAAAGACTAAGGTGTTGAGTGTTGCCATCGGCATAGAACCTTGTGTTATGTATCTCCCACCTCGTGTCTTTACAAACCAGTGTCTTGTTTTGCTTGAGCTTACCAGTTTATCCATTAAACTCCCCCGTCTAGTATACATGGGATCACTATGGAAATTGAAACTTGCTTTTGTGGTTGTTTGTGATCGGGATTTCAGGCGTATGATATCTGGATGCCCTTGTTTACAAGAATTGGCTATTGTATTTCCTTACAAATTACATCAGCTGCATTTTACTGCTCCGAGCATCGAAAAGTTAGAGCTTGAATTTAGTACAGAATCAGGTAGTGCACAAGACAGATACTACTCACTTGATTGCCCTAACCTCAAGATCCTGCAAATTGAAGATGTTTTACTAGGAAATCTCCAAATTATTGATGTTTCATCTGTTCGTAAAGCCATAATCAGAGGTTCTTTCAGAGTTGATTTACCGTCTAATGAACAAGATCAATTTGAAATTTTACTCGGCAAGTTTCAAAATGCTGAGGTTTTCTATTGGGGAGATAATACTTATTTGGTCAGTTGTGTTTCTATCCCTTGTTCTTTATTGTTTAGTCTGTGTTCTTTTTCTTGTTGCTGAAATTTCATGTTGTGCATGCTACATTTAGGCTGTCAGAGTTGATTGACCATTACATGGTTTGTGGTAAAGCAATTAACTTAGGCTTCATAAAATCATGTAGCTTAGTCCAAGAGAACAATGTTAACCAAGTGTCAGAATCTGAGTTTGAATTGTTGTGTTTTGTGCTGTGATAGATTTAAGTTTTTCTCAACAACCAAGTCATGTTAGTGCTTTATATCTCACTTTTATAGTACGTTCATTGCTTAGTTTCTCACACTATAGAATATTGCTTATGTTCTTTCATTCCTTTCCAGCAATTAGAACATTGTGGAAATGAGAAACTGGCTTTTCAAAAAAATACATGGACCCGTTTAGCTCTAAGGTCAGGGGCCCGTGGAAGCTGTTTGCTAGGCGTTTGTAGATTGTTGAGAAACTCATTGTATTTGCAACAACTTATAATATATGCCGATGTGGTAAGTCAATATGTGAATCGCGTTCATCTAGCTAATATTTTGGTCCACCTTTCATGTAACACATAATATTTGTTATCTTTTTCAGGATTTTATCTGTGATTGCAATATGCTTCTGTACGAGCTTTCTTCTCCCTGTGTGATGCGATACCTGAAAATAGTCACTATACTTAATTTTGAGAAGTCATGTCAACCACTGCTTCAGCTAATAGAATTTCTGCTCAAAAGTGCTGTCAATTTGGACGAATTGGTTATTGTCTGCAACAGGAAGGATCGACTTCTTTCAATTGAGGGGCATGCATTCATGATGAAGTTATTAAGCTTTCGCAGAGCCTCACAAAATGCAAGGGTTGTCTTCGATTGAGATTTATACTAATGGTAACCCGTATAGTTTAAAAGTGTAGATACCTTATGGTGTTAGGACCTTGTTGTGCTTACAAAAACAAAGGACCACCATTGCGAATTCAGTGTTGCTGCTAGTGGTAGTGCCCTTGTATAAACCTAATGGGGGTTCTATAGTGCAGTGTTTTCTAATGTCATCCCTTGATCCTCTTCCCCCTTGCCTATTGTAGTCACCTGTTTTTCCATCGGTTCATCTTCAGTACATATCAATGCAGAGGAAGTGAACGGGAAACTGAACATACGGAGTAGTTATTTTAATCAGTGATAGCACACATCTAGTTACTATTTGATTGGAAATGAATGACGGGAACTCGTAATTTTTTGTGTTAGCACCCGGTTCACCCTTAGGCTAATCTAGATTCGGGACGAGTTTTGGGTGGATAGATTACAGTCCCCTCCCAATTGTTGTTGCAGGGGATCAAACACGGTCCTCCCTACCAAGTTCAGCCTCAATTACCACTGAACCAACGTGTAATTGGTATGACGGGAACTCGTAATAATCTTATAGGAGAAATTGTAAGGAACGTCTTATGGCAAATTGGCAATGCTCATATTGCTGCCCCTCTCACAATGTTCTTGAGTAATTGCATTCTCCGTCCTCTAATTTATGTTCCCCAGTTTCTGAATATTGCAATATGTAACTTACAGGGGATCTTTGCTCATCAACTGAAAAACTTACTATATGGGTATGCTTGGATTGAAGGTAATGTATTAAAGGGGTAATAAAAGTCAAACTAAGGTGATGATGAGGGGATGAAGTGGTGGCAAAGGGAACAAACTAGTGTTGGCAAGAAGAAAATAAAAGGGAAAGGGGAACAAAAATACTCTCATCATGGGGAGAATAGTTACCCACCATCCCACTAGGGTGATTATCACCCTCATTTGGGGGTAATTACTTCCTCCCTTCTTCTCACACCACCACCACTACCACAACTTCTCATCACAATACCACCACACCACCCTCCTTGCAACCACCTCATTTCACCTTCATTGTCCTTTTATTATGGTGGTTTGACTTTTATTACCCCACATAATCCATTACACCCAATCCAAGCGAGCCCTATATCTTATTTAATCTCGTCTTTGCACATTTGTTTATCATAATTATATACTCCTACTCCATAAATAACTTACCATAAATGTCAAACTTAATTTTGGATATTTTTAAGTGATTCTGGAATAGAGTTTGAATAATAAAAATAAAAAGTAAGTAAAATTAGTAAGTGGCAGAGTTTGTAATATGAGGTAAAGTCTAATGAATAAACTTATACTAGTAAAGTAAAATCAGGAATGTGGCTCTATGTTACTCGTACTCTTTGTTTCATGGCTTTTATATCAAAAATTATCGCGTCTTATATATTTGGATATAGATATGGACACTCCGATACTTTATTTTAGTTTAAAATCGTGGAATATTTTCAAAATATAGCAAGGTTGGACTGTACGAGTGAGGAAGTACAAGTACTAGTGTACTACTAGTTGTTGGCAAAGACAGTTTGCTTACACAAAACCCCATTTCAACTCCAACACTCAAAACACTGTTAGCAACATTTTGTGGCAACCCCCCCTTTTCCGAGCCGTGAAATCCGGAAGAGTTTTTGATGAGCCCAGTTCTTTACAATGTAAGCCCTCCCTTTTTCTCTCAATTTTGTTCTATTTATTTATGTTCTTGCATGCTATCAATTTTTTGAAGTTATTTATAATAATCGTATGAAAATTCCAAGCCTGATTTTAATTTTATAATAACTGAATTTTTATGTGGTAGATTGAAACCTGAAAATCATGGAAAATAGTTCAAAGAAGAAGCAAGATGTTTGTGATGAACAAGGAAAATGCAGGGATAGGTTAAGTGAATTACCAGATGAAATTCTTGTTCAAATTCTGTCTTTTCTGCCAATTAGAGATGCTGTTAGATCTGTATTACTCCGTAGATTTGGAGAATTGTGGTCTTTTCTTCCTACTCTTAAGTTTGAGGGCGACAAGGAAGAATTCGTCCGCAAAGTTATGGAATATCACAAATGTCCAACAATGGATGAACTGGAGTTGTCGAGAGGACATGATCTTTCTGAAAAAGAGTTTATCAAGTTGACAAATATGGCCTTGAGCAAGAAAGCCAAAGTCTTTAGGGTTTATAGTGAGAATCATTATTATAATCTGCCATCTCGTTTCTTCACGAATCAATATATTGTTTCGCTTACTCTTTACAATATGTCAATCAAACTCCCCAATCGTGTTCATATGAAGTCGCTAAGGAAATTGGAACTTTTTTTTGTGAGTATCGACGATAAAACATTCAAAGTTGTGATATCTGGATCCCCTTGTTTACAAGAGTTGGTTATAATGAATCCTGACATTTTACATGACATACATTTTACTTCCCCAAGCATTGAGAAGTTGGAGCTTGATCTTTGTCTACATTTTGCAATACAACATGATGCATTTTACTCACTTAATTGCCCTAACCTGAAGATCTTACATGTTAGTGAAGTATGTTTGAAGCATCTAAAACTCATTGATGTTTCATCTGTTCGTGAAGCCAAAATCCTTTATTGTCGCATAGCTTTTGACCGTTACCATTTTGAAAAGTTGATTGAAAATTTTCGAAATGCTGAGTTTTTCCGGTTGGAAGATGACGCTTACATGGTGAGTTTTTTGTTTCCTTATTCTTTCTTTCGGTTTATTTCTCAGTTCTCGTCACTCTGTATTATTATGTTTTCATGCCACACATTCCCCAACATTGTTGTGTTTGTACTCATACTGTAGTTCAGGTGCTTGTTCTGTGCCTATTAATTACTCCCTCCTATTCAAATTACTAGTCGTTTTAGCAACTTACATACTTATTAAGAAATATGGAGTACTTTGTAAGAAGTTAGTTAAATGTAGTTGATGTTATGATGGAAACATAAAGTGACTTTATAAGGTATCATTAATATAAAACGATGTATAATGTTGTATGGATGTTAAAAAATGTCCTTTGGTAACATATTGAATTGCTATTCTAGAACTGCTTATGTATTGAGACGATTTATATTTTCGATTAGATGAAATACTGAATCCTCTCATCATACAATCGTGTTCGTGTGCTATGCTCCGAATGTTAGGACTTAGGACATGAGTATCTTTGTTCCTGGGTTTTTGGGTCAGGATCACAGGAGTTGTCATTTAGGTCATCCAATAATATTAGAGTAATGAGTATGGTGAAGCATAATGCTCATTTCCTCGTAGTTGTATGGTGTTTTATTTATGCAGATAAGGTGAATTAACTTACAGTTCTACTCTTTATTTGCTTATGGCTGATATTTCATACCGTGTATGCGGATTTGAGGGTTGCAGTAGCTGGATAGATTTCAGTAATGGGTGTTCATTTCTGTGGAATGTTTCTAACGTTCTTTCACCTTTTTACCAGCAATTAAAACACTGTGGAAGTCAGAAACTGACTTGTCGAGATAATCAATGGATTCGTTTAGCTTTGAGGTCAGGAATACAAGGAGGCTGTCTGTTAGACATAAGTACATTGCTAAGAAACTCATGGCGCTTGAAACAACTTATAATATATGCTGATGTGGTATGTCTATCTGCTTATCCAGTTTATCTACCTAATACTACAAGTATTTGGGCTTGCCTTTTCATATAACATAAAGATATTTCATGTATTTTTGTCAGGGTTTTTTCTGTAATTGCAATCTGCTTTTGCATGACCTTCCTTCTCCTTGTGTGATGGAGAAACTTATAACTGTTACCATTCGTGAATATGAGAAGCCGTGCAAAGCCCTACTTCAGCTGATAGAATTTCTGCTTAAAAGTGCAGTCGTCTTAGAAAAAATGGTTATTGTCTGCAATAAGAAGGATCAGCTGTTTTCATCAGAGGGGCAAGAATTCTATTTCCAGTTATTAAGCTTCCCAAGAGCCTCAAGAAAAGCAAGAGTTATCTTTGCTTGAGAAATATGTTAATGGTAATATGCAGTAACACGTATTTTGGACAAAGAAGGTATCTTATGTGTCGGAGTTAGGATCTTTGTTGTGGATCAAGTGTTTCAGCCACTCCTTTACTTTCCCATACCCCTTTTGGACATCATTTTGTCACCAAAATACCAAATTGAATGGTAACAGCTAACAAGTTCACTTTGTATATGCTACTCCATGTTAAGCATCGTATTTTGTAGCCACATCATCAACTAACAAGTTTGTATATGCTACTTGTTGAATATGATTTCTGGTAATTAGTTTGGAGCAGATGAAATGTAGCATGGTTTGCAGCTTAGATTTGTGCATCTGAATATGTTGGAATTTATATAATTTATATAGCTTAGATTTGTGCATCTGAATATCTTGGAATTTATATAATATCTTGTAATTTATATAAGGATTTTTTGGATAAAACCACCTTTTAAAGTTGCAGTTTTTGAAATAACCACCTTATATATTTTTTTTTAAAATAACCACCTTAAACTTTCTTTTTTTAAGAAATCACCACCAAATGTTAACGGACATCCAAAATTCCGTTAGTGGGGCCCACAAGCAACGACCAAAATTTGTTTCCAAAACGTGATTTTTGTGCACTAGTGCAAAATGTACCTATTTTTAAATGAACATATCATTTAAATCCAAAAAACATATAATATAAATTATCCATGTCATTTATATGTTCTTGTACATGTATATTGAATTTGTTTCCATGTCATTAAGTGCTCAATGAATAATCATCAAGCGCGGCCTTAACGGGTTAAAATCCAAATTGCGGAAACTTAAAATTGCACCTTTAGAAAGTAAAAAAAAAACACTTTCTTTACACAAACCCTCATTCCTTGTCAGGAAATGAAGCACTGCCAAAACCCTTCATTTTGTGAGCTTGAATGGTTCCTCCGATGAACACAGCCAATCTCTCATCAAAGCTCTGTTCTTTATCAAAAGTAAGTCACGCCCTCCCTTTTCTCAATTTTGCTGGAAGTAACTTATCTTTGCAATTACTGCTCAATATGATTTGGGGCTGATTTTATTTTTCCAATTCAATTTCTGGGTAGATTTATACTTGAAAAATCATGAATTCGAGTTCAAAGAAGCATGAAATTTGTGATAAACAAGGCAATTGCATAGATAGGTTAAGTGAATTGCCAGATGAAATACTTATCCACATTCTATCACTTTTGCCAATTAAAGATGCTGTTAGAACTGTCTTACTTCGCCGATTTGGTAAACTCTGGACATTGCTTCGTACTATTGAATATGATTTCAGACAGGACGCTATTGAATATGATTTCGGACGCGCCGATTGGTTTATTGAATATGATTTCGGGCAGGACGGTCTGTTTATCAACAAGGTGATGAAGTACCTCAAAAGTCCCATAATTGATAAGGTTGTGATTAGGGAGAAATCTGGACCATTAAAAGAAGAGTTGATGAAGTTGATTACTTTTGGTTTGAAAAAAAAGACCAAGGTATTGGGTATTCATTTTGATGACTTTAGTTTTGAGGTCCCTCGTGTTGTTTGGAGAAATCAATTCATTGTTTCACTTCATCTTACTAAAGTGTGCCTCGGGTTCACTCGTTGTACTCGGATTCATATGGGATCACTCAAGAAATTGGAACTTAATTGTTTGTGTGAGAGTAATGAGAGGATCAAAACTCTGTTAGCTGGATTCCCTTGTTTACAAGAGTTGGTTATTAAGTATCCTAAAATGTTACAAGCCCTGCATTTTGGTGCTCCGAGTATTGAGAAGTTGGAGCTTGATCTTTGCTTGAATATGAGAAAGCCGACTTGCGTGAATAGTATATTTTACCACGAACGATTCTCACTTGATTGCCCTAACTTGAAGCTATTGCACATCAATGAAGTATGTTTGGAAACTCTGGATTTGATTGATGTTTCATCTGTTCGTGAAGCCAAAATCACTGAGTGCTGCATGTCTCGCGACAATGTTGATTATTTTGAAATATTGATCGAGAAGTTTCGAAATGCTAAGATTTTCCAACTGGGAGATAAAGCTTATTTGGTGAGTTTCTGCTTCCTTGTTCTTTCTTGTGAAGAACCCTGCACTTTTGGTTTGTTTCTACTTCCAATATTATGTCTTGTACAGTTTGCCGCGCTTTTAATATGAAAACATATCTGTCACCTATATGGTCTAGTGATTACACTCGTATATAATCTTTATGCTCTTTTCCGAGATACAAAAACCTAGTTGTTTGAATTATATCCCTTGAATGTTAGATCCTTAGGAGAGGAAAATCTTTTCGTAATCTAATTTATCTCAGGTGGGTGTAACTGTGGAGGAGTGTATGGTAAAAAGATGTTACTCTGTGGGTGAATCTACTTGTTTGTGAAAGATGTTAAACTGTGGGTGAATCATAGGTCTCATTTCTGGATATTGGGAAGAAGATGGTTTAGTTAAGTTACATTATTGTTCCTCACTTTCTAGTAGCTGAGTTCGCTACGTTTGAGGTATAAAGCAGCAGAATACTATGTGACTCTAGGGTTTAAGTCTTAAATTTCTCTGACTCTCAGTGTCTTATTACATGGTTGTGGTAAAAGCATTTTATGCAGGATACCTTACGTCACGTAGTCAAACTGAACAATGTTTACTAAGTGGCATTACCGTTATCAGTTATTGTGTTGTGTTCTCAGATATATTTAAGTAAGCTAACCTGTAACCTCAACGTCTAAGTGCATGTTAGATTGGTAGTGCTTTCTATCTCTGTTGTTGGGTGTTCATTGCTTAGTTTTCGACACTATTATTTGACAAAAGTGGAATAATTCTGATGTTCTTTTCTTCTTTACTAGCAACTGGAAAAATGTGGTAGTGAGAAACTAGCTTTTCGAGAAAATCGATGGACTCATTTAGCTTTGAGGTCTGTGATCCACGGAAGCTGTCTGCTAGGCATTTGTAGATTGCTGAGAAACTCACGGCGCTTGAAGGAACTTATTATATATGCGGATGTGGTAAGTCTATCTGTAAATCAAGTTTATCTAGCTAATATTTTTGCCAAAACCTTCATTTAACAGAGAATATTTCATGTAACTACCATCAGGATTTTTTCTGTGACTGTGATCTGCTTCTGGATGAGCTTTCTTCTTCAAGTGTGATGCGGCGACTCAAAATTGTCACAATTCGTGAATATGAGAAACCTTGTCAAGGTCTACTTCAGCTGATAAAATTTGTGCTCAAAAGTGCAGTTGTCTTGGACAAATTAGTTATTGTCTGCAACAAGAAGGATGAACTTTATTCAACAGAAGAAAACGATTTCATTTTGCAGTTATCAGGCTTTCCAAGGGCCTCTCGGAAGGCAAATGTTGTCTTTGCTTGAGAAATATACTAATGGTAATGCTTGGTAACACATATATAGCTAGGTGCATCATGCATGTTTATAAGTAGATGATATCTTTTGTTTAGGAGATAGGACCGCTGGTGCAAAATTCAATGTTGTTGCTACTGGTAGTGGCCTGGTGTTAAAATCAGAGATTCCCAGGAAAGTTGTTCAGTTCTAGTGCTTTTGGTTCGTTTGGTGTATCGTGTATGTAATATTAAGCAGCACGTGTTGCTCTCCGATATTGTAGCAACCCGTTTGGTAGGCAGTGAAAGCAATGAGTTTTATGTAATTTTGCAAGTAATAACAATGTTGAATGAATATCCATGTTATGCGCGTTTCTGCATAGATTTTCTGTTATTCAAGGTAGCTTCAGATTTTATTGATGGAGCATGTTTACAGTCACTCTGCATTGAGCATAATTCCCCTGTTGGGTAGGTACAGGCACGAGTTAAGTACACAACGACATGGTTCGCAACACTCATTCCAGGATGAACAATCTCCACCACATTGAGTGCACTTCAACTTGGTTGATGTTGATGAAGACTCATCCTGTTCCTGAAACTCTGACGGCTCACGAACATCATGCAGTTGCAGAACTGCTTCTGCTTCAAGCAGCTGCTTAAGTAAGCTTCCATTTTCTTCCTCTCTAGCCACCTTTATCTTCTCATCAGTAAAGGTTTCTCCTACATAACACACATGCTTATTATTATACCATAATGCAGGAACAATATCTCTGTGTTCTTATTATAAATACAGTACTGAGACTGAATTACATGAAACAGTGAGCAAATTCAGAGAATAAGCTGACATTGTTGTTAATTAAGAAACCTACTTAGACTCGCCGCATTATTACATGAAATCATGGTAGTTTAAGTACTAAACTCTAATTAAGTTGATGAGATGGTATTTTCCGAACGCATCGAGGTATAACAATCTCCCATTTGATAAGGCAATAACAGTTCCTACAGCAGTTTCTCGATGAAACACAGGCTGCACCACAAGGTATACACTTCAACTGATCTTCTAAACTTGCATCTTCTTCTATTTCTTTGACCAATACTAATGTTTTTGTTTCTGCCTCTATCAATTTTTGCATTAATAAGCTTCCACTCCCTAGTTCATCCTCTACATTTGTCTTCTTAGCAAATGTTTCACCTATAAAAACATAACATACATGTACCTAACTAAGTCTCTTTTCGAGGAATAATACACCAATCAAGATGTGTGAACTAGTTCGCCTAGAAACAAGAGTCTACACTAAACATAGGGGTGCAAACAAGCCGAGTCGAGCCGAGTTCTACACTGTTCATGTTATGTTCATTTAATTTAAGCGAGCCCGAGCTCTCAACCGAGCTCAAAAACATGTTAAAGCTCGGTTCGTTTAACAGATTTTGTGTCCATAAACGGTTCGTGAACGTCTCGTTTATGAATCGAATCGAGTTCATAAACATGTTTTTTATTCTTAAACGGGCTTTTTATAAACGATTTTTGCTCTTTAGAGTTTAACTTGTTTGAAAACATAATTTGAAATGTGCATTAATTTAGCAATTCAAATTCAATTTTTAAAAAATTTATTCCATGACATTATCTTTGGATGTTAAAAGTTAAAAATATGATTTTTACCTAAAATGAATCAATTATATATGACAAATTTGATTATGAACATGAATGAGCTTGTTCATGAACATAAAATAAAACGAGTTGTTCATGAACATAAATAAACGAGTTCTTCATGAACTTAAATGAACGAGCTACATATGTTCATGTCTAAACAGTTATTAAATAAACGAACATCACGAGCTTTAGCTGAGCCCGAGTAGTTTAGTGAGAGTCTCGACTCATAGTCTAAACAGTTACATCAAAAGAAAACGGAACGAGTTCAAACAAATGAACGGAACGAAGAAAAAGAGAGAATTGAACCTGATTGAGTGAGCAAAAGCAGAGCTGAAATGACCACGATGAAGAAGGTTAAGGTTAATGGAAATTTCGCCATCTCTGAATCTCTGATTATTTGCTCAACCACTAACCACTCAATTTGTTCACTCACTCCCTCACTCACTCTTATCCAATTCCTTCTCAATAGATAGAGCACGTGTTTCACGCCTATGACCTATGGGCCTTTGTGATCCTGGATTCTGAAAAGCCATATATTTTCATAAATTAACCTCATTGGGCTCACTCAGCCCATTAAAAGTTAATTGATCAAAAAAAAAAGGAAATTGTCAAGAAAAACCTTTTGTAACCCAAATTTGCGAGAATACACCTTAATGTAATTTTTTTTTGTGAAAACACACCTTAATGTAAATTTTTTTGTGAAAACACACCTTAATGTAATTTTTTTTTTGCGAAAGACAACAAAATGGAAGTTTTCGGCATTCATTGAGTTTTTTTGGTCATTGACTTGCACGTGAAAAACACGTGTGGCTTTATTTTGCTAACTACATCCAATTTTCCTCCAAAATTCTAAGCTTCAAAACCTAAAGTTGAAAAAAAAAAATCAAGCTTAAAAATTCAAGACTCGAGAAATAAGTGTCTTTAGCCAAACTTAAGCCACACGTGTAAGTCAATGGCTGGAAAAGTTCAGTCAATGCTGAAAAATTCCCTTAGGTTGTCTTTTGCAAAAAAAAAACAGTAAGGTGTGATTTTACAAAAAAAGTTATATAAGATCTTTTCTCGCAAAATTTGGATTATAAAAGATCCTTCTTAACACCCTAGGCGTCGGGCACAAAGGTAAAACGGATGTAATGAGCTAACATGAAATTGTTCTTTTCACTTGAAATGAGGTGCTTTAAATTTCAGTAGTTTTGATCAAATGTGCTTTAAATTTTTCTGGTCTTGTAGTCCTCTGACTTGAGTATACTCAAATTAACAAAATAAATAACAAAACGATTGAATATCAAAATCCAAAAAGGAAAAGAAAAAAAAAGGTGTTTTCCCCACCATAACAAGGAGAGTTCTTTCTTCAACTAAAATGCAAACACGTAGGATTATCTTTTATATAAACCTGATTAACCAAGAATGATTGAAAACCTACCATGAAGTTGGGAAAGGAACCCTTAGTTGCTCTTTATCAACACAATCTTGATCAATTTTAAATCTAGGAAACGACTAGAAAAAGAAAAAAGAAATTGACAAGCAATTTAAATCGGATTTTCTTTACTCTCGTATGTTACATAAATTTAATTTAATCAACATTTTTAAAAGGTGATTTCCGTGGAAAAATTAAAATTCTTTGAATTAAAAGAGTCATTCGTCATCCACAAATAGGCTTAAGATGAATGAAAAATTAGGAATTGATCTATCAATCTAAAAAAAATGACACAATCATTTTATTATTATTGACCACCTCAAACCAAACAACAATTAATTTAGCTTACATTTCATTTAACAAGTAAAAACACAAAAACAACGCTGACCTCCTGAGAAGTTCTCGTGTTGCATTTCTTTTAAAACGGACCAAAATAAACCCAAAAATAACAAATAATTTTACACATAAACAAAGATGTAATTAACAGAAATATATATATTTAAATTAAAATAGCCCAAATTGCCATTGTATTGACTTGCCGGCTTGCTTGGTGTTTCATCATTCATCTCCCTTCACAAATCTTACTCTTCTTCTTCCTCGTTTGATAATAATAATTGCTTTCAATTCCATCATACTGATCCTTATGTGACTACCAAGAGAAGAATGTTGAAAGCACAAACAAACGGTCGAATTCGATGAAACCCGACCCGTGTTTCTCAAGATCCATGAAGACACTCCTCCCATATTGTAATAAGCACAACCATATTTATCAAAAGGGATAGTTTTTGGGAGGAGTTTTTGAGGAAGTTAAGCCATGCTTCCTAAGTGAATTTTGTTATATAGGAAGTGGGGAGTGCAATAAATTTATGTAGTGGACATATTTATATTACTACCTCCGTTCCCTTTTGTTTGCCCGGCCTCCAAGCCATTTTCTTCTTTAATATACTTCCTCCGTTCCTAAATAGTTGCACCGTTTTGACTTTCACATTTCCCAACGCATAACTTTGACCATCAATACTTATAATTATGTATTAGTAAAAATTATAAAAAGTTGATATATTTAAAATATATATTAAGATAAACCTAATAATACTTTATATAATAGTTTTTAATTTTATTTATTAGTAGAAAATTGAGATCAAAGAAACACAAGTGAATAGTGTCAAAAGTCAAAACGGTGCAACTATTTAGGAACGGAGGAAGTATTAGTTTTTGATGGAGTTTAATTGAGAAAGGACAAAAATAATGGAAATATGCATTTTACGTGGGAGTATCTCAATGTATATATTTATGGGTACAGTCTTTTATGAACGAATCAAAACAATAAATGGAGCAAACAAAAAGAAACGGGAACAAGTATATGATTGCGGGAGTTGAGAATCATAACTGAACAAGATGATGACTCTTTCCAGCAGTTTCTTTTGGCTCTTGTTTTTGTTTATTCCAATATGAAAAAGGTTGGATGAGGAATTATGAGTCATTTTCTTGTGCTTTTGACGTGTTCTTTCTTTAGTCGCATTGTCACTATATTGACCCGTACGTACTTGTATTATGTAGCTGGTTTTGTTTTCTCTTGGGCACTAATTGGGTGTATGTAATTGTTGTATTGCTTATAAATAATCATGTGGTGTTAGTGCAACTAGAGTTGGGCACCATGTAGCGCCACGTGTGGGGCCCATTGGGCTAGGCCTATGATGGATAAAAGAAGAGTGTTGTGTCATGCTCGTGCCGATAGTTCATATATGAAGTCTATGTACCTTTTGACTCACACATGGTGACATACTGACGTACAATTTTTTGTTTATATATAAGGTTAAAAACAAGTGGATCGTCTTGACGTGTTGATTTTAAATGAACAATGACCTTGTCGTGACTTAAGTACTTAACTGACTCGCATGTTAATCTGACTCATACAATTCGATCTAGACGTTGTATATAAGACCAAATGCATATAAAGCTCTATCACAACACTCTTTACCACTAAAGCATGAATCAGTATGATTTCTTCTTCCATTAAATTATTTATAAACTCTTTTTTTGAAAGATCGGGGGGTGGGGGGCTTCCCCTACCCGCCACCCCCTAACATACAATAGGATCCTAACGTCAAGATGAGGCCATCATTCAAAGGTCAACGAACGAGGTGGCTACTATCTTATTAGTTTCTTTTAGTATTTACAAGCGGTTTGTATCACGTAGTAGAACTCATATTATCCCCCCAGACTTGCTAAATGAGTTATACTCCCTCCATTCCTTTTTGTTCTTCCCATTTCCTTTTTTAGCATTTCTTTTTGTTCTTCCCCTACTGAATCTTTACTATTTTTGGCCATAGTTTTTTTACCAATTTACCCTAAGATTCCCCACTATTTACAAAAAATACCCTAAGATTCTACCCTTTCCCACCCACTTTTACCCCACCCACCTTATTTAATTAATTAACCTAACCCTACCCCCCCTCCCTTTATTACCCGTCCCTATCTCACAATCCCTCCCTCACCTCTCATTCTGATTTCTCTCTCTCACCTCTTCGGATCTCTCTCTCTCTCTTATTTCACTCTCTCTCTCTCTTAAAATTCCTCCCCTGTTCTTGAGAAAACCCTAGGTTTTCCGCCTCTGATCTGGGTTTTCCTCTCCAAATCTCGCAAATCTGAAACGTTTTCGCAGAAAAACGTTCATAAAAATTACTCGGAATCATTTTCCGATCAGATCCCCTCTATTTTTGTCCCCTTTTTGGTCCCTAATCGTCGCTGATCTCTGTTTTTCTGGTACTTTATGGGTTCTTCTTTGTCTAGAACTCGAGGTGATTCTGGGGTGGGAACTTCTGGTCAAAGAATCCCCGATTCCAACTGTGATTGGGGATCCAAGTGCAACTGTCCCAATAACGAGCATTCCTACTCCGCCGAATATAAAAACAATCTGTATTTGGCCCAAAAAGAAAATACGAGTACTCGAAACTATTTGGAAGAATGGTTTCGGAAGAGGGAAGTGGAGCCAGGAGAGGAGGTTGAGTCAAAATATGACGATCGGAAACCCACTCCCTCAGATCTGCGTTTTTTCGGTGAAGGAGATTCCGATGAGGTATTAATTTTGATTTTTTGCGATTTATTTAGGGTTATTGATGTCGATTTTATTAAAATGGTTTGATGAATGTTTGCATGTCTAAAAAAGTGGGATTTGATAAATGTTTGATTTATTTGGAGTATTGTTCATTAAACTCGGATTATTTTCTGGAGTAGTTGCTCTGATTTCCCATTGCATGTGTTAAAAATGCAGATCTGGTATTTTTTCGAATTTTTTGGGAATTTTTTGGAGATTTGTTGGATTCATTCGGGCTTTTTATGTTATTCTTTGCTCTGTTTTCTCATTGCATGTTGTTAAAATTGAGTTCTGATTTTATTTTGTGCTCTGTTTTTTCATTGCATGTTGTTAAAATTGAGTTCTGATTTTATTTTGGGCTCTGTTTTTTCATTGCATGTTGTTAAAATTGAGTTCTGATTTTATTTGGAGCTATTTGGAAATTATTTGAAGAAAATCGGAATATTCATGTGTTTTGTTGATCTGTTTTCCCATTGCATGTGGTTAAAAATGGGATCTGGATGTATTTGGGATATTATTTCACATTTTTTGGGTAAAAATGGGATCTGGATGTATTCCGAAAATTAGTTGGATTTTAATGGAATTATTGTGTGATTTGCTTTCATTTATCTCATTGCATGTGGTAACCATGGTGATCTGAAATTATTTGGAACTTTATTTTGAGTTGTTTGATTAAATCTGATTTTAATTCATGGTCCCCTGTTATTTTATGATGGCACTAATCATGTTGTTTGTCCCCTATTGATTGCAAGGAACCAAGTGGGTCTGATTCATTTGATCTGGTGTATGTTGGAGAGTGTGAAAATGAGAATGGTGATGCTGTTGGGTCTCCAGGACAACTTTCATCTGGTTATCCCTCCTCAAAGAAAGGAGAAAAGGGAAAAAAATCGGCTTCAGCATCTGATGATGCTTAGATAAGTCTGTCTCCTTTCTCCCTTTTTTCATTTTATTGAATGCTGGCTAGCTGTGGAGTCATAAGGTGGATGCCAACAACTGTGATCTGTTGTTGGCCAGGGGTGTTGTTGTTTGGATGATGATGTTGTGATTAGTTGTATGGATGTTGATGTTAGATAATGATGTTATGATATTGATATTGATAATGATGATTGGATGATGGTGTTTCCATATGGTTATGAAATTTTGTGGAATGTTGTCTGTGTGATGAACATGATTTGATGGCTTAATGTCCCCTGTTTTATGGTATGTTTTGTGTATGATAAATATGATGCTTTGGTGAGTTTGAGATTTGTTCAGTATAACTATGTTTTGGATTAGTAAAGGCATGAAATGAATATAATTTGGGGATAGGGTTTGAGTTATTTCAGTCCTCTCAGTGTGGCCTGGTGTTGAATGCTTAATGTCCAAGCATGTCCCTTTAGGATACAATAATGTCCCTTCATTTATTGTGATCGATGATGAGTCTTTTTTTTGCTGAGGAACAAGTCCAACTAACCACAAATGCTCGTGCTGCCATTAGTATCAGTAATGATATTTCTCGGGCGCTAAGTGTTTGTGGTTTGGAGTTGTTTTAATGATGCTTGGGGACATTCTGAGATCAATATTAGGAGGTTTGTGATCTTCAATGATGTGATTGTTGATATTCTGAGATCTTTGTTTTGATAATTGTCCTTTAACTTCTTTTGTCGAACGGAGTGAATGTCATTTCACACAATGGAATGTGAATATCAATCATTCCGTTCGGCAGAAGAATGTTAAAGATATGATAGTATTGAAACTACTTGATCAATGATGTGTGTCAATATGTCTGAGAAATGAAACCCTACATGTTAATCATCTGTTTAATGCTTCATGTCCCATGAATCAGTGGAGGTCTGTGATGAGTCTTTCATTTGATGAGGTTCAAACCCTATGTTTTTATCAGTTCATGGTGATCTGATGCATTGTTGATTGTTATTGTTATGCTTGATCTGTGATGAGTCTTTCATTTGCTGAGACTCAAACCCAATGTTCCAATAACAATTGTGCACCATTAGCATCATTGATGCTCTTCCGGAGCTAAGTGTTAGGGGATAGGGTTTGTGTCAATGATGCTTGGGGACATTCTGAGATCTTATGTAAGGTTAGACAGGAGAGGCAATTCATGTCTTGCAAAACATGTATAATGTGTTTCTGATATTCAATGATGTTAGTGTTGATATTCTGAGATCTTTGTTTTGATAATTGTCCTTTAACTTCTTTTGTCGAACGGAGTGAATGTCATTTCACACAATGGAATGTGAATATCAATCATTCCATTCGGCAGAAGAATGTTAAAGATATGATAGTATTGAAACTACTTGATCAATGATGTGTGTCAATATGTATGAGAAATGAAACCCTACATGTTAATGATCTGTTTAATGCTTCATGTCCCATGAATCAGTGGAGGTCTGTGATGAGTCTTTCATTTGATGAGGTTCAAACCCTATGCTTTGATCAGTTCATGGTGATCTGATGCATTGTTGATTGTTATTGTTATGCTTGATCTGTGATGAGTCTTTCATTTGCTGAGACTCAAACCCAATGTTCCAATAACACTTGTGCACCATTAGCATCATTGATGCTCTTCCGGAGCTAAGTGTTAGGGGATAGGGTTTGTGTCAATGATGCTTGGGGACATTCTGAGATCTTATGTCAGGTTAGACAGGAGAGGCAATTCATGTATTGCAAAACATGTATAATGTGTTTCTGATATTCAATGATGTTAGTGTTTCTGATCTGTGATGTATGTGTTGATAACCTGAGATATTTGATTCTAAACATGTCCCTCACCACCAATCACCAAAGGGAATACAGATCATGTCACATCATTGATTGATCTAGTATCCCCTTTGGTGAATTGGTGGTGAGGTTGTTAATCATTTAGAAACAAATCTGTCAATGATGTAAAACAACTTAACTGTGAGTCAATGATGTTGCCTTGTTCATTGCTTCCTTGTTTTTGCTGCTTTGTTCTTGTTTCTTTGTCCATTACATCTTTTGGCACATCGGCATCCAATGGGGAAGAATTTCCATCTGAAAATGATGTGATATGCATTCTTTCCATTTGGATGCCGATGTGTTTAGAGATGTGATGTGATAAAGTTTTTGTACTTATGCCTTGTGATCTGTGATGAGTCTTCATTTTATGAGTGTCAAACCCTTTGTTTTTCAATCAAACTCATGCACCATTAGCATCCATGATGTTTTTCAGGAGCTAAGTTTAATTGGAAAGGGTTTGATTCAATGATTTTTGGGGACATTCTGAGATATTTATGAATCTTTGTTTATGTGAGGCATATTCCATGTGTTATCAATGATGAATTGATTGTTTTTGTCAAAATTACATCTTTTGACACATCGGTTTCAAAATGGGAATAATTTCCATCTGAAAATGATGTGATATTATTATTTATTTCCATTTTGAAGCCGATGTGTTTAGAGTTGTGATATTGCAAATGCTGCCTTGTTCTTAAGAACCCAATGCTGCCTTGTTTATAGTGTTGCCAATGCTGCCTTACCTCTTGTGCCTATGCTGCCTTGTTCTTGTTATGTACTCATTTGATGTTTATTGCCTTGCCTTGATTACTCTACATTGATGTGAATAAGAATGATGGAAAAAAAACTTTACTAAACTTAAACATGAGATTCATTCATTGATGCTTCCAAAAGATATGCTTACAAAATGTTTTGCCTACATGTTATGCTTGCATTTAAGCTTACAAAAGTGACACATTGGTTTTACTTGTCAATTTAAAAACATGTCCCCAAAACACAAAAAGTTATCTAATTGTTTTCACCTTGCTTCACTGGTTTGCTTTCCATTCATCATAGAGTTGCATGCATTCATTAACTGCCCATATAGGTGCCTTGACTTGCTCTGGCAGTCTGCCTTCATCTTCTAAAATCTTCTTCTTGTTGTGTGGAAGTTGGTAATCATTGTTGCCTTTGTGTTTTAGAATCTCATTAGAAACAAACTGTAATGTCATCCACACATTAGACAATGTCTTAGGATGCAACTCATTAAAAGAATCATACACTGCTCCACTTAAGTCCTCCACAGTTTTAGGCATTTTCTTGTGCATAAGTGATTGTATTGACCTGAAAAATCCCAAGTCCAAGATGTTGCAATCTGGACTGTTTGCTGGCTGTTGAGTCAACACAAAAGTGAACCCATCTTGTTTGTAGTGTAGTTGCCATTCAGGATCATTTTGCAATATATGTGCCTTTGCATTATCTTGAATGATATAGATGACCTTTTCCCCTTCATGTGGTGGCCACTTTGCCTTGATTGCTGGAATTAGCATGTTGATCATCATTGCCCTTGTTTCAATTTGATTCACAGACTTCACTGGCTTTGTTTCAATGGTCCCCTTTACTCTGTTTTTTGATGTCCTCTTGGCTGCAACTGCATTTGTGAATGGAAATATGCCTATTTTACCATCAAATTCACAATTCCCATTTTCACCCCACCTTGGTCTGGCTACTGCTGCCATGAACATGAATTTTGGTATCTTGGTTCTTGAACTTGCACTTCTATGTGGATAGGGTTCATTGTTTGCAAGATAAACTCTCTGGTTTTTTTGAGTCAAATAAAACCACTTCTCATCAATATGAATGAAGTCATACATGCTGTAATAAGTTGGTTCCTGTGGTATAGTGTAATCCATTATTAGTCTGAGTACCCACCTCATCCTTGCCATTTTGCATGCATCTGAAATGCCTGGATGCAAGGGACTTGAGTGTGGCTTAATAATTTTCCTCTTGATGAGCCTCCATACTATTGTTGGTCCCAAATTGAGCATTCTTGCAAGATCTACAATGCATGTTCTGTCCCCCATGGCTATTTGTGCAATAGAGTCATATGTGACTTGAACCTTTTTCCTGCCACACTTGTGATACTTACTTTCCACCACATATGAATTCATTGCTGCCTTCTGCTTTTTTGCTTTGTCCCATATTGACCCTATGGTTTTTCTGTTGTAATCAAATTCTATGGCTGCATCCCTTATTGTCCCAAACAAAAGAGTTTCTGAATCTGGAATTTTTCTATTCAGCAGGTACACCAAAATTTCAAGCCTCAATTCATTATTTATTCTAGGAGTCCTAGGCTTATGATGATCTGTTCTGGGTGTTGCTGTTTGATGATGAATTGGTGATGCATTTTCTGATGGTGGTGGAAAGTTCAAATCAAAAAGAAATGGTACCTCTTGAAAGTTGGTAGTTTGCTGGTGCCCTTCCCCTTCTACTTCTGGTACTTGCTGTACATATTCAGTGCTGTTTGGTACATCTTCAATAAACCCAATGTCCCCAAAATCAGCAGCAGTATTTTGAGAAGCTTGTACCAAGTCAGCAGCATCATCACCTACCTCTGAGTCAGAATCGGAGTTAATGCCATCGCCTTCATCATCAGAAAATCCGAGGAAATCGTCATCCTCTTGATCTGAAGCCATTAAGTCCCCTGTTTTTTTGCTATTTAATGCTGAATTGAGGAAGAAATTTTGGTGTTTTGCTTGTATTTATTGAACTTGGTAAAAGTCAGATTTTGGTCTTTTGTGGGGGGAAAGTGACCCTATTTATAAAGGGAATTCACTATGTCAACCCCTCAAAAATTTGGAGGGAAATTAAAAATCCCCTGTTTTTTTATTTGGGGGGAAAATTTGGAGGGAAAACTGAAATCAATTGTTTGGGCTTAATTTCCAGCCAAAAAAAACGTGAGTCATTGTATGATTAAATCTGATTGGTCCATGTAACAGCTGATGGGTCCCATACCCCATGTGACTGAATTTTTTTTCTGATTTCTTTCATTACTTTAATAAAATATCTACTTTTCTCCCTATTAATTAAATACTTTCTCTCTCTTTATTTTATTCAATTTCTTACACCCAATCATTATTCTTACACCCAATCATTACTCATATCCCAATACAAACCAAGATTCAGTTTTCTTAAACCACACCCAACATTCTTTAGGGGAAGAACAAAAGGGAATGGAGGGAGTAGATTGTAGTTTGTGAACTACGGAGTATTTTGTTTTATGTAACTTGAGACTATTTTTGTTATTTACTCGTGCTAAATTCAAGAGGGGTATAACAGACATTGTACTAAACATATTAGTTGAAAATAAGAGGTGCTTTCTTACTTTCGTGGCTACTTTTTATTGATTGAGTGGGTTGTCTTTTGCTATATATGGTGTATGTACCACGGTCCAAGCCGTACCGGTAGAACCACTAACTTATGTTCCCTCTTATTATTTGCTAGCCGGCGTGCGGCTTGGCTAACAAGCTAGCTAGCTTAGCCAGTTTACTCGGACCAATCACAAGCTTCTAATTTTCTAGCATTCTTACGTGGCACCACTCCTAAATGGACAAGTTTTAGAACTTTTAAGCCGAGGTTTGGAGCTCTATAAGCCTTTTGTTTAGCCGATGATTAATTGATGATGGTTGTACTTGAATAATCAATTGTGGGTTATGATGATGTCATCTCCCACTCTCCATCTTGTACAATGTACTGATGTACGTGTCTAACTTTCAAATGTTCTAACTTACTTGTAAATTATTTTTAACTAAACAATACTCTCTCTGTCCCGGAATACTCGAATCGGTTTACACAGTTTAATGCAATGTAATTGACTTCTTATTTAATTAGATGGTACTCCCTCCGTCCCAAAATTATAGTCCTGTTTGACTAAAAACACGAATTTTAAGAAAAATAGAATTAACTGTGTGGGAAATTGAAATATAGTTCATTGATGATAAAAAAGTAGAATATAATACTCCGTACATGTAAAAAAGAATAAAGTATATGGGGAAGAGAAAATAGTACATGTTAAAAGGAATAAAGTACATTTTCTTTCGATTTGGAAAACAGGACTATAATTTTGGGACGGAGGGAATAGTTGATAGCCGGTTTTTTTTTAATATTGATAGTGGAAAATGTGTCAACTTTACGAGGAGATAGTGGAAAATGACTCACTTTTTAATATATTTTTTAGGGAGTAGATATATAGAGTTAAGTACAAAGTTGGGGACTAACCTTTACAACTTTTCACCGTTTGGGACCTATACTTTTTTTTTTCACCGTTTGAGACCTACTATTCATTTTCCGGCCAAATTTAACCAAGGCATAGAAAAGATTAGTCCCTTGAGTTAAAAGGTTGGACCCTTGAGTTAAAAATTCACATGGCACCCTTAAAGTTATCTTCAAGTTAAAAAGGTTAGACCCTAATGTTAAAAATCTCATAAAGTGATGAGAGGAGAAACAACTTTGGAAAATTTGGGGCTTCATAAATTTCGATTTGTTAATTCATTCCATTACCTACGGTGTTCTCCATCGGATAGAAATTTTTGCCTGGTTTGCTATCATGGGTAAACTTAATACAACGCCATTAATTTGGTTTATACACCGTAGGTGTACTCATTCCCTAATAACGATGTACATAATAAACTAAATAATAATAATAAGACTATTAATTATTTAATTAACGATTACGCTTTTTGTAAACTTATTAATTAATCCGTAACTTTTTATTTAATTTACGACTACATGTATAGGAATTATATGCTAAAACATGCAAACACTTATCAATCAATTTAACTAGTTCAAATAATAAATTGTATTAATTTAATATACATGGGTACATATTTAAAAAAAAAAAAAATTAATATTTATTTCAAAGGGTTGAATGAATTACTCATGTAAAGATACCATACGTTTCAAATAACCGTTCCCTTATTGTTTAAATAGAACACTAAAGCTGTGGTTGGTCTTTTGAGAGGACAGGTCTATTAGGTTTGCGAATTTTTCCATTTTTGAGAATATTGTGTAGCAACAATACGACACTGCAATAAGATGTTGATGCGGACGGTAGACACCAAACTGAGGTGGCGCTCGCACACGATGATAGCCTAGTTGATCGTTGGATCGGAGTAGGGACAAAAAGAAGAGCAGGGTGAAGCACCAACAACGAACATTGGATCAAGATGAATCTCTAATTAATGTCTGGAGTTGAATTGAGCAATCAAATATTTTGATCGCAATTATAATTACAACATCGCAAAATTGTGATCGCGCTCCGAATTCATCGCATCTTATCTTGGGCTCTCGCGGTAATACCAGTTTGGTTGTAAAATGCTGTATTTTTAAAAAAATAAAATAAAATAAAGGATCTTAATTGATATTAACCACCGGTGAGTTAAAGGTGGGTTAAATGGCTGGAAAATGTGAATGAGGTCCCAAAAGGTGAAAAAAAAAGTATAGGTCCTGAATGGTGAAAAACCCAAAAGGTTGGACCCCAAACTTTAGCTTAACTCTAGATATATAGGTGGGTCTATGGGTAAGTATAATATTAATAAAGTATACGGAGTACCATTTATAGAAACGGTACAAGTAATCCGGAACGGTTTTATAAGAAAAGCGTTGCAAGTATTCCGGGACGAAGGGAGTATCTTTGAACGGCATCCGGTCAAACAAAATGAGCATTATGCATAATAACTACACATATTAATCTCTTTTCAGAACCAATTATCAAAAGAACTAGGTTTCCCAAAACAGAAATTGGAAGCACACAAACCTTGAATTTAACAAACAAAATGTGAAATCATCTCACAAACACATAATTTGCACTTTGATAGTTCAACACAAGGGTAAATTTGTATTCGTAGTTTCGTCTAAAGTCACAAATTGCATTTCTAAATTCCAAAAACAAATTTCTCACAATACTTAGAAACAGATAACCCATAAACATGAATAAACAAAATCATCCAAATTTTTATCTTTCGATAACTGAGCATCACAAACTGATCATTCAACTTCATTGAATTAACGAAAAAAGAGAAATTACCGCAAGGTATACGTCTGAGATGGCAGTTGATTCGCATGATTTTTGAGGCTGATCCGGAACCAATTGATCTTGGTAAAACACTGGGCCGCCAACACGGGCCGTGGTCCATCATAAGCCAAATTATTTATTTGGTGACTCTTGTTTTGGTTGGTTTTACTATTCCATTGACTCTCCCCCAATGAATTTGGGTACAAAAACTAACCAATTTCGACTACATTAGATTTACGTCGGGTCGGGTCGGGTCTAGTCATGATTTTTGATACATCCAGTTTCGGGTACGATTCCGGTATAGGTTGGGTCGGTTTATTCACGGGGAATACCTTGGGTGCATTAAGGTGCATATAAGAATTTTCAACAACTTATAAGAAATACCTTAAAGATTTGCAGTTGTTGAGGTTGAGATTCTTGAGAATTAAGGGTTTGTTCGATATTAGTATATTACTGTCATTTTTTAGTTCACGGTCTTATGATTTTGAAAGTCGGGTAATTTCTAATCAATCTAATAGAAGTTTTGAAGGTGCAAGGAGTTGTTCATGGCCAGAGGAAGCTCGGCTGGACCCTATAAACCTCCAAATCACAAGGTGAGTTCCCCATCAACTCAACCAACTTGTGTTGGTTACCAACAGAGCAACTTATAACGGAAAATGTTTAGTTACTTGCCATTTAATGGTAAAACAATTATATGATCAACATACTTTAATGGTAAGGAAATACAAAGTACTATGTTATAGACAAGATCAAACTTACAGCATACTTTTACCAAAGCCCTTTGTCCTAGTTGACTAGTTTACAATGTACACTGATCTTAAATCTATCAAGTTGAGCCTCCAAAGATGAAATTCTGTCGACGCTACTGGTAAAATCAGTGTTGTCTGTCAGAAAAGCTAGAGCCGAGACCAAAACAGGTTGTGTCATGCAGGTTTTCGCAGAAGTAGTGCCAACACATAAGAAAGTCCAGCATCAATTGAAGACAAAGCAACAATAAGCCCGGCTACAAGTACAAGGGTGAGGGTGGCAGTTCGCAGCTGCAACCAAAAACAAAAGGAGAAAACTATTAGATTCCCCCTCACAAAACGCATGCTTTTGACACAAACAAGCAATCAAGCATCTTAATTCTTAATCAATACATCAGGCACCAAAGGTTATGTCAGGCTAGGTTAGGTTTCGGACTTTTTATATGCACCACTTTACTGCTTTCTATGGCACACAGCATTAATGTGCTAAACATTCTTTCTTCTGCCTCTACTCCCCTAACCCTGTTGTCAAAACTACTTTGTGTAATCTCTGGCAAAGTTACCCAATTGGACCTTAGCAAAGGCTAGATTAGTTTCATCTAAGGCAGCCTATGCAATAAATCAATCAAACAAACCTGTTTTCTTAAACAGAATTAGCCATCAGCTGCAAGCAAAGAAATCAACTGCCTTGTTAGTTGTTACTAAGGTGAATACTTCACAGATTTTAGTATTAAGCTTCAATCTGCCCAAGTTTTAAATCAATCAAAACCCCAACTTCTTCGGCAGATTTAACTATTCAAGTGAACCAGGAGCATCAAATCAATTTGACTTTTAAACCATGCTATTTTCAGCTAGGTGCTCCACCACCAGCTGACTCAAAACCAACCTGCTCTTCACCACCTACAGCCGACTCAACTTAATCTTCTTGAATCCTTAGGCGTCTGAGCTACAACTAATTGACAGTACACAGTAAAGTTCCACAGATCTCTAAACCAAACACTCGAGGTCACTATCTTCTGATCTAGAACTGCTTTATGTAACCAGTAAGTGAAGACCGATTAAATAAACAGAACAGTATATCCTGTATGATATCTGAGTCGATGGAAGTAATTCTAATTCATTTACATGATTTTAGTATATCCTCTCTCCAAACCCCCCACTCAAAAGTCATAACCTAGCCCCATTAGCAGAGCTATCATATTTCCCCATTTGTAATTTCACTAATTTGTATTGCCCTTGTGGAAAACTCGTACATATTTGATCTCTTTTATTTCTAAATTTTTTTCTCCTTATTATCTTGGTCAGACTAATTTCATCAAATAACTTGAGGCGTTCACCAAAAAGCTAAACAGAGTAGTGATTTGCATTCTCCTGGTTCCCTCACCCCAAAAAAACACTCATCAATTCCTCACCCATTTTCCACTCTTTCATCAAGTAAATGATTACTAAAATTTAAACATGTTCAAAGTATAGCAAAATGGATGTCATTTTACAAACTATTAAAAAAATACGGATTTGTCATGAAATGCCCCTCAATTTTCACAAAATTCACCAAATGCCCTCACCTTTAATATAATACCCAAACTACCCTTACACTTAGCATTAAACATACAGGTTTTTTGATAGGCAATCTAGGGTCCCTTTGTTCAGTCAGAGTCATACAATAATGCTTTCTAACAACAGAAAGGATTTAAAACATCATAGAAAATAACCCAAATAATATTGCAAGCATGTCCAGGCCCAGCGCCATTATTGGGAGAGAAGAGGGGAGAAAAAAGAAAATACACAAGACTGTTATGTACTCCGTATAAATATTATGCATCTCTGTAACCAAATCAACGTTGTTACTATACCTAATCGACATGTTCCAGACACATCAAGTTGTTACAATTAAATTGAAATCATGCTCTTCGATAAGGGCTTGGTTTGGAAGAAAGAAATGAAATATAATCAATAAGGCACTTACAGTGCTGTTCTTAGACTCACGAGTCTAAGGCAATATGATGAGATGATGTCCTGTAGATCTCAAACAAACTACCAGTCTACCAGGATAGTTTCCATGGGAAATTACACTAAAAGCGCCAATGAGATAAATAGCAAAACTTTGTAGGTTTGCACCCAAAAAAAAAACCAAGTTATTAGAGCTCCCAAGTTTGCATTCTAAGTCTTTTGTCAATATATTTCAAGAACACATTCAAACAAATTTTACAACAAGTTCAACCCCAGCAAGGTCTAATCATTCAACTGCAGCATCTAATTGTAGTATGCTCCATATATAGCAAAATTACATAGAAACTTTGCCAAAGGTTTCAAGAGATACGATGTCCTAGAAACTCCATCAATTCATCTATGGACTTTCATTTACGAGTACTAAGAGACTAGACTATGTTAAAACAGAAGTAGTATGCATCTTGTTCGCACAATGACCTGATGATTGACATATTCTTATTCGACGATTTCTGTTTAAAGTTAAATAACATAGGCAATCATACTACCACAATTCAGACAAGTATCTGTTCAAACTGAACAAGGCCTAAACTATTCTACAGAAGCAAATAAAATGCAATAAACAAAGATGTATCCATTATTTAGGCAAGGATTGTACCGTGTCGTTAAAACTCGGCCATTCTATGTACTTCAGCTGCCCAGGTTGTTGAACAAGGAACCTAACCAATGATTTCAAACCCCTGAAAAGAATATGGCACAACAAACAACTCAGTACAATTACAGGCTACTAGTACCCCAATGTGAAACCAGAATCCACACAATTGCTTCTAATCTTAATACCTGATTGTTTCCTTAGAGAAACGTAGCCAAAATGGGTCCTCAGCACACTCATCATCAAACTTTAAACCATAATTTCCTCCCCGAGACATCGAAAACCGAGGTTGAACCTGCTTCTTGTGAGAATAATGGATCTCTGACCTTAAATCCTAGCAATATATAAAAATAGGCAATTTAAAAAATCAATACAAAACACTAATATGCTTAGAGAAATCATAATCAATAGAACAATTAGACAAATATTTTACCCATTTTGGTACAAATTTACAAGTAACCAAGCCTCTAGTGTTGGCTTCAATCGACATTCGATATCGAAATGAAAGCATTGGGTTGCCATTATTATAACCCAAAACTACATTAAATAAAAAGCGCAGTGAGAAATTTTTCAATGTCTTCCATACAACTATTCACAATATTCAGAAAATTCAGTGATTTGTAGAGTAAATGAGGTTGGTACCTGAAGAATTTGACGACAACCCAGAAAAAGTAGCCATTTCTATCAGCAACAAACCAAATTAATTGAAATTCCCTGGAAATAGCAACAACAAACAGTTAATCGTTACTAATTGAAAACCTAATTTAGGTTAATAAAGTATAATCATATTCAATTTCCTAATTTAGGGCTTCGGGTGAGTGGCTGTGGTAGTGGTGGTGGCCGGGAAATTTAAGTGGGGGTAGGGTGGGTCTGGTCGTTATGGTTGTGGTCTGGGTGGAGTTAACTGAGTGAGGGACTGAGGAGGGGATGTGATATAAGGGTAGAAATGGTAATTTGTACTTAATTCCTCCGTTCCTTAAATGTGGCACAATGGTTGATTTTTACTCCTCCAATACACTTTGATTCTTAATATCTATGTATAAGTAAAATTATAAACAATCAGTACGAATCTAACAGGATTACATGGTCCCGTATGACAACAATTTTCTTACGTATGAATCACAAAAATGGTTAAAGTCATAGTGTTAATAGTATAAAAATCAAAATAGTGTGATACTCAACAAACGACTCTGGTTTTCATGTAAGAAGGATATCGGTGCTTTAATTTGATGAGTAAGTTCGGGGTGATCCTTCTGCTGATCATAAAGAAACTAATTAAAAGAAAACGAATATCCTTCAAATGAACTATTTATGAGATTAATCAAAACTTGACGATTGAGTACTCGATCCGTATATGATGTTTACGTATGATAAAGTTGTAAAACTTCTCGAAAGCTTGAACTACATTCTACATTGTGTTGTTCAATGCTAAAGCTCCGAGTGAACCCGAAATAGGCCTATTCATTTTAATTTTATTAACCGGTAACTCCATTAGTTTTGACATTTTGTACACGATGAATCCACTCCTTATTTAAATACCACATAACTATATAGAGTATTCAATAATTATATTCATTTAAATATTTAAAATTATGCGTATATATTTGTGTATGATGTAATTCTTCGCCAAACAAGCAAAAATAATGCAAAGAATTATTAATCTGAAAATGTTTTTGACGTATGGAAATAAGATAAATTGATCATACACTCTTGATTCTTGAAGTCTTGATAATCATACTCTTACATCATAAATTCATAACTATTTTTTTTTTATATGGTTAAAAGTAATAGTAATATGGATTTGGCCATATACTTATTATAAGTTTTTTGGGAAAATGAGTGTCATAGAGAACCTTAGTACGTCAAATGCAATATGGATTTGTCCAATAGGCATCCAAACAAAGCTAAGTATGTCATTACATTGATGAGGAGAAAAATTGGAGAAAAAAAACGCAAACGAGGGGTGAGTGTTCGACTTTTGTAAGTAATAGGGAAAAGATAAAAATAAGTAATAGAGAAAATATAAAAAATACAAGTGTTTATATTAAAAAAAAGAAAAAGGAAATTTATCGATGAGTTGTAAGGTTATGCCGTTATGGAAATACAAAAAATAATAAACAAACTAAGGGGTATAATAGAAAAAAAAAATGATGCTAAAATTAGGAGTTGGAGATTCTTTTAGTAAGTAGAGGAAATTGTTGGGTGGGTTCTTGGAAACTCAAAATTGAAAATTGGCCCGGTCAAACATGACACGAAAAGCTCTATATTTTTTACCCGAATTAGCAGATCTTTGGTAGAAATAAGCATCACATAGTTTGGCCCATACCCCATAAAAGGCATATTTTTTTGGTCATGGCCCGATCCAAAACCTACTCAACTTGTCTCTTGATTAGGTCTACATAATTTATAAGGAGGTCAAGTAGATAGGTTGTATCATTTCATCATTCGTATATGATCATACTTCGTATATGATTTGAAACATATGTAAGTGTATTTAAGGACATTCAACATATCAATATGAAAATTAGTGCATACAAAAAGGAAAGGAGGGAGGATAACGAATGAAAATAGCAAGATATCATGCAACTATTATACTTCCTCCGAATCTAAATGTTTTTCCCGTTTATCACTTTACGCGGTTATTAAGGAAAAAGAAACATTGTAAGATTACTATTATTAATGTAGTTTTATGGGGAATTGTTGTTTTTTTTATTCTATTTTCACAAAAAAACAAAATAGTTGAGCCAATAGAATTTAAGGAATAAAAATGTCAACTCATTAATCCATCCAAACTTAAACCAACCAATGAGATTACAAGGTTTTTATTGATAAACCAATAGAATTACAAAGTTAAAATTACAAGGAAGAGATTAAAAAGGAAAGAAATAAATAGGAAGATCATTTTGAGACACCTTAAAAGGAAATGAGAAAAATATTTAGATTCGGATGGAGTACGAAATACGGAGTAGTATCTTTTTTATGTGAGTTAAAAATACATGGTCGAAATTCATGACTTTGACCTTAAAATAATAATTTGAAATTGAAGAATTAATCTCACAGTTTCTTTGGAGAAACGGTACCAGTAGGCAGAAGCCACTAGCCAGTATGTTCGTTATTGAAATCGGGCCCTGTCTGGATACCTATTCGGAGCCCAATCATATGGCAAGTTTGGATGTTTCCAATTACTAATGGGCCCTTTTGGGCCTCTAAAGTTTGAGTTGGTTGTTTGTTTGTTTTTTTTGATGCAAACCAGTTGGTTGTTTGTTACGTAGTACACTAGTACTAGGCTATGAATTAAGTACCCGATTCACCCTAGGAGCTAATCCGGATTCGTGGCGATGTCTGGGAGATAGGTTTCCAGTCTCCTCTCAATTATTGTTGCAGGTGAATGTTCTTTAGTTGACTACAACTTACTGAATACAATGTCTAATTTTTACCGAGGATCACCCGATAATCAGAGCCTACTAAATGATGATCAATCCGGATTCAAGTCGAGTCCAACCATGAATGATTGTAAACTATGGAGGATACACTTATAATACATCCTTAGCTATGAAAATAGGCATGGGATTTCTAAAAATAAGGATGCAATAGTGATAATTTCACTGGGCCAAGTGGAATTGTCTCTCTCCTTTCTCAATGTGACATAATTAATCTTAACTCACATGTGAGAATATTCTTAATAGGTAGTTTGGACCATTTACAATTTTAAATGAATTTTCATCACAATCAATGCATTTTGTAACAGGAGTAGTACGTAAATCCTCGAGATTGTAAAGTGACTAATACATAAGAATCCTCTTTGAACATGAACATCTAATAGACACCCGTTGACACACCTAAAGGCATACTTAGATTGAGGGTAATGCAATAAACAAATAAGGGTGGTAATACGACTTACTGGGGGGCGTTTAGTTTGAGGTAGTAATCAAAGGGAAAGGGAATGGGCTGATTCCATTCCCTTTGTTATTGTTTGGTAGGTCTCTTGTACCATTACCTTTAACCTTTTTCAAGTATGAGTTAACCCTAAAACCCTCTACACTCATTCCCCACCCCCCCTAGATTTTCCCATTCCCTTTCCCCACTTCACTTCCCACCCCCTCTCTCCCACCTCTAAGCCTACATCTTCAACCCACAACCAACAATCACCAGACCACCACCGTCTTCCGTCCGCCACCAGACCATCACCGTCTCTTCCGTCCGCCGCCAGACCACCACCATCTATGTCGTTCGCTGCCAGACCACCACCTCTAACCCTAGATCTTCAACCCTAAACCTCTGCCTCACTGCCACTCCCCCTCCTCCGCCGAAATCTGTTCTCTTTCCTGCCACCAGGATCTGTGCAGTTCGCCGCCGAGTTAATTGGGTCATTTACGGCTTTTAACGTCATTTGCATCCTGTTCGCGGCGGCTTTGATCGTCGCCTGCCTCCTGTTCGCCAGTGGTCTAAATGTACAAACTGCCCTTGATGTTGGTTGTGGCAGTCTGGCAGAGGTATAAGGGTGAGAGAAAGAAGAGATATTGAAAATAATAACCAAACAACATTTAAAATCAAAGGGAATTATTCACATTCTCTTTCTTTCCCTTTGTTGATTCCATTCCCATTACCCCGTGCCTACCAAACGCCCCCTGAAGAACTTAATGAAAATATCTCTTAACTTTTTCTATGTATCGCCTCGTCTCGAAATGAAAAATCTAACAAAATATCTCGTCTCGAAATGTATTTTATAAATATCAATTTTTTTTTTTTGCTTTACGGTAGTGAATATATTAATGGTCAAATATTATACCAAAATCTGTGCAAATAATAAGTGTAAAGAACTTATTGAAATGGAGTTAGTATATAACATTGTTTGAACTTAAATTTTAGAAGTGACCTCCAAAAACTAAGTAAGAAAGGAGCAAGTTATGTCCGGTTCTTTAAACTTTAGAGAGTATATAATGTGAGTATGTGACAGATAATACCCCAATTAAATAATCTTAATTTTAAAAACAAACTATTTGTTATGAGATAATCATTAAACTATGCACTTCTCTTAATTTGGCATATGTATGGAATCCATCTGTAGAAAGAAATCCTCTATTTTACGGAAGTCAAAATATGGTAAGTGTCAAAGATGCTTTGACCAGAAATTTCCAGATTAAGAAAATGGAGTTAATTGCGAATTAGATAATCAATTTTATGTTTGGTGATTACAACTGTGCTAGGTTGGGCTTACAATAGGAATCGTGTCGGCCACAAGCTCTAACTTTCCTTTCTTTTTCTTAATTGTATTCGATTTGCATATCCTCTCCTTTCCGTAATTTTCTATTTACAATCGATTGTACACTTATCTTTCTTTTTCTTTTACCTATGTGCATGTACTTATAAAACATAGGCAAATTAAAATCGATTGTATGACGAAAATATTTTTCTGAATTCGCCCCCTCTAACCCTAGATTAGTAGAGTTGATTATCTCATGTGAATATTGTTCCGGTGTTGAAACGGTGGAAACAATGGGCTTCGAATGAAGACCCTTTCGAGTGTGTTGAAGATCTTGCTAGCTTGAATGAGTTGTGTCCGAATTCACCTGCACAAAGGCAAAGTTACTAACCTCGGGGGTGTTTCCGAGGAAAGCCCTCCGATGCATAAGTAAGAACGATGCTCGGATTCTAGAGAGAAGTTCTCTAGAGAGTAGTCTTAAGGCGATAAATTGGACGTACCTTGAGGTGTGAGCCTTGGTGGCCTATTTATAGTGTTTGTGTAATAAATGTGCCCATAGGTCATTTATTACTGTTGAGTCGTGGGCCTTGTTGGTGGTTGGATAGCCATGTTGAGTGGACAGTGGGTTTGATGTTGTTGTGTTGAGCCATTGGGCTTTGGACTTAGTGGCCCAATTGGTATTCAATTAGGAGCCCAAACAAATATTATTGTTGATTGCTTAATTAGCAAATAAATAGTCCATGCACATAGGTATATATATATTGTCAAAATAATTAGAATTAATCAAAGCATAGTTAGTTATGGGTATTTTAATTCATCTCGTTCATGCATCTTTAATTAATTTAGTGCTCGTTTAGTTAACACAAAAAAGTAATGGGAAGTGGAAATTTGCGGAAACCAAAAATGTACAACTGTTGTTGGTAATCACCAAATAAGTTATTTTCATGGTTAACTAGACAACCTTTTGCACATGTTAAAAAAAACCACTACATGAGATAATGAAACAGTTTTTTGGGAAGTATTTCGAGTTTAACCAACATAAAACATGAGATTGATCAATTGGAGAACTCAAACAAACATTGAATTTTGATGTTAGTTCCCGATCATATGGAGTTTTATAGTGCAATCTTCTAATATGCTATATAGTAATAATGTAATATAGTATGACATCAAACTTTAACATATACGTAGATGAAGTTAACCATCATCTACGTTGAAACTTAATTTGATTTTGCATGGAACTTTTAACTCGTATTTGTATTTAGGTAAAATGCAGCTTTAGGATTTCTTCTATTATATTCGTCTTATATTTCAAAAACTTGTTACTTTTTTTTTTTTTTTTAATTAAACCATATTATATCGTCCCAGAACGTTCGAAGTGATCTCGTGATTTTTGTTTCCTTAATGTCATGTATCATTAATTCCGTATTTGTAGTAGAAATTATTAAAAAAAAAATTGATAATTGAAAAATACACATGATAAAGATTCTAACAATTCCCAACTTAATTAATAATGTTTTTTTTCCTTATACTGACATGCACATGCAATTATTATCAAAGTTTAGTCAAACCGGTAAATCAAATCATATCATAAAAACCCATTTAAGAACACTCAATCCGCCCGTCAAAAGAAAAGAACACTTAATTCCGGGAGGAAAACAAATACTCCGCGGCTTATTACCTTATCTGATTCACGATGCATATTTGAATAGTGTCAAAACAAACAACATATATATGGTAAGAATATTATGAAAATGAAAATGAGAATCGCATATTTGTAACATACTCTAATAATCTAAAATACATTTATTTCATATCGTGGCCAACATTATATTGTACTTGTACTTCGTGCAATCTTTCCATTTTAATGGAGGGAGAGTGAGTAAAATTGTCACTCGTGTTGTGTAATTTTCCAATTTAATGTAGGCAGAGTGAGTAAAATTGCCAGGTATTGCATGCCCACATCGTCGTGATAAATTTGAGGTCAATTTAACCAACAACCCGAGCAAAATATCGCTAAATAAAAAGTGGAGCTGTTTTATTTTGATTTCGGTTTTAGTTTTATTTTCTGTTTTTTCTTCTTCTTTGAATTGAAAAGCCCAATTTAAATTCAATAATTCAATAGTGTTTAGGCTCATGTGTACAAATATTTTATGGGTCACATACTCTCGTAGTCTCGTGTATACATCAATATTATTGTAAAACGTTATACTTTGTATATCAGTATTTAGGTAAAAAAATTTACCATGTCTGAATCACGTAATGAAGTGGTTTTATGGCTAAATTTTCCGTGAAGAGATAATTTTATCGGTAAAGTTTAGGTAACTATTATTTACTTTTGAAGTTTTGATCATTTTTAGGATAATTTTACTCTTATCGTACTATCCGCACAATGTTTATTTTACATACACCTAAATGGTTAAGAATTTGGCCGTTTGAATTAGCAATAAATGAAGATGAGAGCAAACTGTCAACACACTATGAAGTAGAAAATTCAACAAATCTCAAAAATGGAAATAGTTGCATAAATGGAAATGGTTGCATTAGATTGTTTTCTTTTATTGATTGATTTATTTCCTTCTCATTTATGACTACAACACCATTTCTGTCTTACTTATCACATTCTCATGTGCCAAACGACAATAATACAATATTTAAGATTTAATTGACATCAATGAAAAAAACATGGATTTGATAGATTTTGTTTTATTACTATTTTTAGCGACCATCAATTTAATTAAATTAATTCGTTGATAAAAAGTCATATAAATACATGCCAATTGAATAAAATAGAAATTTTCTTTCATCAAACGTTGTTGTAAATCGGACATTTTGCATACCCTCTATTATATTGATGTGATTTACTGCCTTTTCCATGGAGGGTTCTATATCTTTTATTAAGGCTTTGTTCTTTTTGACTTATTTCAGACAAAATAAGTTCAGTTAAATTCCGATAAGTCCAGTTAAGTTCAGATAATATAAGTTCAGCAAAAATAAGTTTTTTTCAGACATTTTCACACACAAATAAGTTTATTTCAGACAAAATAAGTTTTTTTCCAGATAAAATAAGTTCAGTTAATTTCAGTTAAGTTCTGATAACATAAGTTCAGTCAAAATAAGTCCAATAGAACAGAGCTTAAATTCTAAAGACCTAGTCTCTGTTCTATTGGACTTATTTTGACTGGAGTTATATTACCTGAACTTATCTGAACTTAACTGAACTTATTTTATCTGAAAAACTTAATTTGTCTGAAATAAACTTATTTGTGTGTGAAAATGTCTGAAAAAAACTTATTTTTGCTGAACTGAACTTATCCGAACTTAACAAAACTTATTTTGTCTGAAATAAGTCAAAATAAGTCAAAATAAGTCGAACGTAACAAAGCTTTAACAAGAAGTTTTTGAAATTAATTACATGCACATGAGTATAGTTATATTTCTTATTATACACAAATACTAGTGAAAAATTATGGACAAATTAAGTAAGTTTTTAGTTGACATATTTCAAATAAGAACATGCTTTAAAAATCGAAGAAAACTCGTATAATTGATTGTGAAATTAAAGTTTTCGGAATTCACTATCCAAATAAAAATATTGTCTACACAATATGGCTAGCTTCAAAAGTTGTCACCTTTATAATAACCGATATCTATTTGATCCCCTTGACTTTACTTGGTCTATTGATTTGATATGTCTAAAGTCAATTTACGTTAGAAAAGCTTTAACGATTGTTGTAATTAAAAATGTACTTAGACTGATAAATCAATAATACTTTGTATATTATGACAAATATCTCACCTACTACAGATTTAACTCACATATTTGTCAATTACACCATTGATGATGTACCTATTATCATTCTGCATGTGGGCAACATTGTACGAAATTACAAATAACGTTTAAAAATTAAGTGTAAGTCATATTCTAGTTAGACCAAGCAACCAAGTATAACAATTAGATCACTCTAAATTCTTTTAATCACTCAATAAGCAACAAACAACGGCACCACTAACCAAATACAACTAATTATGTCTTGCATGAAA
Source organism: Spinacia oleracea (assembly GCF_020520425.1). Lineage (NCBI taxonomy): Eukaryota > Viridiplantae > Streptophyta > Magnoliopsida > Caryophyllales > Amaranthaceae > Spinacia > Spinacia oleracea. The sequence continues at coordinate 133,053,158 of NC_079487.1, forward strand.
TACATAAACACTATTCATCATAATTTATGCTCCATATCTTAAGATAGTAAAACAAGCATCTTAATCTTAACCTTAATCAAGCTTATCTGAAAAGATAACAAGAGAAAAAATCCATTTACAAAATAACAAATTATCCGTAATAAATAATAATAAGAAAGTACAGAAAAAGAAAAAGAAAAAGAACAAAATAAAACAAGAGGCACATGAACAAACATCTCTACTACTATCTCCATAACCTTACCCCTTTCTTCCATCATCATTCATCAGCATCTATTACTCCGGTATTATTTCTTCCCCTTTTTAATTTTTTTTATTCTCCTTTTTTTTTCTTCTTCCTTCTATCAGTTGCTAAAATCCAGTGGATGAATCACTGCAATACTTCCTCTTCTTAGACTTCACACTTCCCAACATCACAGACCTTTCTTTTTGCCACTCCATTTCCGTTTTATACACCTTTTCTCTCTCCTCCCCAAACCAAAACAAAAAAAAACCTAACTTCCATTTTTTCGTCATTTTCTCCCGTCAAATTGTTGAATGTTCTCGAAGAAGGTAGTGTTAGTGTTGTGAAAGAGGTGGTTATGATGGATGAGATATACGGCCTTCATCCGGTGGTGGCTGCGGGTGGCGATTATTCCGATAAGGCGTTGATGTCGCCGGATAATCTTATCCTGAATTCAGATTATCATTCATTGATCATGAATTCCGGTAGCGCCGCCGCTGTCCGATTCGGCTCCGATGAACTGATCTCCGCTACTTGTATTTCTGAGTCTGCTTCCGTCACTCCTGAGTTGCAGCAACGAGATGATGACACGTCTACCTCCATCAAGGCTAAGATCGCCTCTCATCCTCATTATTCTCGCCTTCTTCAATCCTATATCAATTGCCACAAGGTGCAGTCCTTTTGTTCTCTCTCTCTCTCTCTCTCTCTCTCTCTTTTTTTGTTTATTATTTATTTTTTCAAAATTCGCAGTTGTAAATTTTGATCAGTATGCGATGGTACTATCAGAGTACCATCACATACAGCTTTCCCGGTATATATGAGGAAATCTGTTGTGCGATAACAATATCAGTATGTAAAGAGTATTTTTATACTGATATTGTTGTCGTACAAGTATGGAGTATTATGAGTAATTGAGATTTGAGAATTATGAGTTATAGGTGGGAGCGCCGCCGGAAATAGCGAATATGCTGGAGGAAATGAAGCAGGAAAACGACTTGTATAGACGAAGAGGAGGAGGGAGGACGTGTATAGGAGTTGATCCTGAGCTTGATGAATTCATGGTCCCCTACTTAAACGCCCTTTTTCCGTATGATCTTTGGATTATGTTAGGAGTATATGTTTTTGACTTTATTTGGGAAAAAAATGCATAATTTATTCAGGAGACTTACTGTGAGATTTTGGACAAGTATAAGTCAGATCTTTCAAGACCCTTTGACGAAGCTACCAACTTCTTAAACCAAATGGAGACGCAGCTCCGGAATCTATGCAAGGGAGCCTTTGTAAAGAGCGCCGCTGCGGCTGGTTAGTTTTCATCTCTTATTTTTATTTCAATATTTTAATTTCAATACTACTCCGTAGTGCCTATATGATTGTTGTTTAGCTTAGTTTCATTGAGCTGTGTGCACCAAATTTAGTGCACGGAATTTTGTCTGTTGATTGTTCTTAACTGTTGTTTCTCTTTCGTGTAATACTCCATATTTTTTTAACCGTAATGCTTATATGATTATGTATACTAGTAGATTATTCATTATTGTTCATCTTAAATTCATTGAGCTTTGTGCATAGAATTTCGTCTGATGATTGTTTTAACGATTGGTTGTCCATGGTTCTATGCTAAGGAGTACGGAGTATAGAGTAAGCAAACCCAAAAAAAAACTATACTAGTAGTTTTCAACCAACATTATAAAACCCTAGCAATGTGGAGAGCATTCATTTTTTTTTAATTTTTTATTACGGAGTACTACTTCTTGTTACATGTTTCTTTGATTATTCGTCAAAGGATTAATCGAGAACAATCTCTCGTAATGTCGTACGTGCCGTACATGCGATACACTAATGCCTTGTCCGAATGTCCGTAACGGGTGTAAGTGTAACCAAGATCATCTTAAATGCTTTTCTTCTTTTCGGATTTTATGGTTTCTCTTTTCATCTTTTTACCTTGAAATTACTGAGTATTGTGTCAGATAAGATCATAAAGGGAGAAGGAGAGGGAAAGGGAAAGATTGTGACTTGAAATCACGGTTAAGAGATTCTGAATTTGACATTTCAGATGAAGTAAAGTATAGTGATGAAAACAGTTCATTGCAGAATATTTACAGTTTTTTTTTTTATTAAATTTAATAGCTTTAGATTTTTTTAGTAGTAGTACTAAAAATCATCTGGTTTTTGTCATTCCCTAAAATAACTGTAGTCTTGTGGAGTTGTGGAAGCCTGGAAAAGTTCTGAAATTGTAGGTCCAATTTTCACCCATTTTCAATTGTAATCATGTGTTTATTTATAGCTCTTCCATGACCTGTTTTCTTTCTTAAGAGAAATTCCTCCAGCTTCTTTCTCCTAAGTTTTTGAGGTAAAATAATTGATCTGGCAGTCTCTTAACACATTTAAAATGGCAATGGTTATGTGGTTCGGATAACGATGTGTGTGTTTGTAATGTTAGTTTATGTCAATCTTTAACATCTCTCTTTTGGATTTAGAACATATGTACTCCCTTTTTCCGGTTGTGTTTAGGTTAGTTATACTCGGACTTTGGTTTTGGAAGTTCATGTTGGACATATGTACGTGTCCAAAAAATTATTTCATGTCGGTCGGTCCAAAATGAAGTGTTAAAGTTTCTTTACAACCATATTTATGCTGAAGTGGCCAGGGTTCAACATGGGTACTTGAGGTAGAACAAAGAATACAAGTAAAAGAGAATTAATCAATTATGTCAACTTACATCTTAGAGGTCACATTTCTTGGTGATCAGTATAGCATTTGATGTATGGGAAACTTTAACACTAAGTTTTGTAGGGTAATTTGTTCGTGCTTCTTTCCTTTATAAGAATACCATGTATTACATCCAATCATAAATATTCTTTCAAGAAAATCATGCTAGTTGATAATCAAAGTGCATACAGTACAATGATTTTGTTGGTTTAAATCGTTACGTGTGTATGTTCATACATGTTCGAACCTTTTTGCTGCTAGAAACTCCACTTCTTGTTTGACTTGAAAGTGTTGCGCTTGCATGTCAGCTAAAGTTCATCTCTTGCATTACTTACCTTACAAAATGTTGTTGTCAAAAGTCCTATTTTCTAAATATATTGAAATCCTTGGAATGATTTGGCAAACTTCCATTTAGCCTCATGCCCTCGTTAAAAGAACAAATGGGTACAATCACTATAAGTTGATACTCCCTAATAAGCATCGACATTAACAAACTTTTCTTCCTTCTTGAGATTGCCGCATTTATTCCGAGAGCTAAAAAGAGGATGTAGAAGGCCTTGGTGAGTGTGGGGGTTGTTGAACAATCATCATCTTTTAAAACTAAGATAGATAGAAGAAAAAGAAAATGCTTCCTATCATATTGAGGCATAGAAAAAGCTTGTTGTATAATGTCAATTCAAAAGTTTGGACATCCAATTGGCTTATCTGGATGTAGGCAAGTGAATATATGGTCTTTATTTTTAATTGAGTCTCATTGTTGCCTTTGATAATGCCATGCCTTGTAACTTTCAAAGGGTTTCAAGTTCCAATGGTGCATGAGAGTTCTTTATTGCAGCTAATAAGAGGTGGAATTGGGCCTCGGGAATGCCTGCTTTGGACTGCTTTATTTATCAAGGCTTTTTATCTCAAGGATTATCTTCTTATCATCATAAAGAATAAAGGAAGGCTGATCAGATTGTGTGTGATTATTTTTGAAGTGGTAATTAGGTACTTTTGTTGCCACCATTTCGCTACCTATCGAAAATAAGAAAATTATCTTAAGATAAAGATTCGCATACGAGCTATTCTGATATCGTGCTTGCATGGACAGTGTGCTGTTTCTCTTCACTGACTTGCTTTCTTTTATTTGCAAAATGTCTTTTCCCGGGTACTTTTTTGAAATTTAAGATCTCTTGTCATGCTGTGTGTTTGATAGTCTTGCTGTTTAAATTAATTAAAGCTGAGATGATGATTAGGCAGACCATGTACTGGTGGCATTTGTTGTTAAGCACATCTTGTAGATGATTATGTGACTTTTAAACTCGATTATATGATTAATGAAAGTACAAAGATGTGTTTTATTAACATCCTTTGTCAGGAAAAAAGCTGCAACCATTTCCATTTGCTAGTTCTCGCGGTTATCCAACTATTTTGGGCTTAACTGCTTGATACTTTAAAAAGATTGTATGCTTGAAACATCTCTCATGCTTAAACTATTCAAAAGCATAATGAAGGCGATCTTTGGTTCTGTTAGGAAACTATTTTTCTTCATTCAAAGTACAAACTAACTTTCTGGCACTCTAATCTGATCTGTGGATTTGCCCCGTGTGGTCTGTTTTATCTTAATCTTGCACTTAATTGCTAATTGTTTTCAGTCTGATTAAGATTCTCTTCGACACATGCGCATACCCACTTGGATGAGTTTTGACATATACCACATGCTTACCTTGTACTTGCCATTTAAGACACAGTGATTATGTGATTGCTTTCTTTTCAGTCGCACATTTAGCCGTAGAAAGGTTTTATTATTAATTACTTCGATTCTAATATTCGCCACTGGCTACATTGTTGGAACTTAATTTAATCCTTTTATGATATGCATCTATTCTTATTGTCGATATTTCATCTACTCCGTATATCTTAGTTCATTTGTACTATTCTTGGTAACTTCCACTTGGCCAAAAATAAGGGCTAAATCTTTTGATATTTAACTTGCAAAAGTTTAACTCACACGATAGTTTTATTATTCTAGCGATAAAAATCAGTTTCCCCCCTTTTTTTAGGAAATATTGTCAACTTTGCTTTTTAGCTAGCAGAACAAACCTTGAATTGTCTCGGAATGTCAGCTGATCAAATAGTTAAGGAGATGATAATGTATTTGTAGCTATATATTCTTGAATCACTAGCTTGCTTGAAGTGTTCAGCCTTTCCATTCTTATTCTCCGTGAAATCTTGCTTGCCCTTGATTCTGAAGTTGGCTTACAACATGGTTTGGGATATGAATTTGTGGTCGGCTGTGAAATTCAGGCTTATGGCCGAAGCCATGGAGAAACTTCTAATTTATCTAGGGATAGTTTGTGCCAAAGCTTCTTTAGAGTGTATGATGTGTACTTTTCTTTGTTGAGATTGGAATCCTCTTCCTTTTGCCTTCATATAAATTTGGTCTAGTCTTGATTGCCCAACATGCTTTATATACCTTTGTTTAGTTGTCATAATTCTTTTGTGCAATGTGGGAAATTTGTAAAGATTCAAGCTGACAATGAAGTGTCTTTAACATGTCTTTCCTTTCGGTACAACAGGTGATTCAGAGACAATAAGGGAGTCCTCTCAAGAACAAGGCTCACTTGAAGGTAATTATGTTATAGATTGGGTTTATGACTAGTATGCTTTCAGATATTTTTTTTAAAAAGGTTCTAACATTACGGGACTGTCTTTGAAAGCTTGATTTAAACAATCATTTCGTGAAATCCCGTTGAAACTAGATACAAGTATGTTTTTTTAGTCTGTGAAGAGGCTCATAAAGCCATGGTCCACGAGCTGAGCAACATAACCGTGGTTGGTAGTCGTATAGACAAATGCTTACAGTTTAGCATGTTTTGAGGATAACCTGTGCAAAGAGCAATCCCTTAGCTTGTCATGGATTTTCTTGAGGAAAATGCTTGATCTTTAGATGTTGATGGAAGCTAGTGTCTAGTATCCTAGGTTTTCTTATAGACAAGTAGTATTCAAAAAGGTCACACGAGTATATAAAGAGATCAATTCTGCATAAAATTAGTGTAAAATGAAAGTGAGATGACTTCAAAATAAAATTAGTTCTAATGAGACACTATGGGAGTTCCTCATGGTAAACTTTTACTCTTTTCTGTCTCAGTTTACTCGCTCAATTTGACCATTTTTGTGTGATAGTTTTTAGTCAAAATAGGACAAGTGAAATGAGACGGAGGGAGTACAAGGGTTGGATCCGGGTAAATGTTAACGAGGTATTGACTGATTTTGGCTGGCTTATTGGATCGATAGTTATTATGAACTGTTTTTATTCTAGTGTACTTTTATGAATGGTTGTACTCCATATATCGTTTTCAAAGCATATACGAGTACTTCATACTGGATCTAGTATGTATTACGCTGTTTCTAGTTTCTAACTTGATATATAACCGGTAACATACATATCGACCAGCCAAAACCCGGGAATCATACTGGATGATACGGTTAATGTCGTCGTAGTCGTTGTCAGTTTCCTTTTTGAAAGGGAAAGCAAAGAGTATGAAATTATTGGAGAAGGATGAGAGAGTTGGGTGGAGGGGTTTAAATTCACATCATCTCACATGGAAACTCCCGGAGTTTACGCTGAAAATGACCAAAAAAGTAGGGGTTATAAATGCAACATCTTTTAATATATGGCTTGACATTTTGTTGGCAAAGGTGGTGGGTCTTCTTGTTTTGGGGGGTCATTTTCCTGTATTGAGTTTCTGCATTGAAGGGTCAATTTTGCATGTATGATTTTGCAGAGTTCTCTCTAGTTAAGACGCTACCATGGTTTTATGAAGGGGAGTGGCCGGGGGTCCCTATTGTCTTTTTACTACTTTGTCATGTCCCTACTTGCCTTTTCTCTGTTTATCTCTTTGTCACTTGACTATGTTTTGTGCGTTTTGATTCTTTGGTTTAGATTTTTCTTACTACGAGTACTTGATTAGTCGACACGGACGACATTGATGGGGAATTGTACAAGGGTTGTGTTTTGTAAACTGATTTAGCTTGTGTGGTAGTTAAGGTGGTGGTAGTTAAGGTGTGAGCGTGAGGATGTTTCCCTGCCTTTTACGGGGTATTTGTTGTGGTCGATTTCTTCCTTATCTAGTTTGCAGGTTTGGTATAAACTTAGGAAATTGAACGGAAACAAAATAAATAAGTAGGGAAAATGGTAATGTTAACTATTACCATTATTAGTTGTTTGGTATACTTTAGAAAAGGAATCGCTTGTAATAAATTGATGATTGAGGAGGTAACTATTTTGTTATCATAACGTTGGGAGAGGTAACGTATAGGTAATGGTTACCCTTTAGAAAATGAATTGTGTTGTCACTTGCCACCCATCCTATACCAAACATTAGGTAATGAAAATCGTTAATTGATGTCATATATACGTCGCGGTATATACCAAACATGATTTTAAATTTTTTAACTCCCAAGACTTTGTATTTGGTAGAGGAAGTATAAATCAATATCTGATATGTATTTCACAAATACATATCTCCCACTAAACGACAAAATAAGGATAAGACAAACATCAAAGGACAAAATCAATTTTTTTTGAAAATGACATCCGTTTTTTAAAAATGGCACTAGTTTTTTAAAAATGGTATCCGTTTTTTCAAAATGGCATTTGTTATTTGAAAAATGGCACTTGCTTTCATTTTTGTCTTATTTCTATTTTGTCGTTTAGTGGGATTATATGTATCTTGAAATACATATCAGATATTGGCCTCTCCGTCCTCGTATTTAGTAAACCAATACGGATTACTCTGGATTAAGCTCAATACTTCAGAATTGAATTTACAACAGGTTATAACGGATATCTTTAGTTGGTTCAGATATGTGTGGGTTTGGATTACTGTTTGGATTGGGCGAGGTCAATGTTGGTCTGTACTCCGTATTTCTTAGGTGGTACTAATCCAGGGTATGTTTTATTGAACTAATATTTGAAATTAGGAGTAATTTAGTTGTAATTAATCTTATACGAAGTAAGAAATAATCATATTTTGTTTTTGATGTGAATTGAACTTGTCTTCTTATTTTTCCTTCTAAAATACTAGGTTAAAAATGAGTTGAACTAAACACACCTCACAACTTATTACGACTTCACTAAAATAGTAAGTTTTTTTTATACAAGCTAGGGGCAATATACTAAAGAGTTCAAAGTTTTACAAAATAACAAAGTCTATGGAGCTCTATCTCCAAGGGAAAACCCGCAACAAATCTTGTACAAATCTTGGCTAATCTATCCGCCACCTTGTTAGTACTTCTGCCTCGTTCTCAATCTTAATCCCATAAAATAATTAGTTATGCATTGCAATTATTTTATTGTACGTCAGCACTCTTATACGGAGTATCATACTCCGCACTCCTTTCGCCCCACAATAGTCTTTCGACTCTCGCCTTCTTTGTATTTTCATATATCCCAATTAGTTCTCATTTTTCCTTGTTTCCCATCACTCTGTAGTCTGTAGTCTGTACAAATTGTGTTTTTTTTTCTCCCGTTCCCTAAATATCGCACCATTTAGATGGTTAGTATGTAAGAATTGAGTAATACCGTTGTTCATCTTTCATCTTGGATCCCAAACACTATCACGTTCATCCAGGTTGTGAATGTCAACTAGCTTAGTCAGTACGGAGTAGAGCATACTTAAACATTTTCCCAAGAAGCCAAGACCTATAATCAAATTCTGTTTACACCATTTGTCGTCTTGTCATTTGTGGCTTTTTCTACACCAAAAAACATTCATCACAAGAGTTAGAATTGTTTGCTTAACTTCATAGTTCATATGGAGTAATTCGTGTAACTTGTCAATCGTACTCCGTAATTGCTTTGGCTCACTAAGTCGGAAGGCAAGAAGTTTGTATAACTTGTCACTCGTACTCCGTAATTGACTTGGCTCACAAAGTCAGAAGACAAGAAGTTCAATTAGCCGATGATGTTGCCGTTAACGGTTAAGGCATTCATTTGTGGAGAACTTCAAATAAGTGATACAGGTAAATAAGTGATGAGTCCCAATGGCATGATTGACGAAGCAGATGAAAGTATAGTTGTAAAATGAGTAATTTTCCTCGTATCTTTTGTTGTTTGGACGAACTATGTCACTGTTTATATTCTGCTACTTGCATGATTCCTGAAAGTGGAAGTAAAAATAATAAAATAATAATAGTGGGACCCACGAAAAGAGTAGATTAGGGTCTATAGGGGTAGGGGGTCACATACCCTGACATCAAGTGACAACTTATCAGCGTGCCTTCCGGGGATTTGACTGCCCTTTGTTTTTTATGTAATTTTTTTTAATCAAAAATGTAGTTTTTGATATTTGCAGCCTCTGACTGTGCCGTCTTGTCCATTCTGATTTGGGAAAGGACTGGTCTATGACTCTTTTCTTTTTACCTTCTCCTGTTGTCCTCCACCACCTTTTCCCTCTCCTTACTTTCTTAAGAGCATCAATTATAAGGGTCACTCTTATTTACCCACTCTTAATCTCTCTCTTCATCCACCTCATCACCCTCTCCTAATACGAAGTAAGAGTTACCTCTCAAAAAATCCAAGAAATAGCAATCTCTTAGTTATTCCCTCTTAAACACCTTTTACATGTATTTATTTTTATTATTTTTTAACAAAAATGTCAAAAATAAGTATAATATTTCCACAATCATCCACCTCACCCCACTCTTATTTCTAAGAGTTACCTCTTATTTAGAGGATGTCTTAATCAACCTCTAAATAAGAGGTAGCTAAGAGTTAGCTCTTTTTTTATTAAGAGCTAACTCTTAATTTTTCTCTCTCTTTAAGAGTGGGCTAAGAGTGCATTACAATTGATGCTCTAAGTTTCCCTTTTTATTTTTTCCAAATTTTGGCATGCGTACGACTAGTAGGAGTATTACACATTTACACCATACTGTGTTTCTCTTGTTTCCCTCTAGCAATCTGGCGTTGTTTATATTAGCTGGTTTGACTGGATGTTTGTGTTAGCTGGTTAGACCAGCTGTTTGTATTAGCGGGTTACTAATTGTTTGTAGGAGTAGCTAGTTAAAGTAGTTGCTTGATTGTGTAAATTTCGTAATTTATAGTTGGATTTTTATACTTCGCAAGTTCGTTTTGCTCAGTAATATAGTAAGATAACTCTTCTATTGCTACTCATAGGGAGTAATATTGAACATTTGAAAACAAATCTCACTTTGACATTAGCAGCCCAGCAAATGTGGAAAACCCATATTGAATCTTAAAGCTCATTCCGTCATTCCCCCAACCCATGTTTAAGAACCCATTAAGATGAGTTTTTAAACGTATATGTTGAGATCAAGTGACTGAAGATTACAGAACATTACGGCAGTAGTTTCTTGAAGGCTTGTGGTGAACTGGTGATTTATAAAATTAAATTTTATTCTTTTGGTGTTGAAAGTTAAAAAAGAGAGGTTATTCTAGTTAATGCAGATTTACCCTTTATTCTTGCATTTTACTTAGTGGCAAGAAGTTATCTTGTGCGGAGTAGAAGACTTAAAGAATATTAATCAGGAATCTGTTGTTGTAGAAACATGATTTTGGAGTTGATAAATCAAAGCTAGCATTTCATGACACAAAAAATGTCATGTTTTCTTTTCAATGCAGTAGGGACAGTTGGTTTCATTTTGAATGTCGTCCCTATTAAGGAGTACTTACCAAGATCAATTACGAATAAGATGTGTAAGGCTGTTATTGAGTACAAACTATTAACCACGGATGTTGGACTATGTGTCTATGTCTATGACCCCCCCCCCCCCCCCGTGGTAACATCAGATTGCAAGCAAGACATCTTATAGTTATAGTTATTAACCTCGTGTTTTTGTTGATATGATCAACAGTTTGTTTTAACTTGGCAACTTCATGTAAAATAACAAATCTGTTTTTGTGTTTGACTAATCAGTGAAAGGTTAGAAATTCGATAGGTTGTTGAAACCTTGCTAGTTTTCCCTCAAGTCTTGCTTTTTTCTGGATTAGGTTGTTATAGAAGTGTAACTCCTGGTCTTTATTAAAATGATTCAACTAATTATACGTAGAATATAGATTAGCTGTGTAAGGTTTGGATTAACTTTGTGGTGTGACACATTTTACATGCCACCTCCTATTTGTCTGAGGATCCACTTCCATCCGTTATTTTCTTCTCATTAATAATGTATTTCTACGTTATCAGAGGAAGGTGCCGTGTCATCAGACGAGGAGTATAGCGGTGGAGAGATATATGTACATGATCTGCAGCAAAAAGATGAAGAACGGGATCTTAAGGATCAGCTCTTACGTAGATTTGGGAGTCATATAAGCAGCCTCAAGATTGAATTTTCCAAGAAAAAGAAGAAAGGGAAGCTACCAAGGGAAGCAAGGCAAATGCTTTTCGAGTGGTGGAACGCTCACTATAAGTGGCCATATCCTACTGTAAGTACCATATCACGTACCCCTTTCTCCTTAGCTTTTATTCGCGTTGTATGTATAATCCATTATCTTAATTGTACATTGCAATAAGCCTTGGTGGAATTTATAATGGCATGATGTTAGTGCAATAATCTGAATTTCATGGTTTAGCTTGTTTGTTTCGTGTTTGAGGTTTCATAATTCATGAATATTATGATGCGTTCTATTTACCTGATTTTCACTTATTTTTCCTGAACTTATCTAAACTTATCAAAACTTATCAAAACTTATTTTAGTTATAAATTGTACTTGGTCAATCCTTCTTTTTTCTGAACATAAGTTATCTGAACTTATTTTTCCTAAAATGAGTGAAAATAAGGTGAACAGAATAGAGCCTTAGTATCATTTCACATCTTTGGGCTTTTGTTGCGCAGGAAGCCGATAAAATTGCACTAGCTGAAATGACAGGTCTTGATCAAAGGCAAATCAACAATTGGTTCATAAACCAACGGAAGCGTCATTGGAAACCATCCGAGAACATGCAATACGCGCTCATGGATAATTTCAACGGGCAATACTTCACAGATGACTAAGGAGTAAGGACTCAACCCTTCACTTCTTGACACGAGAATCGTATTTAATCTGGCTGCTTATGTATATGTGCTAATGGTAATCTTACCTTGCCAATTTGAGAATCACTTCGATCCTTAATTTCATTTTCGATTAATGGAGGGAAAATATATCCTCCCTCCACCATTTGTATTCTCATTGCAATGTAAACCAAACGATGTACTACTAATGTATCCTCATAAAAATGAAATGGCTAATTTCTCAGAAGATTGTGTTAGTACTTTTTATTTGATTTTCTTCAGTTCCTGATAGTTTTCAGCTGAAAATTGTTGTCTTCATTAACGACTGCTTACTCTGTTCTTAAACATTTTATTAATATTTAGGCGTTAAATGTACACTTTGGCTTGGTAAAGTGAGTAATAGGGAAGAGATAGATAAAGTGGAAAATTTAACTAAATAAGGCATGGGGCAAATAACTAGGAACATCCAAAAAGAAATTTAGAGCAATCATTTAAGGACGGATGGATTATTAAAATTGATGTTCGTAAAGTTCGTATTGCCATAGGAGAAGAAATTCTAACCAATGGATTATTAAAATTGATGTTCGTAAAGTTCGTATTGCCATAGGAGAAGAAATTCTAAGTTTGGTTATATCCGTGTAGCAGTCGCCCTTTTTTGCAAGGGGCCGTAAAAATTAAATGTTGTCATTTATATTTTCTTTCCCTTCCATTAAACCAAACATACAAAAGCAAAATCTCTTCTCTTTCTTTTCTGACTAAGCATGTACATTGGGGCTCTTGGAGTGGCTCCCTCCAAGTAGCTCTCCAACAAGAACTATCTCTTGGCCAACATTGGGGCTCTTGAGTGGTTCTTGAGGGGCTCTTGAGTAGCTCTTTATGGAGAGCTACTTAAAGGTAGCTCTTGCCCAATAGCCCTTCAAGAGTTGATTCTCGTTGAAAAGTGGGGAGTAACTTTGAAAATTGAATAATAACTTTAGTTAAAAATACAATTAATTGTAATGGAGAGCTCATTTGAGTAACCAACCAATGTTGGGTGATAAGTTCAGATCAGATAAGTTCAGATAAGTTCTATTAAGATCAGATAAGTTCAGATAAGATCAGATAAGTTCAGATAAGTTCAGGTCAAATAAGTTGAACAGAACGCACCCTTAGAAAAATTAAGCCAGACCAAACCATCAATCAAAAAAACCAGACTAAATCAGATCAGACGAACAGAACAGAGGCAAAATGACAAGGGCCAACCAAAACTATCGAATTTATGGTTCACAAAGCCCAACCAGATTATCGGCCCAATCAATCCCATAACAGTGACAACATCTCCAAAATCAGAAAGAGAGGGAGAGGATAAGCCAAAATGACAACACTGCAACTAATACCATCACACTGCCGTCCTTCCCTCCTCTCGCCGGGAAAATCTATTTCCCGTCACCGGAAATTCATTGTTCGATGCTCAGATGAACGCCTGACGCTTTTTAGCCGCATTGCTCCTGTTTACGACAGCGTATGCATTCTCAATCAATTGTGTTTTCCTGTAAATTTCACTTCAATTATGCTTTTACTTCTCCTTTCGATGATTAATTTGCCGATTTCCCCCTCTTTTTTTTGGAAAATCTAAAACTGAATTTTTTCCCGCAGTTGAATGATTTGCTCAGCTTAGGGCAACACCGTGTTTGGAAGCGCATGGCCGTGTCCTGGAGCGGGTAAATTTTCACCATTGTTCTCAAATTTGTACAGCATAATTCTGGTTATAATTTTTATCTTTGATTATTTGAAGTTTAATTGTGTGTCAAAATTTTTACAATTTATTTGAAGTGTAATCGTTGAACATTTTGTAATATACCCAATTATCCTTGATCCTTGCATTTTTAACCAATTATCAAATGTATTTTTGGTTTTGTTTCTCCTATTTCATTTGAATCGATTAGAAATAGCTTTAGATTGTCACCAATGTAGTGATCATCACTGTTTAACCTTTGATTGATTAGGTATTTAGGTCATTCATATGAAATTGACCTTTTTTTTGATGATATTTGGATAAGAAGTTAGAGAAGGCACTTGTTTTAGAAAATATGGATAGTATAAATGAAGTATTTAAAAACTTTTCGTTGTTGTGATGTGGTTGAAATAGTATCTTTTAGTTGTGTAAGAATAGGATTTTTGTTATACTTCTGTAAGATGTCTCAAGTGATACATCGATGATAAACTTCACCTGTTGCAGAAATGTTATAATTGGAGACATTAGGGTTATTTTAATACTAGTATGGTTCCAGACTTCCTATTATGTGTGCATGAAGAAGAGAAGAAGTGAATAATGTTTTGACTGTTGAAATGCTTGAAAGGGCGAGCTTGTTGTATTGGTGAAAGAAAAGGGCTCTGTTGCAGTAACCAACACGTTTAGGAAAAGGTTAATCTAATTTGAAGGACATGGATAAGTTTAACTTTTAATTGGGGAGCATTTTATGCCTTTTCTTCTTGTGGCAAGGGACGTTATGGGAAATGTGTATGATTATACATGTAAATGGAATTATTTAACTCCTGTCAAGATAAATAAAATAAATCAACATACTGATAATATGTGTTCCAAACTTCTGTGTTTAAACATAATTTCCCAAACAACAAAGCATGTAATTTGGATTCCAAACTTATGTGTTTTTAACATAACTTTCCAAACTTCTTTTTGAAAACATGATTAGTTTCCTTTCTGTCATTTCTATATTGGCAACAGTGCAAAGAGAGGGGATAGTGTGTTGGACATATGCTGCGGAAGTGGGGATTTGGCGTTTCTTTTGTCCGAAAAAGTTGGCCTTGATGGACAGGTCTTCAGTTTCTTTGTCTGTCTTTGTGAAAGTGTACCTACCTAGATTTCTGTGCGTCACACTAGGTGTCTACTTGCAGGTGACCGGTTTGGATTTTTCGAGGAACCAATTGTTAGTTGCTTCATTGCGGCAGAAAGAAAGGTCAACTCCCTGCTACAAAAACATAGAGTGAGCACTGGTAATTCTGGGGATGTTGTTCGAGTATTCCGTTTGTATACAATTTCATAAGAGGGAGTTAAATTTGTAGCTAATGCACCACAGGTGGTTGGAAGGTGATGCACTTAATTTACCATTCCGTGATGATCATTTTGATGCCATCACAATGGGTTATGGATTGAGGAACGTAAGAGATAAAGAGAGAGCTATAGAAGAGATATATCGAGTTCTTAAACCAGGTCTTGTCGATCTCTTCAATTGCCTGCACATTTATGGAGGAGATTATATCTTTTATGTAGTAAAATGGTGAATTTCTTTGTTAGGATGCAAGGCTTCAATCCTCGATTTTAATAAAAGCATGGAACCGATCACTGGTGTAATCCAGGTATTGTTTTTACAGAGTTTATAGCTGAGACATGAATTCTGTTGTGTACTTGTGTTTGGCTTTTGTGGCACCCTACAGCTACAGATTGGTGTTCATTTTTTTTGTATTCTAAGAAATTTATGCCATTAACTATGAATAAGAGTGTATTTGGTTACTAACTTGTACATAAGAATATATATGAGTACTTGAAAAATTATAGAATGTTGCAGTATATTAGAAAGTAGACAATTATTCCCTGTAAGGCTGCTTTAATTTACCCTGAATTTCATTTGCAATCGTCCAAAATAGCATATAGGAGTAGTTAATTTATAAAGAGAGTTGAGCTTGATATTCTATTTCCATGATGAATATTTATGATATTTGTTGCATTATTTGAATCTCATAGCTTCAGCTGCACTTAAAGCAATGCACAATGAATGAAAGAATAATTTTTCTTTTATTTATATTTTGCTTGTTATCTAGGAATTGATGATAGACAATGTCGTTGTTCCTATTGCTACTAGCTATGGCCTGGCTGAGGAGTACAGATATCTGAAAAGCTCAATTCAGGAGTTTCTGACAGGTGAGTGCAATAAATTTACCCAATAATTCGGGTTTGTGTAGCGTAGATTGGTTATGTGGGCACTCTCTTCAATTCTTAATTCTTACTGAAGTTTCATATGATGCATTTTCTTTTTAAATGCTTCTGTTTGTGTTTGTTAAGAATGCCACAAGGGGAAACTAGTGTGTTTGGATACGGTAATTTGGAGGAGGAGAGAAAGTGAAGGGTTGATTTTTCTTTGTTTGGATATGACTCGTGAGGAGGGACGGGAAGTGAATTAAGGGGATCCATCGTCCTCTCCCTTTTAATAAATAATCCTTCCAATGTTGGAAGTTTGGAACTATTTGAGAGGAAAATGCAAGCTCACTCCTTCAATCCCTTCACCTCCCTTTCCTTTCCCTCTCTTTCCCTCGCTTGTCCATCCTTCCATCATAACTATTTATACATACTTTTATTAATTTGTAAGAAGACTTCAAGAGGGCACCTAGTTGCATACTTGCATTCAATCTTTGAGGTTGTCTTGGTGCAGGAAAGGAATTGGAGCAGCTAGCTCTTGCGGTTGGGTTTTCAGATGTCAAATTTTACGAGATTGCTGGTGGACTCATGGGGAATCTGGTGGCTACTCGCTAAGTGGATCTGTTCCTTTAGGCTGTTACTCCATGGATCTGTCTGTTTGATGAAAAAAGGGACGTACATCAGCTATGTGCATCATTCAATAGTTTAGTATGAATTCCTAGCTTCTGTTTCTCCATGTTATATTTTTATCTGTTTCTAATACATATTGGATAAATTTTAAATGTAATGAGTTTTAACTTTTAATGTTAATAGTATTACTTTTATGACTTCATTATTGTCCTCGTTTGCCTTTTGCTCTTGTCATGCGCCTGGAATTATGAGCACTTTGAATAGAAACTATAAGTTCTTGCTTTCTAACTTGCCATTCATTAGCATCTTTCGTTCTGGGATTAAAGGACCTTTTAACACCCAAAAAGAGGAAGAGATTTAGAAAGATTATACAGTTGCAAAGTAAAAAGAGGACATTTATGATAAATGTCGAACTTGGCCCTATTTGAATAGATTTCTTGTCGTGGATGTATGATAAGAATAGAGTTGTCTATTCACCAACTACATGTCTAGGATATTCTCACTTTGTTGATGGTCTCCTTTCTAGTTGCTGCTGCTGAAAATTATGGAGTAATGACCATGATGCTGTTTTCTAGTTACTAGTCTCTTTTATGGCAATATGTATTACCATTTCCTGCTTCACCTTTGCTCAGTCACTAGCCTTCCTTCACATGGGTTTCAGTACTGCCTTGGATACATTGCTTTTCTTCTCTAGAAAATTATGTCCTAGCTTAACAAGTATCACCTAGCGTAAATGAGCCATGACCAGACTAGCAATAGAAGATGATGATTCTCCTTGTAGGGGGTAATTTGGAGTTTCACATATATCATTGAGTTCCATGGTCCTTTCCTCCACAAAAGGTGATTTAGAAGGTGCAGTCCCTTCTTCTTCAGCATTTGTACTGCCTTCAACATTGATGGCCCAAGTGATGGGCCTTCTTGGATGCGCAGGACAGGAGTCCCACTTGCACAACTCTCATGGCTTCTTCCATGATGTTGTCGTCATAATCTTCTACGTGATGTTAAGTCTGGATCCAGTATATTTCCACGTGTTGTCGTCAGTTCTTTGCGTGTTGTTTTGCATTCCTTGACTATCTTTAACAGAAGCACCCAGAAGCTGTAAACATCTGCCGTCTCTGTTAGCTATCTGTGTGATAGATACTCTCTGGGACTCTGGGGCCATATACCCCCCAATAGGTTGTGATGCAATATGTACTTTTTCAAATACTGAGCTTTAAGCATAGACATGAAAGAACTAGTCCTCTGCCCGGAACTAGCAGTCATTTCTCCCTAACCCCTCATAATTAAGGATATCCTGTTTAACAAAACCACTATTGTTAGTTGCGTTGCGTTATACCTATCCTCTTTTTGTCACTTAATTTGAATACAGGAAATCCAATCGTAAACCAATATTATTTTAGAATAGGTGACAGTATTTTCCGGACTTCATACACTAGCATATGGCATTTAATTCTACACAGAGGGAGCTGGGAGTTATCGCTACACCTGATTATATAGCTTTGAATTACTTATAGTGTGCCTGCAATGGAAGTACTGATGTGGCTTTTATCTTCTTCAGAAGTTCTGGCCAACCCAAAATAAGCAATTTTTGCTGTAAATCATGCTTTTATGTCTCTGTGGATAGTTCTTGTAGTTGCATTTTAGTGAAGATATGCCAAACCTTCAGCAGTTCCAATACCAGTTCAGTGTTTTACATAATAAGGGTTCTGGTGATGTACATTCAAGAATTTAAACATGAGATAAAAGAGAAAGACAAGTCTAAGTTCATGTAAGTTGAAAAGATCATAGTGATGACAAAAGACGAAGTGATCAGGACTCTTGTTGGGAAAACACTCATAGACAAGCAGATGTTCAGGTCCTGAGTAGCTGCAACCCAACAATATGACCAAATTATTTTGTTGCAGGCTGCTGATTATGTTATCTTCATTATACAAGTCTGCTACTTCATGTTTATTGTTGAGGAAGAATCTCGTAACAGCAATTCCCCTTCCATCAGCAAGGACTCTTTGAAGAGACACCTTTAGTCATTTAGATTAAATATTTAGATAAACATAGAGCTGCGTTAAGAATTTTGATCAAAATGAGGCAGCTTCTTTCAGACATTTGAGAAGAGTTTCTTTGTTGCCTTATGTTTTCCTTGAGAGATTGTTTAAAGAACTATGGTTGGGCTAGAATAACCATGTAGGTTTGTACACTGTTCCAAATCCTCCTTGCCCGAGCTTATTTGCTTCTGCAAAAGACTCAGTGGCCTTCTCAAGGTGTTGAGTACTTGAACTCCAAGCTAATATCATGAAGGATCTGTACTAAATCTTCTGCATTGTTTGATCCTGTTTGGCAAGGAGAAAAACAATGAGGACAGTGGAGACTTGCAAAACTCTGTTTTTATCTTAAAATGCCATATTTGTCAATTCATTATTGTACCTCTTTGTTTCTTCTTTATTCTCTTAAGCTTCCTGAAATGAATTCCAGCAGCTATCCCAATTGCAAGAAGAATAATGGAGCTCCAGTATTGTCTAGTGTCTACACTCTACAATCACTATGACAGTACCTGAAGAACACAAATGCAATCGGATTATTAAGCTGATTCACTGCACAACTGTAAGTTTCATTTGTTTATGATCTTCAAGATTTGCTGTCTCTGACTCTCGGTGCTATTACTATATGAAAGCAATTTGCACCAAGAAAACAACTTCAGAGCAAAATTACTACTGCCTCCATCCCTTAATATCTTCCTGTTTGCTTTTATTTTTATTTTATTTATTGGAGGTGAAGAACAGTGGTCAAATGAAAAAACTGGAATATATAGTGTTGGAGTTGTGAGAGAAAAAGCGTTGATGTGATGAATATATGTTTTTTCGCTTCAAAGGGAAACCGGAAGATTGTTTTGGGACAGCCAATAAAGACAAACAAAAATATTATGTAGGGGCGTAGAGGGTAACAGAGTATTGTGTTACCTTTTGAAACTCCCCTCTCGGAGTCTCAGGTTCATGGATTAAAAAAATTGATGTTTGAATACCTTATGAGTTATTAAGCACCTCGTACTCAAAGCTCGCCCCTCAGACAAGTGTTATAGTTCTCCTTACCATTGCTTGCGCATTTGTGCAAGGCCATAATTGGTGTAAGGAGTTGAGCCTGAGACTGATTCTCCAAATCTGATTCCTCCAGTTGATTTGACTGTCTGTATTCTTCAAAATCTGTTTCCCAGAGTCTTCTAAAACGTAAGGACTTGCATCATTTGATAACTAGAAGATTTGTAACAATGAAAAAGAAACTCAGGATGCCTCTTCTACTGAAGATTTTATTTTGTTTGTAATTTTAGGTTGTATCTATATCTATATTCACCCAGTAGAACTTGACAGCAACACACCTTGTTTCACATGAAGCTTCCTGGAGTTTTCTGCTAATAAGCAAGTAGTAAATACGAAGTAGTTATCCAACCTTGTGCAGTGCATGTCTTCACGAGTAGTGAAGATTCTTGGCACATGTAGCTTATTTTTTTACTGATTATTGTGCAACACACAAGAACTCTAATTTGGATAGTGCAGGTATGATAAACTGCTAAATGGTTTAACGATTTCCACAAACTGTTCTTTCAAGATGGAGCTATGTAATTATGTATCCTCTTGGTTGTTGCTACTATAATCCAAAATTTCTTACATCCACTAAAAATGCTCATTAATATTGGGGGTATTTTAATTTTTTATTTCATCCTCCACTAATATCTTCTTTGTGTCTCTCTGTATAATGTGTATTTGGTTGGTGTGTGAACTTTGAAGGGGGTTTCAACTAATAATTCTGTACTGAGCTTTTGTTGATCCAGTTACGGACTTACGGGTATGATGTATATATCATAAAGAAAGATTTAAGGTTCTAAATTCAGCATTTCTAGAAGTTTTCTTTAAATTCATAAATTGATCCTATTTGACATAAAGTTTTCATTTATAAACATTCAAGTAAATTTCTGCCTGCAGTAACGTGGCTAGAATCGTCTTGTCTTTCGAAATCAAGCTAGTAAGCCCAATATCAGTAGTCTTAGGTTTCAGGGCATGGTCTAGCATAATGCTGCACATTTTATCTCTCTGTGTATGATCCTCAGCTTTGCTTCTTCATGTAGATTGCTAGCCCCACTACCCAGATTTCTGGGCTAGAATCGTCTTGTCTTGCGAAATCAAGCTAATAAGCCCAATATCAGCAGTCTTAGGTTTCAGGGCACGGTCTAGCATAATACTGCTCAGTTTATCTTTCTGTGTATGATCCTCAGCTTTGCTTCTTCATGTAGATTGCTAGCCCTACTACCCCGATTTCTGCACTCATGGATGAAATCGTTGCATCTTTGAGAGTTTTATACGAGCAGTTCAGCAAGGAATTTGTTGACAACGTAAAAGCGTCCCTAGTTTTTATCCTTCTGCTAGCCATGATCACAGCAATGTTGTTTTAATCTCTGTATATAGGGGGTTGAGTGATTTATAACATATTTACCCTGCAGGCTCTTAAATTGTTTGAATATTATTTCTTCGCCTCTTAACATACCTCTTTCTTTCTACATAAATAGCAGCTGCAAGAAGAATTCCAAGAGATAGAACTAACAGGATTGCAGCAAGGACTCATGCTCTTGTTGAAAATGTACAGAATTGTCATAACAGTTCAAAATTAAACCATTTCTTAAACCTCCAGGTATTTTCTTGTCCTTGAAACTCAATACTTGTATACTACACCAAAATAAATTCCCATCCCTTAGCTGATGCCATTATTTGAAGTTCATATCTCTTGGAAAATATTATGTATCTGCAACAGTATGTTATACACAGCCGGGTGTATCTATATGGGCTATACCTAGGTACACTCATACACAAATTTTAGATGTCTCATTCACCTTTTAGAACATAGTTGTTATTAAGTCTGCGTCTTCAAGCTAAATTTTTAAATGTGAGTGTACGGATTTATGTTAAGAAGTTGCGATATTAGGCACACTACTAAAAACTAACTAGAGCAAAGTTTGGACTACTGTCATATTGTTAAGTTTCTCATCATCCACCTTCCAGTATATATTTCCATTCAGTAGGATAAATAATTCTTTAGCAGTAGACCAATTGTAGCATAATTTGCATCAGCAGCACCGTCCCATTTTAAAAATGGGCCCATGGCGTGCAAGGCATAAAGTGAGGCCTAATTTCAGGCATCATAATTCATAAACCCTTTCACTTTATTTTCACTATCCTTTAAACCCTTTTTACAACTCTATTGAAGTTGTATTTTAACATGCAAGCCACCTTCTGTTGAAATATTCTCTCATAAAGGTCCTCAAATGAAGGGTACCCCACCAACAAAGTAAAACTTGAGGGTATTGCTTACCAATTTTCACAGAGCTTAGGGTCCTATCTTGCTTGAATTTCTAGGAAGCTCATGTTGATACTTTTGCCTCTTTAACTTCATGCCCTTTGAGGACTTGTTTGTCAGAGTTTGTTCATTCTATCACGATGGGTAGCATAGCAATATAGCATAACTAGAAACCTCTCTCTTTGAAATTTGATTGTCGCATTGTCCCAAATCCTTATAGTTAAGGACATGACCAAATTTACGTACTAAATATATCCTTATACTCCGTAGTTAAGGACATGACCAAATTTACGTACTAAATATTATTTTATTAATAGTTGAACCTTTTTACCTCTCTCTTTTCTTCATGTGGCCTCTTGCTTGAAGTTCTATGAAGTTTATGTGACCCTTTTGCTTCTTTAGGGTGAGATTATTGCAAGTCTTGATGAGAGTCTTGAGGGAGTCCCATACTTTAATCTCAAGGAAATTTTTGCAAAGCCTGAAGTGGGGTTTTTGATACGAAAACCCGACTCAAGACTTGCAAGTGGAGGGAAGTTATTTGAACTTATTATTATCGCATATGTGAATTGAACTTTTGAAAACATATAGTATTAATTTATCAGCCTTAAACTTAACTTATTTAAACTAATATGAATTTAGCTTTTCTTGAAACAAATGAAAATAAGGTGAGAAGAACAAAGTCTTAGTATTTTGAATAATGCCTACTCATAACTACCCCCGTTCATCCGAGTTGGTCAAACTCTCTGCTGCTTTCATCCGTTCCTTTGAGTTGGTTATGCTTTCTGTTTTCGTTTGTTCCTCTGCTACTTTATCCTTTCGTTTGAGTTTTGTTCATGTGATTTTTTGTTACGTTCCTCTCTCAGCCATCTGATAGTTTTACCCCTACTTACCCCACATATAACACTCTACTTCCTATTTTTCCTTACGCAATCTCACTTGCAACATTCTCATTCATAATTACAACAATCTCTCTACATCAAATAAAAATAAAGAACAGCTATTCTCTCTCTTATTTTTCCTTGCACATGATCCAGTTGTTACCCCCTCCCTCCTCTTGCCATAATATGCACGCAAATAGTATCTTTAAGTCTGTAACCAAGTCAAAGGAACGGAGGGAGTATTATTTATTTATCAGCCTTTGAAACTCCTTTCTTAGTTACACCATGACCGGTTCTCTAAAGCCTCGGACAATTAATCACATCCCCATTTTTTGAATAATCAGTCAATGTAATTTTCAGAAAGGGGGACATTTTCTTTACTGTTTCCCTTCTAAAACCAGAGAAATAATGTATATCCAGCCCTAATATTGGACCATTTTACCCATTATTATATTAACATTCATAAAACTTTGTTCTATGTTACTCGGACTAGGGTACCATGTCGGACACGGGTAGTACGTGTCCAAGTGTCTGACTTGGCTATTTTGTGATTTTTTTTTCATGATTTTGGTCCAAAATGGCAGTATCCATACCCATGTTCGAGTGTCGATGATTTGACACGGGTATTTGAGATAAAATGAATAGTCCAAGTAATGTAGACTATCTGACTATGTCAGTGAATGTGAGAATTGGCTAAAAAATATGTAAAAATATTCTACAAATGAAAGCACTTTTTATGGTCAGCTAGCTTTGTTCATTTATTCTTTTCAACCTATTAATTTCAATAATAAAAGGTTGGATTAGGGCTGAGTTTTTCAATCTGTATAAAGAAGGTTAGGTTTTTGCTGCGGAATTTTTAATCGACACGAACATGAATCAATACATTTTATTTGATAGCTCTACTTTTTTCAAAGGCCAATTCGTCATTTCTAGTGGAGAAATTAAATGGTTATGTTGCATGGTGAAGTATTTGTTTTTCCTCGTTGTACTTGAGCTTTATCCTAAGAGACATTATGATTACTGATTAGTCGAAATTTATGTAAAATAGTTGAAGTGATTGCCCAATCATACACCAAGTCTTGTCTTAGTTAGGCTTAAAGAGCTGTGTTACTTCATAAATTAGGTTTGCATGCCATTATTGTTAATAATTAACCAATTAGTACAACTAAAGATGCATGCACCTTTTATCTTAGTTTACATGTTTTATCCTGGCTCAAAAAGTAGCAAATTTAAGCACCCAAATTCCACTAACTGTATTATCTAATAATTTTGCCCATCAACATTCATTTGTAGTATTATGTTTGACACAATACCAGCAAAGGTAACTACCAACTCATAAATTAAGACATAATTATGCTGCTTAATAACATATTATAGAGGCATATTATACTACTATGGCAATTTTGTGGTGTGTGTGGTTGGAGCGGAATGGTCGTATTTTTTAATGGTGTTGTTGCCCCACGTGATCTATTGTGGGATAAAGTAACTTTATTAGCTTCTTTGTGGGCTAACGCAGTGGGGGCTTTCCCACATTACTGCATTGGAGCTATACAAAGGAATTGGGCTAACTTTTAGTTCTGATTTTCGGTCTCTTTTAAGGACCCCTTGCCCTCTTGGTGTACTTATAATTTCGGTTGAGCAGTTTTAATAATACTTTTCTTCTTATAAAAAAATATTGTAGAAGACATAATCTTCTTTAAGTTTCTGGAATTAAGATATTAAACTAACTTAGGATAGCATTTATAAACTGTCCTCAACAACCAGTTGCTCCCCAGCCTCATGTTATAAGTCTTATAACCAGTGAAATACCAACCAAACTTACTCCAAAGTCCAAAACAAAAATATTCTGAAGAGAAGAAGAGAAAATGAAGGGTAACCAGTGCTTGTCAATTCTCTACTTGTTTCTTTTCTTAGCAAGTTTTTATGTCACATTTTTAGTCAGCTCAGTTGAGGCTAGGAAGAGCAGTGCTCTAAGTCATAAGAAACATCATAAACAAAAACACGGCAAAGGAAAATCTGGACGTTATTGTCCACCCCCAGCTACACCAACACCAACACCAACACCAACTACACCTCCTTCAGGTTCGACTTACCCAGTAATGTCAAATAACTTTAATGTCCTTTCCTTCGGGGCCAAAGGCAATGGAGCTACTGATGATTCCAAGGTATATTAACCTTTATTTGCTTCTTATAGAGAACGATTATGTTATCCAAGATGTTTTTATACGCTGTGTCATATAATGTAGTGGGTATACAGGCTAAATTTGGTTTGGTTTACTGATAATTGTTGATATCCTTTGATAATTTTATTTCTCTTGGTACATTTGTAGCTAAAATATTGTTGGTTGAATAATAGGCATTGCTAGAAGCATGGGAAGCTGCATGCAAAGTCCAAGGGGCAACAGTAGAAATTCCTTCAGGATACAAGTTCTTTATTAAACCAATAACCCTCCAAGGGCCTTGTATGCCACACCTTGTTCTTCAGGTTTGTCTCTTCCATAACTTTTTCCAGATAAAACTTATAGAAGAAGACTGAGGAACTTGTAATAAAACTTCTCTAATGGCCATAACCCTTTAAAAATAATTTCTTCATGATGGTATTACGTTGAGAATTCGTGACAAAGTAACGCTTTTCTTAGTATTTCTGTTATTAACTTCTTATTTGTAGCCTATGCGGCTTAACATTAATACTTCATGTTGCTGAACTTGTCACAAATTTGATGATCACAGATAGATGGGACGGTATTAGCTCCCCCAAAAGTAAGTTCCTGGCCAGAGTCTGGTCTTTTTCAATGGATTAATTTCAAATGGGTGCAAAACTTCACCATCCAAGGCAGTGGAACTGTTGATGGCCAGGGCTCGGAATGGTGGGTTTCCTCTCAGTCC
Source organism: Spinacia oleracea (assembly GCF_020520425.1). Lineage (NCBI taxonomy): Eukaryota > Viridiplantae > Streptophyta > Magnoliopsida > Caryophyllales > Amaranthaceae > Spinacia > Spinacia oleracea. Next base: position 133,078,719 of record NC_079487.1, read on the forward strand.
ACTACAAATAAGGTTAGTTGCGTGTTGCATATATAATAATTTCACATATTACTACGTTCTATATGTGTTTTTCTTCTATAACTCCGTGGTAATGTGGTATGTATTTCGCTCTAAAAGTCTAAACTAACAATTATTTTAATTCTCTTTTTGATTTTGCAGAAGAGTTATCAGCCTGCAAAAATTCCAAATATGAAACCAAGTGTAAGACTTTTTTCCGCTTATGCTCTCTTTTCAGCTTCTGCTATAGTGCTATCTACTTCATTTGCTTTTTTTTTTTTCTTGTTACTAAGTTTCATGTCACAAAATTTCTGTTTTCTACATACCATTGATATTTGCTTCTAAATAATGTTATGCATGCAGGCATTAAGATTCTACGGCAGCAATAGCATAACAGTTCGTGATATTACAATAACAAACAGTCCATTGTGCCATCTGAAATTCGATAATTCTATCGGTGTTCAGGTCCATAATGTTACCATTTCATCTCCAGAAGATAGTCCTAATACTGATGGCATTCATCTCCAGAACAGTAGAGATGTTGAAATACATCACTCCAATATTGGCTGTGGTAAGTCCAATCCCATATTTGTCTAAGGATTTTGCAGCTTTAATAAGGTTACAATTTCCATCTTTGGTCGAAATTCCACCAATTGATTTGCTTTGTTAAACCCATTTACTATTAATGATATCTTTCACTAAAAATTCTAAAAAAGACTACATGGCATGTTATGGACGTAAAAAGTCACTTAGGGACTAATGTAAATTATGATTTCAATGTAAATCCTTAAACATAACCCTCCAGTCAAATGTGACCTTTATATTGGATAGGTATAAATATTTTCCCTTTATGTCTACTCAGAAATATGTTAATACACCCTATGTCCCGCAAAAGAACTCTCATTATTTCTAAATGTTTGTCCCACAAAAACCTTCTCATTTTCCTTTGAGTTAGGTCCGCTTAATAAAATATCCTTTATATATTCTACTTTTTCTTTTTGTTATTCTATACTCCTTTAAGGCATTATGGTCCCCAAATTCTAAACTCGATTGTAAACTCATTACATCATTTTTATTCACTTACATTCAACAGAACCTACCACCAATCCATACTATTTTAAAACTATGTGTCCAACTGTCCATAGGAAATAAGAAGTTTATGTTGGATGGAGGGAGTAGCTGAAAAACCTTACAACTTACCAGTGAAAAAAAAAAACTAGAGCCTAAATGTAAGCCCTTTCCGATTTACCTAAATTTCATTTAACTTTTCTCCCCTAAATAAAGCCTCAATTTTAAATAGAATGTGTCAGATCTTTTTCTAGTTGCTCATAAAAAAGGCCATATTTACTAGAATATTATTGTTTTACTAGTTGTTAATACCCTAATTTATCTATTCAATCTTTATGGATAAATGAACTTGACAGTGATTCAACTTCCTTTTTGTTGTGGACCTAAATTGACCATCCTTATTTGTATGGAGTGATTTACCTTTTGTCATTTATAAGCTTCCACTGAATCCTCAACTTTCTTGAAAAACGGTTAGCGGTTTGTTTAAAAACGGTCACCTTTAACTAACTTTTAAAAAGTGGGCGCTGAAAAAGAAACCACCAACAACTCCAGCTACTTTACGTTTACCCCCACTAACTTCTAAAAATATTCTGTTATAAGTGTGTGGATTCCTCAGACTGGAACCTTAAAACTAAACTACAATTTGCAAGTTTAACTACAATATTTCTGATCGGAATCTAAACTATACTATAATAATGGTTTATGTCATATGTAGACCAGCTTTCATTGTTTGCCTTTGGTTATTAACTTTTAGTATTGGTGGTTAATTCTTTTATACGAGCAGGAGATGACTGTGTATCCATTCAAACTGGTTGCTCTAACATTCATCTACACCACATAACCTGCGGTCCTGGTCATGGTATAAGGTAACGTCCTATATATATCTTCGTCTGAAAGTAGTTGTCACATTTTAACAATCTGTCATATTGAAATGCCGTAATTGCTTTGTTGTCCTGGCCTTTTGATTAAACGTACATATGACAAGATTTCACTAACAAGGCCTTTATATTAATTGTGTCATTCTCATGCACTCACCATCATCATGACTAGAAAGATCATTACCACTAAATCTGTAAATCATTCTCTGGAAAAAATAAGTTTTGGAGAACTTTTTGTTGATTAAACACCATTTTTGTTGTAGTTTGGGAGGATTAGGAAAAGATAGAAGTGTCGCTTGTGTCTCAGATATCGTCGTTGAGAACATCATCATGCAAAACACGTTGTTTGGAGCGAGGATCAAGACATGGCCGGTAAGAAATCAAAACATCGATTTATTACAACTACCACCAAATAAACATGCTATAATATGATCAATCAGTTATATGACTTGAATCTTTGTAAATCTATTTCCAGGGTGGTATTGGATCAGTGAAGAACGTATCATTTTCCAACATACAAGTGAGTGATGTTAAGGTCCCTCTTATAATTGATCAATTCTACTGCGAAAGTCATGTTCATTGCAAAAATCAGACAGGGGCAATAGCAATCTCCAATATCCAGTATAGTAAAATAGTAGGGACTTACTCTGCTCAACCTATTCATCTTGCTTGTAGCAATGATATTCCTTGTTCTGATGTTGATCTAATTGACATTCAACTGACACCATCACCAAGAAATCGAGGTCTTCAACAAGCTTTGTGTTTGAACTCTTATGGAACAACAAAAGCTCCTTTAGTTCCTCGAAGCATAGATTATTGCTTAAGGGAGAGTCATAGATTGGTCCGTAGGGTGCAAAGCTCACATGAGAGGATATGCCAGCTAGGGTACTGAAGTGTAGTTTTTCCTTCATTTTTCATATTTTTACTTTTTTTCCACCTGTAAATTTTTCGTAGTTTGCTGCTTTGCTCATCCATTTTTTTTTTACCATTTTTGAGTAATGCTCATCTTAAGAACTAGTAAAAAAAATTGAGTTGTAAATGGTGAATAAACTTTTGCCTGGGTGTACTTTTTCTTTTATCTCAGTAGTGAAAGGGATACAGGTTTTGTTAGTTTTGTTTTCAAACGCTATTAACTTGGAAGTAGTAGGATTCCGTATGGCAGCTAGTAGGCATCCAAGTCTTGATTTTCTGTACCCCTTCCCGGCTTCCATACGATTCTCTTTTTCTCAGAGCTTGTTGTTGTATACTTTATGTTGTGTGGCTGATTCAGGCATACAAAGAGTAAATATATGAAGCTCAAATCTTCATAAAGCACCCGTTCCCTTAAGACCTCTTGTTGTATTCACTTGCCTTAATTGCTCTGCAGAATCCTGTTTAGTTCTCCTGTAGTCCTGTATCTGTAGAGGTGTCTGTTGCAGAGTGTAAAATTTGCTGCTTTTTCATAGGTAAATAGCGCTTGCTATGTACGTGCTTAAAATCAACATATCATTGTTCAGTGCAAACATAGATACAACTTTGATTTAATGGTATGTTTTTTCAGATGGTGTTCAAGTTTTCATGTAAACATAGATCACAGTCTCACATCCAAACTTATCTAAAAAGCTTCACCAGAATTTTCAGAACTCTGAGTTTAGAGCTTATGAGAAGTAAAAAAAAAAAGAAAAACAAGTAATACAGACAGAAAGCCAGTACAGAATTTTCAGAACTCTGAGTTTAGAGCTTATATCTTTTTGTCCGTTTGATTGTCTGTTTCTTAGGCTATGACTTGGCAAGTTGTGTCTCAATCATATTTACTTTTTGTTTATGTACAAGCAGCTCAATGACTTTTTCACAATGTCGCAATCACAGTCCTATGTTATGATGCCAAGGTTTCCGTACAACGTTGATTCCTTGTCAGAAAATCCGGAATTATACAGATCATTCTGCGAGCAAGTTCCTTTCAGGTTATGCGAGTAAGTTATTTATCAGTCTATGACTTGGAGGATCACGTGTGTTCTTTGCATGGCTCTTTGTCAATAAAAAGCTCAATGAATATTCACAATCTCGCCGCCCAACAACATATGCAGAGTATTCTTCAAGTAAGTTGCAATTCTATAATCCTTTTTTAATTTCCTGCTGATTGAGGTGGTTTAATTGGAGATCACTTGTTAATGCAAGTAATGATGGTATAGGTGGTGGATACTGGAAACGGAAGCCTGACTTAGTATCTTTCCAAGATGGTGGATGAGGTACCTAGTACCTTCAGTTGTTTGTTTCCAACAAATCATCCCATGAACATTTCTTATGAAGATGCAACAAAGAATTCCATGAATGTTTCTTTCGAAGATCTATCAAAAGTAAGTGCAAATCTGACGATGAATTTAAGACGCTTTGATAGGAGTATATAATTTTTTTTGTCCGAAAAACCCACAAGAGCATTACAAATTACAAATTAGACTAAGTACACAGGCCCTCAGTCCGTGCCACTAGGCCAAGACCTCATTGGTAGTATAATTGTATATAAACAAGTATGTGAACAGCTGCATAGAGGCAGAAGGATACTGCCAGGGGTTTGGGAAGATACTGTGAGAAAAAAATTCCCCCCTTTTGACAGAAAATTCTGAACAGGGAAATATAAGAAAAGACAGTAGTAATTTGGAGACTGATGGCGATCAGACACGAGTTTCAGTCATTTCTGCTTCTGGTACCGACTTTCCTTTGTTGCATCTCTCGTTCCTGCTGCCTTCTGCAAATTTCATGCTTACATGATGGAGTCCTTGCTCTTGCTCCTTTGAATCCCATTCCCTTAAGTAGTAGTCTTCTTCTGTAAAATCCGCTTTAGGACCCCAAAACATACCTCCCCATTGTGGGAAGTATATGGAAGTTATGCCAAAGCTGCATGCTATGATCATAATACCCATGTATTGTATTCCCTTCTCTGTCGTGTACTGAGATCCTCTGAAGAAAAGCACTTGGGTTATGACTGCACCCACATTACCTCCGGCTCCAGTCATACCAGAAACCACTCCCAAAGATCTGAAGAAAAAAAATGCATGACATATATCAGAAGTTAATAACATATTGCTAGCATATATAAAGATTTATTTGGTTTTTGAATGGGTTAGTTTAAGCGAAAGAAACATGTTCTAAGTATTACCTTCTGGAGACGAAGGGGACAACTCCAAATGTGAGACCTTCGGCTGCTTGCACAAACACAGAGAAGATGATCATTACTGCAATTGATGCGCCTAAGGTGTCTATCAGCCCTAGACAAATACACAGTACACCACTAAGGGCTTGCACAATCCACCAGCTCCATATTCTTCCTCTCATTCCAAACTTTTTGGCCATGAAATCTGATAAGCCACCACCTATAGGCCTGGAGAAAAGATTGACCATCCCAAAACTGGCAGCAACCATTCCTGAAATATATAGGTTTAGATTAAACCTGTCATAGAAGTAGTACGCGATGATGTTATTTACTGCTAGCTCCACCCCAAAACAGAACCCATAACCCAGAGCAGTGATCCAGCTCCTATAATTGGTGACTCCATGATACAAAACCTTGGACGCGCTGTCCTTGTACATATCACCTGACTTCTGCAGCTGGTGGAAATTTCCATCAGGCAGATCTTGGCCGAAAAGCATTACTGCAAATGCTGAGGACATTTGGAATAGTGCAGGAATAAAGAATGCAATCCTCCAAGCTGCAAATGGTGTAGCTCCTATCTTAAGGATGACACTGTACACAAGGGGCATTACGAGCTGAGCTACACCGCCTCCTAGATTTCCCCACCCTGCTGCTTGGCCATTGGCTTGGCCAACAACTCTTGGGGCGAACATGGAGCTCATCCAGTACTGAGTTGAGACAAAGGTGGCCAAAGCAAAGCCAGTGAAAAACCTCATAAGAAAGAAGCCTGTTGCCGAGTCTGCAACAGCAGATAGGTAGACTGCAGGTGCAGTGAGGAGTGTGAGGGTGGCAGAGGCTAGTCGAGGACCAACTATGTCACATGCAGCACCCATTGCAACACGGGCAAAGATCGCCCCTGAAACTGATGCAATCCCTGCATTACCAATGTCATTGGCTGTCAGGTTAAGGTTATCACGAATGATAGGAAGCAGAGGTGGTGCTGCGAATGTGGATAAAAAACAGGCGAAAAATTGTATCCAGCATAGATGAAATGCTCGCATATGAGGCTTTGCCACTGAAAACAGAGGAAAGTCTATGGACTTATTCTCTGCATCAACTGGAAGAGCAAACTTTTTTGATTGAAACTCTCCATCTCTTGGTGCCATTACTCTTTTTTTTAAGGTGTTTGTATTACATTACGGTTCACGGACTACGCTTATATACTGCGAAATGCTATCAAGGTGAAATTCAAAAGTAACTTCTCTGAGGATTTTAGAGGCCATTTATTTTATGGCGTCTCTTTGACTTTGTTTGGTATGTGACTTGGTGAATCCACGAATGTGTATGCTGTTTGCATAATTGCATTGCTCATATTAGTCATATGTTTATGATTTGTTAAGGATTTGGAGTTCATGGTTAGAAGTTCCTAGTATTTTTGTTGTTGTTAATTGGTGGTTATGTTGCTGCTTGTATGATACTAAAGAGCAAGTTTATATGATTTTATATGAATATTTTCTTGCTGGCTGTTAGCTACTTTGATTGCGAAAGCCTGTTTCTGTGATTGTGGAGATGGGGCCGGGGATTGAATTTGTGTAACTTTAAGTATATTCATAGAATCCAGCTACTTCCCTTTTTGACTTTGTCAATTACAAATTTACAAGTAATATTTTATTTAGATGACTGTCTTGTGCCTCTTCATGAAATTGAATATACTTAAAAGTTAGTCAATGTCAATGGAACTTCACCCGTATCCATCAGTCATCCACTTAACCCATCACCTGCATCCATCTATCCTTTATAAGCGGATGAAACCGGTGGGTTGGAGGACGAATGTATCAAAAGGTAATTTATGATTTTTATGTCAACCCTTTTTTTTTCTTGGTAAACAAATTTTTTGTATTCCTCAAACAAATAGCATGTACAACGTAAGCATAAGGTGCCAAGACGAACCTTATAGGAAGGACCCCTAAAACATCTTATCTTTAGCTACAAACTAGGCCTAACAAAGGCCAAAAGCAACAAGAACTACTCAAAAGAACAGAAAATTATAAAGCACATAACCATTGTCTATCTTGTGCTCTTACATTTTCTCCCATTATGCTAAGTATTCTATTTTTTTACAATGAATTTTGATGTCCTTACAGTTTTACATCCTTGTATTAGACAGAGCATGATCTATTTCGTACAAAAAGAGAAATTAGATAAAGTTTATTAGTATTACTACAGTTGAATATATTTTTCCCTCTGATTCTTTTATGTTATACTCGTACATTGGTTGCATTTGATTTCTACTAACTTAATGGTTCATATATTATGAGAATAACATACGTGTTTTTCTTGACACAGAGAGAGACACCCGTATTTCGGCACGAATGTCAGTGTAATGCTCTTAGGTAAGCAGCTATTTATATTGTATATTTTCCAGATACAACACTAATGAAGACGGATCATAAACCCCAAGTGAGCTTTTGCAAGGCAACCAAAAGGTATCTACTTAATTTGACCCTCTAAATTCATTTTGATACTACGACTTTTATTAGGTCAACAGTACAATGTCAGTCACAAATCCAATTGCTCTTCTTTTTTCCTAAAAAATTGCTCATGTTTAATTTTTTTTTAAATTAAACTGATTAATGAGATAAATTGATTGTGTCAATGAGCAATACCGGAAATAATTTACAATAAGATGATTGAATTCATAATAATTTGTTTAGTATGTGTAGTGTTTTACTAAAATTAATCAACGGAATATGAAACCAATTTATAAATGTCATGTACATAATTAGTACTACCTCCATTTCAAAAAGTTCTTTACAGTTACTATTTGCACGGCCTCCAATGCAGTATTTAACTACTAATATATTCAATTTCGTATGTGGAAATATTATAAAAAGTTGATATTTTGAAAATACATACCGAGACCAATCTAACAATATCTTACCTGTAACATTTTGATGTATATAATAGTAAGAATTTACGGTCAAAATTTTTATATTTTGGACACATATTCCAAAGCGTAAAGAAATTTCAGAAACGGAGAAAGTATGAATCTAATGAATAATATACTTCGTTTTATAGTGTAATCACACATCACGATCAAAATAAACCTAGTGGTCGGTCACTCTTAGCTAGCTTTGCCCAAGCATTGGGCCGTGCTTGTCTGGTGCTAACACGGTCTCACTTTTCGGCTCAACCCATGTGTGCTTATTCGGTTTGATCTATACTTATGTGTGCAACAAATAGGATTAGTTTAGATCGATCTTGCTAATAGATAGCAGTTTCAACCTGAGTTAAACATATCGATTACTTAACTAATTAATCGTCAATATGTGACCAAAAAGAGTAAATGTTTAGGTTATTACATTTATTCTATTTTAAATTAAATTGTATGTGAACTTTCTCTGTTCACTTCTTCACATAGTATTAAAAAAACGAAGGAAGTGTAGTTTAGAGCAATGCACCATGATTGAAGGCATACTTTCAACAATCTCCCACTTATGCCTTAATACAAGTGTGCATTTCAATTGCTTTATCAGTTAGTGTGTTCAGTTGAATATAAAGTAAGATTAGACTCATCCTTATCAAGTTCAAATGTATTTCTCAAATTCATGAGTTCAATCGTCAAGACAAATGATTATTTCATAATCCATTTGAGCAAGACAACGGTCCTAAAATAGGAGGACAATCATGATCTTGTACATGCAATTCTATCTACTTAATCTACTAGATTCATACAGCACCCTGAAGCGCCCTTATTCTCTCCTTTTCCGGTGTGGTGTTTAAAATGTCAAAGCATTACTATAATCCAATAGTTTAATGACATTTTCTTATGAACAGAAATATACGACTGAAGACACTCAAGACAGTACTAATTTTGGAGTCTAAGATGGCGGTTCAGACGTGAGTTTCGGTCATCTCTGCTTCTGGTACGGACTTTCCTTTGTTGCTTCTTTCGTTCCTGCTGCCTGCTGCAAATTTCATGCTTACATGATGAAGTCCTTGCTCTTGTTCTTTCGAATCCCATTCCCTTAAATAGTAGTCTTCTTCTGTAAAATCTTCTTTAGGACCCCAAAACATACCTCCCCATTGTGGAAAGTATATGGAAGTTATGCCAAAGCTGCATGCTATGATCATAAAACCCATGTATGTTATTCCCTTTTCTGTCGAGTATTGCGATCCTCTGAAGAAAAGGACTTGAGTAATGACTGCACCTACATTACCTCCTGCTCCAGTCATACCAGAAACCACTCCCAAAGATCTGAAGAAAAAGATGCATCACATCAGAACTCAGAGTTAATAACATAATGCTAGAAAGAAATACTGAGTATGCTCAAAGTATTACCTTCTTGAGACGAATGGGACAACCCCAAATGTGAGCCCCTCGGCTGCTTGCACAAACAAAGAGAAGATGATCATCACTGCAATTGCTGCGCCTAAGGTGTCAATCAGTCCCAGACCGATACACAGTACACCACTTAGGGCTTGCACAATCCACCAGCCCCATAATCTTCCTCTCATTCCAAACTTTTTTGCCATAAGATCTGACAGACCACCACCTATAGGCCTGGAGAAAATATTGACCATACCAAAACTGGCAGCAATCATTCCTGAAATATATAGGTTTAGATTAAACCTGTCATAGAAGTAGTAGGCAATGATATTATTTACTGTCAGCTCTACTCCTAAACAGAACCCATAACCCAGAGTAGTGATCCAGCTCCTGTAATTGGTCATTCCATGGTACAAAACCTTTGACGCGGTATCCTTGTACATATCACCTGACTTCTGCAGCTGGTGAAAATTCCCATCAGGCAAGTCTTGCCCGAAGAGCATTACTGCAAATGCTGAGGTCATCTGGAAAAAAGCAGGGATGAAGAATGCAAGCCTCCAAGCTGCAAATGGTGTAGCTCCTATCTTAAGGATTACGCTATATACAAGGGGCATTACTAGCTGAGCTACACCGCCTCCTAAGTTCCCCCACCCGGCTGCCTGCCCGTTGGCCATACCCACAACTCTTGGAGAAAACATGGAGCTCATCCAGTACTGAGTTGAGACAAAGGTGGCCAAACCAAAGCCAGTGAAAAACCTTATAAGGAAAAACCCTGTTGCTGAGTCTGCAACAGCAGATAGGTACACTGCAGGTGCAGTGAGGAGGGTGAGGGTGGCAGAGGCTAGTCGAGGACCAACTATGTCACATGCCGTACCCATGGCAACACGGGCAAAGATTGCCCCTGAAACTGATGCAATCCCTGCATTACCAATGTCATTGGCGGTCAAGTTAAGGTTATCACGAATGATTGGAAGCAGAGGTGGAGCTGCGAATGTGGACAGAAAGCATGAAAAGAACTGTATCCAGCATAAATGAAATGCTCGCATATGAGGCTTTGCTACTGAAAAGAGTGGGAAATTTATAGACTTATTCTCTGCATCAACAGGAAGAGCAAACTTTTTTGTTTGAAACTCTCCATTTCTTGATGCCATTATTACTCCTTTTAAGTTATTTGTGTTACTTATTTGTGCTGCATTACGTCTCGTTGAAGTGTGCTTATATAGTGCTAAATCCTATGAAGGTGATATCAAGATTATCTTCTTTGAGGATTCGAGAGGCCGTTTATTTTTGGTGTCTCTTTGACTTTGTTTGGTCTGTTACCTGGTGAATCTTGTATGCTGATTGCATTGCTCTTAATTATGTTATGATTTGTTAAGGATGTTGAGTTGATGGTCAGAAGTTCCTAGGTTTTTATTGCTGTTAATTGGTTGGTAAGTTGCTGTTTGTAAGATACATCGTACTGAAGAGTATTTTGTTGCAGGCTGATGCGCTAGTTTGATTGAGATTGTTTCTGCTATTGTGTAGGAGATGGGGCCAGGTGGTTGACATTCTGAAACTTTTTAAATATTCATAGTGTCCAACTACTTATGTTTTGACTTTGTTAATTGCAGAATATTGTGTTTAGATGACTGTGTTCTGCCCCTGCAACACACAGAGTATATTTTCGGGTGAGTAGTTGTAGACATGGTTATTGGACGGGTTGGGTACGGCCAGATTATATTTCCGGGTGAGTAGTTGTAGACCTACTTATTTTTTGACTTTGTTAGCTATGTAGGGGAAAATATGAGGACCATTGCACTCCCGTAAAGATGGTTGTGGGCCGGGCCAACCCCTTATGGTGGGGGGGGGGGGGGGGGTCGTAGCATGCTTAGGCCATAATAATAATGCCTCACCTCAGCACAAGGGCATTACAAGTGAATTATAAAGTTGAGTACTTTTCCCCTTAAAAAATCAGTTCTATGTCTAATAAGTTCAGATAAGGTGTAATTAGGTCCTATAAGTTATTCTCTTAAGTTTACTCTTTTGTAATCATGTATGATCAATCTGGTTTAATTAGGTCCTATAAATTTAAATAAGTTTAGATTTTATAAGATGAAGACTAAAAAGAATGGCAAAATACGCCTTAAATATAGAGGAAGGGAGACTAAAATGTACGGAGTATGATCCATCATAATAAGTCCTCAAACTACTCCCTCTGTCCCTTAATACTCGCACCGGTTTGACCGGTGCGGAGTTTAAGACACTTGAATTGACTTATTAATTTAATTGGTGATAGTTGATAGTGAGTTATTTTTTTAATATAGTTAGTGGGAAATGTGTAAGATGGTAGTGGGTGTGAATTTTTAAATGATTGTTTGTATGGAGTGGGTTAGTAGTGATGTTTGAGAAATAATATAATATTGGTAAAAAAAAATTCATTTATAGAAGCGATGCAAGTATTAAGGGACAACTCGAAAAAAAAGCGGTGCAAGTATTAAGGGACGGAGGGAGTATATCATTAGGCCAAAACATCGTTGATAAACGCCCACGCAACGATGAAACATCATGAATGTACGTACTTCCTATTTCTTAATAGAGTCATAGTCCCTCATTTGAAATTTTAATTGTAGATTCTCCACATACTCACCTGAGCTCTTGCAAGGCAACCAAAAGGTATCAACTTAATTCGACCTCTGAATTTCATTTAATTTAGATACCACGATTTATCAGACCAACAGTACACGTTAGTTGTTACAATTTGATTGGTTTGCAATAAATACTTTAATCAAAGTAATTAATGACGTACTGTAATTTGATTGGTGAATGATGGAAAATGATTTATAATGCTATTATCGCATTCATAAGAAGTATATTTAATCCAATTACTCCTGTGTATTTGGTTGGTCTAAAATTTTAATCAGAAGTTAATTAATTAAGGACATAATAATTTGATTGGGTCAATGAAGAAAATAAGAAATAATTTGTAGTTCTATGATTGAATTCATAATAGTTAGACTATGATAATCATTTAAAATGATTTTTTAATAGGTTTCTCATTCTCCTCTAGTACGGACGTACTCTCATAAATGTTACGGAGTAGTCTTTTACGCTTATTATCATAGGATGTTTTTGAAGAGTCGAAAAGACATTTTTTGTATGAGAGTCGAAGATATAATTGTAGTCTGTCTTCAAATTATACAAGACTTTTGAATAAAACAATTTATGCACTTTTAATTTATAAGATTATTAAGACTCAATCGTTGTCTACCTCTTCGATTTTCAAGTTTAAGATCACAAGGTCGGGTAAATTCCGATCAAACAAGTTCAAAAAATTAAGGTCATCCAAGTTATGTTTACAACTAAAATTTAATAAAGTATGATGCGTTGAGATAAGTGAAAATCAGGTGAATGAATAAAACACACTATTATGATTTATGACCTTATTCTCCCCCTCTTAGATTAGGCCTTCTCCATGTAAAAGTAATAAAACAATTTTTATTAGGCTAATTTAAGATTTATAAAATTGGAAGTAGAATCATTACCATTATATAAACATAAATAAAAATGATAAACTTTTTCATGTTCGGTAAATTAATAAGAAATTTCATTTGAGAACACAATTTAAATGTTATGGTGTACTACATCCGTTTTAAAATGACCTTTACAATTTTTTGTTTCATTCGTTTCATAATGTTTTTTACACTTTGCTTTATTTTATTTTTAGACATGAAAATTTACTACCTTGCCCTTATTACCCCACGATATTTATAATTTTTCACTCATTTTTTCTTACTTTATTAATTTTGTTCTTACACTCACCCACCTTCTTACACATTTATATTATTTTATTCATATTTTTAATATATCCAACCAACTTTCCTACTTTTATCTTAATGTTTGTGCAAAATAGTAACCTTAAAAATCTTTATGATACGGAGATAGTAATAGTTATCTCCAGTGTTGTACCCTTATACATCCAAAAGTTGTACTTTTCCCCTTAAAATTGTAATTCAACCTCTGTGAGGGGTCTAGTGACGGGTATAAACCGAATTTATTTGCGTCCAAATAGATACACACTATAAAGACCATATTGCCACACTGCTTCATATGGAGTCTGCATGGATTGTGTGAATGTGTGATCATGTTTGGTTCGTCGGGTATTTTGGTTGGACTGAAAGTTCGTTTAGGGTGACATTCTTCAGACGTTTCCCCTCAACTTTATTACAAACAGAACCATAGAAGGGGCTTTTCATGTACGATTCTCGTGTAGTCGTGTATTATTGATTGCATTTTTAATTCTACTTGTTGTCCACTATTGGATTTTGGCTTTTGCTTGGTGAATTATCTAATGAAATATTTGTGGTGAATTGTTGTTGTATTATTCGGTTGATTGTCTTGGATTAATCCTCGTGGGTACTGTTACTCGCGTCTTACACACCCTACACTTAAAAATCCCGTCTCTCATTTGTGTCGTCATTTTTACTGTATTAAGTACTTGCGTTGTTTTATGAACTCATCTATATCTATCAAAGGTTATGTTCCGTTTGTCCAACCTTAGAACACAAGAGAACAAAAAATTGATACTTTACATTAAAAAAAAAGACTAAATGAATGGCATATATGCAGAACGAAACCATTTAGGAAAAGGAAAATGCTGGGAGTTGCTGCAGGAAACAATTGTGCTCCGTAGCTCGATCATTTTACATGATTCAAAGTGTAAACTATGACATGATCTGATATTCTGATGTGTTCTCTTCTGTTATTTAATTGCAATTAGGCATGAACTGGTGTGTTCTCTTCTGTTGGTACTGACTTTGTCTTTCTACTTCTTTCATTTCTGCTACCTTCAGCGAATTTCATGCTCGCCTCGTGGAGTCCTTGCTCTTGTTCCTTTGAATCCCATTCCCTTAAGTAGTACTCTTCTTCTGTAAAGTTTTCTTTAGGGCCGCAGAAGAGACCTCCCCATTGTGGGAAATATATGGAAGTTATGCCAAGGCTGCATGCTATGATCATAATTCCCATGTATGTTATTCCCTTCTCTGTTGTGTATTCTGAGCCTCTGAAGAAAATTACTTGGGTTATGAGCGCGCCCACGTTTCCACCAGCTCCTGTCATGCCAGAAACAACTCCCATTGATCTGAAAATGAAATGAAAAATCACTTGAGTTATAACTTATAAGTGGGTAACTTGTAACTGGTAAGTAGAGATGGCCAATGAGTGGGATCGGGTGGGTAATGGGTGAATTTGGTGAGTCGTGGGTCGAGGATAGTAGACAAACGATATGAACAATATAGGTTAGGATGGGTCGGGTTATGGGTTGTGTCGAGGAAAATGGACACAATACATGTTGGGTCATGGGTTGATCGAGTTGGGTTGAATTGGTGGGTTTAGATGACGGGTATGGGGGGGGGGGGTTGATGTTGGTTGAGCGGGTTGGGTGGGTTTGAAGCTTTGTTTTTGGGGATAATGTGGGTTGTGCGGATCTAGTGGGCTTGAACGGGTCAGATGGATTTTGATGATTATTTAAGCGTACAAAAATTTACAACATTCACATGAACTAAATATTATTTTTATATTATTGATCTACTCACCTAAATATAGTTAATGTATAATTTAAATTATGATGGTAGGTTGGGTGGGTCAAAGGGTCTGATGGCTTGTATTTTGTGGATTCAGTTGGGTTTGGTGGGTCAGGTGTGCCGTAGCGGGTTATATCTGGTGGAAATGGGTTGTGTTGGAAAAAAAGATATTCAGGTTGGGCGGGTTGTATCATGGTTCTGAGTGAGACCGACCCATGTGATCTGCTGTGTCAGACTCGGCCTACTTGCCATCTCTACTTGTAAGGAGTAGTCAGAAATTTAAAATTATAAAGCTAAGTGAAAGTTTACCTTCTGGAGATAAAAGGAACAACCCCAAATGTAAGTCCTTCAGACGCTTGAACAAACACAGAGAAGATAATCATCACTGCAATCGACGCACTTAATGTATCAATCAATCCCAGAGCAATGCACAATACACCACTTAAAGTCTGCACAATCCACCAACTCCACAATCTTCCCCTCATCCCGAACTTTGTAGCCATGAAATCTGATAACCCACCACCTATAGGCCTAGAGAATAGATTCACCATCCCAAAACTAGCCGCAATAATTCCTGAAATATTAAGGTTCAGATTAAACCTGTCATAGAAGTAGTACGCAATGATGTTGTTTACTGCTAACTCCACCCCGAAACAGAACCCATAACCCAAAGCAGTGATCCAGCTCCTGTAATTGGTCATTCCATGGTACAAAACCTTTGACGCGCTATCCTTGTACATGTCACCAGACTTCTGCAACTGGTGGAAATTCCCGTCTGGCAAATCTTGCCCGAAAAGCATCACTGCAAATGCTGATGTCATTTGGAGTATAGCAGGTATAAAGAAAGCAATCCTCCATGCCGAGAACGGTGTTGCCCTTGTTTTAAGTATAATGCTGTAAACAAGAGGCATAACAAACTGGGCAACACCGCCGCCTAGGTTCCCCCACCCGGCCGCCTGCCCGTTAGCCATACCCACAACTCGTGGAGAAAACATGGAGCTCATCCAGTACTGAGTTGACACAAAAGTAGCCAAAGCAAACCCGGTGAAAAACCGCATAAGAAAAAACCCTGTTGCTGAGTCTGCAACAGCAGATAAGTACACTGCAGGTGCAGTGAGGAGGGTGAGGGTTGCAGAGGCTAGTCGAGGACCGACTAAGTCACAGGCGGCACCCATTGCAACACGTGCGAATACTGCACCGGAAACTGATGCAACCCCTGCATTACCAATATCATTTGCTGTCAGGTTAAGGTTGTCACGAATGATGGGAAGCAGAGGTGGTGCTGCAAATGTGGATAAAAAACAGGCGAAAAATTGTATCCAACATAGATGAAATGCTCGCATATGAGGCTTTGCTACTGAAAATAGTGGAAAGTTTATGGATTTATTCTCTGAATCCACTGGTAGAGCGAACTTTTTTTGTTTACACTCACTCTCTATGTCTAGTGATTCCATCACTCAACTTTTTCTTTGTTTCTGCTAATGTTTGGCGACTTCTTTGTAGCTAAATATACAGTGCCACTATACTTAGCTAATTAGAGTAGATGCAAAATTATTTTTATGTTATGGAGTGTTCTTCTACTGAGGTTTTATAGTGCGAAACTGCCTACCGAAAAATAATGTTAAGGACATGGATGTAGCTGTTCTTGTGACTCTTATCTAGTTCGAAGGGGAAAGAATCCTCAAAAAAAATTCGCCGAGTCTCATTATTCCCGATCGTGAATCCGAGATTTATTGAGATTTTTTTAATATATAGTATATTCTGGTATGATGTTTCTTGTAGGGTGGTTAGATTAATTAATTATCTGTCTGTATTTTTGTGGAAGGCTAATTATATCATACAGCTTAAGTTTAGGGGTTCGACTTCTATCATTTAAATATGTTCATAGAATATTCCAATTGTGAGGTTAAAGTAAAGTAATTAGCGGTTTTAAATAGAGTAATTTTGTTAGATTTGGTTCATGTTAATATCAATGTCTAATTGTCTGTGGAATGTTCTTCAATGCCACAAGTTTCCATTTCTAGTTATGTAAATGGAGTTGTGAAAGACCCTTGATTGGGGAACAAGCGTAAATATTTATTTTCCTTTGATTCCAAATTACACATTTGATTAGAGCGTGCCTCATTCTCTAACGGGCCATGTTTAGAACGGGCCAAGAGAAAGTCGTGTTGGGCTAGTACCTCTCTTCCATAAATGAGGCATGTGAACAACTCGTCCTATGTGTTGCGTTGGGCTGGATCACGCTGCTCTAGCGGGCTACACAAGTTTTTATGTTAATTACTCACAAAATATCTGTCGACGTGCAGGTCAGCCCGTTGTGCTCGTACCAAATTTCTAACATGACATCAATACATGCACAACCTATGGCCATCGACATGCTCATGCCATGTTGGGTTTACAGCAAGCTTGTTTCATGTAGTACCAACTTCGTTTCCAAGCCCGTATGCTGACCAGACCCCTGCACTTCTACATTTGATTATTAATATCTTACAAAATAAATTATGAGTTATCCTTGAGGTTTGAAATAACACAAGTAATGTGTTTGTTGTTCGTCCTTCTTCCTAACAAATGTTCATTGTATTTGGTGTTCATCGTGGTGACTCGTGAGATATATATCCGTCCATATTAACCAGAAATTACTTAATTTTATCATTAAAGAATTACTGTAACATTGTAGTAAGTGATTTATGAAATTTCACGATCAATAGTACATTTTTTTTTTTTGAGTTGAAACGACTCCCCATTTCTTGTAGATAAATGTACGTCTACAAACAATTAGATCATTAAGAAGACTTGAAAGTTAGACGTGTTTAGAGGTTGCTATATTAGTATATTCTTAAATAAATTACTTGGTTGGAATATTTCCATCATTCATGGCATGTGCTGAAATTGAGAACCCGAATGTTCTGCAATCAAGCTAACCTGGAGGAATCAATTTCATAAGATTCAAGTAATCATGGAGAAGCTAGGTCAATAAACCATGTTACTTATCACTAAATCACTAATCCCTTATCAGTTGACTTTTTAACAGGTGTGTTTAGGTTGTTGTTTCGGATAATACACTTCACTCTATATGTTACGGAGTATATCGAAGTTTCCTTATCCATTTTCAGGTTGAATTTAATCAATAATTCTTATCAAAACTTCAAAAGTGACGTATTGAAAGAATTTAAAGTACGATTCTAACAATATGAACTAATTTTAAATTTTTAATCCAAATTTAAGCATTATGGAGAATGATTTCAAATATCAATCATTAGGTTCTCTAAATGGGTGCATTAGTAGAAAAATTAAAGGAGCTTTGTGTTTTGGGATTTGCCACCTCATCATGGAAGGTAATAATTTGTGCGTCATCAATGTAATAGGCAATGGAAAATTCATTCTTATACTTCCGTCTTCATTAACCATTGTTATTATAAAGCAAATCAAACTGCGGATTTTAGGCCCAATCTTGCTCGCTTTGGCTTCTCCAATAACATCCATTTGGCCAACTTCTTGTAACAATGAGTTACTTATGTTGCTCCTCAGTTAAAGAAAGGTCTAGTTTTGATTTGAAATAACAACTTTGTGAAAGATGAGGTATTTAACAAATACATTAGATACCCGTAATTTTCCAAGTTATAAAAAGATATGCATAGTATTAAACTTATTTTTCTAACTTGGTCGGAACTTTTCTAATGTAATTTGGTTTAGTTGATCCTAAATCAGCAGAATAAAACATAACTATTCCTTTTTTTTTTAGGAGGAAAGATATATTGCCTCAACCATCACGATTTCTTCATTCCATTATTTACGGGTTAGACACTTAAGAGTAGAGGGGAGCCGGGATGGGTGTGGGGATCTTTCATCCCTTGGGCTAAGCCACCTCACTTTGGGGTAAGGGTACTCTTGGAAATGAAATTTAAAGTGTCTAGTCTGCTAATTAATCCGGATTTAGTGAACTTGATATGGGTTTAGGCCTAGTTAGGACAGTTTGTCACTTTATCTTGCCCAAAAAAACCCGGCAAAATTGTGTTTCAGTAATTTCCCATTTTCAATCGTGCATGTTCTCATCAATCACCTGCACAGTGCAGTAGTGCACACAGAGAGTCCCAGCTGCAGCCACGACGTGCCCACGTCTGACTCTGAGCCGGTAACCAGTCATCTTGTCATGTCAGGTATTAAATTCTTGGTTTTTCCTTTAATTTTGAACATCAATTGAATTTGATTAATGTGTTTTTCTTGTTTCATGTTTGCTTTATGTGTGGTTTATTTTCCTCTTCAAAATCGACCAAGTGTTGTAATCTGTGGAACCTAAAACTAAAGAACACATTGCAATGATTGATTTTATGTACAGTTTATTTTTCTCTTCAAAATCGACCAAGTGTTGTAATCTGTGGAACCTAAAACTCAAGAACACATTGCAAAGAATTTGACAAGTTGAAATTCATAGAAATTGAATGAATTTATGGATCTTTTATTGATATGAAATACAATACTGTAGTATTAGCGGTTTTAAATTCTGAATTTGGAAGATTTTGAGTTGAAATTAAAGGGTCCGGAAATTTGGAAGATTTTTATTTGGATTTCAATTAGATTGTGTGGATTTAAAATGGGGATTTTTTTGGGTAGGGAAGGAGCCTACCGCACCGGAACCTCACAACTCACAAGGATCAACCCAGTCAAAGGGTTTAACTGAATTTTGAGTTCTGAACTTTAGTTGCCTGGTGAGTTGTGATTAAAGATTGGAATTATAACTGTATCATTGCAAATTTGCAAAGTCACCATGTGTATAGATGAGAAGATGACATACATTAGGTTTTGGCTGAATTCTGATTACCTCTAATAATGTAATGTCATTACTCTTGGGTATTGTGGAAGCTAATCTCAAAAAATGTTGCAATTTACTCTAAATACTTCTTTACATGTGGCTTTACAAGTACATATATGCACATTTGCTTGTTAAAACTCCTAACTCGAACCCATTTGTAAGAATACATCCCACACCTCTCTCCCCTACCAAAATACCGAGTATGGTTCAAGATTATTGAGTTGTGGAGACGAAAATTGACGTGTTGCATAAGGATTTCAGATCCTTGTGCGAATTTGTACTGCTCGGCATGGGTATTTAACAATAGGCGAAAAGTATAAGTAGCATAGGAAGATACTAAGATAGGCTTTCATTATATTACCAAATAGTGTAACTAATTAAGAGGATAAGAGGCTAAATGACTGTTCTTGCCTGGAGGCGAAATTGATCTGTATTGCATAAGGATTTCAGACCCTTATGTGAGTGTCAAACTATTTGACATGGTATTTTACATAATACGAAGAGTATAAGTACCGTAGACTTTCAACACATCATCAGATAGTGTAACAAATAAAGAAGCTAAGGGCAGTATATTAGACATTACACAGGCTTGCTTGCTGGGGGTGCAGAGACTGCACATTGATCTTTTTTGCTTCTTTCACTCTTGCTACTTTCCGCAAACCTCAAACTTGCCTGATGATGTCCTTCCTGCTTCTCCTTTGAATCCCATTCCTCTTTATAATAGTCATCTTCTGAAAATTCTGATTTAGGACCACAAAACATACCTCCCCACTGTGGGAAGTATATGGCAGATATGGGAAGAGTACATGCTACAATCATAGCGCCCATATAAGTTATTCCCCTTTCTGTTGTGTATTGAGATCCTTTGAAGAATATCAATTGAGTTAAGACCGCACCCACATTTCCACCGGCTCCTGTCATACCAGAAATCACACCCAATGCTCTGACATTGATAAAACAGACAGTGTTTAGGTTCAAAAACATATTTTCCTGTAAGCCTACTGGTATGCATTATAAACTCATTTTACCTACTTTTTTTCTTGAGAACGATCTCGAATATCTTTCCCCCCTATCCTGAACTTATAAAGCTTCAAATGTCTTGGCTTAGTAGTTTATTACCCATCATGTTCAAGATTGCATATATCTTTATGTTATTCTCTCATATGTGTTCTTGGATACTGTGGCTTATGATTGATTTATCCATGTGATGTTTTGGTGAGAATTATTCAAAAATCCTTTCTAAATTACCTCTTTGTAGAGCTTCATGCTTGATAAAAAAATGATTATGACTGATTTTTCGTTCTACTCGATCTTATTCTGCATGCTTTCCCTCGATCTTGTATCTTAGGAAGAGCCAAAATGTGTTTCGTTTAATGCAGGATGTTCTACTTTCTATCATTTGCGTAGGGGGACTAGGTAAATTAACTAGGATAACTACTTCCTACATCGGTTCCATTTTGTGGCAAGTTATTGTTAACCAAACAACTGCATATGTTTCTACTGTGGCCGAACTTTAACCTCCTATGTTAGCTGTGTATTTACATGCACATGCCAACCAAACAACCACTAAGATAAATGGTTTGCAGGAAACAATGATAAACTGCAAGACATAAGTTGGAAAAAACTACCTTCTGGAGACAAAAGGAACAACCCCAAATGCAAGGCCACAGGCTGCTTGAACAAACACAGAGAAGACAAGCATCACTGCAATTGATCCACTTAAAGAGTTCATCAATCCAAGAAGAATGCATAATAATCCACCTACAGTCTGGATAATCCACCAGCCCCAGAGTCTTCCCCTCATTCCGAACTTCTTTGCTAGAAGATCTGACACCAATCCACCTCCTGGCCTGGCAAAAAAATTAGCCAGACCAAAACAAGCTGCTATAAGCCCTGCTGTATGAAGATTGAGATTGAATCGATCAAAAAAGTACTCAGCAATGATATTATCCACTGTTAACTCCACCCCGAAACAGTACCCGTAACACAGAGCAGTAATCCATCCCCTGTAATTGGTGAGTCCATGATATACAACCTTTGAAAACTTATCTTTATGCTTTGTACCTGACTTATGCAACTGCTGGAAATTACCGTCAGGCATGTCTTGTCCGAATATCAACACTGCAAATGCCAACACAGTCTGTAAAACAGCAGGAATGAAGAATGCTATTCTCCATGCTGTAAAATTTGCAGATCCCATCCTAAGAATGATAGTGTACACAAGAGGCATGATCATCTGGGTTGCTCCACCTCCAAGGTTGCCCCACCCGGCTGCAATACCGTTAGCCCGGCCAACTACTGGTGAAGAAAACATGGAACTCATCCAGAATTGGGTTGATACAAAAGTGGCTAAAGAAAAGCCTGTGAAAAACCGGACTAGCAAAAAGGCGGTGGGTGACTCTGCTATAGCAGATAGGTAAACTGCTGGTGCAGTGAGGAGGGTGAGTGCTGCAGAAGCAACTCGAGGCCCAACTAAATCACAGGCGGTTCCCATGGCTAACCGAGCAAACACAGCACCGGAAACTGATGCAATTCCTGCATTACCAATATCAGTAGCAGTAAGATTAAGATTGTCGCGGATGATAGGAAGAAGAGGTGGAGCAGCAAAGGTTGAAAGAAAGCAGGCAAAGAATTGAAGCCAAGATAGATGAAATGCGCGCATATGAGGCTTTGCTACTGATAATAAGTGAATGGTTGTAGCCTTGTGCTCTGCATCAACTGGAAGAGTAAAGTTTTTTGTTTCAAACTCTTTCATAGTTTCAGTTGATGCCATCATAATTTTTGATACTTTCGCCAATTTAATTTATTACTCCGTAAAATGTTTGATAAGATACGAACAAATTCCCCTAGGGATTGATTAAACAGGTTGAGTGACTGGAGAGAATCTTGATTCGTGTTATAGCCGTCAAGGAATGAATATTCTCATTTGAAGTGAATCTTTCATCCGGAGAATTTTGGCTGAGTGTGGATTTTTCTTGCAGGATGAGCTGGTTGGGAGGACTTTGAAGCAGTGAACTTGGAAAAAATAGGTGGAGGATTGACTGATCTATAAAGTGTGTTTATACTCCACAATCAAACTTCTACTTGAATTTTGACTTTATCAAACATTTTGTACCCTATAATTATAGCTGTGACAATAATCAGCTAAAATCTAGGGAAGGATCCAGAATTTTAAGGCTGCTAAAACAAAAAAAAACTACTTTCATAAAAAAATGTATTGATAATTATCCTTTACAAAGTTACTAAGTACGGTCCTTAAAACAAAAGAAAACAAAAAAAATTACTCCCTCCATCTTTTTTTTTTTTTTCTTTGCGTTTGGTATTGTACACGCGTTTTAACGACTAATTAATGTGAATTAGATTCCTCTATTTTTTTTAACAAAGGCAAATTACGTTTATTTATAATGATTTCACTTTTATCAAAATTATGATATTGGAAAAATGAGAAAAATTTAATGTTCCAATGGAAAGGTGTGAGAGATTAAATGACCCAATAAATTTAATTGGTTAAAATAATCATTATTTTGATAGAATATTAAAATATTTATGTGGTTATATAAAAGGAAATGTAAATAACATTTTAGGACACCCAACAAGGAAAACGTGAAGAACAAAAGGAGACAGAGGGAGTGTATATCTTTGTAATTTCCAAATAATTTCATGGTGTGATTGATCGGAAAAGTGCAAAACTTGCGAGGACGGTAGAGTATTTTATGTACTACAATTGAAGTTATCAAAGTGAAAATTAATACAATTTTTTTGGTGTGAATGAGCCATAATGGCAGGCCAATATATTATTGGTAAATTACGTTGTATTATAAAAGCGACAATTATTTAGGAATGAAGGAAGTTAGTTAAAGGTTTAGTTGTTTAAAGCGACAATTATTTAGCAACGGAGGAGCTAGTTGTAGTTTTCAAAAGTTTTTATATTGAGATTAATGAACAAATAAAATCCAAACTATATTACATCAATACCAATATATTAAAAAGCGTTTGAATAATGTCTATGTGCCACGTAGTACCATTTTCTTTACGCCACGTCATCCACTCACCAAGTGTTACGTTACGTTACGTTACGTTACGTTACGTTATGTCATAGACCACCAAAATCAATACAATGAGGTTCGAACACCAAACCTCGTGCATAGAAGATAACTCTCATTACCATTTTAACCAACCACCAATTTTGGTTTATCTCTTCACATTAATTTATAAATGAATGCATGTTAAAATGAAGTCTAAAACAACTAAATTTTTATGTAACTTTATTTTCTATGATTATTTTGAAATAAAAATAATAATGAAAGCATTAGGACAACCATGAAGAAACATGATGTCATAAGTCTCATAAGCATCAATTATAGAAATGTCTTGCATATATCTAATTTGGGGTACCAATTGTGTGTTGGTTCAGTGGTGATTAGGGCTGAACTTGGTAGGGAGGACCCGTGTTCGATCTCCTGCAACAACAATTGGGAGGGGACTGGAACCTATCCACCCAGAACTCACCCCGAATCCGGATTAGGCCTAAGGGTGAACCGAGTGCTAACACCAAAAAATATATCTAATTTGGGTTTATTTATTACGCTTAGTTACACTAGAAAAATGAATGTACAAACCTAATTGAAAGATTGCTTGGTATAACAAATGATGTAGTGTGTTTGTGCAGTTGACAAATTTAATGAATCTTTTTCACTTTGTGGAATACACGTATTTTGGACAAATATTAAGCTTAAGAAGAATCTATAATTTTGCTATTCAATGTAGCAAACGGAGCATCGTCTGGACCATACACTAGTTATATTTAAAATATGTTTATAAAGAAGTTATGCCCCACGTGGCACTTTGTTTATGAGTATTGATCTATTCCATGTAAACTTCATATACAAAGTAGTTAAATTTTAGAAATGGAGCATGTATAAGACTTGAATCCGTAACCTCACATTTAAACAATAAATTGTTTATCTTTAAGTTATAACACATTACATGTCGTCATTGAAAAAACAAAAAAAATTATTCATAAATGTAAAGTAAGGGAATTGAATTTTATTATAAAAATAATACGGAGTATAAATGTTACTGATGAGTTATGCTGTAAAACGGGGTGTCACTTTGGAGTAGTGTGGATAATATATCCCGTTTAAAAAGCGATGGGATACTGAAAACTATGTACAAGGAAACAAATTTGGGAGTTTGTGAGCATTAATTGTATTTGCATTTATTTTGACATCTTGGGATTCAGCAGTTTGCGTTTGCTAAAAACATGAACAAGAGGAAATAGATAAGGAGAAAATCGAATATTTGATTAAATAATAAGTTCATTTAATTACAAATTTACAATCATTGAATCAGCCCTCTTAGAGTCTTAGGTAGACCAATATTCTGTTTTTTCTTTTTTTTTTTAAGTTTTTGCCTTCAGTTTAATTCCAATAACCTAAGTAAGCTTTGTTTGATTCAATTTAACATTACAACTTATTTTATTTTAGGTCCAATAAAATAATTTCACTTCAAATTCATTCAGTTCAAATTAAAGAACATATTACGAGAATAAAGTCCGGTTTTAAGGGTAAAAGAAAGTCAGGCAAACAATATATGTACTAATTTCAATTCAAAATGTGAAAATACTTGTTCAATACATTGTTGTTGTTTTTTTTAGTTCAACTGATTTAGTGCATGTAGTCACACTTGCCCCAATAATCCTTACTGTCTTACGGAGTACTAATTTCTATTCAAAATGTGAAAATACTTGTTTAATACATTGATGTTGTTTTTTTAGTTCAACGCTTCAACTGATTTAGTGCATGTAGTCGCACTTGCCCCAAGTTAAATGATAGTTTGACCTCTTTCCAACTTGTAACACTAAAAGCTCTTATTAACAAGGAAAAAGAAATTCATATACGACTAACATCGATAAAATAACATGAAAAGTAAATTACTTTTTCAGGAGAATATAATCATCATATGAAGTACGTGGAGTAATAATACTTTGTAAATAACAACCGATAAAGTTAACAACTACAGATTACTATCTATGGAACAGTTTGTTTTGAAATTTTTGATGAAGAAGTGATTTAGATTTATAGAAATCACATTTTTCGTAAAATGTGATACCGTCTATGCAGTCATTGGACATCGTTGCTGGAATAGCTCAGTTGGTTAGAGCGTGTGGCTGTTAACCACAAGGTCGGAGGTTCGACCCCTCCTTCTAGCGACTGTTGAAACATTTTTTTTCCGGTATGATCTTTCCCTCTTACAAAGTCGGAGGTTCGATTCCTCCTTCTAGCGAATATTGAACTCCTTTTTTTTTTTTTTTTTTTCCGCTATGGTCATTCCCTCTTAACTTTCTATTACACTTGTTCATTTTTCACAATAAAATCTCTCATAAGTCATAACAGAGAAATTAGAGCACAAACGATAGTCAGTCACAAAGTTAGTGTTTTCAATTTCCACAAAACTTGCTTGGTTAATAGAGTATATTGTTAGGTGTAGCTCATATTTTTCTTTTCTTTTTTATTTAAATGACAAGGATATGTAGTAATTAGACCTGGTTATTTGACAGGGTAGTCCAATGGATATAGGGTTAGGGTCAAGTTAATAGGGCTTTTATTGGGCATGACTCTTATTGGACAGGGCATTTATTGGACAGGGTCATTATAGGGTCAAATTTATACTACAATTATTTTGAAAATTAAAATAGTAATGATACAAAAAATTACGTGTATAGCTTCGTATTCACTTGTACTTGCGCATGACTCTTTTGTTTTTCATTTTTCATTGCTCGTTTATTGACCCGCCCACTAATGACCCACTATTGACCCCGACCCGCTTTTGACCCGCCTATTATCGACCCGCTAAAAATGACCCTTTCAATACCCGACCCTTTTTTGACCCGCACCGACCCTGATTCGACCCGCCCGATAACCAGGTCTAGTAGTAATATAGCCCGTAATTTGATATTGACCTGATCAGAATACGAGTCGGGTCGAGTTGTGGACTGGTCATGGCTTAAAAATTATGTCATTATGTCAGGATGGGCCAAATCTTGGGCCGAATTTTCATGCCCAAAACCTATTTTGGGCCAAAATAGCAGGATATAATACTTATATTTATTAAACTTTCTTAAATTATCCTTAACAATACATTAATAATTTAATTCAATAGGTACTAATTGTACCACTACTAGTAGTGGTAACTAGTAATACGTACTAGTAACCTTCTTGAATACAAAGCCAGAGAAGGAGAGAGGATTATGAATGGGTACAAGAGTTAACCACTTTAAGTCCAAACCCGGCGGCCCGGGTGCAACAGCATCTAACTGTCGACACTCCTCACCGCCGCTCCGACGGTTGCTAGCACTAGCAGGAACAGGCGGTAAGACGGAACAATACACAAATTTGTATGATCCCGGTCTAGACGACGACACTTGCTCAATCTTGAACCAGTTGTTGAAGGTGGCGGCGTCACCCGGTTTTCCGATAACTCCATTGGTAGTTACGTAGAATATTAAGCCAGTTGTAGTACCCAACTGCCACACCCCTTGGTTTCCGCAATCGGGATTTGGGCCGAAAAGCAATGTTGACGTCTGAACCTTGAGTGATGTTTCTCTGTGAAGTGTCTGCAGGGTAGAAATTTACAGGGCTGCCTTGTTCAATCCAGCTCTTGTATTGACCTACGTAGAAAGGACAAATGCCGTCGTATAGATCGGGCCCAGACATTAACCCGCCACGGCCCGCTGACCCACTGACCGAGGTGAGGACGTAGTATTGTGAGCCTGCTTCAACTGGGTTCCCATCCACGTCTAGGACTACCGAGTCCGCGGCCGTGACGGTGGAAAGAGAGAGAATGAGGAGGATGATTGCTGCGGCTGATGGAAAGAGAATGTGATGTCCCATTGTTGCTCTTTGCAGATCTATATTACTCGGTATATACTGAGTGGATTTGTACTGTTCTTGAATTGATCGATAGATAAAATGAGTGGTATGGGACTATAGGTGAGATTTGCAATGGATAACTACTTCTTGACTTCTTGTAATACGTGTTTAGGGGGCGTTTGATTGGGGTAATAATCAAAGGGAAAGGGAATCAAATGATATCATTCTCTTTGTTGTTGTTTGTTAGACCTATTTAATCATTCCCTTTACCTTTTTCATTTTTGAGTTTACCCTAAAACCCTCTACACTCATTCCCCACCCCCCAGACTTTTCCATTCCCTTTACCCCTTTCACTTCTCCAGCCCCTATCTCCCTCCTCTTAACACTAGATCTTCAACCCACAACCATTCTTGCCACCTGCAAAACCGTCCATCGCCACTCATTCTTCGCCACCTGCTCCGGCTTCCTCCACCACCTCCGTCCATCGACCCTCTCTCCGCCATCCACCGGAAAGAATTGACTCTGATTCTCCGGCGAATCTATCCGACAGTGTTGATGATTTCGTCAACATTCAAAATCCGGCGAATGAGGTATCACATTCGTCAATTCACGGCAAAAGGCTCTAATTTGATCGCAATTGGTGGTGATGAATTGATGATAGGTCTGCTGATGGAGGAGAAAGAATTAGTGGAAGGGAAAGGGAGAGTGAAGGTGACGGTAAAATCCAATTCAAGAAATGTTGTTGTTTTGTCATGCAACAATGACAACCACGAAATTTATCTGTGCACGGAATTGGAGTTGCTAATTCAATGGGATGATAACCCAAACAATATTTTAAATCAAAGGGAATTATTCCCATTCTCTTAAGAAAATTCCTAAAGAAAATTCTTTTTATTCTTTAGGTTTGATTCCTAAAGAAAATTTGATTCCTTTATTTTTTTTATATTTTAAATAAATAATAAACATTTTGGTTTTTGATTCCTTTTTTTTTTTTTTATGTTTTAAATAAATACGAAGTAATAAACATTTTGGTTCTCTAATAAAATAAGAAACCTAAAAGGTTAAAACAAAATACGTTGTACATGGAAAGTAAAAAGGCACGGAGGGAACAATATCACGGGCTTTGGGCTGCACATACATCTCAATTGTTTCTTTGGGCCGAACTGTGTAGGAAATTACATGCACAATTGCACATGCACCTTTAATATTATCATGGGCTTTATGTCAAAAAAAATATACGAAGTATATATTATCAGGGGCTCCCAGCTTAATTCCATGCTCTCTTTTGGTATTAAGTTATTAACAACTACCCAAA
Organism: Spinacia oleracea; assembly: GCF_020520425.1. Taxonomy (NCBI): domain Eukaryota; kingdom Viridiplantae; phylum Streptophyta; class Magnoliopsida; order Caryophyllales; family Amaranthaceae; genus Spinacia; species Spinacia oleracea. The sequence goes on from NC_079487.1 coordinate 133,107,655, forward strand.
TTCTTATATGAGACTATCCTCACCATCAACTAATGGTGAGATCAGTTCACACTTACTTCTATAATTTAGACATGTTATTTTTTTTTATAATTTTAGAGGAGGTATTTTTTTTAGTTTAGGTATGTTACTTCTATAGTTTATACATGTTACTTTTTTTATACGGAGTAGTTTTAGGGGAGATACCTTCTTAACTTAGATATGTTACTTCTATATTTTAGACATGTTACTTTTTTTTATATAATTTTAGAGGAAGTACTTTTTTTAGTTTAGGTATGTTACTTCTATAGTTTAGACATGTTACTTTTTTTTATATATAATTTTAGAGGAGGTACTTTTTTAGTTTAGTTATGTTACTTCTATAGTTTAGATCTGTTACTTTTTTTTATATAGTTTTAGAGGAGGTACGCTATTGGTTTCGCGCTCGTCACACCATCAAGTTGATGGTGTGACTGGTCTCACAGGAGACGCGCTGTAACAACTAATGTCACTCGAATATTTTGCGGGGAACTATTATCATTTATAAATAGTGATTTTGAAAATAATTATTTTTTTTATTAAGTTTATTTGGAAGGGTGATGATAAAGGTGTCAAGTTGTGAAAATATTTAGTTCTCGTAATCTTACGTGTCGGATTCTAAATGGTATATATGGGCACCATATAGGGTATGCGTCATCAAAATATTTTTACTATCAACGCAATATTTTTTACAAAGAAAATATGTAAATAAGTTAGTCGATACAAAGAGGAAACAAATTAATATTTCCTATACAAATCATAAATTTTTTAAAAAAATAAAAAATTACATTATTCAATTTGTAAATTTAAATATGAATATTTTTCTACCTTTTATATAACATGCATGTATAATAAGGTATATAAGTTAAATATTTTAATTAGTTTCCAATTTAAATTAATCATGACACATAAGTATGTCATATCATCGTTGTGACACAGTTTAAAGCTTATAAGGGGAGTTGATAAATCCAAGGAAATTTTTATTTCGTCAAAGGAAATCAACATTTTTTCAAAGTTGATTTCCTTGGAAGAAGTGAATTCTTCCTTAGATTTATCATTTCCCCTTGTAAGTTGCGACCTTTATCATTTTCGTATTTGAAAAACTATCCATTATCTTCATTTTTTAATTGTTGGCGGCTCTACCATTTTTCATCCAAAATTCAGTCCAAGGGGCCTACCAATAATGATTTACTTTCAATTATAGGTAATTTATGACTACAATGTGATAATATGGGGTCAACTAGCATTAACGTACATGGAAACGAACGTAAATTTACATACAAATTAAAGCATCTTCATTGACACCCTTTATGACCAGCTACCAAACGAACAATAATACATACTACTGCTCTAAACAAAGAAAACTACCCCATAATACAAAAGGAGAGAGAGATAGAACCATTATTAATTACTCCGTATATGAGTAGATAAAACTCAATAATTGGATAAAAGAAACTCTCCATAATAATGGAGATTTATTGTACTTAAACATAAAATAAAAACACATAAAACGAAAAGAAAATAGGGCTTACCACCTGTTGGTGGTAGCCCTACAACAGAGGAAATTTTAGGGCATCAGGACATAAGGGATCTCTAGTAGCTATGATTGGCAGTAGTGTTAACCTTCTTGAATACAAAGCCAAAGAAGGGTAGAGGATTATCAATGGGTACCGGAGTTAACAACGACAAACCCATCGGCGGCACGGGTACAGTAGCATCCAACTGTTCACAATACTCAGTATCAGGTTCAGGACCAGTACGACGACGACTATCAGGAACAACAGGTTCAGGACCAGTACTTGGTACGGCGAAACAATACACTATCTTGTATGCTCCTGGTAACCCTCCTGCTTGTTCGATCTTGAACCAATTGGCGAATGTGTCGACATCTTCTTGCTTTCCAATAACTCCATTTGTGGTTATGTAGAATGAAATGCCATTGTAACCCAGCTGCCAAACCCCTTGGTTTCTGCAGATTGGGTTTGGGGCGAAAGCAATGTTGACGTCTGAACTTTGTGTGATGTGTTTTTGTGAAGGGTTGGAAGGGTAGAATGTTACTGGGCTGCCCTTTTGAACCCATAGCCTATATTGACCTACGTATAAAGGGCACGGGCCACCGAGTGATGCAGCGGTTAGGCCACCACGGCCTGCTCCACCCCATCCAGAAGTGAGGACGTAGTATTGTGAGCCTGCTTCTACTGGGTTCCCGTCCACGTCTAGGACTACCGAGTCCTTGGCCGTGGCCGTGGGAGGAGAGAGAAAGAGGAGGGTTAAGAGGAGGGTTGCAGCTGGAAGAAGAAGGTGGTGAGCCATTATTATTGTTTGGTTTATATTTAGGGTTGTTGGTTTTTGAGTTGGTGCATGGAAATGGTTTGGGTAGGATGGCCTTTTATAGTACAACAACTGTGTACGTGTCTAGTAATATGATGGAAATGATGTAAAAAAAAGTTCTCTAATATGGACAAGTAGGATAAGAAAATATTTTTACGGTTGCCAAAGAAACCATTCATCTAATGAGGAAGTCTTTGTCACAAGTGACTTGTGTCCATATTGGACACAAGTGAGTACCAATACAGAATTTGGAGTACCAATACAGAATAAGTTAGTACTAATACAAATTATGTGAATACCAATAATAACACATATGACTTATATTGGTGGTATTTCTAAGTAATTTTGCATTTTGGTACTGATATATTATGTGTTGGTACTCAAGATGATTGTATTTGGATCACTTGTGTCCATGTGGACACAAGTCACTTGAGGTTTAGAAACCCTCTTCATCTAATATACTACGTAAATGGTTATTTATAAAATGAGCATATTCGAAGAATACTTAAAGATACCTTTTTTCGAAAACCCTATATTCCAATAAAGAAAATCAATTTTTTAAGATAATTAGTTTTTTTATTACCTCTTATTTTATAAAAGATGTCTATTAATTATATTACAAAAAGGTCTCTTATTAGTGATTCTTTTGGCAGATTTTGAGGTTGTATTAGGTTATTGTATGTCCTTCGCTCATTCATTATTTCATCATCGTAGCAAGGTATACATATATTGTTTAATTATGGAGTACTGTTTAAGATTCATATTTATAATTATAGATATTAATGTTTAAAGTATGGTATTGATAACCGCATAAAATGCAATAATATGAAGAATTGAAGACCATTATTATGAAATTGAGAGAGTGCATAAAATTTTCAAAATGTTCTTACCTACAGAGTATATGGTTATTTGAGATGTTTATATATAATTGTAACTCTTCTCAATTTGAGATGTTGTTGATGTTAAAAGCAAACAAGCTAGCTAGCAACAACACCTTATATATCTTGTAGGCTGATTAATATGCTTAGGGGTATGCCTTTAGGGATGGCTGACTTTTTTACGATTGAAGGTCTTGCTCATAGTAATTTTAGAAACATTACCGATTGAACCAAGCGAGTAATGAAGATTGGAATGAAATACGTAGGATTAACAACAAACAAATTTCACAAAAATATATCTCATTGATTGATAGAAAAATAAACTGGACAAATATTAAATCACGAGAATGTTAACTCTATGGTTAAATGTTTGGACAGTACAATACCGCTTAAACTCATGACGCTTCAATACATGTACATGATTACGGACTAATTTGTTCTACACTACAAAAAATTGTACCATTAACGACGGGAAATCCCATCACTAAAGGCCAATAATCGTTGATTAACGACGGTATTTCCTGTCGCGAACTCGTCATAAAAGGGGGTCATCATTAATGGAAAATCTCTTCGTTAACACATCGTAAAAGACATTTGTGACGGTTGTTCCCGTCTTTGTTTGGTTGTTAGCTCCGTCACAAAAGGCTTTTGCTACGCGATTTTTGACCCATCGTTATTAGGTTGTCATTAAAGATACAAATTCTTATAGTGCTACTATCAAGCTACTAAGCCTAGTACTATACTATATTACGCACTTAGTCTAAGAGAAAACTAGAAAATGATTTACTCCATATGTTTGTTGATGGATCTCTTTTGCTCGATTTATTGTTTGCTATTTACAGCGCTTCCAGCCCCTTTGTCTGTTGGAGGGAAATAGAGATGGGGTTATCGAAAGATGGACGTGGACCGGGCCGATCCGAGGCCTGATCCGACCCGCTATGAAAAAAGCCCTATCTGACACGGGCACGAAAAAAGCACGGTTTAGCACGAGCACGAGTAGGCGTGGGCCATGGGTCGGGCTCGGACCATTTTTTTGGAAATGTACGGTAAGGCACGACACGACTCAACCCCGCACGATAAAACACGCTAAATTTAGTAAAATTAGGCTTAGACACGCGGTCCGGCCCAGCCTGGCCCCTTGGGCCTAGACCCTGTTTTGAACTTTTCAGCCCGACCCGTCCTGGCACGGTGGAGAGGGGACCTAACATTGGCCCGACCCGTTTTGGCCCACTGCCATCTTTAGGGTTATCTCTATAATATTTGTCATAAGAGTTATGTATTGACAAACGTGAAAATTTGGAGGTTGTTTTTTGGCATATTAGATATGTGTGGAAACACACATATCAACTAAAAGACAAATAGCTAAAAGACAAAAAAGGAAGTACCATTCATGTTAAAAAAAGTATCATTCTGTAAAAAAAAAGTACCATTTTTGTTTAAAAATGTACTTCTTCCGTCTTTTAATACTCGCAACGTTTGTTAGTTTCACGCATGCTAATGCACAACTTTGATCATTTATATCTTAAATTCTCTTTATGCAAAAATTATAAAAAGTTGATATTTTAAAAATACACATTGAGACGAATCTAACAAGATCCCACATGACTATATTTTATCTTATACAAAAAACACTATGAATAGTCAAAGTAGATTATATGAATAGTGGCAAAAGCCCAAACGTTGCGAGTATTAAAAGACGGAGGAAGTATCATTTAGTTTCTTTTTTGTCCTTTTTTCCTATTTTGTCTTTTGTTCTGATATGTATATGCCCATACATATCTGATATGCTTGTACTTCCTTGAAAATTTGAGGGTTGTAAGAGCAGTCCCACCAATGGGCAAAAAAAATGCTCACGAGCATAAAATGACGAGAAAAAAAAATACACGTACTACATTAGTGGGGACATGCAAAGTCACTCACCAGGAAAATTAAAAATGCACGCAAGGCATGGAAGAACTACTATTTTGCTCGCCCAAAATAAAGGGCCCACACACGCACGAGAATTTGGAATTGTTGCTGTATTTTTTGCATTCCAACGTGCATTTTGCACAACAATCCAAGAGTGTAATTAAAGCAACTGACATGGCAGCAAGTGGTCCAACCACAGCTTGCCATGTGTCGCTTTGTAAATCAGAGATTTACTTGTTTAAGCAAACGGCTATATTTTTGTTAACGGCTAATTTTGCTGTAAATAATTTAAAAAAAAAAAATTATACCAACGGTCAAAAAATTTCAAGATCTATAAATAGAGACCAAATTTGCTATATTTTGACACACTTTCAAAAATCATTTTTCTCTCTCTAAAATCATCAAAATCATTTTTCATACTAAGTATTACTATAATTTGTGTTATTTTTTGGAATTTACTGAACATTCCAATAGCATATATTTTCGAAAATTTTATTTCCGGTTGTTATTTATTAATTTTATTATTATTATTATTATTATTATTATTATTATTATTATTGTCATTATTATTATTATTGTCATTATTATTATTGTTACTGTCATTATTATTATTAGTGTGCTTGCGTATTTTTTAATGATATAAAAATAACGTAAATAAAATGATTAACGTAAATTAAATAATTTATCTTAACTAATTGTTAAAATTCATTTAAGTTATTAATATAATTGAATAAATACAAAAAGGATGGAGTATGTGGGAAATAGAAAGTGTGGTGGGGTTTAGTGAATAGTAAAAGTAAAAGTGGTGAGGAGTTTTTTATTTTGCTCATTGGTGGGATGAGTTTGTTGTAACAAAATTTGTATGTGAGGAAAGTGATGTGCAGGAGTAAGAAAGTGGTAGAGAGATAGTGGTGAGGAGCTTTTTTTTCCATTGATGGGAGTGGTCTAAGCAAAAACGGCATATTAATTCTGTACATAATCCAAAAAACACGTGAGAGGAATGCAGCTTCAATAATTCGTTCCTCAAAGACAAGGATTAAGGACCGCCAGTGATAGATGTGAGTCATGCGACAACTCATATAAATAGCCAGCCCCACTAATTTGTTTCTATTCGTTATCTTGAATTCATCCAAGCTAATGGAGGACCATTAAATAATTTAAATTGGTTAGTGTACTATTATTCATTATCTTCCATATATATTCATCCAACCAAGCTAGCCTTAGTAAGGAGTAAGGACCGCCATTGATGCGACTTCTCTTACAAATCGAAGGACAGCTCCTCTAATTTAAGTAGCCTTCATTATCTCCTATCAGTTCATCATGGAGTAGCTAACTATGGACCACCAACGCCATTGATGATTGATCGTATACAACTTCGCTTACAGAGGAGTGAGGACCATTCAATAATTTAATTTGGTTACTGTACTAATGTACTACTTCCTCCGTTTCGGAAAGTTCTTTACGCTTAGAAATATGTGTCCAAAATATGAAAACTTTGACCGTAAATTCTCACTATTATATACATCAAAACGTTACATGTAAGATCTTGTTAGATTGGTCTCGGTATATATTTTCAGAATATCAACTTTTTATATTTTTTTCACATACAAAATTGGATATATTAGTAGTTAAATATTGCATTGGAGTCCGTGCAAATAGTAACTGTAAAGAACTTTCTGAAACGGAGGTAGTATGTATTACTCCGATTCATTATCTTCCATATATATTCTAATATTCATCAACCAAGCTAGGCAGCTAGCTAACTACCGCCAACGCCATTGATGCGTTCACGGAATACTACGTAATTACGTATTCCCTCTGAACCTAAATGTTTTTCCCCGTTTGTCACTTTACGCGGTTATTAAGGAAAAAGAAACATTGTAAGATTAACTATTATTAATGTAGTTTTATGGGGAATTGTTGCTTTTTTTTATTCCTTTTTCACAAGAAAATAAAATAGTTGAGGCCAATAGAATTTGAGGAATAAAATGTCAACTCATTAATCCATCCAAACTTAAACCAACCAATGAGATTACAAAGTTTTTTATTGATAAACCAATAAAATTACAAAGTTAAAATTACAAGAAAGAGATTAGAAAGGAAAGAAAATAAATGGGAAGATCATTTTGTGACACTTTAAAAGGAAATGGGAAAAACATTTAAATTCGAATGGAGTATATCTTAGCTTATTAATTAATGTGTAACGAAATACGGAGTAGTATATTAATTAGAATGAAAAATTACCAAATGAACCAAGCAAGTAATGAAGATTGATCGAAATGAAATATAATTAACGACAAACAAATTTCATACTAAAAATATCATTGATTGATATATACCGATATACGTAGTAGAAAAACAAAATAGACAAATATTAAATCAAGATTGGGCATCGCCGCATCGGTCCTTTGTCAATGAACCTTTAGAGAAGCCAGATGTACGTCCCTTCGACCTAATGGCAAAATTAAAATTACATATGTTTATTTGCTTTTTATATTTAATTTAATTGCATGTATAGGTTTTTATCTTTCAATTTCCCTTTTCTCTCCTCTTCTAGATTAATATCTAAACCTAGCTGAGTGTTGTCATTTTAACAAAACAAACGAAGTACGTAGTATTTCATTTCTATACATTTTTCCTTTTGGGAAACGCTAGGCAGACATTATTGCAAATTAAGGTCCAAAGTAGCGATATTTTGGAGAAAAGTGTTGGTACTAATAATAATGACATTAATTTGTACATCTTAATAATTAAACGTGATCAGAATCAATACTCATATGTTTAAATCGTGTAAATTCAAAACGATACATCTATTGAGATAAACGATAAGCTTTAAATTAAAAATGTATACTCTACCAATATATATTCCATATATGTATTAATTCTGCATATAATCCAAATAACATGCGAAAAGAATGCAGCTTCAATAATTCATTCCTCTAAGATTGGATTAAGGACAGCCAATATGATGCGACAAATCTTATAAATTGGCAGCCCCTCTAAGATTGGATTAAGGACCGCCATTGATGCGACTTCTCTTACAAATTAATTGCCAGCTCCTCTTATTTGAGTACCATACATTCATTATCTTCTATCAGTTCATCATGGGTAGCTAACTATGGACCACCAACGCCATTCATTGATGCAACTTTACTTACGGACTACTAGCTCCATATACTAGCTAATTAATTAATGTGTAACGAAGTACATAGTACGTAGTATATTAATTGTTAGAGCGTGTATTATTGATTTATTGTCGATTTATTGTCTTGTAACGAAGGGAAAACGAGCTTGAACAAGAATTTAATTAATTAACAGGACACGCAATTAATCACGTGTGTTTTGTTAAAAGATAGACAGATACTACGTACGTAGTAGTACTTCTTATCAACAAATGAAAACTTTATTCAAAAGTTATCAAATTTGATACTCACTCCGTTCCACTATAATCGTCACACCAATAAAAATATCTTATACGTAGTAATACGAAGTACTCCGTATTGTGTTATAAGAAGAGTATGCACATACGTTTCATTGTTTTCTTTCGGACCGAACTGTTTAGGAATCACATGCACAAATCAGTAAGTAAACATCATTAATCTGAAATTCGAATAACAACCCATTGTTTTGTTACCTTAAACAAGATGCATTTAGTCATTTCTTAAAAGGAATTTAATTAGAAATAAATTGAAGTTTTGTTTGTTAGAAAAACTCAAGTATGACTTTGGTTAAAAGAAGTCGGCACTTTACAATTTCACGTGATAAGTTTCAAGGTCTCTTTAAACTACGACCTCATAAAATCCGATGGAGTAATCAGTAATATCATCCAACAACAACAATTTAAAATCTAGGGATAAAACAAAACCAAAGAAGCAAAAGTTAAGCCGTCCGTACTAGTAGACCCAATATAAAGGTCCCCGTTTTTGGATTTCTTTCTCCTCAACAATTTTCACGTGAGAACCTCAACACTACTTAACCTGGAGGCTGGAGCATTAATACCAACGGTGTGCAAATTCGCATTCTCGGTTTTCCTTTAGAAATTTACTAGATTAGGTCCCGTGCACGCACGGTTATTTGAAAATTATTAATTGACCATCTTTTTTAACTGAAATATTTATCCCTTAAATCTATTGCGTAATTACTAAATCTCGAACATACTCATTTTATCATATAATATACAATTTTCGCTCTATTACGTATTACGAAGTATATATTTTATATGTTTAATATGATGATTTGACCAAATTAAATACTCCGTATTTGATATGCTTAATATGAATAAAGTATTGAGTAAGAATGTTTTTTATTATTGACATGACTATATGACTAAATATTATCAAAATTGTCTAATAATGTCATATTTAATAATCCTATAATTTTTTCTATGTATAACCATCACTACAAGAATTTGTATCTTTAACGACAACCTAATTACGACGGGTCAAAAATCCCGTCGCAAAAGGCTTTTGCGACGGGGCTAACAACCAAACAATGACGGGAATAACCGTCGCAAATGTCTTTTACGACGGGTTTACGACGGATTTACGACGGGATTTTCTATTAACGACGGCCCCCTTTTATGACGGGTTCGCGACAGGAAATCCCGTCGTTAATCAACGATTATTGACCTTTCGCGACGGGATTTTCCGTCGTTAATAGTACAATTTCTTGTAGTGCATTTATATAAAAGGAGAGAAAATAAAAATAGAATAAAGTAAAAAAAATTAGGAAAGGGTTTTTGGCGGGAAAAAATCGCACCAGGAATTGACACATGTCACTCCTGGTGTCTCTTTTAGTATATAGTAATAGATTTTGAGTACCCATTACTTTGGGTCGCATGTTTGAGATACACCTAGTAAAGTCAAAATCCGAAATCTTGAATTAATGTTATAATCCAGTCAAAGTTAAAATTTTACAACATGAAATTTTTATAAGGTACGTAGTAGTTAATTACTACCTCCGTTTCAAAAAGATCTTTACAGTTACTATTTACACGGATTCCAATGCAATATTTAACTACTAATATATCTAATATTGTATGTGAAAAAATTATAAAAATTTGATATTATGAAAATACATCCCGAGACCAATCTAACAAGATCTTACATGTAGGGGTGTAAATTGGATGGACTGGATTGGACTTTGCCAAGTCCAAATCCAATCCAAAATTTTTTGGACTTGGATAATTGAGTCCAAGTTCGATCCAAACTTTTTTCGAGTCCGATCCAATCCGATCCATAAAAAAATTATTGAGTCCGAATCCAGTCCAATCCGATCCAATCCAATTTATTTTTTGAAAAAAAAAATGATTTAAGTTTAATTTTTTAATTTTTTTTTTTTAACTCAAACGGTTCGAAAATAAATGTAAATAATTCTGTTACCGGGTAACTTTTCTAACACATAAAATAAAATACTCCGTACACGAGTATGAAATAGTGGGTATTAAATGATTTAACACCTATACTATAAGTCACTCCTTTATAAAGGAAAAATAAATAGCCATTAAGCAATAGATATAATTGTAAATAACAATATGTTATACACATTAAACACTTAGCCAAAAAAAGGTTTCAGTTCTTAAAAAAACATAACTTTAAATATATTAAAACTCAATAATCAACCATCACAGCCGACGAGAGAAAGCGGAAGAGAAAGAGGTTGACATGATATTTTTTGGGTTATGAGTTTTATATGGAGTGTAATATTTTGTTGTTTTTTGTTCCCCATAGTAAATAAGGCCCAAAAATCACATATTTCACAATAGTTTTTAAATTACAAATATTTATCTATAAATAAAATCTTAAAACTTTGGACTTAATTGGATTTTTGGACTCCAAAAGGTTGAGTCCAAGTCCAGTCCAAAAATAATTGGATTTGGTAATTTGAGTCCGAGTCCGATCCAAAAAATTTCAAGTCCGATCCAGTCCGACAAATTTGGACTGGACTGGATTGGACTTTGGACTTTTCTCAATCCACTTACACCCCTACTTACATGTAACGTTTTGATGTATATAATGGTGAGAATTTACGGTCAAAGTTTTTATAATTTGGACACATTTTCCAAAGCGTAAAGAACTTTCTGAAACGGAGGTAGTACAACATTTTTTTATAAGGTATTTTTTCACAAAAAATCAATTTTATAAGGTAGTTTTTTGACAAATGTACCTTAATTAAATTAGTGCCTGAAAGCCCTGACTTAGGTATTTACTTAGGATTCCCCTTGACCGATAAAAGACCGACTGCAAGCCAAGTTAGCCACATAGCTAGGAAAATTCGCAGTAAGTTGACTACATGGAAGGCTAATTGCCTTTCCAAGGCGGGGAGACTTGTACTAATCAAGTCAACTCTCTCCTCCATTGCCAACTATAGTATGCAATCCTTAGCTTTGCCAAAAAAAATCCTCAATGATATAGACAGTCTTTGTGCAAACTTTTTATGGGACTCCAATGCTGAAAATCGTAGAACTCATCTTGTGTCTTGGGATAGAGTGTGTGCCCCGTCTGCCTTAGGTGGCCTAGGAGTGAGGAAAGCCACGATTCTAAACAAACTTGCAATGATCAAACTGTGTTGGAGACTTAATAATTCTAAAAATCTGGCTGCAACCCTAATTAAAGAAAAATACATAGCAAATAGGTGCTACCCAAAGAGCTTTAAACTGGGGTCCCATGTTTGGCAAGATGTGGGCAAAGGGTGGTTTTATTATTCTAATCTGTCGGTTTGGTGTATTGGCAATGGGGAACACATTAATCTGTGGGAGGATAACTGGACCGGGAAGGGAAAATTAAGAGACATCATCCATGGTCCTCTAATAGAGAATGAGAGCAACCTTACTGTGAGTAATATAATTGTTAATAATGCATGGTGTCTTGATAACCTCTCTGTGCCCATTCCCCCTCATCTTCACCAGTGGATCCAGGCTATCCCAATTACGGCCAAAGGGTGTGACTTTCCGGTGTGTTCCTTGGGGGAGGGGAAGTTCTTTGACTCTAAATCTGGCTACTCCCTCCTATGGGAAAAAGATCTCCAAAATCTGCAGGGGAAAAGTGGGGATTGGGCAATCCCGTGGAAAGTGGAATGTACCCCTAAACTTCAAATATTTCTGTGGCTAATTATGTGGGGGAGAATTCCTTGTGCGGCCCATTTGGCCCATAGACACATTATTCCTAACCCTAACTGCTCGTTTTGCCCAAGTATTGAAGAAGATATGAACCACTTGTTTAGGGACTGTCCTAGGGCAACAGAATTTTGGGACGAGACTAGTAAGGACAACCATCACAATCTAGGATCCTCCCTTTCCTTCAAAGAGTGGTTTGAGAGCAACATAAATAGAAAAGATCCACCTAATCATGCTTCGAGCCCCCTGTTTCAGTGTGGAGGAAAACTCTTTGGCTTGCTAAGGAGTTCTCTACTGCTGCCTCTATTATAAGAAAAAAACCCAAATCTGTCGTCTTGGAACTGGTTACTTCTAACCTTCATGTCCAGGTTGATGCGTCATTTTGTTAAACATCTCTTGCAGTAGGTTATGCAGCAATATGCAGGTACAAAAATGGGCTATGGAAAGAGGCTATGACGGGCAAAACCACGGCAACAGATGCATTAAGTGCAGAATCGCTGGCGATATTCCATACTCTAAAGTGGTGTAGTGATAACAACTGGAATAATATCACAATTTCATCGGATTGTGAAAGAGCATTGCTAGGAATCAATAACGAAGACCACCCAAAGGACAAGATGACTAATATTTATTCAATGTGCAGGGAGTACCTCGGGAGAATTCAATCAGGGTCCCTAAGGAGCGTGCCGAGACAAGGAGTGAAGGATGCGGATCATGTGGCTAGGAAAGCAAGGCTGTTAAACTGCCCCCCCTTTAATTATGTAAACATTAACCCCCCAGTAGATGTTTATGCTAGTATTTGCAAAGACAATGATGTTATTTGTGTAGGCCCTTCATCTGTCAGTGATGGAGCGGCGGGTAACGATAACCCGTATTTCTGTAATTTCGTAGGTTAATCTAATGCATGGTACTCTATTCTAACCAAAAAAAAAAAAAAAATTAAGTACTACTTACGGAATAAAACAAAGAAAAGTAATGCAAAAGTAAATAAAAAAAAAACCTTGTCTTTAAGGCACGCCTAGAGTAACTGAATTGGTCATCTCAAAATATATAAGCGTAAAATATTTACTTCACAAGTCGAGTCACTAACAGGTTATGTAGTTAAAATCGGGTTAAGGTCATTGTCGGGTATCGAATCGGGTTGAGATCATGTTCAGTCCGGTCTGTTTGGTTTTCGGTCCTCTTTCAGTCGGGTACGGGGTCGGGATCGTATCATACAACATCGGGTTAAAATCGATTATCGATTATTTCGGATCGGATTTTGGGTTACTTGTTTTACGAAAATTTTGAATCATGATCGGTTACAAGTTCGATCGATTCAGGTCGGAATTTTGGACCGGATCAATTTTTAACAGCTATACCTGGAACACTAATACACCACGGTGTGCAAATTCGCATCTTTTTGAATCCTAAACCGTATTCACAACCTCTAGTACCCACTTGTACATTTTCTTAATCATATTCATTGGGGGTGAAAATGATGAATACCTATTAACATAAATACCATTTCTAATATTTGAGTAACCAAAAAGCTCCACTAACTAGGAACGCCGCTCCTCTCTCCCTCTCCTTTTTCTCTCTTCTCTCTCATCTTTTAGGGTTTTAATTTTCTTGGCCGTTTAGGCCGGAAGTAGTCTAATTTCTTCGGAAATTAGACTATTTCCGACCCTTCTTCTTGCTTTTCATTGTTTTCTTTTCATGTTTTTTCTTGTTTTTGGTTTCTTTTCTGTTGATTTGTTCCCAATTTATTATTGGGTTGTTCCCAATTTATTTTGGTTTTTCCTGGAGTTTTCTAGGTTCTTGATTCCCATTCATGGATGAGAATTTTTTTAGGGTTTCAATAATTGGGAAGGAGATTTGGATTCATACAGGTTTAGGGTTTATCATCAACTCGTCGATCAGAATAATTCGTGCGCAGATTGCGAAGGGCTCTACTTGGAAAGATGTGAAATCATCGAAAATCACTGCTCGCGTCAAGCTAGAAGCGGTGGAGTACGAGATGTGCTTTAGGATGCAGAATAGTAATTGTTTTGATTGTAACAGTTATGTATTTTCTTTGAATCTGTGGTATGCAGATACTTTTTATCATTGTAGATGCCGTATGGCTTATTATTAATGGATATTGTTCTTCCCCGTCCAAAAAAAAAAAAGCTCCACTAACTAGAGTGACTACTAAAGCTACTGAATCACTGACAAAAATCCATAGACCACTGTTAGTTATTAATTCTAATACTAATATATTAAAAATCGTTCATAAGAATGTCTATGGGTGATGTACCCACGTGTAATCCTCCTCTTTACCCATGTCAATATATATGTCATTCACTCACCTAGTATTATGTCGTGTTATGGACAATCAAAAATCAAATTAAATGAAATTTTAAGACTTGACCTTAAGTGTCGAAGATAACATTCAATGTCATCTAAATCGACCACCAATTATGGTTTGTTGCTTCACATTAGTTATACATACTCATGAAATTAAATGAAGTCTAAACAACTAATTTTATGTGACTTTTTATTTTCAAAGGACTATTTTGGAATTAAGAAAATTGAAGCATTAGATATTTAGATCAAACAACCATAAAGAGACATGTTTTTCACGATTCTCTTAAGCATCAATGCCCCCGACATATCTAATTTGCTACTCCCTCAATCTATCCCTTTTTATTCTTTTGTTTGGTATTGTACACGCGGTTTAACAACAAATTAATATTGATAAAAATTTCACTTTTTTTATTAAACAGTCCAAATTATGTTTATTGATAATGTTTTGACTTTTATCCAAGATATGACATTGAATAAGTGAGAGAGATTTAACTTCTCAATGGGAAAATGTAAAAGGTTTAGTGTACTAATGATTTTAATTAATTAAAATAATAAATTGCACGATTTTTTATAGAATAGTAAGGACATTTATGATACAATATATTTCGTAAAAGAAAAGATTCTAAATAAAAAAAATCTAAAATGGGACACTAAAAACAAAAAACGTAAAGAATAAAAAGTAATGGAGGAAGTATATATATTAATTTAAAGCATTATGTTCCTGTATACAACAAATTAAACTTATTTTAAGATGGTCTAATTAGAAAATTAATTATTTGGCATGACCTTTTCCCCGTGAAGAGTCTTTTGATCTTTTGTAGAATTGAAATTGAACTAAATTTGATGAATTGATTATACATCGATCTACCACAACAAGACAAAAATTCATCAACAAACTTTATTTGTTCCATCAAAATAAAAACACATATCCCTCAACTCTCACAATGAGAGAGACAATTAACACCATTACTCCATTGGCATAAAACCCAATAATTAGGTAAATGAAACGGTCCATGCCATGACGGATATTTATTACGCGTAAACATGAAATAAGAAAAGAGGGGATTACCACCGACAAGCCGGTGATAGCTAGCCCCGACCCTAGATCAAACGGAAACACTTATTACTTCGAAGGGACGAAGGCCCTTAATACGGAGTAAGGTACGTACTCCGTAGCTAGTAGCTACTACTGGCAGTAGTAGTACTAGCAGTAGTAGTAGTAGTAGTGACCTTCTTGAATACAAAACCAAAGAAGGGAAGAGGGTTATCAATTGGTACAAGACTTAACATCGACAAATCCCAAGGGCCGGGTAGAGTAGCATCCAACTGTTGACAATACTCAGTAGGAACAACAGATTCAGGACCAGTACGACGACTATCAGGAACAACATGTACAGGTTCAGGACCAGGTTTAGGTACTGCGAAACAATACACTATCCTATATGAATTAGATTTAGGAAACGGTAGTTTCTCGATCTTGAACCAGTTGGTGAAGGTTTCAGCACCGGGGTTTCCGATTTCTCCATTGGTAGTTATGTAGAATACCCCAAGCTCATTTGAACTTAGCTGCCACACCCCTTGGTTCCTGCACATGGCGCTTAGCCCGAAAGCAATGTTGACGTCTGAACTTAGTGTGATGTTTTTCTGTGAAAGGTCGGCAGGGTAGAAACTTACGGGGCTGCCTCGATTATTCCAGCTCCTATGTTGACCTACGTATAAAGGGCAAATGCCACCCAAGGGTACAGCGTTTAAGCCGCCACGGCCTGCTCCCCTGGATCCCGAAGTGAGGACGTAGTATTGTGAGCCTGCTTCTAATGGGTTACCATCGATGTCAACGACTACGGAGTCGGCGGCCGTGGCCGTGGCCGTGGCAGGAGAGAGAAAAAGGAGGGTTAGGAAAATGGTTGCAGCTGGAAGAAGAAGGTGATTAGCCATTGTATATTATTGTTTGGTTTATGTTTAGGGTTTGTAGTTTTTGAGTTGGTGCATAGAAATGGTTAGGGTAGGATGGCCTTTTATAGTACTAGAACTGTGTACGTGTCTGGTAACATGATGGAAATGATGTAAAACAAAAATAAAGGTACGTTCTCTAATACGGACAAGTAGGATAAGAAGGTATTTTTTAGGTAATTAAATGTCCTCCACTCAAATCACTTATTGAGTTATTTCATCATCTTAGTAAGGTACTTCCTCGGTTTCATACGGAGTAACATTTTCAGATTTATTGTTCATATTTGGAGTATCGTTTACCATTCATATTTAATTACTACGGATTGAGTATTTATAACTATAAATGTTAATTGTTAATGTTCAAAGTATATATGGTATTGGTGACCGCACAAAGTGCAATAATATGAAGACTATTATTATGAAATAGAGAGAGTACATTGAAAATCAAAATGTATTTGCCTACAGAGTAATACCCCCTCCTTTCCAAAATTGTATTGATGTTTTCTATTTCAAGCGTCCCAAATTTATAGTAATGTTTTTTTTTTTGGCATTATTTTTTCCAATTTTCATACACTATATTTCAATTTTGGGGCAGAGAGAGTATTTGGTTATTTGAGATGTACATAGATAATTGTAACTCCTCTCTATTTGAGATGTTGTTGATGCTTCCAAGTTCCAACCCCTTTGTTTGTTGGAGGGAAATTGTGGAGAGATTGGGGGTGTGTGTGTGTTATCTCTATGACTGTCGTCATGGACGGACCTATGTGTCCCCCAAGGGGTCCAAAGGGACGACCCCCATTATTTTCAAAAAAATTTGTTAAACTTAACTGGTGTTGGGGTAATTAATTGCACTTTACGTAATTTAAATATATATAATTAAGTTACAATTATGACAATTAAATACCTTTGGCATGGTGGTTGCTTGACTAGTGTTTTATGTAGGCAGTCTGGGTTCGAATCCCTAAGAGGTTATTAAACATGATTTTTTAATTTCATAGTTTTTTGTTTTTCATTTTTCCTTGGTAAGTCGTTTTTTCTTCCATCACTTTTTATTTTTAATTTTGTTGTTCTATAATAATTCATGATTTTTATTTACAAAAATACAAAAAAATAATAATGTTATTTTTTCCTTCAAAAGATTTTGTAATTTCTATAATATATATACTTCTAGTAATATATTTTTAATACTCTACTTTAATAGACTTATAATTGTCTGTTACTTTGAAATTTGTAGATGTCTAATTGATTACTTCAATTATATTCATATATAGATTTATAATGCCCCACAAGCTAATGTCTTTGTGTGTTATTTGTTCAGTGACAACTATTGTAATAAAGTAAATTTCATTCAAAGTATGAAAATATTATTTTTTACATTTTAAATTGATATCGCGCCAAGTTAGTGTTGTAATTTGGACTAGGTATTGAGTTTTACTGTTATAAAAATCCAAAATTAAAGTTCCTTAATTTTCCACATATTTTATTACGACGTTTATAATATTTGGACAATTCCCCTTTCAACTTTAACAACCCACTAAAAAGAAAGTAAATCATAATTTTTTTGGACCCCCAAATATAAATTCCTGGGTCCGCCCCTGACTGTCGTCATGGGAGATTGGGAGGATAATTTTCTGGATGAAGAATTTATGACCATGTCATATATCTATAACTGCTTTCTTCCTCGCTCTGTCTCCCTCTCTTGTTGGTTGGCGCTCCGCTTCTAAACCTAGCTTGGGCTCTTTGCTCCTTAATTTGTCAGCTTTGGGTTTTTCCAATTCATGGCGTCGGAGTCATTGTACCCAAAATTGGGCATTGGTCTTTTGTCTTTTTTTTTGGTTGACATAGGCTTAATTTTGCATAAATAAACGAAGTTTATAAATTACAATAACTAACTTACATAACAAACTAAAAATAAACTATTGAACATTACAAGGATAGCTAATTCTTCTTTGATGGCTCCCGGTTGTTGACTTGACTTTGTTTACATTGCCAAACTTCTTTGTAGAAACCTGAGATGCTGGGATAATAAACTGGAGGCTCCCTTAAGAACCTGAAACACTTGAGACACAAAGAAAGAAGTAGAAAAGTAGTGATGATACGACCCGGTTGCAAGGGACTTGTGATTTGCTCACAAGCGGCATGAATCACTAAAAGTGAATAAAAAAGAATGATATGAATCCCCATAAAACGGGGAGCAGCGTTAAAATATAAGGTTTTGAAAGCGACAAACACATTTATCGCTAAGCTAAAATGAGAATTAACGTTAGTTATCCATAAACGACCTGGCAACCATGACCAGAGTAAACTCAAACCCCCACCCACACATATACCCTTCCCTTGACATGGCACCCAAAACATAACCTCCAGCGTTGCTTATACCACAAAAGGACAATCGTCCACCTAATGAACAAAATTGCCAAACCAGAAAATGGTATTAACACACATTACCTCCACAAACTTAACAACTAATCCCAACATTCATATCCCAAAGTTTCTGAATTAGGAACTCCCATATAAAAGTCCCTGAAACTTTAACCAATCCTACAACAACCTCATATGGGAAAACAACCAAACTAAACACAGAGAAATTAACAACACCAAGCTACTCAAAAAAAGTTGACCCAAAACATATTACCAATGAGCCAACAACTAAGCCAACGAACAAACTAAGCAGGGACATAACTATGGTCATCCCTAAACCCAAAACCAACCAATTAAACTAAGCATCGGTCTTTTGTCGATGAACCTTTAGAGACGCCAGAAGTCCCTTCGAAGTAAGGACATAATTAAAATTGTGTATAACATACTATCTTTGCAAATGATCTTTATACTTTTCATTTTAGCCGTTTCATAATGTTCTTTACGCTTTGTTTTTTTCTACAGCGCGTCTCCTGTGAGACCAGTCACACCATCAACTTGATGGTGTGACGAGCGCGAAACCAATAGCGTACCTCCCCTAAAACTATATAAAAAAAAGTAACAGATCTAAACTATAGAAGTAACATACCTAAACTAAAAAAGTACCTCCTCTAAAATTATATATAAAAAAAAGTAACATGTCTAAACTATAGAGGTAACATGCCTAAATTAAAAATGTACCACCCCTAAAACTATTCCGTATAAAAAAAAGTAACATGTCTAAACTATAGAAGTAACATACCTAAACTAAAAAAGTACCTCATCTAAAATTATATAAAAAAGTACTCCGTAACATGTCTAAACTATAGAAGTAACATACCTAAACTAAAAAAAATACCTCCTCTAAAATTATTAAAAAAAAGTAACATGTCTAAACTATAGAAGTAACATACCTAAACTAAGAAGGTATCTCGATCCCCTAAAACTACTCCGTATAAAAAAAGTAACATGTATAAACTATAGAAATAACATACCTAAACTAAAAAAAGTACTTCCTCTAAAATTATATAAAAAAAAGTAACATGTCTAAACTATAGAAGTAACATACCTAAACTAAGAAGGTATCTCCCCTAAAACTACTCCGTATAAAAAAAAGTAACATGTATAAACTATAGAAGTAACATACCTAAATTAAAAAAAGTACCTCCTCTAAAATTATAAAAAAAAATAACATGTCTAAACTATAGAAGTAACATACCTAAATTCGCAAGTGCGAACTGGTCTCACCATCAGTTAATGGTGAGGACAGTCTCGTATAAGAATTTGGGTTTATTCTATATTTGGACATGAAAATTTACCACCTTATACTTCTTACCCCACAAATCCACAATATTTACAATTTCTCATTTACTTTCCCTTACTTTATTCATTTGTTTCTTACACTCACCCATCTTTTTACACATTTCTCTTACTTTATCTATATTTTATTATATTTACCTAACTTTTCTATTTTTATCTTAATAATACGTTGTGTAAATAATAACTGTAAATATCTTTATGAAACAAAGGTATTATTTTATTTGTTTATTTATTTATTTAATGGCATGTATAGGTTTTTATCTTTCAATATCCCTTTTCTCTCCTCTTGTAATATCTAATCCTAGCTAAGTGCCTGTTGTCATTTTAACAAAACAAAAGAAGTACGTGCGTAGTATTTCATTTCCTTAAGTTTCATGTCCATACTTTTTTGTCCCTTATGGGAAACGCTAGGCAGACATTATTGCAAATTAAGGTCTCAAAGTATTGATATTTCGGAGAAAAGTGTTCGTACTAATAATAATGATATTAATTTTTACATATTAATAATTAAACATGATCATAATTAATACTCGTAATATTTGAATCATATAAATTCAAATTGATGCATCTATTAAGAAAACTAAAATGTACTCCATATATTCTACCAATGTATATTAGTCCGTATACTCCATGATATTCATTCCGCATGTAATCCAAATAACATGTGAAAAAAATGCAGCTTCAATAATTCATTCCTACGTAGTACTTTGTACTCCGTACAAGACAAGGAAGGATTGAGGACCGGACCACCATGATGCGACAACTCTTATAAATAGCCAGCCCCACAAATTTGAGGACCATTCACGTACTAATTTAATTTGCATGGTTACTGTACTACGAGTATTATTCATTATCTTCCATATATATATTCATCCAACCAAGCTAGCTAAGGAGTAAGGACCGCCATTGATGCGACTTCTCTTACAAAATTAATTGGCAGCTACTCTAATTTGAGTACTATTCATTATCTCCTAACAATTCATCATGGAGTAGCTAACTATGGACCACCAACGCCATTCATTGATGCAACTTCACTTACGGAGTACTAGCTCCATATGCTAGCCCATTTAATCGCCAAATTAAGATTTTCATAGAGTTTTACGATAAATTGTTGGATGTTTATCTATTACTATGTATGAATCATAGTTTAATAGAAAAGTAGTTGTGGTGGCTGGTGGGAGATGGTGGAATGATTATTTTAATTGAATGTGAGAGAACAAGGGGTCATAATTTTATGTTGGAAAAGAGAGAGTTAATAAAATATTAGTGGGTCCATGTCATAAAAGAAAATGTAACAACTATATAGAAACGGACATAAATAGAAAATATGACAATTAAATTGAGACGGATGGTGTGAACTGTTTAGGATGCACATGTACAAATCCGTAAGTAAACATCATTAATATGAAATTCAATAACAACCCATACATTGTTTTATTACCTTAAACAAGAAGGTAGTCATCTTAAAAGGAATTTAAGTAGAAATAAATTGAAGTTTTGTTTGTTATAAAAACTCAAGTATATATGATTTTGATTAAAAGAAGTCGACAGACTCGACACCGTTACAATTTCACGTGATAAACTTCAAGGTCTCTTTAAACTACGACCTCATAAAATCAGATGGAGTAATCAGTAATATCATCCAACAACAACTTAAAATCTAGGAATAAAACAAAATTAAAGAAGCAAAAGTTAAGCCGTCCGTACTAGTAGACCCAATATAAAGGTCCCCACTTTTTGGATTTCCTTTGTCCTCAACCATTTTCACGTGAGAACTTCAACACTGCCTGGAGTTCCTTTGGGTCGCATCTTTTTCGATTCTAAACCGTATTCACAAGTTCTAATACCCACTTATTCGGGTATAGGGGTTTTCGGTTTGGTTTGTTTAGTTCGGTTAGGTTAGATCAACTTGTACATTTTCTTAATCATATTCATTGGAGGAAAAGATGATGAATACCTATTAACACAAATACTATTTTTATTTATATTTGATATTCATATTCGTGTAACTAAAAAGCTCCACTAACTAGAGTGACTACTAAAGCTATTGAAAGACTGACAAAAATCCTAAGACCAATGCTTAATTAGTTATTACTTCTAATACTAATATATTAAAAATCGTTCATAAGAATGTCTATAAGTCACGTACTCACATGTAATCCTTCTCTTTAAGTGTTAAGTATATTATTGATGCGGAAAATATAATGTTGTGTGTTGTGGGCATACATTTCTATTTATAATATAATACAAATTAAACTAGATCTCCTATTATTCGTAGGTTTCCTAATTCATATAGACTTGTATATTATATGACCATATAGCTTAGTTATAACATAACTCTACTACACATTATATTCTATCATATAGGATAACTGCGTTATCCTCAATACCCTCCCGCAATCGGAACGACAGTTTCACGAACGTTGTGATTGGAGAAATAAAAAATACATGTCATATGCTTATCCTGTCGTGTCAAGGAGTAATGTCCTTACTGTCGTTGTAAGGAGTCTTGTCGTTACTGTCGTTTCAAGGAGTCATGTCGTTTCGTACAAGGAAAAAATTGTCATATGATTGTCTTGTCGTGTCAAGGAGTCATGTCGTTACTGTCGTTTCAAGGAGTCATGTCGTTACTGTCGTTTCAAGGAGTCCTGTCGTTACTGTCGTTTCAAGGAGTCATGTCGTTTCGTACAAGGAAACAAATGTCATATGATTGTCTTGTCGTGTCAAGGAGTCCTGTCGTTACTGTCGTTTCAAGAAGTCATGTCGTTTCGTACAAGAAAAAAAATGTTATATGACTATCTTTTCGTGTCAAGGAGTCATGTCGTTGGTGTCGTGTCAAGGAGTCCTGTCATTTCGTACAAGAAAAAAATGTTATAAGGATGTCGTTACTGTCGTTTCAAAGAGTCATATCGTTTCGTACAAGGAAAAAATGCCAGATGCATGTCTTGCCGTTTCAAGGAGTCATGTCGTTTCGTACAAGGAAAAAAAAAAATCATATGTCTGCCTTGTCGTGTCTGGGATTCCTGTAGTTCCTGTCTTTTCAAGGAGTCATGTCGTTTTGTACAAGAAAAAAAATGACATATGTTTGTCTTGCGGCACAAGGGAACCAAAATAACCCTGTCTCAGCTCACGACATAAGGAGAGTCGAAACCTTGTCTCACGGCACAAAGAGAACCGTCCATGTCTGACGACACATGGAGAACCGATAAATCATAACAACCTACTAATTAAACACCAACTTCATGCCAATTCCACGTGAAGCTAAGATACAAGACAAAACAATATCACATAATGAAACTCCAAAATACACGAACAAATTGAAATCTTCTTCTTTTTTTTAATGAAAAAATAGATATCAAACTTTATAATGAAACGTACAAATCACAGCGGAAGTATAATGATCGGGAAAAAATTCTTTAATTTTGAGTATTGTTTATGAGTCCCGCCGGTGAGTTTAGTTTTCTAATCCACCGGCAGGGAAATTTTTGTAAATCGATTCCAAGATCTATAAGTATATTATTGATGGAAAAAATATAAATTTGTGTTGTGTGTTGTGGGCATACGCCTCTATTTATAATACAAACTAGATCTCGATCCGGCCTACTCTTCGTAGGTTTCCTTATTCATATAGGCTTCTATCTTATATCATATAGCTTAGTTATAACATAACTCTACTACACACTATATTCAATCCTATAGGATAAATGCGTTATCCTCAACACCCTACCCCAAAAATTTGGCTTTCTTCAATCCTATTCGGACTATTCTTTATTCACCTACACTAAAGGAACTGTTCAAATTAATGTGTTGGTTGATGTTGATGATCTCATTATCTCTGGGAATAAATCCGCTGCAATTGCTACTTTCAAATCATATTTAAGTGACTGCTTCAAAATGAAGGATTTGGGATCGTTAAAATATTTCCTTGGTATTGAAGTGGCCTGTGTAGTGCTTCAGGATTATTTTTATGCCAACGCAAGTATACTTTGGATATTATCACAGAAACAGGATTGTCTGGCGCTAAGCCTTGTGGAATCCCGATAGAACAAAATCATCGTTTGGCTCTTACAGATGGTCTTCGTAGGTTTCCTAATTCATATAGACTTCTATATTATATCATATAGCTTAGTTATAACATAATTCTACAGCTCTACTACACACTATATTCTACTCCGTATCATATAGGATAACTGTGTTATCCTCAATATTACGCCATGTCAATGTATATGACTATATGTCATCCACTCACCTAGCGTTATATATGTCATGTTGTGGACAACCAAAAATCAAATAAAATGAAATTTAAACACTTGACCTCAAGTGTGAAAGATAACACTCCATGCATCTTAATAGACCACCGATTATGATTTATTGCTTCAGATTAATTTATACATACTCATGAAGTTAAATGAAGTACGTCTAAACAACTACTTTTTAATGTGAATTTTTATTTTCTATGGACTATTTTGGAATTAAGAAAAATGAAGCATTAGATCAAACAACCATAAAGAGACATGTTTTTACGAGTCTTTTAAACATCAATTATAGAAATGCCCCGCACATATCTAATTTGGTACTCCCTCAGTCCCTTTTTAATCTTTTTTTGTTTGGTATTATACACACAATTTAATGTTGATAAAGATTCCACCTTTTTTTATTAAACAATGCAAATTACATTTATTGATAATATTTTCACTTTTATCCAATAAATGACATTGTAAAAGTGTGAGAAATTTAACATCTCAATGAAAAATGTAAAAGGTTTAGTGTCCTAATAATTTTAATTAATTAAAATAATCAACTTCACAATTTTAGACAAAATATTAATGACATTTAACGTCTCCGTAAAAGAAAAGATTCTAATTATAAAATCTAAATTGGGACACTAAAAATAAAAAGCTTAAAAAATAAAAAGGGATGGAGGGAGTATACATTAATACTATAAAGCATTTATTTCCTCTATAAAACAAATTAAACATATTTTAAGATGGTCTAATTGAAAAATTAATTATTTGGCATGATATGTGACGTACATAATATTGTGTTTGATGACCTTTTTCCCATGAAGAATCTTCTGATCTTTTGAGATTTGAAATTGAACTAAATTTGATAAATAGATTATACATCGATCTACCACAACAACGCAAATATTCATCAACAAACTTTATTTTTTCCATTAAAATTAAAAAACCCTCAACTCTTGCACAACCAGAGAGATAACACCATTACTCAATGGGCAAATAAAACCCAATAATTGAGTAAAAGAAACTCTCAATGCCATGACGGAGATTTATTATTCGTAAAGATGAAATAAGAAAAGAGGGAATTACCACCAACAGGCCGGTGGTTGCCCCGACCCTATACGATCAAACGAAAACTTATGACTACGAAGGGACCTTAACACGGAGTACGTACGTACGTACTCCGTATCTAGTAGCTACTAGTGGCAGTAGTAGTAGTGACCTTCTTGAATACAAAACCAAAGAAGGGAAGAGGATTATCAATTGGTACCAAACTTAACAACGACAAATCCAGAGGCCGTACGGGTATAGTAGCATCCAATTGTTCACAATACTCAGCAGGACGATTCTTACCATTTTCAGGAGGATTGGGTATAGGCCAAGGACCAGGACTAGGTACAAGGAAACAAAACACAATCTTGTATGAATGAGGTTCAGACGACGCTTGTTCGATCTTGAACCAGTTGATGAAGGTTTCAGCACCTGGGTTTCCGATTTCTCCATTAGTAGTTACATAGAATACTCCATCCCCATTTGAAGTCAGTTGCCACACCCCTTGGTTCCTGCACATGGCGCTTAGACCGAAAGCAATGTTGACGTCTGAACTTAGTGTTATGTTTTTCTGTGAAGTGTCAGCTGGGTAGTGAACCACGTTAAATCTCTGTGTTCTTTATTACATTATTTAATACTCCGTATTTATTTTCATCCGTTATAACAACACTACAAGAAATTGTACTATTAACGACGGGAAATCCCGTCGCTAAAGGCCATTATAATTGTTGATTAACGACGGGATTTTCCGTCGTGAACCCGTCATAAAAGGGGGCCGTCGTTAATGGAAAATCCCGTCATTAACCCGTCGTAAAAGACATTTGCGACGGTTGTTCCCTCTTTGTTGGGTCGTTATCCCCGTCACAAAAGCCCTTTTGCGACGGGATTTTACCCATCGTTATTAGGTTGTCATAAAAGATACAAATTTTTGTAGTGCAATTTTATTTCCTTAAGTTTCATTTCCATACTTTTTTCCTTTTGGGAAACGCTAGGTAGACTTTATTGCAAATTAAGGTCTCAAAGTAGTGATATTTTGGAGAAAAGTGTTTGTACTAATTAATAATATTGACATTAATTATTACATATTGCGGAGTAATAATCAAACGTGATTAGAATTAATACTTATAATATTTAAATTATGTAATTTTTTTTTTTTTGACGGGAACCATGTAAATTTAAAACGATGCATCTATTAAGAAAAACGATAAGTTTTAAACTAAAATGTATACTCTACCAATATAGTCCGTATACTCCATATATTCATTCAATCATTCCGCATGTAATCCAAATAACATGTGAAAAAAATGCAGCTCCAATAATTCATTCCTCCAAGATGAAGAAGGATTAAGGACCGCCAATGATGCGACAACTCTTATAAATTGGCAGCCCCACTAATTTGTATCTATTCGTTATTATCTTGAATTCATCCAAGCTAATGGAGGACCATTAAATAATTTAAATTGGTTAGTGTAGTATTATTCATTATCTTCCATATATACTCCCTCCGTCTCGGAATACTCGACCCGGTTTGACCGGCACAGAGTTTAAGGGACTTGAATTGACTTATTTAATTTAATAGGTAATAGTTGATAGTGGGGTATTATTTTAATATAGTTAGTGGGAGATGGGTTAAGAGGTGGGGTTGGGGGAGAGTAGGGGTTGAATTTTTAATTATTTTTTGTATGGGGTAAGGGGTAGGTGGGTTAATAGGGGTGGAGTGAGAAATAATATAATATTGTTAGAATATTTCCATTTTTAGAAACAGGTCAAGTATTAAGGGACGGCCCGATAAGAAAAACAGGTCAAGTATTCCGGGACGGAGGGAGTATTCATCCAACCAAGCTAGCCTTAGTAAGGAGTAAGGACCGCCATTGATGCGACTTCTCTTACAAATTGAAGGACAACTCCTCTAATTTGAGTGGCCTTCATTATCTCCTATCAGTCATCATGGAGTAGCTAACTATGGACCACCAACGCCATTGGCCATTGTAACGAAGTACATAGTACGTAGTATCACTACAAGAAATTGTACTATTAACGACGGGAAATCCCGTCGCGAAAGGCCAATAATCGTTGATTAACAACGGGATTTCCTGTCGCGAACCCGTCATAAAAGGGGGTCGTCGTTAATAGAAATTCCATCGTAAATCCGTCGTAAACCCGTCGTAAAAGACATTTGCGACGGTTATTCCCGTCATTGTTTGGTTGTTAGCCCCGTCGCAAAAGCCTTTTGCGACGGGATTTTTGACCCGTTGTAATTAGGTTGTCGTTAAAGATACAAATTCTTGTAGTGTATATTAATTATTAGAGTGTGTATTTATTGATTTATTGACTTGTAACAAAGGGAAAAACAAGCTTAAACAGGAACTTAATTAATTAAGAGGACACACGTACAATGTATCATGTGTGTTGTTAAAAGATAGACAGATACTTATCAAATTTGATACTCCCTTCATTTCAATTTAATCGTCGCACAAAAGAATATACTCCATCTGTTTCTTTTTGTTTGTTACGTTTGGACTTTTGCACGTTTATTAACGTATAAAAAAAAATTTATTTTTTATTAAAAAAATAAACTCAAATAAAACCTAAATCCACTAACCACTACAACAACCAATAACATTGTTTTATTTATCAAAATGAACCAATAATGGAAAAGTACAAAGATTGCTAACTTAACATACTTAGGAAACTAGTTATTGGACCGTGCGCTAGCGCGCACGATCCACCAAGGTATAAAAAAAATTGTTTCGTAAAAGGACATTTACAAATTTATGGCGAACTCTAGGAAAACAAAATTAAAGCTCGATTTGCTCGTAATTGATAATATGTGATTATAAAAACGTTTACAAGAGGTTTCATTGATATTTTAACATTCCACGTGCAACATTAAGCTCTCCGAAATTGTTATTGTAGTATTCTACATGGAACTTTAGCAACGTGCTTAGGTTGAAATGGAAGGGGGAGCATCTCATAGAAAAGCAAAGACATAAAGAAAGGTGAAAATAGTCATTACACTATTGATAAGAATAAGACAAAAGAAAAACAAAGAAGGAAATTAGGGATATGTAGGTAATTGCACTATTGGGTGAATAGTAATAGAAGTTCAAGGCTTTATAAGTGTTAGGATTGTCAATAAATTTAATGAGTTGAAAAAATTGGACCAATTAAAATTAAAAGTTTGCAAAAAATAATAATAATACAATAAGTTTATAAAAAAAAAAATTCTCCCATGTAACAAACATTGTGAAACATCTTAAAAGGAATACGTAACAAACAAAAAGAAACAGAGGGAGATTATAGTACGGAGAACTCCGTAGTGTTCTATAAGAAAAGTATGCACATACGTTTCATTGTACATACGTTTCATTGACATGTGTTCTTTCGGACGAACTATTTAGGAATCACATGCACATATCATTAATCAGAAATTCAATAACAACCCATTGTTTTGTTACGTTAAACAAGAAGTTAGTCATCATAAAAGAAATTTAATCTATTACTTTATATTAAAACAGACACCAGGAATGACACATGTCACTTTCTGATGCAAAATTTTCCCTTCAAAAAAAAATTCCTAAAAAAAATTTACTTTATTTATATTTTTAATTTTCTATCATTTTTATTAACAATTTATATATAGAAAAAAGAATATATGTTTATGGAAATAATAGATACTTGGTTATTTTTGGCAATAATTTAGTCAAATCAATATGTTAATAATGGAAAATATATTGACTTAATATTTTGGTCAAATTAGCATATTAATATATCGAATATTTTTGTCTAATTAGCAAATAAAATATGCAATATGTAATCGGACTGAAATTGTAAGATGGTTGAATGAGTAATATTCAAGATTTATTAATTATGCAGTAACGTATGGGAGAGAAATATTTCAGTCAAATCTATTACTTTATACTAAAACAGACACCAGGAATTACACATGTCATTTCCTGGTGCAAAATTTTCCCGCCAAAACACCTCTTTCCTAAAAAAATATATCACTTTATTTTATTTTATTTTTCTATCCTTTTTATAAACTATTTATGTATGGTAACAAATATTGGATTATAGTTTATAGAGCATCACAATAATAGATGACTTTGTTAATATTTTAGTCAAAAACTATATCAATAAATATTTATTATTTATACATTAGCTTTAAGGATAAATATTTCATTCAATTAATATATATTTTTAACGACATGGTCAAATAATAATTTTTGAATATCCGTGCATGCACGGGACTTAATCTAGTATGCTATAAAAAAATGGCTAAATAATTTTAGAAAATTCATGCGTGCACGGGACCTAATGTAGTTAGAAATAAATTGAAGTTTTGGTATGATTTTGGTTAAAAGAAGCGAAGTCGGCACTTTACAATTCCCCGTGATAAATTTCAAGGTCTCTTTAAACTAGGACCTCATAAAATCAGATGGAGTACGTAATATCATACAACAACTAGTGTGTGGCCCAAGCGTTGTTCTGGATTTTAGTTTTAATACAAGAATTTGTATCTTTAACGACAACCTAATTACGACGAGTCAAAAATCCCGTCGCAAAAGCCTTTTGCGACGGGGCTAGCAACCAAACAATGACGGGAATAACCGTCGCAAATGTCTTTTACGACGGGTTTACGACGGGATTTCTATTAACGACGGCCCCTTTTATGACGGATTCACGACAGGAAATCCCGTCGTTAATCAACGATTATTGGCCTTTCGCAACGGAATTTCCCGTCGTTAATAGTACAATTTATGTAGTGTACTATGCACATGGGTCTATTTAAAGACATCACAAACTTCATATTTATTCCATGTGGGAGAATACTCCCACACTCATAAATAGAAGACTATTATCTAACAGTCATCTAATCTAATAATGGTACAAAATACGCAAATTGAGCAAAGAAAACCAATCATGATCACCAAACAGATATATCATCAAAATAGGATCATAAAAAAGACAATAAAAGTGGACAAAATGTGAAAATTACTCCTGAACAAAAGTGGACAAATTTACAAATTTTCTTCTAAAATACTCACAATCAAGTCGGCAACTTCAAAGGGAAGTTTAATGGTTTTTCTTTTGTTAAGTGTGCCTGCAGTGTGAGTATTGTAAACACATTAAATAATTGTTGGCATTTTAATTCTGGATATTAACCTCTCCCAATAGATTTCATTTATTTATTTATTTTTATTTCTTTTTGGTTCGAAAGAGTTACTTAATCCATTACTTTAGCAAAAAATTTACAAGGCATCATAGTTTTAGATAGTTTCCACTCTTGGTGGAGCAAAATTACAGCCATCCACTTCATGTGGCACAAAAAAACAGCCATCTATGGCGCAACCGGGATTAGAGTTTAACGTTTCCAAAAAAGAGATATCATTGTTTTCAGAGATACTATCAGCTTTGTTAGGAGGGGGTGTAGACTAACTCCTTGATGCGACAGATTCAGCAGCCTCCTTGCCTTCCTTGCTACGTGATCCACTTCCTTCATCGAATCTCGCCTTCTTGTTTGCAAAAACAGGCTTCTTTGGCTTCTTATGAGTTCCCTGCATTTTCCATATATGTTAGAAAGCCATGTTGTTGGAGTTGTTTCCTCGCCTATGCTATCAACTGCCACCTTACAATCTGAGATTACCACAGTATCCTCCCACTTATTGACAGCAGCCCAAGAGAGAGCTAGCAAGATTGCTTGAGTTTCAGCAGTTGTAGCTGACACTGTTGTTGTGGTACCAGCAACTCCATCTATATACATGTTGTTCTTATCCCTGCAGATAATTGCATAGGAAGCAAGCAAAGAGGTAGAGCAAAAGGAAGCATCCACTTTAACTATATACCTTACAAAGGAAGGGCTTTGAACAATATGCATTGGTCTATTGGGGGTGGGCTTGGGTATTTCAGTTTTGGCAAACTCTTTGGTCAAGGAAATTGTTTGAGTGGCCCAGAATTCAATGGGCTTAGATTCTTTCTGGAAAACCCACATGTTTCTTCTCAACCACATTCTCCAAATACAGAAGATAAAAACAGTTGCTTGTTCTATATCTAACTCATCTACATTTTTACTTTCAGAAACATTTTCCATGAACCAATTTTGAAAATCTGAGTTGGAGCATCTAACTTTGGGGATAAACTTGACTTTTGACCAAAACTCAACTGCCCTAGTGCAGCTGTAGAAGATATGTTCTTGATCCTCTTAGACATTAGGACAAAATTTACATTGGGCATTGGGGATAATCTGTCTGCTAGCTAAATGGTATGCAGTGGGCAGCCTATCCCATATGCAGAGCTAAATAAACATTTTGATTTTTGGGGGACATCTAGCTTTCCATATTGCATTCCATTTTTTGCTTTGAACTGATCTGGGAAATTGGTTTTTCCAAATATGGTTGTAGGCTGTTTTTGAGTCAAAATGAAGGCCTTGGGATAATGTGCAAAAAGGGGTGTCACAACCAAAGCTAGTTAGAGGTATAGCCTGAATCCAGTTGGCTAAGTCAGTGGACAATAGAGCAGCTAGTTCATTCAATTTCCACTGGCCATTTTGGATAATTGAGTCAAGAGTTTGGTCCTCCTCACCTCTATTAAGGGGTCCAGCAATGATTGACCTCAGAGATCCTTTCCCAGTCCAGTTATCATTCCACAGATTAATCTGTTCCCATTTCCTATACACCACCCAGTTAGTTGGTTGTACAGGTTCCACCCTTTACCCACATTTTGCCATATATGGGACCCAGTCTTAAAGGAGGCAGGAAAAGCTCTATTGGACACATATTTTTATCTCACTAAGTTGATGGCTAAATTATCAGCACTATTCATTTTCCAACAGAGTTTAGTCATGGCTACTTGGTTCATGATTAAAGCAGATCTGATTTCTAAACCACCTACTTCTTTTGCACTACACACTTTGTCCCAAGCAACAAGGTGGACTTTCCTATTTTCTGACTCATTACCCTACAGAAATCTTGCACAGGTTTGGTCAATCTCATGGAGAGTTTTCTTGGGGAGGGACAACACCTGCATGGAGTAGCTAGCAATGGCAGATAGGGATGATCTAATCAGCACTAACCTACCAGCTTTTGACAAGGATTTGGTTTTCCAAGAGTTCAGTTTTCCTTTTATATTTCTACAAATGTGGGCTAGTTGGGTTTGGGTTGGCCTCTTATCAGTGAGGGGAAAACCTAAGTAAGTTCCAAGATCTGGGCTTTGCTCTACTTGTAATGCTAGAGTGAAAAGATCCTTTTGATCACCAGGGGTGTGTTGGGAAAAGTATAGTTTGCTTTTTGAATTGTTCATTTTCTGCCCTGAGCATTCCCAAAATTGGTCCAAAACCCTTTGCATGTTGGGAAAAGTATAGTTTGATTTCATTTATTTATTGAAAATATAAGTTTATTTAATGCTTATTTGCAGACCTAAGAGTTGTAAATATCATTTTCCATTAATTGATGTTGATAAAGAATTCACCCTTTTTTGCTTAAATGTACAATGCAAATTACGTTTAATTATATTGATAATGTTTTTATTTTTATCCAAAATATGACATTAGAAAAGTGTGAGAGATTTAATGTCCCAAAGATTTTAATTAAATAAAATAATCAATTACACGATTTTTGACATAATATTAAGGATATTTTTTATACAATATACTACGTATAAGGAAAGATTATAAATATAAATCTAACATGGGACATTAAATCCCTCATTTTCTGCTCTAACAGTGTAAGCCAAACCCTGGCATGTATTATTCACAATCAATGAAATACATGCAACCAATTATAAAAAAAAAAAAAACTAACATGGGACACTAAAAACAAAAGATGTAAAGAATAAAAAGGGATGGAGAGAGTATATATTAATTTAAAGCAATTTATTAGTTCCTCTATAAAACAAATTAACCATATTTTAAGATGGTCTAATTGAAAAATTAATTATTTCGCATGATATAAGATGTACACAATGTGTTTGTGTAGCTTTATGAACTTCATGGATTTTTTTTCAATTTGTGGACAACATATACTTTTGTCAAATATTAGGCTCCAAAACATTCTAGAATTTCAATATTCAAAGTAGTACATGTTGTAACGTCTGAGCCTCACACCAGTTAATACGTACTCCTAATTAATACTCCTAATTATATATAGCACGTACCATGCTTAATAGAGTTGGTTTCATTCTAAAGATTTTTTATTAGACAACATTAAAGTATTGGTTAATTTACTTGTATGCAGATTGAGGTTTTGTTCTTCTCATCTTATTTTCACTTA
Organism: Spinacia oleracea; assembly: GCF_020520425.1. Classification (NCBI taxonomy): domain Eukaryota; kingdom Viridiplantae; phylum Streptophyta; class Magnoliopsida; order Caryophyllales; family Amaranthaceae; genus Spinacia; species Spinacia oleracea. The sequence continues at coordinate 133,141,454 of NC_079487.1, forward strand.
TTTCTGATTTAATGCATGTGTTAAGATAAGGGTTAATAAATTGATTTTGATAAGTTCAGGAAAAAAAAGTTTAATGAGTTTGATTACCTTTTCCTCGTGAAGAGTTTTTTGATATTTTGTAGATTTGAAATTGAACTAAATCTGATATATTGATTATATATAGGAATAGAACTAACATTGAGAAAGATTCATTAACAAATTTTATATATCAAAATTAAAAAACATAACCCTTAATTCTCACAATGAGAAAGATAACACCATTACTCTATGGGTAAAAGAAACTCTCCATGTCATGACACGGAGATTTATTATACGTCGTAAACATGAAATAATTAAGAAAACAGGGGATTACCACCAACATGCTGGTGGTAGTCCCAACCCTAGGTCAAACGAAAACTTAATTATGACTTCGAAGGGACGACGACAACCCTTAATACAGAGTACGTACGGTGGCTAGTAGCTACTACTAGTGGCAGTAGTAGTACTGGTGACCTTCTTGAATACAAAACCAAAGAAGGGAAGAGGATTATCAATTGGTACCAAACTTAACAACGACAAATCCCAAGGCCCAGGTAGAGTAGCATCCAACTGTTCACAATACTCAGAATCAGGATGACTCTTACCATTTCCAGCAGGAACAGGTACAAGGAAACAATACACTATTTTGTATGAATTAGTTCCAGGCAACGCTTCTTCGAGCTTGAACCAGTTGGTGAAGGTTTCAGCACCTGGGTTTCCGATTTCTCCATTAGTAGTTACATAGAATACTCCATCCCCATTTGAAGTCAGCTGCCACACTCCTTGGTTCCTGCACAAGCCGTTTAGACCAAAAGCAATGTTGACGTCTGAACTTAGTGTGATGTTTTTCTGTGAAGGGTCAGCTGGGTAGAAAGTTATGGGCCTGCCTTGGTTAGTCCAGCTCCTGTGTTGACCTACGTATAAAGGGCAAATACCACTGAGGGGTTCAGCGGCTAAGCCACCACGGCTTGCTCCCCTGCTTCCCAAAGTTTGGACGTAGTATCTTGAGCCTGCTTCAACTGGGTTCCCATCCATGTCTAGGACTACCGAGTCCGCGGCTGTAACCGTGGGAGGAGAGAGAAAGAGGATGGTTGCAGCTAGAAGAAGAAGGTGGTTAGCCATTGTATATTATTGTTAGGTTTATGTTTATGTTTATGTTTAGGGTTGGTAGTTTTTGAGTTGGTGCATGGAAATGGTTATGGTATGATGGCATTTTATAATAGAACAACTGTGTACGTGTCTAGTAACATCATGGATTAAGAAGATATTGTTTAGGTTAATATTGAATGTCCTCCGCTCATTCACTTATTTCATCATCGTAGCAACTAGCAAGGTACTTCCTCGGTGTCATACGGACTACTTGTATTATTTTTCAGATTTATTGTTCATATTTAATTACTCCGTCCCTTTCATATTTGTAGTCCCGTTTCACCAAAAATACGAATTTTAAGAAAAATGGAATATAATATATGGAAAAGTGGATTAAAGTACAAAGGATGACCGATTTGTTTGGAAAAGTGGAATAAAGTACTTTGGAAAATTAAAGTGGAATATAGTCTTTGTTTTTGTTTTGTTGTGTTTTAAATGCATGTTTTAATTAATAGCCAAAATAGAAACAGAACTATAATTTTAGAACGTCTAATTTGAAAAATAGGACTATAGTTTTGAGACGGGGGAGTATTATTTATAATTATAGACGTTAATGTTCAAATTGTATCTTCCTCTTCCGTTGGCGCTCCGCTTCTGAAACCTTGGGCTCTTAATTTGCTCTGTCATCTGATTTGGGCTTTTCCAACTCAGGACGACCGAGTCATTGTACCTAAAATTGGGCGATGGTCCTTTGTCAATGAAGCTAAAAATAATTTTAAATTAATGCATCTATTAAAGAAACGATAAGTTTTAGCTAAAAATGTACTCCGTATACTCTAATCAAAATAACACGTGAAAAGAATGCAGCTTCAATAATTCATTCCTCCAAGATAAGGAAAGATTAAAGACCGCCAATGATGCGACAAATCTTATAAATTGGCAGCCCCACTAATTTGTTTCTATTCGTTATCTTGAATTCATCCATGCTAATTCAGGACCATTCACTAATTTAATTAGCATGGTTACACTGTACGGAGTACTATTGTTCATTATCTTCCATATATATATTCATCCAACCAAGCTAGCTAAAGAGTAAGGACCGCCATTGATGCGACTTCTCTTACAAATTAATTGCCAGCTCCTCTTATTTGAGTACCATACATTCATTATCTTCTATCAGTTCATCATGGGTAGCTAACTATGGACCACCAACGCCATTCATTGATGCAACTTTACTTACGGACTACTAGCTCCATATACTAGCTAATTAATTAATGTTAAGAGGACGCACAATTAATCATGTGTGTGATCAAAATTGTTCATCGGCATGCGTGTCCAGTCAAAACGGTGCGAGTATTAAGGGACGGAGGGAGTAGTACTTATTATCAACATATGAAAACTTTATTCAAAAGTTATCAAATTTGATACTCACTCCGTTCCATTATAATCGTCACACTAATAAAAATATCTAGTACGTAGTAATACGAAGTACTCCGTAGTGTGTTATAAGAAGAGTATGCACATACGTTTCATTGTTTTCTTTCGGACCGAACTGTTTAGGAATCACATGCACATGCACAAATCAGTAAGTAAACATCATTAATCTGAAATTCGAATAACAACCCATTGTTTTGTCGGTAACTTTTGTGTAAGACCGCCTTACCGGAAAGACCACTTTGGTTGCTTAACTAATTGGTTTAATTTCTTAACTAATTGGTTACATTACTTAATTAATTGATTCAATTGCTTAACTAATTAATTTCTTTTTTTAACTAATTGATTTCAGTGCTTAACTTATTAGTTCAAGTGCTTAACTAATTGGTTACATTGCTTAACTTATATGATACCAATATGGTCTTTTGTGTAAGACCGCCTTATAGAAAAGTTTGTATTGTTTTGTTACCTTAAACAAGATGCATTTAGTCATTTCTTAAAAGGAATTTAATTAGAAATAAATTGAAGTTTTGTTTGTTAGAAAAACTCAAGTATGACTTTGGTTAAAAGAAGTCGGCACTTTACAATTTCACGTGATAAGTTTCAAGGTCTCTTTAAACTACGACCTCATAAAATCCGATGGAGTAATCAGTAATATCATCCAACAACAACAATTTAAAATCTAGGGATAAAACAAAACCAAAGAAGCAAAAGTTAAGCCGTCCGTACTAGTAGACCCAATATAAAGGTCCCCATTTTTGGATTTCTTTCTCCTCAACAATTTTCACGTGAGAACCTCAACACTACTTAACCTGGAGGCTGGAGCATTAATACCAACGGTGTGCAAATTCGCATTCTCGGTTTTCCTTTAGAAATTTACTAGATTAGGTCCCGTGCACGCACGGTTATTTGAAAATTATTAATTGACCATCTTTTTTAACTGAAATATTTATCCCTTAAATCTATTGCGTAATAACTAAATCTCGAACATACTCATTTTATCATATAATATACAATTTTCGCTCTATTACGTATTATATATTTTATATGTTTAATATGATGATTTGACCAAATTAAATACTCCGTATTTGATATGCTTAATATGAATAAAGTATTGAGTAAGAATGTTTTTTATTATTGACATGACTATATGACTAAATATTATCAAAATTGTGTAATAATGTCATATTTAATAATCCTATAATTTTTCCAATGTATAACCATCACTACAAGAATTTGTATCTTTAACGACAACCTAATTACGACGGGTCAAAAATTCCGTCGCAAAAGGCTTTTGCGACGGGGCTAACAACCAAACAATGACGGGAATAACCGTCGCAAATGTCTTTTACGACGGGTTTACGACGGATTTATGACGGGATTTTCTATTAACGACGCCCCCCTTTTATGACGGGTTCGCGACAGGAAATCCCGTAGTAATACGAAGTACTCCGTAGTGTGTTATAAGAAGAGTATGCACATACGTTTCATTGTTTTCTTTCGGACCGAACAGTTTAGGAATCACATGCACATCCACAAATCAAAGGAGGACGTCGTTAATGGAAAAGGAGGACGTCGTTAATGGAAAATCCCGTCGTTAACCCTTCCTAAAAGACATTTGCAACGGTTGTTCCCGTCTTTGTTTGGTTGTTACCCCCGTCGCAAAAGGCTTTTGCGACGGGATTTTTGACCCGTCGTAATTAGGTTGTCGTTAAAGATACAAATTTTTGTAGTGTATGTTTTTCTTTTTCTTTAATGATCTTTTTTATTATTATTTTTATTATTATAATGTTAAATATTACTATTAATGACTACATCTGTTACTGAAAGTTCTTTAAGCCTTGGAATATGTGTCCTGATAACTTTGACCGTAAATGCTCACTATTTTGTACCTCAAAATGTTATCATGTACTTCCTCCGTTCCTAAATAGTTGCACCGTTTTGACTTTCACGTTTGCCAACGCATAAGTTTGACCATCAATACTTATACTTATGTATTAGTAAAAATTATAAAAATTTGATATATTTAAAATATATATTAAGATAAACCTAATAATACTTTGTATAATAATTTTTAATTTTATTTATTAGTAGAAAATTGAGGTCAAAGCAAGACAAGTAAATAGTGTCAAAAGTCAAAATGGTGCAACTATTTAGGAACGGAGGAAGTATGTAAGATATTGTTAGATTGGTCTCGATATGTAATTTCAGAATATCAACTTTTTATAATTTGAATATTTTAGTAGTTAAATATTGCATTGGAGACCGTGTAAATAGTAATCATAAAATTAAATAGTTACGGAATATGTTATTTTTTCCTTCAAAAAGATCTTTTAAATTTATATAAGATATACTTCTAGCAATGTTGTATTTTTATACTCCACTATTATACTTATTGTTGCATGTTTATTAGACTTAGAGGCTTGATTAATTTTTTAGTATATAATATCATAATGCTCCATTAGCGTTAAGAATGATGTTCCTTTTTTAGTAGTGTCTTTGTGTGCTATTTGTTCAGTGAAAATCCTAACACTTTAAAACATACAAACTTCAAGTTACTATTGCAGCAACAGTGTGCTGCCAATTTTACCCCCACCTATAACTCTTTATTACTCATTTGCCATTCTTTCTTGATTGTGCCACGTGCACTCTTTTCTACTGATCATCCCACGCTCCCTCCTCCCTGCTTCCCTTCTTCAGTTCTTCTTTCTTTCACCCCTGATTCTTGGATGATTTTTCGTCAAACCCTACCTCTCACTCCAATCTCCCCCGCCACCATTTCTCTCTCCTCTCCGTTCTTCTTCCTCTCTCCTTCATTGTTCTACCCTACTCCTCTCTGCTGTTGCTCTCTCTCTCTCTCTCTCCCGATCAAGGCTTCATCGCGACAAGAATGGTGAGATCTCTTAAATATTATCATCTCCATCAACCATTTATGTCAAGTTTTCTTAGTTTCATTATCGAAAGAATAGGTTTAATGGTCGGATTTAGGATTTATGTAGAGTTCTTGAAATTTAGGGTTTTGATTTTCGGGGTTTAGTAGAAGTACGAAAGGAATGGAACCTGAGAAGTAATTCCATGGCGAGCTCTTCACCCCGTGCGAGGTATCAAAGATAGGTATCTCTCTTATTCGCCCTTTTCTATATATATGGTAGTTAATTTTTTCGATATTAGTTTATTAGATTGTTTTATTTGTTGATTAATTCTGCTTTTTTTTGTTAATTTGGGGAAAATATATCCAGAAAGATAAATGAGACATCTGTTGTAGCATTAAATGGCAAGAATTTGCAGAAATCCTCAATTCATTGTCACGGCTTCCTTCTTGAATTCAAGTTATGGAGATTTATGCGAATTGAAGTCAGTAATGTTTCAAAGAATGGTGACATTAAGGTATGTTTTTATTCTCATCAAGGATTTCATTTTGTAATTTCTAAGGATCTTTACTCAAAAATCAAATTAGGGATTTCTAAACTTCCTTCAATTTTTCAAAAGTCAGCCAAAGAGGATGAATAACACCAATTATCCCAATTTTCGTAAGTTTTTGATAAGCACCTGCCTCCAAATTTCCTATTTAACATATACAATTTATTTGCTAATTATTATAATTATTATTTGTTTATTGCACAGTTAATTCAAAATATCGTGACCGAATCATTCAACCGCTCCTCTAAAATTCTACGGAGTACTGCATAAGGCGAGAGACAGAGAGATGAGGGGATTACACTTTTCTTTATCTGGGTTCTAACTTATTAGAAGAATTGTAAGTTTCCTTCTTTTGTTTATAATCTCATTTCATTTTTAATGTTGTTGACGATTTACTGTTTTAGTAATGTAATTTGAGCTTTGTAATCATTTGTGTTTCAATGTTTGTGAAATTTGGTCGTACACCAAGCTATTGAGAGAAATATAGGACTACAATTTGCATTGTACTGTAAATTTTAATATGAATGAGGTCTTGATTTTTTAGATAAGGTGTCTGGGGTTTATGTAAGTAATGTCTTTCTGTTGAGGAATCAACTGAATTTGATTGCGGAATTTGAAACGGAGCATATATCACTGACAGTTGCTCAAATATTACGCCAGGGGAACTGAATGATGCTAAGATAGCAACATGTTTCCCACGTATACCTTGAGCATTAGATATGAACAGGTTGGGAAAGCCATATTCAAAAGTCCTAACCACAGAATAGTTATATAATACAGTGAGATAACCCACCTAAGAATGTCTACCACCATGAGAGATGGTAACACAAAGTGGTGATATTTACTTCTTTGATTAAAGTGAATTTAGGCTTGCTTTTTCAAATCACATTTTTGCCTGAATTAAAGTTTAGATAATTTGGTGGCCTTTTGAATGGCAGGAGAGAAGAATTAGCGAAGGTGGTAGCTCCAGAAAAGTAAAGCTGGCGCAAGCAACACCAATGAAAGAGGTGGCTACAAGATCAATGAGAATTTCCAAGAAAAAAACTGGTTAATTTATTTTCTTTTTTATTTCGAATTAATTCTTGAATTGATTTTTATTATTAATAAAGTTGTATGTTCATGAATCAATGTATGTATTTGTTAAATTTTATTATATTTGAATTTGGTAAATCGGGGTATTATTGAATTGATCGAAATTGTTGTTGGGTTGGTAACAAGTTGAGCTAATAATCACTTATTTATATGGAACTTATTGGTTGTTGTTTTAAGATTTACTGATTTAGAGAAAAATTAAGTGAGGCTTACGAGGGGGGTTTACTGTGTGCTTTATCCCCGAGTATTCTAATCTTATTAGTCATATTATTCTGAGGGATTTTTCTATTGCCTATTTAATTTTATACTTACTCTCTACCCCCTTGTAATGAGTTGGGGAATATTATGTTTAAGAACTACTCGGTGTCAGGTTGTTACCATTAATGTATTAGATTGATTATTTTATCTTACAAACAACATCAAACTATCTAAGACTAAAAGCTACAATGTCGTCCTGATGTAGTTAAACAAGCTCCCTCCATTGTTGGGTTACTAGGGTATATTGGTTTGTTTGTAACAACCTCATCTGAGAATAAATACTCTTTTAGTTGAATATTTTTCAGAAGTTGAGAATTGTACATGATGATCTTTTATAAAAAAAAAAAATCCAACAAACACCTTAAGTCTCTTAACTCCTGCACTTGCCGGAGTAGTAAGGATGATTCCAAGAGAAATAGTGAAATAGAGCTCGACGCGAAGAAATTTTATGTACTCCGTATATACATTACTGGGTTTTCATCCATCGTGCATTGAAATGCTTTGCTTCCCATTTCCCCACTTGCTAATTTGGAATCACAGGGTGATTTATGGAGTGAGTGTTAGGCCTTTCTTTAGAAAATAAATAAATATAGCTGACATTTGATGCATTTCCTAAGTTAATGATTTGAAAAAGTAACATTGGTTGCCTCGTTGATATATTTCCATTCTAAAAAAGCATTGTTTCTTTGTCCACCTACAACTGACTCCTGCAACTTCGTGTTAGTAAGTATAAGAACTTTGTCGTGGAGAAGAAAAATAATTTGCAATTGGATTTCCCTTCAACTGGCTCCTGCAACTGTTTGTTACAGACTATTAAGTATAGGAGCTTTGTTGAGGAGAAGCATAAGCAATTTTGCAAGAGGATTTCTTTGCTGATTGGGGATAAGGTCTTTGTGTCTTTTGAGGATGGTTTGTCCCCTTGTTTATAGTTGGAAGTGGACTTTCAAAATAAGTTCAGTGATTTTTTCTTGATTAATTATCTATTAGGCTATGAAAAACATAGGATTCATGAATTTTTTTTAGTAGGATTCTGCGTGTTTGAATTGCTGTGGAACCTATAGAGCTATGCAACTGTTCGTATATGACACAATTAACATTCTAAGTGGATTGTAAGTTCAACCATCTCTATTCCTTTTTCAAAAGTTTATTGCCGAAGTTTTCATATTCTCTTAGTTCTTACTCCCCCGTCCCTATTTGTTTGCCCCATAGGTCATAGGTAAAATGTGCTTTATTAAGGGTTGAGCTAAATTTTGCAAGGATAGGGGGGTAATATTGTCTTTTTAACGTTTACAGTGTATACAAGTGAGGTAAATGGTGGGGACCTATTACTATATGAAGAAATAAGGTAATTTTTAAGGGACGGATTAAAATAGAATACGGGGTAAACAAATAGGGGACAAAGAGAGTATGTACTCTGTAAAGTTTATTGTCAAAGACTCAAAAGGTACTTTTATAACATTGTATAAAGGTAATTAGCCAAATTGAGTTTGGAATAAAATGAAAAAGGTGACAAACTGACAGTCATTTGTTGGATCTTTTTTAGTAACAACAGTGAGTTCCGAAAGTTAAGTGATGAACGTGGGAAGACTACACATAATGTAAGTAATTGATAGTATAATCAAAGCAGAACCAAAATCTCGGACCTACCACATGATGTAATTAGTTGAGAGTCCTTGAGACTATTTAGTATATCTGCTTTATTTTACAAAATGTGTACAATGCCCTATGAGTGCTCTACTTACTTAGGCCATGTTATTGTAAACATGTGAATATTACGTATTTGGTACGAAAGCAAGTCGATCCAACAGAGTATAGAGTATCCAGTATTGGATGCTGATGGGTGTGTTAATTTTGTGCACTATAGCAGTTCTTTGGTGCACTGTCAAATCTCATTCTTTTATGATTTCTCAGGGATATTGATGGGGCTGCTTATCCTAGAATCTTGGTCCATTGATATGGGTTGCTGATGGTGTCCTCTATGATGCTTATGTATGAAAAATGGTAAACTGGTTTCGTGACTATTTCATGTTTCATCTTCCACTGCTTATCTCAACACAAATTCTAAGGCATTTGTCATTTAGTAAGAACCATACGACTTCATTATGGACGTTCTTTCCTGTCAGTTTAATATAACATCATTTATTCTTAGTTTAAACTGCATGTGCTGATTAGTACTATAGCACTTGCATTGACCTATATTTCCTTTTAAAGCATGGTTGATAAGGTAAAATATGCTCATTTGATCCATAAGTCTATATAGAAGCCAGGTAACCCAGAAATATGATGTGTCCTTAAATGTGTCAGTACAATGAAGTCTTCCCACCTGTCAAAATTGTTCAATATGTCTGTAAAAGTATGAAGGCATAGCAAGGTGTCTTAAAATTGCAAATCACGGAAGAAAAAGCAACACTAAATAAGTCTTAATAACAATTCTTATCTCCTTTCTCATTGCTACGACTTTTTGTATAAATATAAACATAATACATTCACTTTGTTTTCTTTGTCAAGATCTATCAACTATGGTTCAAGGATTAATTTATCCATAACCATTTTTTTAAGGGTGTGTTATACGGATTCATCTTTTATGGGTACATCTAACCTATTTCGATCTATTCCTCACTTTTCCACCTATCTCTTTCCAAAGGGAACCAGAACACAAAGGATAAGCATTGGGAATGTTCTTGCACGATGTTTCCTTCTCCCTCCCTTATCTCTCCCACTTTTATATAGCTTAGAATTTCTATCACGGAACAAGGTATTTGGGCTCTGTTGTAAATGCCATTTTTTGGCATGTGTTGCATTTTATTGGACGCCACATCTACGTCATGTCATGCTTGCTCAGTTCAGCCAAAAAGTAAAGCCAAATCTAAGTGATAAATATGATAATTTAATTAAAATCATTCAACTGTCCATTGTAATATTAAACCTTACCAGTCTGGATATTTCTCAACTATTTCAGGTCTATTTCTTACTTCTGCAAATCTTATGGAGATATTTTTTAGATGGTTGTTTTTCCCGTTGAATCAAGATAATGTTTAGATAGTTGGTTTTCCCCATTGAATCAATACTATTTAATGTGGAGGACAATATTGTTGTTACACTCTATCAAACATGGCCATTTTCCTTTTATATTTACACGCCAAAGTCTGATAGTTAAGTTCTGAATAGTTGGCGATCCATACTATGAAAGAACTAATGCTACCATGAAATTGGCGAAATTGTTACTGCAACTTATTTGAGGTGTTCAATTGTGTGTCCAGGATGAAGATGTAAACTCAATTTTGAGCCAGAGCTTCCCTCTAACGATGCAAGCCTCCCAAGAATCGAGACATTTGTTATTTTTCTCTATTCTTTTAATTTTTATTGGTGATGGAGCCATGGAGGGAGTCAATAGTCATGCAGGAAATCCTACATTTTCAAAGGAAAGGGGAAAGAAAATACAGAATAATGTTTGACAAAATTTTGTTTGGGAAATTCAATCACTTAATCATATCAATAACTGTGTCTTTATAGTTGCACAATTATAGTCCATGTATTGTGCGGGGTTTTATGAATTTTTTGAACTTATTAGACTTGTTAGGAGGCGTTCTCATTACCATGCAAACTGTGTAAGGTAAATCCTTGGCAAAAATGTGTTTAATGGCTATGTATGTGTCCTTTTTTCAAGCAAACTCTAGCTATATATGTTGCATTGCTTCCAAAATCATATTATTTTGGTACTATAGGTACTGTGGTTGTGTCTTTTTGAGGAGCATGGAGGAGTTTGAATCCTCATATTCAAATAAATACCGATACACCTTTTAGCTTGTTATTGTGCCTCCAAACTACCGATAACAACTAATTGTAAACGTATTTATGATTATAGTTTAGCGGTTATCTTTTATTACCTTTTTCCCTTTTGATTTAAATTGAACTAAATCTGATGGAATTGATTGCACACGTACATATATAGAACTAATATCTACCACAACTGCGCAAATATTCATCAATAAATCTTATGTTTACCTGCAAAATAAAAAAAAACATTGTCCCCTACTCTCACAAGGAGAGAGAGATATATAAGATCATTATATGTACTCCATCACTCCATGGGTATATAAAACCAAATAATTAATTGGATAAAGAAACTCTCCATGTCATAATAGAGATTTATTGTACTTACATTAACATGAAATAAGAAAAGACGACCCTAGATCAAACGAACACTTAGGGCTTCAAAGGGACAATTAGCTACTACTGATAGTAGTTGTAGTAGTAGTGACCTTCTTGAATACAAAGCCAAAGAAGGGAAGAGGATTATCAATTGGTACCAAACTTAACAACGAAAAATCCAAAGGCGGTACTGGTATAGTAGCATCCAACTGTTCACAGTACTCATCAGGACGATTCTTACCAGTTTCAGGAGGAGCAGGTACAGGACCAGGTCCAGGTACAACGAAACAATACACTATCTTGTATGAATCAGGTTCAGATGACGCTTTCTCGATCTTGAACCAGTTGGTGAAGGTTTCAGCACCTGGGTTTCCGATAACTCCATTGGTAGTTACGTGGAATACTCCAAGCCCATTTGAACTTAACTGCCACACCCCTTGGTTTCTGCAGATGGGGCTTGGGTTGAAAGCAATGTTTACGTCTGAACTTTGTGTGATGTTTTTCTGTGAAGAGTCAGCTGGGTAGAAAGTTACTGGGCTGCCTTGTTGAGTCCAGCTCCTATGTTGACCTACGTATAATGGGCAAGGGCCAGTGAGGCGTTCAGCGGTTAAGCCACCACGGCCTGCTCCCCTTGTTCCTAATGTGAGGACGTAGTATTGTGAGCCTGCTTCTAATGGGTTCCCATCCATGTCTAGGACTACAGAGTCCGCGGCTGTGACCGTGGGAGGAGAGAGAAAGAGGAGGGTTAGGATGATGGTTGCAGCTGGAAGAAGAAGGTGGTTAGCCATTATTATTGTTTGGTGGATAGTTTTTGAGTTGGTGCATGGAAATGGTTAGGGTAGGATGGTCTTTTATAATAGAAGAACTGTGTACGTGTCTAGTAATGATGGAAATGAGTTGGATAAGAAGATATTTTTAGATTATTCAACGGTCTGTATTCATCTCCATTTTGTTTATTTTTTTTATTTTTTTTTTGCGTTGGTAAGTAAATAGTATTCCTAAACTCTAGACAAAAACAAGGCAAAATATGCCTTGAATTGAACAAAACTATACAACTTTCAAGTTTGTGAACCAACTTTTATCACTGCTAGCTAGTCTGCTAAACCTGGCCCTATTGTTACCTTTACTTGGGCCAATGCAATTCTTCAAACTCTTCATTGCCATTAACAATTCCTGGCGAGCCCAAAAGCTAGATTAATATCGCGGGCTTTGGGCTGCACATGCATTTCTTGTTTTCTTAGGGCTCAACTTTTTAGGACTTGGAAGTAATTCCAATCATGTGAGCCCAGTCTAGCTACGTAGTACTTTCACGGAGTACTTAAAAATAGAATTGCCTATGTAAAAATCTTTGGGATGTCTCCCTTACGTAGTACTTAAAAAATCTTTAGTGCCGAGGGAGACACCCAAAATTGAATTGGCGATGTAAGAAGGTAAAATCACTAATTGAGTTGGTTATGTATTACTTTTTAACCAAAACTTTCAATGATCCCATCATAAACAATGTTGAAGTTTGACAAGTAAATTTGCCAATTGAGATGGCGATGTGTATGGAAAAATAGTCAATTGAAATAGAGATGTTGTACGGAAATTTCGTCTATTCAATTAACAATGTTGTATAGAATGAGTGAAAACTGAGCGTATTTCAAAAATTTTGACATCTTTAAGCATTTTTGCCGGAAGTCGTTCAATAATAGGTCATGTTCAATAATAGTTCGAACCTTGTGACTTACTAACATAAGGAAAATGCCTTTAATCAAGTGACAATCACTAAATATAGATTAGGATTAATAATGGAGATTAATAATTCGGTTATTTAGGTGATAGGCCCATGATGGATCTTGTTGTTGGTTATGTTTTTGGAGTAGTTAAGGTTTACTAGGTTATTTTAGTTCTACTAGGCTTGATTATCAAGTTATTAAAAACGTTATAGATAGACATGATGACCATATGATTAAATACAAGTTGAATAAATCATTAATCCTATACAGTACTCCAAATCTTCATTCGTGCTCGTGTGTACTAAGTAGAAGAATCACGCATAGAATTCTGTCTCCAAATTAGTCCTTATATGCATGCGATCCTATTAGATGTAAGAAAAGAGTTTTCTATAATTCGGCTATTAAAAATTTGGTTAAAAGAAGTCGGCACCTTCATGATTCCACGTGATGAATTGGAATTGAGAACAATCACGTACTTTAAATAACTCCACCTGTCAAATTTTCTAACAAATAGCACTTTGTTTTTTCAATAACTCCAAGCTCTTCCTCAGAATTCCTCCCAAAAAAAGAAAAAACACGACGACCTCACAAAATCAGAAAATATCATCCAATAATACCAATTCAAAATCATAGAAAATAAAGAAAACAAACACTCTTTTAGTCTTTTACTTATTTTATTTTGAAAAATCACTTCACTAAAAAAAAAAGTTAATCTGTATATACTCTGTAGTCCGTATTGGTTGGCCCAATACAAAGGCCCACATATTGGATTTCCTACCTCAACATTTCGCACGTGAGAATCTCACCGCACACTATTTGGAACAATAATATCAGAATTCAGAAGTGTGCAAATTTGCGTTCTATTATCCATGGATTAGAAATTTACTTCGGCTAATTTTACTTACGGGTTGCACGTTTATTGACCCTAAATTGTATCCATAATTTCCAGTATCCACTTATTCGAGTGTTGGTTTCCTTTGATTCGGTTCGAATCGATTGGGAAATGGTTAGATCGATCAACTCGCACAGTTTCTTAAACATCCATTGGAAATAAAATAGGGAAATTCTCTATGGTAGCATTATACTTTTGTAAATTCTCAATGGTAACAAAATTATTGGCATTTTCTCAAAAATAGCATTAGTAATATGTAATCTCTCTAAAATAGCATTATTTTAATAATTTTAACCTAATTAATTAATATAATACTGACTATGGTTAAATATCAATAAAATTACTAAATAACCCTACTTTACTATCCTTAACTATTCCCAAACCCCCCGTCAAAAAAAAAGGCTATTCCAAACCAAAAACTCCGTAAAACGTCGGGAAACTCCTCTGCAAAACCGTTGTTTCCAAGTTCCTCCATTAATCTTTCCTAAATATATCAATCTTCACGGTGGTTCCTGGCATTGGACAAAGAGGATAAATTTCAACTTTTGCAAGGTATTTCGTCTCTCCTTTTACGCAATTTTTTTTTTTGATTTTTTTGTTTGAACACCGAATTCCCTACTGCCCTGATGAAGTGTGAAGTAGGTTAAAATTTTCGCGAATTCTTTGGTTATTTGATACTAGTTTAATCTTTTCGAGTGTATGAATTACTTTTTGAAGTTTATTGTAGCCTGTGTGTATGAAGTTTGGAATTTAGATTCATTATGACTTTTTATTGATTTTTTTTGTATTGATTTGGATTGAATTCTAATTTTTGATTGAATTATGCGTTAGTGAGTTATAAGTTATGCGTTAATAAGGTCTTATATAGGATACTTATACAGAATACTCCAATTACACTTTCTTGTGTGAATTGGGTTGAGAGACAGAGCATTTGCTACTCCAAAAAAACACATATTGCTCCAGAAATAACAGAGTAAAATTTTGATTATTTTCTCACACTTTTCAGAGTTTCCTGTATTTAGTTTTCTGTTAACAAATTTAAGCCTAATACTAAGTATGGTTTATTATCATAATATGTTGCATTGTATACATTCTGATTGAATTGAGCAAATTGAATTATGGGTATTCTGATTTTTGATTGAATTATGTAAACTGAGGTATTCTGGTTTTTTTATAGAATTATGCGTATTTTGATTACATTATGTGAACTGAATTACGAGCATTCTGATTTTTGATAGAATTATGCGTTATGTATTGTTTCTGAATTATGCCAGTTGAATTAAATAAACATTTTTTTTTATAATTGCAGGATGGGTGATAATATTTTGTTAAAGTTTATGTTTGGAACTGGTGATGTTGATGTAGTTGTGGATGATATTGATAAGGTCATGCTGGTTGACTTGATAATTGATTTTTGCGATAATGCGGTTAAGCAAAAAAATGAGATACCTAAATTTCCTAGCTTTACGTACATGCATAAGAATGAACGCCTGCCTCTAAACACTGATAATGAATTAATGAAGATGTTTAGTAATTTGAATGGTAAGGATGTAATCAACATATGGGTAAGTGATGAAGATAAGCCATCTCAGATTTTTAAAGTTGTTACGAGTTTAAGGACAACCAGAAATGCAAAAGAGCTTAAGGATGTGATGAGAGGGGTTGTAGAAAAATTTGGTATTACAGTGAATGATGGGGGTAACATTGGAGTTGAGAGGAATGATGATGTTGTTGCATTTAGTCCTCCAGAACTAACATCTAGGAGAAGCCTAAGGTTGGAAGAGGAGATTCTGGTCATTCCAAACCTTAACTTTGGGCAAAATAAGGAACCTTACAACCCAGATGAGGTTGATTGGGAGGCAATGGATGCTTTGAATAGGTCCAATGATGACACATGGTTAGATTTTCAATTATCTCCAGTGAAAAGCAGAGGTGGGTGCAAGGCTAGAGGGGGAGGAAGAAGTAGAGGAAGAGGTGCGGGGAGAGGGGGAAGAAGGGGATCTGCTAGGGGGAGAGGGAGAGGTCCAACTAGAGGGTTTGAGTATTGGTTGGGGCTTGAAAATGAAACAAACATTGCAACTGACCCTATAGTTGAACATGAACCTGTTGTTGAAACTCATGAGTCAAATGAACAAGAAATTGGAATTAGGGTTGTAAGGAGAAGTCCAAGAAAACATAAACAACCTGTTATTCAACCTGTTATTACTCCTGAACTTGTAACTGAACCTCAACTTGAAACTGTCATAGAACCAAACCTAATCTTAAGTAGAGGGTCATCCTTGTCTTCAAAAGCTTCCGTTCATAGGAAAAAGATACCAAAGACGACAGCTAGAAGGAAGGGGTTGCTTGTAAGTGGTAATTCTGTTTCCGGAGGTGGAAATGAGCAACTGAACAGAAGTGTTACTATTAGTGTTGATGTTGATGATAATGCACTCTCAATTCGAAATAAGGATTTTGATGGTGATGAAAATGACTCGGAATTCAATGTTAGTGGCAGTGACATTGGAGGTTCAGATTCTGATGAATTGAGTGCGGATGATGAAGATAATGTGGGGTTAGATGGTGATACCGGGATGGTTGTAGTAGATAATTATGACCCATATGTTGATGATGTATGGGTAGATGATGGAGTAGATGATGATGGGGATGGGAATTACTTTGCAAAGTTGTATAGAAATGGGGAAATGTTTGAAGAGAAAGAGAATGTGAAGATTGAATTGAAACCTTGGCATCTTTTTTGTGATAAAAACCATTTGAGGGATGTAGTCAGAGATTATTGTATCCAACGTGGTTTTTCTGTAGTGGTTGATAGAGCCAACAATTCCATTTACACCGTCTATTGTTCAGCCGAGGGGTGTGAGTGGAGGCTACATGCTTCCAGATTAGCAGATGGGTTCACTTGGGCTATCAAGTCAATCAAGAATCCAGAGCATACTTGCCTAGGTTTGGAGATCCGAAACCCAATGGTCACAGCAAAATGGGCTAGCAGAGTGTTGTTGGAAGACATTAGGGCAAACAATGATATTTCTGCAAAGTCATTGAACTTGTTGTTGTGGAACAAGTTTAAGGTTAAAATGGCTACAAGTACATTGTACAGAGTGAGAGCAAGGGCACTAATTGAAATACATGGAGGGTTTGATGAATCATATGCTCATTTGCCTGGTTACTGTGAGATGATAAGGAAAACTAACCCTCAATCAGTTGCTTCTTGTGTGTGGAATCCTGCTAATCATGTTGACAGACCATTGGCTTTTGTCACAATATTTATTTCATTTAAGGCCTGTGTAGATGGACTAAGGCAGGGCGTTAGAGGTTTTGTTGGTGTTGATGGAGCTCATTTAAAAGGGAATTATGGGGGTGTATTGTTATCTGCAGTGGCATTAGATGGGAACAATGAGTTGTTCCCATTTGCATGGGGAATAGTGTCAAATGAAGATGCAGACACTTGGTGTTTTTTTGTGCATCATTTGAGAGATTTGCTGAGATCAACTGGAAGAGGAGATGAGTGGTGTGTTATCTCAGATAGACATCAGGTTAGTTTGCTGCATTTCATTCCATTCCATTATATTTTGTGTTTTAAAATTTCATTTGAATATTGAATGTTGCTAACTTGGGATGGTGTATGAGCAGGGTATTGAAGTTGCATTTAACAAGTTGTGGCCAGAAGTAGATAGGAGATATTGTACCAAACATTTGTCCGGCAATTGGAAGAAAGCATTTCCTGGTCCACTCATGCTTTCTCTATTTTGGAAAGCAACGGGGGCATACTCAACTTTCACATTCAGAAAAGCCATGGAGCAAATAGATAAGGTGGGAAAGGGAGGAAGGTTGTGGCTGGCCAAACTTGGTAATCAGGCTAGATGGAGTAAGCATAAGTTCAATGTTGCTACAAAGTGTGATGTAAACACATCAAATTTTGTTGAGAGTTTTAATGCAACGCTTGGTATTGACAGATGTAGACCCGTGCTTACACTGTTAGAAGGTAAATTCACACGTCGTTAAACTGTTTAATATTGTAATATTGTACAGTCTGTGTGTTAGTTTCTTAATTGTGTTAAACTATTAAATTGTCTGTTTTAGGTATTAGGAGGAATACTATGGTGAGATTAGCTACTAGAAGACAGATGTGTGAAGAGTGGACAAGGAATGACGTATGTCCAAATATTGTGAAAAGGGTTCAAAAGCTTTGTCATGATTCTAGGACTTGTCATTCATTTCTTTGTTCTGAAGGTGAGTTTGAGATATTTGAAGGTAAATCTTACCTACCCGTAAGCTTGAACAATCAAACTTGTATTTGTGGACAATGGCAAATTTCTGGAATTCCATGTAGGCATGGGATGAGGGCCATATTAGATGCCCAACTTGACCCTCATGCTTTTGTTGATGAGTGGCATTCTGTCCGTAGATACAAGTTAGCATACTCTAGTGGCATAAAGTCTATACCAGACTTTGAGCAATGGCCTGATATGAATATGCCAAAGATATTACCACCCGAGCTAAAAAGAGGAATTGGAAGGCCGTGTAGGAACAGAAAGAGAGATGATACTGAAGAGAAGAAGGGGAAGAGAGCAAAAACTGTAATGTGCAGCAAGTGTCGGGAATTTGGGCACAATGCAAAGACTTGCAAGGGAGGGGCTACTGCAAAACAAAAGTGGGGGAAAGGGAAAAATAAGAAGACTCCGGTCCAAGGTATATCTTCTCCATCTCATGGCTTCACCAATGAAGCAACAACATCTCAGCAAGGCAGGGATACCAGACAGAACACTCAACAATTTCTCTCTCAATCTGTTAGATTAACTAGTCAGACAACAATGCAATATGCATCTCACCCTGTACCTGCAAGATTAACAAGATCAGGCTCTGTCTTTATGTTTGCTTCTCAACCAAGACATTTTTGAATTATTTTGATAAGTTAGGTGGTTTTCAGTTTATGCTTGAACAAGGCCGATTTTTTTTTTAAGTTTGAACAATGTTAGATTTGTTTGTGTGTGAATTGAACATGGTAACTGTGTGCCGATTTATTATTTTAATGAAGCTGCTATTTTGTTGAAATTTTAATGGTTTTTAACAGCAGACATATGTTATCTTGCAGTTTTAATTATGCTGAAACAGGTTGTAGTACATGATTGTAGTTGAAATGGTTGCATGTCCAAGCACCACATCAATTAGTAGCTTCAGAAACCACTCATGGGATCATTTAACAGTATGACAGCTGCAATGCTTGTGAATGGAACTCTGGCTGCATTAAGTAAAACATTACATGTTGCTCAAGCACCACATGAAACGAGTTTCTCCCTAAGAGTATTGGATCCTGGATATCTGTTTTTTTTCTTTTCGTGGTGTTTCAGGGCGTGGAGGACTAACTCATGCAGACCTCGACTGGGCGCTCTGACAACCCTTGCCCTGCTGAGGCTGCTGCTAATGCGGTGCCCTTCCTTGGTTGATTGGTGGGAGTTTTGTTTTGAGAAGCTGGACAGTGAAGAGATGGGAGAGGTGGTAACAATCTGTTGGGAGATTTGGAGTGCATGTTGGGTGAGATGGGCACAGGGCTAGGAGTGGTCTGCAGGGATGATGCAGGGGGTTTCTGCACATGTGCTGCTGTCCAGTTCAAACAGGTGTGGGAACCCGTTGTGGCGGAAGATGATATTTTAGATGATATTTTGTTGTTGGTTAATTTGGTCGTTTGTCAAACAAAGAGAGAACAAAGGCGTCCATGCCTTGGCTCACTTTCAACCATGGGTGTTTGGCCAAAGGATATGGGAAGATGATATTCCTCCCTGTATTTCGAATATTTTGAGTGCTGATGTATTCATACAATGAGCTAAATGCTCTCCTTCAAAAAAAGAAGGCTTCCCTGATCAATGCAATAATCCTGACAAATTCACCACAAAATTTATATTCTCTTCATTCATCCACTGATAAATATTTACACAGAGGATTAAATTCCATTGTTACAAGACTGCCAGATTTCCAGCCAAATAATAAAGCATATATTTAATCGATTAATTACACTAAGTAACAAACTAATTATGCTACAATAACAGTATAAAACGAGTGAGCTGCTGACCATCTCTTGAATTCTACAACTTCAGACTGAGCTGCTTCCCATCTCAATTCTAAGGCTGTAATATTATATGCAGTATAAATGATCTTCTTTCTGCTTTTCTCAATTGATCCAGTTATATTGTAAGAAAATTCTCAGTTATTTCTGTACAATGCACTTCTCCTCTTCTATTAGCAATCTATACTAGCATTTTTTCTCTCACCATTTCGAATGCATCAATGAGCTCCATCCATCGGTCCCAAGTTCGTTTAATTTTGGAGAAGAACGTGAAAATGTCATCAGCTTGAATCGATTGAGAAAACTGACATAAAAGGATCAAAGTGATCATGTAGATCAAATAAGAAACATAGACAAAGGCAGCTCTGAACAACCAAGGTTTTAATACAGAGTATCTTGACAACTTCAGCAGTATCAATCATGTCCCCACATAACCAAACATAAGAAAAGCAGCAACAAAGGCTAATAAATGAGTACTGGTACTCCTTAGTTAATTGCCTCATTTAATGTATGAACCTAATCTAGATAACGTAAAAAGCATCACATTATGAGGAGTAAAGCACTATCAAATTGCCTCATTAAAAAGCATCGCATTATCGAGCAGATTCCAATACTATTCTACTCCATAACTACTAATGAGTTGCATCACTGAGTGGATTATGCAACAAGAACTTCTAGTAAAGATTCCAATACTATTCTGTGATACAGACTTTTAATGTAGATGAATTAAAATACCAAGAAAAAAGAAAAAAAAACTCGCAGTTTAAACAACAATGACAGACAAGAAATTATCGAGCAGAGGCGAAATTAATATGAACATAGAAGTATAGAACAATCAAGGGCTAAGTTCCTGCACATAAACTTGAAAATTATCCAATTGAATCGAGTTAACGAACAAACAAAGAATTGATCGACTAAAGTAGCAGAACTTAGGTCGACAAAATTGGGCAAAAATAAGCAAAATGATAATCTGTTACAGAAAAGGAATCAATCAACAATTTTCTGCGAAATTGAGTATTAACAATCACGATTAAACTTCATTCGACGCGAATTTGAGGTTTAATTTCTCGTAAGAATCAATTAAGAGCTTCAAATTTTGACCAAAAAATTGAGATGAAAATAGAAATCCATATAGAAATTGTACAGGAAAGGGGGTTATAATTGAAAGAAATGAGGAGTAATTGAACGAAAAAGAAAACTCAGAAATCCGAGGAAGCAGATGAAGGGGTGAGAGGAAAGGATGAAGAACATACCTGGAAAAAAAATGAAGGGTTGCAGTCTTGCAGAGGACTTTAATCGTGAATGTTGGAGACATTTTGGTTTGATTAATTGAGGATAGTAAAATAGGGTAATTAATTTAACTGATTTTTAACCATAGTTAATATTATATTAGTAAATTATGTTGAAATTACTGCAATAATGCTAGATTAGAGAAAATGTGTATTATTAATGCTATTTTTGAGAAAATGCCAATAATTTTGTTACCATTGAGAATTTATAAAAACATAATGCTACCATAGAGAATTTCCCAATAAAATATCTACCGACACTACTTCTATAAATAAATAAATAAACTATAATGACTTATGAGAGGGGAATCGAAAGTAAATCTTGGGTGAAATGTTGAAAAGAGTACGGAGTAACTTATTTATGATTCTACTCCGTGTACTATACACTAGTCATTAAGTGATAATCGATTACTTTACTAGCACAAATTTTCATCAACAAATCAATTTCTCCTTCTGCAAATTAAAAAAGGGCACATTTGTCAAATACAACATAATAAAGTTCTCTATTTGCTAATTACAACATCAAATTTCTAATTTTGCAAATTACAACCTTAAACTTGTACATCTATTTTAAGTTACAATCCGAAACCATTTTCTGGCAAAAATCACCGAAAAATGATATCATAACGTTATTAAAAAAAAATCGTGAAGCACATAATATTTGTGAAAAAAAAATATTTTTTCGATTTTTTATTTTATTTTTGTTTTAATTCTTATTTATCGATTTAATTTTTTTTATAGAAAATACGTAACTATTTTTTTAATAACATTATGACATCATCTTCCGATGATTTTCGCAATTTCGGGTTGTAATTTAAAATGGATGTAACAGTTTAAGGTTGTAATTGACAAAAATAAAAATTTGAGGTTGTAATTGACAAATAGACAACTTTATTAGGTTGCATTTGACAATTTTTTCTTTAAAAAAAAAATATAGCCCCAACTCTCATAAGAAACGAGAGATAAAACCATTACTCTATAGCTCAATAGGCAGAAAAACCCAATAGTTGGGTAAAATTACTCTCCTGGCCTGTCATAATGGAGATTTATTGTAAACGTACATGAATTAAAAGTTACTCCATAATTAAGTCCATAATATATATATATATGGAGTACAAAAAATAAATTAACAAAGTAAGAGATTACCACCAACCAGGTTGGTGGTTGCGACTAGCTAGCTAGTAGCTGGAGTAGCCAATAGTAGCAGTAGGAGCAGGCACAGGCGCAGTAGGAGAAGGCGGCGTAGTAGGAGGAGGCGCAATAGGAGAAGGTGGCGGAGTACTAGTGACCTTCTTGAATACAAACCCAAAGAAGGGGAGAGGTTTATCAATTGGTACAAGACTTAACATCGCCAAATCTGAAGGGCCAGGAATAGTAGCATCCAACTGTTCACAATACTCATAAGGACTCATACGAGAATACCATGGAGCAGGTACGAGGAAACAATAAACAATCTTGTATGATTCAGGCCCAAACGCATGTTCGATCTTGAACCAATTAGTGAAGGTTTCAGCACCTGGGTTTCCGATAACTCCATTGGTAGTTACATAGGGTACACCAGAGAAACTATAACCCAGCTGCCACACCCCTAGGTTTCTGCATATGGGGTTTAGCCCGAAAGCAATGTTGACGTCTGAACTTTGTGTGATGTATTTTTGTGAAGGGTTAGCGGGGAAGAAAGTTACGGGGCTGCCTTGTTGAGTCCAGCTCCTATGTTGACCTACGTATAAAGGGCAAAGGCCACCTAAGGGTGCAGCGGTTAAGCCGCCACGGCCTGCTCCCCTGGTTCCCCTAGTGAGGACGTAGTATTGTGAGCCTGCTTCTACTGGGTTCCCATCGATGTCTAGGACTACCGAGTCCGCGGCCGTGGGAGGAGAGAGAAAGAAGAGGGTGAGGAGGATGGTTGCAGCTGCAAGAAGAAGGTGGTGAGCCATTATGGTTATATTTGGTTGATTGTTCTACTTGAGTTGGTGCATGGAAATTAAAGATTAGAGTAGGAAGAGATTTTATAGTATGACTAGAAGAAGGGTACGTGTCATGTGTCTAGTAATATTATGGAAATGATGTCAACAGAAAAATAAAATAAAATAAAAATCTTTTAATGAGTATATTATTGTATATGTGATGTTAACGAGTACCTGTCCAATAAAATTTATTTGTTAATGATCGAGTAATAGGTTAATAAGATATTTTTAGGTTGATTATTGAATGTCGACGACTCGACGCCCTCCGCTAGCTCATCCATCATTTACCCTTCACATTTATGATTTACCACTAGAGAGGTTAATGGTTAAAGTAGTGTATTATTAGCTGCAGTAAAATATGTAATACTACATTCGTTACACAACTTTTACCATTATTGAAGAAAAAATATATAGTCAAGTGAGTTATTGTTGAATTCGTATCATTATGAAGATTCCAAATATTAACTTTTTATAATATTTACTATACTCAATTAGAGATACTAATGATCACAGAAGCAGGTTAGAGTACGTGAGAAAATAAATGTTACATGTGTTGTGAAACAAAGGCCGATAATAGTAAAAGTTAACATACATTATGCAACGGTTTATGGGAGTACCTTGTTCGTTCCTTAAAATTTCAATACGTACTTGCCTACTCTATATTTGGCTACTCCGTATTTGATATGAGATTTAATTTTCTAAATAATTGTAACCCGTACTTGTCTATTCGAGTATGTAGGTTAATCATCTCGATCAACGAACTTATGTTTCTTTCCTATTGTACTCGTTAATACTTAATTTTGTTGAACTTAACTTTTATTTTTTTCTCACTGAATACGAAGTATTAATTAAGGGGGAAAAGAACATAATTAATGTAAGGGTAACTTTTAACTGTATGCTAATAGTTTGCGCCACATAATAATGTTATTTTAATATATAGGGACACGTAAAAGCTTTTGTTAAGAAGAACAATGAAAGTTTTAAATTAAAAATGTGGGATTAGCAGTGTGGTTAGTACTAAGTCTCTATCCTGCATATATTTATATATATAATCAAGAAAACATATGAAAGACATGCAGCTCAGCTTCAATAATTCCTCCCAAGTCCCAACATAAGGACCACCAATGACGCGACTTCTCTTATACGGACTTACGGAGTAATGAATTTCCAGTCCCACTAATTTGCTTCTACTCGTTATCTACCATTCATTCATCATCCAACCTGATTTAATTAAGGACTACCAACGCCAATAATGCGACTTCTCTTATAAATGATCGGGTATTTGATTTCAGATATGATCTGATATGAATTTATTTGATCTGATCTAATTTAATCTGATTTTTTAAATTTAACATTGGAAATAATGTTATGATTATTTTTTTTGTTTGTTAAATGATTAATTTATTCATTCAACTCAGGGCTAAAACCAACAAAATGCAACCAAACTCATAAACACTAAGCAACACACTAGTAAGACAACTAACCCTTGTAACCTTGTAGGAAGTCTTCCCTTAACTAGTACGTAGTACAAACTATGGAATATAGTTCTTTAACACAAACTAGTACAAATTAGAGGTGGCAATAGATCGGGTTTGGATCGGGGGAGGCTCAATCCGCATCCATCCATGACATTTCATCCGTCTTCCAACTCATCCATCATCCGTGAAATTCTTCATTCACATCCGATCCATTCATTATCCACGAGTGATTCGGGTGGATAGGGTTAAAATCGGGTGATATATATTTGAAGCTATATAAAAACAACTTAAAGTGACACATAACATGACTATTTTTCTTTTAATATTTTGTGTTACGCTTATGTCTACTACTCCCTCCGTATTTTTTTAAGGGATACACTTGCCTTTTCCGGCCGTATTTATTTAAGAGATACACTTGCTATTTTTAGTAACTTATCAACCCTACCATCTAATTAAATAATACATCTAATATACCCTATCACCCACCATCCTATTAAACAAATAATTTCATAAACCCACCCACCCTCCACCCACCAAAATGACTTGGTCCCCACATGTTTAATTATTAAAATATCTATCCAACCCCACTTGCTTTATTATTTTATTTTATTCAATTATTTTTCTTAATACCCGTGCCCGACCAAGTGTATCTCTTAAAAAAATACGGAGGGAGTATAATTTTATTTACAATAAATAAATATATTATGAAAGTAAATGATGACAAATTAAATCATACAACTAGTGTAATAAGTTGATGGATCGGGTGATAGATCGGGTGGTGGCCGGGTTGGATGCACCTTCATCCATATCCGACCCACTTTTCATCCGATCCATCCATCATTTATCAACCATCCACTTATTTTCGGGTTTTCGTCCATATAACTTGGATCAGGTCATCTATCGGATTCAGTTGAAATTGCCAGCTCTAGTACAAATCCTAGACTGAATTTTCCTAACAAGATTAGCAACACCCAATTTACCGATATTCATGTTCTTAGTATAATAAAGGTGATCGAGTAGGTGAACCACCTAATTAATCATGCAACAATACTTCGCAGATAATTGTACGTAGAGGTTAGTTATGATTATTAATAATAGGTTAAATGCTTAATTTTTATAATCACTATTAACATATTTTTTTGTCCATAATTTGCTTGGATCACAAGTTTTTATTTATTTATTTGATAGAATTGGATTACAAGTTTAGATTGTGGTCCTAAGAACATTAGCAATGGTGTGTTTCTAGTTCATCACAACACCATCTATTATCTTTGCGGGTAAACTCACCATTGCAGATGGTCCATAGTTTCCCCATGAGGACATGAGGTTATAGTGATTGCTGGATCACTAACCGCCTCGGTCCATGAGCCAACATCCAACGGAATTTGTAAGCTTGTCACTCACTTGCATGAATTTTTTGCCAACTCCTCCCACTTTTTGAGCTCATATAATTGATAAAAGTAGTAGAGAGAATTGTGAAGTTGTTCACCATTGTAGAAAATTATAAGAGGTGGGCCATAATAGTAACTCATGATAGTTAAACTGGAAAGAGATACATTTATTATATTCCGTATTTAACTGTTCATAGACAAGCTCATCATTGCTCATGCTCTAATGTACGAAGTAGATCTGATCAAAAGGCGGGTCGGGCCGGACCAAGGGCATAAAAATCTGGCTATTATGTCGGGTCGGGCCAAACTTTGGGCCAACTTTTTGTGCCCAAAACCCGCTATTTCGGGCAAAAAATAGCGTGCTTTTCGGGCCATTTTCGGACCGACCCAAATTTATAACTAAAATTGTTATTTTACATTGCCCAAAGCCCGCATTTTTTAAAAATTCGGGTCGAGCCGCATCGGGCCAAAAAAGGCTGTCCAAAACCCGGTAATTCGGGCCGGACCGGTGTTGATCAGCTCTAGTACGAAGTAGAAGTATAATTTTTCAAACTCCTCATTTCCATTAACAATTCACGGCGGACCCAAAAACTAGATTAATATCACAGGCTTTGGGCTGCACATCCATTTGTTGATTTCTTTGGGCTGACTTTTTTAGGACTTGGAAGTCTTTTCACACTCATGTGAGCCCAATCTACCTACGTAGTGCCGTATAACATAACTTTAAAATATTGTAAATAAAACCAAGAAAACCCAAAGGCCCAAATGGGTGAACTTTAATTTAAATACACAAATTTCCCTCAAAAAAAAAAAAAAAAAAAACTAATATAGCCAGTGGATAAATAGCTATAAAAATGTTAGAGGGTGCATTGTACAAAAGTGTACCTTAGATGTGTTGCATAACTTTTTCTCTCTTATCTGATTTGAGCGGGTAGACTTATTAGAGATCTATTGCGATAGTCAAAGGACCAATTCAACCAAAATTTAAGCTAATACGGAGTAGTTGAAGCCCCAAGACTAATTTTTATATTCTATAATGCGATATCTCTTCTACAACTTTGGGTTATTATCTTGTTATGCCAAACTAATATTTGATGTTATAAAAGCACTTCTAAAAAAACACAAATTAAAATCTAAATCTTATTTAAAGAAGTCGGCACACTTTAGGTATCATGATAAAATAGAATTGACAACGACCCATTATCAAAATTTCTTACCACAAAACCACTCGAGTTTTCAATAACTCCAAGCTCTTTAAACTACGACCTCACAAGATGTGATAATATCATCCAATAATAACAACCTAAAATCCTAGGAAAAGAAAAAAGAAAATCAAAGAAAACACTTATGGTTATTTATTTTTATAAAAATTCACTTCTCTAAAAAAAGTTTAAAAAATCTAAAGTTGGTACTCCCAACGCAGGGGTCCCACATTTCGGATCCCCCGCCTTCATAATTCGCACGTGAGAACCTTACCACCCTCTACGTGGAGCATCAGCACCTGCCACGTGTCCTCCTTGTCACGACAAAAGCGCTAAAACTACGTCGTTTCAATTTTGTATAAAACTAATAAAAGGAAAAAAAAATCCCAAAAATCCTGAGGTCTCAGTCCCACCTTTTTCAGTCACTCTTTTTCTCCCCAAATTCAATTGAATTCCTTACTTATAGGAGAAAATTCATATTCTTTCCTTCAATAAAAATCCAATCGTTTTCCATTTTGGGTTTCTATTTGTAGTAAGGAATTCCAATTCTTTTGTAATATAAATTGGGAATTTTTTGAACTTTTTTTATGAATTAATTGTGAGAAACATTAAGAGTGGAAAATTAATTGAGAATGAGTAATTTAATTGGGAAGAATGTAAGTTTGTCGTTGTTGGAGCATCAAAGCAAGATAAATTCTGGGATTCCAATATTGAAAGCTCAAGCAACATCAAAGTTAAGGAATTCCAACAATACTGTATTTAGTAAGCAATTTTATGGGAAGAGTTTGAGATCTTGCACGAATCCCAAGAATTTCATGGCTACTCGTCGGTTTTCTTATGTTGCCCGTGCTGTTCTTGCTGCTGATCCTGCTTCTCAGGTATACAGTTCTATCCTTTGTTCTTTTTCCCTTCATTTTGATTTTTATCTTTTTAATGGCTTCGCTTTCGAAATAATATGCCACATTTGATTTTAATGGTGTAGTTTAACGGTAAACTTGTCTTACCTTCTTACCTAAGTACGGAATAATACTTATGGAGTTTCCATAATTATCTATTTACACTTTATATTTTGAATTCTTCGTTAAGAGGACCATCAAACCTTTGGGTGCAGGTGCACCTGAGGCCTGAGTGCATCTAGTTATTGTTTTGGACTTTTGGTATATCCTAAAATGGAACAATTGCAAACGTTTTTTATTTGTAAATTTGGTATCATCTAATGATGGACATTGGTGATCGTATTGCTTTTGGGTGTTTACAGAAGCAACCTTTTCAAATTTCACAATTAAAGGTGGTTACTTTTGGTTAAAAAAATGTGCATATTTGGAAGTGTTAAACAAGACCTTATGTTTAAGCAACTCCTTCTTTTGATTGTATTTTTTCCTGTTTTTAGAATGTCAATGCATATTTCTTGCCGTGTCAGAAATCAAAGACAATGTTGTTCATCATTTTAATCAAACGACTTAGAAATCATTAGGATGATTGTATTCACGTTTAATGGATACGTCGTACAAACTTATCTTTGGTGTTGGGGTTCTGTATGGTGACGCCTGTACGTATACTCTCTTTATCTGGAAATATAATGTGATTATAGTTTTAGTCACATTATGTGATATGTAAGGATATCCTGAAAAAAGAACTCACATCTTCTGAAATAGTAATGTCATCCTTATAGGAGGTCCTTCTAAAGTTATGTCATCCTTAATTACGAGGATTGGGTGTATTGGGACAATGTGACAATTAATTGCGGCATAAGAGTATAAAATACAGGTTTTTAAGTTTGTACTTGTACTTGTGATGTCTAGTTTAGTCAAACTAGAATGTGTTTCTTAGCTATACAGTTTAGGATATGATCATTCTTAAGTGTATATTAATATGTGAATACGTTCATTGGTATGTATACAAATATACCTTTTCGGTTTTCACATGTCTTTCTCGAGGAGGAAAAAAAGAACAAATGTCTTATGCTTATCATGCTATCAAGAGCAGGTTATGACGCCGATTATCAGTTACCTGGTGTGGTGATTTGTTGTTTCTAATGTTAGATAAGTTTTTGGAGAAGCCAACATTTATTTGCAAAGTACGCAATAGCAAAATATATGGTTGGTATTGATCACGAAGAAGGCATCCTTCCTTCCTCATTGTGCCAATTCTCACTATCCTCATCAGCTTCTTCACTTGCTTCACCAGAGACCACTGCACGCAATGCAAGCCTTTGATTTTGTTACTCAGTGAGACCCTGCAAGAATGCCTGAGATTAGAGTACATTTCTTTGATCCTCACTTCTCCATTAATACCCTCAACTGCCACTCTGATTTTCACTGTTATTTTCCATCTCACTCCACTGTTATCTTCCAGCTCATTCTATTGCAATATTGCAGTGATATCAGCTACATTAACATCAGCACTTCAGCAGTACATGAAATCTGCATGAAGAATCCTTGACCCATCTCCCATAAATGTCCTTGCATATTCCAGCATTCCCTGTATTGAGTTTAGGTTTTGGGGTTTGAGGAATGGGAAAGGGCTTTGAATGATAAAATTATTGGATAAGCCATCAGATTTATTGTCAGAGAGAAACATCTGTTTAGAATCACAGGGATTGATATTCACATTTATCTTGATGTGACAAGAAATCAAGCAGTAGTATATGTGAGTTTGCTGCGTAAGTGTCAATTTCTTGGAAAATAATAGTAGAACCAAAAGAGCTTGTATAGTTGTATTCAAGACATATCGTAAGCCGTTGTCTGCCCTTTGGTGTAGGGAGTCAGTCAGTCAAAGATCTCCTTGAACTATAACGTCCAGATTTAGCATTATAATAAGCTCCTTGTCTTTTGTGTTAGGCTTTGGACTAATTTCTGCATTTGATTTTGAGCTGTATTTTTCTTAACTGAATTTGTTTAATAAGGAGACTGTAGCACCTACCCTGACACAGAATTTTGAGTCCTGTCAAAATAAGTTTTTCACATTGGTGCTTATGTTTCTGTATGTGTCAGTTATAAATAGTAAAAACCTAGGTGATTGGATGCTAGGGCGTTGCTTCTAACACTGTGTTATCTTTGTAACCTTTCATTCTGATGGTCTCTGTTTATTGCAGCAAGCCGACAAATACAATCTTGATGGAGATATTGAACTGCAGGTATGAAGGATTTAAAGTCAATTCTGTAATTTTCATTTATTTGTGTCTTGATGACCAACTGTCTATAGCTGGAGTTTTCCTTCGTTTAATACACTGAACTTTCAAAAGGTCAATCTGACACATTGTCATTTCATCAGGTTTCAGTGAGCCCTATGTCATCTGGGTGCATTTCTAAAGTGGAGATAGTGGTGACGAATAGTCATGATGACAATATGGTACTTCATTGGGGCGGGATACGTGATAGCAAAGAGTAATTTCACCAGTTGCCTAGCAATCTCTTGTTTCTTTAACAATATATTTGAACACAATTGAGGACGATATTTTTTTTAATTCTTTTTTTAGGAAATGGGCGCTTCCTTCACGTAGACCTGATGGTACCAGAGTGCACAAAGATAGGGCACTGAGAACCCCATTTCAAAAGGTAAGTTTGGTGCTTTATAGAAAAATGCTAGCTATTCCATTAGCATATCCCTTTTATATGATATAGAGTTGCTTTGGGTCTACCTGGCACTGCATTCACGGTATCGTATGTTACGCATGATCCTAATGTATATTTGCGACTTTGTGTTTACAGTCAGGTTCTGGTTGTTCGTTGACAATAGAGATTGATGATCCAGCAGTGCAAGCTATCGAGTTTCTTATTTTAAATGAAGCCCGGAATATATGGTGAGTTAACATTGTTTCTCTCTATCCGTTATTAGTTTTCCGAGTGTATAGTTTCATTAAATAACCAATAAATTCTTCTGATATATGTTTCTCAAAATCTACTGTCGTGTTGGTAGGTTTAAGAATAATGGGCAGAACTTTCATGTAAGGTTGCCTAGGAAATCTGAGCATGCTCAACAGGTTCCCGAGGATCTTGTGCAGGTTCAAGCTTATCTCAGATGGGAAAGAATGGGTAAACAAATGTATACCCCTGAGCAGGAAAAGGTAAGCAGTTTCTATTTATATGTGAAGCATGTAGAGTTTATGGGATATTGATCGAGGAAATTGAGGCTGTTTTGCCTTGTTGTGGGGATTGGGAGTAGGTTGAACTTCATTCTGTAATATGCTTCATCTTCTGCCTTTTCTTCCTTCTTTCCATGCATGATGTTTTTACAAGAATGTTATGATATTAGCACTGCAATCACTTGTATGAATCTCCTTATAAAGGTGGCACCATGGTTAGTGTATTTGATGAATGCTTCTGGATGTCTCTCTCCAAAAGACTTACAAAACTCGTATCAATAATTAATTTTCGTCTTTAAATTGATCAAAACCCTATATTCCATGAATTTGAAGTAGGGATGCAAAAGTAAAAGGTTAAAATGCTGAGGATGCTTGAGCCCAAAATCACTATTATACAGTGAAATATATACGGGGAAGCAAGAGTGCCCTTACCCCCCTTGAAATATTCTCCCCCCCCCCCCCCCCTATCTAGTGTGATTTTTCTTCCTATGCGTGCACTTACGAAGGATTTTCGTCAGATCCTCGATATTGGGGGTCCATACTGGGTGGTGGTGTGAAGTAAAATTGACCTCTGATAAAATGACGAATGCTTGATGGTGTTTCTTCTTTACCAAATACGATATTTTAATTTCTATGAGTTTTGTTGATTCAATGAAGTTAACCCCATAACCATCTTTCTTATAGGTGGAATATGAAGCAGCTCGTGCTGAGTTAATGGATGAGGTAGCCAGAGGTGTTTCTATACAAGAACTTCGAGAACGGTTAAAAAAAGGAAGTAATGCAAGTGAAGATAAAGGACAACCCCCTTCAAAATCTGAAAGCAGAATCCCAGATGATCTTGTATCTATTCAATCTTACTTAAGATGGGAAAAAGCTGGGAAACCAAACTATTCTTCAGATGAGCAAAGTGTAAATTTCAATTCTCTGTACTTCTTGATTTCTCCCCTCTCTTTTTCCTCATTCCAGCAAACATACTAATTTGAATTTCATCAACAGAGGGAATTTGAGGAAGCAAGAAAAGAGTTGCAGAGGGAACTAGATAAAGGTGCTTCAGTAGATGATATACGAAAGAAAATTGCCAAAGGAGAGATAAAAACTAGGGTTACAAAGCAGGTGGAGAAACAAAGAAATTATTCTTCAGAAAGAATACAGCGCAAAAAGAGGGATCTGAAGCAGGTTATTAGTAAACATACTGCTGAACCAGTGGACAATGTATCCACAAAAGTCACAGATCCGAAAACCTTATCTGCAGTTGAGCTTTTTTCTGAGGCGAAGCAAGCTCAAGATGGCGATCTTCTTAGAAAAAAGATGTTTAAGCTTGCTGACAAGCAACTTCTGGTGAGTGATTGTGTCATTATTGTTAAATGTCTTCTTTCAAGGAAGTTCCAGCTGTGTGAAGCTTAAAACTCTTTTCCTTTCTTAAGGTACTTGTGACTAAGCTTGATGGAAAAACAAAGGTATGTCTAGCTACAGATTTCAAGGAGCCTCTCACTCTTCACTGGGCTTTATCGGCAAAAGGAAATGAGTGGTCGGTAAGTACTAACTTGCTAATGTGGTAATCAACTTGCAATGAGAAATTGAGAACTGGTTTTCTACTCTCCCCGTATTCTAAATCAGTGAATTTTCTATCAATGTTTGCAGCAACCACCTCAGAGTATCCTTCCACCAGGTTCATCTTTACTAGATAAGGCTGCAGAGACGCAGTTTGTCAGTGTCTCCTCTGATGATTCTTCCCAGCAGGTGTGATCCAGAACTTATTTTAGTTGTTATTCTGTGAGATCTTGAAGTAATTTGACAAAATCTAGAAGGTTGATGTTTACATCAGATATTGAATACATGATAAAAGTTGTGGTTAACACTACAATACTAATTTTGCAGTTTCCGCTTCAGTCATTGGAGATAGAAATTGAAGGTGATGATTTTGTAGGCATGCCTTTTGTCCTAGTATCTTCTGATAACTGGATGAAGGACAATGGGTCAGACTTCTATGTGGACATTCGTGTCAAACCCAAACAGGTTTGTTATTTCTATGCTTGAATTATTGTGCATGCTTTTCAATGTTAAATGCCTATGTATATATTTTCTCCTATTTTGTTTTCACCTGGCACTGAAAATGTACTGCATGTCTCCCTAAAAATTCATTTCTACAGAAGGATGCTGGTGATGGAAATGGGACTGCAAAGTCGCTGCTGGAAAAGATAGCTTCACTGGAGAGTGAAGCACAAAAATCTTTTATGCATAGGTTAGTTGGATTTTGAAGAGATCAAATCTTTGAATGATGGATACTTTAACTCCTATTTTATTTTATTGGGACACCTCAAACTTTGAAAAACCTCAATTTTGCCTCTAGTACACAATTTCACGTTGATTTATGCCTACATCTCTCAACTTGCTTCCGTTGCTTTGTACTATGCTTTACTTGAAAGGAAGCTCTTTTCTATTTGTCCTTTTGAGCTGCTTAACTTGTGTGCTCATTTAATTATTTTCTGTGGTGTCTGAAAATTCTGCAAGAGGGAAAAATTATCTGGTAAAAAGAAAAATAGGACGGATGTTGGAAGTCTTGAAGTTTGATCTGAAAGTCATTTGCTGTTCTTCAATATTTGAAAAATGAACTTCTCGAAGCAGCGAACATGTAATATGTTATGTACGTCTTATTCTGTTCTTTCCAGGTTCAACATTGGAGCAGACTTGCTTGATGAAGCCGTGGATGCTGGTGAATTGGGTCTTGCTGGAATTTTAGTATGGATGAGATTTATGGCCACAAGGCAGCTAATTTGGAACAAAAATTACAATGTGAAGCCACGGTAATTTTCTTTCTACTAAGTCGTGGGATCTTATTTTTGTGATTGAAAGTGCTTTAGAAGCTCTAGACGAACAAGCTTGACATTCCCTTGAGGTCTCTTCTGCTGCAATTATCTTGCATGTAAATCTTACCTTTTTTCTGACGGAAAAGGAAAGTGTTCATTAATGTAAAGCCTTGTGTCATCTAGAATCAAAAGCTCTCAAAACAAGAGCAAATCTAAAACATGAAAAACAAATCCCTTCTCCTTAACAACTAGTAAATTACAAAACATACTCAAGAATGGCTTTAGAACCATGATATATGTGTTACCATGATACAACTTCAATGTCAATGCATCTTTGAGTTGAATGGAAACCCACATTGTCAATGTTATAGCTGTCTTGAAAACAATTCTGCTTCATGTTTGAGATTGGTCTAAAAACACGCATCCATCATAGAAATTAGAGGAATTTTACCATGGAATACACCGACACATACTCTCGCCTACTCGAATTTAAAGTTACCGAAAAGGAGAGCCTAACTGATAAAAAACAAACTAACTACACTGAAAGTGTAGATTTATTGAAATTACGACTAAAAACTGAAATACCAAAGAGGGTGAGAGATAGCCAAATTTGGCTATGTCTAAAGACTGAAAACCCTAGACAGAGGGAGAGGAGAAGAGAGAAACTTCATGAACATATTCAGGAGTTAGATCATGAACATTCGTGGACCGAAAGCATACAAGTGCCTATGTAAAAGAACATGACATTGTGATAAAAGAAATGAGATATGTTTTCTCATTATGTAACAATAGTTTAATAATAATAAAATTAATAAAAATATATCTCATGTTTTTTTATCACAATGGGATGTTCTTTAACATATGCACTTGTGTTCTTTTGGAGCAAAATGAAACTTGTGCACCCTTGTCTATAGTTTGAGCATTGATTTCGGGTAAATATTTGAACAATTATAGCTGTCCTTTATCTTTTCTGCTTACTAATTTATGTTCTTCTCTTGTTTGTTTTGCAGTGAAATAAGTAAAGCTCAAGACAGACTTACAGATAATCTCCAGAACGTATTCAGAAGCCAGCCTCAGCACCAGGAACTTATCCGAATGATAATGTCGACTGTTGGTCGTGGAGGCGAGGGGGATGTTGGACAGAGAATTAGAGATGAAATTTTGGTCATTCAGGTCAGTTTTGGGTCTATAGCACATGTCTATTTTTGTTTTGGTTCCCCTTCTTTGTGACAGATTGTAGAGGTCATATGTTGCATAATTTGGTAATTGCAGAGAAACAATGATTGCAAGGGTGGAATAATGGAAGAATGGCACCAAAAACTGCACAACAATACCAGTCCTGATGATGTTGTCATCTGTCAGGTATTGTAAAAGGAAATGGCAGTTCTTTTTTCTTCTCTTAGAGAATATATTTTGCTTACAGATTTTCTGTTTCAGGCATTGATTGATTACATCAAAAGTGACTTTGACATCAGTGTTTACTGGAAAACATTAAATGAGAATGGGATTTCTAAAGAGCGCCTTCTCAGTTATGACCGAGCTATCCATTCTGAACCTCACTTCAGAAGCGAACAGAAAGAAGGGCTTCTGAGGGATCTTGGACATTATATGAGAACACTGAAGGTAGTCATCACCCTGTCTTAATCAAAGTTGTTTCTGCATGTCTACTGACCAAACCCTTTTGACATTACTATATACTCTATAAATTGCAATCGTCTGAAAACTATAGAAATGGATCTTAATGTATGCCATTTCTATCAATTAATATGAACCACTGTACCTTTGGTCCAGAGAGATACAGGGATCCGTCATATATCTGGCTTATGTGTTGCTTTTGAAAATGTGCCTGATTCTGCTAAGCATCAACATACGGGGAGGGGCTGTTAGGTAGAAGCATTATAATTTAGTTCTTAGTAGCTTTAAGAAGAAGGTAGCTAGTAAGTTAGAGAAAATGCTTTTTTCGAGAAGTATGCTGGATGATACAGAGTTGATTGTTAGGTTGTTTTACATTTTGGGAGAGAGAAACCCTCTCAAAAGCTTATTTTATTGGTATAGATTTTTCCACGGATGAATCAATCAAGCTCATCTTCTTCCCTTAATCTTACATTTTATCTCTTAATTCTGTCCAAAGCTAAGTTGGTTCCTAGCAGATTCCCATCATATTTTTGTTCGTATTCCAATCCCTCTCGATGTTATAGATGTTGTTTTGCAACATTAAATCAACTTGGATAGTTGGATTATGCAGGCAGTTCATTCTGGAGCAGATCTGGAGGCTGCTATTTCAAATTGCATGGGATACAAAACTGAGGTATTGTCAGTCACCTGCATTCTTCTACACTGCTCATTTGCTCAGTTCTTTTTTGAAGACATGTTATTTTATATATGATAACCTCAGGGTCAAGGTTTCATGGTTGGCGTGAACATAGATCCTCTTCCTGGATTGCCGGCTGGATTTCCGGTATTTTTTTTTTACTATTGTCCATTTCTGTTGCTTGCTTCTCTGTTGGTTCTATGTCAGATGTATGCTAGGTACACTTTTCAAGTAATGTTGTATATCCTTATTTTTTTGCAGGATTTGCTTCAGTTTATTTTGGTACATGTGGAAGATAAGAATGTGGAGCCACTGCTTGAGGTACCAAGACTATACATCTTCGCATCTCTGGTTCACTTTATCTCTTATTTTGTTTAAAACTTACTTTTTACCTAAATCTGACCTAATAATACGCAGGCATTACTAGAGGCACGACAGGAACTCCGGCCATTGTTGTTCAAGTCTCACAGTCGACTGAAGGATCTAATATTTTTGGATATTGCTCTTGATTCTTCTGTGAGGACAGTCATTGAAAGGGGTTACGAGGAGCTGAATAACGCTGGACCTGAGGTATACATTGATTGGATAATCATTTTTCTAGTGGTTGAAATTTTGGCAGCTTCATGTTCTGAGGTCAATTTTGAGAGTTGTTGCTCCTTGTGCTCCCTTAATTTTAATGATAAGAGATTTTGGAAAAGGTCCAAGTTCCATTTGAACTGGTCCTAAGGATATTAGAAAGGAAACGGTGTATTATGTGCAAAACATGGTGTAAAAAGAAGCTTGGATCTGAATTAAATGATGTCAATTAAATCTATGGAAACACATAGCTAGTGAATTGGGACGATAATTCATGTTTAAAGAAAAATCTACAGAGTACATATATTCAGACCGCTTTACCTGCAAAAGCTGTTTTAGTTATTGGCTGATTTCTGATTTTAACATCTCACAACACATATACTGATATCCTGCCTGTCTCCCTGTTGGCGGATTGTGTTCCAATCTAAATGTGCATGTCATCTCCCCCCCCCCCCCCCCCCCCCTCTTTTCCTAGTTAAGTATTTGTCATTTATATAAGAACTCGATAGGTGTTTGAGAAGGGTATAATGGTATATTTCTAACAACTCTTGTTGTTTGTGAGTTTATGCAGAAAATTATGTACTTCATTTCCATGGTTGTTGAAAATCTTGCTCTTTCATCAGATGACAATGAAGATCTTGTCTACTGCATAAAGGTATTTAGCAAATGAAGAGCTTCAATGGATGTATACAAGTATACAACTTTGTCATTGCTTCTACTATATTTTAAAAGATTTCAGAGGACTCATGCGAGTATTTGCCTAGTTTTCAGACTATATTGCCTTAATGTTTAGTGTATTGGCTCACAATATATTTCTTGATGCTTTTCTCCCTTTCTAATTAAAGATTGATCAATATGATTATGGTAGCTTGGAAGATATAATTAGGATGTTCAATTGATAGTACCTATGCTGACTGGAGAACAAGTTGACAAATGCTTGTTGCTTAGGGTTTCTGGTCTGACATGTATCTTTTAGAACCATCTCTCAATAATTGGCTCAAAGATTTTGTAAAAAAACTTTGAGGTCGGGAGAGAGATTAAACAAAAAATTTGAGCTAGTAAAGTCACATCATGAAGTATGCCACTATTTGAATTAACACATGCTAGTTAAAATGACACTGATGGAGGCATGTTTTTTACAAAATTAAGTGCTTTGGTATTGGTAGTTGTTTCTCTAGGATGTGGATAAGTTCTTTGTTGTCAATTGTAACTACTCATGTTAATGAATAGGCCAGTGTACCGTGTTTTATAAGGACCTTTGGCAAAATCATTTCCTTTTTCTTAACCGCTTCATTAAATTAGTCTTTCATCCTCGTTGCAGAAGTTAATCTTTTAATAAATCGTTTTTTTAATTCTTGAAGGGATGGAAGCGTGCACTTGATATGTTATCGAGTAATGACAAAGATTGGGCATTGTATGCAAAATCAGTCCTTGACAGGACACGCCTAGCACTTGCAAGCAAAGCAGAGTTGTACCAACATATTTTACAGCCATCTGCAGATTACCTCGGCTCACTTCTTGAAGTTGATCAGGGGGCTGTAAGTCACTGATAGTCACTGTATCTAATATTTTGGCTGTTTTGTTTGATAATGCACTGAATTTTGCTATTCTTTTAACCTTACTGCAGCTCAGCATATTCACAGAGGAGATGATTCGTGCTGGATCAGCTGCATCTGTCTCTGCGCTTCTTAATAGACTGGATCCTGTTCTTCGTGAGACTGCCAATCTGGGAAGGTTAGTTTTACTGCTTTTAATCACCTTGCTCCCTACTGTAATTTCCACAGTGGTACTCAGACAACATTAACTTGATTAAAAAAAAAACTGTTCTATGTAGCTAGAACAACCGAAGGAATAATATGCACATTTTTTTTACTGCAATGGAAGAATTCTGAGTATTTGTATTCTAAAGTATATACTTCATGAAATCATATTTTAGTTTGTTTTAATAATGCCATCCATCGTACAATTTTAAACCTGAGCTTTGTCAACCAGTTGGCAGATTATTAGTCCAGTTGAAGCAGTTGGATATGTCGTGGTTGTTGACGAGTTGCTATCTGTCCAAAATAAAACATACGAACAACCCACTATTCTGGTTGCAAATCATGTAAGAGGGGAGGAGGAAATTCCTGATGGCACAGTTGCTGTATTGACACCAGATATGCCAGATGTGTTATCACATGTTTCTGTGCGAGCAAGAAACTGCAAGGTTTTTCAGCTTTTCCATTCCCCCCTTCAATATATTTGGCATTGAATTCTTGCACAATTCTGGATTCTTTAACATTTGAGACACTTTTTACATTTAGGTTTGCTTTGCTACTTGCTTCGATAGCAAAATTCTTTCTGAACTACAAGCAGCTGAAGGGAAGTTATTACGCCTCCAGCCAACGTCAACTGATGTACTCTACAGGTAACATTATCTTTTCACACTTTTTCCTTCTCAGATATGGTGCTGTTATCGCCATGATTTCTGGCTAACTATTTCTTGTTATGAAATTTACTACTGCACTTTCAGCTGATTCTTGTATTTTATTTCTCAGTGAGGTGAGTGAGGGTGAGCTCAATGGGGCTAGCTCAAGTGTGACAAGTGACGATGTTCCACCATCAATAAGTTTGGACAAGAAGAAATTTGGTGGTAAATATGCCATATCCGCAGATGAATTTACTAGTGAATTGGTAAGTGCTTCTAATTTTAGAAAGTTTGATTGCTTACTTTCTCCCTTTAGAGTGTTATACTGATAACATTAGAATTTTTTTGTTGTCCATATGATGTTTGTGTCATGATATTATTATTTCTTTCCAGGTTGGGGCAAAATCTCGTAATATCTCATACTTAAGAGGGAAAGTTCCATCATCGGTAGGAATCCCTACATCAGTGGCCCTACCATTTGGATCTTTTGAGGAAGTCCTTTCATATGGCCCCAATAAGGTGTTTTTCTTTACCTTCTTATTAATGTTATACAATGTTTCAGAACTTTTTATTACTTGAGATGATATGGGAAGTGAATTATGAAATGAAAGAGATGTATTTATTCATGTGGAATGAACATGCAAGCCCACTCTTTCCCCTCTGCTATCTTTCTCCCACGCTCCTTTCTATGATTGTTAACCAAACACATTGTTAAGGAATAGCAACTATTAAGAATTTGTCTCTCATTGGATTGATGATAACATTTTTCTAGCCATTATGACAATTATATAATTCCCAAGAATGGTAGGGAGTAAGTACCTTAAATAGGGGAAAATATGTTCCTTCACCTATATGAAGTTTAGCCATTATCTTATAATGTGTGAAATGCTGATTTCAGCAAATTTTAAAAAGAGATTGAGGGTGTGTATCTTTTTCTGTTTTGTTCAAGTAAGATTTATATGTGTTTCATACTTCCTATGTTGGCAGGGAGTGAATGACAAGTTGAAGATCTTGAAAAAGGAATTAAATGGCGGAGATGTTGGAGCTCTAGCAAAGATCCGTAGTACAGTTTTAGAACTTGTTGAACCACCTCAGTTGGTGAGGCCCTCTATGCTTCCGTCCTTTCCTTTTTATTTTTTAGATTTCTTGCCTACTCTGTGCTTCCTGTTGCATTGAAGAGAACATTTAAGATTATTAGTGGGCCAGGACACTCGAGGAAGAACCATGTGCCTCCTTATATCTCCTCCAACCTTTACAATCTCAGATTACTGCCATTTTTGTTAACCGTAACTGATGCAGACTCATGCAGTCTCCGTAAATGATAGTCACAATGTTCTGTCCTGAATAACAAAAAACATGACACCGGTTTACCAGATGCATTTATGTGTTGTGGACTTGTGGTAGGTGCATGCTCTTTGCATCACTTAGTTTTGAGTGGAATACCTAGCAATATTTTTATTGGATCATTTTCGTTCCTTTCATTAAGAAATGCGAGGGAATGCCTTTCAGATAATGTTACTGAGCACAATTATGATTCAGGTTGAAGAGCTTAAAACCAAGATGAAGGGCTCTGGAATGCCATGGCCTGGGGATGAAGGTGAGAAACGCTGGCAACAAGCATGGACATCAATTAAAAAGGTGAGACACATTTGGAGACGGGTTTTTACTTTTTACTTTTTACTGTTCCCATGTTCATGCTCAATATTCCAAAGGAGACGGGTTTTTACTTTTCACTGTTCCGAGACATGAAATCGAAATTGAATTTTCGTCTTACAGGTTTGGGCTTCCAAGTGGAACGAGAGAGCATACTTCAGTACAAGAAAAGTCGGGCTAGATCATGAATATCTCTGCATGGCTGTCTTGGTTCAGGAAATCATTAGTGCTGATTATGCCTTCGTTATTCACACAACCAACCCGTCTTCTGGGGATTCATCAGAAATATACGCTGAGGTAGTGCAGTTTCTACCTCTGTAGATCCCATTCATAATTATTGTACCATTTCCTAGAATATAATTGTGTGAACATTTCATTGGCGTAGGCTGTGAAAGGACTTGGAGAAACTTTGGTTGGGGCCTATCCAGGCCGTGCTTTAAGCTTCATCTCCAAAAAAAGTGATCTCAACTCGCCAAAGGTAACTTCTTTTCTGATTTTGACACATGACCATTTAATTACATGTTGATATTCATTCAAGTATGCATGTTTTTATCTATGAAATTGAGAAAAGAAATTGTAGTGATGAAGTTTGATATTGTAGGTTTTGGGATACCCAAGTAAACCTATTGGTCTCTTCATAAAACAATCCATCATTTTCCGATCTGATTCCAATGGTGAAGATCTTGAAGGCTATGCTGGTGCTGGACTCTATGACAGGTATATTGCTAATATCAACTCTTTGTGTCCCTGAATAATCATCCTGTTTGTCTTTTTGGGGAATTTTCATCACAACTAGCTTTTTGTGTCAAATTTCAACACTTACTAGTTAATATCTCTGTTTTACGTTCATTTTTTTAATTAACATTGAACTACTTTGCTTAATCCCCGGGCAAATAGCAAATAAGAAGATTATCCAGGGACGGAGGAGCTCTGTATTTGATTTGAATTTAACACTGCTCAGTTCTTTGGTTATCTTTGTATACTGCAAGTTCCAGGAATATAAGTTGCAGAAGTTACTTGAATTGGAATGTCCATAATTTAATGATTATTACTTTTGGTGCTAATATTTGGCTAATCTTGTTCCTGAATAGTGTTCCAATGGATGAAGAAGAAAAAGTCGTGCTAGACTACTCAGACGACAAATTAATGAACGACAGCAACTTCCGTCAATCAATACTCTCAGGCATCGCAAAGA
The DNA here is from genome assembly GCF_020520425.1 of Spinacia oleracea. NCBI lineage: Eukaryota > Viridiplantae > Streptophyta > Magnoliopsida > Caryophyllales > Amaranthaceae > Spinacia > Spinacia oleracea. Next base: position 133,183,945 of record NC_079487.1, read on the forward strand.
CAGGAAGCGCAATTGAGGAGTTGTACGGATCTCCTCAAGACATAGAAGGTGTTGTCAAGGATGGGAAGATATATGTTGTACAAACGAGACCACAGATGTAATACTCGTTTCATTTCTTGCCTCCTTCTCCAAGAAACCTTCCATTTAGGCGCGTCTCAACTCCATGAGATAAATAGTTTGGAATGCAGGACAACGGAAACTCATGCTATTGAAGTTCCAATAGTTGAAGAAGAAACCCGTGAATGGACGATGGAAGACGATGAAGAAACGAGGCAAGTTGAACTAACAAGTCTAAATTTTTTACCACATCTGTTTTCTTTGATCAGGAAGTATGTATGCTTTGGCTGATGAAGAACGGGTTTGGATTGAGCGGCTGCGAAGTTTAATAATTAGGAGAATAAAACACAGGTATATCTCTATGTATAAGTCTAAGTTAAGTTAAGAACAAAAGGCTAAAGGTATTCTGAAGCCTTATTATACAGAACTAATTCAGTTCATATGTATGTATAGCAATAGAAACTTGCCAGAATGGCATATTAATAAAAATTATCTTATTACATTATTTACTACGGAGTAGTTCATAAACGGCCAACTTGGACAGTAAAAAAGAAAAAAAGAGAGCTTTTGTAAACATGTCTGCCAACTGGTTCTTTGTTCGAACACGAACAAGAGTGACTAAACCTTGCAACAACAATTCTCGAACGAGGTGATACGGCCACAACGAGCGCACTTTGGAGGACCGGAACTATTACGTGAAGGTGGTCGCTTTGTTGAAGCTGAAGATAGTTGTGCTGCAAAACTGACGACTTCAGACTTAACACGACAATGTCTTTCTTCTTGGATTGCTAAGGAAAAAGCCGTGTTGAGATAAGGAAACGGATCCATACCCAAGATTTGTGTTCGTAAATGACTATACTGCTCATCATCAAGACCAAGCACAAAATCACGGGTTTTATCCCGTTCCATACGAGCACGCAACTTAGCAGCAGCCGCACAAGTACACCCATATGTTAAATATTCGGATCCATATAGTTCATACCATAAGGTATTGAACTTATTATAGTACGAAACCACACTCATCTCCCTTTGTCGGAGTAATTGGTACTCGGATTTTAATTGATTCAAACGAGGACCGTTGTTAAAGATCGAGTACCGTTCTTTTAGATCTAACCAGAGTTCCTTAGCAATCTTATGTCCGACAATACTAGGTTGAATAGACTCGTCAACAGAATTAAACAACCAAGAACAAATAGTCGAGTTATTCGATTTCCATGCAAGAAACTCAGCACTTTTTTCATCACTAGGTTTCGTGATTTCATCGTTGATAAAACCGAATTTGTTACGTCCCTCTAAAGCATTGGTGACGGCCTTAACCCAAACACCATAATTTTCACCCTTTAATAAGTATGTTGTGAGTGAATTACTAGGCCCTTCCGAAGGATGTAAATAATAAATCGAAGATGGGTCATGAATTAGTTGTAAATTGTTTTCTGTTTTGTCACCCATGGTAAACAGATTCAATAAAAAAATAAGTGAAATTCCGATCAAAAGAACTAGCTACCTGATTGATGTGCGCGCAGCGGACAACCACCAAGGAACAGAGCTGCAACCGTTAGAGACACCGCAGATGGTGGTTGAAGGTGGTTTCCACGGCTGATCAGGTGCGCTTGAAGACAAAGGGAGTGACGAGAAAAATAGACAACCAGATAGGAGGGAAGGGAAATCTAAGAGGATAGGAAGATTATTATATTATACTTTTGTACGTCGTAGAATTTGAGCTTAAGACAACTACAGGAAACCTAATTACACAAAACTTAGGAAGCAAACTAAATACACAAACAAAACATGTTTCCTAAACATTCTATGTTGATACTTAAACTAAGTGATGGAGAGAAGATAATAACGATTCTATTATTAGATGTCTTTACCTTTTTTGAGGGAAATTAAATGTTTTTATCTAGTGGTTAAAACGGAGTGATTTATATTGTCTTTGCGGTTCATTCGCATCAAAAAGAAGTTTTGTTAATGTTATGGGTCGTTTTGTATGACGTGAGATCGACGCATGAACGGGTCAACGTGAATCAGATCGTACCAGTTAGCTCCTACTTTTAGGGAGTCGTTGTGGCTGAGTCAAGGTCAAATCAGTTAGAGAAGGTCAAGGAAGCGGTTTAGAAGATCGTGGAATCAGTTGAGCAATTCAAGGAGCATTACTAGCACAACTATCTCAACAATACAAGACCTAGAGTTCTATATAAAGACCCTCATCACCTAAGACTGAGGGCGATGGGATTCTCTCTCCTTCTATTAGCTATTTATCTCCTTCTCACATTATTAACTACGGGCCTATCATGGTAGCCTTGCCCGGAGCTCCTGCCATCATCAAGAGGGAGCTTCCCTTTTAACCTCCACCTAGACTTTCCACTTAGACTATTACCCTTTATCATTTATCCTATGCCTCTGTATTATCCTAATGAAGAGACCTTCCTCCTAATATGGTTTGTGCCGCAAAAGTAACCTACCGCCACATTGTCATATATTTTCTTAGACCTTCTTTAATTACCCTCTGCCAATTTATGTATTCCATTCGTACTCTGCGATACCTTATACTCATGCTTAATTAGTAGTTACGTTTACATACATGAAAATACACTGATGTACTTGTATTCAACAAGGCTTTTTACGCCAGCAACATAGTGGATTGGTGGACTCATGGCCACCCGCGGTTTTTATCCCTTTCGGGTTTTCCGCGTCACCATCTCTTGTCTCGTCTCTCTTTATTTCCGTCATTTATTTCTTGTTATTTACACTCTCTATTTTATCTAGTCGTCTATGTCCCAACCAAAGGTCGTCCATACGAAATTTGGCATAAACAGTTTGGCGCCGTCTGTGGGGAGATGGCTAGATTTATCTTCAAACACATATCCACAAATATCCTCCCAAACACAATATTCGACCCACTTGGGCTCACCAATAAAGTTACCGCCAGGCGAGGGATTGTTGTCATACTGTGTCGCCACCATGAGATGGAATGACGTCAGGACACATGTCATCAACATGACAAGTGTCGTCGACGGGTCAGGTGTCGTCGACGGTCAGGTGTCGTCGACGGATCAGGTGTCGTCGACCGGTCAGGAGTCACCGACGGGTCAGGTGTCGTCGACGGTCAGGTGTCGTCGACGGTCAGGTGTCGTCGACGGGTCAGGTGTCGTCGAAGGTCAGGCGTCGTCGACGGGTCAGGTGTCGTCGACGGGTCAGGTGTCGTCACCAGGCTCGTTAGTCGATGGAATATGGAATGACGTCAGGGTACATGTCGTCGCCAGATCAGGTGTCGACATCAGTAGGTGTCATCGCTAGAAGTGACGCGTCTGAGTGGTCGAATTCAACCTAGATGATGCATATCGTGACAACAACGGCACCAACGCTTGATGACATCGAAAATAGGTACTAATATTTGTAATATTCAATTCTAATCGTTTGGCCTCGTTTTAGAATACGTGACAGGTTTCGGTCTAGACGTCACGGACCATCATGTAGATGTCACCGCAAACAAGATACAATATGAGTTGTCTCGTACCTTGACAAGCTCCCGAGACGATTGACCACCTGACGTCGCGAAAAGTATGGTATAAAACTCAACCCCAAAGATTTTAATTTAAACTAATATTTTTTCTAGTCCTTGTTGTCACTAAAACAGATACGAACACGTGACATCACCCTCGAATGACATGACGTCAACATGTTTTCGTCCGACGTCACCTCCACATCAGTCGACGACGTCTCCATAGACGAAGGCGACAGATGGAGATTCAGCAACAAAGTTGTCGTCAATACTAGATTTTGTGGCTAACTTTTCTGGTGAACTCAGGGGAGCATATAGTATACTCTACCTCATTTGATTTTCATATAGTATACTTTACTTGATTTGTTTTTTATATAGTATACTGTGCTTGTTTTAATTTCCAAAAACACCTTAAAATATATGCTATGTGTTATTATCCCACTTTTTGTACTAACGTCGTCACCACTTGTCGTTTGATCACGTCGTGTCGCCAAGTATTGTCTACAGGTATTGACGTGTCGCTTGGCTGGGTCATGAGTACATCAGGCGACCGACGTTAGAAAGCAGGTGACAAGGTATTGCCTTGTCTACAGGCACTGATGTGTCGCTTGGCAAGGTCGTGAGTAAAGCAGGTGACCAACGTTAGAAGGTCGTGAGCATATAACAAGATGTTAGCCAGTGTTACACGAGGTCACAACACGACATGAGGTCACGACGGCACAACATGACGCCACGACAGCAAGGCACGACAGCAGGACCCGACCATTCTGGTTACCCCCATGACGACAAGAAGCTTCTTGGCGTTAAACATGGTACGTGGAAGTAATTATCGAACATCTTTATTTTAACAATATATTTCTTCGTAAGTTCGCCAACAGATCGTCGATACATGAATATCAATGGGGGCTAAAGGTACGAACGTACTTTCGAAGTAAGTTATCTTTTATTTATAATATATACGTATTGTCGCTGCCATGTACATCGCAGATCATGAGGGTCATCAACACAATCGAATGGTATGAGTGACTCAATTCGTTTATGTTAATTAGTGACGTCAAAATTTTATAAACTAACACCTCATACATGTTGAAATTTTCTCACATATCTTCCTTGATAACTATTTTTCATTCGCTAATGACATGCCGCGACTATACGCGTTAGTATGTATATTAATGACAACAGATTACCTTGATCATGACGGTAGCCCCGACGCCGCGAGATGGCAATGACCGATGACACGACGCCACCAGACTACCGAGAAAGCTAAGGAAATCGGAATGTCGAATAATCATCATCAATGACCATGATGACACATGAGTAACTTCTAAACTATTTTTCACACACTTTCTCATTTCAATTCATTCATTGTTGTTCTCTTGTATTAATATGTCTCGTATTCAACGTTCATCAAGTTAACTAATAAATTTTTGCATCGCACCGTGAATGTCTCAATTTCTCTAATGACTAAACCATTTTATCAAATCGTTTTGAGGTAATTTGACTTGACAGGACGTTTAGAGGTTGCATCATGCTGGCACGCATGTACGACGTCAAATATAAACGAACGTCATCATATCTGTGGCCGACTTCAGTCATGATATCTTCCTAAAGCCGCCACAGGGGGGCAAGATAGTACATACTCCCGTTCAGTTTAATATACTTGTTACAACTTTGAAATTTAACTGACGATGTGATACAATTTATTTTCATGATGATCTTGTCGTAAGATTTGGGTAACAGGTACGACGCTAAGACAAATGTACAAACATTGGGGGCTCAACTACTATCACATGTCGAAATAGGCGGATAAAGAAAAGTCATTGGGTTTCCCAAAGACGACAAGTGATAGGACGTCAATCGATTAACAAGAAAGGTAATTTATAAAGAGTTCACATGTATTTTAATTTACGACATATTGTAATGTAAGTTTGTCAAATGGTTTTACCAAAGACGTTAAGAAAAAGTCCACTTCTTAAGACAGTATAAGGAATTCACATTAACCATATGTTCTTTCTGGTGCCACATTGCGAGGATCAACCAATAAGCCGACCAACGTTGGAATGGACAGTATCAAGACCAGCGATGCGTCATCATTCAACGTGACGGGACGACGCCAAATGTGATGACGGTGGTACAAGCGATGACAATGATCTCAGGAACGAAAACAAGATCGGCGACGAGAGGTGTCACAACATCAGGACAATGCTGTTGATTGTAGAATCGTCATCAAGGGACAGTCAGCGACACGACGTAATTTCGTTACACGAGCCCATATTAAGTTATATCTAACACTTACTTCGTGCGTTGATTAATTTATTACATTTTTCACTACACTGCGATTAAAGTTCAATTTCAGTTTTTGTTATCTGTCGCATTGAATATATCCTTCCAAACGCAATTATATTATATTTATGTTTCATCTTATTTATTTGAAAATCAACGCTAACATCGCATCAAGCGAACGTCCACCTCTACCTTTTCTATTCTCTACAGATCACTTGTTGACGATATCACCAACGACAATAACAACTTACGACATCATCAGAAGACGACATCAACGAACGACGCTATCAACTACAAGCGACAACGTCTCCATGGTCATGACCCTTAAACTTATTGGATCCCAACGACGACATGTCGCTTCTAAGTGCGACCACTACAGACGACGCAGGTACTATTTATGTGCACATAACTTCGCTCTTTGAGTACCTAACAGGTGCCATCTATTCCACAACGAACAACAGAGACAGCGTAAACAACATCTTAAGCTAACGACGTGTATGCACCCTTGACGCTTGTCCAAACGCCTAACCAATCGCCAAATACAAAATAGAAAAACACACGTTTTTCCCCTTCAACACCGACGACAAACGAAGCCAGCCCAGAATACTCAAAACCTACTTAGACTACTGTTCCGAAAATCCCATAGGCTAAACTCTCCTTCCATAGACTGCACCATCGAAGCCTCTTATCCCTCGTCCTCATGTTATAGGAAACCTCACAACTCTTCGACTCTTCTTGACATTCGTCATAAGTTTGCTTCGAACAATCCACTTCATTTACCTGTAAATTCAACTTAGTCGCCTGCTACCTACCCTCACATGGCATTACATCCGACTAAAATAATTCGACCTTGTGCCCAATCGACGCAACTTCCTTCTCTAAATTCTTCGCATGACTACGAACAAACGAAGAGGCTTATATCGCATGCATACGATAGATGTCACACAACAGCGACACTAGAGGCACGCCTGTAAACATCAGATGACCGACTGAGATACAACAGTTGGCCATGACGCCTGTAAACATCAGACGACAGACTAAGATACAATCGTTGGCCATGACGCCCGTAAACATCAGACGACAGACTAAGATACAACAGTTGGCCATGACGCCTGTAAACATCAGAAGACAGACTAAGATACAACAGTTGGCCATGACGCCTGTAAACATCAAACGACAGACTAAGGTACAACAGTCGGCCGCGACGCCCGCAAATATCAAAAGACAGACGAAGATACAAAAGTTGGCCATGACGCCGGATACCTAACTAACGGCTATGTCTTAACATGTTTTCGCAAAGTTTTGTAAGAATTACACTATGTCGTCTTACGCTTGTTGAGAGAAACGATTCTTTCACAAGATGTCAGGTTTACATCTCATTAAGTTGAGGACACCAACATCGACATAAAGACACCAATATACGCGTGATGACATCGAGTGCTATCAGAAATCGTGGATGACACCAGGTGGTGACGTCATTGAACAGGATTAAGTACGAAAGACGACGGACAAGCCGAAGACAGTGACAGATTAGCGTCGATAACAAACGAACATGGTGACAAGCTTTGAAGATTATTTTCCTAACTTCCGACTTGCTACAATTAGGAAAATGGGGGCTATTGTTATGGGTCGTTTTGTATGACGTGAGATCGACGCATGAACGGGTCAACGTGAATCAGATCGTACCAGTTAGCTCCTACTTTTAGGGAGTCGTTGTGGCTGAGTCAAGGTCAAATCAGTTAGAGAAGGTCAAGGAAGCGGTTTAGAAGATCGTGGAATCAGTTGAGCAATTCAAGGAGCATTACTAGCACAACTATCTCAACAATACAAGACCTAGAGTTCTATATAAAGACCCTCATCACCTAAGACTGAGGGCGATGGGATTCTCTCTCCTTCTATTAGCTATTTATCTCCTTCTCACATTATTAACTACGGGCCTATCATGGTAGCCTTGCCCGGAGCTCCTGCCATCATCAAGAGGGAGCTTCCCTTTTAACCTCCACCTAGACTTTCCACTTAGACTATTACCCTTTATCATTTATCCTATGCCTCTGTATTATCCTAATGAAGAGACCTTCCTTCTAATATGGTTTGTGCCGCAAAAGTAACCTACCGCCACATTGTCATATATTTTCTTAGACCTTCTTTAACTACCCTCTGCCAATTTATGTATTCCATTCGTACTCTCCGATACCTTATACTCATGCTTAATTAGTAGTTACGTTTACATACATGAAAATACACTGATGTACTTGTATTCAACAAGGCTTTTTACGCCAGCAACATAGTGGATTGGTGGACTCATGGCCACCCGCGGTTTTTATCCCTTTCGGGTTTTCCGCGTCACCATCTCTTGTCTCGTCTCTCTTTATTTCCGTCATTTATTTCTTGTTATTTACACTCTCTATTTTATCTAGTCGTCTATGTCCCAACCAAAGGTCGTCCATACGAAATTTGGCATAAACAGTTAACACCTCTCTCCTGGTAGGGTACAAGATTGTCATTTACGTAGTACTCTTTAGTCTCTTTAAAGATTGTCATCGTGATTAAAGATTATTATTCTCTTAAATATTACTATTACATTATTCTCTTAAACAAAAAATTCAAAGATTATTATTCCCCAAAAGATTTATTATTCTCTATTTGTGTTTCAAGTTATATTACAACATAAATTAAAGAAATTTGTATACGAAGTATATTATGTACGTAGTATGTATAAAACTACTGCTACCTCAGTTTCATAACGTCCGTTACACTTTCGGTTTTAATTTGTTTTATAGTCAAAAATACTACTTCGTATTTTTTGACATGAAAATTTACTACTTTACCATTCTTATCACACAATATTTACACGTTTCACTAATTTTCTCTTAATTTATTCAACCCTCACCCACTTTTTTACACTCTCTCTTACTCCCTTCGTCCCTTAAAAGTTGCCCCATTAAAAAATGGATGTCCCTGTCCCATCGTGTTTCTTCTCACATACAATTATTTAATCTAACTTAAAAGACAAATCTACCTATCAATTTGCTTTTGAGTATACCCAATTCTTAATAAAATAAACAAAAACACCTGCCGCAATCTTTTAGGGACAGAGAGATTACTTATCTTTCTTTCTTTTTTACACTCACGACTCTCCCACTTTTTTACACCCTCTCTCCTTGATCTTAATACTTATTCCATTTCTTTTTAGTTGCAACGCTATGCTTTTCATGCTTGTCAATATATAGTTTTAACAATTAATATTCGTTAATTAACGATTCGTAAAAATTATAAAAAAAATTGATATTCGAAAAATATACATTGAGACGGATTTATTAAGATCACACGTGAATTGTTAGGTTTTTCCTTAAGTATAGATCATAAAAAACAAACAAAGTACAAATGTACAATAGTACAATACAAGAACTAAAAATAGTGCAAAAAGTAGTACTCCCTCCGTCCCGGAATACTCGACCCGGTTTGACCGGCACAGAGTTTAAGGGACTTGAATTGACTTATTTAATTTAATAGGTAGTAGTTGATAGTGGGGTATTATTTTAATGTAGTTAGTGGAAAATGTGTAAAGGGGTGGGGTTAGGGGAGAGTAGGGGTTGAATTTTTAATTATTTTTTGTATGGAGTAGGGGGTAGGTGGGTTAATAGGGGTGGAGTGAGAAATAATATAATATTGTTAGAATATTTCCATTTTTAGAAACAGGTCAAGTAATAAGGGACGGCCCGATAAGGAAAACAAGTCAAGTATTCCGGAACGGAGGGAGTATTGCAACTGCAAAGAAACGGAAGAAGTATTTGCGTAAATATTACTTGCCATTTGGTCATAAACAAGAATTAAAACTTGACATATGATTTGAAACCCAAGTTGCAAGTTTGCAACGGAAAAGAGGTTAAAATATGAACACGCTTAAAGTCTTAAGGACTATTAATGAATTTGGACTTAGCATATAATACAGGCTTAAAATCAAACGAACATAAACTCGGCTCGGCCCAAATTCATTTGGTCCCCATGGAACATTATTTAAGATTTATGAATACTCATCCTAGTTTTAACAAATAAACTAGTGTGTAGCTCGGATGATGTCCCGGTTGCTACTTTGAATAATTAAAACTAGTGTGTGGCTCGGAAGATGCTCTGATTGCTACATTGAATAGTTAAAATTTTAGATTTTTCTTGAGCAAAATATTTGATAAGATACATGTATAGCATTAAGTGAAAGCATTCATCAAGTCCGTCAACTACACAAACACACTAAGTCATTTATCATAAGAAATAATTTTTCAATTGCATCATCTTACAATTTGTATAATTTTTTTTCTAGTGGAAATAAGTGATTCAAAATTAACAAACACCAAATTAGACATATGCAGTCATGCAAAGTCATGCAAGGCATTTTGTAGTTGATGCTTATGAGACTTATGACATCATGTTTATTCATGGTTGTCCTAATTCTTTAATTATTATTTTTTTCCAAAATAGTCAATAGAAAATAAAAAGTCACATAAAAGTTTAGTTGTTGTAAACTTCATGTTAACATTCATTTATAAATTAATGTGAAGAGATAAACCACAAATGGTTGTTGGTTAAGATGGTAATGAGAGTTATCCTCCACACTTGAGGTCTAGAGTTCGAATCTCATTGTACGTATTGATTTTTGGTTGTCCATGATATGATATATCATTTGGTGAGTTGATGATGTGGCGCAAAAGGAAGAGTACTACGTTATATCTTTTCTTTTTCAAATGTCCTACGCGTTACTTGTCCACTACTAAATTAGTAATAACCTCACAATTATTCTATTGCCTCTCCCTTCCCCACTAAAAAAAGTTGACCGGGTCCAACCGGATCTGGATCGGGTCTTAGACCCATTGCCATCTCCAGTGGCAATTGCTTCTCAGACCACTGGAGCAAGCATACTTTATGTTTTATTTATGAAAGATTTATTATATAACTGTTTTAAAATTGACAACTTTTTTAAAATTCCAGTTTTTTTTTTTTTTTTTCCGGGGGTGGAACGTGCCCCCCGCCCCTTAGCTGGGTCCGCCACTGCGACCAACTAAGCACCACAATTGTCTCTAAATCAAAGTTTAGAATTAGTCTTCTTTCAAATTTGTTGACATTAAAGTCACAAGTATTTGTTTATGGAGCCTTAATATGTTTTAAGAAGTTGGAACACTACAAAAATTTGTGACGGGGATAACAACCCAACAAAGACGGGAACAACGTCGTAAATGTCTTTTACGACGCGTTAATGACAGGATTTTCCTTTAACGACGGTCCACTTTTATGACGGGTTCGCGACGGAAAATCCCGTCGTTAATCAACATTTATTGGCCTTTAACGACGAAATTTTCCGTCGTTAATAGTACAATTTCTTGTAGTGGAACTTGTTAATTATTTGGCTGTTGTTTTCTTTAATTAAAAGCGATTAATTTATTTACACTTAATTAAAGTCGTTTTGAATTACATAAATGTATAATACGCATATTCTCGACAACTATACGGGAATATAACACAAAGTCTACCGTATTGGTTGTCACTTTATATCTTAAATAAAAATAGGCGCCTGTTCAAGATTATTGATGCATGCGACTTATTTTAGAAAGTGAAAATGAGGAGGAAGCACAAAATATATTCCTGTTGATTATAGCATTATCATTCTATGCATACTAACAGTTTAGTGATGCTGCTTCCCTAATGTTGTAGTGTTGCTGCTGATGCTATGCTGTTGTTCTGCTGCTGATGCTGCTTTGTCAGCATACAGTCAGCAAGTCAGTTATGAGTTTGTTATAACAAACTTTAGAACAATCTAGATCCCTAAGCTGTACTATATATACTTCATTGCTGTAATAATTATATTATCATAAAATACAGAAAATCAGAAACTGAATTCTGCTTTCTTCTTCTTCTCTCAATCAATACTTTTCTATTCTGTTTCGTTTTTCTTCATGGTATCAGAGCAGGATCAAGGATCCTTGGCTCAATTTTTCTGAAAATTCCGCAAAACTGTTATCAGTTCTGTTTTTTGTTTGTTGACAAATTGATCAATCGATTCTGGTGATTGTTCACTGGATTTGTGGTATTTTTTTTTGATTCTGGATTTGTTTTTCCATTGGTTTCTGAATCTGTGTTGATCATCTTGATCAAAACTGCTGATATTAATCAAAACTGCTGATAATGGCTGCTGGTGATGAGAATGTTAACACCAATTCACACAGAGATCTTCCACCTAATCAAGATCCAACTAGCATATATTACATACATCCATCTGATGCTAATTCAGCACAACTGGTTTCATTCAAGTTCAATGGTGAAGAAGGATTCACTAGCTGGAAAAGATCGATGCTATTAGCTTTATCAGCAAAGAACAAAATTGGATTTGTTGATGGAAGTTACATGAAGCCAGATGCTGGAACAGTAGAATGCAAAGCTTGGGAAAGGTGCAATGATTTGGTATGCTCTCTGATCCTAGGGAATCTGAATGAGGTAATTGCTAAGAGTGTTATGTTTCTCAAATCTGCAAGAGACATTTGGCTTGATTTAGAGGATAGATTTGGATTTGCTTCTTTGGCTCAAATTTATTCACTCGAACAAAAATTAGCTGAGATAGCACAAGGAAACAAGTCTGTGTCTGAATTTTTTACTGAAATCAAGTCTATATGGGATGCAATTGAAGAGGCTCATCCCTTGCCTTATTGCACCTGCAACAATTGTACTTGCAATGTGACCAAGAAATTTTTCCAAAGACAACAAGAAAAAATGGTCATGCAGTTCATGATGAAGCTCAATGATCAGTTTGCTACAATTAGAGGCAATGTACTCATGGTGCCTACTTTGCCAAAAGTTTCTGAAGCCTACAGGTTGTTTGCTCAAGAAGAAAGACACAAAGAGGTGTCTCAGGCTAGTAATCAAGTGGAAACATTGGCATTTGCAGCTGAAAAGAGAAGATTCAATGGAGATCACTGGAACAATAACAACAAGAGCTACAAGACTCAGCAAACAGGATTTCAATCTGGTTTTCAGAAAACTGGAACTAATACAAGATATGGTAAACCAGGATCCAACTATTATTGCACTCATTGCCAAATCCAGGGACACAGTGTGGAGAGATGCTTCAAGATCCATGGTTATCCACCTGGTTTTAAGACTAGGGACAACAAAACAGCTGCTGTTTCTTTTGGAGGTGATTCTAATGAAGGAGAAACAACAGTGCCACAATCTGAAAATAATCCAGTGATTACTATGGACCAATATCAACAGCTTATGGATATGTTGGCTAAGCAACAGCAGAGTGCAGGGACTGGAACAAACTCAGCTATGATGGCAGGTAATATTTGTTTACTGTCTCATACAAATTCTAAGTGGCTTTTAGACAGTGGTGCTTCAGACCATTATTGCTATGACCTGACACAATTTACTAGTTATGAAGCTGTTAAGAAACAAAACACCTACATAACTATACCTGATGGGAGTAAAATAGCTGTCACTCACATTGGTTCAGTAACTCTTAATGATGACATAACCCTAAATAATGTGCTGTATGTACCAGATTTTAAGTACAACTTAATATCTGTGCACAAACTGTGTCAAGATTTGGATTGTGAGATTCACTTTACTCATGACAAGTGTTTTGTTTGCTGTCAGCAAGGGAAGTTGATTCCTCTTGGTGATGTGAAGTCAGGCTTATACAATTTGGCAGAAAAGAAGTTGGGAGAAGCTAATTCTGTGCAGACACACACATGTAGTGTAGCTTGTCTCTCTACTGTAGACAATGCCAAGTTGTGGCACTTAAGACTTGGTCATTTACCTTTCAGTAGGTTGAAACTAATAAACCCTAGCTGTGTGATCACACCTTGTTTACAGGATACTATCTGTCAAGTATGTCCTGCTGCCAAACAGACTAGACTTAGCTTTCCTTCTAGTAGCATTAAGTCAACTAGTCCTTTTGATCTTATACACATAGATATTTGGGGCCCTCATTCTGTAAAAACTCCTACTGGATGTAATCAATTTCTGACAATTGTGGATGATTATACCAGATTTACTTGGTTACATTTTCTGAAACAGAAAAGTGATTGTGTTACTGTCATGAGCAATTTCTTAAACATGGTGAAAACACAGTTTGGAATGACAGTGAAATGCATCAGATCAGACAATGCTAAAGAGTTTTGTGAAGGTGACATGAAAAAATTATATCAGACTCTTGGTATTTTGACTCAAACTAGCTGTAGTCATACTCCACAACAGAATGGTGTTGTAGAAAGGAAACACAAGCATTTACTAGAAACAGCAAGAGCATTGTACATTCAATCTAAGGTGCCAGAGAGGTATTGGGGAGAGTGTGTCCTTTGTGCTGCTTATCTGATCAACAGGATGCCTCTACAATCCTTAGATCTTGAAACACCTTACTACAGATTGTTTAAACAAACTCCAAACCTCTCACATTTAAGAACCTTTGGTTGTCTTTGTTATGTATCCACATCTAAGGTTGGGAGAAACAAGATGAATCCTAGAGCAACACCTTGTGTGTTCATGGGATACTCTACTACTCAGAAGGGATACAAAGTACTGGAGATAGACACAAATAGATTCTTTGTAACCAGAGATATCCATTTTCATGAGAAACATTTTCCTTTTCATCTCTATCTAAAACACAGCCTTTCACCTTCTCCCTATACTAATGCCATCTACTTACCTAGCTTCATGTCACCTACAATTTTTGATCCACCTGATTTCACTTCTTCTGCAAACATCTTTCCACCTCACTCTTTGCCTGTACATTCACCACCACCCACAGAATCAGCCACATCTACAGATTCTGTGCATACACAGTTCAATTCTTCTCCATCTCCAACACCACCTCCCTCCAACACCACTCAAACTCCTAATAACTCTAACTCTTCTTCTGAATCCCACCCAAACACCACTCATTCCACAGATTCCACTTCCAGTTCCTCCAATTCATCTCTCCCTTATCCTATTATCAGACAATCTGCAAGAATACATAAACCACCAGGTTACTTAGATGCTTATGAGTGTTTTGCAGTTTCATCCACCAACACAGACACCCCTGTTGTCACCAAGCATTGGTGTAATCTAGTTTCATATGTCACATTTCCAGATGAATTTCAAGCTTTTTTGTCTCAAGTTTGTACTATCACAGAACCAGTGTCCTATACTCAAGCTGCTAAACATCCATTATGGCTTGAAGCAATGAAGAAAGAACTGGAAGCCTTGGATAGAAACTACACTTGGGAATTAGTGGAATTACCAAAAGGAAAAAAGGCTATAGGGTGCAAGTGGGTGTTCAAAGTGAAATTGAGATCCACAGGTGCACTGGAAAGGTGCAAAGCCAGATTAGTGGCTAAAGGGTACAACCAGAAGTATGGTATTGATTATGAGGAAACTTTTAGCCCTGTTGTGAAGATGAGTACTATTAGATGCTTGCTAGCAGTTGCAGCTAGTAGAAAATGGCCCCTTTTTCAGCTAGATGTCAATAATGCTTTCCTACATGGGGATCTCAAAGAAGAAGTGTATATGCAGATGCCTGAAGGGGTAGACAATCCAACCAACAAAGTTTGCAGATTGGTTAAATCCATTTATGGCTTAAAACAAGCATCAAGACAATGGCATGAGAAGTTGTTGACTGCTTTAGAGACACAAGGTTTCATACAATCCAAGTATGATTACAGTTTGTTCATCAACAAACAAAATGGTCACATCAACATTGCAGCAGTTTATGTAGATGACATCATTTTGACAGGAACAGATGTTGATACACTGAAAGCATTAAAAGCATATCTTCATCAAACATTCAGTATCAAGGATCTAGGGAGGTTAAACTATTTCCTTGGTATGGAGGTGGGCTATACTACAGATGGGATTATTCTGAGCCAGAAGAAGTTCACTAGAGAACTTATTGAATCTTGTGGTTTTGATACCACTAAGAGAGCAATCACTCCTTTGCCCATGACTGTTAAATTATCAAACACAGAAGGAGAGTTCTATTCTAATACTGAGAAATATAGGTCTTTAGTAGGAAAACTCAATTTCCTAACCCACACAAGACCTGACCTTTCTTATGCTGTCCAAACTCTCAGTCAATTTTTGAAGAATCCTAGAGAACACCATGTGGCAGCTCTGCACCACACTCTAAGATATCTAGCACACACTGAAGGTCAAGGGATATTGCTGAAAGCATCAGATGCTGTTAGTTTACAAGCATTTTCTGACTCAGATTGGGCATCTTGTCCTGATACTAGAAGATCAGTCACAGGGTACATTTTATTGCTTGGTGGATCACCAGTCTCATGGAAGTCTAAAAAGCAAGGGACAGTTTCTAAATCCTCTGCAGAAGCTGAATATAGAGCAATGGCAGCAGCTGCCTCAGAAGTTACTTGGATTGTCAACCTGTTAGAGGACTTGGGAGTTCATCATTTGAAGCCAATCACACTACACTGTGATAATCAGTCAGCTCTCCACATTGCTAAAAATCCAGTGTTTCATGAACGCACTAAACACATAGAGATTGACTGTCACTTCACCAGAGATAAGGTTTTGGAAGGGCTACTGCATCTAAATTACTTGCCTACTCAGCAACAATTAGCAGATATCTTCACTAAGCCATTGTGTTCTACACAATTTCAGACACTTCTTTCCAAGATTGGAGCTTGTGACGCCCCATCTTGAGGGGGGATGTTGATTATAGCATTATCATTCTATGCATACTAACAGTTTAGTGATGCTGCTTCCCTAATGTTGTAGTGTTGCTGCTGATGCTATGCTGTTGTTCTGCTGCTGATGCTGCTTTGTCAGCATACAGTCAGCAAGTCAGTTATGAGTTTGTTATAACAAACTTTAGAACAATCTAGATCCCTAAGCTGTACTATATATACTTCATTGCTGTAATAATTATATTATCATAAAATACAGAAAATCAGAAACTGAATTCTGCTTTCTTCTTCTTCTCTCAATCAATACTTTTCTATTCTGTTTCGTTTTTCTTCAATTCCGTATTACGTATCGATAAGGTTTTTGCTTCCCGGTTAATATTAAAGGTCTATGTATCTTGGTAATAGCCGTTTATGAGCTGTTTAAAAACGTTTGGTACTCAAGACAGAATGAAATAGTTAGGAAACAACAAGATGTTACTTCCCAATAAATACCTACGTACTACATGTGAGGTGGATTGAAAAAAAGAGGATAGAAAATACCAATTTATAAAATTTAGGAGTGAACTGAAACTTATTCACCCGAAATTCGCCAAATTTGGATTAGCCTAAGGGTAAAGCGGGTGGTAACGCCCAAAAAAAAAAAAGTTTATGAATTATTCCCACTGTTGCCAAATGATTTTAGTGTGAAACCTTTATTGGACTTATAAATGGACCGAACTCTCCCCCTACTTATTAGGTTGCATTTTCCTAGGCCTGTTCATATTTCTCTGAAAGCTAACAATCATGTTAGCCAACCACTAGATATGATCTTTATTGCACATAAATACATATAATTTGGAAGATCCAAAAGTATGATATACATCAAATTTTTACAAGTTATACAACACATATATTACATCCATTTCATATAGATCTTTACGGTTACTATTTGCACAAATATTAAGACAAAAGTAGAAATTTGTCTGAATATAATAAAATATGGCTAAAGTAATAGAAATATGTAAACATGTGTGTGAGTGTAAGAAAAAAATGAATAAAGTAATAGAAAATGCGTGAAAAATTATTAATATTGTGGGTAAGAATGGTAAGCTAGGTAGTAAATTTTTATGTCCATTATAAAACGAACTATACCGAAAAATACAAAGGTCATTTTGAAACGGAGGTAGTATAACTTGAAAGATCCAAGTGTATGATATACACCAAATTTTTACATATTACACACCACAATTGTGATTTTAAAAATAGTAACCTAGGGCATCACGCGCCCGGGTCCAAACACTAGTTAAAATTAAGAAAAGGGAACTTTGAGACGGCCTGATTTCCCAAATTCCCCCTAACAGCTCAAGTGGCTTAATTAAAGGTGTATAAATATGAACACCAATACACAAGAATTATATATTATCCAAACTCACCAATTTATTATACACACTAATTAATTACAAAAAGCTAATTAAGTTATGTCAACCCCAGAGCCAGAGGCAGAGCCAGAGGCAGAGGCAGAGGCAGAGGTAGGTGATATCAGGTACAAAACATACGAACTCCCACCAAGTTTAGGCGAAAATCCCTCAGACGAAACCCTCAAGGCCTTATTTTCAAACTACGGGTGGGTTTGGTTATGCCAAATCACCAACAAAACCGGCCATAATATCAATTTCTACAACCCATATTACGGCGTAACCGGCTATATAACTCCCGGTGCAACAGAATCTTACAACAGCAAGGGCTATCTCCCTTATTGGAGCCATTCTAGAAGGTACGAAATCACGTACTACAATACGGCTTTCGAGGAGTCGAAAACGATGACTATTAAAGATCTTGATGGTAACTGGTTGTTGTCGTTTGAGCAACCTGGTGTTGATGAAGATATTCGTGAGGTTCGACCGGTTTTCGTGCTCGTGGCTGGGATTAACCTGACTATTAGTGATAGCGGGTATGAGATTTTTTCTGTTAGTAGGAATTGCATGCAATCACGCATATCTTGGCAGAAACCTATCAGGGAATGAATTGAATGACTACGTACTGTTTGGTTTGCAAGATTGCGCGGTTTTTCTCTTAGGCTCTGTTTGGTATGACGAAAAATATTTTCGCCAAAAACAAAGAACAATGCCTAATTTAATTTGTTTTCATTTATGAAAGTTTGGTGTTTGTTTGGCTTGTAATCTTTTTTTTTATTTTTATGTTCTCGATTGTGTAATTTTGTAAGAAAGAAAATGAGCATTATGTTGTGTGGTCTCGTAACATTAATTCCAAACTACTATCTTTATTTTTGAGTTCGCAATGATATATATTTACCATTACTAGTTGCACATTGAAAAATATAAATATTAATTCTATAATAGACTAAACAAGAAACTGTAAAGATCATTATAAAACATACTAAATTGGAAAGTGTAAAAATGGCGCGCTCTTTAAGCCTCTTCGATCGAAGATCTTTGATTAGTGTATACTCTTTCCAATTAGGTCTTTTAGTTTGAGTCGATATCACATGCATTTAATTTGATTATTAGTGTCGATTAACCTTACGGTTTTTAGGGTTTATGAGGAGTTGACGGTGGCGGATCCTATTGTTCAATAACATAAACAAACGAAGTGTTCATGAACTTATAAGAAAGAGTATATGTATATTATATATTGTGTTCAATCTATTAATCAGCCTTCAAAAATTGTTCAATGTTATTGAAATTCTTTTCGTTGAAAGTTACTAGTACAAGATAATTTGAATCTAACACATACGATTAAAATCAAACAAAAGCTTTCGATCTTTCATCAAAGAATTGATCGTTGCGTATCGAATAGTTTGTATATCTTCTTTCATAACCTTTTTGAACGAGGGGTTTATGAACATGTTGTAGAAGTGAAAAAGATTCTCTGATTTGATCACCGAATTGCCGTCGAAAAATTACTCTTGCCAAGTAAACAACTAGACTTTTTCAAAGTGAGGATAAGGTTATATATCTCTTGAGAGTTGAGAGGTTGGAAAGTTGTTAATTAATTTGGTTTTTATTTTATTTAAATCCAAGAGATTATTTTATTTGGACTTGAAGTCGTTAATTTGAATTAAATTGGAAATTATTAGCGTGCAATCGGCCGGGCATCAAGTATCATATCGTGCTAGATACATGTCGACAACTACACAAGAATATACGCGGGAATCTAGCATTAATTGTAATCTTTGTTACACCTTCTTAAAACTTTACCACATAAGTTAGTTGACATTCACGTACCGAATTATCACAAATAATATTGATATGTTTTTGAACCACAAAAAAGCAATAATGTGGAACCCAAAATGTACCCAACACTAATATACGTAGTATTACTAGCTACAATGCTTCCTCTGTTCTTTAACGTTCAACTCACTTACTGTAGATTTAGTAATCAATACAAGGAAAATGGAAGTACCATGTGGGTTGTTGTCAAAACAAAGATGTGAATATGTAGTGTTGTTCATTTGCCATTGGCATGCGATCGTCTATCCCGACACGAGCCCTTCGTAAACCCGATATGGCACAAGAGTGAAGGCACGAGAATGGGCTATTATTTTAGAAATTTGGCACGAGCAAGACAGACCTAAGCCTAACCATGCATCATCCCACTTATTTTTAACCAGTTAAAAAAATCTTAAAAGTAGTAAGGGGGCCGTTGACGGAACATGTCCGGCACGACATTTAATTTGAACCTATCTCTCTCTTTCTCATGTATGACTTCTAAGAAGGTACTTAAAAAAAAAAAGTTCAAAGTAGTTACATTGTTTAATCATAAATGAACTCATAGAATGGTGTATAAATATAACCATGAATAAGCATTAAGGTAACATAATCCAAAGTATTTGAATTTCCTCTTAATTAACCTTGCATTAATCAATTAAATTAAACATTATGTCAACCAATGAGGTGATGGATGATCCCTCTTCAGAAACATCCCTAACTGATTTTGGTTCACTATACTTGTGCGAAATCACAAACAATTCTATCCACCATATCAAATTCTACAACCCATCAAACAACAAAACAGGCAGAATCAAACCAGGAGAAACAGAATCCATCGACAGCAAGGGCTATTTTCCACTATGGAGCCACCCTCGAAGGTACGAGATCACGTACTACATCGAAAATTACAAGGAGTGGAAGTCAATGACACTTAAGGATCTTAATGGGAACTCGTGGTTGTCGATTGAGCAACCCGGGATTGATGAAGATATTCGTACGATTTCTTCATCGATCAACCTTATTGTGAAAGATAATGGTTATGAAATTTTTAGTCCCGAATATAGTTGCACTCAAGCAGCTCTTATACTTCAACCAAGGTACTAATTATTCATTCGGATATCGCTTGGTTTTGATCATGTGTTTGTGCGCATGTTTGTTTTGTTGAATAAATTTAACTACCTTATTTTTCATCCTCGTATAGTCGTATACATATCATGTAAGGTATTGTTATTTGGTTTGTTTCTACGTACAGTTTAATACTTCATCCGTTCTTTTTCTATTGCATAAAATATTTAACTTTTTAATGTTGATTGTATCACGTCATTTGACCATCTTAATGTAAAGAAAAAAACAAAGTCAAATAAGATCGATCTTATTAGATGTGTCTCGTGTGATTTATACGTACTTTTACAAATATAAACTTTTTGTAATTTATTGCCAATATACAGCTATGTCCCCCCCCCCCCACACACACACACAAAAACAAAATAAAAATTTGGCTACGGCAATTAATGATCAAAGCTAGTTATTGTAATAGACTAGTTAGTTAATTGAGCGGGCTAGTTTGTTGAGCGGACTATCTGTAGATATATCTCAAGCAAGTTTGTAATAATGGGAACTGAAAAATTAATAAAACATTCTGAACCGGTAGATCAATATTAGACCTGGGCTGGTCGGGCCATAGTCGGGTCATGAAAGGTCGAAAATTGGACGGAACAAAATAATTAGCGGGATGATTATATTGTGGATGACCGGATGCATGGGTCATTAAACGAGAAAGAAAAATGAAAAAGGAGAGAGACAAAGGTGTAAACAAGTTATTACGAAGCTATATATACATACGAAGTGTACGTTTTTGTATCATGATTATTTTACTTTTCAAAAGTATTCGGGACGACCAAAGTTTTTTCAGTGGGTGCTATTTATGCTGCACCAAT
This sequence comes from Spinacia oleracea, assembly GCF_020520425.1. Lineage (NCBI taxonomy): Eukaryota > Viridiplantae > Streptophyta > Magnoliopsida > Caryophyllales > Amaranthaceae > Spinacia > Spinacia oleracea. The sequence continues at coordinate 133,205,603 of NC_079487.1, forward strand.
AGGATTTTAATCTAAAACATTCTTATATTATTAGTTATGTGATGTAAATTAATTGTGTGAAGTACACCTAATGCATGTGATTAGGTAATATATTACGAGCAAAATAATAAAAGTGAAACATAATATTATATGTTTAAATTTTTTACATTGGTACCATAATTTAGATTTTTCGTCATGTGAGGGCATGAGTATTATGGAGTACATAATTTTACTATTTATACGTTTGGTTGTTGAGATCGATAATGTCTGAATTTTCTTTACATGAACTTTGTGAATAGTTTTTCTTGCCTATTACTACCTCCGTTTCTAAATGATCTTCACACTTTCCGCCTTAGTTCGTTTCATAATTTTCTTTACACTTTACTTTGTGTAAATTTATCCAATTCCGACTACATCAGGCTTGAACCGAGACAAAATAATCCGCCGACATAAATCTATACTATATATTAAAAGGCGTTGATAAGCAAGTCTATGTGCCACTTGGCACTCACACTAATCTCATTCAATGTTCTATGTCATAGAAAATTATTTAAAAATGATAAATATGTATGATATAAGTCTGGAACCCATGACCACTAATTTGTAAACCAAACAATTAACCACTAATCCAAATCAAATTATATGTCATCTTTTCATAACAAAATATAATAAATGACAATTTAATAATTACGGAGTATTTATTCAAAAAATTTATCCGTGTATTAACCTGGGGCATCGCCCGGACCCGCATACTAGTTCGATAATTAAAACCCGATACCAAATAGAAAGGAGGATGCTTAAAATTCATTGACACTTCTCATTAGAAGAAGAAACAATCACATAGTTATTAAACAGAGATGGCTTTTATTAGCTAGCACACGGACATACATGTAGCTAGCATCATAGTAACAAAAGTTGAAGATGATGAAATTACTTATTAGTCCATGTAAGACTTGCTATAACAGAGTTCCAAGTAGGATCATAAATTTCATAGCCATCATCATTCACAACAAACTCAATTTTAGCCCAATCAGATAATGCTGCAGGATTAGGAGAAACTTCACGAACATCTTCATCAGGTTCATCAGTTTTAGAATCCCTAACAGAAGAAGTAGACATCAACCAATCTCGTTCAATATCATTGATAACTAATTTTGTCCATTCGTCGAACATTGTGTTGTAGTACTTGATCTCGTACGTAAACGAAGAGCCATCGTACGGGAGATAACCTACGCAGTTTTTAGACTCCGATTGCCCGCTTTCGATTTCGTCTTCTAGTCTTGCTTCGTATGGGTTCGTGAATTCGAGTGTGTGGCTTGATTTGTTTGTGATCTTTTGTACTTTTATCCATCCGTAGTCCGACAACCAGCCCGTGATATTTTCTTCATCACCCTCCAATTGCCTTGGTGGCTGCCTACTTCCCTGCTCTTTCTTTGGCCTATAGTTGACCTTAATCTCATCGTTGTTGCTTCCCGCCATATTGTTGATTGATTGATGGATTGATTACAACTGCAAAATCAATCAATTTTAACCAAGAAAATTAGCATTTTGTTAGTTGGAGTACTTAATTCAGTACACAATCAGTTCGATAATAAATATATACTACTCCCTCCGTCTCCGTCCCTTGATGTTTGCCTCATGCACAGATATTTTTATGAGAAGTTGGGTAATTAAGTACGGATTATAATAGACCTTGTCATCTATAGCTCGGCATGTTGGCCCGACCCTAAAAAGTACGCGCTTAGACAACCTCAAACACGCATTTTTGACCCAAACCCAACCCAGCCCGAAAAAGTGAGGGTTTAGACAATCTCAAATACGCATTTTAAGACCAAAACCCGACCTGGCCCCAAAGTACGGGTTTGTGCAATCTCAAATACGCATTTTTAGACCAAAACCCATCCTAGCCCGAAAAACACGTCTCGTCTTGAAAAGCCCGTACCAAATTTAGGGGTTTGGACAAGAGTTTGTGTGTTAAAGCCCGACCGGCCCGGATTTTGATCTCTAGAGCATTATTTAGAACAAATAAAGATGGTGACGCTAAACACATTTTATGTGAAAATAAAGTTTATTTTTAGTAAGTTGACAATCTTCTATAGACATATCAAAATGAAATATAGGATAAATAAAAAGAGGCAGAGGGAGAGAGAATATGTACTTACATTATAGTTTTTGAGAGAAGTATTACATGCTCTCTAATACAAAGCGGGGGGTGTTATTTATAGTTCATCTTCCAGCCTCCCTTATTACGGAGTAAAAAGTAACAACCAATATGGTGTGCACAGTGCACTTGTGGCTAAGCTATGCGTGTGAACGAGGAGACTATTTGCTCGGTCATTTAAAATAATTTTTGTGTGGTACTCCCTCCGTCCCGGAATACTCGACCCGGTTTGACCGGCACAGAGTTTAAGGGACTTGAATTGACTTATTTAATTTATTATGTAGTAGTTGATAGTGGGGTATTATTTTAATGTAGTTAGTGGGAGGTGTGTTAAGAGGTGGGGTTGGGGAGAGTAGGGGTTGAATTTTTAATTATTTTTTGTATGGAGTAGGGGGTAGGTGGGTTAATAGGGGTGGAATGAGAAATAATATAATATTGTTAGAATATTTCCATTTTTAGAAACAGGTCAAGTATTAAGGGACGGCCCGATAAGGAAAACAGGTCAAGTATTCCGGGACGGAGGGAGTAGTTCACAATTTGTGTAAACTTTCACTATTAGTTTATATTAATGTAATTTTAAACACTTCATCCCTTTCGAAAATATCACACCATTTGTTTTTTACACTATACACACTACGAATTTGGCAATTTTTTGTTTCCTTTTTTATATCGATTACCTAATTTACATATTTTCATAGTAAAAATATTGCATTGATAGTAAAAATATTGCGATCACTAATATCCTACGTGGCGGCTATATGTACCAATTAAACTCCGACACGAAAGATTGCGACAATTAAATATTGTCGCAACTTGCGACCTTTATCATCACCCAATTAAATTTGTGTATTGGATGAAACTACCTAAACATATTGGATCGGGGTAAAATTTGGCGAAAATTAGATCAGATTGGACTTAATATAATATGTCATACGGAGTAATTGAATTGTTTTAGATGGTAGTGTCTAGCATTCTTAAAACACAAATTCTTAATTACATCTGGTGTACAATAAATATTAGGGCGTAAAGTTACTCTAAAATGGATAAAAATATATCCAACATAATGTTAAAATTATTTATTTATTGGTTGTTTTTTCTTTTTAATAAATGTTATCTCTTTGAAATTATGCATTATATAAAAGTAACCATATCCATCAAAAATTACTTCATAATAAATAAAAGCTTAATCAAAATATGTACGACAGATATACCCCAATATATAATAAATTTATTGTACAACGAGATATACCCCAATATATAATAAACTTAATATACAACGAGCATAAGGCATCATTGATTAAAATATTCGAAGTGAAGTAATTTAAAATAGATTTATACGAAGAATTACGTTTCTTTGTCAACATATATATAATATTAATGGGTCGGCCAACTTTATACTTAATGAAAATCCTTTAAATAATGACAAATTGACAATAATAGTAACACTAAATCCATGAGAGTTTGGTAGAGTGCCCGTATGTTTGTCATTTCTTGCAAATTTAAAATGACAATTGGCGCTAGTCAATCTCTTAATCAATAAAATAAAACTTGAAAATGTTCGAAAATGCTATAAAGTCCAAATATGTCTTTTGAACTTTTGACAAACTTAACAGTGATGGGTAACCTAACAACAGAAGAGACTGACTAGGGTCTAGGGGTAGATTTAAAAATATACGCAATATTTTAAAATGACAATAGATACTTATATCTTACTTCTTTTTTAAAAGTTCTTTACGCTTTGGAATATGTGTCGAAATTATGGAAACTTTGACTGTAAATTCTCATCATAATATACATCAAAACGTTACATGTAAGATCTTACTAGATCAGTCTCGGTATGTAGTTTTAGAATATCAACTTTTTATAATATTCTCACCTACGAAATTAGATATATTAGCAATTAAATAGTGCATTGGAGTCCGTGTAAATAGTAACTGTAAAGAACTTTCTGAAACGGAGGTAGTAATTAATAAAACAAGTGTGTAACTAAACTCGAAATTAATGGTTAACCGAACACCAAGACCCCTAATCTTATTGCAATTTTATGAATTATTGCAATAAATCAAACATGTGGAGTATTGTCACGAACTAGAAGGTGTACCCGATTATATATAACACTATATCACTACAAGAATTTGTATCTTTAACGACAACCTAATTACGACGGGTTAAAGGTACATTTTTACGATTAAACAGTTTATACTTTACAATTTTTTTGTAAAATGTAAAAAGTACTCCCTAACTCGTATCCCTTATCACAAAGACACAGAGTAATAGATTTATATAATTAATAAATAGACCCTGATGACCATAAGGTTAGCTAGAGATGCGTACTCTATATATACATAATTGAAATATTCACAAGTATGCATTACTCCGTATAACAAAAGCTATAAACATCATAGAGTCAATTAGACAACAAACTTTCGAGCTAGTCCTAAGTTGCTAACCAGAGTTATCAATCAAGTAAGTTTTTTTGTACGTACGGTATGACGTTTCCTGTGTTTCTTTTGGTTCTTTTTGTTAGTTAAACTTTTTTTTTTTTATCTTTATCTTGGTAAAGTTTTCTCTTTATACCTCACACAATCCCAGTGTAACACTCTCTTTTCTACCAAGTTTTTTTCATATTACACAAACCTCGCTTGTTTTACCTTCTTACTTATTTTCTTTTCTTACACAAAACATTTTTGGACCGATCCCAGGTTACAATCCACGACTTCGTGCTCGTCTAGGGCCGAGTCAAGCCTTCGTGCCTATGCCCATTTTCACTAAATTTAACGTATCTTATCGTCTCGTGCTTAAGTGCTTTGTCATGCTTTTTCCAAACACATGCTGCTGAGTCCAGGTCACATCCCACGACTTCATTCTCGTGTCGGGCCTCTGCCGGCCAGGCCAAGAACCCAGGTCACAACCTATGACTTCGTGCTCGCGTCAGACCTAGTCGAGACTAAGTTTAACGTGCTTTATCGTGTCATGCGTCGAGAAAAAAACATGTGGTCGAGTCCAAGTCACGGCCCACAACTTCATTTTTGTGCCGGGCCTCTAGCCGGTTCGGCCCGCCCCGGCCCAGAGCTATCTCTAATCTACAACCGTAACCAACAGAAACAGAGAGTATACTTCCTATTCAATTAAATTGTGTTTTGTTTTTAGTTTTACAGAATCGAATCATGGCAAGCAATAGCGATGAGAAAACCCAGAGTTTGGGTTTGCCGGAGCAGGCAGCTAACGAAGAGGCGGTAGGCTTGTTTGATTATGGTTGGATAAAAATAGTAAAAATAGTAAATAATACCAAAATCGATGTAACCTTTACCAACCCAAACGGGGACAAGACAGGAACCATCGAACCGGGTCAATCAGAGAGCACGGACTGTGTTGGTTGGGTGCCTTACTGGGATTCTTCAAAAAAGTACACCATCAAGTTTTTTAATGATGTTCATAACGAGTTTAAAGAAATTAGCATGGTCGATTTAAAAGGTGAATGGAAATTATCGTTGAAAATGCCAGAGGTTCAAGAAGATAAAAGGGTTGTTCGCCCAAAATGGGGTCCTAATAAGGAATCAGCCCTTCTTAAGATCACTGTTTTTAATAGGTATGATGGTTTTAGTATGAAATATTCTGGGTATACTCTTACAGATAATGATTCTAATTGGGAAATTGGCGAATTTTATGAATCTAAAAGGGATTGGTGAATGGTGAAACTCTCCTCAACTAGTCAACCATATGTATTTGGTCAAACTCTCCTCCGATAAACTTATCGTACGATTGTCCCTTTTTAATTTGAGTGTTAACCAATGCCTCCGATTTCTGGAGTATCAACAGAAACTGTTACGAGGTACTGGAGTAATGTATTTTTCAATTGTAATTTGTAAGCTTGAATAATTATCGTATTTTGCACGAAACTCGGAACACTGCAAGAATTTGTATCTTTAGCGACAACCTAATAACGACGGGTCAAAAATTCCGACGTAAAAACCTTTTGCGACAGGGATAACAACTAAACAAAAACGGGAACAACCGTCGCAAATATCTTTTACGACGGGTTACAACTAGATTTTCCATTAACGACGTCCCCTTTTAGGACGGATTCGCGACAGAAAATCTCGTCGTTAATCAACGATTATTGACCTTTAGCGGACGGGATTTCCCGTCGTAATTGGTACAATTTCTTGTAGTGGAAGTTCCAATACTCAAACAAATGCACACACTTGGAAATCGATTCTATCATGTGTAAGTGTAAGTGAAGCTCCCTCAACCTGCTTTTTTTGTCTTACAGTAATGTCTTGGAGAATAATTATATGACTTGGGGATTAGTCATACTGTTATTAGCATTGAAACTAAAGTCAAACGGTCGCAAATAAAAGTCAAACCATCGCGTATAAAAATAAACAGAGAAATCTATGCAGAAAGGGAAATACCTAACTGGGAGAAATAATGTAACTAGTTCTGCAAAATTACATAAAACTCACAACTTTTACTACCTACCAAACAGGCTGCTATAATATCAAAGAGCAGCACCTGATGCTTAATACCAAGTATATATACACAACATATATAAACCGCATCTGACTGAACCATTTTCCTAGCAATCTCTAATTTAGTAGCAGGAACATTAAATTTTGTAACAGGGGTCCTATCTCCTAAAACAAAAGATATCATTCATTATAAACATGCACTATATGTCTATATGCACTATATTACCTACCATTAGGCCTGGTTATCGGGCGGGGCGGGTCAGGGTCGGTGCGGGTCAAAAGAGGGTCGGGTATTGAAAGGGTCATTTTTAGAGGGTCGATAATGGGCGGGTCAAAAGCGGGTCGCGGGTCAATAGCGGGTCATTATTGGGCGGGTCAATAAACGAGCAATGAAAAATGAAAAACAAAAGAGCCATGTGCAAGTACAAGTAAATACGAAGCTATGCATGTAATTTTTTGTATCATTACTATTTTTATTTTCAAAATAATTGTAGTATAAGTTTGACCCTATAATGACACTGTCCAATAAAGGCCCTGTCCAATAAGAGCTCTGCCCAATAAAAGCCCTATTAACTTGACCCTAACCCTATATCCATTGGACTACCCTGTCCAATAACCAGGTCTACCTACCATTAGTATATTTCTTAGCAATGACAACCTTTGCCTTCTGTGAGGCCCTTGGTAATCCTGATAACTGTGAAATGAACTCTTTTTCCTCTGTTGAATAAAGTTTATCCTTGTTGTTGCAGACAATAAGTAATTTCTCCAAGACGACTGCACTTTTGAGCACAAATTTCATCAGCTCAAGTAGAGCTTTACAAGGTTTCTCATATCCACGAATTATGACAGTTTTGAGTCGCCGCATCACAATTGGAGAAGAAAGCTCATACAGAAGCATATTGCAGTCACACAAAAAATCCTGACAGTAGTTACATGCAAAATTCTCTGTTATATGAAAGGTATTGGCCAACTTAAGTATTAGCTAGACAAACTTGATATACATATAGACTTACCACATCTGCAAATATAATAAGTTTCTTCAAGCGCCAAGAATTTCTCAGCAATCTACAAATGCCTAGCAGACAGCTTCCATGGCTTACAGGCCTCAAAGCTAAATCAGTCCATGGAGTTTCTCGAAAAGTCAGTTTCTCACTACCACATTTTCCCAGTTCCTAGTAAGAAGGAAAGAACATTAGAATTATTCCACTTTAGTCAAATAATAGTATGAAAAAACTATAGCAATGAACACCCAACAACAGACAGATAGAAAGCACTACTTAGATGTTGAGGTTAACTTGCTTAAATCTATCTGAGAATACAACAGAGTAATTGATATCGATAATGAAACTTGGTAAAACATTGCTCTATTCGACTACATGACGTATGGTATCCTACATAAAATGCTTTACCACAAACCATGTAATAAGACACTGAGAGTCACATAGTATCAGCTGCTTCATCCCTCAAAATGTAGCGAATTTCAGCTACTAGAAAGTGAAGAGCAATACTGTAAATTAACTACACTACCTTCTCCCTAATATCCAGAAATAAAACCTATGATTCACCCACAGTTTAACACCTTTTACAAACAAGTTGATTCACCCAGAGTAACTATCTTCTTCTTTTTTTTTTGAGAAAACAGAGAAACATCTTTTACCATACACTCTTCCACAGTTTCACCCGCCTGAGATAAATTACATTTACTAAGTGTACGGGATCATATCCAGAGAGGGCAGAACATCAATGACAGAGCAAACCCTGACACCCAGGGCACACCCAAGTCAAAGAAAGACTCTAAACCCCAAGCCAAGTATATGCAGCCCAGGCAGATCAAACCTCCCCAGATCACGTGTAAAGACACAGAGCAGAGCTAGGCAAAGCTGCATCAGTCCAAGAAGGGACCTGCAGGCTAAACGACAACGACAAGGAATAAAGTACATCGCCGTCATACACGTGGCGGCATCTGAGTAGGCCAAAGTACAGAATAGTACGCCTATAAATAGCACCCACATCATTCATGATGGGACAGATTCTTACACACGGTACTTGCTCCACCTTCTCTCTATATCCCCTCTCTAAAGACTTCTTACCTATTTGCTGACTTAGGCATCGGAGGGGGTTTCCTCGGTTAAACCCCCGAGGTTAGCTCACGTTTGCTCTGCTTGACAGGGCCAAGGCACTCCGGAACGTCCTCCCAGTTCCACACCCGGAACAAGTGGCGCTAGAAGGAGGGGACTTCCCAGACCTTGCCTCTAAAAGACCTACCCTCCCACAAAATGACTGAGTCAAGCGAACCGATAATCCAGCAGATAGAACCACCCACCTCTAGAAACAACCAGAGAATCACAAACGTACCTTTGTTCGGCATGCCTCAGAGTCTTGGTCCGCCAAGAGAGACACCACAACCCAGAGCTATGGCAACCCCCAGCCAGGGCCAGGGCATCCCAGTTCCAACCAGTGCCTCACTAGCACGGTTGGGGGCACAGTTCTCACCCGACCAGATGCGCACAGCCATAGAAGTCCTGACCTTCCTTACCCAGACAACACCGCAAGCCCAGGTCGTGAGGACAGCCCCAGAGGTTGAGGTTGAGCAGAGGAGGAAACGTCCCAGACCCCAAAACAGTCCGAACGTCTGGAGGAGGAATCTGCAGCAGGAGATGGAAGGGGCTGACAGCCAGGAATATGAGGCAGAAAGTATCACACCTAGCAGAGCTCAACCCAGAGCGAGAACCGAACAAGCACCCAGCCAGAGGCACCACTCCGGGTCAGGTATGCCAAATCCCACCCGAGCAATAGTTAAACCTGATAATTCCCCTTTCTGTGATGAGATACTCTCGGAAAAAATGGAAAAGATAAAAATGCCCACCTGCAAATATTCCGGAAAGTCAGACCCAACGAATCACCTCTCTGCCTTTGGAGGACACATGATGCTATATACCAACACAGACTCTATGTGGTGTAAGGTTTTCCCTTCCACTCTGGAGGGGATGGCACAGAGCTGGTTCGGTAAAATACCCAAGGGCACCATAACCTCTTTCCGGCAGTTAGCCATTTTGTTTCGCACCCAATATGTGGCAAACATTGCCAGAGAAAGGATGACAGGGGAGCTGATGTCAGTCATCCAAGGACCTCAGGAATCTCTGAGGGAGTACATATCCAGATTCAATATGGAGGCATCGAATATACCCAAGTTACAGCAAGAGGTAGCAGTCCTGGCGATGATGACTGGTCTGCGGGATGGAGAATTCAAGAGTTATCTGGGCAGAAAGTCATTCACAACCCTGGCAGAGGTACTGGGGAAGGCAAATGAATTCATAAAAAGTGAAGAGATTGGCAGAGCAACCTCACGACGATATGTAGCAAGTGAGAACAATTACGGTAGTCAGAGCAGAAAAGAGCCATACAAAAAAGAATACCCAGACAAAAGGGAAAATCAGCAGCCCAGAAAAGATTGGCACGGGCAGGTCAGAGGAAGGGGTAGTGAGTTCAAAACTGAAAAGCGAGGCAAATTCAACGAATACACTCCTCTAGTTGCATCCAGAACCCAGATTTTTGCTATCAGCAAGGAGGATGAGAAATGGCAGAGACCACCGAAAATGTACAACAAATACAGGGACACGAAGAAGTACTGTGATTTTCACAAGGATCATGGTCATCTCACAGAGGAATGCACTCACCTGAAAGATAACATTGAGGACTTGATCCGAAGGGGGTACCTAACACAATTTAAGGCAAAGAGCTCATACAGCAGGACCTACGAAAACAGGGATGATGAGGGTCGATTTGATAACAGGAAGACAGAGCAAAAACAGAACCACCCAGCAGAGCAGAAGAGGTCGAATGATATACTGGTCATAACAGGAGGACCAGTCTACGCTGGTACTACAGCCAGCGGTGCTAAGGCCAGTGTGAACGAATTCAAACACCAGGTTAATTACCACAACTCAGGAAAATGGCCTGCCCCTCCAAAAATCCCACAGTGCACTTTTACAGAAGATGATTGCAAGGGCATAATTTATCCCCATGATGACCCAATGGTGTTAGCTCTGGATGTGGCTAACAGAAAAGTCCATCGAATCCTGATAGACGGAGGAAGCTCTGCAAACATTCTATTCTGGCCAGCTTTCCAAGAGCTGCAGATTGAAGAGAAGCACGTAAAGCCAGTTAGCTATCCAGTAATTGGTTTCACAGGAGCAACGGTGATACCAGAAGGAATAGTTAGCTTACCTGTCCAAATTGGGCAGGGGAAAGATATCAAGGATGTCATGGTTGATTTCATGATAGTCAAGGTACCCGCAGCGTACAATGCCATTCTGGGCAGACCATTCATTCATGATGCAGGAGCAGTGGTGTCTACTTATCACCTCACCATGATGTACACAACGAATGATAACAGATCAGCTAAGGTCAGGGGAAACCAAGAGCAGGCTAAGAGATGCTACCACACAGCCCTGAAACAACCACCCAGACCCCCGCCCCTGGCAGAGGCAGACATTCCCTTGTCCAGAAAGAGAAAGAGAGCAGAGCGTAAAAAAGACGCACTACTGGACATGGAGAATTTTGAGCATCGTGAAGAAGGACTGTTAAAACCAGCCCCAGCAGAAGAAACAGAGGAGATAGAGCTGGAAGAAGGAGTAGAGGACAGAACAGTCCGAATTGGCACAGATATAGACCTTTCCCTGAGGGTAAATATCATTGATCTGTTGCGAGAGCACGCAGACATATTTGCCTTCTCTGCTGACGAAATGCCAGGGATTGACCCCAACGTCATGGTCCACAGGTTGAATGTTAACAGAGAAGTCAGACCGGTAAAACAGAAGAAGAGAACTTTTTCGACAGAGAAGAATGTAGCCATCCAGGAAGAGATCAGCAAACTGTTAGCAGCCAAATTCATAGAAGAGTGTGACTACCCGGAATGGTTGGCTAATGTCGTGATGGTAAAGAAAGCAAATGGTCAATGGAGGATGTGCGTAGACTTTACAGACCTAAACAGGGCTTGTCCAAAGGATTGTTACCCGCTGCCTAGAATAGACCAACTGGTGGATTCCACCAGCGGGCATGCCCTGCTGAGTTTCATGGATGCCTTTTCGGGCTATCACCAGATCAGTTTGTTAGAATCAGACCGGAAAAAAGCCGCCTTCATCACAGACGCCGGAGTTTACAACTACAGGGCTATGCCATTTGGCCTAAAGAACGCAGGGGCCACATACCAGAAACTGGTAGACAAAATATTTGCAGGACAAAAAGGCCGAAACGTGGAGGTGTATGTAGATGATTCCATAGTCAAGAGCAAAAAGGAGGGTGATCACATTAAGGATCTGAAGGAAACTTTTGCAACATTGAGGCAATTTGGTATGAAATTAAACCCAAAAAAATGCGTGTTCGGTGTTAAGTCTGGAAAATTTTTGGGATTCCTGGTCAGTCAAAGAGGAATTGATGCCAACCCAGAAAAAGTAGAGGCCATACTCAACCTACCAGAACCAAGAAACATACGAGACATCCAGAGGTTGACTGGGAAAATGGCAGCACTCACCAGGTTCATCAGCAAGTCCGCAGACAAGTCTCTCCCCTTTTTCCAGGTGCTAAAGGGAAACAAAACATTTAAGTGGGGAGAGGAGCAAGAGAAAGCATTCAAGGAGGTGAAGAACCATTTGAAAAGCCTCCCAACCATAGCCAGACCAGAAGTGGGGGACATATTACAGCTATACATCTCTGCCTCCAAGAAAACTGTAGCAGCAGCTCTGGTAGTCGAGAAGGATAAAATCCAGCAGCCAGTCTACTTTGTCAGCCACATCCTCAACCCAGCAGAACAGAGGTACCCCCTGATTGAAAAAATGGCCTTCGCCATCATGATAGCTGCCAGGAAATTGAAACCATACTTTGACGCGCATAAAGTGCAAGTGTTGACTAATCAGCCTTTAGAGAAGTCATTGCAGAGGCTAGATACCTCTGGTAGACTCCTGAAATGGGCAGTGGAACTCTCAGAATATGACATCGAGTACAAACCCAGAACCGCCATAAAAGCACAGGCACTGGCAGATTTCATTGCAGAGGCATCATACGAGGAGGAGGAAGAACCATTGGGGACTTGGCAGATCTCAGTAGACGGCTCCGCCGCAGTCACAGGGTCGGGCGCAGGTATCATAATGGTGTCACCAGAAGGCAACATTTTCGAATATGCTATAAAATTTAAATTCAAAGCTTCAAATAACGAAGCAGAGTATGAGGCGGCAATCGCAGGAATCCAGATGTGCAAAGCAGCAGATGCTAAGAAAATAGTGCTCAAAACCGATTCACAGCTGGTGGCCAGCCAATATAGAGGCGAATATGAAGCCAGAGAACCGTCTATGCAGAGGTACTTGGCCTTGATGAAAGAAGCAGTAGCGCAGCTAGAAAGCTTTGAGATTCAACTGGTTCCCAGGGCAGAAAACAGTCAAGCAGACGCCCTATCTAAGTTAGCAAGTTCGACATTACAGGACTTGGAAAGAACAGTGATGGTAGAGGTCCAGGAAGAAAAGAGCATTGACAAAAAGCCTGTAGTCAACTTCATTGACACTGAGCCACAGTGGTATGACAGTATAGTCTCATACAAGCTGGGAAGGGGCCTTCCCACGGCAGAGCAAGAGCAGAAAAAAGTAAAACGAAATGAGCATTGGTTCGTCATTTACCAGGGTAAACTGTACAAGAAATCATTTTCGTTGCCACTGCTGAGATGCATATCAGCAGAGGAGTCGCAACGAGTCATTGAAGAAATACACGAGGGAATATGTGGAAACCACATAGGCGGCAGGACATTAGCCTTGAAAGCTCTCAGAGCAGGATATTATTGGCCAACCATGGTAAGTGACTCTCAAGCATATGTTAAAAAAAGCGACAAGTGCCAGAAATTCGCCTCAGTGATCAACCAACCCTCTAATGACTTACAGCCAATCATCAACCCCATACCATTCGCCCAGTGGGGAATGGATATTCTGGGACCATTCACAGCAGCAAGCGGGGGAAGAAAATTTCTGATCGTGGCAGTTGACTATTTTACTAAGTGGATCGAGGCAGAGCCCACTAAAAGCATAACAGCCAAACGGATGAAGGATTTCATCTGGAAGAACATTGTGACAAGGTTCGGCATCCCAGAAAGTTTGGTCTTCGATCATGGAACACAGTTCGACTGCACTCCTATAAAGGATTATTGCGCTGAACTAAGAATAAAATTCGCATACGCATCTGTGTGCCATCCCCAGAGCAATGGTCAGGCAGAGGCAGCAAATAAACAAATCCTGGGAGCACTGCGAAAGAAGGTAGAAGATTTTAAGGGTGCATGGGCCGACCTTATTCCAGAGATCTTATGGTCCAACAGGACCACTGAAAAAGAAGCAACAGGAGAAAGTCCTTACAAACTAGCTTTTGGGGCTGAGGCGGTCCTGCCTGTCGAAGTGGGTCTACCTAGCTTTAGAGTGCAGTACTATGAGGAAGGCACTAATGAGCAGCGTATGAGGGAAGCGTTAGATCTCTTACCAGAAGTCAGGCTGCAAGCAGAACTCAAGTTGGCAGCAAACAAAGAAAAAATGAGCAGGGCATACAACAAGAGGGTAAAGCACAGACCTATGCAAGTGGGGGATCTGGTCCTCAGAAGAACAGCTGCCACTGGAAAGGGAAAGGCAGAAGGAAAATTCTCTGCCAATTGGGAAGGACCTTACCAGATCACAAAAGAGGTAGCCCCAGGCTCATACCATCTAATGACGATGGAAGGAAGAGAATTGAAGAATAGCTGGAATGCCAACATGCTAAAGAAATACTATGTATAGACACAAGAAGTTAATACTATAACAAGGCAATAGAAGCCAGAGTAGTTCTTCACTTTTGTAATTTTCCACGCTTACAAGCATAATGAAAATTGGCCCAGCTACCTTCGGTAAGAAGAAAGTGCGTCAGGTCTCTTGGAAAAGTAAAAGGTGAACGGCTAAAACTCGTAAAAAAAAAAAAAGGGGGGGGAAACGCTACCCACGAATAACTTGGTCTGATCAACCAAGTTATTGGGTAAGTTTTTTCTCAACGAGATTTAAGCAAAAACCTTTCGAGCTTTGTCCTGGCCAAAGCCAGGTCAATTCAATAATACGCAGCCAAAGTAGGCTGGAATAAATATGAAGATACTTTTTGAGCTTTGTCCTGGCCAAAGCCAGGACAATTCAATAATACGCAGCCAAAGTAGGCTGGAATAAATATGAAGATACTTTCTGAGCTTTGTCCTGGCCAAAGCCAGGACAATTCAATAATACGCAGCCAAAGTAGGCTGGAATAAATATGAAAATACCTTTTGAGCTTTGTCCTGGCCAAAGCCAGGACAATTCAATCATACTCAGCCCAAAGTAGGCTGAAGTAAACACAAAAACACTTCTCGAGTTTTGTCCTGGCCAAAGCCAGGACAATTCAATAAGGCACAGCCAAAATAGACTGAAGCAAATGCGAAAACACTTCTCGGTTTTTGTCCCGGCCAAAGCCAGGACAACTCAACAATACACAGTCCAAAACAGGTCGAGGCGAATATAGAAATACTTTTTGAATTCGGCCCTGGCCAAAGCCAGGACAATCAAGCATGCAAAGTGGGTCAAATGGAAATATGGGGGAAACAAAACAATAAAAAAATAGCAAGCAAAAAACCACAAGGTAAAAGGCAGCATAAGCACGACGAGTTAACAAACAACGGGACCGGCGGCTATACCTCAAAAACTTATGCAATGTACAGCCCTACAAAAATGGCCACTGTTGATAAAAACTAAAACCGATAAATATTATCCCCAGAAACAAATTCTTACTCTCCACGCAGGGAGGACAAAAACAACCAGAAAAAATAAACTACGCATTGGCTGAGGTAGTGCAAGATGAACATGGGGACAGCCGCCTGTGCCATTATTGCCCAACATCATCTTCAGCATCAGACAGAGGCAATTCCCCAGGGTGAACATTTTCAACACAATGATCAGGCACCCCATCATCTTCTGGCACCGCACCGCCCGCAGCTAGAGACGCTTGCTCGGCCTCCCTCTTCTTTCTCAAAAGCTCAACATGGAGCCCAGCCAACCAAGCAGCTTCGATTGGAGACCAGTCAAGATCAGGATGCTTCTCTTGCACTATTAGCGAAGCAGCCTTCCACCCACCATCATAGCTCTGAGTGCGTAGAGCATACTGCTCATCTGACCGACGGAAGTCGCGAACGGCAGCCACAAGCTGATCTTCGATGGAGTTCTGCAGTTGGGCCATCTCATTGTCATGAGACTGCTCAACAGAGAGAAAGTCTTGCTGGAGAGCCTCAATTTTCTGCTGTCCGGTGACCAGATCAATTTGGGCCTGAGAAAAGCTAGCCTGCAGCTGATCACGCTCTTCAGTAACAAGCTTCAATTGATCATTAGCCGAAGTAAGACAGGTTGAAGATAACTCCAGATCAGCAGTGAGCTCCTCAATTCTCTTCTTTTGGGCCTCTATGTGAGCAACGTTGGCAGCAAGTCGTTTCTGGTAAACTATGAAGACTTCTGTCAACTCACGAACAGCGTTGCCACACTAAGAACACAGAAAAAGAGACAAGCATTATAAGTTGGTGCATAACAAAAAAAAAAAAAAACAAACCAATGTACCAAAGGAGAAGAGAAGTAAACCAAGTATACCTCCATGACCTTCTGGCAGGCATTCGCCCCAGGAGTATACAAACGCTCTTTGGGCAGGTCGCTGGGCAACTGCAGACCTCTTAACATCCTCAGGGCAAGCGTCCCGCCTTTCTCAGGGTAGTTCCCATATAAGCTTTCTGATTCGGACACATCCCAGCGCGGGACAAAAGTACGATCCAAAGCAGCAGGACCAGAGAAGATAGCAGCCAGCTCAGGATCGGCCTGGGGACGAATGTCGAGAAATTCTTTCTCAACGAACTCCTTATGCCGACCCGTGATATGCAGGTCAAGATCATCAGCAGCCAGATCACTTCCTTGAAGCTCGTGCTCCAAAAACTGTCGAAGAGAGCTACCAGAAGTGTTGCTACGATGGGGATCAGCCGCAGAAGGGGAGGCTCGAAGTTGCTCAGCTCCGCTATCAAACCTAGGTTGTTTCCCAGGACGCTGAACAAAAGGCGGCTCCTCAGCTTCGATATCCACAGGTTCCGACGCAGAGCCCGAACAACCTGGCTGGTCACATACCTCACCAGCCACTTCCCCAAAATCATGGCCTGCACCCTCTGTCGGAGCTTCGAGCCCAGCCTCGAAATCGGCTCGGTCACGACGAGAGCCTGACAGAGCACCACGATGGGAAGCTCCGCGAGAGGTCTGCCCTCGACGAATAGGAGTGCTCGCAGAACCAGTGTTTGTAGAGGAGACCACTCGAGACACTCTGGGAACGATCCCAGAACCGCCACCCCGACCAGAACGGCGTGTAGAACTTCTCCTGCTGCCCTCTATTTGGTCAGCCAAAATTTGATACCCATTCGCAGCAGGATCGGGGGGAGCAGCGCAGATGAAAGAACCATCAGCCCGAACACCCAATTCCTCAAGATTCAAGAATTGACGACCTAAAACAAAAAAAAAAGGAGTAAGCAAAAAAAAAAAAAAAAAAAAAAAAAAAAAAAAAAAAAAAACTCGCACAAAGAGAAAAGAAAACATGAAGTGAAAAAATAACACAGAACTAACCTTGAGGGTGAGTAGAACAAAGAAACATAGCGGACATCACGTCATTCCGCAGAACATAACTTGAATGCGGAAGCCAAACACGAGGCAACCGCCCAACCTCTTTACCAGCAGCATTTAACTTGGGCTCAGATGAAAAATGCTCAAAAGCCCTCTCCTCCAAGACAGCACCATCCAAAATCTCGACTCCCTCTAGCCGAGTCCGAGGTCTAACAAAGCCCCGAGCAACAGGAAAGTCAGCAGGGACAGCGAGCCAGTAAAACCTATCCTTCCACTCCTTTTGGCCAGTAGGCATCCCATGGCAGGTCAATCTTCCACGATTGCAATAGATGGAAAACCAGCCAATCTTGTTCCCAGTACCGCTGTTGCGCAGATGATGGACTCGCTTGCAGAGAGAAAGGGTCTCAGGAAACTCCAAAAACCGGCAGACCCAAATATAGCTGATCAAAGTACGAACAGCGAAGGGATGGAGCTGAGCTAAGCAAACGTTGAAGGCACGAAGAATCTTCACCAGGGTAGGATCCAGAGGAAAGCGCGGACCAAAATCCAGACTATAGGCATAAACGCCTATGCACCCCTCTGGTGGATGCGTAATCCGAGCATCATCGTCTGGCACGATGAGTCGATAACTGTTAGGTTATGATACATATGACATTTACATAGATCATGCGGAAACAACCATTAACCCAGGAAACATATTATTTACACATAATCATATAGCATAATTAGATGCATACTCTTTGTTGCGTGCCTTCCCTAGCTGCGCCCGAACCGAACAAGAACAAGTCTTTTAGGACTCCAAGTGTCGTCCCTCCGTAGAAAGTCCACAGCACGTCCGGATCCGCCTTAAGATTGACCAACTAGAATCGCCCTTAAGGTACTCAGAAAATTCGGCACTTTTGGGGCAAGATGGGTGTTTGAATTTTCTCTCAAAAACTCACTTTTGAATACTTTGAAACTTGTGTATAAATTATGACCCCTAGGCCTTTATTTATAGAGTTATGGGAAAAGGAATCGTAATCCTAGTAGGATGCGAATTAATTGGAATTAGAATTCTACATGAATTCTACTTAATCAATTTATCCAATAGGAATAGACATTTAATCATACACTGACTCTTGCAGATTCAGGAATCTCGCATGAGCTCAAACTCACACACACACGGCAGCCACAAGGGCTGCCCACGCATGCGAGCAGCAGCCCACGCAGCGCGGCCCACGCATGCGCGGCCTTGTGCGCGCTGGGCTGTGGCGTGCGTGCTTGCTGGGCGATGGCCTGGCTTCGTGCTGGGCCTTCGTCCGGCAGGCCTCGTCCGATGCTAATTCGTACGATACGCTTCCGATTAAATTTCCATTTCCGGAATCTATTTCCGATACGAACAATATTTAATATTTCCGATTCCGGAATTAATTTCCGTTTCGAACAAATATTTAATATTTCCGTTTCCGGAATTATTTTCCGATTCCGGTAATATTTCCGATTCTGACAATATTTCCGTTTCCGGTAATATTTCCGATTCTGGTAATATTTCCATTTTCCAACAATATTTTCCGATACGTACCATGTTTCCGTTTCCGGCAACATCTACGACTTGGGTAATATTCATATTTCCGATACGATCCATATTTCCGTTTCCGGCAATATCATCGTTTCCGGAGTATTCATTTCTTGCCTGTGACGATCTTAGCTCCCACTGAAACCAAGATCCGTCGGTTCCGAATATTCATAGATGGAGTATTTAATGCTATTAAATACTTGATCCGTTTACGTACTATTTGTGTGACCCTACGGGTTCAGTCAAGAGTAAGCTGTGGATTAATATCATTAATTCCACTTGAACTGAAGCGGCCTCTAGCTAGGCATTCAGCTCACTTGATCTCACTGAATTATTAACTTGTTAATTAATACTGAACCGCATTTATTAGACTTTAACATAGAATGCATACTTGGACCAAGGGCATTATTTCCTTCAGTCTCCCACTTGTCCTTAGGGACAAGTGTGCATTTCCTAATTCCTTTGTCGCTCGATGCTTGCTCTTGAACATAAGGTAAGAGTTGTCATCCTTATTATGTCCAGAGGTGTTCCTCGGTTTCAGAGTTCAACTGATCAAATAAACAGATAATCATAGCCTATGATTCATCCGAGCACGGCCATGCATTTCACAGTTTCTAGCTCTCCGAGTGGCCTTGTACAACTTTTAAGCATCTCATCCCGATTTATGGGAGGACAATCCCAATCTTGCGATCTTGAGATTAGACTTCGTTTGATAGGTGATTACCTGAGCGTTGCCTTTATAGCCTCCTTTTACGGTGCGACGGTTGGTCAACGTCAAAGCAACCAGTTCTCAAACAAGTAATCTCAAATCACTCAGGTATTGAGGATTTAGTGTCTAATAATTTAATGAAATTTACTTATGACAGACTTTCATCTCTTACAGTAAAGTTTCATAGGTCTTGTCCGATACTAGTCTTCCCAAAGTAAGTATCTATGCAAATGATTATGACATTGCCATGTCCACATAGTTCAAGAAACAGAACTACTAGTCATCTTGCATTCTAATCGTCTAACGTTTTCTATGCGTCCAATTTTATAGAAAACTCCGACTAGGGACCATTTTCAACCTTTGACATTCAAGTTCACTTGATAGACATTTCTTAGTCACAGGACTGGTCCTGACAGTCTATCTTGAATATATCGTCAAGTTGAAGGGACTCATCATTTAATAAACCACAAATTAAATGGAAAAATGAATTCCTTTCATTTATTGTGAATGATTAACCAATAATGTTTTACAAAGATTTAAACTCTAAAACTTTAAAACATTAAACAGAGACATCAAAGCCATTCTCCAATATGCTTGATTCCCATAGCTGCAGTGTGCGAGTTGTGCTTCGCTTGCGGCAGAGGTTTAGTTAATGGATCTGATATGTTGTCATCAGTTCCAATTTTGCTTATCTCGACTTCTTTTCTTTCAACGAACTCTCGTAGAAGGTGAAATCTACGAAGTACATGCTTGACTATCTGGTGGTGTCTAGGCTCTTTTGCCTGTGCAATAGCTCCGTTATTATCACAATACAGGGCTATTGGTCCTTTAATGGAGGGGACTACACCAAGTTCTCCTATGAACTTCCTTAGCCATATAGCTTCCTTTGCTGCTTCATGTGCAGCAATGTACTCCGCTTCAGTTGTAGAATCCGCAATGGTGCTTTGCTTAGCACTTTTCCAGCTTACTGCTCCTCCGTTGAGGCAGAAGACAAACCCAGACTGTGATCTGAAATCATCTTTGTCGGTTTGGAAACTTGCGTCCGTATAGCCTTTAACAATTAATTCATCATCTCCACCATAGACCAGGAAGTCATCTTTGTGCCTTTTTAGGTACTTCAGAATGTTCTTGGCAGCAGTCCAATGCGCCTCTCCTGGGTCTGACTGGTATCTGCTCGTAGCACTGAGTGCGTACGCAACATCCGGGCGTGTACATATCATAGCATACATTATTGAACCAATCAATGATGCATATGGAATCCCATTCATTCGTCTACGCTCATCAAGTGTTTTTGGGCACTGAGTCTTGCTTAGAGTCATTCCATGAGACATGGGTAGGTAGCCTCGCTTGGAGTCCGCCATCTTGAACCTATCAAGCACCTTATTGATATAAGTGCTTTGACTAAGTCCAATCATCTTTTTAGATCTATCTCTGTAAATCTTGATGCCCAATATGTACTGTGCTTCCCCTAGATCCTTCATCGAAAAACATTTCCCAAGCCAAATCTTGACAGAGTTCAACATAGGAATGTCATTTCCGATAAGCAATATGTCGTCGACATATAATACTAGGAAAGCAATTTTGCTCCCACTGACCTTCTTGTATACACAAGATTCGTCCGCGTTCTTGATGAAACCAAAGTCACTGACTGCTTCATCAAAACGTATATTCCAGCTCCTGGATGCCTGCTTCAATCCGTAGATTGACTTCTTTAGCTTGCATACCTTTTTAGCATTCTTTGGATCCTCAAAACCTTCAGGCTGTGTCATAAACACAGTTTATGTTAAAACGCCGTTTAAGAAAGCAGTTTTGACATCCATCTGCCATATTTCGTAATCGTAATATGCAGCGATTGCTAACATTATTCGAATAGACTTTAGCATTGCAACTGGTGAAAAGGTTTCATCGTAATCCACACCGTGGACTTGCCTGTAACCTTTTGCAACCAATCTAGCTTTGAAAACTTCAAGTTTCCCATCCTTGTCCTTTTTCAGTTTGAAAACCCATTTGCTTCCAATGGCTTGGTAGCCATCTGGCAAATCGACCAAATCCCATACTTGGTTTTCAGACATGGAGTCTAATTCAGATTGCATGGCTTCTTGCCACTGCTTGGAGCTAGGGCTCGTCATAGCTTGCTTGTAAGTCGCAGGTTCATCACTTTCAAGTAATAGAACGTCATAGCTCTCGTTCGTCAAAATACCTAAGTACCTTTCCGGTTGAGATCTATATCTTTGCGATCTACGCGGGGTAACATTTCTAGATTGACCATGATTCTCACCAGATTCTTCTAAAGATCTCTGAGTTTCATCCTGAATGTCATCTTGAGCATTCTCTAGAGTTTGTTGTTCGACTCGAATTTCTTCGAGGTCTACTTTTCTCCCACTTGTCATTTTGGAAATGTGATCTTTCTCCAAAAAGACACCATCTCGAGCAACAAACACTTTGTTCTCAGATGTATTGTAGAAGTAATACCCCTTTGTTTCCTTTGGATAGCCCACAAGGATACATTTGTCAGATTTTGGATGAAGTTTGTCTGAAATTAATCGTTTGACGTATACTTCACATCCCCAAATCTTAAGAAAAGACACATTTGGAGGCTTTCCAAACCATAATTCGTATGGAGTCTTTTCGACAGCTTTAGACGGAGCTCTATTTATAGTGAGTGCAGCTGTATTTAGTGCATGTCCCCAAAATTCTAATGGAAGTTCGGCCTGACCCATCATTGACCTGACCATGTCTAGCAAGGTTCTGTTCCTCCGTTCTGACACACCGTTCCATTGTGGTGTTCCAGGAGGAGTCAATTCTGATAGAATTCCACATTCTTTCAGATGGTCATCAAATTCATAGCTCAGATATTCACCGCCTCTATCAGACCGCAGTGCCTTGATCTTCTTGCCTAATTGATTCTCTACTTCACTCTGAAATTCCTTGAATTTGTCAAAGGATTCAGACTTATGCTTCATTAGGTAGACATAACCATACCTACTGAAGTCATCAGTGAAAGTGATAAAGTAGCTGAAACCACCTCTAGCATTTGTACTCATTGGTCCACATACATCTGTATGGATTAAACCCAATAGTTCATTTGCTCTTTCTCCAACTTTAGAGAAAGGTTGCTTTGTCATTTTGCCAAGTAAACATGATTCGCATTTACCATAATCCTCTAAGTCAAATGGTTCTAGAATTCCTTCCCTTTGAAGTCTTTCTAAGCGTTTCAAGTTTATATGGCCTAATCGACAATGCCACAGATAGGTGAGATCTGAATCATCCTTTTTGGCCTTTTTGGTATTTATGTTATATACTTGTTTGTCGTGATCTAATAAATAAAGTCCATTGACTAATCTAGCAGATCCATAAAACATCTCTTTAAAATAAAACGAACAACTATTGTCTTTTATTATAAAGGAAAATCCCTTAGCATCTAAGCAAGAAACTGAAATGATGTTTTTAGTAAGACTTGGAACATGGAAACATTCTTCCAGTTCCAAAACTAGCCCGGAGGGCAACGACAAATAGTAAGTTCCTACGGCTAATGCAGCAATCCGTGCTCCATTTCCCACTCGTAGGTCGACTTCTCCCTTGCTTAACTTTCTACTTCTTCTTAGTCCCTGTGGATTGGAACATAAGTGTGAGCCACAACCTGTATCTAATACCCAAGAAGTTGAATTAGCAAGTATACAGTCTATAACGAAAATACCTGAAGATGGAACGACTGTTCCGTTCTTCTGATCTTCCTTT
This sequence comes from Spinacia oleracea, assembly GCF_020520425.1. Lineage (NCBI taxonomy): Eukaryota > Viridiplantae > Streptophyta > Magnoliopsida > Caryophyllales > Amaranthaceae > Spinacia > Spinacia oleracea. The sequence goes on from NC_079487.1 coordinate 133,228,878, forward strand.
AGCTTTGGACATTCTCTTTTGTAATGGCCTATTCCATCACAATAAAGACAGCTTGATGTGGACTTGTCCTGCTTTGATTTAGCATTGCCCTTGGACTTTCCACCTTTCTTGAATGGTCTCTTTCTAGCCTTGAGTAAATCCTTGGCTTCACAGTCCAGTACTATTTCAGCCTTTCTGACAAGGTGAATAAATTCTGCAACTGTTTCTTCTCTTGGTTCACTTAGGTATTGTTGCTTGAAGCGACCAAACCCACTGTGTAGTGAATTGAGCAAGACAGAGACTGCCATCCTTTCGCTTATTGGTGTTCCTAGTAGACTTAGGCGATCAAAATATGAACACATAAGATCCACATGGAACCTCAGTGGGACGCCTACCCTCTGTTTAGTGCGAAGGAGCTGAACATGTGTTTCTTGGACCTCCATCCTATAACACCTGTTGGGAGAACTAACCTTTAGTCCAGACATTGATTCAATCAACTCATGGACGTTCAGGTCCCTGTCCTCCGTACTTCCACGACAGATATCCCTCAGATTCTTGATGAGCGTAAAAGGTTCATAGGCTACAAACCTTCTAGCCCAATCATCAGGGATATTGTTCAGCATGAGACTCATAACCTTTTTGAGATCCGCATCCCAGGCGTAAAATCTCTCAGGGGTCATGTCTCTGGCATAGTAGCTTGGCATGGGATGTGATAGTACATACTCAAGTCCATTGAGTTTGACTATTTCAACTAGCTTAGCTTCCCATTCAAGAAAATTTGTCAGGTTCAGCTTGACCATAAGCTCAGAACCCATGATGATGTTTTGATTGTTGTTTGCCATATTAAAAACTACAATTGAAAAGAATAAACAAATAAATAACCATTCACAGTTTCTCTTAATAAACTTAAATTCTAGCATTCATGCATAATTCAATGTTTATTAAGCATTTTATTCAAGTTATGTGTTCCGGCAGGTGTGAATAAAATGATTCCAAGATCCTAAAATCATTGAAGAACTAAGCACAGTTTGTCGACTTAATCCTAGAACATCTTAGGTAAGCAAAAGCCTTTTGCTAATAGTCTAGAAACTATTCTTGGTTGATAGGTACGTCTAAGAACTTATTAGGTAAACCTATCGAATTTGCCACGACATAAAAGGACTCCTTACTTATATCGTTGAGTTTCACCAAAACTAACATGTACTCACAATTATTTGTGTACCTTGCCCCTTTAGGACCAATAAGTAACACCTCGCTGAGCGAAAACTATTACTAGATTGATGTAAAGGATATCCAAGCAAGTGTATATTTTGGCATGGCACCTTTTAACTCAATTTTTAAGTTTGGAACTTAAGGCTCTTACTATGTTGGTTAGATTTTAAGTGAACTAAAATCCTTAATCATACAACATAATCAAGCTTTTGATCTCATGCATTTTAAGACATATTTAAAGCAATAAATAACTTAAAACATGCATAAGATATTTGTGATCTAGTATGGCCCGACTTCATCTTGAAGCTTTGACTTCAAAGTCCGTCTTGAAAATCTCCGTGGGAGGCACCATTTTCTTCAAATAGGATAAGTTATAACTAATTACAACTATTTGATGGTACGCAGACCATATTTGAATTGAAAAACAACTTTGGTACTTTAGACCAATTACATTCAAATTAATGGTACGCAGACCATATTTTCTATCCTATTTGGGCCATACTAGTCACTTCATAACCTGCAAAACAGTACATATACAATATATACCATTCACCCATTCATTATCATGAATGGCCCACATAGCTGGTTAGTTAAACACATTATGCATCACGTAAACATTTGCAGCAATTAATCAAGGGCACCAATAATCTACCAATTATTCAGTCCTTATTAATTCTAATCGAGTTGTTTTAACCTTAAGGATTTGTAGACCTAATCAAGAGTTTATGACTAAAAAGCACTCCCACTCAAACCAATAAATTCATATGCTTTACTAATTTTAAACATAAAATTGTATTTCTAGTCTAACCGGAAACATACAAATTTAATTAAAATTTAAAGCTCATATAAATTTATAATTGAATCCAAAAAATTTAATTTAATTTCAGTCGCATTTAAATTAATTCATGATTTTAATTTTAGTAAAATAATTAGAATAAATTCCATTTATTATAATTATAATATTCAAAATTAAAATCCAAGAAATTAATTCAAATTATTAATTTTAAAATTAATTAAAATTACGTGAACTGAAATTTTCAAATTAAACATTCAAAAACGATCTAATCGAAACGCAAACACCCTACGCGTTGCACGCCCATGGGCCGTACGCACACAGCCATTGCTGGCCATGTGCGCGCAGCCCATGCGCTCGTCGCATAGCTGCTGCTGTCCTATCCGCAAGCCTCCGCACAGCGCCCACCGCACGCGAGCTATCGCTCGCAGCGCGCGCGCGTTACCGCGCTCGCTGGTGCGCGAGATCGCTCGCTGGTGCGCGCGAGCCATCGCTCGCTGGGGCGCTGCATCGCTCGCTGGTGCGCGCGAGCCATCGCTCGCTGGTGCGCGCGAGCCATCGCTCGCTGGCGCGCGAGATCGCTCGCTGCGCGCGCGCGAGCCATCGCTCGCTGGTGCGCGACATCGCTCGCTGGGCGGGCGACGTCGCGCGCTGTGCGCGCGAGTGATGCTGTGCGCAGCGCTCGTGGCACGCGAGCTTGCGCTCGCTGCGCACGAGGTTGCGCGCTGTTGTGCGAGGCAGCGCGCGCTGTGGCGCAGCTCGCTTGCTGCCCACACGCGACTGCCTTGGCTCGCCTCTCGCCCATGCCCATCCGTTCATTGCTCGTGGCACACGACACAAGGCAGGGCTGCTGCCTTGTGCTCGTGCACTATGCCCTTGCTCATTGCATTCGTGCCGCACGGGCGACGAGCTCCCTTGCTCGTCGTCGCATGCCCGCATTATACAACACCCCTTAAGGGTAACACGAAGCGTCCATTGCTTCGTGCGTGCAAGTTATTTGAACGAATCGCATAAAAATTTAAAATTTATATTTAAAATTAATGACAAATTAATAAATATTATTAATTTCATAATTTTAGGGCGAAAAATCGAAAATTTATTATCCAATTGATTTCCGATTGATATGGATTCAAGTCTAGGTCATAAAAATTTAAAATTTATCGTAAATTTACAATTTTTATGGTGGTTTTTAATCATAGGTTTCTAATTAAATTACAATTAATTATGAAAATCAAATTAATTCTAAATTATTCTAATTTTCAACAAATTAATCATAATTACAAATTAGATTGCATAATTAACAAGACTAGGCATTCAAACTTGTTAAACATATGCAGTAGGTCAATCAAAAATTCAAGATTTATCAACAGGAATCGCAAATATTTAATTTAACATCTTAAATTTACGAAATTTTGCATCCGAAAAACTAAAACCTTCGAAAAGTCATAGTTAGGCTTCGAATTTGAGAATTCTGGGTTCGGCAGAAAAATACTATTTTTGTCAAAATTTTAGAATGCCTTTTACATGCGGAATTGACACAAAAATCACTCAATTCGGATGAGTAATGAAGAAACTGCCGAAAAACTGCGTACATATAAACGCAATTTGCAATTAATTAACAATTACGAAAATTAATCACCCCTTTTAATTCTTGCAAATTTGTAATATTTAACCATGTTCATGCAATTTAGATTATGAAAATAATAAGGGGCTCGTGATACCACTGTTAGGTTATGATACATATGACATTTACATAGATCATGCGGAAACAACCATTAACCCAGGAAACATATTATTTACACATAATCATATAGCATAATTAGATGCATACTCTTTGTTGCGTGCCTTCCCTAGCTGCGCCCGAACCGAACAAGAACAAGTCTTTTAGGACTCCAAGTGTCGTCCCTCCGTAGAAAGTCCACAGCACGTCCGGATCCGCCTTAAGATTGACCAACTAGAATCGCCCTTAAGGTACTCAGAAAATTCGGCACTTTTGGGGCAAGATGGGTGTTTGAATTTTCTCTCAAAAACTCACTTTTGAATACTTTGAAACTTGTGTATAAATTATGACCCCTAGGCCTTTATTTATAGAGTTATGGGAAAAGGAATCGTAATCCTAGTAGGATGCGAATTAATTGGAATTAGAATTCTACATGAATTCTACTTAATCAATTTATCCAATAGGAATAGACATTTAATCATACACTGACTCTTGCAGATTCAGGAATCTCGCATGAGCTCAAACTCACACACACACGGCAGCCACAAGGGCTGCCCACGCATGCGAGCAGCAGCCCACGCAGCGCGGCCCACGCATGCGCGGCCTTGTGCGCGCTGGGCTGTGGCGTGCGTGCTTGCTGGGCGATGGCCTGGCTTCGTGCTGGGCCTTCGTCCGGCAGGCCTCGTCCGATGCTAATTCGTACGATACGCTTCCGATTAAATTTCCATTTCCGGAATCTATTTCCGATACGAACAATATTTAATATTTCCGATTCCGGAATTAATTTCCGTTTCGAACAAATATTTAATATTTCCGTTTCCGGAATTATTTTCCGATTCCGGTAATATTTCCGATTCTGACAATATTTCCGTTTCCGGTAATATTTCCGATTCTGGTAATATTTCCATTTTCCAACAATATTTTCCGATACGTACCATGTTTCCGTTTCCGGCAACATCTACGACTTGGGTAATATTCATATTTCCGATACGATCCATATTTCCGTTTCCGGCAATATCATCGTTTCCGGAGTATTCATTTCTTGCCTGTGACGATCTTAGCTCCCACTGAAACCAAGATCCGTCGGTTCCGAATATTCATAGATGGAGTATTTAATGCTATTAAATACTTGATCCGTTTACGTACTATTTGTGTGACCCTACGGGTTCAGTCAAGAGTAAGCTGTGGATTAATATCATTAATTCCACTTGAACTGAAGCGGCCTCTAGCTAGGCATTCAGCTCACTTGATCTCACTGAATTATTAACTTGTTAATTAATACTGAACCGCATTTATTAGACTTTAACATAGAATGCATACTTGGACCAAGGGCATTATTTCCTTCAATAACCATCAGGCAGACCATAAAACTCTTTACCAACAACAGCGTGATTCTCTTTTCGCGCATCATCAGTCCACTTAGTGTTCAGCTTCGCGTGTAAGGGACCAAAAGCAGAGGCTTCAGAAAGGTAGGGTGTCGAATCCCCAGGAACGACATTCTCTTCCACGTAGTTGGGAAAAGGCCTCATCTCATTCACCTGGGCCAAAATATCCTCCCCACCAGCTTGCCCACCCACGGAAATAGTGACATGGTTGGCCATCATAGAACGAAAAATAGATTCCCGGCGTCTGTAAACACGCAAAGACAGTTCAGACTCATTAGCTCCAGCAAGCTGTTCAAAATCATCTAACCAGGCCTGTTCAGACAGAGGCTGAACATCAAGCCCTGGGGGGACATTGGACGGCGGATTTATCCTAACTATCCGCGACAGATAATCATGGCGCATCTCCCTAAGAGTTTGACGTAAAGATGGGGACAGGTCGGCCGTAGAGTCAGGACACCCAGAATCACCCGCATCTGGGGGGGGCGGCTCCTCCCCAGAGGATTCATCGTCAGAGGACAAAGGAATCACAACAGGCACAGAGCGAGACAAAACATCATGCATTGATTTGGTTCTGTGCTCAGCAGAAGCCCGAGTCTCCTCATCAGAAGATAAAGAGACAGAGGAGGGAGAAGAGGTAACATAAGAAGCAGAGGAAACGCTTTTAGCGCCCGAGCTACTAAGGTTTTGGCTATCAGATGCATCAGACATTATGAACTGAAAGTCACAGGACAAGGGAAAAGGGCACAAAAGTAAATAACAAAAAAAAAAAAAAAAAAAAAAAGAAGGGGAAAAGCTACTCAACAATGGCGGAAGTTCAAAAACGACTTAACAATGGCGAAAAATACCAGAAATTGAAACCCCAAAGACACTAAAATCAAGCGAACAACAAACAAAGGTCATGCAAAAGAATCGAAAAAACAGCAAAAAATAGAAACTTACCGGAAAAAGAAGATAGAGTTAGAATCAAAAGAAACACAGCAACGAAAACCTCCCTTCGCGAAATGGAAAACGAAAACACGAGGGGCAAATGACCACCACAAGCAACAAGAACACTAGCAATCGACCGGAAAAGTGACGGCAAACACAAAAATGTGCGAAAGATCGAATTTTGAGAAGACTTCTGCAAATAACAAGCAACGGAAAATGAGAGCACTCGAGTGTTTTTCTCAGAAACACCAAGGAGAGAGAAGGTAAGAAATGAAGATGAAGAAGGAAGGAAGTTACCTTTTCTCTTTAAAAGCCAAAGAAGAACGGCTGGGAAGCGAGCAACGATACAGTTGCACAAGCAGGATGAAGGACACGTGTAGACCTCAATACAACCAAACTTAATCATGATGAAGGACGGTCCAGATTGAGCGACGATTCCAATCGACTCTTCGGATGGGCAACGCGTGGCACGAGGAAAAACCGGTTAAAATCCCCAAAGATTTCTTACCATTCAGAAAGCCCGCCCAAAAAAAAAAAAAAAAAAAAAAAAAAAAAAAAAAAAAAAAATAGATCTACTCTGGAGGGACTGGTAGGAAGAAAATACACAGCCAGGACAAAAGCAAAAAACCAACAAAACAAGCATTGCAGCCCCAAAGAGTCCAGATCAAGGACAGAAGAGCAGACCTGACTTAAAAGGTCAGCTCTACTCTTGAGGGACTAGTTGTACGGGGTCATATCCAGATCAAGGACAGAAGAGCAGACCTGACTTAAAAGGTCAGCTCTACTCTTGAGGGACTAGTTGTACGGGGTCATATCCAGATCAAGGACAGAAGAGCAGACCTGACTTAAAAGGTCAGCTCTACTCTTGAGGGACTAGTTGTACGGGATCATATCCAGAGAGGGCAGAACATCAATGACAGAGCAAACCCTGACACCCAGGGCACACCCAAGTCAAAGAAAGACTCTAAACCCCAAGCCAAGTATATGCAGCCCAGGCAGATCAAACCTCCCCAGATCACGTGTAAAGACACAGAGCAGAGCTAGGCAAAGCTGCATCAGTCCAAGAAGGGACCTGCAGGCTAAACGACAACGACAAGGAATAAAGTACATCGCCGTCATACACGTGGCGGCATCTGAGTAGGCCAAAGTACAGAATAGTACGCCTATAAATAGCACCCACATCATTCATGATGGGACAGATTCTTACACACGGTACTTGCTCCACCTTCTCTCTATATTCCCTCTCTAAAGACTTCTTACCTATTTGCTGACTTAGGCATCGGAGGGGGTTTCCTCGGTTAAACCCCCGAGGTTAGCTCACGTTTGCTCTGCTTGACAGGGCCAAGGCACTCCGGAACGTCCTCCCAGTTCCACACCCGGAACACTAAGTTACTAACATTCAAGATCGAATAACGATATAATTCAAACAACTAGATTTTTGTATCCTGCAAAAGATTATATACGATTGTAATTCAATAAATAATATAGGTAACAGATATCTTTTCATCCTAACAGCGCGGTTAACTGTACAAGACACCAAGTTGGAAGTATGAGGCAATGAGGTACAAGGAAGTAGAAATAAACCAAAAGTACAGGGTTCTTCACAAGATAGAACAAGGAAGCAGAAACTCACCAAATAAGCTTTATCTCCCAATTGGAAAATCTTAGCATTTAGAAACTTCTCGAGCAATATTTTAAAATAATCAAAATTGTCGCGAGACAAACAACACTCGTTGATTTTTGCTTCACGAACAGATGAAACATCAATCACATCCAGAAGTTCCAAACATACTTCATTGATATGCAATATCTTCAAGTTAGGGCAATTAAGCGAAAAACGTTCGTGGTAACGACTCCTATGCGAGCCATCCGGCATTTTTGTTTTCAAGCAAAGATCAAGCTCCAACTTCTCAATGCTCGGTGCATCAAAATCCAGGGCCTGTAACTCAAAAGGATACTTAATAACCAACTCCTGTAAACAAGGGATTCCAGATAACAGAGTTTTGATCCTCTCATTACTCTCACGCACAAAAGTAAGTTCCAATTTCTTAAGTGAACCCATATGAATCTGAGTACAATGAGTGATGCCGAGGAACACATTAGTAAGATGAAGCGAAACAATGAATTGATTTCTCCAAACAATACCAGGGACAGAAAAACTATAGTACCCATCATAATAATGAATACCCAATACCTTGGTCTTTTTTTTTAAACGAAAAGTAATCAACTTCATCAACTCTTCTTCTAAAGGTCCAAATTTCTCCCTAATCACAACCTTATCAATTGTGGGACTTTTGTGGTACTTCATCACCTTGTTGATAAACCGACCACCCAGTTTGAAATCATATTCAATATTATGAAGCAATGTCCAGAGTTTACCAAATCGGCGAAGTAAGACAGTTCTAACAGCATCTCTAATTGGCAAAAAAGATAGAATGTGGACAAGTAATTCATCTGGCAATTCACTTAACCTATCAATGCAATTGCCCTGTTTATCACAAATTCCATGCTTCTTTGACCTGAAATTCATGATTTTTCAAGTATAAATCTACCCAGAAATTGAATTGGAAACTTAAAATCAGCCTCAAATCATATTGGGAGCAGTAATTGGATACGGAGTATATAAATTACTTCCAACAAATTGGAAAAGAAAAAGGGCGAGACTTACTTTGTAAATAAAGCGAAGTAAAAGGATTTTGGACTTTTGGGTAAATAAAGCGATCGGAACAAAGCTGCCGAGGTTTTTACTACTCCCTCCTTTTTAATGCTTGCAAGTTGCAACGTGTTAGATCAAAATACTTGTCAAAGCAATTACTAGTTGACCGTAATTTTTTGTTTGGTTTTTTGGCAAATTTGTCAAAAATGACCTTTTATAACTCAAATTTTGCGAGAAAGTACCTTATATAATTTTTTTTGTGAAAACACACCTTAAAGTAATTTTTTTGTGAGAAAGGACCTAAGGGAAGTTTCCGGCATTGACTGAGCTTTTCCGGCCACTGACTTGCACGTGTGGCTTACCTTGGCTAAAGACACTGATTTTCCCGACTCTTGAATTTTCAAACTTGATTTTATTTCGGTTTTTTTTTTTTAACTTTAGGTTTTAAAGCTTAGAATTTTAGAGGAAAATTTGGTGTTATTAGTAAAATAAAGTCACACGTGCTTCTCACGTGCAAGTCAATGGCCGGAAAAACTTAGTCAATGCCGGAAATTTACTTTTGGTTGTTTTTCGCAAAAAAATATTACATTAATGTGTAATTTCACAAAAATAATTTTATATAAGGTGTTATTTTACAAAAAAAATTATATTAGATCCTTCCTCGCAAAATTTGGGTTATAAAAGGTCATTTTTAACAAATTTGCCTTATTTTTTTAGTTTGGTCGTAACTATAAGCAATTAAATATTACTAAAAGTTTTAAAACAAATTAATCAGGTTGAATGAATCAATTTTGGATTGAATTTAGTTGGGATAAAACTTTACGGAGCAGTTCGAATTATGAATTTATCGGGTCAAATCAGACCAAACACAAATTAAATTTTGGGATTATTTATATTAGTGTAGACCCTATATCAATAGTTTTTTCTAGCACCCTTTTTACAGACATAGAGACTTTTATTGCTCATATAGTACTATAATAAATTAAACACCAAAATTTTTAGACATATTAACCATTTTTAAATCATAGAATCCTTATGTTTTTAAAAGTGAATTGGAATTTAAAATCACATTATGCAAGCATAAATTGTAACAAGGACACCAATTTGATATTTTTTTTCCATAATTATCCTAATAAACGTGGCAAAACAAATTAAAAATAAATTGTTGACCTTTTGTTAAGAATTATCCTAAATTTTGTGACTTATTCTGGCCAAAATCAATTGTCTCAAATCATGTACTCTATATATATTTTTTTTTACCCTTATGGCTAATCCGAATTCGGGGCGAGTTCTGGGTGGTTAGGTTTCAGTTCCCTCCCAATTGTTGTTGCGGGGGATCGAACACGGGTTCTCCCTACCAAGTTCAGCCCCAATCACCACTGAACCAACAAGCAATTGGTATCATGTACTCTATAATGAGTTGTATCAAAGTCATACTCCGTATGTTTTATCAGGTTGAGTGATATCGATTCCGTGTTGACTTTAGGTGGAATAAAAATTTATTTCAAATTATGGATTTATCGGGTCAAAACATACCAAACACAAATCTAATTTTGTGACTCTTTCAGTCTGGGTAGGTTTTTTACCTCTCTATTTTAACCGGAGGTTGGCTAAATTAAGATGAATATATAAGTAAAGAGCATATCCCTTTTAAAAGAAAAAAAAGTGAATTGACAAATACTTCATCCGTTTTAAAATAGTTGCTAACACTTTTGTTATTCACATAATCTACTTTGTTTAATTTTGATGATCTATATATACTTTAGGAAAAAAGTATTCATGTGGGATCTTGTTAGATTCGTGTTAATGTATATTTTGTTAAAATCAATTTTTTATAATTTTTACTTATCGATAATTAAAGATATTAATGGTTCAAGTTATGTATTGGCAAGCGTGAAAAGAAAAGTGTTGCAACTAAAAAGAAACGGAGTAAATATATTATTATTGTCAACCAAATATATTAAAATAGATAAGGTTTAGCTCAAGTTGCGCTGTATAAATATGAAGATGGAAACGCATGAAAACATCATCCAATCTCCACAAATCACTCCGATCCAATTTGCAAATTGAAAACATAACCATCTTCTTAAACTTTGTTATTCTCCAAACTTTCTTAATTAATTAGTCGTTATGTCAACGGCCGATATTAGGTACGATGACCAAGAAGTGAGAAAAAGATTGGGCGAAAATCCCTCGGAGGAAGCCCTGAAAGCATATTATTTTGGAAAAATTACTTTAAATAATCCAACCTTTCGACGATTTTCCGTTAATAATCCAACTTTTGGATTATTATCTAATAATCCAACCTTTGCACCCCATTAACTTTTATTAAACCCGAGTGACCGAAAACCGGTAAAAAAGGTCAACTTTTTTTTTTCCAGTTTCTTTCCCTTACCTCCTTCCTCCTAACTCATCTGCCTTCATAGTTGTTTGCTGATATATCTTCTTCTTCCCTCCCAGCTACTGCCATAATACCAGCCCACCAAAAAATCAACCCCACTCAATAAATCATATACCCGTCTCCTTGAAACACCAACCCACCCTCGAAATCCGACCTCTCTCCCCCGCCTTCATCTCATATGCGACCACCATCAACACCTTAATTAATACCATTCATGGACATCCTAACTCCACCTCCAACCAATCTCCCATCAAAACTGACTAAAAATATCGTCTCTGCCACCGCAACAAGCTGGAGAAGGCGGAGAGAGAAAATCGAAACTCCTCACACCCAAACTACCACCGACGTTTCGACTCCCTGCGCACCAATCCTTTGTGCATCCCATGCAAATTAATTAATTATACGAGTATAAAATAATTTTGGCCTTTTTTATGTTTGTTTATACTTTTATACATGTAATATATGGTGCATGATTTGAATTCCACTTGAAATTTCATCTTTGTTGACTGTTAATTTGTAATGCTGAATTTGTAGATATTTTTTTCTTACTTTTGTTTTTTGGATTGATTTTGTGTGGTTGGTTTTTGCTTTTTTTTCTTTTCAATTCAAAATTTGAAATGAAGTGGAATTAATTCGCGTAGATGAAAGAGAAAACATTGAAGATGATGTAGATACAAAGTGTTGTTTCCTTTGTTGGTGAGGAGGAAGTCAAGAGGAAGGAAATTAAAAAAAACCCAGAAAGAAGACAGAAGGAAAACAAAAGAGAAAAAAAAAATAAAGAAATTATACATTTTCAAAATAAAAATAAATTATGACGAATAGTCGCATGACACGTGTACAAGTTACCTGTTGAATCGGGTTGGTGACCTGTTGGGTGCAATAAAAGTTAATGGGGTGCAAAGGTTGGATTATTAGATAATAATCCAAATGTTGGATTATTAACGGAAAATCGTAGAAAGGTTGGATTATTTAAAATAATTTTTCCTATTATTTTAGCAAAGGATGGATAAAAGTATGCAAAATCATGAACGAAACAAGCAACACCGTATCGTTCGACAATTGCGGGTATACGGGCGATATCGGCCCGGGTAAACAAGACTCCTATAATAGTGTTGGATACATACCGTATTCGGACTCTACTAAGAAGTACACGGTCAAATACTATAACACATCTTTACAACAGTGGAACAACATGACTCTTACAGATCCTAATCGCGATTGGTTGTTGTCATTTAATCAACCTGGTGTTGATGTTGACGAGCGCGAGGTTCGTCCAGTTTCTGGTTTCTCATCTGAAATCACACTTATTATTAATGATTCGGGGTATAAGATTTATAGTTGCAGTTTTGGAGACATTCAATCAAGCTTAAAAATTAGGTCAAAGTGGAGCCCAATCCCAGGCTAAAGTTTGAAATGTCAAATTCTTGGCATAAAATTCGAACCCGATACAATACACAAACTTTTCGCCTTAATACATACTCAGTATGTTTTAGCCTTGTTTGAAAAGAAAAAAAAAAAAAGAGTGTTTTGTCTTTTCTTTTTTTTTTTACTTTAAGAAATCAATAAATTGTAAGATAAGTGAGATTATATACGCATGTTGTAAGTTTATTTGGATTAATCTTATTCCCCGTTTTTCAAATTTGCACCGTTGTCCAGTTTTCAATTTTTTTTCAATTTTGATTTTGAAATTTATGTGATTTAAATTAATTCACGAACTAAAAAAATAGTTGAACCCAGGTTGATTTTGCATTTGAAAATCGACAACAACAAAACAAAAAAAAAAAAAAAAAATATTTTTGTGATTTTCGTTTGATTTTTAGTTTTATACTATATCCATTTCACGATGATCTTTATGGGGGTAATAGGGTAAGAACCGTAAGATGATACTACGTACATTTTCAGACTAAAAAATACGAAGTGGTATAAAACACAATGTATATAACATTAAACAGACTAAAATAAAAATCGTAAAGATTATTTTGAAACGAAGGTAGTAGAAAACCTTTAAAACAAAATCGATTCCGAACAAGCCATCAATTGTTTGGAACTAGTTTGTTGTTGGGTTTCAATTCCACATATTTATTGTGTTACGTTCATCGATTACGTTAATTTATTGAACTAATGATGTGTTGGCCAAGTAGTTAATTAATATTAAGTGTTTGTGTTGAATAAGTTACAAGTTCGACTCTCCACTCCCCCGACCCATTGATAATGTGTATTGTCATTGTGGCTCATTTGCGCCCAAAAAATTATGTTCATCGTAAAAAGTCATAGTAATTTAACCTAAGATTGACATTAATCACCACTCTGTGGCGATTGTTTCTGCAAAAGAAATATAAATTTATCTACAAATTTTTATATAAGGCGGTCTTACACAAAAGACTGCATTAGTGTCATATAAGTTAAGCATTGGAACCAAATAGTTAAACTATGGAACTAACTAGTTAAGCACTGAAACCAATTAGTTAAACAATGAAACTAATTAGTTAAGCAAATAAATCAATTAGCTAAACAATCAAAGTGATCTTTCCGATAATGCGATCTTACACAAAAGTTAGCCGAAATTTATCAAATATTGTACATACAAGTTGAATCAAATAAGTATATTGTTCAGGCTTCATAAATACTGCGATCGCTGAAAAAATCGCTAGAATTAGAATATACAACCTTTTCAAAGATTAATCGTGAGGGTGATTTAATTTCCATATGATTTATCATCCGATTGTATTGAACGATCGATAACTATTACAATCCCATTAATTACTTACTACGTAGCATCAATTAATACTCCAATTTTACTTCACAAATCACAATACTAATAAACTAAACTCGGAAAAGTCAACTACGATTTAACCTACCATAGGAGAAGTGAACACTATGATTTAACGGAATATGCCAAATAATCCAAATACATATCTAATACTTCGATTCAGAACTGATGAATGATTGTGTACATATCTAATAATATCTTTTATTCCCTTCGTTTCTTTTTAGGCTGCGTTCTATTCACCTGATTTTCACTTATTTTTTCTGAATTTATCTTATCTGAACTTATCTGAACTTAACTGAACTTATCAAAACTTATTTTAGTTATAAATTGTACTTGGTCAACCCTTATTTTTCCTGAACTTATCTTATCTGAAGATAACTAAACTTATCTAGACTTATTTTTCCTGAAATAAGTGGAAATGAGGTGAACAGAAATCCGTATCTTTTTACGTTTGATATCATTCACGATCAACAAATAACTACTCTTCCGTCTCTTTTCGTTCTTTACGTTTTCCTTTTTGGTTGTCTCAAAATGTTCTTTACATTTTCTTTTATATTATCACATACTACGTTTTCCTTTTTGGTTGTTCCAAAATGCTTTAATATTTTATCAAATGTGTTCAATGATTATTATAACAATTAAATTCATTGGGTCATTTAATCTCTCATATTTTTTCATCGTGACATTAAATTTTTCTCATTTTTTCAATATTAGAATTTTGATAATAATCAAAACATTATGAATAAACATAATTTGCCTTATTTAAATAAATAAAATAGAGGAATCTCAATGCACATTAATTAGTCGTTAAAAGGCGTGCAAAATACTAAAGGTATGGAACAAAAAGAGGCAGAGGGAGTAACAGGGCTAAAGATTCTTTTTATTTTTTACTTAAACAATGCAAATTACGAATAATGTTTTTCTTTTTTTTATCAAAAACCTGACATTGGAAAAGTGAGAGATTTAATACCCAAATAGGTCGAAAAATGTGAGATTTAATGTTCAATGAACTTGATTGGTTAAAATAATCACTTGACACAAATTTTGACAGAATATCGGGAACATTTATGTTACAATACAAAAGAAAATATTCTAAACGTAAAATTAAATGGGACATCCAAATTGGTATACATAAATAATAAAAGAGACGAAGGGAGTAGCATCAAAAATATTATTCACGGCCGTAAATATTGTACATTATATAAGTGGTAAATTAGTGATGATCTTATTCACGATCATAAATTAACAAGTTTGTTCAAAAATATAAATAAACGAGTTATTAATGAACTTATTTCAATGAGTAAACCCATAAAACTCAATATTCAAGCTAGCTCATGCATTCATTAAATAGGCTTGATTTTTTTATTGTTTTTCCCAGAGTGTCCACTCATTTGGATGCCTATCCAAAACTTATTTATCTCTAATTGACGGTTTCGAGCGATTTAGTCTTCTATAAATAAAATAACTGAGAGTTAAGATTTGGTCCATAAATACATGTCGTTGACATTAAAGTCATACGTATTATTTTATGTAACCTTGCATCATACATGAATTATGAAAGCTTCGCTTATGTTAAAATATGATGACTTTGAAGTTTAGTCTGCTATTATATATTTTTGAGATGTTGGATATTAATTGATTAATCTGTTCGGTTTTTTTTTTGGTCTGAATAAGTCACAAAGACGTGTAAACTGTGAAGGGGTTGGATATCGATCAGGTCATGTTAACAACTACTCCGTACTTCGTACTATGTACGCGGGAATATAACCAATCAAAGTCTACCTCTAGTTGTCATTTTTTTATGTGAAATTCAAATTAGTCTGTTCACAAATATTGATGTGAGTAATTTTAGATTGAAAAAATCATGAGTAAACACAATTATAACTATAAAATTCTTTAACAACTGGACTTGTCAAAAATCGACTCGATTTAAAATCAGATATAATATCGACTCGAAAATACTGGATCTTAACAATTTTGTGACCCGGGCCATATCACCTTTTGTTTTCTCTTTTTTGTATTTTTATATGTGTCAAGATAGAGTTTTAACGAGATAGATCAATGTGTAGGGTGTCAAATCGGATCAACGGATTGGGTTTGGGTCGGACTCATCGAATTCGGGTTGAAACAAATTCATTTGGCTAACGGGTCAGATCGGATCGGATTTAAAACTTAACGGATCGGACCGGGTCGAATTTTTTATGCACAGGTTCATATCGGATCGGGTTGTAAACAGGTCGCATTGTAGTCGGATCGGGTCGGATCGGATCGTATTGGAACATGACGGATTATTAACGGGTTTAGACGGATTATAACGGCTTCGGGTTCATATCGGGTCGGATTTATATCGGATCGGATTAATCGGGTAGCGGACTAAAACGAGTTTAGCCGGGTTACGTACATCAGATTCAGTTTCATATCGGTTCGGGTTATTATCGAATCAAGTTTACAGGTAGCGACTTGGAATCTGGATCGGGTCCATTCGGTTCCAAATAATATAATTATAATATCGATGACTTAATTATGGGGACAAAAATGATAACTAACTTTTAAAAGTATTAAGAATTTAATATCAAATAGTGTTTTACAAATATTTACATAACAAGAGTGCACATCAATTACAAGTTTCATTTGAGCAAAGTATATAAAGGAAGACATGAATTACAACTAATAGTCATACACTTAATTGATAGTGCGGCATAATTAATGTTCTCTTACGGGTCGTGAACGGTTCAGGTTAAACGGGTTCAGATTGAAATTGGTTCGATTAAACGGGTCATGGGTTGAAACGGTTCTAATTAAACGGGTCATGGATTGCAAACGGATCGGATGAAACGGATTTTTCTCGGGTTGGAACGGATTCAGATTCAAATGGATCGGATCATTAACGGGTTTCAGCTCGTTTCAGTTCGGATTAAACGGATTCGATTGTCACGGATCGGAATATTGATCTTAATCGGATTAACATTAACGGGTTGGGTCGGATTCTGGTTGAACGTAATCGGATCAGATAGGATTTTGAATTTTAGCTCGCAGATTCTAGCAGTTCGGATTTTAAACGGTCGGACAAATTCATCGGGTCCACTAGGTCGGATTAAGAATATCAATATGCGAATGTTACCACGTAGGGAGTAAAAATGAAATTCATCCAAACTTGTATTTAAATAGGACCCACTTACGAAAATAATGATACGTAGTCAATTGTTATAGCAACTCAATTAAAGAAAAACATGGATCGGTGTATAAATATGAACGAACATGAATATATAACAGTCACACAAGCACAAAATTAAAGCATCATTCACTCCAAAACCAAATTAATTAAAGCTTCATTATCCAGCTTAATTGCAATTAATTACAAACATCCTCTTAAATCTTAATTAACAATGTCAAGCAGCAGCCTAGAGGTGGCTGATACCAGGTACCAATCAGAAGAACACCCAATCCCAGCCCAGCCCAGCCCATTTGGGCGAAAACCCGACAGAGGAAGCCCTAAAGTCATGGTATTCCAACTTGGGGGTGGGTGTGGTTATGCCAAATCACAAACAGCTCTAGCAATACCGTCAAATTCTACAACCCATGGTACGAAACAAGCGGCGATATAGCTACTGGAAAAACAGAGTCTTATAACAGCAAAGGTTACATACCCCTTTGGAGCTACTCTAGCAGGTACGAGATCACACATACAGCTTTCGATACGTCGAGGAAGATGACTATTAAAGATCTTGATGGTAATTGGTGGTTGTCCTTTGAACACGATGGTGTTGATGAAGATATCCGTGCCGTTCGCCCGCCGTTTATTGTGACGATTTCAGGCATCAACCTTACTATTACTGATACTGGGTATGAGATTTATAGTGTTAGTTGGAGTGCCCTTAACTCACGCCTTTCATTTCAAAGGTGATTATTATGAATCAGGAATTGGCCCAATTTAAAATGAGTAATTTTATTGGTTTTCAAGTGTGGGTTTTTATTTGCATTAAGCCAAGTTTGTATGTTTGTAAGGGAGACAATGTGCATGTCCTCATCATCATGCATGTAGGGTTGTATTAATATTCTTGTTTGGTTAATTTTCTAAGCGTATTGTTTTTTGTTTTATTTTCCCTGGTGATTTGAGTTTTTTTATCCTAAAACAAATCACAACATCACAACAAATCCAGCCGGTGGATTTTTAATTCATGTATCCCCACCGGCTAGAGACTTTTTTATGATCAAATCAAAATTATCTCTAATTTCCTAAACACATTAGAACCCTAGATATACCATAACTCTAACACGTCACATATTCACATGATATCATAATTATTAATTTCTTCTGTTTTACTCCGTAGTAAGTAAGTAGGCAAATCAAACATAAGCAGGCAAATCAAACATGAAAGGGAAGAAGCAAAAACAAGGAAGGCAAGAACTTTTGTGGGAACCCCGACTTCTGAGAAAACCCACCAATTCACTATGTAAAAAATACACATAGATGATGAATCACAATTCACAAGCCCCACAAACATTAAATAATATAAAAAAATACCCCACATACTCACATTGAAAGATAGAGAGAGCATTTTATCATCCTCATATACAGTGAAAGTCAACTAATTAATTTAGTTGGAAAAGTCTGAAAGGTGGTACCCCAAGAAGTGAGATTATCTCGTCTACCCCTTTGTAACTCTCTTTTCACAACCAAAAAAAAAAAATTCTTGTAGGTTAATAAGCACACAAAGATGTTGTTATTGCATTACTATGTTATAATAAGCATATGCATTATGAAGGAGCATATTGATGAAACGGTGGTTACAGAGGATGGAAGAGACGCTTACTTAAGGAACTACTAAAATCACATAAAACTCATTACTTTAACTACCTAACAAACAGGCTGCTATAATATCAAAGAGCAGCATCTGATGCTTAATATTATATACATGATACACCAATTAATTCTATGACAAAATCATGTCCATAACATTGAGCTCATGGCATCTAGCAACAACATATACAAACCGCATCTGACTACAAATTGAAGAACCAAAATCACTATAACTGAACAATTTTCCTAGCAATCTCTGACATTAACACTAGTTCAATACCAGTAGCAACAACACTGAATTTTGCAACAGGGGTCCCTATCTCCTAAACAAAAGATATCATTCATTATAAACATGCACTATATTATATGCACTACTATTGTTTCTTATCAATGACGTATACCTTTGCCTTCTGTGAGACCCTTGGCAATCCTGATAACTGCAAAATGAAATCTTTTTCTTCTGTTGACTGAAGTTCATCCTTCTTTTTGCAGACAATAACAAATCTTTCCAAGATGACTGCACTTTTGAGCACAAATTTTATCAGCTGAAGAAGAACTTGACAAGGTTTCTCATATTCACGAATTTTGACAGTTTTGAGTTGCTGCATCACACATGGAGAAGAAAGCTCATCCAGAAGCATATTGCAGTCACAGAAAAATTCCTGTTACATGAAATTTTCTCTGTTAAATCAAGGTTTTGGCCAAAATATTAGCTACATAAACTTGATTTACAGATAGACTTACCACATGTGCATATATAATAAGTTCCTTCAAGCACTGTGAGTTTATCAGCGATCTACAGATGCCTAGCAGACAGCTTCCATGGCTTACAGGCCTCAAAGCTAAACGAGTCCACTGATTTTCTCGAAAAGCCAGTTTCTCACTACCACATTTTCCCAGTTCCTAGTAAGAAAGAAAGAACATTAGAAATATTCCACTTTTGTCAAATAATAGTGTGAAAAACTAAGCAATGAACACCCAATAACAGACAGATAGAAAGCATTGGTAAACATTGTTCTATTCGACTACATGACTCATTGCTTCATTGCTTCATCCCTCAAAATGTAGCGAATTTCAGCTACTAGAAAGTGAAGAACAATACTGTAACTTAACTACATTACCTTCTCCCTAATATCCAGAAATAAAACCTATGATTCACCCACACAGTAACATCTTTTACCATACAGTTTCACCCGTCTGAGATAAATTACATTTTCAAGAATAACTATATAATTCAAACAACTAGGTTTTTGTATCCCACAAAAGAGCACAAAGATTATATACGATTGTACAAGACAATAGACATGATTTTGGAAGTAGAAATAATCCAAAAGTGCAAGGTTCTTCACAAGAAAGAACAAGGAAGCAGAAACTCACCAAATAAGCTGTATTTCCCAATTGGATAATCTTAGCATTTCGAAACTTCTTGCGCAATTTTCTAAAATAATCAACATAGTCGCGAGACAAACAGCACTCTTTGATTTTGGCTTCACGAACAGATGAAACATCAATCAAATCCAGAAGTTCCAAACATACTTCATTGATATGCAATACCTTCAAGTTAGGGCAATTAAGCGAGAAACGTTCGTCGTAACGACTCCTACCCGAGCCATCGGGCATTCTTATTTTCAAGCAAAGATCAAGCTCCAACTTCTCAATGTTCGGAGCATCAAAATCCAGTGCTTGTAACTCAGAAGGATACTTAATAACCAACTCTTGTAAACAAGGGAATTCAGATAACAGATTTTTGATCCTCGCATTACTCACACGCACAAAATTAAGTTCCAATTTCTTGAGTGATACCATATCAATCTGATTATAACGAGTGAAGCCGAGGTACACATTAGTAAGATGAAGTGAAACAATGAATTGATTTCTCCAAACAACACGGGGGGGAACAGAAAAACTATAGTGAAGCCGAGGCTCATAATAATGAATACCCAATACCTTGGTCTTTTTTTTAAAACCAAAACTAATCAACTCCATCAACTCTTCTTTCATTGGTCCACATTTATCCCGAATTTCAAGCTTGTCAATTGTGCGACTTTTGTGGTACTTCATCACCATCCACATAAACAGACCGCCAAGTTTGAAATCATATTCAATAGTACGAACCAATGTCCAGAGGTTACCAAATCGGCGAAGTAAGACAGTTCTAACAGCATCTTTAATTGGCAAAAAAGATAGAATGTCGACAAGTAATTCATCTGGAAGTTCACTTAACCTATCTTTGCAATTGCCTTGTTTATCACAATTTTGGTGTTTCTTTGAATTGGAATTCATGATTTTTCGAGTATAAATCTACCCAGAAGTTGAATTGGAAACTTAAAATCAGTCTCAACCAACAAATTGGAGGGAAAGAAAAAAGGAAGTGGCGAGACTTACTTTGTAAAGAACAAAAGATTGAGCGAGTTCATTCAAGAAATGAAGAGTTTTGATAGTGATTAGCTGCCTGAGAATGAAGGAAGACGGTTTTGGACTTTTGAGTAAACAAAGCGCTCTGAACAAAGCTGTCCGAGGATTTTACTACTCCGTGAAAACTGAAAAGAGAAGTAGATTCGGATCGGGTGATGGTGTGGAATTTCACCCGCAGTCGCAATTCGATTTAATGGGTCGGGCTGGGGGTTTAGTTTCGGTTCGATTTCGGATTGTGTTAAAAATATTAGAAATATTGTAAATAATAATATTACAACAAAATATGATAAATTGGTCAAACTAGTTGATTTCAGGTCATCCAGGTTCGGTTCGGTTCAGGTCATGTTCAGGTTTCTCTCAGTAATTTCAGGTCGGTTATTGGGTCGGGTCAGGGATTACCAGCCCTACTAGCCGCATCCGTACACTTATCAATCTATTCCACTGCATCTATATGTGACTCGCTTAACTCATCACCCGCATCTATCCTCATTCGTGGATAAAACGTGTAGATTGAATTGGGTGATTAATGGATAGATCAAATTGATAAAATGATAGATGCAAGTAAAGCTTTACCTAATCTAAATCCAATCTATTGTCAATTTGTCATTCACTCATTCCTAGTGAGAAATGGAGTGGAGTGGGTTACTAGCAATTTTTCTCACTTCTTTGACCGGCTATATACAAAAATATACTTTGTGTTTATAAGTAGAATCATCCTTTGACATTATTCATTCATTTTTTTTCCCAAGTCATTTTTTATACTCCCTCCGTCTCAGAATAGTTGTTACACTCTCTTAGGCACATAATTTAATGCGATAAGTAGTAGTGTGGTTATCAATTATTATTTTATTGAAAAAGTAGATGTGATAGGAGTTAGTGGGTATTTTTTTTAATTGAATGAGAGAGGGTGTCGGAACAAAAACAATTTAGTGGGAAGAGAGAGACAATATAATAATTGTGGGGTCATTCCTTATTTAGAAGTGTAACAACTAATCTGGGACGGACGAAAAAGAAAAGTGTAACACCTAATCTGAGACGGACGAAAAAGGAAAGTGTAACAACTAATTTGGGACGGAGGGAGTACTTTATATTCCTATTGGGCATAAGCCCATATTTTGTCTTTATAATTTGGAAAATTTGTCAAAAAAATAACTTTTTATAACTCAAATTTTCAACACAGTATTTCTCTCACTGTAGCACAACAATTTCTATTCATTACAAATCTTGTTCCACTACTTTGCCTTTATAACCAATATTTTGTCTTTATAATTTGGCAAATTTGTCAAAAAATAACATTTTATAACTCAAATTTTGCGAAATATGATCTTATATAATTTTTTTTTGTTAAATCACACCTTAATGTTTTTTTTGCGAAAGACAACCTAAGGGAAGTTTCCAGCGTTGACTGAGTTTTTCCGGCTATTGACTTGCACGTGAGCAACACGTGTGGCTTAAGTTGGCTAAAGACACTGATTTTCCCGAGTCTTGAATTTTCAAACCTGATTTCTTTCAAAAAAAAATTCCATCTTTAGGTTTTAAAGCTTAGAATTTTGAAGGAAAATTGGGTGCAGTTAGCAAAATAAAGCCACACGTGCAAGTCAATGGCCGGAAAAACTCAGTCAATGCCGGAAAATTCCTTTCGGTTGTCTTTCGCACACAAAAAAAAATTACATCCAGGTGTGATTTCACAAAAAAATATACTTCCTCCGTCTTTTAATACTCGCAACGTTTGGACTTTTGCCACTATTCATATAATCTACTTTGACTATTCTTAGTGCTTTTTATATAATATAAAACATAGTCTTGTGGGATCTTGTTAGATTCGTCTCAATGTGTATTTTCAAAATATCAACTTTTTATAATTTTTGCATAAAGAGAATTTAAGATATAAATGATCAAAGTTTTGCATTGGCATGCGTGAAACTAAGGAACGTTGCGAGTATTAAAAGACGGAGGAAGTATTATTTAAGGTCATTTCTAGCAAATTTGAAGTTATAAAAGGCCTTTTTAACAAATACTACATCCGTTTCAGAAAGTTCTTTACGCTTTGAAAAATGTGTCCAAATTATAAAAACTTTGACCGTAAATTCTCACCATACATCAAAACGTTACATGTAAGATCTTGTTAGATTGGCCTCGGAATATATTTTCAGAATATAAAATTTTTATAATTTTTTCACATACGAAATTGAATATATTAGTAGTTAAATATTGCATTGGAGCAGGGCCGGTCCTGACTTTTTTGTGGCCTATGGGCGAAATAAAAATCGGGCCCTATATATTTAAAGGTTTACAATAAAAAAAAAATTGTTAACAGGGTATGTTTTTTATTAAAAAAGTGATAAGATACTACTTTCAAACAACTTTTTTTTTTCCTCTTTTTTCACTTTTGAACTCTATTAAAAACATAAGTAGTATAAGGTTTGAAAACATTCGATCTTTTATTATTGAACATGAATTACAATATCTCAAACATTAATTATCACACTAACATCAAAAACATAACAAGTTAACAATGAAACATCTACATATCGCAAAGTACGTTGGATGAAAGAAATGTATTAAAAAAAGAATTATGTTCGTATTGTACAAATTTTTTAGCAAGTGTATGCAAATTTGTGAGCTATACGTTAAATGAATTTGATTACATATACTGTGACTTAAAATTCAATTCTTTTTCCTAAATCCTAAAATTATAATAGGAAGTGTAATTAAATAAACAAAAGAAAAAAAAAACCTAATTATAATAGGAAGTGTAATTAAATAAACAAAAGAAAAAAAAACCTAATTATAATAGGAAGTGTAATTAAATAAACAAAAGAAAAAAATAACCTAATTATAATCGGAAGTGTAATTAAATAAACAAAAGAAAAAAATAACCTAATTATAATCGGAAGTGTAATTAAATAAACAAAAGAAAAAAATAACCTAACTATAATAGGAAGTGTAATTAAATAAACACGAAAATAACCTAGATTGTGTTGCTGGGAGTCGAACCCGCGTGCCCTGCAGTATGTGAAATCCAATCACTTGAACCAGTGAGCCACGCATTGGAATTTGTTTTATTTTCATCAGAATATTATATTATTATAACTTGTAGATTGCGTGAAGTTCGGCCCTTTTCCGTTGGGCCTAGGGCGGTTGCCCCTTATGCCCTGCCCAAGGGCCGGCCCTGCATTGGAGTCCGTGTAAATAGTAACTGTAAAGATTTTTTTGAAACGGAGGTAGTATACCTTATGATTTTGCAGGTAACAAATTGCACTCATCTAGTTATTTAGAATTAAAGGAAATGCACCAGTTCCTGATGTCTGCTCTACTTATTTAAAAATTTATTTTGACATGTGTAACACATGATTAACACATACGGAGTAATTAACATATCTATGTCTATATAGCACATAATTAAGCTACAACTAATATGGCCAAATATTGTCACAACTCACATGGCAAAAGAATCGTAAGTGCCTCCTTTATGCGCGACCACCTAAATCTAGTGCTTTAATTTAATAATTAGTGGCACTAAATCTAATGTTCTAATTTGTTAATTATATTTCTATGTTTATTGACACGTGATTATTTCATCAATTTAGCTACGGTTATTTAAGCAATGGATTGTGTTAATCACATCACCAAAATGAGTTCAATATTTCTCCCACAATTTGCAATTACTACAATTGTAATCGTGCTTATTGTTCTCTACAAGTCTATCATATCAAAATTTCTTACAAAAAATGGTCAACTCACAGGGCCCTTATTTCGTATCATCAAGAAGGGTGAAATTGTCAAGGACATGTTTGATGATCCGCACATAAGTGGCAAAAAAATTATCGAAGAAGAAATTTCTAGCAAGATTAATGGTCTCATGTTAGCCGGATTTTTCCCTCCTAACACAACTACGGCTTTTATGATCAACATTCTCGTGAAACATAACAATTTTTATGGAATGGTTTTTCAAGGTAGTTTAGCCCTATTATTGTTCATTAGTTTATCGATTTATATCGGTTTTTTTTGTTAATGCAGTCAATAATTAATGTTATTACTCTTTTTTTAGTCATATTTGACTTTAACACCGTCTTTAATGTAATTTGTAAATGTAAATGTTTGCAAAGATTAAAAAAAAATTGATATTGTGAATCTATAGATTGAGAACAATTTTGATTTTTGTTAGTGTAAAATTTATTGTTTTTCCAACTACGAGATTGTTATTTACTAACTCTACTAATTATCCAATTTTAATATTATTCAGTTATTCGGGTTTAGGTCTGATTTTGATTGTAGTTGAATATTTCCATAATGTTTACTACCCGAAATCTACGGCTGACTTTATTTCTGCATGGGTGAAAATAAAGGGAAAGAAAAAATGAAAAAGTCAAATATTTATCAAAGACTCGGCCCAATGTCAACCACATTGTGCCGCTGTCATTCGACAATCTGTTTCATAAATTGGGCCAACTATAAAATGATAATAGATTGTCGAATGACAGCGGCCCAATGTGGAGTAAAAGTCAAATTGTCGCAAATAAAAGTCAAATAATTACTTCTACATATAAAGTACAAATTATATATTTTCTCCGTTCCTTAAATATCGCATCATGATTGAATTTTAATATCTCAAATTGTGGGTAAGTATAAATTATAAAAAATTAATATTTAGAAAATATATATCGATACGAATCTAACATGACTTACATGATTATAATTTTCTTATGTTTGAATCACATAAAATAGTGCGATATTTATAAAACGGTGAAAATACGTAAGAATTGACTCAGTTGAGTGACTATATATTTTCTCCCTCTTATTACCATTTCATCCTTTATAGGCAAAGTCTAAAATCCTTATTTTTATGACCTGTACCTTACTAGGATACACTATAATTTGATGTAATGCATGTTTAGCCAATATAATAACGTCGTTAACTTAACAATCAAGTAATTAAATTAATATTCCAAGTTTCAAACATATATACGTGCCATTCAATTTTGCAACATCAAAACTTCACAAATTCTTTCTATTTCCTAGCAATTATTTCAAATTATTTATTATAATTATTATGTCAATAGTTGATCACAACGATAATGTTTGGAACGAACATAAACTAGACATGTATTGGAAACACCATGACTCCGTCGGCGCAACCGGCCGCCGTCCGTACAGGACGGAAATTTCCAACTACGGCTACATTTGGCTTAACAAAATCATCAACAATACAAGCCACGAATTAAGCTTCTACAATCCATGGAAGGATGACTATGGCGACATAGCGGCCGGCCACTCGGAATCTAACACGTGCAGGGGATATATACCCTTGCAGGAAAGTTGTTCGAGGCGGTACGAGATTAAGTATTGTAATGAAGTGTTTAAAGAGAAAAACATGGAAATTATGGATAATTCTAATGGAGATAATTGGTTGCTTTGTGTTCAAGAAGCTAATAATGGGATAAATAGACGTAATTGGGATGTTTGCCCACCTGAGGAACGAGCGTTTTCTGAGGTTGAGATTACTATTTTTAATTCTGGTTATGAGATTTTTAGTGTTTATGGTAACTCATTTTAAATTCATGAAAGAAAAATATGTTATACTCCCTTCGTTTCTTATTGATTTTTCTGCATGTTTTGATTGTGCATATTTATCGAGATACGTACATTTGACCATCAACATGATAAGACATACACTTTTGTTGGACAAATTAATTTGTTGTTGTTAATTTTATTTTATTCTAATACTAATATAATTTTTCAATTATATGTTGTGAGTGTTTATGATTAAATCAAATCAAATCAAAGGAGAGTTAATATTTCATGTTTGCAATGGGTTATATTGTAACTCATGAGTTCTAGCCAAATTCCGAAATAGGCAGAATAATTTAGTGCTTTTTATAAGGTAATATGAAGAGTCTTACTGAATCGAAATCCCACACGAGTCAACCTGACCACGACCTTATGATTCGAAATACTGAAGTATGTAGTACTCCATATAATAAGACTAATATTTTGTATTACTGTATAACATTCAAAAGGTATCATTATCCGAACAGGCGCGAACCACTGTGCTAGTATGTCACTCACCTATTCTCCCAAGTTCTTTTTTCTCACAAGTTATTGTGTATGTGTGTTAGGCCCGTGAAATGCATACGCTAAACACGTACTACGTATTTTATGTATTAAAGTGGAATGAATTGAATTGAATTGAACTAAATTGAATTGAACTAAACAGAGCTGAAATTATGGAAAAAATGTCCAAAATAACAAAGCCCTAAAATGAAATACCTAATCTTTACTTGAATAGAAAAAACTCGATCTAATCCGATGTGAACCAATTCGGTACAACTAACTCAATATTGACCAATACCATATTTGAGAGTACATAGTAGGACGTCCTGAATTGACCTTAACCAAATTTACCAATCAAAACAATGCTTTTGCCAAGTTTAGTACGAAGGTGCAACAATAATTGAAGATCTCCAAGGCTGTGATTGGTTTAAATAATTTGACTGAAATTAATTAACTCATTTAAACTTATTTTTTATGAAAGTAACTTATTCGTGTCCTGAAGTGTGATTTTTTTTTTCTTCTTTTCTTTACTTATCTGACTTATATTAACTTATTTCTGCTCAAAATAAGTCCAAAATGGTTAAAATAAATTGAAATAAACGGACTCCTACGGCCCAAAACTTTCTTTATTATTTTCTATTATTTTCTAAGCCATCTTCTATCCTAATCAAAATTTGTTAATTAGCGGACATTTTCTCTTAGGGAAAAACCGGCATATAGAGGAGCTAGTTAACCACTTAACCATTGTTTGGATTATTACTCAAAAAAAAAAAAAAAAATTGATTCAGTGGCGGAGCCACGGTCCTCTTAGGGGGGTCCTTGCCCCCACTTGATTTTTTTTTTCTTTTTTTATAGTTAAATTTTCAAAAAAAATTTAAAAAAATACATAATTTTAATGAAAATCTTATCAGTTTTTAAATAGTGACCCCACTATCTTGAATTTCTGGATCCGCTACTGTTTTGATTAGATACACCCCGTGGAATACCTCATTAGAGGGAAGTAATCTTGCTGCATTAAAGCTGGGCCAACGTTAGACCCATTGGCCCATTATACTCCGCAACTCCAAAAGGGGAAAGTGCAATTATAACTCAATCGTAACTCAAAGTATCAATTGAATAAGTTGTACTTTTTTTTTTTTGTAAGTATCATTTGAATAATGTTGTACTCATTAGGCTAAATTAATATTTGATAATATTACACTTTGAAAGTTATACTTCTCTCGTATTTGCAGTTTCCATTGTATTTTAACTTCAGAGAATTTAGCATAGGAGGTTAACATTCGAGAATGAGAAATTCTACTTACCTAAGGGTGACTACGCACGTCATTCCCCCCATTTTGGAAAAAGTAATCAAGTAGAACTTTCTAGAAAGTTTTACTTCCTAATCTAATATCAACCAAACGATCATTTACTCTTTACATTCTAGGAAATGAGACTTTTCATGCAATATACAGAAATACAGAATGTCAACCAACACTTATGCTACAACGGTGTCAAGGTTGTCAACCACATCCCCTCAAAAACAAAAAATGTAAATACTACATTGAATGGATGGCAATACATCGACGTAATAGAGTATTATCTCTATGTCGTGGCACCACTCTAAGTTTTAAAGACAAGATAGCAAGACCACGTCTTTTTCGATGAAGTATTTTCGAATATCTGATATGTGCTTGCAAATGCATATCACAGTAAAAGATAAAATAGGAAAAAAGACAAAAAAAATAAAAATGAAATAGTACTTTTTTAACAAAATTAAATTTTTTTTAACATAAATGGTACTTCTTTTTTTGTCTTTTAGTTTTTTAGTTGATATGTATCTGATATCTGAAAAAACGACCCTGTCTTTCCCCCCTTTGCCCGGTTTGCCTTGTTAAAGGTCCTTTACTATGCTAATTTAGTTTTGTTTTGGCGGAATTAATAATTAATGATAGAGAAAATGGTTAGATATAGTTTTCAATGTACGTAGACACGTGTAGTAGTACAATAATAGTATCACTAATGCCTTTAACTCTTCTATAAAGAGATCGGACTAAGCTAGCGCTTTAATTACTCACTCCATAATCTCACTATTACATTTGCCAACAACAATGGAGTATATTGATATCTTTATACTCCTCCTCTCTCTTCTTCTCCTTCTTCTCTTTTGCTACTTCTTTCGTAGCAAAAACGGGCTCCCGACAAACTGGCCTTTTCTAGGGATGCTTCCTGCACTCCTTAAAAACGTCCAAAGAATTCACGATTTTGCCACTGAACTGATGGACAATTCTCATATGACTTTCCCTTTTAAGGGTCCTTGGTTTACCAACATGTACTTGTTGGTTACCGTTCATCCCGCCAACGTGCACCATGTGATGAGCAAGAACTTTGGAAACTATCCCAAAGGTTCAAAATTCAATGAAATCTTCGATGTACTAGGAGATGGAATCTTTAATACAGATTCCTTCGTGTGGAAATACCATCGAAAAATGGCTCAATCTTTCCTTACCCACCCAAAATTCCACCCTTTTTTGGTTAACAAAACATGGGATAAAGTTGAGGATGGACTCATCCCTGTCCTTAACCATTTCTCTGATAATCATTCAAATTCTAACGAAGTTGTTGACTTGCAAGATTTATTTGCAAGATTCACTTTTGATACGATATGTATCATTTCTATGGATTACGATCCCAAATCTCTATCAATCAATTTGCCTTATAATCCATCGTCTAAGGCCTTAGACGACGTCGAAGAAGTGATCTTCTATCGCCATTCAGTGCCATCTTTTGTTTGGAAGTTCCAAAGGTGGTTAGATATTGGAGAAGAGAACAAGTATAGAAAAGCTTGGGAAACGCTTGATAGTTTCATCTACAAATGCATAGATATGAAGAGATCACAAGAAGAACCAATCAATGAGTTGTTGAACGTCGATCTACTCACTTTATACATGAAACAAGATGAAAATGGTAAGATTGTTAATCAAGGTGATAATAATAAGTTTTTAAGGGATACAATTCTAAATATTTTTGTAGCAGGACGTGACACAACTAGTGCTACGTTATCCTGGTTTTTTTACCTACTTTCTAAGAACCCACAAGTCGTTTCCAACATTAAAAAAGAGCTAGATAATAATGCGACGATATGTAGGGAGAATTTTAAAGAGGTGAGTAACAAGTTAGTGTATCTTCATGGTGCTTTATGTGAGACTTTACGATTATACCCTCCAGTTGCATTTGAGGCTAAGTCTCCTGTTGAGCCGGATATATTGCCAAGTGGCCACCACGTGAATAAAAATATGCAGATTATATTCAGTATGTATGCGATGGGGAGGATGAAATCTATATGGGGAGACGATTGTTACGAGTTTAAGCCGGAAAGATGGAAATCGGAACAAGGAAATATTAGACATGAGCCATCATACAAGTTTTTAGCTTTTAACGCGGGTCCAAGAACTTGCCTAGGAAAAGAAATGGCCTTCACACAAATGAAGATTATTGCCACAACCATAATTCAAAACTATGTGATTGAACCAGTTGAAGAACATCCAGTTGTTCCTAATATCTCTATAATCCTTCACATGAAGTATGGGTTTAAAGTTAGAATACGTCGTTCTCGATGATCGATTAATGATCTAGACATATAATTATAATTGTGCAGTTTGCGTAGGGTTTCCTAAGTATATTTTTCTTATTTTTTAAAAAATTATATAATTGTGTAGCTTTGCGTAGTTAATACTTATCTCTGTTTTCGGAATTGTTGTTACGTAATTGATCACCCAAATCGGTTGCCTGTTTCATTCTAAAGTAACACGTACTAAATGTAAATGTGTGGGTCTTCTCCTTTATAACCACATAATTCTTATCTTTGTTTTTTTGAGAAAATTTAAGCTAGTTTAGTAATCAACATACAACTTGCCCATAAGTTCTTGCGGTAATGACATTTCAATAATTGTACCGATAAGTGTGGTAATAAGTGTCGAACCTTGTATCCTTACAGTTTTAATACATATTGCTTATTTTTTTTTTCCCTTTAACCACTAGAATAAGGGAAATTGATAGTTTGTCCTTACAGTTGTTAATACATATTGCTTTTTTTTTTTTTTACTTTGGGGGGGGCGCCCCCCTACCCGCCCCCTGTCTCTGCCTCTGTTGGTACTGATATACTCTTTGTAAAAAATGTTGTATTTGGTAATTTGTTTTCAATTTGATTACAAACTACTTGAGGTTTATAAAATCTCTCATTTTACCTCTGCAAGCATGCCCTTAAATTTATGATAAAGAAAGGCATTACGATTTTTACAGATTTGGTACACCTTAACCTGAAATTCACATTGATATATTGCATTACCTAACCATCATATTCTTTGTAGGTTAGATATAATAGTTTTGTATAAAAAACACGGTCGAAACTGGCCCAACTACAAATAGAAACCCATCAATGACATAAACATGATGAAATCAACCCAAATACAACTTAATAGAATCAATTGGTGATATTATCCAATAATATTGTGCTGGTTTATAAGCCTTATTAAAGGCTATAAACTATACAGCCCAATTAGCCAAGCTTACACATTAGTTGCAATTGGGTAGTTTTAAGTGAGTTGGGCCCATAATAGTGTAAAACCCACTAACTTCAAGTCTTCCACTAAACTATGTATTCAAACTTCTAATTACCCAAAACATTAATGGCAAACAAGCAAAGTTGCAAACAGCCAAACACCACTCCAATAGGACCAATATGCACCACTCACTATAGACACCTGTCACACCTCTCAAGCACAGTCAAGTCCATCACACTATTACAGAGTACGGACTAGTATGATATCTCCTACGTTGTACGTGGTACACTACCAAGTCCATACTCCGTAAAAGATTACTCCCTACGTCCCAAATTACTCGTTATACTTATTTTTACATAAAGTTTCAGATGATAAATGATTATTTGGTTATCAATTGTTATTTTATTAAAAAGGTAATATGATACTAGGAGTTAGTGTGATATTTTTTAAATTGAATGACCTGAGAGAGGGTGTAGGGACAAAAAAAATTAGTGGGAAAAGAAAGACAATATAATAATTGTAGAGTCATTTTTAATTTAGAAGTGTAATAAGTAATCTATGACGAACGAAAAAGGAAAGTGTATCAAGTAATCTGGGATGGAGGGAGTACAAAAGAAAGGAAAGATCTTATTAAATTGAATCCTCTCGTAAATAAATCGATTCAGCTACATAAGAAAAGAAAAATGACCGTATTGAATTGAAATCTCTCGCAGGTAAATCAGTTCAGTTAAAGATGGCACTTGGTTGGGCCAAACACAAGCAGAAACCCGTTGGTCGGATCTAGGCGTCACTTTATTTTAAAAAGCACGAGAAGATACAATATAATAGTAAAATTAGGCATAAGTACGACAACCCGACCTGACAAGAAGGCACTTATTCCTAGGCCACATTTTTTTATTTTTCAGTCTTGTCCGACATGTAACAAGTGGGTTTGGTATGGGTTGGGCTCGTCCAAGCCCATGTACCGTGGGCTCAACCAAAAACCTGGCTTGGCCCGGCCCATCTTTAGGTTCAGCTACAAAAGTCAGAGCCCACAGGCTCTTTGGGGAATACGGAGAAGAAAATAAGGAAATGTTAACCCAAAAAACCGCACCTGATAAGTGATTACATGTCATCATAAGGTAAAAAAATCCGTAACAACTACATAGAGTACAAGATTGAGGAGTTTTTTATGAGATTTCTTCAAGTGTTGCACACAATAATCAATAGTACAAATGTGAATGAAGGCGCAGAAACATGATGGGTGATTATGATGTTTGTAGGAATAAGGCATATATATATCATCAAATAATAACGTAGAGAACGTAACCATGGTTTCATGTCGTGCATGTATTGAGAATGAGTAACATCATCATCATACATTTGATCATTTTACATTTGGCATGTCATTTCATTATATCATATGTTACCTAAAGCGTGCCACACATGAAACCCCAAAATTAAATTAAATTAAATTAAAAGCACTAATCTTCTTTTTACCTTAATTAAGTACTCCTATATATTAGTACGACTATTAAACAGGTTGATTTCTGCTTGGATTTTGTGTAAATGATGGGTTACAAAAATTAATGGTACTAACTACGACATTGCATGCTTGCTAATATGACTAATTCACACGTCATATTTTTTTTAAAAATAAGAATATTATATGGTTTCAACCTCTCACACTACCCATTGGTGATTTACTGATTACTACCCTTCGTAATAGTTGTCGGAATAAGTTTAATTAGAACCTCGATCTTTTACTCATCTTATTTACACATATTTATGAGAAAATAAGTTCATATAAGAAAAATTCAAGAAAAATAAGAGCTTTTAAGTTCAGTTTACAATTACGGATAAATTAAATTAAAACAAGTTTAGAAAAGTTCAAAGAAGTGAAATCAGGTCAATAGAATACTCACATACACAATATTAGTATTATACGGAGTATTAAATAGAAAAACAGAAGTACGTACTCTGTATGAAACTACGTACAAACGTAAAAAGTTAAAAGATTTATTGATTTATGTTAAATGATTGAAAGAAAATGATTGTACTTTATATTCAAGAGCACAAGAAAATTAAAAAATGGAGTCACAAAAATGATGAGGTTTGAGTTTGATTAGGGCGAAGCATATAAAAAGGTGAAAATGCTTTGTTTGACACAATTATGGCTGCACATTCCCACATTCAATTCTCTGTTGAATGAAGCTGCTTTTTGCTCTCTTTTTTTTATCCCCTTTTCTCATTGCCTTTACAACTTATTCTTTGTAGTTTTATATGGTATACTCACTTAAAGTTATTATCCTAGTTTATCAAGCACAAGGTTGATTCACTTACATCAAAACAACTCCCTAAGAAAATAGAGAGAGAAAAATAACAGCTAAGATTTAAGGGGATAATATACAAATTGGTTTGTATGAATTGTATCGCTCATGTTACTACAAATACGGAGTAATCAACCATAATTTTGATGCGTTTGCAAACAAACAACAACCTTATTACTTTTCACGTAACGAGTTTGGATAGAAATAGCATTGATTAAGAGTGTATTTTACTCACTTGTTATTTGTCTGTATTAAAAGTCTGTTATACTCATTATATTTACACTTATCTGAACTCATTAGTTAAAAAATGAACTTGAATAACCCATGCGTTAATTTCTTGAACTTTTTTTATTTGATTGTAGTCGTGCTTAATATATGTTTCTCAAGTAAGTGTAAAAAAGTTGAATACATCACAACATCATGGCTAGTTACGTCCAATTCAATGTGATAATCTCCCGTTGATATTGGAGAATGATGTTTATTATGATACTAGCAAGGAAATTTGTCGCTAACTTAGCTCAACAAGATGTTGGCCAACGAGCTACGAGTATAACTTTATGGTTTAGCTATATGCCTATATATCAATATATGTCATTATGTGTTGTCTGTAAAGACAATAAGATTGAGTACGTAAATGATGACTCTCTAGTTAACTTATTACATATCTGAAATGTGCATGCCAAATTTCAAGGAACAAGTCTGCTAGAAAGAGTTGCTAGTTAACTAGTAGTGGTGGATCTTGGTCAAAAAGTTACGAGGACTAATCTATACTAATATATTAAAAGGCGTTTATGAAAACGTATATGTGTCACGTATACCCCCTCCTTATTATGCCACATCACCACTAATAAGCATCATGGCATGTTGACAACCAAAAAAATCATGTAGCAATTCAAGGATCGAACATCAAACCTCATGGATTAAAGTTTCACTTCTTACCGTCTTAACTAGCTACAATGTATGTTATATTTTCCCATATAAATGTAAAATACAATCTTTTAAAAATGGGCACATTTTTACAAAAAGTAAAACCCGGAGCAACGCCCGGGCCACACCCTAGTTAAGGTTTTAAAAAAAACATCTTACTAAATACGTAGTATAATGCATTCAATTAATATGCCAACCACAGTTATATGTGCGTAGGATATTTTAGCTTGTATAATTAATAATTTTATAAACTTATCTGGGGCTGACCATTTGCCCCGGTGAAAAATCCTCCCCTAATGCTAAGGAATCAAGCTAACATGGAGTTCTATGAACAATACGTACATAAACACTAGTTTTACATGATGTGAAGTGATCACTAAAGTCTCTAAAGATTTCATACTTTTTATCTTTTCATGTGGTTCTAATGCAAAATTCTCTTGTTAATAGTGGAGTTTAATTAATTCTTTTTTCCACTTGATGCACAGATGATGTTCGATCTTTTTATATAGCAACATGATCGAGAGTAAAGTCAAACTCGTTATATTCACTACAAGAAATTGTACTATTAACGACGGGAAATCCCGTCGCAAAAGACCAATAACCGTTGATTAACGACGGGATTTCCTGTGGTGAACCCGTCATGAAAGGGGGCCGTCGTTAATAGAAATCCCGTCGTAAATCCGTCGTAAACCCGTCGTAAAAGACATTTGCGACGGTTATTCCCGTCATTGTTTGGTTGTTAGCCCCGTTGCAAAAGGCTTTTGCGACGGGATTTTTGACCCGTCGTAATTAGTTTGTCGTTAAAAATACAAATTCTTGTAGTGATTGACTGAATAAAAAAAATTAATCAACTAAACTAGCTAGTTTCACGAAAATTTTCCTATTAATCTCAATGTATGTCTACATGTAGTTATATATTTGCATATCTTGTGAATCAAACTATTATCGTGTGAGATCGAGTTGAATATACGAGTGTCGAAATTAATCGGTAGACACTAGACACAATCACACTAACACCAGAATTCCCGTTAGTAAATACAAGAATCAAGTGAATGTGGGTTCATATGTAATGATGAATGATTTTGTGCGACAAATTTCTTTTTTGACTTTGAATTGAATTCAATATATAGACTGATAATTGACTAGTTTTGATAGAATAGTAATGCTAAAATTGTTGTAGTTGCTAAATCAAATCATGAACATTTCTTGTTCCATTTTTGTTCCTCCAAAAGCAGTCTCCCGTTTTCTTGTGGGGCTATCGTTATTACGATCCAATAGTCAATAGAGAGAAAACCCAATTCTTAACTAGCCTTCCCTAGACAAATTTTCTTTCATGTTTTTCATTTCAATTAAGGTAAAATTGACACCTGTCAAAAAAAAAAAGTTGACAGATAAAACACTAGCTATGGTCAAGCTAGGTGTTGTGCACTCTACAACACAATGAACACAACTTATTAAAGTCCGATCTACCCTGATATTCGGCCTCCATTTATATTGTAGTTTGTGAAGAACGCACTAGTGTTAACTGTTAAGTTGTGTTATTAAGTCACAATCGCTATAATTGGTGCATATTGTATCCATCTTTGTCTTTAATTAATGAATAGTATACTTTATCCATGTGTTTACTTTCTTAATCTCTCTTTAATTGTAATTTTTTTTTTATCTAAGCCAATTGATATCATGAAGTGACATTCGCGTTAAGAGCATCTATATTTAGGTGTTACTCCGTAAGACCGTAACTTATATGATAAAGGGAATTCCGTATTAGGTCTTGCCACTTCATAAAACTTACAACCATGCAAACTAGTTTGATTTTCGCCTAAAGAAGGTAAAAGCAATGAGCTAATTACCCTCATTGAGAAGTTTAAGATATCGTGACTACAAGAAAACAACACAACAATGTTGGTGGTGTGACAAAGCAAGAAGGATGTTTCAGATATTGTGCTGCCAAAAGCCACACAACCAAAGTGGGCCCATTCCAAGTTTTATGTTGGTATAACTTCACTTCAGTCCAAATAAACCACTTTTTAGCTTTGGAATATCATTTGTTATTATTCAAACCAAATCTAAGCCTCTTTAATCAACAACAAAAAAGAATGAATTGAACAAACAGAAAAAGAAGCTTTATTATTTCATAAATTATCAAATTAATTAAATAATAATATTTCATAAATTCTAGTCAATCCGGCAAAACAGGATTCAAATTACATCTCAACAAACATCACACCACAATAATTATGCCTATTTGTGCATTATTATGTTCAATACTAATCCTATATTCATAATCATACCTCTTATTATGAATATTATAGATTATTTTCCTCAATATTTTCGATGCATTGAGACCCTGTATGAAAATATGTACATGCAGAGTTATTTAAATCGGTGAAAAAAGGAACCAAAATGATAAAGGTCGCAACATGCGACCTTTAAGCCGTGTCACAATGATGACATGGCATACTTATGTGTCGCGATTTAAATAGGAAATTAAAATATTTAACTTATATATTCTATTATACATGTTTCAAAAAAAGGTAGGAAAATCTTAATATTCTAATTTGTTTCCTTCTTTATATTGATTACCGTATTTACATAATTTCATAGTAAAAATATTGCATTGATAGTAAAAATATCATGATGACGCATAACCTACGTGGCGCATACATGTACCAATTAAACTCCAACACGTAAGATTGCGACAACTAAATGTTGTCGCAACTTACGACCTTTATCATCACCCAAAAAGAAATTAATGATTAACTTATAAGTTTGGTAAGCTACTTCTTTCATTTTCAATTGGTTTCAAGATAACTCCTTTCAGGCTAAAAGTAGATAACTTCTCTTCTTATTGTGCGCGACTAGGCCAACGACAAAAAGTCATCATGGTGTATATCAGTATATGTTATTGAATGTGTCATTTCTATAGATTCCATTTGCAGACACCATGATTAGTGCTAAGGTCTAAATCTCATGTTTATCAATCATTAATCCAGAAATAAAGCATTAGGTTTTTGTTGTACTATTGTATATATACTATGTTATGAAATATAAACGATTTGGTATTTTGGTATATTATATAGACTTTCGTAATTTGTGAAAAAAAAAAAAAATTAACCTATAGATTTGATATATCAATACTTATATCGATCTTCCCTTGTCTCTAAAAGTTTTGCCCTAAAAAAGAATTTATTATAACCACGTCCCATAAATATATTCAAACAGTAGTTTTCGAATTTCAGGATTATAAGGGGATATAATGAAAGTCATAGCCCTTAGGTGATAATCGAACCTCATTGTAGGCACGATCGTATCAAATTGTTTTATTTGTTTGTGAATTTTTTGGAAAAAAAACCTATTATCTAAATAATTTATTTTATTTGAATTCGTCTTAACTTGTTTTTTTTAAAAATAAGTTGAAATCGAACAGGGCATGCCACCACCTAGCTCTCTACAATTATACAACTTCGTCCATTAAAATATCTTTCTAATTTTGCTTTATTCCTTGTACGGAGTGTTATAAATGTGTTCGCGCTATTTGCCTATCGTAGCCCCCACCTGTTAGTTCTAGGTAATTTTACACTCTCTTATTTACAAAGTTACACTATATTCACTTCATATTTTTTATAAAAAAGTAACAAAATAACGCACTTTCGCACTCTTTCCCCGAATTTTATTTTCATATGAATATCTAAAGTAATTGGAAAAAACATTATGATCGAAATGAAGAGAGTATATACACCGAATATACATGTGTATATAATGGAAGACAAAAATATATATAGGTCACACTTTTACTTTCCTACACTCGATTTATTTTAACTTTTACATAGAAAATTATGACACAAGCAAATTAACTTCAATTGTTCAAAATTAATATTCAAAAAAGAAATTTTTTTCTTTTTTAAAAAGTCAACCTATTGCAGTTCTACACATACATGATTAGATAGTCTCCGTAGTACGAACACATGCCACCGCATAGATTTTCACTTTTTTTTAAATTTATTATATAAAATTCAACTCTTTATTTATTTATTTATGTCTTAATAAAATCAATTTAGTAATAAATAGTAATACGTCATGAAAGAACAATATTATTAATAATTAGTCATATATAGGACATGTACCATGATAAAATAGATTTGTATACCACCATTACAAGAATTTGTATCTTTAACGACAACCTAATTACAATGGGTCAATAATTTCGTCGCAAAATCCTTTTGCGACGGAGCTAACAACCAAACAAAGACGAGAACAACGGTCGCAAATGTCTTTTATGACAGATTAACGACGGGATTTTCCATTAACGACGACCCCTATTTATGACGGATTCGCGACAGGGAATTCCGTCATTAAACAACAATTATTGGTCTTTAATGACGAGATTTTCCGTCGTTAATGGTACAATTTTGTAGTGCGCGGATTTAGAGAAATTACAAAACTAATACAATCACAACAATTATTATTTTTTATACTAAAGCAAAGCTCATACTCCACCACTTCTATCTTGACGAGTGAAGTGATTTCGATATTTTTGCATCTTTCTAAGTAGAGCCCTCCGCTATTTGCACACGAATCTTTTCGATCGATCAGAGAAAACCCTAAACTAGTATGAATCCATATCGCCTTCCCAATTAATGAACCCTAAAAATAAATTTTCATCCATAGATGAGAATCAAGAGCTTAGAAAAATATAGGAAAACCAAAAAAAGAAGGGGAAAAAAAAGGAACACCCCACGTGGTATCAGAGCACGAAGAAAAAACAAGAATAAGGGTCGAAAATAGTCTAGTTTTCCAAGAAATTTGACTACTTTCGGTATGAACGATCAAAAAAAGTGAAACCCTATAAGATGAGATCGAAAGAAGAGAGAGAAAGGTAATGAAACAAATATTTAGTACTTGACAATTTGATCAAATAAAGGTACTAATAATAAAATAAACTACGAACGTTAAACAACTATTGTATTGTAGAAATCTCTCGCACATATCACTGGAAAATAAAGTTTTTTAAATAGGTAATATAATAATTTGTTGTACTCGAGAGGATGGTATCTATCTAATTCATTTGATTGCATTCAGAAACTTGATAACTATTGCGATCCCAGGTAAATATATTCACCAACGAACCAACTTAATGGTCATCCAAGAATTTTATCTAAACTCAACTAGAACTACTACCTACATTCAATTATTCAAACGTGTTGTTTTATTGAAATTAACAAAACAAACTTGAATAAATTAAAGAGAAAGGGAGGAGAAAAAAAATCGATTCAACTCGTTTTTACGTCATCTCAACTTATTGACCAGTGCTAGTTAATCACATACGGAGTGTTAAAATTCAAAATAAACTACTCTGTATGATATTTTGAAACTTGAAAAATTAAATTAATTGATTACGATTTCTTTCTCTTATCTCTTTCATGAGATTCGCCTGTATGTTTAACTTATTTTCACTTATTTTAGTATATACATAGTATAAGTTCAGGAAAAATATAGGCCACTCAATTGCAATTTGCAATTGATATAAGTTCAAATAAGTAAGAATCTAGTGGTAAAACACATCTTTAATTTAGAATCGTAAGAAGAAATATAAATTCTTGTAAAATACCGTATGATAGTAATATACTACGGAGTACTTCAATTCGTACCGGATAGATCTGATAATTAATTAAGTGCAGACGGTCTAATATGAGATTGGTCGAAGAAAAAAAGTAACAAATTATACGGCCATACGCATGCATGGCATTATGTACATATATTCATGCAGAGCATAGTATTAGTAACGCTCTATTATAAAACATGTACGCATGCCAAAATAGCATGCCTACTTGGCCCCTACACTAAACAGGTCAAAATCCATGATTAACAAAATGGTAATTCTTGTCCAAACAAAAAAAATGGTAATTTTCTTTTCTATTTCCTGGAAAACGACACTTTAAAAGTCTTCATTTTTCTTGCTTCTTTAAGCGTCGATTATGATGTAAACTGTCGTAATCTTAATTTTTTGTTAAAGTTATCTTAATCTTAATCTTAATTCATGTTCATTTGAAGTTCCTTATAACAGTACAATGGGTAATTGGGAGAAATAATTTACCTTTCCATGACCGTGAGCTCATTGGTTGCATATACTCGTAGAAAATTGCACTTTTTACCAAATTTTAATTGATAATTTAAGGAATTCTACTATAAGAATTTGTATTTTTAATGACAATCTAATAATGACGGGTTAAAAATCTCGTCGCAAAAGTATTTTGCAACGAGTCTAACAACCAAACAAACACGGGAGCAATCCGTCGCAAATGTCTTTTGCGACGGGATAATGACGAGATTTTATATTAATGACCCCCCTTTTATGACGGGTTCGCAACAGGAAATCACGTCGTTAATTAACGATTATTAGCTTTTAACGACGGGATTTTCGATCATTAATGGTACAATTTCTTGTAGTGTATTCGGAACTACGAAGTAATAAAAAGATAAAGGATTCACTATTGGAGATAATAAACTTAATGGGAAATTTCATTGATCTGTCGTTATTCATGGCTAGATTTTTGTTGGTCCATCATATCATTTATAAAGTTAAGCTTAACCAAATTTAGCAATAAAATAAATAAGGTAAAAATAAGAGAAGAACCTGACGTCCTATTCAAACAAACACCATGCAAAAAACTCATACTTCAAACAAAATTCATAAATCAAATATTCATTAATCACATGAATCTTATAAGCTAAAAAGATTTCTACTATCGAGGATTTGAGTCGTACTTCTTGTATTCCTCCATGAAGGTACGACATAATATGAGGACAACAAAATGAACTAATCACGAAACAAGAAACATGTTGTAGAATATCTAATACTCCGTAGAAGGAATTGATTTTGATGCACCAAAATTAATTACGGAGCACTTATTATGTGAGCATTATTTTTTGTGCTTTACTCATATACACTACAATAGTGTACCAAAATTAATAAATGAAGTGTCAAAATGTGTTTTCTTTTAAGAACAAGTCACTAGAACAAGCGTATGTCATGAAGTCTCAAAAAATACATGTCCATATTTGCTGGTTCTTTGCAAATTATCCAAATATAGAAAAGATAACACATACAAAAACCAATTTTTAGGAATGACTAACAAAGTGGGTTAACTTTGTTTTCTAGTGATTTTTTTTTTACCATAAAAATAATTAGATTAGAGAGGCTGACACAAAGAACATCTAGGGAAGTGAGAAAGAGACCCTCCCTTAAAGCTTAAAAAAAAAACCAGAAAATCCAAGTGTAATTCCTATCTGTCTTCAAGACCCAAGCAAAGAATAACAAAAACAAAAACAAAATTTAAATAATTAGGAATTTAGGACCATATAATTTGTAATTGCCTATACAATTAACCCACAAAAAAGCTAAAGTTTCCAGTCTATGTATTGGAGACTGGAAACATTACCCCACGCTCCATTCTATCTCCTCTTATACTAAATCTACAGTACCGTGCTTCATCTCAGTTCCGTAAATATTGCATTAAGTTGATTTTACTTTAGTTACGTGCTCATCTTTGACTATCTATTGCACCAAATATGTCATTTTAGGCATTCAAAACCTTCGAAATAGTGTTTTAAAACGGTATGTGAAGATTTGTATTGTTAAATTGAACAAAATTTAACTAAAATAGACTTATAAAACATGAACTGAACATAAGATCTAAAGAAGAAAAAAAATGTCCAAAAGAACAGAATTTAAAAAGTGTAAAACTCTATATAGTGCAATATAAAACATGGAAAGTTAATCATAATGTTTTAGATTTCATAAAAGCTTTATATTATTATAACTAAAAAAATAACATGTTTTGATCATAACACATTAACACCCCAACCCCAAGTATTAATACCCATAAGTCTACAACCCATCTCCACATGGGTAGTAAGATTCTCAACAATAAAAACCCAACCCATTTTCCATTGGATGCATACCATTTTTAAAACCCAATTCATTTCTCTCTCTAACTTCCTCTCTCCTAAAACCAAGAAAGAAGTGCACTTATTATAAAGAACAGAAGCAGTAGAATAGAAGCAAGTATTCATTTTGTTTGTCATTTTAGCCATTCTAAACCTTGGAAATAGTGTTTTATAGATTGTCATTAAGGCAAAAATTA
The DNA here is from genome assembly GCF_020520425.1 of Spinacia oleracea. Lineage (NCBI taxonomy): Eukaryota > Viridiplantae > Streptophyta > Magnoliopsida > Caryophyllales > Amaranthaceae > Spinacia > Spinacia oleracea. The sequence continues at coordinate 133,271,912 of NC_079487.1, forward strand.
ATTTATAATTTAGGGTACATATTTCTTGGTGACATATATTATGAAAAACAACCAAGGAGCAATAATCAAGGAGGTCAAGAAAATGAAGCAATAGAAGGTTTTTTCTACTACAATTTCTGTTCTGGTATGGAATCTTGGGATGTATTCAGATCTTATTCAAGAAGAAGACAACATCAATGTAGACAAATTAGAAGAAAATACAAAGATTATAGTAATATGGAGCTTAAATGTTGTTTGATGAAGATGATTGGTTTTGTTGTCTTCCTACTTGTTTCTTCTTCTCTGGTTTCCCCTGTTCAATCGACCTCGGAAACCAGCATTGTGAATGATAAACCAAGGAATGAAACGCAGAGTTTTAGGCCGGGTGATGAAGTTCAGAGGTTAACAAGGATCAGACAACATCTTAAGAAGATCAACAAAACTCCTATTAAAACTATTCAAGTATGTTTCATTTTACTATCTCTCTGTTTTCCTCTGTTTTTCCCCTGTTTTATTTATAAAAATATTATTGCATATATTTTCATTAACTTTGCTCAAATAGTTTCTATTTCTAAACCTATTTTTTGAAACTGTCCATCCTTAGGCATATATCTGTATTTATTCGTCGTATTACTAGTTCAAATTACACTATCAGCGTCACTGTTAATTTCAGACGGAGGGAGTATTTACTTGAATTAGTTGAATAAATGATTATTAACATTATTTTTCCTTTTTTTTTTAACAGAGTGTAGATGGTGATCTTATAGATTGTGTGTTAGCACATCAACAACCAGCATTTGATCATCCCATGCTAAGAGGTCAAAAACCATTGGTATGTTTCCTTACTTTGAAAATAAATAAATAATAGTAATAAGTCCTTTTAATATTTTGAGGGAAATATAAGGCCTTAATTTAATTTTAATTATTGTTAATTTTTTTTTTTTTTGAAAAAATTGCAGGAAGAACCAGAAAGGCCAAAAGGGCATGAAAGAGAAGGGAAAATATATGAAGAAAGTTTCCAATTATGGCATGTAGAAGGTGAAGAATGCCCAATTGGAACAATTCCAATTAGAAGAACAAATGAAGAAGAAATATTGAGAGCTAGTTCTATTAAAAGATTTGGAAGAAAGCGTAGAAAATTTGTTAGAAGAGACTCCTCTAGCTCTGACCATGAGGTAACTTTTTTTTTTACTTTAAAATTTTTCCCCTCCAAAATTAATTTAAAAATTTACATTGAAAATTAAGATTACAAACACCCAAAAAGAGAATTTTTAATAGTTATATGAAATTTTTAATCCTTTCAATCGAATAAAATTTGAAAATTATACGAATACTGAAGGATATCCGGTGATTTCGTAAAATTAATACTTTATACTCCGTATTTTGTATAATATTACTAAAAATATTACTCCGTATGATTGAAGAATATCTTATAAGTTTCGCGGAATTATAATTCGTATTTCGTATGTCGTATAATACTAATAGGGAAAAGAGGGAAAGAAAAGGCAAAGTGCTTGAGTTTGTTCATGATTAATACCACAAGGGTCATAGTGAACACAAGGCAAAGGAGTCAAAAGACACTGGAAAAGAGCCTATTAAAGTTTTCAGTTGTTCCCTCCTTTTTTTTCTTATGGAAATTTTCTCCAAAAAAAATCCCTATTTCATTGATAAAACAAAACTAGGAATTTTTTAAATTTCTTAAATTGGAATTTGAATTTTATTTCATGGATTTCTATCTTTGTTTAGTACCCTAAAGAGTTAGATAGAAGTCCTTTAGTAAACAAAATCATTAACATTTCACAATGTCTACTTCTAGTGTCTATAACCTTTAGTAAAGACTAAAGAAGCTATTATGATTAGAGTCGAGTGTCAAAATAACGTTGTTTATAATTATTATGATTATAGTCGAGTGCCAAAAGAACGTTATCTGTAACTAAGCAGACTTCATACGACGTATTATACATATGTCATGAAAGTTACTTCAATCATTTTACTCCGTATACGAGTACATATTTGCACAAATGCACAATAAAAATCAACTTAATTTTAGGTACAAAGTACATGTTTTCATTCATAAATGAGGAAAACGTAACTTGAGGATGTTGACTATTGAGCCATATCGTATCATATAATAAAAACTCACCATCCTCGAAAACAGATAAATTAGTAGTAAAAACAAAAAGAGGAGATGACCAGAAAACTTAAATGTAAATCAGAAATATTGGTATGACAGGAATTGAGAAATCTCAGTGAACTTAAATTTTTATGACTGAAAAAAAATGAAAGATGAAAAATTGATGGTAGTTGGTTGTTCCTTAATTTCCTCTCATTTAATTTTTAGACAGTAGGTTGCTTCTTGTAGTAACTCCTCACTCTCATGGTTTTCTTCATTTAGTTGTGGTTTCATACTTTCATAGAATTGTCCCTTGTACAAAGATTTCAAGTCAATTTGCCTTGATGACATTTTCTGCAACTTTTCCATGATTGTCATCCTGTATTTTTCCATGTATTCGTATGAATTTGACCAGTGGAGTAACTAGGGAGACCAGTAGAAGAATTAAGCAATGTAATACTCCCTCCGTCTCTTTTTGTTTTTTACGTATTTCATTTTGGGTGTTTCATTTTTGTTCTTTACATTTCCTTTTATATTGTCACATAATGCATTAATATTCTATCACAATTTGTGCCCAAATATTATTTTAACCAATTAAATCCATTGGACATTCAATATTTCTCATTTTCCCAATGTCAGATTTTTGATAAAAGTGAAAACATTATAAATAAACGTAATTTTTTTTATTTAAATAAAAAAAGTAGAGGAATCTCAATGCACATTAAATAGTCGTTAAATCACGTGAAAAACATCAAACGTAAAAAACAAAAAGAGACGGAGGGAGTATTTTTTTTTTAGATTATTGGATTAAGCAATATAGTACTGAATTTATGCAATTATACTCAAATTAGGGGGCTAACTAGGAATGCACTAAATGAATTCCCTGCCCCCCCCCCCCCCCCTCCCGAGCCATACTAAAGATCTGCCACTGAATATAACCTTATGTAGGGTTAAATCCTTAATCCGTTTGTGATTCTGCATGGAATCCATAACATTTGAGATTATGCATGATTATACACAAAAGGGTCAAATGTATTTTGCTAATCTTGTCTAAAATTCGGAAACAAAGAAATATTTAATAACTTTAAACGACGCGTGATTTTAACATGCAGTTACTAATTAAACATCTTTGTTGTATGTTTGCTATTGGGATTTTACAGCATGCAGTAGGATATGTATCTGGACAACAATATTATGGAGCAAAGGCTAGTATAAATGTATGGTCACCTAAAGTGGCTAACCCCTATGAGTTCAGCTTATCACAAATGTGGGTCATTTCTGGCTCATTTGGTGATGATCTTAACACAATAGAAGCTGGTTGGCAGGTATGTTATATTTTCCTAGCTAATTACAGATCAACGTTTGATTTTGACATGCATTTCTAAATTAATTCTAACTTTATAAAATACGCCGTAACTCTATTTTGTTTAGGGCACACGCGAATACTAATTACTACAAAATTAATTGGAATTATAAATGGGTGTAATATAAGTTGGCAAGTAGAAGTGTTATATTATAGAAATTTATTGCTGATTACTTATCACCCAACAACCTCTCAATTACTGTTAGTAGGTCAACTATTGTAGCTAATTTATGCTAATTTAATGAATTCTGTTTCAGGTTAGCCCAGAGCTATATGGTGACAACTATCCTAGGTTCTTTACTTATTGGACTGTAAGTCACCCTTCTTCAAAATCTCACTCAATAAACAACATTTTTTTTAGTACGTCTCTCGCCTGTGCTAGGGTACAATCAGGGCAGATATATGCAGTCTTACCTCTGTTCCAATTGATCGTTAATTAATTGGAACAAACACGGCCTATATCTTAGTGAAACATTTTGATTAGGCCATTAGGTTAAAGAAATACGAGTTTTAATAACTTTGTGACTCCATAAAAAAAAGATTAATACAATTCGATGGAAGATGAATATAATTTTATTTAAATTTATGTATAGAGTTAAATTAGTGGACCAAAAGACAGACATAATGAATATTAGGCTCTGTTTTTTTCGACTTATTTTGACTTATTTCAAACAAAATAAGTTTAGTTAAGTTTAGACAAGTTCAAATGAGTTCATATAATATATTTGCTAGCAAAAAGTTTATTTCAGGTTATAATTTTTTTTTCAGATAAAATAAGTTCAGTTAAGTTTAGAGAAGTTCAGTTCAGTAAAAAAATAAGTCCAATAATAGAACGGAGCCTTATACTTATTATTTATGTGCTCATAAGTCAAATCGCTATTTAAAACTAAACTGATATTTAGTTGAAATAGTTTTCATATTTATTAAGAAATTAAAGCATAGTTATTATTCATTAATGCATTTGTGTTACAATAATAGTGACTAAAATGTGACACTACTCAACCTTTGTTATGGCAGAGCGATGCGTACCAAGCCACTGGGTGTTACAACTTGTTATGTTCGGGCTTTGTTCAAACTAATAATAGGATTGCAATTGGGGCTGCAATCTCACCAACATCTTCATACAAAGGAGGACAATTTGACATTAGCTTGTTAATATGGAAGGTAATCATCTCGAAGCTATTTAATTATATATTAATTTCAATTACACAAATCAATTTCTCTATTAAGGGTGCGTTCTTTCACCTGATTTTCACTTATTTTTCATGAACTTATCTGAACTTAACTGAACTTATTAGAATTTATCAAAACTTATTTTAGTTATAAATTATACTTGATCAACCCTTATTTTTCCTGAACTTATCTTATCTGAACTTATTTTTCCTGAAATAAGTGAAAATAAGTTGAACAGAACAAAGCCTAAGAAACGCTAACACTTTTTTTTCAGGCATTCTAAAAAAAAGTAGTAATAAATTGAATTACATCATAACATGACCAATAAAATTTTGGCAAAATGAATGAGAAAGGACCACAATGATGCATAGGCCACTAGACTTAGGGACTAGACTTAAACTTCTCATTCAAGTTTAAGAATTTACTCAATGACTCAAAGTTAGTCATGGCACAAACAAACATGCTTAAAAATCAATTATATTTTTGGAAATTATTCAAAATTATAAAACTTGAGTTCCTATTAATAGAAACATCATTAAATCCTCCTACCTAAGAATTCTTTTCTAAAACTATTTCAAATTAATATTGCACGCGTGCACTAGGTTAGGTTAGTGCTTTCTTAATTAGTTTTTTTCCCCCCATTTTTTTCTTCATATGATTCATTTTGTGCTTTGTCCAAATTGTCCCTTGTGCTTTTCTTTCAACTTTGCAAGATTCTATTCCCTTCCTTCTTTTGTACATTTAAAGTTATCAAACGAATAATACGTGTGTATAAAGTCTTCAAATTTACTTACTATATTTTGGACCATCCGATTATTTTACCATGAGATGTTTACGAATTATATAGTTATGGAGCCTAACAATATCCGAAAAATATTATTATTCTCAAATTTGATGTACAACTTTCGAATTATACGCACATTTTATATAATTCACTTGAAGCAACCTTTTGAAATACCTTATTGAATGAAAGAATAATATAACATGGACATAGTAGAGGAGAATTACTACCCAAAAACAAAAATAAATTACTTGTGTTTTAGAAGAAAATATCTAAATAGAAAGACTTATAAAAACATTGATGTGAACTTTCTAAATCCACCACTTACCGTTGTAAATAATACTCCCTACTTTGTTTATGTTTATTTCTCGTACTTTAAGGTACGTAGTATCTGAGTTCGAGGCCTTAATTAACCATATCAACTTATAAATTATTGTATTAACTTAGTAACGTACGGTTCAATCACGTCTATGTTTTCCCGCAACAAACTTTGCCTTGTTATTGCTACCATGCACATGGGATAGATTAATATATAAGCATGATCGTGCATAATTATGTACAAAATATTTGAATATTTACATGTACAATATAAAATATATAATAAATCGATCAATATTTTATATTCTATAAATATTACTAGTGTACACTTGCGTAGCTGGATTGACTATAACCTGATATATGTGTTGGTTCAGTAGAGTCATTCTTCTGACCAACTGAACTCCTTACGAGTAGTACTATACGACACAATCACACGTTAATAGAACTTCAATTTTATTTTTCAGGATCCGAAGCATGGAAATTGGTGGCTTGAATTCGGATCCGGGGTATTAGTCGGGTATTGGCCCTCATTTTTGTTCACTCACTTACGTGACCATGCAAGTATGGTTCAATTTGGAGGGGAAGTAGTGAATTCAAGGGCAGGAGGTTTCCATACTTCATCACAAATGGGAAGTGGTCATTTTTCAGGGGAAGGATTCGGAAAAGCCTCCTATTTTCGGAATTTGCAAATTGTAGATTGGGGTAATAGTTTAATTTCACTTTCCAACCTCAAGGTTTTGGCTGATCATCCGAATTGCTATGATATTAGAGGTGGGATTAATAATGTTTGGGGTAATTATTTTTACTATGGAGGTCCTGGAAGAAATGTTAGATGTCCCTAACAAAAGGGTACACCTAGTTTTAAATTTTCCATCACGTTTTTTAATTTTTTGGGTGCCTTAATTAAGTAGATTGGGGTTTTGGCAAAATTGTTCATGGGTTTTGGGCTATTTCTATAGTTTTTTTTTTATTATTTTTTGGTAAAAATTTTGGTTCTTAGTCTAATAGGTGATCCATTAATCACATTGCTTTTAGGAAGCCTCTGTATAAATGTTATCGTGGAAAGGAGAAAAAAGTGAATATAGTACGGAGTATGGTTTGTCCTTTTTATTTCACGTCTATATATGGTCCTTTTCTTTTTGTTCATCCAACCAGACGGAGTATCTTTAAAGCAATTTAATTATGACACTGAATGACGCGTAATTTTATTACTCTTTCGTATATATTTTGGTATAATCATGGTAATCTATCAGATAGAGAAGCCTGAACAGGACCACCATTGATGATTCAAAAACATATTGTGGCAAAGTACTTGAATATGGATGGCATGAATGCCATAGTCCTACAAATAATATCATTACAGATAATTCAATAGGACATCAAGACATTCGAAACGTGAGATATACTACAAGTGTATATGCCTTAGAAACATTCGAAAAGAATCATATATATTGGCGACCAAATTATTTATGAGTATAATGTAAATTTCTACGATAATAATAAGTTCGATTTTTCTAACGAGTGACCATAGATGTTAAAATCTCATCAACAATCATCAAATTGCTCAATTAAAACACCCAACAACATAAAATTTGCTTCTTTGGAAACACGATACTCTTTATCGATTTGTTATTGGGCCTAAAGCCTGGACAACTAAGGGTGTGTTTTCTTGACCTTAACGGTTCAATAAATTTACATCAGGTTCAATAATTTTATGCTCTTGCAATCAGGTTTGAACGAGTGTAATAAGTTGCAATCGGATCTTATCAAAGTTTAATTAGGTTCGATAACTGAAGTTCAAATAAGTTAGACAAGATAATTGCAAGTATCAAAAGAAGGATTAATTAAAGAAAAGTGTAATGAATGCGAAGTAGTATTAATTAATATGACAGCAAAATGATCGGAATTCCATGATGAATCATAACTAGACTATATGATATTATGATGTATGAATGAAAGAATAAGGCTTAAAGTCAAATTAATAGAGCACATGTATAGAATTAAATGTCTCCCATGAAACTGAATCATTACACATTCATAAATCAGAAGAACCCATTAGATTTTGGCATAGCTCAACCTAATGCGGAGAATAATGTCAATTTTGGTGGATATATTAAGATATACAAGTACGTTTTACTAGTACTATGTAATTGGTTTATGTACTTTATTTTTTCATTTTTACTCTGTATATTAGTAAGAAAAACTCTACTGAACCAGCACATATCAAAGGTTAATGTATGACGGAGTTTGAATTTGTGACCTCTAATTGACAAGATGAGTTTTCCACTATCTACCCAAAGCAATCAAGTTTGGTATTTGATTTACGTACTTGCAATCTACAAAGTATATATTTGGAAAACTCGCAACTTACAACCTCATAACAGTACGGGGTAGTCACTTTACAAATTGTAGTCTTTGAAAAAGTTATAATTAATTACACTCTTTTTATCCCGTTTTTCTTTTAAAATGCGACAAATTCTCATTTTTCAGAGTGAATGACTAAATGACATCAACTTTTGGTCTAAGACTTATTAAGTAGTTAGTCAAGTCGATTTTTGGGTCACTTTGACTCTGAGTTTTTCTATAGAATCCATTTCTAGTGTTTTAGATATAGGGTCGAAATTTAGCTACAACACCCTATAGTTACTCAACTCCATAGCAAATCTTATATTTGTCCTTTACCTCCTTGAAAAATCAAGTAATTGGAAGCATCATTCCCCACTGAAAAACCAAGAGCTCGAGAACAGATAGACTAATATGAATGCATGTGATGCGTGTTTGACATTTCAAGTTAAACAATGATTTTTACTTCTTATTTGACACTTTTTAGTTTATCATTTTCTTAAACAATTTAAATATATGAATAAGGTCAACGTAGGCATTTTTTATGGATATCAAAGTCCTCAAGAGCATGTCCGATTAAGGAATGGGCAGTGGACACCAGACCCTCGATCAACATAGGGCCATAGAATAATTAAGACGACCATGTTCAAGAATTCCTTTATACTTCATATGTAGAGAATAGAGATGATATATTTCGTATGAACAAATAAATGTGTCAATTTCCGACAACATCAAAGAATCTGACCCTAGAACTATCATCGTAACTTAGACGGCAAGTTGTTTATGAGTGAATTTTTAAAGTCAAACATAGAAAAAATTGACAAAAACAAAAGTAATATTGTAATGAGTTTGACTTGGATTATAAGCGACTACGTTGGATCTTGTAAGAGAATCAATTGAAGGGATCCAATATGAAATTGAAACAAACAGGCAAAACCCTACATTAATGCATTCATGGGGATCGACAATAGGAAGGTGTCTCTTAAGTTTATGCACATTTTTAAGCGCAACTTTCGGTTTACTATGGTTGACCAGGAGGCCCGGGCGGGGGACCGCGGCTATCCTAACTAAGTTGAGCTCTGTCCAACTCATGACCGTAATGAACGGTTTTTTACTATCCATTCTGAAATACATTTGATATTTTGAGTAAACATTAGGAGACTGATTTGGAGAAAAAATGAGAATAGGTTGTGTCTGTTGAAGGTGTGATGATAAGAAATTTGGCGTTTCTGAGCTAGTGTCACGGGTGGTCTCTCGTACCATCGTATGCACCAGAATGCTAGGCGATGCGGTGCAGCATTCGCAAGCAACATCAAGGGCGTTGGGCATCACTAGGCAACGAGGTTCACCATCCCATGGAGTAATGTGAAGGGGTGTGAAAATACCCAATCCGTTTAATCCGACCCGAAATTTCGGATATCCAATCCGATTTTAAGGTTTCAGATATATCAGATCAATTATCGGGGGAAAAAATCGGATTTTCGCATCCAATAAGGATCAACTTTTTTCCATTTAGTATATCCAAAATATTTTAAATTAAAAAAAAATAGAAAAATCCGATTATCCCGTCCAAAACTTCAGATGTCTGACCCGATTTTAAGGTAAGGTTCAAAAATAATGTAAAACATGATAAGTTTTTTTGGTATTTTGAAATTCGAATGTGGTTTGGATTTTCTGACGGATTCAGATAACATTTTTTGATCCACATTCGGATCAGATCCAACATCCAAAATTGCACACTGCTATAACATAATAATGTGTTGTTTGGTGGATCAAATGAAGCCCAATGAAGATGATGGACTGGAGCGGATTTTCCGAATCAGGCCCATAAAGACAAGTTTGGCACCCTGAATGGGCCCATAAGGTTCTAGAATGTTCTGGTGGTGTCTTGAACAATAAATTGAAAGTTCTAGATGAGGAAAGTCTGTAACGCTCTTGTACTGTTGTAAGATATTTGTAAAAGATTTTGCGTATCTATAAGTCCCTAAATGGGAGGAAACCATTTAGAATATTGTAGAGATTTCAAGTAAAGAATTGTGTAAATTATTCTAGGTTTAGGGAAGGTGGCCTATAAATAGGCAAATAGGCACTCATTTGTACTAATAGAGTTTCACATCGAGTTTCCAATACAAGCCAACAATATTTCAAATTTCTTTTGTGTTCTCTATCATTTACCTTCCTTAAACTTAGACACACTAGTGTATCATGATTAGAGGAGGTAAACTTAGGCACTATGAATGTGTCATTAGTTGGAGGAAGCCTTACTCGTCAAAGCAGCGAGGTTTGATGAGTGGCGCACAGTACGTGAATAGCCCAAGATAGTAGGTAGAATAGTCACCACGTGACATAGGAATTTGTTTGGTTCAACTTATTATAGACAAGAGCAGTAATAAGTTCAAACATACTCAAAAATAAGTTATGCTACAATAGAACTAATTCAAATGATAAAAACTTAAATCAATTCAGATAGAATAAGTTCACTCAAAATAAATTAAACTATCCAAAACTTAAATTTGGTCAAATAGAGGGTAATTTGGGGTGATATGGTAATGACGAGTTGTTGTAACTCCACTCATTTTGAATAACATGAATCTGGATAAGGAATTGTTTGGACGAAGCGAAACTCACTAATGTTTTATAGATCTAACCCGACTATGAACCGGGGTATAAACCGGTGTATAGACCCAAAACAAGGCTCGTCGGCTACTAAGGCGATAATGGAAAATTCAGAGATTCAGTTAGTTTTTTTTCTTCTTTTTTTGGTTTTTCTACTTTGTACCACTGTAGTTCATTGATTTCTACGTTGTACCCAAACGTTTTAAATTTTACATATTGTACCCTTGTATTAGCAAAAGTTACTTATTTTTATCCTTGTCGTTAACCCAATGTTAAAAGTTTTGTTGTATTTTTAAGAAAATCAAGATTTTTTTACATTAGCGTTGGTTTAACAACAAACATAAAGTTGTCAATAATATAGAAAACCTTAGTTTGCTTAAGAACAGATAGACTAATATGAATACATGTGATACGTGTCTAACATTTCAAGTTAAACAATGATTTTTACTTCTTATTTTTACACTTTTTAGTTTATCATTTTTTTAAATAGTTAAAGTATATAAACAAGGTAACATAGGCTTTTAAATGGATATCAAAGTACTCAAAAGCATATCCGATTCAGGATTATGCACCAGACCCTCAACACAGAGCCGTAGAATAATTAAGACGACCATGTTCAAGAATTCCTTTATACTTCATATGTAGAGATGATATATTTCGTATGTACACGTAAATGTGTCAATTTCCGACAACATCAAAGAATCTGACCCTAGACATATCATCGTAACTTAGACGGCAAGTTGTTTATAAGTGGAGTTTTAAAGTCAAACTTAGAAAAATTTGACAAAAAAAAAAAGTATATTGTAATGAGTTTGACTTGGATTCTAAGCGACTACGTCGGATCTTGTAACAGGACCCAATATGAAATTGAAACAAACAGGCAAAACCCTACATTAATCCATTCATGGGGATCGACATTTTAAGCGCAACTTTCGGTTTGCTATGTTTGACCGGGAGGCGTGGGCGGGCGTACGGGGGATCGCCGCTACCCTAAGTCGAGCCATGTCGAATTCATGACCGTGATGAACGTTTTTTTCCTTTTTCTTTTATCTATTCTGAAATACTTTTGGTGTTTAGAGTATACTTTTTTTTTTTGGGGGTGTTAATGAGAGGCAAAGCCCCTAAAATAAAGGAAGAAAACACACAACTAAGTAACAGAAGGAACAGCAAAGAACAAAGAAACTAAAATAAGCAGCTACACTAAGACAGGAGCCTCCAGCAGCTTGCTCTTCACCCCACGAAACGCCTCACCGTGTCTTCACCCATAGGGACTAAACGCGAATGAGTTAGGCCTCCTAAGTCCTCCAATAAAACGGTCCAAATGCCTACAGGGACCGTCCCAAACACCACTAATTCTTGCTCAGAGGAAACACCAAAGTTTGCTAACAGTAATGGTAATCTCTCATTCCTTCCTGTTAATGAGAGCCTTGCAACGACGAATAACATGAATATATGGAGAGTGTGAGGGAGTCTCCTCAACGAACTACTACCTCCGAATCAACCGTTAACTGAACTTTTCGATGTCCTCCGTTCCAAGCTATGGCTAGTCCACGTTGAACACCTAACAATTCAGCCTTAGTAAAAGTACAAACGCTACACCTAACAGCAAAAATCTCATGGATTTCACCCCTATGACCCCGAATAATACCACCAGCTCCAGCCTTGTCCGGGTTCCCCTTCGAAGCTCCACCCGTATTAAGCCTTACCTAACCCTCCCTAGGACACCCCCATTTGATGAACCTCTCTTCTCGTCGCCTAGGACCATTACCAGCCTGCATAATACTACTTCGCATAGCATTATTAATATCACCTACTCGTGTAAAAGGAAAAGCCACCTGGTCCATTGGAATGTTGGTATCCCTTGCAAAGCAAGGCTCATTCCTCCAGCGCCATAACCACCAGTGTACATTAGGAGAATGATTTGGAGATAACATGAGAATAGTTTGTTTCTGTTGAGGGTGTGATGATTAGAAATTTGGCGTTTTCGAGCTAGTGTCACGAATGGCTTCCTGTACCATCGTATGTACCAGCACGCTAGGCAATGCGGTGCACCATCGCAGGCAACGTCAAGGATGTTGGGCATCACTAGGCAACGTGGTGCACCATTGCGTGGAGTAGTGGGTAAGGGTGCGCAAAAATATCTAGTTTGTTTGATCTAATTCGGAATTTCGGATATCAGATCCGGTTTTAAGGTTTCTTATACTTCGAATCAGATATCCGGAAAAAAATAGGATTTTCTTATCGGATAAGGATCAACTATTTTCCATTTAGGATATCCGAAATATTTTTTTAAAAAAAAAGTAAAAAATTAGAAAATCCGATGATCCCATCCAAAACTTCGGATGTCCAACCCGATTTTTAGGTTCCGATCCGATCCGAAAATATTAAAGTAAAACATCAACAGTTTTTTAGTATTTTGAAATTCGAATCAGGTTTGGATTTACCGACGGATTCAGATCGCATCTTTCGATCTATATTCGGATCCGATATCCAAAATATCACACTGCTACAACATAATAATGGGTTTTTTGGTGGATCAATTGAAGCCCAGTGAATATGATGGGTTGGAACGAATTTTCCAAATCAGGCCCATAAAGGCAAGTTTGGCAATGGCCAGCAGGCAACCCTGAATGGGCCCAAAGGCTTCTAGATCCGGTGATGTCTCGAGCATTCTAGCATGAATTTTACTCGAAGGTTCTATGAGGAAAGTCTTTAACACTCTTGTACGTGTTGTAAGATATTTCTAGAAGATTTTGTGTATCTATGAGTCCCTAAGGAGGTGGAAACAATTTAGAATGTTGTAGACATTTTTGGTAAAAAATTGTGTAAAATATTCTAGGTTTATGATAGGTGGCCTATACATAGGCAAAAAGGCATTCATTTGTACTAATAGAGTTTCCAATACAAGCACAAAAATATTTAAAACCTCGACCAAGTAATGCTTTTGGTCCAGTGGAAAGGATTTCAATTTCCACCAAAAGGTTGGGGTTCAATCTAGCCAAGTAATTAAAAAAAAAATTAAATGTATCATTGTTGGAGTAACCCTGAATCGTCGAAGCAAACTGGTAGAACAATAATTTATTTTATGGAAAATGATGCATGATTATTTATGTATGACGTTTCTCATAATAAATTTAAGTCTTGTTGAGTGATTATTATTCAATGTTATAATATTTTGGGCTTATTATTTTCATACGTAGATTGTGTTTTTATGCTCATGAAAGGAAGGAGGAGCCAATTAGATCGTAATTAGGGTAAGAAAGAAGAAAAAAAAAATGAAGATTTCGATCTGCTGGACCAGTGTCTGAAACAAAGCGATTTTAATTTAGAGAGAGAAAGCCAAGGGTTTGAATTTTAATTTATTTTTTTAATTTTTAATTTTGTTAAGAGGAGAGAATGAGAGAGATCCAGTCTTCACACAAACAAACGACCTTCTAAGAACAATGACGTGAAATCTGTCAACATCCGGTCTCTTCTTATTCTCTTTGTTTTAAGATCCGGTCTGGATAAGAAGAATCTTTGGACCGGTATAATATGAGACCCGACGTTAATGACTATTTAAGATAAAAGAGTTAGTTTTGATATTGAATAAAGTTGACTTAATTTCAGATAAAAGAGTTGGTTTAGATATTGAATAAAGTTGACTTATCAATCCGCTACTTTGTTTCTCAGAGATTTAGCTTTCTATTTTTCCCCGGTAGAAAAGTGTATTATTAAAGGATTAAATGTATAAATAGGATAAGCCGTTGTTGTAATGATCCTACAAAAGAAAACAAAAATCAATAAACCCCATATCTTTCCCAAATCTCCATAAGTAAAGCCAAGATTATTTATTATCACAATCAACCCCTTGAATTTACTCTTCCCTTCTCCAATCTCCATCGGTCAATAGACTCAATGCTCATTTAACCCACTGTATAAGAGTGTTTTTTTTCCATAGAAAAACTTCCATAATTCTACCTTCATTATTTCTTCAATTACGCTAACAATCTTCCTCTCTCAAATCACATTTCAATGGGGAAAAAGTTCTCTTGAATACAATCAACGGTTGAGGAATGTAACGGTTTTGTTATCATAAAATTGAAAACGGTAGCAAATAGGTGGGAATGGTTACCCTTAAGAAAATAGAAACAATTAATTAATTCCATTTCTAGCACTTAAAAAACTCTATACCAAACATGCTCTTAACCCTTAATTATCACACCTCACAATAAATAACCGACGGATTTTAGATATACGATAAAGAACTAGATACTCTTAGGCCCTGTTTAGTTCACCTTATTTCAGAACCTTATTACTTATTTCAAATTTAATCAGATCGAATCAGATCAGACCAGACCAGATCAGGTCATATCAGATCAGAAAAAATAAGTTCAGATCAGATCAGACCAGATCAGACTAGACCAGATTAGTATTATTATTATTATTATTATTATTATTATATTTTATTACTATTATTGCTTTAATAAAAAATAATGTTGTTGTCAGTGCAATTAAAATCTATTATTTAAGGCATAAAAACATTAACTAACCATGTACAGATCATGTCCAGATCAGATCAATTTGTACAGATCATATCCAAATCAGAACTTATATGTGTAGATCATAACCGATCTATCTAGATCATGTATATGTCTATCTAATATAAGGAATAGTTAAACCATGAGCAAAGTCAAATAAATAATAACAATATTATAAATTTGTGTAACATTTATTTTATAAGTAAATCGTTTAATAATTAATAAATGTAGATTTTTGTTTAAACTTAATGCTGAAGAATCAGATCACATCAGATCAGACCAGATCAAATCAGTAAAAATAAGTTCGGATCAGATCAGACCATATCAGATCAGGAAAAATAAGGTGAACTAAACAGGGCCTTAGTGGCCGTGAGGTCGAGGGCAACAACTCATCGGTTTATTTAGGAGCAGCTACTAAACTACCGGTCAACCTATAATGTTTGTGAGAAATGGAAAACGAGTCATTCACATTGACCCCGGTTCGAGTTTATGTGGGAGCTGACTGATGACTGTTGAGCCATTCAAGTTGGTTTGGGATAGGTCGGGTTACATTCAATTCTAAAGCAAGGTCTACATCTATGGGAGTGGCATACCTTTGGCATAGAGTGTCTAAGCGAACTTCGAAAGTTCACCTCATCCAAAACTCAAGAGTGTGATACTTATTTTTCTAAGAAAAGTAGGAACATGAACGTACCCAGAAAATTCACTTACAAAATCCTTTAATCCCTGCTCCTAACAAAACAATTACCGAGTTCGTAACTCAGATCTCAGATGTAACAAGTTGCAACTAGAGAGTTTTTTCATCCAGAAACCACAAGCTAAGATTAAAAAGTTAAAAAAAAAAAAAAAAAAAAAAATATCACATATCACCCACAAAGCAGAGCCAATAACGAGAAAATAAGGGATTTACCTGGTTAATTGCTGATGCACAAAACATGAGAACTAAGATTTCACCCAATCGAATCTGAGAGAAAATTTCCACAAAAATGGGCCATATCCATTATTGAAACAAAATCACTTAGCATAACCGCAGATTCGCAGAAGCTTATCAACTAGCCAAAATTTGTAAGAGCAAGAATTACAGGTCAAAAGCCAAAGAAACTCATTCAACAGTAATCGCGTCAAGCAACTTCTTACATGCCTCATTCACCTCTATATTTTCCATCTTCAATAGGCGATGCAGGGAAGGACTAGTCCTTCCAGCAGTTGCATATGTTCTTATCAATGATTCATACGGCTCTGCCCCCAAATTATCCACAGCTTTCTTTACAATCTCCAGAAAACCTTCAGCCCCATCAACATCCTTGTTCTGTTCAAAGAGTTGCATCGTTGCATTGATTATTTCACCTGATGGGACCCACTTAGCTTTGTGTCCCTTACCGCTGGTTATTGCATTTTCAATACACTCAACCGCTAGCTTAGTTTCCCCTTTCTTCAAATAATGATCCAGATAGATCTCCCAAGTTTTAGCATTAGGTTTAGCCTCTCTACAACTAGCGCGCTCTTTGACCGCTTGAGCCTTGTCTAACATACCACCTTTGACGTAAGCTCCAATGAGTACGTTTGATATCCGAATATCATAATTTAAACAACCAGATTCCCATTCCTTGAAGCATTTCTCAGCGCCTGGCAAATCGTTCAAGTTGACCAACACTTGAATCATATTCAAGTAAGCAATATTTGGAGTATTAGGAAATGCAAGCCTTACAGAGCGCCAAACACGATAAACCTCAAGCAAATTCCCTGTTCTTCCGTATAAAGTAATGAGGAATTGGTATGGTGAAAGTGCTTTAGAAATGTTCCGCTTCTCAAGCTCCTTAAGAGCATTCTCAGCCTTCTCAGACATCCCAGCATCAACATAAATTGATGCTAAATTGCTGTATGTTGTCCAATCTTCTGCTACTCGTCCATCCCGCTTCATCTCATCCAAAACTCTCTCAACCCCTCCAATGTCATTAACAGCTGCTAAAGCTCTCATCCACACATTATAAGTGTATATTTGTGGCATGATATTAGATGCTTTCATTTCTTGTGTCAGTGCAGGTACTCTTTCAGGCTGACCACTTTTCGCGTACATAGTCATCAGGCTATTGTAAGACATGGCTGTAATGGGGAGGCCTAGTTCCTTCATTTTCTCCATAAGTGCTTCAGCTTTATCAGAAATCAACTCCTTGCAGTAGCAATTAAGAAGCGCGCCATAACACTCTATAGATTTCGATGACTCGGGAAGATCGATAAAGTAATTCTCAGCAGCAGCAATGCCGTGTGTCTTGGCAATGAGATCAAGATGGATAGCTTGATCACTTAATGTCATGTTCATGCCCCTTTTAGCCATAGTGTCTGAAAGCTGCATAAGATGAACATAGAGAAATTTTATAGGCTGAGTTATGTGTGATTGGATAATTCAGTACAATGCTACTATTTATCAATATACGGAGTATAACAATACATATTTAACATCTATGTTGAAACATACTTCGACTTGAGGTTTCTATTATATTTCGTTCCATCAAAAAGAAATTATCCCTACTGCACGCTGCAAATAATTAATCAGTCAGCTAATTGACAAGAGCTTTTTAGACTCAGATTCCCTGCAGATCAGTACTCAGATTGTCTGCCTTCAGATATCAAAACTTCTAGCTCATATATTCCCTATTGCTTGGGCTAATAAGATCAAGAGTGCATTTGGATACGGAACTGTGCTCATGTACAAATGTTTAAATATTGAGGAATAATACCCTTGTTCATAAAGTATAGTAACCATACGTTACAGGTTGCTAGGCCCTAACAGAAAAAGCATTACTTGCAGTCCCCACAATTCAGCCAACAATCTAGCAATAGCTTAATTTTTACATTCAACATATCAATCACTTCACTGTTTAATAACTTGCAAAAGCATTACATTATAAGTACCATTCATCACAAGTAATCCAAACAAGTACCTTTGTTAAAGTGGAAAACAAATATCCATAACTAGAATATCTTCAAACTCCCTACACATCTACACCGTACATAATCGAAATAGACTCGCAATAACTAAAGGATAAACCGGTCACTACTCGCTACCGCAGAGACATATAGGTGAGCCCATAGTCGAGCACTGCTCAAAATCGATTCCTATGCTCGAACTTGCAAATTATAGGTACCAATTCCGAGAAGACGAAGCTGTAATTATTTAGACTTCAATGCAACAAGTCCAAAAAGCCAACGGTACTCGTTATCAGCTTCAGCATAAACTCCACTTCCCCCCTCCACTCCTTCCCTCCTCAAAACCACCAAAGTAGCTTACCCTTAACACTTAACCATTCTCTAACCACAATATTTTTCATAAACTCAAACTTCCACATTAGAAAGATAGCCAACAAATCCAACCTCATTGAATGGTCAATTCGTAAATCATTCCTCAACTGTTATAGATTCAGGTCAGAAACCACAAATGACAATACCAAAGCTTTGGTCCAGATTCTAACAGACCCGAAAATGTCTAAGACAAAGGAGAGAAGGATAGCAACGGCAAGTGCCTCCCGCTTTTCTTAAAGCTAATAGAAGAATTCTTCTAGTTCATGTTACAACCTCGTATAATCTTAGATCCCAAACCCTTTCAGATCAAAATCCATAGAATCCAGATGGTCTAAAAGGTCATTAGATCATAATCTTAGGGTACAATACAGAAAAATACAAGATTTTTGAGGTACATAATGTACCGTACATTGGCATCCAAAACGAAGGGAAATCATATTGGACTATCCTGCAGAGACGTTTAAAGATCATATGGTCAAAATCCTGCAGATCAGTACTCAGATTGTCCGACTTCAGATACCAAAACTTCTAGCTCATAGGTTCCCTATTGCTCGAGCTAATGAGATAGGGAGTGCATTTGAATACAGAACTGTGAACCTGTACCGATTTTTAAATATTGGGGGTAATACCCTTCTTCATAAAATATAAGAGCATCTTCAATGGTAAGCTAATTTGATAATTAGCTTCTTATGCCACATAAGATTTCAAGCTATTTCATTGTCTAGCTAATTTTTGCTCCAATGGCTAGCAACTAGCTTGTTATTTAAATTGGTCACATTTGGCCCACTTGTCAATTAATTAATTGGCAACATTTGGTAGCTAGTTGTCAAGCAAATTAGCTTGTTTAAGCTAATTTGCTTGGCCAAGCTAATTTATTATTTTCACTCCAATGGTCTAGCTATTAGCTTGAAACTTTTATAAATTTCAAGCTAGTCCCTAGCTACAACCATTGGAGATGCTCTAATAATCGTATGTTACAAGTTGCTAGGTACTAACAGCTCGAACTTGCAGTCCCCACAATTCAGCCAACAATCTACCAGTAGTTAGCAATTTGCATTCAACAAACCAATCACTTAACAGTTTAATAACTTGTAAAAGCATCACATTATAAGTACCATTCACCACAAGTAATTCAAACAAGGACCTTTGTTAAGGTGAAAAAGGTCCATAACTAGACTATCTTCAAACTCCCTACACATCTACACCGCAATAATTTAAATAGACTCACAACTAAAGGATAAATGAGACCCTAGTCGAGCACTGCTCAAAATTGGTACTTGTTCCAAAAATGTTTGTGCTGAAACTTGCAAACTTATAGGTCCCGATCGCGAGAAGACAAAGCTGCAATTATTTAGGCTTCAATGCAATAATTCAGATAAGCCAATGGTACTCGACTACTCGTATAAGGTTCTTCGTAACCTTCCTTCCCCCTCGGCCCTTCCTCAATACCACCAAAGTAAATTACCCTTTGCAAATGCATCCTCTAACACTCTAACCACATAGTTTTCATAAAGTGAAACCCCCCCCCCCCCCCCACATAGACAGACAGCCAACAAAACCAACCTCAGTGTCAGTTCGCAAATCATTCCTTAACTGTTGTGGGTAATGTCTGCATAATTGCTACTTACACACCAAAATCACAACTTTGCAACATAAATCGTGTACCATTGTACGGAGTAATTATTGATAATACAAAGAATGAAGTTTAACAATCGAAAACCCCCTAAAAAAATAAAAATGATAACACCCATTTTCATAAATGAAGTTTAAGTCTTTAACAGTCAACCAATCATTTCAAAATAAATTACAAATTATGCTTAAATAACAATCAAAATTAACAGAGAAGAAAAAAGACCTTGAGAGCAGCAAAATAGTGCTTGCGACTTCGAAGCTTCTTGATGGTATCACCAACTTCCCATTTGTAAACTTTTTTGCCACTCTTGATGAACTCATTCAATTGATGACGAACAGTAACCTCCTCACCGCCTTCTTTAAACAGCTTAACATATAATGCTTCTTCTACGTATCTCTTCGACCTGTTTGCAATGTTCTTCGTCTTCCCTTTCAATGAAATCGACGCCATTTTAGTTCCCAGATTTTCGAATCTGAATTGGGAAAATGGGATTAATTTGTTAGGGTTTTAGAAAGGGGGTTTTCTGTCAGTTTGAGAAGTAAACCCGTTGCATTTTGGTCAATAGAGAGAGACTGGGAGAATAGCAACTTGCAACTCGTGATAATATGGGCCAGTACATCTGAAATACTGGATCGATTCAGAAAATATGGGCTGAAAATCTGAAATTAATCTTTTTAGATTCAAATATATATAGGGTTGTGAAAAACTAATTCGATATCTGACAAAAATCAAAGTTATCGAAAAAAATTCACATATTCAATCTGTATTAGCCCAATGATTTCACACAAAATATTCTCCGGTTATACCCAGCCCATAACCGAACATTGACACGATTTGACAGCCCTATGCATCTATTTTTTAAAACTTGAATTATTTGACTTTTATTATATTGTACTGACTAAGAAGTATGGTTTATACATGATGAAAAATAAGGTCAATTAGATCTTATTAAATTAGTCTCGATACATATCGCTAAAATATTAACTTTTATAATGTTAGATGGTAAAAGTTATACGAATTACATTGGTAATCATGTAACTCCAAAGAAGAAGTAAAACTGAGTTGAGAAAGCATGTCTCTGTTAAACATGTCTATTTCTTTGTTTTTAAGATGAGTTTTCCGTAGGGTTGGGTTGATCTAGATAAATCTCAAGCCACCCTAGACAAGACTCAAATGTTGTGGGCCTTGTGGCTGAGTTTGAGTTTGGTAAGACCGGTGACCGGTGAGTTCGAGTTGTTAAAGCAACCTTTGTGGACTAACCCGAGTATTTTAACTAATCATCATATAGCCTGTTTTACTTTGCAAGGTATGGCCAAATTTCCTTTTCTTACCGTCGTATACAGCTACATACATAAAGAAATAGTCTTGATTGTACTTTTTATAAGCACAACCGGTTATATACAGGAACGAAAATGATAAAGGTCGCAACATGTGACCTTACCTTTAAGCCGTGTTACAATGATGACATGTCATGCTTATGTGTCATGATTTAAATTGGAAATTAAAATATTTAATTTATATAACATGTTATACATGTTTCAAAAAATGTAGGAAAATCTTAATATTCTAATTTGTTTCCTTTTTTATATCTACTACCTTATTTACGTATTTTCGTAGTAAAAATATTGCATTGATAGTAAAATATATGATGACGCATATCCTACATGGCGCCTGTATATACCAATTAAACTTCGACACGTAAGATTGCGACAACTAAATGTTGTCGCAACTTGCGACCTTTATCATCAAATCTTCATTACCTCTACGGTTTTGGGGGATTGCGTTCAAACTGCAGTTCACCTCATTAATCGTACCCATATATAGGAACGAAAATGCCGATAATCTTTTATGGCTAGAAAATTAGACTTCGTTCCTCATTCAAATTGAACTCAA
The DNA here is from genome assembly GCF_020520425.1 of Spinacia oleracea. Lineage (NCBI taxonomy): Eukaryota > Viridiplantae > Streptophyta > Magnoliopsida > Caryophyllales > Amaranthaceae > Spinacia > Spinacia oleracea. The sequence continues at coordinate 133,293,944 of NC_079487.1, forward strand.
CCCTACTCATGTATGGGCATTGGACACGCTCCTTTTGTGAAACTTTTATTCATTTCGATTGTTTTAATGGTTTTAGAAATAATCATACTTATTTGAAAGTCAAATAAACATGATAAACAAGAGTACATTCCTAACAATTCTTATTACTTCATAAATTTTCAAGTAACCATTAGTTTATGGTGATTTGGTGATTTATCTTGAGTAAATACACAAATTATTTTTTCCTTCCCTTAAAAATTGCCCAAAATAACATGCGGATGCATTTTTTTATGGGACGGGGGAGTTAATATATTCATACATCAAACAAGAAACGTTTGCAGGCGTGAATGCGTGATGCACGATGTGGAGTGGAGTGCAACCCGCATAATTCATGTGATTAAATTAAAAACATGATAAACTAGGTCATAAACTCGTAATATAAAATTATATATGTTGCTTAAGACACGTCTTTAAGGACTAATCATATTAGTGAGAAAGTTAGTTTACTAACTATGATAATGACATATTGACATGTTTTAGACTTTTAGTCAGAGTTTAGAGCCCACGCATATTGTTTAATACTCTATTATTGTTTAACAAACACGTGTTTAATCTAATTAATCACACTTTCGCGAAGACACGTCATGCGATAGACGGGTCAATTACATGAGAGTATGAGACTGTCCCTTTTTTTTTTTCTTGCAAGGGACACACGGATTTATTTACTGATTAAAAAACAAAAAAAAAATTCCCTCTAATATTTCAGGAGTACGAAGTACAATGCGTAGTACTTCGTTCGTTTCTAAGTACTCGCAACACTAATTTGTAGTTAGTTTTATGAAGGTTTGTTAGTAATACGTGAAATGAATAAACTAATGCATGTCCAGTGGAATAAAATAAATATTTTGATTAATATTTATGGGAGAAAATAATAATAATAAAGAATGGGTACACAGATAAGAGAAACGATGAAAAAGTGTTATAAACTTATAAATAAGGTTAGTGCATTAGTAGGAGATAAACAATAAAAAAATAACATCTCATGCCAAATAGGAATTGTCACATGTGTACAGTAAAATGTCAAAAGAGACAAGTGTTGCGAGTATTCATGAACGAAAAGGTAATTAATTTGTGTGTGCATGTGTGTGTTTTCCGCACGAATGAGCCACAAGGACAATACAAATTATAAATGGTCCGAAGATTCGAACCTAATACTTATCGCACATAACTCTCTATTTTAAGTCTTAACCAATGGAATGAGACGTATTTATCGTATAATTTTGTCATCAATAAATTATCAACAATTGTTTATCATGGTATTGTGAGTAGAGATTAGCTTAGTGAGGAGTAGTAGACCTAGTTGCTCCTGTATATCTTCTAGAGACCTAGATCCACAACATTGACAGCTAACGTGACAAACAAGTGAACAACTAGTTGTGCACTTGTGCTTATATAGCTTAGATCCAAATAAATCGAAAAATTCAGGGAATAATATAATAACATAATTCTGATTACAATTCCCTAGGCTTGTTATAATTCTGTTTCCAAATGATGATTTGCAACATTCTAAACGTACTCGAATATTCGGTCATTATTGTAAAATACAAGAAAAATATATATATACGGAGTACTTTGTATTACATGTTTTGTTATGATCAATAACATATGAAAATTAATATTGTGTTGAAATAACGTGAGCATACAGTTTATAACGGTAAATAGAGTCGATATGATCATCTAATCTGCTCCCACAGACATACGTTATACATATTTTTTCATGCGATTAAGCACGTGAACAGTATGATCACAATAAATCAATAATATTACCTAAGTTGCACCGAATTAAAACACTAAATATGTTGTAATGATGTTCTGCTTAAATAAGCCGTGATGTGGTAAACAAAAAATTAGATCACCTACTGCTTTTTTGTGCACTACGTTACCTACCTATGAAAAACGTATCATGCTCTATTTTTGCCTCGATTTGGTTTTTTAAAAAAGAGTTTATTTATATTTGTATTTGGCTTGCGAAGTACTACGTAAGCGAAACGTACAAGTTTTCTAGCCTTGTTTGATAGGAAACTGGCTAATTGATGTTCATGCATGATTGATTAGTAAAATATGTCCACTGAGATGGATTATTTGAACCCTTACCCGGATGGGTGCATTGGATCGATGCGATTCCTAGGACACTAGGTCCGATCCGGTTGCGACCGATACAAACCTAGCTCAACACGATTCTTTGAATGGTGTGTACGTGCTCCTTCCATCGAGTTTTCAAACTAGTCCACTATCACGAAATATCTATCCTGCTAACATTTATTATGTGCATGCGAAAACACCTAAGATATTTTCTCACTCATTTGCCCATATTTAACTTATTTTCAGAGTTTTAAATAAACTGATTTATTGAACATTAACTTTGGATAAACTTACTCTAGGATCCTTGATTATGTTCAGTCACCTCAACCAACTTGGTTCATGAACCGGCCTCCAAACTATTCCAACCAAGCTAGTCATGTGCCCGCCATCCTAAACCGACTCAGAACAACTCAGGCCGACCCAATTCATATACACAAACCCAAATTTTGAAGAAAAGAAAAATCAAATGAAGTTGAGTGCAAGTGAATGTATTCATGAAAGGGTGATGATAAAGGTAACAAGTTGCGACAACATTTAGTTGTCGCAATATTACGTGTCGCAGTTTAATTGGTACATATAGGCGCCACGTATGATATGCGTCATCAGAATATTTTTACTATTAATGCAATATCTTTACTATAAAAATATATAAATAAGGTAATCGATGTAAGGAATGAAACAAATTAGAATATTAAGATTTTCCTACCTTTTTTTGAGACATATATAATAGATTATATAAGTTAAATATTTTATTTTCCAATTTGAATCATGACACATAAGCATATCATGTCATCATTGTGACACGGCTTAAAGGTCGCATGTTGCGACCTTTATCATTTTCGTTCATGAAATCCCCACACCCTAACTTATACGTTGATTTGAAAAGAAAAATGAGGATGGTCCAAATCCAACGTAAGATCGACATATTATTACGGAGTACTTTATTAGTTTCATGTTTGTTGGTTAAGGGTGACATATTTTTAGGTGGACCAAAAACACCAAAATCACCGAATGTGAAGTCTTTTCTCTTCATAGTTCCGTCCCATGTGCAAACTGCAAAGTATTAAATATGGCAGAATATTCATCTATCCATTCCTTACCCACGATGGACGGTGGCGCGTGTCCCACCCTTTCAACCGTTAACAACCCTGTGTTTTGAACAGTCTTCTTAGAGCAAGATTAAGGGGTCTTGTTTTAAAACTTTATTCAAATGCCATGTCAACATTCTATGAATATATAAAAAAAAAAATATTGTTAAGAACTCCTTAAAATTCAATAAAATTTAGCTTTTCACCCTCAAATTCATTTAAGACTTAGTATTGAAAATTATTTTATTATTTAATTCAACTCACACGCTGATTCTTGAGTTGAGTATTGGTTATTCAAAACTCAATTTAAGATTTTGTCAAAACTCATTCACTTATTCTTTCAAAAAAAAAAATCATTCACTTCAATGCTACTCCCCCCGTTCCTTCATATGTGTCATATTTGGAAGAATGTGTGAGGATTAAGAAAAATAAGAAATGTGTAAAAAAAACAACGACTGAGGATGTTTTTTTGGCGAAAGGATAAAGTGGATAATTGTTTATTGATAAAGTATAAATAAAAGTGGATGTGAGGATCAAAAGTGAGAAAAGTGTAAAAGGTGTAAGAAAAAACAATCATGATTTATGAAAAAGTGGGAAAAATGTATGTCCAAAAATGGAAAGTGGAAAATAATTTAGGGAACGCTATAAATAGAAATAAAACACTTATTTAGGAACGGAGGGAGTACAATTTTCTTTGTCTGGTCTTAAGTCTAGACGAGTCATATATCATATAGCACAACTCAAGCCTTAAGATTTAGGGCTGATCATGCTCTTATTAGATAGAGCACTCGTGATGGAAAGGAAAATTACCAACTTGAGACCCGACTTAAGACTCATTGTGCGGGTTGAATAAATTGATAAAATAATATGTTATTTAAATTAAGAGGTCGAATATGATTGGAGGGATGCTTTTAACTTTTAAGGCAAGATTTTTTATTGGTTTCGTGTTTGGAGTAAACTGCATTATTGATGATTAATAAAATTTTATTCTTGAAAAAAAGAGTTCGAGGAATAAATAGCTAAATTTGTTTTTATCTAAAGTAGTGGTTATAATAATTATTTTGTTACAATGAATGACAAAAAAAAAAATCTGACATGAAATATACAAAAGTCTTAAGACAAGACTCCTGTTAAACTTGCTCTAAGGTTTGAATTGAGTATATGAGAGTATAATTATATTCCCCATTATAATTTTTACAAGCAACGAGAGGATTTTTTAGAGATAACCAAAATGACAAATGAGACAAATAAAAAGAATTTCAATATATTAAAATATCATTTTTCTCTTAATTAAAAAAAGAGTATTTAGCGCGTGGTATATTCTCAAAACTCGGAAGAGTAGAGAAAACCAAGGCCACACCACATAAAAGGATAAGGTTATAAACTTATAATTATGGAGTAATTAACAATTGGTTTATAGGGAACAAAATTAGTGTATGTAAAAGAACCTTCCAGCCACATTCCAGCCCATTCTCCGTCAAATAAGAGAGGCCTAGAATCTCTCACACTTAAAAATCTCCTTCTACCTACCACTAAATAACTACACAATCCATCACCATTTCATGACCACTTGACCATCATGAAACTTCAATGCGTAAAAAGATAATCTAGGTCTAACCTTTTTTTTTTGCGTGTGAGATATAAATTCAATACAAATTGTAGATGTGATAAAGAGATTCAAATCAGGGACTTGTCATATAAAAATTTTCAATTTCAATCACTTAGATAAAATCTTATTGGTTAGGTCGAACTAATAAGATATTGGGCTAATGTTTATGACAGATGGTATATATATATACGGCATATTATAATTTCGAATCCCCATTCCTATTTATAATTTATACGGAGAATGGTCATTATAACTCATTCTTTAAGAGAGTGATATCCATGTTCAGTTTTTTTTATTGACCTCTAATGTTGGAGGTAGGGTAGGGGTTTCAAGTAGCTAGAATAATACTATTATCATACAAATATGTAATTACGTATGATGTAAATGGTTTCTAATTAGATAAGTAATCATCTAAAATTTAAATACTACGCACAAATCAAACCGAAATGACGTAATGTCGATAATAACCCAAAGATCCTTTAACCCCTTTAGGATACGAGTATTTGCAACTCCCTTTAATATAAAAAAACAATCCTATACAAACCAATACTTTGAATAGAGTACTCGTTAAGTGAATCAATTACTCCGTAACAACCAACGATAAACAATTTTTTTTTGATAAAACAAAATTTATTTTATCCGTTTAAAGGAAATGAGGTAAATGAGAGGAAATCATAATGGGTCCACTTGTTTCTACGTAAGTTGATTACAAAGGACCCACCACGAAGAATCGTGCAGCTTATGTGAACAAGTAAAAATATGCCGCGTGGCACTGGCTCAAAAACCCAGGCTCTTCTAAAATGGATGAATTCTTGAAAGAGATTATTGATTGGTTGTTAGACTTTGTGACTTTTGTGAGGCTGGGGAATTACAAAAACTTTTTTCCCCAACTCTTTTTTTCTTACAAAATTCACCCAAACAGTCCTTAACAACAATTTACAGAAAACTAGCAAGGAGAAGAAAGGAGGGAAGAATTTTCATCATTTGTTTCAATTTAATTTGTTTTCTCTGCAATTTACACTCTTTTTTTTCTGGAGAAATTTGAACATTTTAGAGTTCTTAAGGCTTGAGGAATTTCTTCAATTCAATTCAATTTTTTTCCCAAGAGACCCAACCCTCTTTTTCTTCTCCAATTTGCACCAAAAACTACACCAAAAGTCTCCTGTTTTCTTCAATTTTGAACAGATTGGGCTTGAGGTTGAGAAATTTGCATTTTGTTAGCATCCTCTTTACCGGCGAAAGAACGATAAAAAAGGGGGTTTTGAATTTCCCCTCAAATTCATAGAGATTTGAGGAGGATAATCACACAAAAAAATGAAAAGATTATGGTTAAGTTCTCTGCAATTAGTGGAGCTATTTGTGAGTTCATGGGTACATTTGTTATATGGGTTTTACATATTTAGCACAGCCGTTGCCTATGATTTGAATCAAGCTTTGTGTGATTACTTTAAACCCAGCAACATTAATCAAATTGAGGCTGCTGCTCCTCCTCAAGATTCTTCCTCTGTTGATGATTTGCCTCCCATTGTTCTGGTTCATGGGATTTTTGGTTTTGGTCAAGGGGTAAGTCAATAATGTTCTAATCCTTTCATTAATTTTAATCATTTTTTGGTTAATTTGTTTTATTTCATATGGGTTTTTCCTAATTTTTGTGGGTAATTTTTTTTAATTTCAGAGATTGGGAGGATTGTCCTATTTTGCTGGGGCAGAGAAGAAGGATGAAAGGGTTTTGGTGCCAGATTTGGGTTCTCTGACCAGCATATATGATCGGTGTGTATTTTTATGAAATTCATAATTTTTTGAATTTGATAGTACAAATGGTGAAATGAATGATTGAATGATCTTTAAGGGTTTTATTTTGGGGTAATTGAATTTCAGGGCGCGGGAATTGTTCTATTACTTGAAAGGAGGTCAGGTTGATTATGGCGAAGAACACAGCAAAGCATGTGGGCATTCCCAATTTGGCAGAATCTATGAACAAGGTTTCCGGGATTAATAATTCAATTGCAATTTTCTATAACTTGTTCATTCTTGTATATGTTAGTGATACATTTTGATCAAGTTGATAAATTTGAAGGGAAATACAATGGGATTGTGATAATTTTCTAAATATGATTCAATAATGTATATGTAGGGCATTATCCTGAATGGGATGAGGATCATCCTATACACTTTGTGGGGCATTCGGCAGGCGCTCAGGTTGTTCGGGTTTTGCAGCAAATGCTTGCTGATAAGGTAGGATTTATTGCTGATTTGCATAGAACGATATTAATTGGCTGGAAAAGGTTGATTTTTCATACGTTTTTAACACAGTGATGTTTGTGGATTTTAGGCATTTGAGGGCCATGATACCTCTCCAAACTGGGTTTTGAGCATTACCTCTTTATCTGGAGCTTTCAATGGGACCACTAGAACATACTATGATGGGATGCAGTAAGTTCCTTTCCCTTGTGATGTGTATTCTATCAGTTTGCAGGACTATGTCAAAGAAGAATTGTGTGTTGTTGTGATGATGTGATATGTAGATGATTTATGGTTGTGCCATGCTTTTCACCTCATTAAGGCGTTGTTTAGAGCGAGTTAGTTAGGAGTTCACACACCTTATCTTGTTTGATGTTAATGTTTTGAGTCAGAAAACTTTGCTTCTTATCCATACCCCTTATGATAATTTACTAAAGTCATTGTCACTCTAGTACTTCTATGCCATTGAATCATTCATTGTCCATTTGTTTGTAATGGTTGTCTACTTGTTTTGTTAGTCATTATCATTATCATTACCCCATTGCCTCAAAGAGGCTCCCGCAAGAAGTGGGGTCGGGGGGGTTGGACGTAAGCAACCTTACCCTTGCAATTGCAGAGAGGATGTTTCCAATTGACCCAAAAGTCTACTTGTTTTGTTAGTCCAAATCACATATTGTGGCGGGTCCTAGAATGTGTGCATTGCTTAGTAGTTATTAGTTATGGTACTCCTAGGCTTGAAATATTTCCTAAATGCTTATGATTACCATTTACACAATTGATTACAGGCCAGAGGATGGAGTAACTTTGAAACCCGTATGTTTACTTCAGCTTTGTCGATTGGGAGTAATCATATACGATTGGTTTGATATTCCTTGGTTGAAGTCCTATTACAATTTTGGATTTGATCACTTCAATTTGTCATGGAGGAAGATTGGGGTATGGGGTTTAGTAGATTGTTTGTTAGGGAATGCTGGTCCATTTGCATCAGGAGACTGGATCCTACCTGATCTAACAATCCAGGGATCAATGAGACTCAACTCCCATTTACAAACATTCCCAGATACATACTATTTCAGTTATGCTACCAAGAGAACCAGGCAACTCCTTGGTTTCACAGCTCCTTCTGGCATTATGGGGATTCACCCTTTGCTCTTCATCAGAGTGTTGCAGATGTGCATGTGGCGCCTCCCTGCTGATGTTCCTCCCCCTTACAAAGGCTATAGGTATTGCATTTACATTGTTTTTTATATTGTTTGTTGCATAACGAACTTAGGCTCTGTTTGGTAGGGTGTAAAATATTTTCCCGGAGAACAGTTTTCCTCTATTTTTAATTTTACATTGTTTGGTTTGCAAAGGAGTGGTAAACCATTTCCCTTAGGAGTAAAATTGTTCTCCTACTGATGAAAAACCATTTCTCTTCAAAATGAAGGGAAAAACCATTTGCACTACCTGCACTTTCCCTCTCATTTTCCTTCCGTTTCATCATTTTTCTTACTTGGAACCAAACAACGGAAAACTAATTTTGGAATTGTGTTTTCCTTGAAAATCATTTTACACTGAAAAAGTTTTGCACTCCACCAAACGGAGCCTTAAAATAACTAGTCAATATAAGTCTTAAAAATGACTACAAAGACTTGTTTTTTAGTTTTGTTGCAATGTTTTCTCCTGTTTTGTGTTGGATTAAGTCATCAACATAATGCTGTTCATGTTATAGGGATGAAGATTGGTGGGACAATGATGGGGCACTCAACACAACATCCATGACTTACCCTCGATTTCCCGTTGAACATCCCCACCATCTTGTTACAAATGATAAAGATTGCCGGCCATTGCAACCTGGTATCTGGTATGTTCAAAACCGAACTTCCCCTTTCCTCAGTAAAATGCATTGCAAGTTCATTTGTTTATCTAATTACCAACTGAAAATGTCACCATTATTGTCAAAAAATAATTTGTGAAATGCTCTGTCATCTGCTACCTTAAGGAGCAAACTGTTTTAATGAATATACGGACAAAGGATTTAGCATAAAAGAATCAACAAAAAGCTGGAAAGTTTAAGACTCATTCTTCCCGACCCTACCTATAGCTGGAAAGGATAATTGAGAAACGGTTGAAGAAGATAATGTTATTTTTTTCTAATGTCATTTATTAGTAGGCCAGTAAATGATGTTAGATCATATTACATGTGTTGGTAATGGTGACGCCCAAAGTTTCTCCCCTGAATTATATGCGAGAATACTGCAATGTTTTCTGTAGACGAGATTTGATCTCAAGTTTTAGGTGCCATCCCAAGAGTTGAACCGACTAAACTAGTAAGCATTCCCTGCAAGGACTGCTTACTAGTTTGTCATGCTTTTGGTCTAAAATGAAGTATTCAAACACATTTTGAGGATTCAACATGGGTACATCTTAGGACTGCATTTGCCATGCTTTTGGTCTAAAATGAAGTACTAATACACATTTTAAGGATTCGACATAGGTACATCTTGAGCTGACATGGGGGACGTTCTCTTCATTATGAAACATGGACTTATCTGAACTGATTAAACCTGATAGGACCTGAATGAAACTTATTGGATCTGATCAAACTTGATTAGAACTTACAAGACTCGATTGAAACTTATTAGACCTGAAACTTAATTTTTGAAGGGGAATTGAAGAGAATGCACCCCTAGTGTGTTCCTGGCTAGCTAGGTTGGGTAATTTCGATTTGGGCTAGAGTGTCCTGGTTGATATTAGGATCATGTCCACTTTACAGTATTTTCATATCAAGATTTTATGTCAAGTTTTGATATTCTGATCATTTCTACTTGACAGTACAGTACAGGAAATGAGCCACTCTTTTTATGTAGCTATCATTTTTCGAATATATGGCATGTCTAACCAGTTTCTTGAACCAATAAATTTGTACAGGTATTACAAAATCGTAGAAGGAGATCACATTTTGTTCATTGTCAATCGGGAGAGAGCCGGAGTTCAATTCGATTTGATTTACGACAGCATCTTCGAACGGTGTAGGAAACATGTATTTAGGAAGAGGCCGCAGACGCTACCGAATGAAACACCACAAACAGTTACCAGTTGAATAGTTGATATATCTCATATGGCAAGAGAGTTAGAAATAGTATTCTTTTTTTCTTTTTTAATTCCTATGTTTCCCCTTCTTTCTTTCACAAATTCACTTGGTCTGATGTAAATGTAATTTTCTCTAGAAAAAACAAATTCTTTCTATAATTGAATTATATTCATAGGGTTACAGCAATTATTTGGAAGTTTGTTATGAGGCTTTACTGGAAAGCTTAGCCTCCTTCCTATTTCAGAGTTGCAATGTATAAAGAATTCACATGAACGTAGAAAGTTAGTTAAATCGATAATTAGTTAGGAACGGAGGGAGTACTTGAACAATCCGAAGATTTTTGGGATAAAATTTAAATTGGTTAGTGTGTGCACCAAAATCACTCTTGAATACGATGAAATTGGATTGAGGCGACCCAACGTGTACGGAAAAAGCACAGTACACACAGGCTTGGTAAAATGAGTGATATTTGAGTAAGTAGGCACAACATGTTTAAAATGCATTATCTCACATTTTCTCTCCTTACACGTGAGGAGAAAATGTGAGTACTACTTATGAAAATACCGTTGTGTATGCGAATATATGTAATAACTTCGAGGTAGGCACGCAAAAGCAACATGGAGGTGGTGTACTAACATCCTCTTACAAAAAAACCGTTCGGGTCGAAACTCGTTCACATCACCCCAAACATTAGGGTCACGGCCCAAGGCCCATGCATTTGGAAAGTCTTCTTCGGTCATAATCCGTTCAAACCCAATAACCGGGTCCAATTTTTCTTGGGAATTCTTGGGATTTCGTATTAACTCTGCCAAAGCCCATTCGATCGAGTTGTTCATGAACTAAAGTGAACGAGCATAAGTTTATTTATGTTAATGCAAACTAGTTTATTAAACGAGCTTCAAACATTATTCAAACTTGACCCATTATTAAATAAATGAACATGAGCGGCTTTAAATGAGCCTAAACCTGAATTGTTTATTGAGAAACTCAACTCATTTGCACCCCTAGACAATGCGTTATTTGTGTGGCTCGTATTATTTTTTAACCTATTAAGAAATTGGTAGTAATATCTTTAATTTTAAATCACAAAAAACCCCTTTCTCATATTTATAACGTCAATATGAACAATATAAACAGTTCAACTTATACAAAAAGAAAGTTTTCAATATAAAACTAAAATACATTTACATAAACGTCAAACTAAATCGCGCAAGATACGCATTAAAGTATTGGTTTTCAGCACTCGAAACGTATAGTTGTATGACATTGTCAAAATCAAATCTTGCAAAATAAGCATTTACATTGTGATGTTCAATGGAAGACATTTATATAAATTTCAATAACTTGATTCTTATTAACAAAATAGGATAAAAGGAGATTAGAATCTCTCTAATTAGATCTTCATATGCCCTAATCTAGTTCAAAGGGGACTAGCCACAAGTTGCAAAAGTGAACTTTTTGTCCAAAAAATTTTGCCTCTATTGCATGATGGGGAGAATTACATGTCCCACCTTAAACAAGAAATGCTAACTTGATCAAACAAAAAGAACAAATCATACACAAAATACAATACAAATTCTAAATTGGTAACCATTTTTTAAAATTTTAAATAAGAAAAACTTCCTTATCGTGTAAGAACCCACCTCGAGCTCCACCGATTCAAGTTAATGGGTTAGATTCTTAGGAAATGGGGGAAGAGAATGAGCATTGCCACCACCAAAATACCCCTAGTAAAAATCAAATGCCCCAAACTAATCTTTAAGTTGAAGCTTAAAAGGTACTTTTCTTCCCGATTTCCACTAGACTAGCTAATAACCACACATAATTGCTAGATTTTCTACAAACACAAGGTGAGGAAGTGAACAATAGTATAATCTCAGAACATATTGGCCAGCTTGCAAAAATTACAACCACCCATAAATGGATTGACGTTATAAATGGATTACGATTATTATTGTAAATTGTGCGGAATACAAATACTACATTCTTTAAGCCAATTTACACTGAAATATTCTCAGATATAATTACTAAAGAATTATTGTAAACAAAATTATCAATAAGTTAATTAATCCATAAAAAATCACGTCAAGAAAACATTCTAATTAACTTGAATTGCATAAACTGAGGATCGATTACCGTTAAAGCTACCATACTATCGAGAATCGTAATGTACGAACGAAGTTCAATGCATGTATGCTTAAAACAAGAAAATCCTTCACACAAACATTAATCAAAACCCTAATCAAGAATTAAATAGATCCTACTACGTAAAGTAATGCTAAACAAGAAAATTAAAACCCCCAAAAACAATCGAATTGAATCGAATTGAAACCCTAATCCGAAAAAATCAAATACTATATATTCTTTGAGTCGATTTACCCTGAAATATTCTCAGATATAATTACTAAAGAATTATTGTAAACAAAATTATCAATAAGTTAATTAATTCATAACAAATCCTGTCAAGAAAACATTCTAATTAACTTGAATTGCATAAACTGAGGATCGATTACGTACCATTAAAGCTACTATACTATAGATCAATGTAATGCTTAAAACAAGATAATCCTTCACACTAACATTATTCAAATTTCAAAACCCTAATAATGTCAAGAAATACATCCTACTACGTGGTAATGTTAAAACAAGAAAATTAAAACCCTCCCAAAAACAATCGAATCGAATCGAAACCCTAATCCGAAAAAATCAATCCTGGTAATTCTCAAGAAGTAATCGTAATGCTTAACTTACTAGATAATCAATCAACGAATTGAATCCATCCTTGGATGATTGATCCCACTTTTGTACCATTTCAAGAATACTTGTCTTAATCATCATCATCATCCATTTAGAAATCTTGTTTACCAAAGATTTCCTCAACGACTTAGTACGTTCATAATCCTCCTCAACTCCCCTAATTTTAAGATGATAAGTAATAACATCGACATTGATACGCATCTCATACTTTATCATCGGGTTATTTTTCTCTGTATAGTTAACTTTATCCAATATCGATAAAAACATTCCGTACTTGACAGCTTTCCAAACACCAGGAGTGACGTAATCAGGCAAACCGTTGTCAGTTGCGGCCGTTAAGACATCGAAATAAAGCGTCTTAGGATCAACTAGAAAAACTAACTTTCTTTCATCAGATTTGTCTGTGTCTTTGTTTCGGATTTTGTAACAACAAAATGGTGTGTACTTAGATTCGTAATCGTTGTCGTAAGCATGATGTTGAAAAACCTTTTCGTAGTTGTTGAAACTGAGTAAAACGACGAGTTCAGTTGTGTAGTCGAGTTCGTCGAGACGAGGTTGTGGGGAGTAGTTGAAAGATTTTGTGATTTTCTCTAAGGTTACATTGCATGTTGCACCGACATTATCCATGGGACGCGCCGCCATTAGGTTACGTACTTACTCGATCGAGATGAGTTCCGATGGTGATGGTGGTGGTGGTGGTGGTGGCGGTGGTGGTGGTGGTCGTGATGGTGGATGAGAGGGTGAGTATGTTGTTTGGATTAGAAGATGAGAAGATGAGAGGGTGAGTATGTTGTTTGGGAATGGGAGGTATAGAGGTAATTAATTAACGTACTTATATATAGTAGGAGATCGAACTTCTTTTTTCGACACTCGGATTAGGAGGATATTTAAATATTTATTATTTTATTTTATATATACGAAGTACTACGCAAGTAATGAATGTAGTAAAACTGATTTTGAGATGGATTAGAATTAATGTAACCAATCATTGATTTTTGTTTATTTATTTAATCAAAATTAACCTAGCTACAAAAACATAATCTCGCTTTAATTTATAAACCGATACATTACATTCACACCAAGAGAAATATTATAGAATTTGAGAGAGAATCAGATTTCAAAGAAGAGAGAAGTTCTCATTTTAATCTATTAGAAAAGTAAATGGAAATATAGGGTGCTAGTGTTTATATACAAGGCATGATCAAGCAACAGCTCCAACAACTTGACTGACTAACTAACTAACTAACCATATTCTAACAAACTTTTAAAGTTTATAATAAAAAATAAATAATGATGTCATAAATCCTATAAATATAGTGAGACATTACATTCCATAAATAAACGTCGTAGCTTTTATTTTAATTTTTAAATTTTTAAATTTTAATTTTATCTCTCCAACTGGTTTTTGGATAATTTTTATTTAACACGTCGATATCCTGACTTAATAAAGTTCGGGCTCCGTCACTAGTATAAACAATTATTGATTTATTTGTGTCGAGCTACAATAGGTGGTGGCTTGGTGGCCGTGTGTCTTAATTAGAGCAATTTCAATAGTTAGCTATAAGATGGTGCGTATAGGTTGATTTGCCACATCAAACTTTGATCTATAAAGTTCTTAATAGGTTAGCTACATTGCACATTTAGTAGCTTCCTATAATATTTTATGTAGTATTCCCTTCGTCCCTTAAAACTCGCCCCGTTTTCCTTATAAATTCGTCCCTTAATACTCGCTCCGTTTCTATAAATGACATTTTTTACAAATACTATATAATTCTCTCACTTAACCATTGCCCCACTTATATAAAATCAAAACCCATGATAACAAATCATAATTTTTTTTATAAAAAAAAAATCAAAACCTGCTACAAAAACATAATATCTAATCGAGATACCGCGCCATACATTATAAATAATTAATTAAACGTTGTAGCGTTAGATTTTTAATTTAATTTAACGTAATTCTAAATTTTATCTCCCTAATCTTTATATAATTATTTTATTAACATGTCGATATATATCTCGACTTACTAAAAATTCTACTTATCCAGAAACCCTAACGTGGTCGCATAGAAAAAGAAAACACAACATAATAAGCGTATGCAAAATGTCTTCGATCAATTTATGTTCTTTAAAACTTTAGGACGAGGAAAACTCCTAAAACATCCATCGTTTACACAAAATGTCTATAAAAATGCTTAAGCAATTACATGTCAGAGGGTACACGTTTGTACAAGCTTGTAGGCAACCTCGGAACTATAACAGCTTGTAAAGGAGTTTTCATGTAAGTAACAATTCCTGGATTTTCCCTCATGTCAATTTCCTCAAACTTAACCCCATTTGGTGGGTACCATTCAAAATGGTGCAAAAGATGACCCATGTTTGATGTAACCAAGTTTATACCCACTTGCGCTCCAGGGCATATCCGTCTACCCGCCCCAAACGGTAATAACCGAAAATCATGACCCTTCATATCAACATCCTCCTCGAAAAACCGTTCGGGTCGAAACTCATTCACATCACCCCAAACATTCGGGTCACGGCCCAAGGCCCATGCATTTACATGAACAATGGACCCCTTAGGGATATCATAACCACCAATCTTGACATGGGTTTTGGCCTTATGGGGTATCATTAAAGGGGTTGGAGGATGAAGCCTTAGGGCCTCCTTGACTATTGCTTTTAAATATGGTAGGTTTGGAAAGTCTTCTTCGGTCATGATCCGTTCAGACCCGATAACCCGGTCCAACTCTTCTTGGGCTTTCTTTTGTACTCTTGGATTTCGTATTAACTCTGCCAAAGCCCATTCAACAGAAATAGCGACCGTATCTACGCCTGCAACAATCATATCCTGTACCAAATAAATTTTGAACGGTATAAGCCTGTTTGATTTATTTCAGAAAAATAAGTTCAGCAAAAATAAATTCTTTTCGGCAAATATAAGTTTCTCGGTCAGCTTAACATACAAAAAAGTTCTTTCTGCAAAAATTAATTTTTTAGATTAAATAAGTGCAAATAAGTCCAGATAAGGTTCAATAATTTCATATAAGTTTATACTTCACGCAATCAGGCAGTTTGGCTTAGGCACTATTCATATACATTCTATTTTTTTACCGAATTTTGTTATTTAAGCGTATGGTAAAATATATATAACCACGTGAGATCTTGTTAATTAAATCCGTCTTCATAAATATTTTTAAAATATGATAAAAAAAAATGTGCTTTGATAAACATGACTAAAACATATATGTCAACTAAATAAGAACAGAGGAAGCATAAGTTAAATTCAGTCAAGATCAAATTAACAAAATAACGCATAAATGTAAATTTTGTGAAATTCAGTGTTAATTTTAATAAAAATTGGCAGAATGAATAGGGTCAAAGTCAATACGTACCCAAAGAAGACCAAATAAAGTGTCTTCACCAAGATCATATTTATCTTTTAAAGTGAGCAAAGAATCAACAAAGTGTTGTACGTTAGTTCCACCAATATTTTTAGACTTGGCAATAGCATGTTCCCCAATAATTTCTCTAATAAATTGATCCAAACGATCGTTGAGCATTGTGGCTTCTTCTTTATCCTTTTTATTGAGAGGTGACAATAACCATTGTAGCCATGGAAGGTTATCGATCAAGATGTTTGCTTTGTTAATTTTCGCTTTTCGGCCCGATAATACACCCTTAAGTTCCTTACCAATGGTGTCTAACTCACCTTTGGAGTTCACAAACCTTTTCCCGAAAGTTAACCTTGTGATGTTGTTGAATGACATTATTCCTGCGTGCCCCCTTATGTTGACCGTTTTCCCTTTGTTTTCTGCATGCAATGATCAACATTAAGTATGAAGAAAATGATACGGCTTATATAAACCTTTTTTATTTTTATTTATAAGGTAATAAGAATACTACATTAGCAACCCTTCCACTAGAGGTTTTCTCCCATAGGTGATCAAAATTCAGGTCGGGCAGAGATTTAACACAAAAATTCATGCCTAAACTCAAAAATTTGGTGCGGACTTTGCGGACCGACATGGGATTTTTCGAGCCAGCTCGGGTTTTGGTCTAAAAATGTATATTTTAGACTACCAAAACCCGCACTTTTCGGACCGTGTCGGGTCGGGCCAGGGTTATAGTTGATCGGGTCTAGTTTCTCCCGAGTAATCACTGTAAGGGATGGAAAGTAACTGTAAACTACTCACACATTTCTATAATCAACTAGTGCCGACTAAATGTCCTATATTCGCAATCTAGTCTGCTATTCTATTTGTTTCTCTAAAATAATATAAGTATCATATAATAGTACAATTACAACTTACAAGTATACCTTTATTATCCTCTGTCATATAAGAATTACTATCGAATTATTATATTTTCTTAAGATATATGTTATCCACTAGTAATATTTATAGAGTATTACTCGTCATTTTTACGTAGAGGCGATCATGACTCGGGTTGAGTTTGAGGGGAGTAGGGTACGTTCACGCCGAGCCGGACGGCCAGATATTGACCAAAACTTTTTCACCCTAACTTTGTAAATTTAGTTGTGTTAAGTTTTCTAGAGACTAGTTTAGCAATCTCAAAACAAAATTTTCCGGGCCAAAAAATTATGTCTAAGCCCGGACAAAATCGTAACGAGCTTAGGCATAAAATTATTATTGAAAATTATAAAAAGTTGATAATTCAAAAACACATATTGAGACTAATTCAACAATATTTAACCTAATCATTTTTGTTTTTAGTAAATATTTGAAGTCAAATTAAGTATATGTGAATAGTGTAAAAGTTGGATTGTTGTAAATATTTGAAAAAACGAAGGAAGTATTAGAAATATACCGGGATTAGTACAATCGTGGAAGAGTGATTCGATCATGGCGGTGGCCTCATCTTCTCTAATGGGTTTAAGGGCCTCAAGCTTTTTCGGGGTAAACAATGCTAAATTACTAACCTTCCTAACCTTAACATATTGAGGCCCATAATCGGCCCAAATAAGGTCTTTACCATCTTTGGTAAATCTAGCTGTTGGTTTTCTATGTCTATCAGCTAAGTTTTGATCATGCTCTTTTAACACTTGCTTAGCAAACTCGGCACTGGATACGACGACGTTTAGTTCGGGCCCAAGCTTGAAGGAGAGTATTGGGCCGTAGGTTTGGGCCCAGTCGTGGAAGCACCTAAACCGGACGGGTTTAATGTCGTATACATTACCGAGAACCGGTAAAGGCTTCGGACCGGGTGGTAGTTTGTACCTAAACCGTTGGAAGAGGTTGTAAGTTAAGCTGAGGAATATTAAAGAGAGTGGGATTAGGATGAGACCCATATCTTTTGAGGGTCTGAAAAATGAGAAATGTGTATAAACTATAAAGAGAAGAATAAAGAAGAGGGCAAGGCTTAGAACATAGAAATTTGGACTTATATACACTAGTGTTTGAGTGAGAGCATCTAGCAACTACTCTATGTTTATTGGTAGGACCCGTTTCATCGTTAGTTATTAATGATCAAAGTTATGTATTGATAAACGTGAAATTCAACATGTGTGAATTAGAAAAAACATGTTGTACGGAGTACTAAGTAATCATATCTTTCACAATTTCACTTCAAAAAGTTACTGTAATTTCTGCAAAAAGCGAAGCCCAACTACTCGAGCATCATTGAGGAGGTAAGTCGCAACATGTGTCTCAATTGGTTAGTGTACAAAGGTTGTATATTTCACATAATCGACCCTAGACACACCATACATTTTCAAAATTGATCCCTTGTTCTTTACCAACAGAGCTAGCTGTCACGTGCTGAGGCTGGCCTGGATCAAGCCTCGGGAATTCAGACGCCGCGCGGGCGGTCAAAAGGCCCGTCCGTGACATAGCTAAATGACATAACTTTTTTGAAAGAAAACAATATTGTTTACTAAGTGACTTACGCATCTAATTAACATCGAATTAAGTAGGCGGTCAATATCCATACCTAATGCGAATTAATCCGCTGTGTATTCTTATCGTGACAAACTCTTCTAAATTGGTGTCTATTTTATCTAAGAGAGTTTCTCCTCCTGTAGCCATATGTTAAAACCTCATGTTATCCATATCTGAGTTGTCCTACATTGGAGAACGATGAGAGAAAATACCATTTTATAGAGTCATCTTCACTATTGTCAACTAGCTTTTGAGCCCGTTCATAAAACGGGCAGTTGTATAGTGGTTGTTCAGATGTCTTTTGAAATTTTAATTAGTGAGTACTTGTGATTTTTGGTAACATATGAATTAAATAGAGGTGTAATCTGAAGGTTGGAAAAATATAAAATTATATGTTGAATAAATATTGGATGTTAAAGGGGTGGAGTGGAAGAAACTAATGAGTATATTAGACTATTAATAACTTGATGATGAATAAGGAAAATAGAGTGGAAGAGGCATTAAAAGTTGTAAATCATAGAAACAATAAAGAAAAATTGAAAAAAAAAACAAAATAAAATGATGGATGAAAGGAGAGATGCCACATGGTTTCTAATAATGAGATGACACACGCGCGGCTTCTAATAATGTATGGTGTTCCTTTTTAAATACTACTAGGTTAGGTCCCGTGCAACGCACGGATGAGACTTTTTTTTTTTTGATGTTCTGAATAATTTATTTAGAAGAAGTTTTTAATAAAATAAAATCAAGTTTTATCAACGGTTGTTGAAAAATTAAAGAAACTTATTATTTATTTGAATCGTAAAGTGATTGGTGCGATTTTAGGAGTTTAGCGTTTCGACAAAAATACTTAAGTTGAGAAAATATAAGAAAAAAAAATTATCAGACAATTATTAGATACCCTTTTCTTTTGGAATTGAATAACATCCGAAACACTAACCATACCCGTACCCTCGATCTATCCAAATTTTTGGATATGGTATTGATTTGATAACCATATCCGTTATAATACCCTATTTTCTATACCGTGTATATAACTAACTTTTGGGTTTATAAGTAATTTTGTTGAACCAATTTTTAACACTTGTTTTACATAAAATAAAAAATAAGGAGTAAATAATTTTTTTTGTTTGGGTACGGTCGTATAATAACACATTTCAGAGTAATTTATTTATTAATTTACAGCGTATTAACTATTGTAGGTTAATAGTATAATGAACTTTTTGAAATTTTTATATCAAAATAAAAAAATATTTTGCTATTTTTCCAACGGAGTTTGAAGGAAATAATGCCCTTGGTCCAAGTATGCATTCTATGTTAAGTCTAATAAATGCGGTTCAGTATTAATTAACAAGTTAATAATTCAGTGAGATCAAGTGAGCTGAATGCCTAGCTAGAGGCCGCTTCAGTTCAAGTGGAATTAATGATATTAATCCACAGCTTACTTTTGACTGAACCCGTAGGGTCACACAAATAGTACGTAAACGGATCAAGTATTTAATGGCATTAAATACTCCATCTATGAATATTCGGAACCGACGGATCTTGGTTTCAGTGGGAGCTAAGATCGTCACATGCAAGAAATGAATACTCCGGAAACGATGATATTGCCGGAAACGGAAATATGGATCGTATCGGAAATATAAATATTATCCAAGTCGTAGATGTTGCCGGAAACGGAAACATGGTACGTATCGGAAAATATTATCGGAAATGGAAATATTGCCAGAATCGGAAATATTGCCGGAAACGGAAATATTGTCAGAATCGGAAATATTACCGGGATCGGAAAATAATTCCGGAAACGGAAATATTAAATATTTGTTCGAAACGGAAATTAATTCCGGAATCGGAAATATTAAATATTGTTCGTATCGGAAATGAATTCCGGAATCGGAAAATTTAATCGGAAGCGCATCGTACGAATAAGCATCGGACGAGGCCTGCCGGACAAAGGCCCAGCACGAAGCCAGGCCATCGCACAGCAAGCCAAGCGCGCCGCACAAACAGCCACGCCAGGCCCAGCGCAAGGCCAGGCCCAGCAGGCTGCGCAGCGCGCACAGCGCGCAAAGCACGCGCAGCGCGCAGCGCGCGCGGGCGCTGCGTGGGCTGCTGCTCGCGCGCACGCATGGGGCCCATCGTGGCAGCCGTGCGTGTGTGTGCAAGTGTTTGTGTTCGTGCACGTTTCCTAAAACATGCAGAGTTCGGTTAATGATTAAATTCCTAATTCTATTTGATAAAATTAATTAAATTAGAGTTCTTGTAGGATTCTAGGTTTAATTAATTTGTATCTGAATAGGATTTCGATTCCCTTTCCATACCCCTATAAATATGAGGCTAGGGCTCACAATTTATAACAAGTTTCAAAGTATTCAAAAAGTGAGTTTTTGAGAGAAAATTAAAACACACATCTTGCTCATAAAAGTGCCGAAATTTTCTAGTACCTTAAGGGCGATTCTAGTTGGTCAATCTTAAGGCGGATCCGGACGTGCTGTGGACTATCTACGGAGGGACGACACTTGGAGTCCTAAAGACTTGTTCTTGTTCGGTTCGGGCGCAGCTAGGGAGGGCACGCAACAAAGAGTATGCATCTAAATTATGCTATATGATTATGTGTAAATAATATGTTGTCCTGGGTTAATGGTTGTTTCCGCATGATCTATGTAATGTCATATGTATCATAACCTAACAGTGGTATCACGAGCCCCTTATTATTTCATAATCTAAATTGCATGAACATGGTTAAATATTACAAATTTGCAAGAATTAAAAGGGGTGATTAATTTTCGTAATTGTTAATTAATTGCAAATTGCGTTTATTTAATTATACGTACGCAGTTTTTCGGCAGTTTCTTCGTTACTCATCCGAATTGAGTGATTTTTGTGTCAATTCCGCATGTAAAAGGCATTCTAAAATTTTGACAAAAATAGTATTTTTCTGCCGAACCCAGAATTCTCAAATTCGAAGCCTAACTATGACTTTTCGAAGGTTTTAGTTTTTCGAATGCAAAATTTCGTAAATTTAAGATGTTAAATTAAATATTTGCGATTCTTGTTGATAAATCTTGAATTTTTGATTGACCTACTGCATATGTTTAACAAGTTTGAATGCCTAGTCTTGTTAATTATGCAATCTAATTTGTAATTATGATTAATTTGTTGAAAATTAGAATAATTTAGAATTAATTTGATTTTCATAATTAATTGTAATTTAATTAGAAACCTATGATTAAAAACCACCTTAAAAATTGTAAATTTATGATAAATTTTAAATTTTTATGACCTAGACTTGAATCCATAACAATCGGAAATCAATTGGATAATAAATTTTCGATTTTTTCGCCCTAAAATTATGAAATTAATATTATTTATTAATTTGTCATTAATTTTAAATATAAATTTTAAATTTTTATGCGATTCGTTCATAAAACTTGCACGCACGAAGCAATGGACGCTTCGTGTTACCCTTAAGGGGTGTTGTATAATGCGGGCATGCGACGACGAGCAAGGGAGCTCGTCGCCCGTGCGGCACGAATGCAATGAGCAAGGGCGTAGTGCACGAGCACAAGGCAGCAGCCCTGCCTTGTGTCGTGTGCCACGAGCAATGGACGAATGGGCATGGGCGAAGGGCGAGCCAAGGCAGTTGCGTGTGGGCAGCAAGCGAGCTGCGCCACGACGCGCGCTGCCTCGCACAAGAGTGCGCAGCCTCGCGCGCAGCGATCGCAAGCTCGCGTGCCACGAGCGCTGCGCCCAGCATTGCTCGCGCGCACAGCGAGCGATGGCTCGCGCGCCCAGCGAGCGATGTCGCGCGCGCACTGCGAGCGATAGCTCGCGTGCGATGAGCGCTGGCGCGCGCAGCGAACACCAATGCGTGCGGAGGCTTGCGATGGGGATGCAGCAGCTATGCGACGAGCGCATGGGCTGCGCGCACATGGCCAGCAATGGCTGTGTGCGTGCGGCCCATGGGCGTGCAACGCGTAGGGTGTTTGCGTTACGATTAAAGATCGTTTTGAATGTTTAATTTGAAAATTCCAGTTCACGTAATTTTAATTAATTTTAAAATTAATAATTTAAATTATTTTCTTGGATTTTAATTTTGAATATTGTAATTATAATAAATTTTATTTATTCTAATTATTTTACTAAAATTAAAATCATGAATTAATTTAAATACGACTGAAATTAAATTAAACCTTTTGGATTCAATTATAAATTTATATGAGCTTTAAATTTTAATTAAATTTGTATGTTTCCGGTTAGACTAGAAATACATTTTTATGTTTAAAATTAGTAAAGCATATAAATTTATTGGTTTAAGTGGGAGCGCTTTTTAGTCATAAACTCTTGATTAGGTCTACAAATCCTTAAGGTTAAAACAACTTGATTAGAATTAATAAGGACTGAATAATTGGTAGATTATTGGTGCCCTTGATTAATTGCTGCAAATGTTTACGTGATGCATAATGTGTTTTACTAACCAGCTATGTGGGCCATTCATGATAATGAATGGGTGAATGGTATATATTGTATATGTACTGTTTTGCAGGTTATGAAGTGACTAGTATGGCCCAAATAGGATAGAAAATATGGTCTGCGTACCATTAATTTGAATGTAATTGGTCTAAAGTACCAAAGTTATTTTTCAATTCAAATATGGTCTGCGAACCATCAAATAGTTGTAATTAGTTATAGCTTATCCTATTTGAAGAAAATGGTGCCTCCCACGGAGATTTTCAAGACAGACTTTGAAGTCAAAGCTTCAAGATGAAGTCGGGCCATACTAGATCACATTTATCTTATGCATGCTTTAAGTTATTTATTGTTTTAAATATGTCTTAAAATGCATGAGATCAAAAGCTTGATTATGTTGCATGATTAAGGATTTTAGTTCACTTAAAATCTAACCAACATAGTAAGAGCCTTAAGTTCCAAACTTAAAAATTGAGTTAAAAGGTGCCATGCCAAAATATACACTTGCTTGGATATCCTTTACATCAATCTAGTAATAGTTTTCGCTCAGCGAGGTGTTACTTATTGGTCCTAAAGGGGCAAGGTACACAAATAATTGTGAGTACATGTTAGTTTTGGTGAAACTCAACGATATAAGTAAGGAGTCCTTTTATGTCGTGGCAAATTCGATAGGTTTACCTAATAAGTTCTTAGACGTACCTATCAACCAAGAATAGTTTCTAGACTATTAGCAAAAGGCTTTTGCTTACCTAAGATGTTCTAGGATTAAGTCGACAAACTGTGCTTAGTTCTTCAATGATTTTAGGATCTTGGAATCATTTTATTCACACCTGCCGGAACACATAATTTGAATAAAATGCTTAATAAACATTGAATTATGCATGTATGCTAGAATTTAAGTTCATTAAGAGAAACTGTGAATGGTTATTTATTTGTCTATTCTTTTCAATTGTAGTTTTAATATGGCAAACAACAATCAAAACATCATCTTGGGTTCTGAGCTTATGGTCAAGCTGAACCTGGCAAATTTTCTTGAATGGGAAGCTAAGCTAGTTGAAATAGTCAAACTCAATGGACTTGAGTATGTACTGTCACATCCCATGCCAAGCTACTATGCCAGAGACATGACCCCTGAGAGATTTTACGCCTGGGATGCGGATCTCAAAAAGGTTATGAGTCTCATGCTGAACAATATCCCTGATGATTGGGCTAAAAGGTTTGTAGCCTATGAACCTTTTACGCTCATCAAGAATCTAAGGGATATCTGTCGTGGAAGTACGGAGGACAGGGACCTGAACGTCCATGAGTTGATTGAATCAATGTCTGGTCTAAAGGTTAGTTCTCCCAACAGGTGTTATAGGATGGAAGTCCAAGAAACACATGTTCAGCTCCTTCGCACTAAACAGAGGGTAGGCGTCCCACTGAGGTTCCATGTGGATCTTATGCGTTCATACTTTGATCGCCTAAGTCTACTAGGAACACCAATAAGCGAAAGGATGGCAGTCTCTGTCTTGATCAATTCACTACACAGTGGGTTTGGTCGCTTCAAGCAACTATACCTAAGTGAACCAAGAGAAGAAACAGTTGCAGAATTTGTTCACCTTGTCAGAAAGGCTGAAATAATACTGGACTGTGAAGCCAAAGATTTACTCAAGGCTAGAAGGAGACCGTTCAAGAAAGGTGGAAAGTCCAAGGGCAATGCTAAATCAAAGCAGGACAAGTCCACATCAAGCTGTCTTTATTGTGATGGAATAGGCCATTACAAAAGAGAATGTCCAAAGCTAAAGGAAGATCAGAAGAACGGAACAGTCGTTCCATCTTCAGGTATTTTCGTTATAGACTGTATACTTGCTAATTCAACTTCTTGGGTATTAGATACAGGTTTTGGCTCACACTTATGTTCCAATCCACAGGGACTAAGAAGAAGTAGAAAGTTAAGCAAGGGTGAAGTCGACCTACGAGTGGGAAATGGAGCACGGATTGCTGCATTAGCCGTAGGAACTTACTATTTGTCGTTGCCCTCCGGGCTAGTTTTGGAACTGGAAGAATGTTTCCATGTTCCAAGTCTTACTAAAAACATCATTTCAGTTTCTTGCTTAGATGCTAAGGGATTTTCCTTTTTAATAAAAGACAATAGTTGTTCGTTTTATTTTAAAGAGATGTTTTATGGATCTGCTAGATTAGTCAATGGACTTTTAGATCACGACAAACAAGTATATAACATAAATACCAAAAAGGCCAAAAAGGATGATTCAGATCTCACCTATCTGTGGCATTGTCGATTAGGCCATATAAACTTGAAACGCTTAGAAAGACTTCAAAGGGAAGGAATTCTAGAACCATTTGACTTAGAGGATTATGGTAAATGCGAATCATGTTTACTTGGCAAAATGACAAAGCAACCTTTCTCTAAAGTTGGAGAAAGAGCAAATGAACTATTGGGTTTAATCCATACAGATGTATGTGGACCAATGAGTACAAATGCTAGAGGTGGTTTCAGCTACTTTATCACTTTCACTGATGACTTCAGTAGGTATGGTTATGTCTACCTAATGAAGCATAAGTCTGAATCCTTTGACAAATTCAAGGAATTTCAGAGTGAAGTAGAGAATCAATTAGGCAAGAAGATTAAGGCACTGCGGTCTGATAGAGGCGGTGAATATCTGAGCTATGAATTTGATGACCATCTGAAAGAATGTGGAATTCTATCAGAATTGACTCCTCCTGGAACACCACAATGGAACGGTGTGTCAGAACGGGGGAACAGAACCTTGCTAGACATGGTCAGGTCAATGATGGGTCAGGCCGAACTTCCATTAGAATTTTGGGGACATGCACTAAATACAGCTGCACTCACTATAAATAGAGCTCCGTCTAAAGCTGTCGAAAAGACTCCATACGAATTATGGTTTGGAAAGCCTCCAAATGTGTCTTTTCTTAAGATTTGGGGATGTGAAGTATACGTCAAACGATTAATTTCAGACAAACTTCATCCAAAATCTGACAAATGTATCCTTGTGGGCTATCCAAAGGAAACAAAGGGGTATTACTTCTACAATACATCTGAGAACAAAGTGTTTGTTGCTCGAGATGGTGTCTTTTTGGAGAAGGATCACATTTCCAAAATGACAAGTGGGAGAAAAGTAGACCTCGAAGAAATTCGAGTCGAACAACAAACTCTAGAGAATGCTCAAGATGACATTCAGGATGAAACTCAGAGATCTTTAGAAGAATCTGGTGAGAATCATGGTCGATCTAGAAATGTTACCCCGCGTAGATCGCAAAGATATAGATCTCAACCGGAAAGGTACTTAGGTATTTTGACGAACGAGAGCTATGACGTTCTATTACTTGAAAGTGATGAACCTGCGACTTACAAGCAAGCTATGACGAGCCCTAGCTCCAAGCAGTGGCAAGAAGCCATGCAATCTGAATTAGACTCCATGTCTGAAAACCAAGTATGGGATTTGGTCGATTTGCCAGATGGCTACCAAGCCATTGGAAGCAAATGGGTTTTCAAACTGAAAAATGACAAGGATGGGAAACTTGAAGTTTTCAAAGCTAGATTGGTCGCAAAAGGTTACAGGCAAGTCCACGGTGTGGATTACGATGAAACCTTTTCACCAGTTGCAATGCTAAAGTCTATTCGAATAATGTTAGCAATCGCTGCATATTACGATTACGAAATATGGCAGATGGATGTCAAAACTGCTTTCTTAAACGGCGTTTTAACAGAAACTGTGTTTATGACACAGCCTAAAGGTTTTGAGGATCCAAAGAATGCTAAAAAGGTATGCAAGCTAAAGAAGTCAATCTACGGATTGAAGCAGGCATCCAGGAGCTGGAATATACGTTTTGATGAAGCAGTCAGTGACTTTGGTTTCATCAAGAACGCGGACGAATCTTGTGTATACAAGAAAGTCAGTGGGAGCAAAATTGCTTTCCTAGTATTATATGTCGACGACATATTACTTATCGGAAATGACATTCCTATGTTGAACTCTGTCAAGATTTGGCTTGGGAAATGTTTTTCGATGAAGGATCTAGGAGAAGCACAGTACATATTGGGCATCAAGATTTACAGAGATAGATCTAAAAAGATGATTGGACTTAGTCAAAGCACTTATATCAATAAGGTGCTTGATAGGTTCAAGATGGCGGACTCCAAGCGAGGCTACCTACCCATGTCTCATGGAATGACTCTAAGCAAGACTCAGTGCCCAAAAACACCTGATGAGCGTAGACGAATGAATGGGATTCCATATGCATCATTGATTGGTTCAGTAATGTATGCTATGATATGTACACGCCCGGATGTTGCGTACGCACTCAGTGCTACGAGCAGATACCAGTCAGACCCAGGAGAGGCGCATTGGACTGCTGCCAAAGAATATTCTGAAGTACCTGAAAAGGCACAAAGATGACTTCCTGGTCTATGGTGGAGATGATGAATTAATTGTTAAAGGCTATACGGACGCAAGTTTCCAAACCGACAAAGATGATTTTAGATCACAGTCTGGGTTTGTCTTCTGCCTCAACGGAGGAGCAGTAAGCTGGAAAAGTGCTAAGCAAAGCACCATTGCGGATTCTACAACTGAAGCGGAGTACATTGCTGCACATGAAGCAGCAAAGGAAGCTATATGGCTAAGGAAGTTCATAGGAGAACTTGGTGTAGTCCCCTCCATTAAAGGACCAATAGCCCTGTATTGTGATAATAACGGAGCTATTGCACAGGCAAAAGAGCCTAGACACCACCAGAGAGTCAAGCATGTACTTCGTAGATTTCACCTTCTACGAGAGTTCGTTGAAAGAAAAGAAGTCGAGATAAGCAAAATTGGAACTGATGACAACATATCAGATCCATTAACTAAACCTCTGCCGCAGGCGAAGCACAACTCGCACACTGCAGCTATGGGAATCAAGCATATTGGAGAATGGCTTTGATGTCTCTGTTTAATGTTTTAAAGTTTTAGAGTTTAAATCTTTGTAAAACATTATTGGTTAATCATTCACAATAAATGAAATGAATTCATTTTTCCATTTAATTTGTGGTTTATTAAATGATGAGTCCCTTCAATTTGACGATATATTCAAGATAGACTGTCAGGACCAGTCCTGTGACTAAGAAATGTCTATCAAGTGAACTTGAATGTCAAAGGTTGAAAATGGTCCCTAATCGGAGTTTTCTATAAAATTGGACGCATAGAAAACGTTAGACGATTAGAATGCAAGATGACTAGTAGTTCTGTTTCTTGAACTATGTGGACATGGCAATGTCATAATCATTTGCATAGATACTTACTTTGGGAAGACTAGTATCGGACAAGACCTATGAAACTTTACTGTAAGAGATGAAAATCTGTCATGAGTAAATTTCATTAAATTATTAGACACTAAATCCTCAATACCTGAGTGATTTGAGATTACTTGTTTGAGAACTGGTTGCTTTGACGTTGACCAACCGTCGCACCGTAAAAGGAGGCTATAAAGGCAACGCTCGGGTAATCACCTATCAAACGAAGTCTAATCTCAAGATCGCAAGATTGGGATTGTCCTCCCATAAATCGGGATGAGATGCTTAAAAGTTGTACAAGGCCACTCGGAGAGCTAGAAACTGTGAAATGCATGGCCGTGCTCGGATGAATCATAGGCTATGATTATCTGTTTATTTGATCAGTTGAACTCTGAAACCGAGGAACACCTCTGGACGTAATAAGGATGACAACTCTTACCTTATGTTCAAGAGCAAGCATCGAGCGACAAAGGAATTAGGAAATGCACACTTGTCCCTAAGGACAAGTGGGAGACTGAAGGAAATAATGCCCTTGGTCCAAGTATGCATTCTATGTTAAGTCTAATAAATGCGGTTCAGTATTAATTAACAAGTTAATAATTCAGTGAGATCAAGTGAGCTGAATGCCTAGCTAGAGGCCGCTTCAGTTCAAGTGGAATTAATGATATTAATCCACAGCTTACTTTTGACTGAACCCGTAGGGTCACACAAATAGTACGTAAACGGATCAAGTATTTAATGGCATTAAATACTCCATCTATGAATATTCGGAACCGACGGATCTTGGTTTCAGTGGGAGCTAAGATCGTCACATGCAAGAAATGAATACTCCGGAAACGATGATATTGCCGGAAACGGAAATATGGATCGTATCGGAAATATAAATATTATCCAAGTCGTAGATGTTGCCGGAAACGGAAACATGGTACGTATCGGAAAATATTATCGGAAATGGAAATATTGCCAGAATCGGAAATATTGCCGGAAACGGAAATATTGTCAGAATCGGAAATATTACCGGGATCGGAAAATAATTCCGGAAACGGAAATATTAAATATTTGTTCGAAACGGAAATTAATTCCGGAATCGGAAATATTAAATATTGTTCGTATCGGAAATGAATTCCGGAATCGGAAAATTTAATCGGAAGCGCATCGTACGAATAAGCATCGGACGAGGCCTGCCGGACAAAGGCCCAGCACGAAGCCAGGCCATCGCACAGCAAGCCAAGCGCGCCGCACAAACAGCCACGCCAGGCCCAGCGCAAGGCCAGGCCCAGCAGGCTGCGCAGCGCGCACAGCGCGCAAAGCACGCGCAGCGCGCAGCGCGCGCGGGCGCTGCGTGGGCTGCTGCTCGCGCGCACGCATGGGGCCCATCGTGGCAGCCGTGCGTGTGTGTGCAAGTGTTTGTGTTCGTGCACGTTTCCTAAAACATGCAGAGTTCGGTTAATGATTAAATTCCTAATTCTATTTGATAAAATTAATTAAATTAGAGTTCTTGTAGGATTCTAGGTTTAATTAATTTGTATCTGAATAGGATTTCGATTCCCTTTCCATACCCCTATAAATATGAGGCTAGGGCTCACAATTTATAACAAGTTTCAAAGTATTCAAAAAGTGAGTTTTTGAGAGAAAATTAAAACACACATCTTGCTCATAAAAGTGCCGAAATTTTCTAGTACCTTAAGGGCGATTCTAGTTGGTCAATCTTAAGGCGGATCCGGACGTGCTGTGGACTATCTACGGAGGGACGACACTTGGAGTCCTAAAGACTTGTTCTTGTTCGGTTCGGGCGCAGCTAGGGAGGGCACGCAACAAAGAGTATGCATCTAAATTATGCTATATGATTATGTGTAAATAATATGTTGTCCTGGGTTAATGGTTGTTTCCGCATGATCTATGTAATGTCATATGTATCATAACCTAACAGAGTTTCCGTAATAGCTTACTACGTATATTATAGAAACAATAATACCAAAAAAATTGTGATTTTTTTTCCATTTCTAACATATATGTTCTTCAAGTCAGTATTAATATAAATTTTTATCCTTGTCGTAATACATGAAATCATAATTTATTTTTTCATATACATTTTTATTATATTAATAGAGGGAAAGAATAAGGGGAAAAAAAATCGAAGAAAACAGATATTTTTAAAGATTCTTCAATTAAAATAGTTTTTTTAAAAAGGAAAATATACTAAGGACTCACCAGGACGTGACACGTGTCATTCCTGGTGTGTCTTTTAGTATATAGTTATAGATGTATAGATGTATAGATAGATGTATAGATAGATGTATAGATTGGTTTTAGTGTGGAACCTCCATTAGGCTTATAAGTGGACCGAACTCTCATCCTCCTTATTGGGTTACTCAAACCTATTTCATATTTGTCTGAAATTTAACATAGTATCAGAGCGCAGGTTTGTTGGACTTTCATAACTGAGCATTTCTAAATTTCATGCTTGTTTGATATCGAAGGTGTCAATATCGGTTGTTTCCTCTGCTCACCAACCGGACAACCAGCGCATCAGGCTCGGGAACGTCTCTACCTTATATGGCCTATATGGGCCCTTAATTAGTACTCCGGAATGCATGTCAGGCCAAATCTTAATTTTTAACGAGCAAAATTAAAATGCTTCTAAATTATATTTATGGTACGAATTGTATATTTGCAAAAAGGTTTGAATGCAAGCACGGTATGTTATTAATGTTTAAAACATCATACTTGTATATATAGCTATCTTTAGAAAATAGAACATCTAAGCAAAAAGAATAAGTAGTGTATAGCCAGCTATTGAAAATAGAATATCTAAGCAAATAAAAAGAAGTTCCAGGGGGGCCCAAAGAGAATCGATCTTGTGATCTTCACAAATTAACATTCCTACTTGAACAACTATGCTATAACTAGTTATAGTGGTACAATATATATTTTTATTACTTAATAATAAAAACTGCCAAATATATTGGAACTGGGGGCCTCTTTCTATGCGGGGCCTTGGGCGGTTTCCCATCAAAACAGCCCTCGGGCCGGGCCGGGTCTGAGTGAAGATCATACATGTATATTGAGAAGGTAATAGAGCGGTTGACTTGCAAACTGTTGAAACTCAATGTTAGCCAAATGTGAGTTGTCCCACGTTAGAGACTGATGAGAGAAAATTTCACATTATAAGTTTGTGGGGTTATTCACACTATTGTCAATTGATTTTAGTGTGCAATCTTCATTGGGCTTATAAATGATCCGAGCCCCCTTCCTCCTTATTGGGTTGCCCAGATCCATTACAAAGTGACCTAGTAAGGATTGAACCCCAACCTTTTGGTTAGAATGTGGAATTTTTAAGTTGTTAAAAATATCCTATACACTTGACGACATCGCCGAAATGTTCAGTATTGTATTATAATTGCGTAGTGTATAAGGGGTTGTGTTTTTCACAATATTTAAACCAGGACCCGCCACTTATTTCCAAACTTGACCACTTTCTATTTACCAATTGAGTTATATATGCGCCGGATAAAATTGTATCGTAATAAATATTATAGACAATACATGTAACAAATGAAGTATTGGCCTACTGGTAAAGAAAGATGGCATGTGTACGTACAACAAGTCTCAAATTCAAACCCTCACTCCTTTTGTATTTTAAATTACCCTCGTAACTTATTCACACAAAAAACAACAGAGTATATGATAGATTCGTATTAATAAACAGAGTGTACTCCTTTCGTCCCTATAAAATTGCCCAAAATCATATTTTTCACTTTATTAAGAAAGAAGGCAAAAGAAAAACAAGTGAGTTGATATTCTTATCTTTTTGCTAATTCAAATAATAAAGTGTGAAATAAAATATGTGAAGATCACATAATATAAATAATATGGGGTAAACTCAAATAGACAAACCGAAAAGAAAATTAGGGCAATTTTTTAGAGATGAAGGAAGTACGGGTTAGTTTCAGGACAGTTACATTCGTACTAGATTAGTACTCCATACTTCCTCCGTCTTTTAATACTCGCAACGTTTGTTAGTTTCACGCATGCCAATGCACAACTTTGATCATTTATATCTTAAATTCTCTTTATGCAAAAATTATAAAAAGTTGATATTTTGAAAATACACATTGAAACGAATCTAACAAGATCCCACATGACTATGTTTTATCTTATATTAAAAACACTACGAATAGTCAAAGTAGATTATATGAATAGTGGCAAAAGTTCAAACGTTGCGAGTATTAAAAGACGGAGGAAGTATTATTTATAAGCTGAATTTGATTGTTATGGCTTTGAACAAATAGTCCTAAGTTTTCTCAAATTTCCGCACGCTTTGTTTGCCGATTATCATCGTTAAATTACACGTAAGAAACATGCCGCCCCCATGCCCGGAAACCTTAATAGCACTTCTAGTCTTCTTGGTGGGGCTTAAAAGTTTGAATTTTGGGCATCAAATTGTTTTCATATCATTATGACGATTTATGAACTAAAAGTTGTTTAAGGAATGAGTCAATGAGAGTTTCAATCTAATTGAAACTAATAACTTAAATCTTCAAGAACGAGAAAACTTTTTCTTGCTTTTTCTCTTGACATCGAAGAATGAGAGAACTTAAGGCCATGAATTATTGTAAAGATTAAATTTGATGAAGAGAAGGACAAAACAAAACATAAAAAAAATTATGTACAAGTTATACAACATTACTTAAAAAAATAATAAAAATCATGCATCAGCACGGGCATATATGTATCAATTAGCAACATTACTTTGCTTTGCTTATTTACTACTAGTACGTACCTTATTTTTGTGTGGTGAAAATCTATCCCTCTCCCTCCCTTCTTCGAGATCGGCGAGGCGGCATGCTGTAATGTGTGAGCATACACATCACAGCGCCATTTCGATAAAAATATGTACCATTTCTTTAAAAATAGTACCATTTCATTAAAAAAAAAAAAAAGCACCGTTTCGTTAAACAGAGTATTATTTCGATAAAAAACATGTATCATTTCGTTAAAAATAGTACCATTTCGATTAAAACATGTACCATTTCATTTGAACTTTACTGTTTTGTTATTGTATTTTTTTTTTGATAAACAAATTAATTCATTGATAAAAAGTCATACGACATCTACATAAAGATTTAAATCTAACAAATACATAACAATCGAATCAAATAAAAACTTCCTTTCACCATAGCTACGATCATAGTATATCAAACATTCTGTATACCCTCTTTTATATCGTGTAATTTACAGCCTTTATTGACGAGGGAGTCTATAGATCTGTTGTAGCCGTGACGAATATGATTTCTGGTCGATTCGGCTGATTGTAGCCGTGACTGTTATGTTATTGTAAAAACATTCAGATCGAGTAACAGACTGGGATTTCTATTTCCTCCCCTTCTTTGGTTGGTTTGTACTTTTTATGTGCCACTAGGTGCGACATGTCATAAGTCTATTCATATGATCCTTCTAGAGCTAATAATTTATTATTATTATTATTATTTTTATCATTTCTATTCATGATTCTATCACTCGCAAAACAAGTAACCTTTCTGTTCTTTTTTTTTTTTTTGAATGTCCAAAAACTTTGTTGTTAATATGGAGCAGAAATAGAGGGAACAATCCTCGTGTACAATCCCTGTGCATATGCTGCGAATTGAAACGCATCTGTCTACAAATCTAACTATCTTGACGACAACACACTAAGCATAGATGGCGATGATCCAACATAATAAACATGTATTTCTCTGTTTAATTAACTTGCGTATTTCCTAGAGTTTATTATGAAAATGTCACCTGCTCATCTGTATTGCTTATTTGTTGTCTAAAATTATTATAATGACAAATCATTGAGTTAATTGACTTCATATATAATACTCCTTATATATATAAAGTCGTAAAGATAATTAGGAAAACCAAAACAATATATATTAAAGATGGTTGACCATCTAAGGAATGAATAAAAGGATTTTGTATCACATGAACTGCACATGCAATATCAGCTTAGGCTTGATAATTAAAATATGGGCCGGACCGGGCTGGATCGCACTGGGCAATGTAATAAAGGTGAATAATCCATTATGTTAGGTTTTTGGCCGATTTTTAATGTCCACAACCTGCTATTTCGGACCCAAAATAGTAGGATTTTCTGGCCATGCTCAAACCCGCACAAAAAATTGAAATTCGGGCCCAACTTTCTGCCCAAACCTGGACTTTTTTTGAAACTGGTTAGGCTAGTGGACTGAGCTGTATATGATAGGGTATTCAATATCCGTCGTTCAACCAGTACATGATTCACTGAGAACTACGGGGTACGCCAATCCAATGACGTCTTAATCTAGTAGATAAAACTGAAAAAATGTGTACAAAAAGTCAAAAGTTTAAATTCCCTCTCCCCTGTCTATACTATCTTTGCTCACCTATTTTCCAAGTGATATCCAATAAAATTGGAATGTCGAGCCAATTAAATCTATCACATACAACGACAAAAAGTGAAACTTTTCAACTTTAATTTTTTACTTTATTCACGGTTTATATTGCATGATTGGGTAAACGACATAAAACATTCTCAGAGTTCAAATTCCCTCTCCCCTGTCTATACTGTCTTTGCTCACCTATTTTCCAAGTGATATCCAATAAAATTGGAATGTCGAGCCAATTAAATCTATCACATACAACGACAAAAAGAGAAACTTTTCAACTTTAATTTTTTACTTTATTCACGGTTTATATTGTATGATTGAGTAAACGACATAAAACATTCTCAGGAATCTTAATTAACCGTATAATAATGAGTCGTCTATACCTATGTCAGACGTTCTTTTTCGAGAGTTTATGTTCAACTCTAGGCAAAAAATAATACTCCGTAATTCACATATTCATTTTTGACTTTAAGGGGAAAAAAGTTATTCATTGATACTCCGTTAGATAATAGGTTAAAAATTGTACACAATATTTTCATTATATAAAATACTACGTAAGTTTTTTCATCATTCTAATCATGTAAAAGTCAACTTAGCAAGCAGTGTAACTATGTTTAAGGGGAATGAATACGAACACAAATGTTGATATGAAAAATGTAGAAAAGTATTCCATTTTTATTCTTGTCTAAATCTAATGATGATAAGTTAAAAACAAAATAATTAACCACCAAAAAATCTATGTTTAATCTTTAAATCTTATGTTCTTTGTAATTGAAACATGACAAATATGTAGGCAATAAAACTTATATATTCATACAAGTAAAATAATGGAAGTATTTAAACAAACAAGAAAATATTGTGATATTGGTACGACCGTACGACAAACAGAAGTATTTCATTTATTCAGAAAAATTCTCCCCTACGAAAATTCTCCCCTATAAAATAAATTCAGATAAGTTCAAAAATCATCCTCATATGTTACGTAGTACATTCTTACTCCATTAAGGGTGTACATTTTCTATTCACCTGATTTTCACTTATGTTTCCTGAACTTATTTTATCTTAACTTATCTGAACTTTAAAAAACTTATATATATGAACTTATTAGAACTTATCAAAACCTAAGTTAGTTATAAATTGTACTTTGTCAACCCTCATTTTTCCCGAACTTCTCTTAACTGAACTTATCTGAACCTTTTTTTTTCTGAAATAATTGAAAATAAGTTGAACACAACAGAGCTTTAAAATAATTTTTTCTTCAAAAAATCGAATCTTGTCTAAATTATTTGTCCTTTTTACCCTTCTCAAGAACAATAAAAGAAATTCTTATTCACTACAAGAAAATGTACCATTAACGACGGAAAATCCAGTTGTTAAATGTCAATTAATAATCGTTGATTAACGACGGGATTTCCTGTTGCGAACCCGTCATAAAAGGGGGTCGTCATTAATAGAAAATCCATTCGTTAACCGATCGTAAAAGACATTTACGATGGTTGTTCCCGTCTTTGTTTGGTTGTTAGCCCCGTCGCAAACGCTTTTTACGACGGGAATTTAGACCCATCATTATTAAGTTGTTATTAAAGATACTAATTCTTGTAGGGACGGATATTACTTACTCATAATTTGTTTTATCCCTTGACTAGTCTGAAATTTTCCTTGCAAGAAATAGTTTTTAATATCAATACTAAATTTCACTTACACTTCGTATTAAAATTTTATTTATTAAAACTGATTTTTTTTTTCACGAGTACGTAGTACTTATTAATTTAACTTATTTTTTCTGAATTAAACTCATTGTTATCAATGACTATTTATTATTTTTACTAAATAATTCTTATTTTCCCTTAATTGGTAATTTTTGTATACACTAATACTTGTGGCTCTGATTTTGCCAAATAGCCAAAAATCAGTGACCCTTCTGCTTCTTAACGTATTAACTTAATATATTCAATTCACTATCTAGGTAACAAATCATGCATTTTAGGTATGAAACTTCATTAATTCCCCACCGATCTTTTACACACTAAGGCTCCGTTTGATAGCTAGGGCGTAAAACGTTTTTATTGTAAAATGATTTTCCATGGAAAACACTTTTCAAGGGAAAACACAATTCTAAACTAGTTTTCCTTTGTTTGGTAACTTAAGGAAAATGGGAGAAGATGGTGAAGATTGAGGGGAAGAAAGGAGAGGGAGGTAAGGAGGAAAGAAGGAAAAGTGGTTTCCCTCCCTTTCAAGTGGAAAAGGGTTTTCCACCTTTGAGGGAGTCATGAAAAATTATTTTACATCCCTTATCCAACCAAACAACGTAAAATGATAGAAAAGGGGAAAATCGTTTTCCATGAAAACGTTTTACGCCCTACCAAACGGAGCCTAAAAGTTTCCTAAGAATAATTTGCCAATTTGGCTCTCATAGCATCACTACAAGAATTTGTATATTTAACGACAATCTAATTACGACGGGTTAAAAATCCCGTCGCAAAAGCCTTTTGCGACGGGGCTAACAACCAAACAATGACGGGAATAACCGTCGCAAATGTCTTTTACGACGGGTTTACGAAGGATTTACGACGGGATTTCTATTAACGACGGCCCCCTTTTATGACGGGTTCGTGACAGGAAATTCCGTCGTTAATCAACAATTATTGGCCTTTCGCGACGGGATTTCCCGTCGTTAATAGTACAATTTCTTGTAGTGCATGTGAGATTCCAAAAAAATATAAAAAAATAAATGATTAATAAATTATATATAAATAGAGGAAAAAACCTTAACTAAAATTAATTAAAATTTGAAAAATAGGAAGAAAAAAAGTGTGTAAAATAGCAAAAATAATGTGAGGAGAAGGAGAAATAATTCAAAATCAGTTGGTGATCATTAAATATAGGAAAAAAACTGACACCTTTCTCCCTATATATTGGCTCAAGGTAAGGATCGAAGACTCAACTTAAAAACACTTCTTAATAGAGAGAGAAAATTTTAGAGAGAGAAAATGTGTCCTGTTGAGGGAAACCAGAAATCTAATCATACTAATGGCAATGGTGTTACAACCAATGGTAATTGCAGTGGCGGCGGCAACAACGACGTTTTCATTAGCGTCGACCGGTGAGTCTCGATCTTCTTTGCTTCTATTCCGTTTTTTTTCCCGTTACAGTAACACCACGTACATGCACGAGATAAAAGTAGAAAAAGAAACAAATCTTTTTTATTTAATTCTCTATTGTCTTGCTATAGCTAGTACCACGTCATCTGTATGTTAGTGTAACAAAAAAAATTGAGTAATTTCAGTGTTCGTTATGTTTTAATTTTAGCGATGTGTTATTTTTATTAAATGAGCGAATTTTCCCCTCTAACTTTAAAAGTTTAAAATAAATTAGAACGGATGAAAATAGTGATCATGCATGCATGCATCAAAGTATATGCTATCGACCACTTTCATTATATTATTCAGAAATAAAAAAATTCCGTTACATGCATAAAATATTTTAATTCGGTAAACAAAAAAAAAGTACTTATATACTAAAATTTATCATATGTTCATTGCTTTAATTAATTTTATTACTCCTAATAACACATTCAATATGCTTTATTTTATTTCCCTCAAAAAAAAAATATGCTTTATTTTAATTTAATTTTTATTTCGGACGATGCAGAGGTGATCCAAAGATGTACTACACATTTTGGAAGAATGTGGACGATAAGTGCACGGTGACAATTAAGGCGTCGGAGCTTATGAGTTACTTTGCCGATCTTGACCAGGGCGGCGTCTTCTACCAGCTGCCGGAGTTCAGCGCCGCCGTGCACCAGGTGCACCGCGTGGTGGGGAACGCCGTGACTGAAGGACGGTATATCATCGGAGGAACAGGATCATCTCAATTGTTCACCGTTGCCCTTCGTGCCTTGGCCTCAACCGTGAACAACACTAACACAGATAATAATCTTAAGAAGAAAAGGCAAATACCAGTTGTTTGTGCTGAGCCCTTTTACTCGGTAACTTTTTTTCCCTTTCATTTTTTTTGCATATTAAAATTAGACAACACTTACCCTTTGTTCTATTCACCTGGTCTAGTCTGAATTTTCTTAGTTTCTGATCAATTATGTTCTTGTTGGTTTGAATGTTTTCTGTGAGTGCTTAATGCCTTTTTGCTTTAATTTTCCGGTCTAATTTGCTCTTATTTGTATGGTCTTATTTTATACTTTTTTCTGGTCCAATTTTTGTGTATTTTACACTATTTACATATTCTATTTTCACTATTTTTGGTGATTTAAATATAAGATAAAATATAATCATGTAGGACTGATAGATTCGTCTCAATTTGTATTTTTAAAATATTAACTTTTTATAATTTTTGCTTAAAGAGAATTAAAGATAATAATGATTAAAGTTGTGCATAGCCATACGTGAAAATGGAAAACGTTGCAAATATTAAAAATCGGAAGAAATATACGATAAGAATAAGGTATTCTAGTCGTGATTTTTCTGGTGTGGTCTAATATACTTGTACTCCGTAACTCCGTGTGTTACTGAAGATGAAATTGCTACCTACATATTGAACGATCGATAGATAATTATATAGATGATGGTACTCCTAATCTCTTGTATGTTGCATGCACACAACATGCAATCGATTGGATTTCACTTCTAAGTAGCGGGGAAGTAAAATAGTTTTGCGGCGATAATTGATTTTAGGGGGATTCGAACTTACAATCTGTGTGTTCGGGGTGGGAGTACTTAATTAGCGGTCATCTCTTAATTAATAATATTTTTATTATTTCTCAATCAATGCTTTATTAAATTAGCATGATATGTCAAATAATGAAGTGGCTAATAATTAATAAGTTAAATTAATTAAATGGAAGCGAGAATAAAGGCTGTGTGGAAGGTTAGAAATGAATTGAGTGACTTGTTTTACATGTTACAATCCGTGTCTGTTGCTGGTGTCTTTGCTCACTTTATTCTAAACATTTGCATGTAACATGTTTCAATTTCTTCCAACTTAATTATTTGTTCCAAATATGGAAAAAGAAAATAAAAAGAAATAAAATATTATATTACTTTTATATAACTTAATTTTGCAATTATTCTACTCCCACTACAAAAATTTGTATATTTATGACAACCTAATAACGACGGGTCAAAAATCCCGTCACAAAAGCCTTTTGCGACGGGGCTAACAACCCAACAAAGACGGGAACAACCGTCGCAAATGTCTTTTATGACGGGTTAACGACGAGATTTTCCATTTACGACAGCCCCCTTTTATGACGGGTCCGCGACAGGAAATCCTGTCGTTAATCAACGATCATTGGCCTTTAGCGACGGGATTTCCCGTCGTTAATGGTACAATTTCTTGTAGTGTCCATATAGAAATTAGTACGTACTTTAGAATTTCATTAATTCTTCTTTTCGAAAAACACTCTTATTTAAAGGTGATTACATCGGATTAAAAGTTAACTCAAAATGAAGTTACCTCGTTATCTATTTTCTAGTGATAAAATTTTCATTTTAATAAAAATTACTTAATTATTCAAAATCTCTAATAATGTATAAAGGTAACAATTTAATGCTTTAAAATGTTTATCCATCATTTTTTTTGCAAAACATAAAAGTTAATCAAACATATTAATTTACAAAACACTCAGTAAAAATGATTCCGATATATAATAAATTTATTGTATACCACATGCGGCGTGCATAAACTTTTGTTCGAAAAATATTCACCATATATGATGCTAACGGATTCATTCACATGAATCACATCCGACTTTATTTTTAATCTCTTTAACAAAAGACCTAGAATTAAAAATGTGAATGGGGAATAATTTTTTTTGTAACCTTTATTACTAATCACCGTCTTTGCACTTTAATTGCTTGTCCATGACCAAGATTTTTTTTAATGAGGAAAAGTTATCAAATTTTAAGAATCTAATTCTAATGTCAAGTGCTTGGCAAAGCAATATAATTTAGTTGGCTACTACTATACATAGTATGACAATGATTATTAAAATTATATACGGAGATGTATATACTAATGAGATGTGGCTTAGTGGTTAAAATTGAACGTTTGTATACAATAGATTACAACCTTATAGGTTTGAATCTCTATCCTTGATTTGTACTCCGTAATTGATATTGTCCTTGTGGCTCATTTACAACAGGGAAAAAAAAAACCAATGACATACATGTTTAAGGATGGTTTGTCTATAAGAAAACATTTATGTCTAAAATTATATTGAAGCTTTAATTTGATGAAAGAGTATTAATTATGAAAAGTTTACTTTTAAAAAAAACACATGCAAATTTGGATGCATGCTCTTCATTTGAACAAACATGAGCACATGATCATGTGTGCAATTAGACGAAGCATTGATGGTCCTCATGTTAAACTGCCTGTTCTTCTTTATTTCATATTCCTTTCCAATTTATGTTAACCATTTTGATAAGTTTTCTCTTAATTGAGGTTTTTCTATTTTTTTTCATGCATAAAGAACCATAGTAAATTAATAATCAGTCACACGACATCTACTGATCAACTAGGGTATCTTAGCTATATTTTTTTACTGAATTGAGCCTAGTTATTTTTCTTTTTAATCGAACAACACTAACGTTAGTTAATTTAAAGTTTTTACTATGATTATTAGTATATTGTTGACCTGTTGTACCTTATTTCCGGGTGCATATATTGGCAGTGCTACCAAGAAGCATTAGAGGAAGAGAAATCGGAGATATACAAATGGCAAGGGGATGCCAAAACCTTCGACGAGGAAGGCCCTTACGTTGAGGTGGTGACAACACCGAACAACCCCGACGGTAGCATCCGCGAGCCGGTGGTGAAGAAGGAAGGTGGGTTGGTGATATGTGACCTTGCTTACTATTGGCCTCAATACACACCCATCACTACCCCTGCTGATTATGATGTTATGTTGTTCACCTTATCTAAGGCTACTGGCCATGCTGGTTCTCGTGTTGGGTAAGCATCTTCATTTTTTCTCTAATTTTATGAAAAACTCTCAATTTTCATTGTTAGATTATGCATTGCTATTGTTGTTACTTAAGTCCTTGTTTTGGTTACAAGTTGTTGTTTGTTAGCTGGTTTGAATAGTCGATTATATTAACTGGTTTGACTAGTTAATTGCAATAGTTGATTTGACTAGCTGATGTTATTAGATTATGTATTGCAATTGTTGTTACTACAGGTGGGTTTAGTTACAAGCTGTTGGTTGTTAGCTGGTTTGACTAGTTGATTGCATTAGTTGGTTTGACTTTTATTTATTTATTTACTGCATTAGCTAGTTTGACTAGCCGATTGCATTACCTGATTTGACTAACTGGTT
The DNA here is from genome assembly GCF_020520425.1 of Spinacia oleracea. Lineage (NCBI taxonomy): Eukaryota > Viridiplantae > Streptophyta > Magnoliopsida > Caryophyllales > Amaranthaceae > Spinacia > Spinacia oleracea. The sequence goes on from NC_079487.1 coordinate 133,336,239, forward strand.
GTATCATTATATTGCATTACGCATTGGCATTTGTTGTTACTATGTCGTGTGTGGTTACAAACTATTGGTTGTTAGCTAGTTTTACTAGTTGATCGCATTAGCTGATTTACTAGTTGATTGCATTAGCTGGTTTGACTCGCTGGTTGTATCATTAAATTATGCATTGCATTGTTTCATATTGAGTACTATTGTACTACAAATGATTTCTACACATTATGTAGTATGGCATGAAACTTTTATGAGGGATTATTATATGGGATACAAACTAAAATTTTGATTATTGTGATCATTGTTTTGAAGATGGGCGATTGTGAAGGACAAAGAAATTGCAATGAGGATGATAAAGCTAATGTCATTAATCACCATAGGAACTTGTCATGAAGGGCAACTTCGAGCAACAAAGATACTCGAGTTTGTTGCTGATAGCTATGCGCCCCTTGAGAATGGTAAACTCAATTCCAATGGTAATGCTCATGTGGTTGAACAACCCTCAGAGAAGTTCTTCGAATTCAGCCACCGTGTGTTGGCTGATCGATGGAAGAGGCTAAGAGCTGTCGTCAAGCGTTGTGGTGTCTTCAACCTGCCTGAGTACTCCCCTGAGTATTGCAATTTCATGAACAAGAACATTCATCCCAATCCAGGTATATATCTTCATAAACACCGAAAACTCAAAACCAGACCTGATCATCACGAGCCCGACACAAAAACTAGCGGGTTTGGGCAGATTTTTTTAGGCCCGATCCTACCCCGTCCGATTTTTAATTTTTTGGGTAGGTTCTGGGCAACTCAAAATTGCAATTTTAATTCTAAATTTGCCCCGTCCAAAATGACCTAAAAGCCCGCTATTTTGGCCCAAAATAACGGGTTGTGGGTAGAAAAAGAACAACATGACCCGCAATTCGATCAGGTCTATTCAAAACTGACAATGATATCGAACATTTTTTATATGTTTGATCGTATACTCGCGTCTTTTCTGGATTGCAGCATATGCATGGATGGAGCTTAAGAATGGGGAAGATGCGGAAAAACTGATGAATGAGCTGAAGATCCAAACAAGGGGAGGACCGAGATTTGGAGTGTCTTCAAAGTACACTAGGGTTAGCATGATGGAGTGTGATGACACCTTCAACCAGCTCTTGGACAGGCTCTCTACTCTCGAGTCTTGAGTAGACAAGTAATATTATACCATATATAAATAAAGCGAACTTAAGATTTAAAAAAAGAAAAAAGTATAGGAAATGTTTACAATGACTACAGTTTGTTTTGTAGGCATGAGATTAAAAAGATTTGCACTTCTAAAATAAAGGGTGCATTTTTTTTTTTTCATTGGTAAAAGTTTTTGTGATTGTAGTCATTGTAAAGTAGTGGTAGAAGTATGATCATCCTGCTATAGCGGTGATGTTTGGTTTTGTCATGGTGGCTTCGTAAGTTCGTATGGTGCTATTTGTTGTAAGACTTAAAAGTGTTTTTTGTCTAAGTTTTGTTGTGTTTTTCGATCATTTTCTTTAAATAAATAACGCAAGAAAGGCAATTTTGCGAACAATTCATGTTGTCCTTGTAAAACGTAAGGACATAATGACTTCAATTGCTTGTTGGTTCAGTAATGATTGAGACTGAACTTGGTAGGGAAAATCCGTGTTCGATCCCCCGCAACAACAATTGGGAAGCGTCTGGAACCTAACCACACAGAACTCGACCCGAATCTGGATTAGCCCTAAGGGCGTGCTAACACCAAAAAAATAATGACTTTCAGATTCTAGTTAAGTTCTTCACCCTCATAGAATTATAGGCTCTTCACCCTCAAAGTTAAGGTTACATTACATCTAGCACTTTACTCTCAAAGGAAGAGAATGCTTTCAAAAAAGTAGGAGTAATGTTGATGTTGATATAAAAAACCCAATCTCAAGGAAAAAACCCATCATGTAACAGCCAACACTCACTATTACTCGTTAACTTAGAATACGAGTGCAATAACATTTGCCAAACACAAATGCAAGAACTATCTCTACAATTTGTGCACAGAACCTTGAATAACTGTTACAGATCTGACGTTGAAACGGAATCTTTGAATCGGGAGGAATATTTGCTTCACATAATTTCAAAGTATTGATCTACTAAAATCTTAATCAACACAACCAAAAGGTAGACAATTAGATAGAATTACAAATTTCATAACACAGTCACAATCTTCACATCAGTGAAGGAAAATTCTGCACAAGAACTAGCAAAAGATCAAAAACATAATGATACCTGCGGAGGCTGTTCTTCACAATCATTAACTCTCAAGTGTATGGAATAAAGATAATGAAAAGTCAGATTCATCAACTCGAGAAGGAGATTATGCCCACAAGAGACTGTGCTCGGCCAATAATAAGAAAACCAAAGTTGCTTCATGCTTCGTTTGTGTGCAACTCTCCAGATTTTGTCCCAAAATATAACAAATGAAAAAAACCGTATAGCTTTTGGATCACCGGTTCAGTCACATTAACCTCAGCTCATATTCGCCAGCCATTGTTATGTACCTCACCCATGGAAGAGCCTGATATCCACTCTTTTCAATGATTTTAAGATAACGAACCTGCAGATTGAATATTACAGATTAATAGTCATCACAACTGTTTTGAGCTCAAAGAACAATTAGCAGAGCTAATAAAGAAATAAAACTGCACACCAAACAAGGAAGTATAACAGACAATAGGACTGAATACAGTAATCAAAACTGACAATAGGACTGAATACAGTAATCAAAACTGACAGTAGGAAATACAGTAAAAAAACCAGACAAAAAAAACAAAAAAAAAAGAAGGGCCAAATTAGTCAGAAAATGGAAATTAATTCTAACACTGAAGATATAAACCCTAAAAATTCAAGAGATCAGCCAATTCAGAAATTAACAAACAGCAACATGCAGGGATAGAGTTATAGACCATGGACATCTAGTTCTGGTTAGTGGTTACTACAAGATAAGGTAACAATATTACTCTTATGAAGACGACCAGATATTAATCATAATATCCACTTACCAGGATTAAGAACACTATTTTTGACTGGAACAAATATCTGGTTTCCATCTTATAGTTGGCTATCTACACCCAACCCTTACCAGGATTGTGAAGAACACTATTTTTGACTTTGGCTTCTCGAATATTGAACTAACTTGTCCTCTTACTTTTCTCCGGGATACACCAAAGTTTATACTTTGTACTTGTATTTCATATGGAGATATGGATACTTGAGCACTTGGGATGGATTCACAGAGAATACATAGCGGACCTTTTTGGAAAGAGCGCGAAACTATCTATCACAAAGAGCAACTAAACAGTATACATGATCAACAATAAGGTTAACCATCAAGTATGAAAATATCTGGTTTCCATCTTATAGTTGGCTGGCTATCTACACCCAACCCTTGATGGGATATGCACTTCTCTATCATTCATTAGTATATTTGCCTAAGCAACAGACATCCATTTATTTATCATAATTACATGTCAGTTCAGTTCCACAAACAAGCTCTTTCATCCCCAGTGGCACCATTACAACTTTTACAATGCTGCTCATAAAAAATCACTTGGCTTTAACTAGGCATGTAAGAACAAAGACATGACCAGAGACCCAACCCTAAAACTGACATGAAAGAAGGGTTTGAACAGCATTTCCTTTACTGAAACCCGCGAGTACCCAAACCCTAACTATCTACAAATTCTTGAGTCAGGGTGGATTGCATTGCAGGATGTAGTTGTGTGGAAGGGCATTTTGATTTTCTAGAGTTAGATGAAGTAACTTATGCTGGTCTAGAGTATTTTGTTTTAAAATGACGTTGATCTTCTCACATAAGTATGTTTTCTAATGTTGAAATTTGAATTAACTTGGTCAGTATGTGATATTTTGTCTCACGTTTGAATGTTTTACTTGCATTAAAAATGTGTAAAATGGTGTATCTAAGTCAGTTAAATTTCATTTGACGTTGATGAATGATGTCTTACAAGAAGCCAGCAATCATCTTACGACGTTTATTTTCATTTTTCAATGGTGTAGAATAGAAATGGCTTTAATTGAACAAAAATAAGTCTAAGTCTCTAAGCGGTCATTTAACACAAAAATTTAATTTAGTTGAGTCAACCCGAAACCATAAACAAAAAATATAACCTTCACCTAAAAGAGACCCAACTTGTAAACTTATCCAATCCCAGAAGTTCAGAACCCCAAAACTCTGAAAAGAACATAAAAGTTGGGACGTGACAGAGCTTGTTCCTAAAACATTTGCTTCTTCCTTTTCTTGCATATGCACTACAATTGCAATAGGAACTCAGATTCAAATCTAAGAAATTACTTTCGATTGTTCCTATTTTTCCATGCCACTTGAACAACTTCTTGCTTACCTGGCTGTTAACACTACAATGACAAACTAACTCTTCATCCTCTGTACAACTACAGCATGTACAAACAATTTCCTACCAATAGGTGAACACACAACGACAAGAAGCCTTGATAGGAGTATAGGACCATTAGACTTCCAGATGATGTGGGGAACTCATTTTGGAAATTGGGAAAGGTACAAACTTGAATGCGGGATCAAACCATAAGCTACATCAATCACTGATAAATCCAAATCCTAAGTCTAATCACTTTCATTGGCTTCTTTCTACAAAAATACTGATATACCAGTTACTGTTCCCAACTTCAATGCATATCATTGTACCACCAACAATTACCAGACTACTCTCCAGAAAAGAAACGGAACTAGTGCAAAGTTTTCTGACATTCTAAACATCAAAGTAACCATTACAGATGGCACTATTTTGTATGGGGTGGAGACACAGAAAGATGACCCAACAGAAACATAATAGGACAAAAAATAACCAACAGAAGCCAATTCTGCACATTTAATTCTGGTTCCAGACACTGAACCAAATCGTCAAAATGAAACCTTACTATATACTCCCTCCGTCCCTTTTTATTTGCCCCATATTCCTCTTCTTTAGGGTGTCCCCTTGAGGTTGTTTTCCCGCCATACCCCCTCTCTCTCTCTCTCCCTTGCTCTCCCTCCCTCTCCCTCTTCCCCTCTCCCTCTCTCCTCAAGGGCCCACTTTATCAACTCGTGTGCACATTTTACACCGAATTCTTAATAAAGTTTTTTTTGGATATGGGGCAATCAAAAAGGGACGGAGGGAGTATGAGCCCAAAAAGAAAACAGAAAGAGAAAAGGTTTTTCAGATTCTAATAATCAGAAATTACTAGCTCAATATTAATAGTGTATGGAGGGATTGATAATATTAGATACAGCAGTCCATCACTCTCAGTGATAATGTAATGACAGTTATTGTGGCAATGATACTATCACAATAGCTACAGTGCTAGTTCATAAAAATTTAAAATATTGACAAATTGAACATAGACAATCATCCGTGATCAGGACGTAGAGAAGGAAATATAACTTATTACTAAGTTTTCTATTTGCCTAAGCATATCACTAGCCTAAACAAAAAAGACAGATATAGCAAAAGAAAATCCTACAGTAATACGTACTCTATTTTTATATTTCCCGATGTCTCCGTTTTAACCTAAAGACTAAAGATACTAATCACAACTCACAACTCACAAGCCAAGCAAAAGACATAGCAATTAGCAACTAAGAGCCAGACCATGATGCAAGGAAAGGAATTACTGCATTTAAAAAGAAGCTCATAAGATTTAAACCTGGATTCCAGAAACTGTAAAATATGGGATTTCAAATTTCACTCGTATAGGAGCTTTTCTTTCAGGAGTTGCCTCTTCGCTTGTGATGCTCGGAAGACTAAACTCTGCCCTCAACATGTATTCCTGAAAGTGTTCATTACAAAGAATTCAAGGACAATTGACAGCATATTTACATGCAAATCCCTATTGGATTAGAGGTATGGCATAAAAAGGCAGCTTGATATCCCGACTTGTTACCTTGCCACCAGGGAAAGATTTTATCTTCCAGACTAAAGCATCCTTCTCAGGTGCATAAGCAGCAGACCCCATTGACGTGCGAATATTTGGATTGGTGGCATCGGCAGGCACTGGCAGTTCAATCTCAACATTTGTCGCAGTGCTACAGAATTGGACCCGATAAGCAGAAAGCTTAGATAATGTACAGTTTACACTTAAACAGAGGGAAAAATAATGCAAAAGACATGACTGAGCAATAGATAAAACATTATTAAAGCCATACCTTCGCTCCTTAAACTGGCTTCTTGATTTCACTGTTATCTCAATACGACTTCTGGAGTGCCTCTCAATCTGGGCTTCAACCCAAATCAGAGGCTTCACCTGAAGTAAAACAACATCCAAAATTCCAAATCATTATAAAAGAAGAAAGGATTATTATGTGATGTCTTCAGGGAAAAATGGAAAGTTGGCAGTGAACCTGAGTACTGAGCCTATATGTCATGAGATCAAAGGACCCATCTGGTGGTACAAATGATATGGTCCTATCATTTTCGAAACGGGCTAAACGTACACACCTATAGCAAAAGGGAAGCATGGTCAATAAATCAAGCAGATCATACCAAATATATTTCCAACCTACAGACTATCAACATAACAAATCACAAATAGCAGCAAATGTAGCTACTACAACTCAGCCTTAAACATACTGATGAAATTTGATGTCGTCCAGGTCGATAGCCTTGCCCTTAGTAGTTCGTCCTTGAGCCTCCAGTAATACTCTATCGTTCAGGCCTAGTTTACATTCAGGCATCCCACTGACATAAAGAACACCAAATTTTAGTGTGTAACCACCGAGAGCTCAAATGGTAAAAAGAAGTTTTGAAATTCAAGGGTTAATCAATTAAATTCAATATTTTATACATTTTGCACCAAAGGAGATGACACTCCTGGGTGTTTGTTACACTAAAAAGCTGGAGAGAAAATACAGAGTATCTTTAATATCATGGATGATAGATAAGCAGTATGGATACTAACTTTACAATTAAAAAAGCAACGTTAGAGTTATAGAAAAATAAAAGCGATGCATCAAGAACCACACTTGTTAATAGTATAAATGCATGTGATACTAACTGAACAAGAACTACAACCCCCCCCCCCCCCCCCCCTCCCACCATCCAAGAAAAAGAAAAAGGATCAGTTTCACAATCAACCACAAATGCGCACATGACACACAGAAAAGAATCATTAATAAGCAGAACCTGTCATTATTTTCTCTTCCCTACATTTCCCCTGTTCTTGAAACCATAGCTTGGGCGCAAAACAGTGCATAAGCTACTTTTAGACTTTATAACATGAAATTGGATTCTGTCCGACTGCCAAATATTGATCAACCGACTTTCGAAGGGTGCAGTGTACTTCTCTGACTTGGATTCTGTTTTGAATGATATTATGTCATTGTGTTCTCATTTTAATTCCATAAATTGGTCTCATGTAAGAAGGGACGGCAACACTTTGGCTCATCACCTTGCTAAGCTAGTTCCTTTTGGCGTCGAACAAATTTGGGAAAATCATTGTCCCCAAGAGATCGCCTCGTATGTAACATTGAACAATTCGTCCCTTGAATAATACACTAGCTTACTTTTCCCCTCAAAAAAAAAGAAGTATTGACAGTTCGACGACTTTGATCTTATTTTAGTTCTGTAAACAAGAATCCCAGATTTTTACCCCACCCCATCCTTTCCATCCAAAGAAGGGATGATTTAGTGATGCATTGTTGTAACATAATAAGGGCAATAAATCTGGGCTTATTTTGCTGAAGGAAAATAAGGCAAACAAAATGAAGGGCATTTAGTGCACCTCAAATATGTTCTCATCTTCAATGCCCCAACAACATCTGATCTAATGATTTGCCCATTGCTGTTTACAAGTATATTGACACTCTCCACAACATCCAAGAATACCTGTAAAAAATAGGAGAAGTGCTTTAATGTTTCCGGGTTGACAAAGCTAATAAAAAAATAGAAACCCAAACTCACCTCATTCTTCTTGTAAGATATTCCTTCACTACGCCATGAAACTGCATTTGTCACAGCCATAGGAGGCCTCTGTGTGACTTCCATCCTATAAGCATCAGTTTTAATAAACTCACTCAGGATCTTTGCTTCTGTGAACTGAGGGTAACCGAAATCCATAATTTCGTCAAGTAACTCGTACTGCAGATGAGGCATATTATCAGTGCATCAATCTCAACTTTACCAGTATCGTCTTAAGTAGAGAGAAAATACCTCTTACCACTACAACAAAGTTATCCCTTAGAGATTCCTCTTCTAGCTCTTCAAAATAATGCTTGAACACCTGCATAGGAAAGTCATTCCCAGATAAAGGATCAATTAAAGAGGGCAGATCTTTGACAAAGGAAAGATGGAAATCATACAGGAACAGAAAGATGAACATGGAATATAAACCAATGTACAATGATTACCAATGGAGCTTACATCAACTACACGGTGAAGAAAGAGAATAAGACTAGCAGCATTGCAGTTTTGCCTTGTAGCAATAAGTAAATACACATTGTTGTGTTGTATAAACATGTATGTAACCCCATTATCGTGCACAACTGGATCCTGAGATTGTGGATCACCCTGAAACATGCACCAATGGCAAAAGTAAAAAGTGAGATCCATCTACCAGGCATGCCAAAAGAAAGACAGAGATACAGGTTATCAAAATACTCATTTACTATGAACTGGTGTGATGTATAACCACTTATATAGAAACCCTTGCCCACTCATACAGATTGGACAAAGAGACCATTCCAAAGGAGGGTAAAGTAGCCAAAAATGCCTCGTAGTAGTTAGGGAAAATCACCAAAAAGACCCCTCAATTAGTCAAGGAAAACAAAAAGTTCCCCCAAGAGATGATCCTTTGGTTCACTCGGGGAGATAAACTAATCTATTGTTTTGCGTCAAATAAGTGCAAATTCCTCACATAATTTAGTGTCTTAACTCTTGGACACTTCAAACAAACCTACAGACATAATCTAATCCTTGTGTCAAGTTGGAATTTTCGAACAGCCCCAGAAAATCCTTTGTCCAAACTCCGAGTAACATTCATCACTACACAAAACCGCCCGAAGATCTCAAACACAAAACTTTCTCACAATCCGATAAAACAAAGGAACCAGCTTACCAGCCAATAAGATTAAAAATCATCATTCTGATTATTCAATCCCAATTCACAATTATTGACACACAATCACAGATGAGCAACAATGTGCATTACCAATCTAACACTGCTAGCAGGAGAAAATGATATCTGCAAGCGATCTTGAAAGTGCCATCGGATTCCTAATTGGACCAAATTCTCAATTTCATTCAACTATTCAAGCATAAGTTACATTAACCAATTCAAACTACACCGTTCCAATTGGGATCTAGTTCTCATAAAACAGCGAAAACACAAGCTTTATTGTTGAAAAAAGCTCAACTTAAAACCCCAAATTACGCATAAACGCCAGTAAAACAACTAAAATAAACGTAAATTATCCACATCAAACATTCAAAAATGCAAACAATCTCAATTTCAATCAGATCAAACCAAAGCAATACAACTAAAAATCAAAATTAAACTTCATTCAACTCAAAAACAAATTAACAAAAAGAAAAGCTAAATAGATAGATCAGAAAAACCTCTTTCTCGATGAACTTAGTGAAGAATTTCTCAGCTTGAACCGCTGAAACATCACCGCGATAATCCCGCCATATGAGAACTCTACCTTTAATGTCTAAAAGGAACAGCGCTGAGGCCGCTCCCGACATTCTTGCTTCGATAGACGAAACTCAGCAGAAACCCTAGTTATTGAAAATTAGGGGAAGCTTCAGATCAGTGAACAAGGAGAAGAGATCTGGGGGAAATTGTTGTTTTACGATGCTTGGAAAATTGAGGATTGCTTATGGAGGTTGTTTCAATTTATTTTTTTATTTTTTTGTGGTTTTGTTTTACGCCATTGAAGAGCAATTCCGAGCTTGCGCTTTCAGAATTGTGTTTTGAAGCTTACTTGGTATTTGATCTGCAGTTCTGTACAGTTACAGTGATAATATTTTTTTATTTTTATTTTTTTTGTGGGGACGATAAAGAAAACAAAAAAACAGGAACGGGTTGGAGATTAGGCACAAAAATTAGAGATGGTTAGATAGCTAATATTGATCATCTTGTAGAATCGCATAGCCCCAAAATTAGAGATGGGTTAGATAGCTAATATTAGTTGTAGTAGTAAGAACCACTGAGTTCGGCGAGGCGGTATGTTGTTATGTGTGAGCAAACACATCACAATGCCACTTCGATAAAAACATATACCATTTCTTTAAAAAAGAGTACTATTTCGTAAAACAGAGTACCATTTCGTTAAAAAGAGTACCATTTTATTACAAACAAAGTACCATTTCGATTAAAACTTGTACCATTTCATTAATTTTTTTGATGTTACTCCTATGTTTTTACAAAAATATAATAGACTGCCATTTTTACTTCCTCTTCGACCACTCGTGTGGGGAGCATCTAAATATCTAATATATCTTTTCCTTCACACTAAAAGGAAAAATTTGAGAAATTGATGTTAGCGCTTAATTTTGACTCGTTTCAGGTTACGTTCCTTACGGAGTGTTAATAGTTGTTCCGTCAATTATGTAAAAGTAGATTAGTTGCATACGAAGACAAATTGACCAAATGGTGTCAATTTACGTGATCGTTTTCATGATGTGTCATGTTACATTTGGATTTCTCTCGGTAACTTTCGGGTCACGTTTTATATCATGTTGTCACATCGTGTCAAATATTGTCATCTCTAGCAAAAGCTAACATGCATATCGATACGGATGTGAATTAGCCCCAATAAAAAGTTAAAACATGGTTTTCTAAATTAGGAAACTAATATATTTAGAAAACTTATATACACAGCCTTAAGGGCTAAATATATAGCAGTTCATAAGAAGATACAAATAGAAAAGCGAAGAGTTAGCATAAATAACATGCAAGTAGTTACTAGGAGGAATGATTTTTAAGCCACACCATTTGGTGAGAACCTTGAAAAGTTATAGGAAACAGTAAAATCAAAATTACACGTCGGTAAATGTTCCCTTTTGAATTCACTCTCCTCCAAATCAAGACTTGTAAGGAGCTATTGTTCCCCTCATTCCAACTTAGAGATTTTCATCCCATCAATTACAAATAATCCATACTCTGTACAATGCAAAAATCGAATGTCAAACTAATTGGGAAGGTGTATGAGTTGGTAACCAAAGTTTTGGTTCTGAATCCAACTCCCTACCACCAGAGAAAAAAGGTTCAAGTAATATGACAACGGTTTCATATAAAGTAAGCATTGAACTTATACATATAAACTACTTTCCCCAAGCAACTGTAAGGTTTCATTTGCAGGCAATATGTTAACGACTTTACATTAATGTTTAGATAGACTAACAAATTACTATACTGCTAACCAATCCATGTACCACGACGAGAAGTCGAGAAGCAACATCATATGAATAAGGCTATACATGTAAGCAAGACCATCTTTTACGTGTGAGTAGAGAGTTCTAGAGCTGCAAGTGTAAGGAGCAGCACTATACATGAGGTGACTTGAGCACAAAATTATACTCCTAGGGCGTCTATATCGTGAAGTCGTCTCCAAGTTCAGTGATGACCTCATTCACTTTGCTCACCATATCTGAAATTGAACAATAGCACAACCAATTAGCACAAACAGATGAAAATTGAAACAGAAGTAGATAACTACTCTTTCTTGATAGTGAACTCAAGTCTTAAATCTAGAATCACGCGACTGGAGAATTCTTCATTATGGAGTATATGATAACTAAGAGATTAAGCCCTATCAAACACCATACAGGTATAATACAGAGTTTGAAACTTTACTAGTGTGTTGGGACTGACATGCATTGAAATCCCAAGAAACTATCAACCATCTTTTACCTACTATCTGAGTTTAAAAAGTACCTAAATCGTCAATGAAAAATAAAAAATAAAGAACCTAGAACACGATTAATGTTAACGAACAAGCAATGCAAATCACTATCAGTGCCTCAGTGGTTATATTAAGTTCTGCATCCAAGAATTAGGAGACTAATAATAGTTTATGTTAATGAAGCAGGAAAATAACTGCACTAAACAACCAACAGACCCTGCAATTCTCTTACAGAAAGCTTTAACAAACAGCATGACACACAGTAGGAGCTAATGCTAAGAGATACTTACCGAGGAAAGTTGCATCTTGCATATATTGCTGCAGGGACATACAGAGTATTAGTGAAGAAAAAAACTGAATTACTAAAGGCCCTAATTTGATAAATTCTAACAAAATGATAACAGGCTCCAATAAGTATTATATTAGTATAGCAAATCAAGTCAAGAACAAATACCGAAATCTGAGCTTTCAGATCAAGATCCTGCGATCCAGGTATAAGAGCAAGTGCTGAATTTCCTGCAATACAGGATAAAAGACATTATACACAGTTGAAGGAGAGTGAAGTTCTTCTTTAAGGACAAAAGGGTGTACCCTACCTTTTTCCTGCTCAGCAGAGCAACTGGAAACAAGTGAGGTGAAGCGGGGAGGAAATGTGTCAACATTGCTTTGAGAATCAACAACTGTATCTAGGGGCAGTGGATCCTCCTCATCTTCATTGTACACGTTTTTTGGCGAGGTAGAATCATAAGGGGTCATGATGCTAGATGTGTCAGGCCTGCAGATTGATATGGTAAATATAACTAATTGCGTAGTCCACTCACAATTAAGGGAATATTCCAAAATGCAGGGCATGTAAATCATAACTATTACCTATATGGATGAGCTATCTCGGACTGGGAAGATGTTGCAGATATGACATCAACAGCTGAAGGTTCACCAGGGATTTTATTTGAAAGGGCATCCTGCAAATAAAATAAGATAATTATCCTACAAAAGCATTTCCTCAACACAAATGCATCACATTAAAAAAAGAATTTGGTTTTAGATTGCACCTCCAATGCTATTATAAAATCTTGTACTGCTGAGACTCCTGAAAATTTCATGGCAAACTTTTGCTTCTGCAAATAAATCAATTCATTATAAGTTGAGTTTTGAGGCAGAAGCAAATTCATGGATAGAAACAAATCATGGTCAGCTACAAGTTAATTGATGTATATTACTCTGTGGAACATATTAGTTCATGAACCTTTTTTTTTTAGGGATATTAGTTCATGAACTTCATATTAATCAGATTTACAGAATTTGAGGTATATTTTTTCAGTGTGACAAATCTCGACTTACAAAAGTAGAGATGAAAATGTGCTTCCAAAATGCAGAACCATGTTTCTGAGATCGAAGCAGGCAACCCATGTTTCAACTACTTTAAAGAAATCCCAGATCATTTTTGCAGTTACAGTTCAAAACATACAAGGATTGCAGTTTCATTTAACTCTGAATCAAACCAGTCACTCACATTGAATGGACACTTAATCTATAAAGGAAAGCCATCTTAGCATTTGGAGTGCAAACAGATAGCCTACCTCATCTGAACTATCAATGTAGCTCACTAAGACAATTAAGCTGCCTCGAGTAGGATCTCCAGAGAGACATGAAATTTGAGGCCAGACAAACTGCAGATTGGAGATGAAGTGCTCTTCCTGCAAAAATGACCTGAACAATTAATTGACATTCAAGGCTCAGCGGCTTGGGAAATTGAAACTAAATCCTCAATTACTCAGCTATACGGCTTGAGTAACTTTCGATGCTTAACTATGGTCACTAGAACATCATACCAGAAATAACACAACCTAAGTACTTGTTCAGGAAAAACTCGCCTCAAATGTGAAAAAATAACTGATGTTGGTATATCATGTCTCCTTGCAGCTATCTTAGCTCTCAAGTCTCAAGATAGCAAGTCAGCAAGCCAAGACAGCAACAAGGAAGCTTACAACTGATCCCTTAAATTCCGAAATCAGTTAGGCATTCAGTTACTACATCATCATGTATGATCAGCTCATATGCTGCGTTGTACAGCTAGCTTGTTTATGATTGGCTCCCTAGTTTCTAGGAGTGTTCTGATTGGCTGTAACACCTCATCACTGTTGTATATAAGCTCAAGAATACTGCTGTAATAATTTAGTTCATTCAATACAATAAACACTTAACTTTCAGTTTCAGTTTCTCTCTTAAATTCTCTCTAGAAGTTCATCCAAGATGATGAACTTTAACAACTGGTCTAACAAGTCTTGTCATGAACTTCAAATGCTCAATCATTAGTTAGCAACAGCAACAGTAATCACAAGCTGCTGACAGTTTTTCAAAAACTCGTAACAGATTAAAAAAACTTTGGTTAAAAATGCATCAAATGAGGTGACGAATCGGAGCAAACTTAAAAGAAAAGTAACCACTATTATGTAATCAGATCATCCTCTAATTCAACTCCATACCACTAAACTCAATCATCTCATAAACCACGTCTTCTAATTAAAAGTTGAGAGAAAGAAATAAACCCCCTAATGACTTGCAACAAATTTCAATATTCAAGTCGGATAATCCAAATCCATGCTAGTTGTATATTTTCGGATCATTGTGTAAAGAACAAATATATCTAGAAGCTCAAAATAACCTCTCAAAACGGACATTTCACATAAATTCAAAAGAAATCACAAGCATAAAAATCATTGGAAGTCATTTCAGTATTTCACCAAATTACAACTAATGGCTAACTTGTTCTTCAACACATCAATTTCGAAGTCATTTCAACAAACAGATCGTCATAAATCAGTAGACAGTAGTCACAACATTTCTCACAGAAGAAATCCAGATTATCAGAACATAAATCACTTGCAATTCGCAAGCGCAAATGCAACCTAACAACCAAATTTAACGTGATTATCAAAACAAAAGTATATCAAGCAAAATTGAACAAAAAAAAGGCTCGTTATCGCAAAGCAATACTCTAGCAACAAAATTTCAACTGATTTTAAGGTTTCTCTGCTTCAGAAATCAAAATTTAAGCTCAAAAATCCACAGAAATCCATCAACCATCGCAGATTACAATTTAACCTAACTGCAATTCTCAATTGCATCGTCATAAAGAGAGAAATAGGAGAGAGCGAGAGAGAAAACATACGATGATAGTTCCTTGAAGGGAGACAGTGAGGACGGAACCATCGGAGGAGGAGCCGTCGGTGGCTGGGTGGAGAGCGACGGTGGACATTCCAGAAGACGTAATCCAAATCGGCTTGAAGTGACATAGCTTGAGAGGAGTGAGACAAGACGAAGGTGAAGTAGCGGTGGTGACGACGGTGGTTTTCGCGAGGTAAGATGAAGGATAAGTGAAGCATCGAGCGTATTGAACCTTCCAATGCCATGGATTCTGAACTTCACTCGTCGCCATTGACAACTGCTTAAGAGCTCCCGCCATTTCTCTCTCTTATTTCCTCCTCCTCCTTTTTTTTGAATTTGAATCTGTGAAATAGGAATGTGGGAGTCCGGATCCTCTAGAGTTTTAATAAAATTCTACAAGGTAGAGTTGTATCTAAACCATACATTTTAAAATCAAGGGCTCATATTGATGAGAAAAAATAGGAGGAATTTTGTATGAACCATTGATTTTTCAATCAATGGTTGATATGCTCAAACTCTACCTTGTAGAGTTATTTTAGAACTCCAGAGGATTCAAAACCGGAATATGGTACTCCTGCTGTCCGTATTTATAGTTGCTGAACCAGTTGAGCATGAATGAATTAAACTCGTCAAATTGAGCGCTATGCAGGCCTATGCTTAGAGTTTTCGCAAAGCAGTGTGAAAATATAATTTCCCTTAAAAAAGTGACATGTAATTTACGGGTGTAAATTAAATTAAAAAGAGTTTAGTGAACTTCAAAAGTTTTATGTAATAGCATTCGATGAGGTTGATTTTATTTTTATTTTTTTAACTAAATTCGATGAGGTTGATATGTCTCTTCAAATTAGGGCTGAGTAAAACTATCTGAAAATATAAATATCCGATAATCTGATTCGTATTTGATTCGATTTTTTAGATATCCGATCCGAAAATTAAATTCGGATCAGGTATTCGATCCGAAAATTCAAATACCAAATACCTATTTGGATATTGATTTTCATTATTTCGGATATCCGAAAAAAATTCGAAATAAAAATAAAATCTAATGCAATTTATTTTTAATTTTTACAATGTGAACAATTTATGAAGTATATGCTCCGTAACACGTTAAAATTAAGCAACACTAGGAGCTTGTTTAACACTATGGCACAATTAGTTGTTTGTTTGAAATCGTCGATTAATATAAATTTTCGGAGATTTTAGCTCTTGTACTTGTTTTTTATACGAAAGTAAGAATTTATGTATTTTTGAATTACAAATCTCCATTTCATAATTAGGACCTTTATTTCTTTGTTTTGGATAATGAACGGGGAGATTACAAGTAAAAGTGAGAAATTGATGGAAAACAAAGTTAAAAAATTTTAAAAAATATTAAGAAATTGGATATCGGATATCCGGGATACCCGATCCAAAAATTTTTGGATATCGGATATTGGATATCCGAAACTTTTCGGATCAGATACAAATATCAAATTTCACAATTTTCGGATTCGGATATCCGATCCGAAATCAGATTTCGAATCGGATATTCGATCCGTGTTCACCCCTACTTCAAATGACTTTAAAAAATATATATATACGGAGTATATATTATTATGAATATTTCTAGTATGCAACATTATATTGATTGACATGAACTACAACATCACCCAATAATTAACATGGATTTGCATGCATAATTACATCGACATGAACTTATGTATCTTAAGCTCTGTTTAGTTTGGTGTAAAACGTTTTCATTTTAAAATGATTTTTCATGGAAAATATTTTTCAAGGTAAAATACAATTTCAAACTAGTTTTCTTTTGTTTGGTTCCTTAAGATTAAGGGGGAACTTAACTTAATTAGTTTTCTTTTGTTTGTCCGTATTAAAATTGTTATCTTGGTGTACAATAAATTTATTGTACACCTTATGCGTAAAAGATAATCTAATTTAGAAAGGTAGCTACATTTACTACTTGTATGTCACTAAGTATTTCATTTGTCTCTCAACGTTTTGTCTAAAATCAATTGATTGTATATAGAGCTATATAAGTGAATTAGGCTCCGTTCTATTGGACTTATTTTGACTGAACTTATCTGAACTTGACTGAACTTATCTGAACTTAATTTATCTGAAAAAAACTTATTATGTCTGAAATAGACTTATTTGTGTGTGAAAATGTCTGAAAAAAAAATTATTTTTGCTGAACTTATATTCTGAACTTATTTTATCTGAAATAAGTCAAAATAAGTCGAACAGAACAGGGTCTTATTCATGTTTACATTTTATACAGGGGCAATATACGTAAAACTCACACATGCACTTAGAATAAGAAATCAAATAGTTCGACATATTCAGTTACGTGTTCTTTAAGCCAATTTCGCCCAAGTAACTTCAAAAACTATCGACTATTAAGTTGTTTCAAAAACAGACTAATGAGCGTGTTTTATTTGGTGAGGTCAATTTCGATTCGATTCTATTTCGAACCACCCATTCTAAATAATTCGGTTTAACTTTGATCCGATATGGAGTACTTACTTTTTTTCTTGATAGCAAATAAGGAGTACTTACTTACCTTGATAAGTTAAAAATAAATCCAAAAATAACTTCATTGATTAAAATTCGAAATAATCTTACTCCATCAAATTTAATTAAATGGCTAAATGCCATCCTTACAATAACTCACAAATTCACAATCTTTACCTTTTCGTTATTTTATTTCCCCTCACCTATATTGGGTACGGAGTAGTTGGGTATTATCGTCGTCCTTAATACTTACCCTTTGTTGCCGTTTCTGCATTTCGCGACTCCCTATAGTTCTTACAGTAGTGCCCATATCTCCCATTTTTGGACCTTCATCCAAACAAAAACCAGAGGCGAATACCAACAACTACCAAAAACAATGAAACTCTTGCTAAATCCCGATCGAATACACCCGTTGACTTCGCCTTCGCCGGTGCCGGCGAAAATACCCACCGCTAAAACCAGCAAACCTCCGTCCCTTCAATTATTTCCGGTTAAACTTCACCGGCCGATTCTCCGGCGTTGCGGCTTCACTATTAATGCCGTGATAATTGATTCAATGAAAACGGAGGAGTTCGGAAATTTCGGATTCACCGATGAAGACAGCGTTCGAAACCCGGCGTTATCGACGACGTACCGTCGTCCGGACATTCCTCGGCCAAATCAGACGGTTCTAGAAGCTCAAGGTAAAGTTTGCACTGGTCCTACCCAGTCGAAGCCCCTCACCGAAGACCAAGCTATGAAGGTGTTAGATACCATCTTAAAATCAGGTCCAAATTTCTGCTATTCCTCTCTCATTCTATCTCCAACTTTTGAAAATTTTAGTTTCTTCTATGCTTTCCGTATTGTGAAGTTATTGTGGCATGTTTGGTAGGCAGTAATTAATGGCGGCAATGAGAATGGATGAATGTGTATGTAAATTTTTGAGGAAAGTATATCCTAATACACTTGGGCGTTCTTAGGATTATCATGCTATGGAATTGGAAGTTGTTGGAACACCAATCGTTTGTTTTCATGATCATTTTGTATATGTAGTAGTAAATTTAATTGGAAGTTGATTGTTTTCACTTGATTTACAATTGATTTTGGCACTGAGAGTTCAAGAGCATATATAGATGATGTGAGGGAAACTAATGCCCAATCTTCGACAGTGGATCAAGTTATTGAATATCCCGTAAAATTAATACTCCTTCTGATCCGTGTTTGGTTTAGATGTTGTATACATGAGCTAGTTATTGCATTGAGTTTACCACTAAGCCATAGTAATTATACATTGCTATTTTAAACGGGCAAATAGTTGTGCATTTGTTGATTCAAGTGGGTGCTTATTGTTTGAGTTGCAATAACAAGAACGTGTTTTAGTCAATTACATTGGAAACTTATTGGGATTCTGTGAACTGCATAGAAGTAGCTGAATATGTATGAACTATATATGTTCTCCGAATGTCTCCTGTTAGTCTGTTACTAACGTAATCATGGTCAGTTAGTATAGTGAAAATTAGAACACATACAAAAGATATGCCTACGGGGAAAGAAGATGGCTGCTTTTGATTGTTGGAGTTTAAAAATGACAAGGGTAGCGTACGGGGGTTGTGAAGTTAATTTCCAGAACAGTTCTCTCACTTTAATGTCAGACCCATCATATTGTACTATTCCATTTCTCTGAATTCACACTGGTTTTCTATGGATTATCAGCAAAGGGGGAACTCAAAGATGATGATAAGGTTTCAAACGCACAGCTTGGTGCCTTCTTTGCGGGAATGACTATTCGAGCTAACGCCTTTCCTGAAGCTACCCAATGGAGTGAAGGAGAAAGGCGAGCCATGAATGCTTTCTGGCCAGAGCTAGTTCGAACTCTTCCACATGATGTAATATTTATAGCTGATCCTGAAGGATCTATAATGAGTATGGGAAGTTGTGTTGGACCACATTATACAGGACAAGATGCTAGGGAAATGAGGCTAGTTGGTGCCTTACGAGAAGTTCTTGCTGGAGGTCATCTAGGATACGAGGAGGTTCAAGGCGTTCTTAGAGATGTTCTACCATTGGATTCTGAAGATAAAACAAGAGGGGTGAGCGAGTCACTACTTTCAGCATTTTTTATAGGTCAGCGCATGAACAGGGAAACAGATCGGGAGCTTAAAGCGTATTGTCTTGCGCTTGATGATGAAGTTGGTAATGCCCCTCATTTGACAAAAATATGGGGCTGATGCTCCATTGGCATATCATTTAGAAGTGTGTTTTGCCTGTTGCTTTAAAGAGAAGGGTTTTTGGTAAATAGTTTATTTGGTTCATCATCTCAAATGCACTAGTTAATTGTTTTATACCTGGATACTTAGGTCCTCCTCCAGTTGCTGATGTGGAATTCTTGACCCATTATGGCGAACCTTATGATGGAAACACACGCTTTTTCAGGAGCACGTTATTTGTAGCTGCTGTGAGATCATGTTATGGTCAATCATGCTTGCTTCATGGTGTGGATTGGATGCCACCAAAGGTAAAGTTGTTTTTCATATGAGATAGAGAGATAGTAGGACTCTGTAGGAGCAATATATAGTGGTGTGGCATTCCACCATTTAACATCCATGTCTGAAAAAACTTAATTTTTCATCTGACAAGCTAATAGGGGCAATATATAGTGGTGTGGCACTACAGAGTATTTAACATCCACGTCTGAAAAACTTAAATTTCCATTCTGACAAGCTGTATTTTGATCTCACTTTCTTTGATCTTTGTTCGTTGTGGCTGCATTGCGCTATTTCAAAATGCATTTATTTTTGATGCTTATGTAAGTGATTCTTTTGCTCAGTTATTCTGCGCTCATATGCTTTTAATATTTTGTTTAGGGTGGAGTAACTGAAGAACAAATGCTGCAATTTATGGGGGCAAATACACACTTGACAGCACTGCAGGCAAAACAACTTATTGAGGTTATGTGTTATTCATTGCTATGGTTTTATGACAATGTGAGCTTCCAAGTTCCAGCTAGGTCGTTGGACTTAGCTTCATGATATTGACTTCTCCTTATTGTTCATCAGGATGAAAACTTGGGCTTTGCATATGTGAGTCTACGAGAAGTTCGCCCATCTCTGTAAGTAACAAGTTCTATGTATATTTGTCTGCATGGGAAAAACTATAAGTGCCTTTTATGCTGTTGTGACTCTCAATCAGAGTACAGATTTTAAGGAGTGACAACACTCAAGTATAGTAAACTTTAAAGTGTAGAGTCAGTTGATCTTGCCTCTTGAATTTTATCTCGAAGATACGTACATCTGACTATGGACAAAACTTTACTGACCAAAAGCTACTGAAGTGTCCCAAAAAGTGTTTGACCTACCTATGCCCCAGTTAGGAGGCTATTTACCATTTGTCTGTGGTAAGTCATTGCTTTTTATTCGGGTGATGTCAAAACTAATGGCCAAAACTTGTATCTTTCTGTAGATACTCGTTGGTGGGATTGAGAGAACACATAAAGAAACGTCCACCACTGGCAACATCTGAAAAGATTCAGCAGTTTGTGAGGGTAAGTTTTGAGTTATCTACTTATTGGCATTGCTTGAGATTGGGGTTAAGATTTATGTTTACATTCTCGTAAGCATTTTCTGATGTACCTTTGTAAATCCATTGAGAGCTTTTGTTTTCTGAATTACATTTTTTTCATGGAGTGTCATAAGTAATATGCCTACATCAAGTCATCAATGGACATAATTGGTAGCATTTTCATTTGTAAATGATTAAACTAGTCTACCCTAAGATTACAAAGATGAAGTTAAATGATTTGAACAGGCTCGAGGAAAGGAAGCAATTGTTGCAGGATTTTATCACGAAGGATATGAAGAACCACTTTTAATGCTTATGAGAAGAAGAGGCATCCATGCTGGTCTAGTTGTCAAGGTGAGAATGATTTGTTATTTTCACTCGAATCGGTATCTTGGCGTTGGTCTGCTCTATTTCCTTTATAGACACCAATTAAGAATTGGTCGTCCAAATGGTTCTAGCTGAGTATGCATATTTGTTGGGACATTATCTACTTATGGCATATGGTTGTTCGAGTAAGAATCTCCATCTTTATAATTCAGCTATCTGTTGCAGGGTGAAGAAGGAGCACTTTCCATGACAACCAGATTACGGCAAGCAAATTCATCAAAAGGACTTCCAGTCAACTATTGTTCAGGATTTCGCTCATTGGTCAATGGAGCTGCATTTGAAGCAGATGGTGTGCTATATTTACACCAACTCTTCATTATTTTGTACTTGTTAATGGCTATCCGTGTTTCATCTGTAACATTTTAAGCTGAAATGCTTCAGGTGTGTCGCGGGAGGCTTTCCGTATGGAAGTGAACGCAAAAGACTATGGTTTTGAGCCCTCTGATACCCCAAGAACTGATAGATCGGTAAGGGAACTCATTTTAAATCTTATTTCTGGTATTTTTACTGTCGAAATTTTTTCATGCTTGAAAGCTTGCGATTATAAGATATAAATTGCATGTTCTATTTTTCCTTATCTTGAACAGTTTCAATTCGTTAGAGAAGATATCTGTCTTGAAGTAACTGTTCGATTGTCCACCTGTGTTTTATTAACATAGGGCGCAAGGAAACACCTACACGATTCCAAATTGAATCTTCTTGTTCTTTTGGATTTCCTGATAAGCAGCTAGTATATTTGAATTGTGTCGGCAGTTCAACTTAAATTATACTAATATGAAAATATGTTGGCACTTGGAAAAAGAGTGAAACAGAGCCTTGGAGACAGTACCTTATTATTGATGGTCTGATGGATTTGAATAACTATGCGTATATTGAGTTGGACTAGTTCAAGGCATCTTATTTGTACCGGAAAGTATGTGCAATGCCCAATGGTGTATTATACTTGGGGAGTTGGGGAACTGTCGTCTTTTTTTTTCGTTATGCTAAAATTTTGTCGTAAGTTTTGAGTTAAGTAGGTTGGAGTTTTTCATGAATGTGTTTGAAAACTTGACACTAAAGCTCTGTTTGGTAACCACTTTCAGTCACCTTAAACGAGTAGGTGCCAGACACGGATATATTCCACGTACGTGTCAGACACGACCATTTTATGAAAAATCTTGTCAAATTTTAGCTCAAAATGAAGTGCCCAAGTGTTGTTCCATTGTTCAAGTGTCGAGTATTCAACACGGATGCTGTCGGTGAAATGAAGAGGCGGAGGTCGTAGTACATAGTTTACATGTGTTTATTTCTGTTGGCCTGTTGAAATAGAATGGTAAAAGAATTCACAACAGTCCACACTAACCACCGTTGAAACAGAAGGGTAAAAGAATTCCAGTTTGTGGTGCTTTATCATATCAGGTCAAAAAATTTCCATCTCTACACCCAAGTTTGAACCATGGACAGATATTGGTGAAGGAAACAGAGGTGGGGGTTCTCTCCCTTTCCCCCCCACACGTAGCCACTTAACCCCCCCACTCCACCCCCAAAAAAAAGAGGAAGAAAGAGATTTACCTTTCTAGCACTCTGAGAAGCTATATTTCTTTACTATTAGAATATTGGAGTTATTTGCAATCGATTCCTCTTCCATGGATATATGACAAACCATGAACTGTTGGCTAAGTGCAGGTAGCAAAGAACATAGAGATTGGTATAGCAGCACTTCGTGGAGAAAAGGGCCCCGCATATGACCGGATTGTTTTAAACGCTGGAATTACGGATCATTTATTAGGTTGTGAAGGTGCAGAAGATATTATGTCAGCTCTGGATAGAGCTAGAGAAGCCATTGACAGTGGTAAAGCCCTGAAGAAGCTTCTGAATTATATCAAGATTTCTCATAGAGTGAAGTGAAAGGCTCTCTGAAATGTTGTTGTTTTGTGTACATTAAAGCCAAATGTGTAGTTTAATTCTTTCATTGTTTCCCATTTTGTAATAGTCTGCTAATTTGGTATCCTTGAGATAGTGGTTTAGGCTTCAAGGTTACAATTTCTTTACAAGGCTGAAGACCGACTGTTATTTTTACTTTTGGCTCATCTTTCAGGAGTATTTTCCTAACTTGGAGAGTCAGAAATTTTGTTACCGTATTGTAAGATTGGAAATTGTATATGCATTTGACAGTTGCAATGACACATTTGTTTTGTGATACTTAGGAGCATCAGTTCGGCCAAGGATAAAATGCATGATAGGGGTCATTTATGGAATTCCGGGATCTTATATGGAGTATTTTCGGAATCTTACGGGGAGTATTTTCGGAATTTTACAGGGAATATCTTAGGCTCTGTTTTGTTTGACTTATTTAATACAAAACAAGTTCAGTTAAGTTCATAAAAAATAAGTTTTTTGTTTTTTACATCTCATACACAAATAAGTTTATTTAGACAAATTAAGTTTGTTATCAGATAAAATAAGTTCAAATAAATTCAGATAAGTTAAGTTACATTCAGACAAGTTCAGATAATACAAGTTCAGACAAAATAGGTCCAACAGAACGGAGCCTTAAAGTTTATTGGGGGTTGAAGTTACTCTTGCATTCAGAATCAAGACTGGATTTTGGATAGATTGAAAAAGAATTTGAAGACTATATTTATGTTATCTCATAGAACTTGGCTGTTTACACAACTACTAAAATGCTGCCAACAATTTACAATCTATGAAAGACCAAAAAACTCTTATAGATATCAGAAAAATATGCAACAAATCATATTGACAACACAAAATCGTTCCAGGCGAGTTACAACCCAGTCTATGCTCTATTATTATGTGCTAATTTTAGCAACATGGTTAAATCTGAAGAGCAGCAGCTATGGATCCGGCTAGGCTAATGACTTCAAAAGGAGGCCTGTTCTTCACCATCTTCACTGTCAGGGGACAAGAATCTGTAATCCAGAAGTGTGTCATCCCCTCCTCAGGGCAACCTGTGGGAGTCGGATTGTGAAAATGCAAATACACACAATTTAACACCAAAAACACGAAATAGTAAATTGACGTCTACTGTTGCTAAAAAAACGCCACAATTGATTAAGAAACAATTATCCTACAAGTACTTATTTCACATCTCCAACCATACCAATTGTATTTCTTTAGAATTATCAATGAAGACTGATATTGGAAAGTAAATAAAAGTTCGATTTACTACTTCGTATTATTAGAAAGTCATTTTTTTGGGGGATGGCTGGTCGAAAAGCACATACCTGCAGTATCAGGTTTAAAGCGTTCCCATGATTTGTTCGGAAAGATTCCGTGTGTGACGTATGCACTGACCTTTGCAGCTCCATGAGCAGCCAATACTTTCTGTAGGACATTACAAAAATAAAAAAAACAAAAAAAAAACAGGACAAAACGAATATTAACACCTCTTATATCCAAAGTGTAGCCTAAAAACAAAAGAAATATAGAAACCATGATACCTTTAATCCCATTCATTTACTTAAATAATTAATAGTCTTGTTGATTTTTTTGGATTAATTATCACTGGAGTTGAGATGCTACTGGGATAAGAGTAGTTGCCAGAGATGGCATATAACAACAACGCAAGAATGAGATTTAAAGAAGAGAGATACACAGTAACATAGACGGCAGATGAGATCCAATGCATTAGAAAGCAACTAAGGTTCACAAGAGAATGTACCTGACATTCTATAAGGGTGCCACCCGATTGTACTAGGTCGTCAACAATGACAACATGACGACCTGTTGGGTCACCTTCCTTCAGACGAACAATACGTTGATCACCTTCTCGAACTTTTGCACACACAATCTGGACATACGTTGTACAATGAGTATCAGTCATGCCAAAAACTCAAAACAGCAATAAACTTCAACAGGATCATCCAATCCAGTCTTTTGTTTTGCAGATACTAAGAGTAAGAGCTGAATGTGTCACAGAGGGGTCATTCTGAACACTCATTAGCAGTTGAGGTAGAAACTACATGGTTGCACCTTTTCTACCCTTTCCCACTATAATGTATATGAAGAGTTAAGAGCTCAATCTGCAGCAACTCAGCTACAAAATAGTCTTGCTTAAATCTTTAAGTCCCATAAAGTGAACGGGTGGTCAGTATTTCCTTCCTCTAGTTCAATAAACAGAATAAAATCCCTCGCTGTAGCCGGATTTATGACTACTCTTTCAACTCACTCAGACACGAGTAATGAGATGTAATAATTATCTTGTACTTTTAATGTGTTTCTTACAGGCATCAGCTATCGCTTGACGTTCAACACGTCAAGAATAATAATTGGAAAGCATTTGAGGAAGAAAAGTATTCTTGAAACATTGAATAGACAAGGCTAGATAAGCATGCGGCAATAAGTTAAACTACATACTCGGTATATGTGAATTAAAGTACTTCAACATTATAAGTGGGAAGACATACAAGTTTCAAGAGAAGTCTTAAAAACAAGTAACATATTTACCATAGGAAAATGTTGCAGCTGCTTATGAAACCGTTTCCATGCACCATCATCAGGAAAAGCAATAGTTATCTGAAGAAAACAAGGAAAAACACACCATAAATACCATGTCTCCTATTCTCACAAATTAGGTTAGAGGACATAACTATTTTGAGAAGATCATTCAAGAATAAATAACATTGGATAAACAACAAACCCTACGTTGTCAGAATCAGGAAGTTGTTGCAGCTTCTTTTTTAGCAAAGGAATTCCACTCTCGAAGCATGGCAATATATTATCCCCAAAGTAAAATCTTTCCTAACACATGTAAAAAATAATCAAAAAATATAAGTTACACTATAGTAATGAAAAGGCGTTATGGTGAGGATTGCATAAGAGGGGGCTGCAATGCAAACCTGCAAGGCATGTATATCGAATGTCACCAAGCTGGTAGGTCCTTCCCTTGAAATTGGTATATTTGACAAAATCCTAGCAAGAGTGAAGGCAGTTGCAACATCCCCTTCATCTTCCATCCGCTCAGAAGTTCCAGTAGGAAAAAAGGGAAGGACAAGTTTGAAGGAGGCAACAAAAAGCTTTGGCAGAGCATATATCACTGACAGTTGCTCAAATATTACACCAGGGGAACTGAATGATGCCAAGAAAGCGACATGTTTCCCACGTATACCTTGAGCATTAGATATGAACAGGTTCGGGAAGCCATCTTCAAAAGTCCTAAACACAGAATAGTTATAATACTGTGAGATAACCCACCTAAGAATGTCTACCACTTTGAGAGATGCTAACGCAAAATGGTGATATTTCAAGTCTACGTAATGAATCAAAGTAGCGCGGAAAATTAGGAATCCTAGGTCAGGGAAGATAGAAACCCGACAAGTATTTCCAGTTTTTAAAAATGATGTGTGACTCTCCAGGAAAACTAACTCTTTCCGAACTCAGCTCTAAACCCAACTAAAATTTCTTCATACTTACAAATGTTAAAGGAAGTCATTTCCCTTCTAGTAGAATCAAAAATCAAGGTTGCGTACTACAAAAAATTACCAAGGTGGATAGCAAACAACCAAACCAAGCTTTTCGGAGTTGATGAGGTCAGCTATACCGGCAGTTCGCCACAACGAATCCAGCATCTAAAATCCATTCAAGAAGATTGTAAGAGTTCAAAAGCTGAAATCAACTAGTGTAGCTGAAATCAACTTATCAAGTATTGCTCTCATATGCTCCCATTCTAAATCTTGAATATTCAACTTTTGAGGATAGCATCATCTTTAACCAAATGTCATAATTTGGAAGTTGCAAACTTGAAATGCTCTTTACTCCCCAACTAACGTTTCTCATTATTATTTTAGGATCTCCCAAAAAGTTCCAATTTCTTTTAACAGCAAATCAAACAAGAACTTCATTGGTTGTTTGAGGAATGCATGCTTCTTGTAGGAGCAAACGTGTGTATATAGTTTTCTCACCAAACTATATACAAGACCTTCAATGTTGAACGTTTTGTACATAGTTTTCTCACCAAACTACCAAAAAAAAATACTTATTTTTTGGTAGGTAAAAAGTCATATGTAATTGAGCAATCATTATCAGGAAGCAATTTCAATTGAGCAATCATTATATCAGGAAGCATTTTCCCACATTCCTTTTCCGAATAAACCTGTCAAAAACTGAACCAACCAATACTAGTATACTACTACATTATAAAATTAACTCATTGTTAAACCAGAAATTATACAAAAGTATGAATAAACTCATAGAATGTACCTCCAGGAGATGCTACGAAGTTGAATTGCGTCTGATTGAGCGGCGATTCTCTCAGCAAGAGCTTTAGTTTCAGGGCAATAGAAAAGGCAAACCTTCTTCGAAAACTCGACGGAATTCTCCTGATTTGAAGACATTTGAAATCTGCGAGAATTGGGGACGATTTGAATTGGGTTTAGTTTAGAAATGTGATGATCGACATTCATCCATTTCCGTCGGTTTTGGAAATCGCATCGGAATGTGGGTAATCTTCTTCTGATCAATGGAATTGATGGGTTTGAGGAAAGAGAAAATGAAGAAGAGGGTTTTAGGGTTTCAGAAGAAGAGATGGCGGGGTTTTTGCAGGGTTGGAGAAGATGGCGGTGGGGGGTTGCTGCCATTTGGCGGGTTGGTGGTTGACTGGTTGCTAAGCGGATGAACCCCGGTGCTTCGGAGTTTGTTAGATGGTCTTGTCTCCTTTGAGGGGAAATTGTAATTTTAATTCTAATTTTATTTTGCTCTCTTCGTTTCTAAATAATTAGAGTTACAATCGGATTTTCTGACTTTCATGTTTGTAGAATAATAAGTTGTATAATCACATTGATTGTCAAAATTTGCTATATAAACCACTAAGGCCCTGTTCTTTTTGGCTTAATTTCAAATTTCAGTTCAGTTCAGTTCAGTTCAGTTCAGTTCAGTTCAGGAGCATTCAGTTCAGTTCAGTTCAGTTCAGTTCAGTTCAGCTCTAAAGAACAGGGCCTAATTCAATGAACCGTCAATTGAATTCATGATTTGTTAAAGTGATAAAATACTGAGTATAAATATGTTAGTAATTTTGATTCTGAAGGCTTGTTTAATATCACCTTTGGTTTTCAGTTTTGGGTTATATTAATTTCAAATTCATGTGATTTATGTGAAACCATGAAGTTAAAATTAGTCAAACTTATAAAATCCTGTTGAATTTGGAAACTGACAAGAAAAATTGGGAACAATAAAAGGCAACAAACAGGGCCTTAGCGATATAATAGATTTTTGTTTCGCAAAACATTATGGTGTGAACAATGTACATGAATCTTTTTTTTTTGTTAAAGTTCTTAATTGTCTCGTTTCCATCAATAATCAATAGAAAACATGCTTTTACAAGTGAAAAAAAAAATACTAAAAGAGATAGGCTCAAATTCAAAGGGATCTTAAAACACAAGACACGTGACAATCTTTAATATGCTTGTTATCCAAAATACTTGTCGAAGTTTGTTAGATTGTCTTGTCGTCTTTTTTTGGGGGGGGGGATTCTAATTCTAATTCTAATTATCCCTTTGTTTCGAAATAATTAGAGTTATAATAGCACTTTCATGTTTGCAAGAAATGGCTGGACAATCACATTGATTGGCAGAATTCGCTATATAAACCACTAATTCAATAAACCGGCAATTGGATTCATGATTTGTTAGAGTTATAAAATACACAAATATGCTTGTTAGCGATCTTATCCTTGGTAAAAGTGTTGATTCTGAAGGCTTGTTTAACGGAGTATCACCTTTAGTTTTCAGTTTTGGATTTTATTAATTTCAAATTCACGTGATTTAGATGAAATTATGAAGTTAAAACTAACCAAGCTCATAATATCATGTTAAATTTGAAAACTGTCAACAAAAAAAAGTTGGGAACAAGAAAAGACAACGAACAAGGCCTTAGCGATATAACGGATTTGTGTTTGACAAAATATTCTGGCGTGAACAATGTATAGGGAATTTTTGTTAAAGTTCTTAATTCCCTTGTTCCATCAATAATCAATGGAAAACGTGGCTTTACAAGTGAAAAAACATCATAAAAGAGATAGGCTCAGATTCAAAGAGACGTTAAAACATAAGACATATGACAATCTTTAATATGCTTGTTACTCCGTATTTAAATCTATAATACTAACAACACAAAATAAACAATTCAAATCAACATAATCAATAGTAAAACTAATTAATTACAATGGATTTAGAAGGGAAAAAGTTTATGCAAATTTTCAGATAGGAAAATGATTCAAAATAATGTATACCAAGATTGAGTTTCCAGTAAAATTAGACGTTTCTAATTTGGGCCGATTTGTCGCTAATGCATACCTTTAAGGCCTTACGATCAATGGCATCGGCCTATCACCCTGGATTTCCTTGGTTATCATGCTTAGGAAAATTTTCTCAGTCCAAAACTCTGGTCCAAATTGCCCTATTTAGCAAGATTTGGCCCAATTAGAGGTGTAATACACTAATGAACTACACGCTATTAGCAGTTGAAATAATATTAGACATATTTTCATTTAGGGAGACAATTTACTAATTATCCAGGTCTTGCAAAAACGCATAGGTGGAAAATCCAGTTGTTTATGGATAACGTCAAATATCTGCTAACGCATTTTGACAGTTAAAGGCACGTCATATCTACAAAGAAGCTAATCGTGCAGCTGACTATGTCGCAGCCCTGATCATTACATTCTGACCCAACAAGATATATACCTACATGTATATAGTAAAATTTCTTATTTTATCTCTTTAGATATATTATGATATAATTTTGAGACAAAACTGTCCTGCTTTTTGTGTACTTTCCGTTACCAAAAAAAAAATCTCGTGACATCCTTGTAACACCTTAATAGATTGCGATATTTTTTTTAAAAAAAATGTAGTCACGACTAATAACTTATCCCTAAAACCAAATACATTTCTTTAATTTATCCTCATTCGTACTAACATATGAATTTTTGCCAAGAAGACATTCATCACGATACTAGTCCACAACTAAGGGTACTTGCCTCTTGCGAAGCCTTGATAAATTCATTGAGAAAAGAAGATACATTTATGCTTAATTAATCGATATTGAAATCCTATAGCATCAAATAATCAACTATCGTTGAAATGTTTATATCCATACAAAAAATTGTCTAATATTAGTTGATAATTAAATTTTGAACAACGGGTTAGAGGATCAATTCTTGGCCCCTCAAAAAGTTCAGCGAAAGATCTTCCATTGTTTATTATTCCTCAATTATATTTTTGTACTTATTTTTATATCCGAGCCACCCCGTATAGCAATATGTGGATCAATAGTGATAATGGATACCCAACTCTGTCATAACGAAAGCGGCAAAATAATATTTTCCTAATAAAATCAACAAAATGTAAATTTCTTTGATGATTTTTCTTTTAATGTAGCAAATGATATAAACGAGATTTGATATCGACTTACGACCTCAGCGAATAATCTAGATAACATTCACATACTCATTAAACAACAAAGTTAGAGTTTCCTACGACGATGCCACGTATTAAAGTTTTGTTACATTATTGTATCATTCGTTTGTGGACTTAATATCAAAACTAAAAATGTCTTTTGCAAATCACTAAATACCATACAATGTTTTTTTTTGTCTCAAAATGGATAAACCTTGTAGCAAAACAAGTTTCAATACAAGCCAATAAACTTTTTCTAGCTTCAAACTACACCACACTTCCCCCATTCACCTTTATCTCTTTGTAATTCCTCTCCTTCATTGAAAACCAATTTTGTTTTTTTTTTGAACTAATCGAAATGAAAATATAAAATATATTTAATTAAATTATCTTTAAAAATTTTGGTGGATGTGGTCTTACTGTGTTGCCACGTAACAGTTTTCTATGCTATGTTCCAATTTTTATTTGTTTTTTTATGACCGTGAATTGTATTTTTTATTAATTTTGTAACTACTAAATAAAAAAGTTTCTTTTTTTTGAGTATTTTTTTCTCTACTTGTAAGATTTCACGAGCCCAAGGTTTTTTTGGCCACTTCACTCTAAGCAAGAACTCTCAGGTAATCTACTCCTACACTAATTTGAAGGTTTAGTTTTGTTAAAAGTGGGATCTTTATGATTAATTTAGGAAATTTTCTTTGTGATATTATTGATAATTGATGGTTAATTTGTTATTTTTTTAATATTTGGATTAATAGCACTAATTTAGGAATTTTGATTAATTTGTTTGTTGAATACGGAAATGCATGATTACCCGGTGGGATTTATGTATTGATTTTCATTAAATTGGTTTTTGAAAGATTGAATTTAGTGATTAATTACATGATTACACAGTTTTTCGAGGTTTGGTTGGTTGTATCAGTTGATTATGATAAAATGGCTTAATGATTGATTAAATTACCAGTGAAATTAGGAAACTCCATTAATTAAACCTGTTGTTGTTTGGTAACGATTGATGAAACTTGGAATTAAGGGTTTGTTATGCACAAGGGGATGATTTGTGTTAACCATATCCTAATTTTTAGGGGGTTATTGCTGCAACTTCAGTGATTGATGCCATAATTCCAGTGCTGCTGGTTTTATGGTCCTTAAATTGGTTTGATTTTGGTATGTTGCTATCAATTTTCTTGGATATTCGAGTTCGTCGAAGAAGATATCTTTGATCATCATGACTGAATGACTGCTTGGTTCTTGTGTTTTTAGGCTAGAGAAGGGGGGCAGAAATGACCCATCATCTCAGTATTTGGCTGGAAATTCGTTCATTTTGTTTCCCTTTGTTTCCTCGTTTTCCGTTTTGATGCTCGTCCTCACAATGAAATGTTCTTTTCCTTTATCGAGATCCGACATCCCCATCTCCTATCTAAAGTGATCTGTTTGATTAGTCCTCATGCCAACATGCTTAATTTATTTCTGATTATGTATTGCTTCCGATTCCTTTCATTGAATGTGTAGCCAGTAATCCCTGAATGTTCTTGTCTTCTTATGATGATTAAGCATGTAAAATTGTCCAATGGAGTTCGCGGTTTGTAGGATAATGGCATGCAAAGTGATGTTTCAATATATAGACTTCTAGCCTTTGTTGTTTGTGATCAAATCTGTCTATTGTTATTGCTCGTGTATTGTCTATCTTTTATTCTGAAATCTAATATGACTTCTACGGTTGAATTTCAGGTTTATGACCTGAGCTCATATAACTGGCTGCTGTTTAGTCTCTCTTCTTGAGTCGAGGGATATTAGCTTGAGTATTGGCCAAAATGTCGAAGGGACTGGACTATGAGACATTGAATGAAAATGTCAAAAAGTGCCAGTATGCTGTCAGGGGTGAGCTGTATCTTCGAGCTTCTGAGCTCCAGAAAGAAGGGAAGAAGGTAAATTGAGTAATGCATTTGTTTTGTACTCAATTCTCTGGATATATTGAGACTTGAGATCCCGCTTGAAGTATGATTCTTACTACTCGATGGTACACCTTCTGAAGGTGTTTAATGATTCTTTATATCACTATATTAAATGATAAGCTTTGAAGACAGGTCTTTAACTGTTTGCTGATTGCTCAATCTTATGTTCAATTTGGTCAGCACTCTGTTTAATGGCATGGTATATGGTTGAAAAAACTGAGCTCATATTGTGATTAGTTCATTAGTCACAGGGCATATGAGTTATGGGTTCAGTGCTGAACTATGGCCTGAGTAAATTCTTCTGCATATGTTTCTTTCTAGGGATTCTAATTTAATTCTATAATAGGGTTCCTGTTACACACTGATCTACTCTTGTTCTCTAACTACCGTTGTAACAATGCAGATCATCTTCACAAATGTTGGAAATCCTCATGCATTAGGGCAGAAGCCATTGACATTCCCACGCCAGGTTATATTAGTTTCACTTTGTGGTCTTTGACCATTCATTATTTCAGGTACTTAAACTTGTTTTCTAACTTTAGAAGATGTAATCTTCCAGGTGGTTGCTTTGTGTCAAGCTCCATTCCTACTTGATGATCCTAATGTCGGACTTGTATTCCCAGCTGATGCAATTGCAAGAGCTAAGCATTACCTTTCTTTGACTTCAGGCGGTCTTGGTACATCTCTAGCTCTTATCTCCTCTTACTGATATAATGATCAAACCAGAGAAGCTACAATTATCTGAAATCATGTGAAAATATTGTTTCATGATGGCATCCATATTCTTGTCTAGTGAAGTTGCATGCACCTGACCACCCTAATCATATCAATAATGGGATTTTGCGTTACTTTGTTGATCTAATATCAAATCAACCTGCATCCATCACCCAAATGAAGCTCATTAAAGATGAGGAGTAGCTATTAAGAACTTAGGTCTATTTTCTTTCACTGGGAAAAATGTTGATGACACTGCTATTGTCCAAAATGATGCTGGTTGGACCCTGGTTGGCTTAATTATTCATTGTAAACTCTTTTGATACATCAATACATCAATACCTTGTTGTAGGCTGCCTTCTTCTGTACACTTATATTCCGTACTAATTTCTTTAACCCTTATACCTTGCTGATTCATGCAAATCATCCCACCCAATAACCCAACTTTACCCTATCTTCATGTAAAAAATAAAGTAGAATCTTCTGTTAGATTTTTTTTTTTATCCTTGTTTTCTCCTCCTCTCTGCACATGCATGATTTAGGAGTAATGTGTTTTGACTTTTGTCAACCAACATCTTTCATATTACCTATCATCTGTTCACCTCTCTAATTCTATCAGCTTCTAGTTGATTTCAGAACCTTGCAAATTGCAACTTTTGATGTCAGGTTATTCTGTGGTTCATGAAATGGGGTATGTACGGAGTATAACATTTCTTATTATGCTATTGAATTAGGTGCTTACAGTGATTCAAGAGGGCTTCCTGGCGTAAGGAAAGAGATCGCAGAGTTTATTGCAAGGCGGGATGGGTATCCAAGGTGATTAAACTGCATGAAGTTCATGGCAATGCTATTTATTATCCAGCACTCGAGCCTAAATATGTCTTTGTACGTGTGATTGTTGATCATATGGCTAATGTTGTATTTTCCTGATTTACAGTGATCCAGAGCTCATTTTCCTAACCGATGGTGCCAGTAAGGGAGTGATGCAAATTTTAAATGCTGTCATTGGAGGCCAAAGTGATGGGGTAAATCTTTTTCAATACTAGGAGTATTTTTTTGAATTTGTATTATTATCCTTTCTCTTTTACCGGCCATTATTTCCTCTTTTTTATGGTAGTTATTTATTTATTTTTATTTTTTATATCTTTGATTGATATTTATTTATTGGTTTGTCTTTCTTTCAGATCTTAGTTCCTGTTCCACAGTATCCACTTTATTCTGCTACAATATCGTTGTTGGGTGGTTCTCTCGTCCCATATTATCTGGAGGAGACCGCAAACTGGGGCCTTGATATCACTAATCTCCGTGATGCAATTCGGCAAGCCACATTTAAAGGGATAAAGGTAAGTATGCTTTGCTAAAATTCTTGTTTGCTAAAAGCTGATAATTTTTTTTAAAATACAATTTAGTCATAAAGTAATTTGTAGCAAAGCTGTTGCTGATGCGAGTAATAGCTATTCCTAAAAGTTTTATCCTCTTTTTGTTAACTGATTAAGTACCAGTAGTTAGGAATGCCAAAAGTTAAGGATCTAAGTCGAGGTCATGACTGATGTGCCGCTGCTGGAATATGTGCACCAAGTGCTATGGTCATCTCAGCTTACTGCTGGAATACTAATGTTCCGTTCTGGTTCTATATGCCTGATGCAGTGAATATTTGACCTTTTCAAATTAGATTGGTTGTTCAACTTTGTCATGTTTTTGCAATGAATATGTGTGTGTGGTCACGTTTTAGCAATGAATATATGAACTTCTCAAACCTTGATGTTGGTCAGGTACGTGCAATGGTTATTATAAACCCCGGAAATCCTACAGGACAATGCCTTAGTGTAGCCAACTTACAAGAAATAGTGAATTTCTGTATCAAAGAAAAGTTGGTCCTTCTGGCTGATGAAGTATATCAGCAAAACATATACCAAGATGAGCGCCCCTTTATCAGTGCAAGAAAGGTATATCATACGGAATCCCTCTGTAGTTGAGAAAATATGGTTCAGGTTCTTTTTCTTTCCTTCCAAGAACTTAAAATTTACCTAATTTTCTTTTCCGAAAGGTTTTAATGGACATGGGACCACCAATGAGCAAGGATCTTCAGCTTGTGTCTTTCCACACAGTGTCAAAAGGATATTGGGGTGAATGTGGACAGAGAGGTGGATACTTTGAGATGACAAACATTCCTCAACAGGTTTGTATTTGTCAAGTTTTTGTTTGGTTCAATTCATTGCATCCTTAATTTGTTAATATTGACAGAGCTTCTAAATGTATTTTACATGGAAGTAGTGAGTTCTTTTGGTGAATCCAATTATAGCTTAAACATCATTGACTGAGTGATTCAAGGAGCTTTAGATACTGTCGTCTGTAGATATTCTTAATGATAAATACGGTACTCATTGTTAAGCTCGCTTACAACAAGAGTTTGAAAGATCTTCAAATGAGTTTTTTTGTGAGAAAGAGGAATTTGAAATAGGAACTTTTACTTGGGATTTAAATGAAAGTACAACATATTGTATCAATTTACTTGGAAGGAAGAGGGAGTCATCAATTTAAGCTGCTTCGGGTTGGAATAATGTAAGTTTTCCTGTCAGGTACCCCGAAGTTTTTGCTGTTTAATGAAAGATATATTCTATTTATTTTCTTTTTGGTAGGAAGGAAAACAATATAATATTATAATTGACAAGAATACGTTGTATAACATAATTAGTGACTTTTGGAGACCTCAAACTCAAACATAAAGCAACCTTACCACTAGTTTTCTTTGGATGAAAAGAGTGGTTTGATGACCGATGATAACTTTAGCAGTCATCAGTATTTCCTAAAGCCTTTCTTTTTGTAGTTACCAAAATGTTAACAATCATTTTCTCACTGATTACAAGTGGAATACTTTCAGTTTCCTGCTTAACTTATACAGTATGTTTAAGGGAAAAGCAACTCTGAGTAGAAAATGCATATCTAATTCTGATTTTGTTGTTCTCTGTTGCAGTCAGTTGATGAAATATATAAGATTGCTTCAATAGCGCTAAGTCCCAATGTACCAGGGCAAATATTTGTAAGTTTCTCAAACTTGTTTGCAGTTTTCGATACTCTCGTTTTTCCATGGTTGAGGTTCTGGATCTTGTATGCATAAAATCACTGTTTTCTTTTTTCCCTTTGATAGTTAGGATTGATGGTCAATCCACCAAAGCCTGGGGATATCTCATATCTTAAATATGAACAAGAGAGGTAATTGGTCATCACTCATTCATTTACCTTTTGAATGCATGTACTCTTCGTTGCTGTTCTATTCACAATTTCCTTTGCGAGAAAATCACTGTTATTAGAAAGAACAACTCTCTTCACAAGTTATTTGAGATGGCAAAAAAAGGAACACATATAGGAGTAGGAAGTGTCATGCAGAGTTTTGG
Organism: Spinacia oleracea; assembly: GCF_020520425.1. Taxonomy (NCBI): domain Eukaryota; kingdom Viridiplantae; phylum Streptophyta; class Magnoliopsida; order Caryophyllales; family Amaranthaceae; genus Spinacia; species Spinacia oleracea. Next base: position 133,373,191 of record NC_079487.1, read on the forward strand.
AACAATGATCTCTTTTGCGTGGGAAATTACAACTTGTGACATTGAGTTATGCACTTATATGCAATAATTTTTTGCAGCAAAGGGATTCTGGAATCATTGAGAAAGAGAGCGCGAATAATGACAGATGGATTTAACAGCTGTAGAAATGTTGTCTGCAATTTCACAGAAGGTAAACACAATAATGTGTCTGTGTGTGTGTTTATACTTATAGAGCGGGTTCAGGTTCTTTCTTGTTCTGAACAGAAACTCATATAGAAGATAAATGGTTTGATGCAGGTGCAATGTACTCATTCCCTCAAATATGCTTGCCACCAAAGGCAATAGAGGCTGCCAAGAAGGCTGGAAAGCATCCTGATGTTTTCTACTGTCTCAAGCTCTTGGAAGCCACCGGCATCTCCACTGTTCCCGGTTCAGGGTTTGGGCAGAAAGAAGGGTACTTTACATTACCAACTTTTTTTATTTCTATATATAGCATGCAATGTTGGATTTCAAAGTTCAAATCCTTTTAATAATTCCAAAACCCCATTTTGCAAGATCCTAATATATGTCTTCTGGTAAAGATGGTTGTATCCGGGCCGGGCTTCAGGTAACGGGCCGGGTCCATGTGCTGTCGGGCCTGGCCGGGTAGTCGTGTCTAAGCCTTGTTTTACTAAATTTAACGTGCTTTGTCATGCCGTGCCATGTCGTGCTTTTTCCAAAAAAATGCTGCCCACGGCCCACGATTCGTGCTCGTGGCGGGCCGGGTTTTTTTCGTGGCGGGCCGGGTCGGCCCACAGCCATCTTTAATTTTTATATATACTCTTCCTGTTCCTCCTATAACCTTCTAAGTACATACTATCAGAGAAGGATGGTTTCAATAAACTATCCTAGAGTCCAAATGCAATCTACATGAAATCTTGTGTCCTGCAATGATTCATTTTGTTTGTTAGCCTTTTTAGTTTTTACTGCGGAATCTGTTCAACTTGTGAATATACATCATTTACAGGCTTTTGAAGGCCTTTCCTAGGGAATTTGGCCACCTGAACTTAAAATTACCTTGCTAACCCCCACCCAAACAAAGAAACAAGTTTAATTAAAACTAAGCAATGTGATGATAATGGTGTTGAATAATAAGCTATTATTTTCATTGTAAAACAGGGTTTTCCACATGAGGACTACCATCCTACCCGCTGAGGAAGAAATGCCTGCTATCATGGAAAGCTTTAAGATGTTCAATGACGCATTCATGGAGCAGTACGATGACCAACGAGCAGGATACTCAAGGATGTGAAGTTTTTGTAAGAGATTTCTTCGAAATCCCTTACTTTTTATATGTTCATTGTGAATGAATCAATGTATACTTCCCCCCCTTCCTTCCCCAAAAGAACCATGCTTGTAAAATTTTAACTCGAATTTGATGCAAACCATAATTCCAGACTTTGTATGATTTGTAAACGAATTAGTCGCTTTGTTTTACTCAAGTCCCCATTTTCCCTCCATAAGGACCATAATAATGAAGATCATGTAGCAAGTATTATGTACTAGTATAATACATTAGCATGTGAAGTTGTCAATTGGCGTTGTTCAGGTTATCAGGTTCAAAAATTAGCTAGTTTCCTTTGCAGATCTTCAATCTGCAGTTATTTTGAATTGCTTAAACTGGAGGAAAGGATGAGGTGTTTTGAATGGATGGTAAATGGGGTGACGGATTTAGTTGGTTAAATTACACTATCAACATGGCTATTAATTTCGTACAGGAATATATAGGATTGAAGTCATTGAGCTAGAATAAGGAAGTACGGTAGTACTGGATTACTATTTAGATTATTTTTTTTCCAGAACCCATGGGGAGTAAACTACCATATCCAGAAACCAATTCATCAACTAAGACGATATTTAGTTCACGTTATTTTTACTTATTTCGGGAAAAATAATTTCAGGTAGTACAATTTGTTACAACAAAAATAAATTCAGGTGAATAGAATGCAATTCACATAGGACAACAAAATAAATGAAATGAATATGCATCTTACTACCTTAGGTTGCTTCTTGTAGTTCACAATCTCCAAAGACTTTTTGGTTTTCCAAAGGATAGTGATCAAAGCCATAGAATCGTTGGGTAGCTTGTTGTATCAACTTCCGTTTGCCTTTGAGTAGAAACTAGAAAAGTAAGGTGTGTAACTTCACTTCTACCCAATCACTAATGTCAAACACCTCTAATTAAATCATACAATTAATTAAGGACCATTTTGAGTGTTAAATTATACTCTCTTTGATCCCAAATATAGTTATGACTTTGATAATAAGTACTTCAACAAATATTGAGATGATTTTAGTCCTTAATTAATACTCGTCTTGTTTTTATCCTATGTTTTAAGGATATTGAGATGATCATTACAGTCGTCGTTAATAGTTGTCTTACGTACAAGAGTAATTCTTTAAAGTTATATATACTTTGGATTCGAAGTACATACTTTTTTTTTTTGTAAAGGTAAGAAGAATAGTACATTAGGAGACCCTCCACACGAGGGATACTCCTAAGTAATCACTATCTAAAATGCAAAGTAATTGGGGACTATTACATGAGTCAATACACATAGTGTTGCTAATTGGGTGACCAATATTTGCTATTCAATCTGCTGCTCGATTAGCTTCTCGGTAGATATGCTTAATTTCCCAATTGTCGAATAATTTGAGAATATCATGTATGTCTTGAATGATGAAGTGGAGTTTCCACGGGATTTTTCAAGTTCCTTTAATTGCGTTGATGACCATCAGGTTGTCTCCTTCAATGCTTAAGTGCTTGATGTTAAGTTTTTCCGCTTCTTGAAGTCCTTTGTGAAGAGCACAACCTTCTGCCATGAAAGCTTGCGTAGTGCCTAGATTGTAACTTTGTAAGTATGAATACTGATAGGGGCACCGTTATTGTCGCGAATAATGTACCCAGCTGTTGCTGATGAAGTTTTGCAGGATCCATCGAAATTGATCGAGTTTGAAAGTACCCTGAGGAGGGGGTACCAACGAATTAGAATAGGAGGATTATGAGTAACAGTTGTGCGAATGTGTGAAGTGAGAGGGGTACCCTTAAGTTAATACAGGTCGATATTAGTTCGAAACTGTCATTCTTTGAAGGCTATATTGGCCTTAAAGAAGACTCGAACGACATTAATTCGAAATACATACTTGGTATTTGGCAATTTACGATGGAAATAGTGTACGAAATAGTAGAGCATGCAACATGCACTAAGGTCCATCCAAAGTGGCTCGATCAACATTCAACACGGCCCCCCCGGATATGCGTTGTAGAGACTAGAGACACACCACACACTAAACTTGTTTTTTGTTGGAACCTTATTGTATCCTTATGTCTCCTTCATTCTTACTTATTCCATTCCTTTTAAATCCATATTCTTACTATTGCCAAACACACCAACAATGTTATTGGATACTCTTATTTTTGTAAGGTTATTATTGGACATAATACAAACGAAGTACTTCCTCCATTTCGTAAAGATGTACGTATATACTCATTTGCATATTATGCGGTCTTTAACCCCGGCCCGGTCTTGAGTAACATGAGTCATGTGTCAGACTACTGGGTTGCATATGTTACTGTTAGAGTTGTTCGTCGGTCCAAACCGTGACCGGACCGGACCGGATCGAAGACCAAAATTTTGATTATTCAAGACCCGAAGACTGGACCGATTATGCTTAAACCGAAAATATCGGTACAAAACCCGGACCGGACCGGTTTGGACCGGTTGTAGACCTATTTCTATATATTTTTTATTTAAAAAAAAAATTATGGTAAAGAAGAAAAAATATATTAAAAAAAACTATTTGTTTGAGGCCTTTCTTAATTGGAACCTAAAATATATAAAAAACATCACATTATAGTAATGTTTACAACATATGAAAGGAGAGAATTAAAATTTTAAAAAGGTTATATTATATTTTACTAAGGAAAAATCGGTCCGGTCCAAAATATGACTAAAGACCGAAAATTGATATTTCTCGACACGAAGACCGGACCGATTGCCTTTGGTCCGGTCTGGATCGGTCCGGCCCGGTCTATTAATTTTTCGGTCCGGACCAATTTTTGCACACCCCTAGTTTCCATAGTAAGCTTGGAGACTGGAGGTGAGTTTATGAATAGGCTCGTAAAAACATTTGACCAATATATGTTAGAGTGTCTTTATCCCCGGTCTTGAATAACATGAGTCTTGTGTCAGACTACTGGGTTGATAGACTCGTAAAATTTTCATGAATTGATCGAGCACAACAAAACTCGATATGTAAAGTTCATTAATAGGCTCGTGATGCATATAGTGTAAAAAAAAAATACAAGCAATGCGATAAAGGTCGCAATTTAAGACAAATTATTTGTGTCACAAATTAAATACGATGTGGCAAGTGACATGTCGTATAGAAACTTAACCCATACCAATATTACAACTAGGTTCAGGAATGGGGAGGACTAAACTCAGATCCAATAAACTAACATACTCCGTATTAAATTAATAATAAACTCATGTTGCTGTCGCACTTTTCTAGAATAAATTGTTTGAACTCGATCTATACATAAATAATTATTTTTACATTATATGAACTCTATTTGAGGAATTAAATCTTGGTTTCCCCAAAACAATTGGATTCCTAATGGTTCTGAACATGGTACAAAAATGCTGCTATACATGCATGCAACAAATTTTTTCTTTGGAAATGGTCAAATGGACGAAATTCAGAAGACTTCCACAATGTCTACATATAGCTGAAACACTTATTTCTTCTAATCTTTGACTTATTTATTTATAAATTAATAGATAGACAAATTACACCCTCAATTTTTAATGAGAAAAAGATCGAGCACACGCTACTTACAAAGTTATATCATTGATCAATGATCATACAACTATTTTGTAATAAGTGAAGTTATTCATAGGTTTATAAGTAACTTTTGTGTGCCCGATTTACAATAATATTATTGTGCAGCGACTTATGAAGCATAAACTAAAAAACTACTTTTATTATTGACAAAATCACCCTTATTCTCGATAAAAGTTATCCTTATTCTCAATGTAAGTTATACGAAAAAATCATGTAAGTTACCCTTATTCTATGCGACTTTGGTGACGTTTGAGCTTCATTTTCCCTGACTCGATCAATCCCAGTCTTACTTCATATATTAGGGTGGAAATGAAGTAGGTGAGAGCTAAAATATAGAGGAATACTCCGTAAGACAGAAAGACCCGCCATCCAAAGAATTACGGAGTAATTCATACACCCGATTTTTGAAAACTTTGTGATTTATATAATCCTCTCTAGTTCTACAAATAAGTTTTTTATAGGATCTTAATACGAAAATAAGGAGAAATTAAAAATAATCACCTTTTTATGATTTTTTAATTATGTCCAACTGTAAAACAGAGTAGTACATACTCGATCCATATATATTTAATCACTAACTAGTCACTCTAATCTCCCCTCAAAAAAAAAAAAAAAAAACTAGTCACTCTACTCCACAGTTAAGTACTGTGTAAAATTTACATAAATGATTATTGGATTGAATTAACTCGTACGGAAAGCTAGAAAATTAAATGAGATTAGACAAACAATAGAGCAATTGAAGATCCATAAAACCCTACAAATGCCGCCAAAATTCAACCAAGTCAATTAGGGTAGACTGCCCGTCCCGGTCAGCGGGCACCCTCCCTTAAATTGGAGGGAAAACTCGTATATTTTCCCATTGCTTAGCTCACGAGTTTCCTCGGGTTCCCTTTCTCTCTCTTCTTTCTCTCTCTTCCCTTAAAAATAAACCTTTCTTTTTCCTTTATAAAACCCCCGAAACATTTCAACCCCCTTTACTCTTCTCCTTCTCCTCAAAAACGCGTTACGTTTACTTTCTCTCTCCAAATTCAACCCTTTAATTTTATTTTTCTTTCAATTTCCCATAAGTAAAATCAAAACCTCCTTTCAATTTGATTCTTAAAAAAACACATTAATTATTATTATTAGTCTTTTTAATAATCTACAATAATGAGGTTTTCGTCGGAAAAGAAGAGTGCGAATTGGGTGACTAATACACCATTAAGAGCTCCTCTCAAACCCATTTACACCGGTGGTGGCCGCAGCATTGATGAAGATCAGAGAGAAAATACGACGTCGTCTTCAGTGCCGACGACTCCGACTTCAGAAGGTTCTAGAATCCCCTCGAAGCTTCCATGTCCGCCGCCGCCTCGAAAGCGGAAACCTTCTTCTTCTAAGCAATTGAGGTGCAAGAATATTAACAAGTTGTGTAGTGGGAAAAGGGAGTTCTTTATTACTCCTACTGATTTGGAAGCTGTTTTCATACGCCGTCATAATATTGGCTGCTAAATTAGAAAATCAAGGGGAAAAGGTTTATTCTTCTTTCTATTTTCAGAAAGAATTAGTTTTTATTTTTATTTTGATATATTAGTGTGTAATTTGTGATGACTTGGTTACGTCATCACAAGATGTTAGTATGAATTATCTTAGATCTTTAATTAAGTTTAGGTAGTGTAACGTAGTACTACTAGTTTGCAAGGAGTTTATATTTTAATTTGTGTAGTGTGTACAGTATGACATCCTAGATTAATAATTATTGTTACTAATTAGTACGAAATACAGAGTACTGTATAAGTTTTTAGCCCGTGTGTTACGATTTTTAGTACTCATAACTAAATTCTTTTGGTTTTAAGAGTAAATTATGTAAACATAATTACATAAACAAACTAAATGTCCAATGGCGATCATTATGACCATATTGTTAAAAACTAACTAAATTAACTTAATTTTCTTGTTTAATTTGTTACTCCGTATTGTTATATCGATCCATCTATACTTGCTCATACTATATTTGGTGCAACTTTCTTAATTATGCATGTTGATTGTTCAACTTTTTAGCATCTTTTGGAGCTGATGGCACGCAATTAATTTGCAGTACTAGCTTAAAGTCCTAAACTACTACGTACGTTCTTAAGAGTGTGATGTTTAATTTTACGTGTTTACGTCCATATCAAATTTGGGTGTAGTTTAATTAACACATACTCCTTACTGGATATAGTGCAAAGCCGTAAACATCTGATCTAACAACTTTCCCTCAATTTTTAGGTTCAAATACTAGTTTGATCTTTTGCATCAAGTTTTGTATAATACTTGTGTGTCACGTCTTTCTATTAATTGGTAGGTATTAAATTAGCATGTACAATGACTTTCAAGCATGGTCTTCAATAAGTGAATTAAATGAGGCAAGAAATTACTACAAAGACTCAAATTCCAATTCAAAAGGGAAAACCCTCTCCCTCATGTGCCTTAATTGATGAGTACACAACTAACACAAGGTGTTAGTGTTTTTAATTCGTAGGATTGGATAGAACCCCAGACATTCCATATATTTTCAAACTTAGCCTCCTTACTCTTTACCGATCGAGTTATGCATTTGGATGATAAAGACTCTAATTCAGTTCCCTACTACCTTTATCATGAAATATATGCTTCCTTAGCTACGTAGTGCTCTAAATCTCTAATAGTCCAATTACTCATTCAATTCCTAAGACTTAAAAAAATTGACTAAGACACTTCCCACATTCCCACTCCATGAATGATGCCCACCAACTACCAAAAGTATGACCTCTTTTTTAGTTTTTATCCACTCACCTTATGGTAAAGTTGTAAAGTAACTTAAGTGGTAGTTTGGTTACATGAAGGAATTATAACTTCCAACGACGAATCTGCACCTTATTCTATGGAAAAATGTTTCTAAAACATGTTAAGATTTGTTTGTAGGTGGAGGGGGGACTAGGGTAGTGATGGTCCAAAGTTGGGTCACAAAAACTAAACTAGGCCAAACATACCCTAGGTGAGTTAAGTACGTTCTCCATTTTGTGAAAATTGATTATAAAATGATAAGTGTATCGAGTAATGAGGGACGGAGGGAGTAGAATTTTCCACTTCACGTGCTATTAGCCAAAAATAAATAAATCCACATGCATCTATTTTCTAAAAACTACTCCGTATATGTTTAGTTGCTTGCATGTCAACCAAATAAGTCCACATGCATCTATTTATAGGATTATATAATAAAATATTACGTACGTATTTATATGTAAACCAAATTTCCATCAGAATCTACACGTACCGGCTTAATTTTTCGCTTTTGATTATACAAATGAATATGGGTGAAATTGTTGAGGTTTTAATTAACAATTTGAGAATTTTAATTTTTTGAAGAAAATAAAAACTTAATTACTACAAATTTTAGAATAAAATATTATCACGCATACTCGTTGGTTAATTTGAAGCCTCCAAAATGATCTCCTAGTGATACCCCACTACACATGTCTTGTTTCCACACCATCTAATAAGGCCTAGGAATATAATGTTCTCTTTCTCATGTTTTATTTATTCTCATGCTCTTGTCATAAAGCTTCATATTTTATGTTTTTTTGTTTCTAATAAAAAGAATCCTATGTGCAAATAAAATTAAATGGACACCTTATCTAGTTATTTATTAGTAGTAGTAAAGTAGATTTTCAAAATTCAAACCTTCAAGTCAATTAGACCAATAAATGGACCGAGTTGCCGCACTCATAAGTCATGATACGTTCATAACAAAAAGTAACTCTTATTAATGGAGTCGTGATGAGCAGGGGACGATCTTCCACTGGAAATATTGGGGTCTGACTCTAATATGTGCTATACTTTAAAAAAATATATGTTAGTTATAGAGGTTAAAAGTTCATACAAAATATTAAGTGACATAATGATTGATTATTGTACGTGTATTGAATAAGAGGTTGAAGTTTCATACCTAGATCCCTTGTAATTTTTTGACCAATATGTACCATTAGTGATGAGAAAGTTGTGATATACTACGTACTACGTACTACATAATATATAATCTGTATATGAAGTTAGGGGCGGATCTTTGTTGTGGCTGGGGTGGGCCTGGCCCCCCCGGCCGGAAAATTTTGTAGTGTATTTTTAGTTACGGCCTCCCCAAAATTTGTGTATAATTGTATAATTACATAGTATATTGCTTAATTTTTTTCTACCGGCCCCCCTCGTAAAACCGTTCAAGGTCCGCCACTGTATGAAGTAGCACAATACTACCACTGAACCCCTATGTGTACGTATCATATGCATGTATGAATGGACATAAAGTTTTCCGAGATAACAATGAAAATCAACTAGTTACGGCCATAACTTTATTTACCTATACAAAACTATCAAAGCATCATGTCATATGTACATGCATGATACATATGACATGATGCATATACTAATCTCGAACTGTGTTTGATTAGAGAGACGGGGTATTTTCAATTAGATAAGACAATTTATCTTCCTGTGGATCGAAGCATGAATTGAAGTATCTTTTTTAGACCAATAATGAACCTAGCTAGTAGCCGTACGTACTCATCTATAAGTCATAAGTTGATAACATAAAGTAGCTCTTTATTAATTGAGTCGTGATGAGAAAGGTGTGTATCATATGCATGTATGCATGGGCATGGACATTAAAATTTTCCAAGATATATAAAAAGATTGGTTATGTGTTCAAAGTTTAATTTCTTTTGCGAAGAAATTAATGAGAGTTTGAAGATTTAGAAAACACCAACAAAGGATCATGCAATATATGCTTACATGCATGTATTAATCAATGAAGTATAACTGTACTTCGTATAGAGTGTGTATTATTATTCTTTAGGAAAATTTGCCAAATACAACCTAATAAAGTTCTCTATTTGCCAATTACAATCTCAAATTTCTATTTTTGCCAATTACAACCTTAAACTTATACATCCATTTTAAATTACAACCCGAAACTATTTTCCGGCAAAAATCACCAGAAGATGACGTCGTAATGTTATTAAAAAATAGTTACATATTTTCTATAAAAAAAATTAAATCGATAAATAAGAATTAAAACAAAAAAAAAGTAAAATAATCGAAAAAATGTTTTTTATTACAGATATTTATGTACTTCATAATTTTTTGTAATAACGTTATGACATCATCTTCCGGTGATTTTTGCCGGCAAATGATTTCGGTTGTAATTTAAAATAGATGTACAAGTTTAAGGTTGTAATTGGCAAAATTAGAAATTAGAGGTTGTAATTGGCAAATAGAGAACTTTATTAGGTTGTATTTGGCAAATTTGCCTTATTCTTATTACATGAAAACCTCTAAAGTGTCTAACTAGCTAATTCGAATCGGGTTTGATATAAAATTAGTCGCGATCCGATAGTCCGATAAACCTGTTCATCTTATGATTCTTACCTATTTAAAAAAACATACTTATAGTATGTATACAGACTATAAAGACTAAAGTGTGTATCTTATCTGATACTCCCTCCGTCCCTTAATATTCGTTCCGCTTTCCTTATAAAGTCGTCCCTAGCTTAATACTCGCCATGTTTCTATAAATGACATACTTTTACTAATATTATATCATTTCCCTCACTCTGTCAAGGATCCACTTTGTATGCCTACTTTTTAAAAAAAAATAAAAAATCCAACCCCCCACTCATCCCTCAAAAAAGTTTGACACATTTTCCACTACCAATATTAAAAAAACACTCCACTTTCAACTACCACCTAATAAATAAATAAATAAGTCAATTAAATTGCCTAAAACTCTGTGCTGGTCAAAACGAGACGAGTATTAAGGGACAAAATGAGTATTTATCTACCTAATTAAAAAAAAAAAACTTGACCACCTTTAATCGAAAGTTTGTTATTAAATTATTTCAATGTGTATTTTTCTTTAAAATTGAAGGTGAATAGACAAACTAGTGAAATGAGTAGAAAGTAATTAAAAACTGAATTTGACACTAAGTACTCCATATTTTGATACAACTATACAATTACTTTACGGAGTATTCTAGAGTAGTAGAGCATAGAAATCATGTATAAATGTACAATAGGTGTATCAAAAATTCAGAATCACTTATTTTTCCCGAAAAATGAATAAAGATGTGACCTACGGAAGTAACATGGGAGAAGCCAAGCTTAATATGGGGATTTCGATTCCTCCAAGTTAAAAACAAAACAATCCTTGGGATTTGAGCCTACTGACTGACTTATTTGATCAATCACATTTAAACACGTACTAGTAGTACGTGGATTTTCCTACTTTAGCTACAACGTTACATCATTTTCCCAAATATAAATTGCAGACTATACAATAAAAGCTTAAATAATTGAATCGTACTACATTGGACACCACATTGCATCACACAAATCCTATAAGGCTGCCTATAAGCATTAGTACTCCGTACATATGTATCGTATTGGTGGCGGATCTTGAACAATTTATATAAAAGGACCTATAAAAATATTAAACAATGTAATATAAGAAATACATACATTTATACTCAAAGTTTAACGGGGTTGTTGCATTACAAAAAAATTCGGCCAAGGGGCCCAACTACAAGAAAGCTCCGCCACTGTATCGTATTGAGACTGACATAAACTCTGCTTACATCAGTATTTGATTAGAGAGTATCATTAATTAATGATGGTAGAATACAACATAACTACTTGATCACAAAGTTGATCTTATATACATTACATTAGACCGTCATACGAAATATATAAGTTTATTTAGCACAATTATATAATTACAAAAATACCCTTAGAGGTGGGTAGAACTTTGATCTTATATTCCTATGACTAATGATTTATTAAAAAAGAATAAAATATTAATTAATTAAAAAAATAACATTAATTGCAATATGTTGCTAATTATTTGCCTCATGCTAGCTTCCATCAATTAATGGATAAGAACAATCAATTGTATACGAGGCTATCAATTTTGTGATGGATGACATGGTTTAAAATCTATCAGTCTCAAATATGAATCAAATTTCATGATTTGAAGATGGTTTAAATACTACGGACACAACACGAAGATGATGATACAAGTGATGTTGAAATCTAATACGAGTACTAGCTCTCTTTTATAAAGATTTTAACATTTACTATTAGTGCAAATATTAAGACAAAAGTAAAAAGTGTAAAGATCGAATTGAAAAAGTGGATAATTACAATAAAATATGAAAAAAGTAAGAGAAAACGCGTATAACATACTTCCTCCGTTTCAAAAAGATCTTTACAGTTACTATTTGCACGAACTCAAATGCAATATTTAACTACTAATATATCCTATTTCGTATGTGAAAAAATTATAAAAATTTGATATTCTGAAAATACAAACCGAGATCAAACTGACAAGATCTTATACGTAACGTTTTGATGTGTATAATAGTCGGAATTTACGGTCAAAGTTTTTATATCTTGGACACATTTTTCAAAGCGTAAAGAACTTTCTGAAACGGAGGTAGTATATGGTATGGAGACGTGGAGTAAAGGGATAAGAATATAATGTACATTATACGGAGTAGTAAATTTCTATGTCCAAAAGTAATAAAAAGTGTAGTACAAAACACAAAGTTGAGAACAATAATTATGAAACATTTTAATTATGAACGTTAAGATCATTATGTAATGGAGGTTGATAACACAATATTATACGCATTTTATACGTCATATTAGTCCATTGTTTGTCATATTTCTTTCATATTTTAATCTTAAAGTGTTATTATTCGTTATTTTCGATGTTTCTCTCCTCGTGTTTGTTTTATTTTGTTTTGTAGGAAATAGCTCAAGTTGGTAGACCTCGGAGAAGATGTTGATAGCGTGAGTACGAAAGTACGATGTCTAGGAGCCATCCACGTTTACAAGGTGTTTACGTTGTGATACAAACAAGAGTTCAAGACAAATACAAGATCACCGGGCAGCCAATACCACTGCGTGCCCGTGGCCTACTTTGCATCCCACACCCGAGCCGTGGCACTCTTCTTTCGATCCCGTATTAAACTTTAATGAGCTAATTACTAGAGTTTAATAATTAGTATACTTCTTATTATGTCTAGGTATAAATACAAGTAGTAGGGAATACCTAAAACTACTTCGGTCATACGCGGTATTGAATAATTGGGACGTCGCGGCTCTCCTTGTTTTGGTCGTCATTGTTGTGGATTGACGAGAGTTTGTCTCTGGCCATTAGAAACAAAGTGGAGTTAATTTATTTCTTGATTTTGGAAACTAGAGTATGTATCACTTATAGCTTAATTAATTACGAAGTATCTCTTTGGTTTTTCTCTTTAATTTCAATATAGTTATGATTTCTTCATTAGTTTACCTTCCTTGTTTATTTAATATGTGTGAGTAGATTTATAATCTAGGGTTAAGTAAACCCTAGTCATGATTTATGTATGATTTATTATTTTAATCCCCAAATTCATTGTTTAATTGTTCTTGCTTAATTGATTGTATAATTTCCAATACTAGATTAGGGATAATTAGTATTGTTATCATTCCATTGTCTTGATCGTAACGGGAGTTAGGTTTTGACGGATTTGAATATTTCAATTAAGGACATGAATTTCTCCACGGGAGTAGGTAGAAGGGATTGTTAGGAAATTATGGTATTGAGTTTAATGTCTTTAATTTGCATGATTCCACGGGAGTAGGTCTTGATTGCATATTAGGGAAGCCATTGATACTCGGGAGAGGTTTATGGTATTATTTAAGGTTTACCTTTCCTCGTGAACATTTATTTAATTAGTTTGGGGTAGGAATTTATCTTTACATTGATTATGCTAGTGGTGATGCTTAACTCTAGGTGTTTTTAATCCTTGATTTTAGTCTTATTATTGATTACGTTTTTAGTTAGAATTAGTTTAATTATTCATTCTCAATCGTTGTTTGGTTACTCGCTTAGTATTAATTCAAGTCAGTTTAGCTAGTTTTTAATACATTAGTCTCTTGGGATTCGACCCTTACTTGCCCGACTACATAGATAGGAGGTCTAGTTAGGTTATTTTTGATAGGCACGCGACAGCCTTGTCAAATTTTGGCGCCGTTGCCGGGGACTAACGGTATTAAATTAGTTATTTTTGATTTATTTCTACTAAGTATTTTTGATTTGGTTAGTGGCTTCGGCTATTGCTCCTTGTTTATCTGATATTTTGTTTCCAGTTTCCTTTGTTGCATGCAAACTCGACGTGCAGGCTCACAGAGTTTGATTCCTATTGATCTTGAAATCGAGGCCACTGCACGCAAGCAAGGGGGTAGAAGGAGACAGAACAAGAACAAGAAGAAGGATACAATGGGTGACGAAGCACCAGCCAAATCTCTCTGGGAATATGGTATACCAGATACAACTACTGGTGTACTTTCTAGTATTGTCAGACCAGCTGTCACTGCTGCACACTTTGAACTGAAGCCTCAATTTATTCAGTTCATCTCCAATGATTCATTCTCAGGCTCGCCTAATGACTGTCCTGTAAGTCATATTGATAACTTTCTGGAGAAGTGTGACACTATGAAGATCAACAATGTCACTGATGAGGCCATTAGGCTACGACTTTTCCCTTTTTCTCTGCGGGATAGAGCCAAGGAGTGGTTGAAAGATGAAGGTACAGGCTCGTTTGATACATGGGATAAATTGGTCAAGGCATTCTTGGTGAAATTTCTGGACCAAGAGAAGACTTCTAGAATGAGAAATGAGTTAACCACCTTTCGTCAAGCTGAAGATGAGTCATTGTATGAGTCTTGGAGAAGATTTAAACGTTTGCAAAGGCAATGTCCTCATCACGGGATTCCAGAGTGGCTCTTAATCCAAGCTTTCTATAATGGGTTGACGCATGAGTATCGGATCTACATTGATGCTGCATCAGGTGGCTCTATCACTGCAAAGGTTCCATCTGAAGCTAAGGCATTAATTGAGAAAATGGCAGCTAATGACAACTATCACCCAGGTGGTCGGAACAGTGCTAAAAAGGGAGGTAAATATAATGTTGATGCTTTAACCATGTTGACCAGTACTGTGCAGGCACTATCTCAAAAGTTTGATCAATTTCAAACTGGGTCATCTACGGTAGCTTCATGTGAAGTATGTGGAATACAAGGACATATTGCTAATGATTGTCAAATCAATAATGCTGGGTTGACAATTGAACAAGCCAATGCTCTTTACAACAACAATAACCAGAGACGGCCATTTGATCCTTATTCCAATACATACAACGAGGGGTGGAAGCACAATCCTGCATTCTCATACAAGAACACTCAAAATCGGCTTAATCCACCACCACCGCGCAACAACTTCAATCAACCTCCAGGTTTTCAAGCTAGACCACCTTTCAACCAGCAATCTTTCAATCAACAGGCCCCTCCACAACCAAAGTCCAATTTGGAAGCTATGGTTGAGTCTCTTGCTGCCTCACAACTTAAGCAAGACAAGTATTGGGAAGGGCAGATGAAGCAAAACGATTTCCTTGCTACCTCAATTCAACAAATTCAAGCTCAGAACAAGCTCATGGAGAGTCAGATAAGTCAACTTGCTCACCAAGTAGGTCAATTCTCAAAGACTCCAGGCCAATTTCCGGGAAATACTGAGCAACCGCCTAAGGGCCAGATGAATGCTGTAACTTTGAGGAATGGTAGAGTGTTAGAAGACCTTCCACCAAAGGAACCTCAAAAGAAAGTGATTGTGGTAGAAGAAGAGAAAGATGAATCTGAAAAAGTGGTTGAAGAAGAAAAAAAGGAACCGATTGTTTCTCCCATTGAGCCATACAAGCCACCTGTTCCTTTTCCACAGAGACTAGCACAGGCTAAGCTAGAGAAGAAATATGGGAAGTTCCTTGAGGTACTGAAGAAGCTGCACATCAACATCCCTTTCTTGGATGCTATCTCAGAGATGCCTTCTTATGCTAAATTCTTAAAAGACATGCTCTCAAATAAGAGGAAGATTGAAGAGAATGCAACTGTTTCATTGACAGCTGAGTGTAGTGCCATTTTGCAGAACAAGCTTCCAAAGAAGCTAGGAGATCCAGGCAGTTATTCTATTCCTGTCAAGCTTGGTGATATTGAGATCAAGAAAGCATTATGTGATCTTGGGGCAAGTGTGAGTCTTATGCCCTTGTCAATCTGCAAGAAGCTTAATATGGGTGAACTGAAGCCCACACGCATCTCCCTACAACTGGCGGATAGAACAGTTAAGTTTCCCCTTGGTATCCTTGAAGATGTTCCACTCCGAGTAGGAAAATTCTTCATTCCATGTGATTTTGTTGTGATGGAAATGGAGGAAGATGCACAGGTTCCCATCATACTTGGAAGACCCTTTTTGGCCACTGCTGGAGCCATAATTGATATGAAGAATGGGAAGATCACCTTTGAAGTGGGTGACGAGAAGATGGAGTATACACTCACAAACTCCATGGGTTCTCCTTCTATGGGAGAAACTATCTATAGGGTGGATGCTCTTGATGAGGCGATAGAAGCTAAGGCTTTCAGTTTGCAACTTGATGATTCGCTACAGACAGTCTTGATGGGCAGTGCAGATGAAGAGGATTGGGAAACTAGGGAGTACAAGAGGCTCTTGGAAGAGACACGAGCTTTAGCATCTGAAAATCCTATCAAGGAGGTGTTGAAACCGAGAGAATATAAGGAGAGTTCCACGCCTCCTGAGGTAGAGTTGAAACCCCTTCCCTCTAATTTGAAGTATGTTTTCTTGGGTTCTAATGATACATACCCTGTTATTGTTAATGCTGAACTTGATGACATTCAGATTGAGCAATTGCTTACTGTTTTGAGAAAATATAAGAATGTCATTGGGTACACCATTGATGATATTAAGGGGATTAACCCTTCATTTTGCATGCATAAAATCATTCTTGAGGACGATCATGCTTCTTCTATTGAACCTCAAAGGAGACTTAATCCTAACATGAGGGATGTAGTCAGGAAAGAAGTTGTTAAATTGCTTGATGCAGGTATAATCTACCCTATCTCAGATAGTAAGTGGGTTAGCCCGGTGCAAGTAGTTCCAAAAAAAGGAGGTATGACCGTTGTCAAGAATGATAAAGGTGAGAAAATTCCCACTAGAACTGTGACAGGGTGGCGCATGTGCATTGATTATAGGAGATTGAATAAAGCCACCCGAAAAGATCATTTCCCCCTCCCATTTATTGATCAGATGTTAGAGAGGTTGGCAAAGCATTCCTTTTTCTGTTGGTTAGATGGATATTCAGGCTTTTTCCAAATTCCTATCCATCCTAACGATCAGGAAAAGACTACTTTCACATGCCCTTATGGTACTTATGCTTATCGTAGGATGCCATTTGGATTATGTAATGCTCCTGCCACCTTTCAAAGATGCATGATGGCAATTTTCTCAGGTCTTATTGAGAACTCTATGGAAGTATTTATGGATGACTTCTCTGTCTATGGAACATCTTTTGATGTTTGTCTAGATAATTTGGAAAAGGTGCTCCATAGATGTCAAGAAGTCAATCTAGTTCTCAATTGGGAAAAGTGCCATTTCATGGTACAACAGGGAGTCGTTTTAGGTCATGTTGTTTCTCATAGGGGCATCGAAGTTGATAGAGCAAAGATAGAGGTCATTGAGCGCTTACCACCTCCCAACTCCGTAAAAGGGGTAAGGAGTTTCCTTGGTCATGCAGGCTTTTATCGTCGTTTTATCAAGGACTTTTCAAAAATTGCTCGGCCTCTAACCGAACTCTTATGCAGAGATGTCCCCTTTGTTTTTACTGATGCTTGCACTGAGGCTTTTGACAGGTTAAAGCAAGCTCTCATATCTGCCCCTATCATTCAGTCACCTGACTGGAATCTTCCATTTGAGATCATGTGTGATGCCAGTGACTATGCAGTGGGGGCAGTGTTGGGCCAGAGGAAGGATGGCAAGCTACATGCAATCTACTATACGAGCAAGACTCTTGCTCCAGCACAAATGAACTATGCCACAACAGAGAAAGAGTTATTAGCAGTGGTGTATGCTATGGAGAAGTTTCGGTCCTATCTGGTTGGATCGAAGGTGATAGTTCACACGGATCACGCAGCACTGAAGTACTTGATGAGTAAGAAAGATGCTAAGCCTCGTTTGATTCGTTGGATTTTGCTACTCCAAGAATTTGACTTGGAAATTAGGGACAAGAAGGGAGCCGAAAATGTTGTTGCTGATCATCTCTCCCGACTTGTCCTTGAGGGTGAAAGTGACGAGGATCTCCCTATTGACGATTCATTTCCTGATGAGAAACTCCTAGTTATAGCTACTACAGAGATCCCATGGTATGCTGATATAGCCAATTATCTGGCTTGTGGTACTATTCCTCACGGTTATTCATCACAGCAAAAGAAAAAATTCTTTAAGGAGGTGAGAAGACATTTCTGGGACGACCCTTTTCTTTATAAGTCTTGTGCAGATGGGGTGATTCGAAGGTGCATTCCAGAAAATGAGGTACCATCTATTATTTCACATTGTCATGAATTACCTTGTGGAGGACATGCTGGTACTACTAAGACTTCTGCGAAGATTCTACAGTGTGGTTTTCATTGGCCAAGCCTTTTCAAAGATGTTCATCAACATGTCAAGTCTTGTGATCGTTGTCAACGAACTGGTAACATCTCTAAGAGGAATGAAATGCCTCTTAATAATATTCTCGAGGTTGAACTGTTTGATGTGTGGGGAATTGATTTTATGGGACCGTTCCCTTCTTCCTATGGGAACAAGTATATCTTGGTTGCTGTGGATTATGTCTCGAAATGGGTTGAAGCGATAGCTACTCCAACCAACGATGCTCGTGTGGTAAGCAAGTTCTTTAAGAAAACTATTTTTCCTCGATTTGGCATACCACGAGTGTTGATTAGTGACGGAGGCCAGCATTTCTTGGAAAATCGGTTTGAGGCGATGCTTAAGAAATATGGAGTACATCATCGTGTGGGGTTATCATACCACCCACAAACTAGTGGTCAAGTAGAAATTTCTAACCGGGAAATCAAAACCATCTTGGAAAAGACGGTTGCGAGAACAAGGAAAGATTGGTCTGCGAAAATTGATGATGCACTTTGGGCGTACAGGACTGCTTTTAAAACACCTATTGGTACGACTCCGTATAGACTTGTGTATGGTAAGGCTTGTCATCTTCCTGTTGAGTTGGAACACCGTGCGTTTTGGGCTATCAAAGCTCTTAATTTTGACTCTCAAGCAGCAGGCGAGAAAAGACTCCTACAACTTAATGAGCTAGATGAGCTTCGACTAGATGCTTATGAAAGTTCAAGGTTGTACAAGGAGAAAACGAAAAGATGGCATGACAAGCATATTTTGAGAAGAGAGTTTAAGGAAGGCGACTTAGTTCTCCTGTTTAACTCTAGATTAAAACTTTTTCCTGGCAAACTTCGCTCTAGATGGTCGGGACCGTTCCGAGTCAGTAAGGTTTTCCCTTATGGTTCAATAGAGCTCTGGAACAGACAAAATGGAACTTTTAAGGTGAACGGTCAAAGAGTGAAACACTACAGAGTTGGAGACCCTATTGACGAGAGTGTTGACGTCACACTTTCCGAACCTTCACCGGAATGAGTTATAAAGGAGGTCGAGCTTATGACCTTATAAACAAGCGCTTTTGGGAGGCAACCCAATTAATTTCTAACTAATTTAATTTATTTCTTTACTTTATTTATTTGTTTATTTACTTTCTGCATTTTTATTTTTAATTTTTTTTTAAAAAAAAAAAAAAAATTTAGAAAACCAAAAAAATCCCATAAACATTTTGTTTAATTACTAAGTTAGATTAATCTAACCTTCCTAGTTCCTACGTTAGACTAGCTACTGGGATTACCTTAGTTAGTATACTATTTCTTTTATTTATTTTCTTTAGGATTAGAATGTACAAAGTAGTCCTCTTTTATCTTTTACTGTTGTTTCTTTTGTTTGTTTTGCGTGTCGCTTTTACTGTTGTTGCAAATAGGCCATTATGGCTTTATGTTCTGAGCAGCAGCATTGCATCCCAAAATTACAGGATTCAAGCCTACTTTTTATTTTTTTTTACTTTCTTTATTATTTTTTACTAACCTCGTGTTGTGTGTTGTATTTTTTTTTGGTTTCCCTGTCTTCTTTATTCTTTGATGCAGGTCACTGAAGCTGGAGATTATGGCCTTGTTGAGCCTTGAAGACTCGACGCATAATACCCCACACCAAGATCGTGGGTAGCAGCTCCAGACACGGGCCTTCCGTGGGTTCTTAACAACAGCAGCCAAGAAAGCCAGCACAACCCACGGTGCTGCCGCGAGTCGAAACATCTCGTCACGGTGAGGCTGTGAAAGTGTCTGAAAGTATTAAAGAAAAGAAAAAGAGAGAAGCTAAAAGAAACTTACAGCCAACTCCACTGGTACACCGTGACACAAGGATCCGAGCTACGGTCTGGTTGCGGCCCATCGTAACTTAGCAATTCAAAGGAGGTAACGAGTCCTAATATCATTGTACCTCTCGGAGTCCCTGTTCTCTTCAAATTCTACCCCTCCTTTAAAGATATCTGTGATTTATTGGCTTTAAAAATTCGCACAAGAACCGACGTTGCTCTCGCAATTACCGCAGCAGCACTATAGCATTCTGATTTCACCCCTAACCCAGACCAATTGAAAGAATTCGAACCCTAGGTCTTGAACGCCTTGTTCGATTGGTGAGAATTTGTGCTTTATTTGGGTTCTTTAATCAATTTCTACTCTTTTGGTTGCATAACTCCAATTCAAGATTTTGAGAAGAATATTCAAGGGGAGTGATCGATTTGACGCAAAATCAAAGTTTTTCTTTTATTGGGGTTGAATATTTGGGTAAAGCGCAGTTTTCGGGTACCTCAGTTGGCAGTTATAGGCTTTTGAATACTTTCTCTCTAATTGTGATTATCCCCCTAGTTGGTGGGGGCGTGAATAGTGTTTAAGGAGTTGGTATTTGATTTATATTGAGATAATTTGTGTGAGCATATTACCTCAATGGCTCGTAGTGCCAGCTCCAAGCAAAAGAAAGTCCCTGCTCATCCAAGTGCTAAAGGAAAGAAAATATCTAAAGAAAAAGGCTCGGTTTCTAAAGTCAAATCGTCTGCACAAAATGTGGTAATTGATTACTATGATATTAAATTTGTGGATGATGAACATAAGAAGAAGTATGAGAGATTGTTTGTGAGAGGAGTAACTACTACTCGTTATTGTGACATTGATGTCATAAATTCCTTGCATATTGAAGATGATACTAATTGGTTATTCTCTAATGTTGGTTGGGGTAATTTTCTCATGAACAAATACCCAACATATAAGAGAGTTACATTGGAATTTTTGAGCTCCTTAAAGGCAGTTACGTATGCGGATTCACGTTGTGGTGATGGCATGATCACTTTCCAGATGTACAACGAGACACACACATGGACTGTAGCAAAATTTAATGAAGTTCTCGGTTTACCCACTACTGGACCCCGACTGACACCTAAGCATTGGTCTGCTGTACCTCTTTGGCGAATTTTAACTGGTGAAAATGACTATGACTCGAAGGAAAGCTCGATAACTTCAGTTCGTCACCCAGCTCTACGGTATATCCTTAAGGTATTCGCGAGTACCATCTTTGGCCGAAAAGAATGGGGTAAGGTTCGCAAGGCAGAATTATATATGCTCTATCATATGCTTCATGCTCAACCCATCGATGCAGGTGCTTTCTTAGTACGACAAATGCAAACTTTGGCAAACACGACCACCGGTGGAGGAGTCTTTGTGCAAGGGGGACTCATAACCCCAATTGCGCTTTACTTGGGTCATGCGTCTCTACTTAAGAGAGATGGGGCTATTGACGGTCAGGATGCTGTAGACGTTCCTTCGAGCTGGTTAAAAAAGAAAGAGGGTACTACTATTTGGTGTATCAAAAACGTTGAGGATGAACTTCCTTCCCAGGAGGACATGTCTTTACGTAATGCGGCTAATTGGTCTTTTGATGACACCCAACCAAGCGTTCGAGTACCTATTCTTCCCGAGTCGTTGGTCATACCTAGCACTACTGAGGGTGCTAGCTCCTCCTCTAGCTCGATCGAGAGAGCACTTGCAAAACTCCAAGGATCAGTTGACACAATCATGCAGGAGCAATGCACTATTAAGGAAGACATCTCATCCATGTTCGCACTCTTGGAGAATTTAAACACTTGGATGAAGTCACAAGGGTTTCCAAACCCTTCTCTTACCCCTCCTCAGTGAGGCTTTGTGAGTACCTTTCCCCTTTTACTTACGTTTATGCTTTACTTTTGCACTGCGGACATTGCAACATTTAAGTGTGGGGGAGGGTACCAATATGTACATATTAGTTTTTGTGTTTATTTTACTATTTTATTTGTTAGTTTGTTTTTTTAGAGTCTTAGAGTCCAAAAATAATGATCATTCCAAACCGATTCATGGAACAAGTAAATTTAAAAGAATAAAAATGTTTTTCTATGTTTTTGTCGTGAGTTGATTGACATTGATATGAGTAATTCGGTAAGATGAGTAAATCCTTTCTTGGCAATGGTTTGTGGTAAGAATTATCTTCCGGGCCCCGACTCGACTGATGCATGTATCTTGAGTAACTGGTGAGATCTTTGAGCCATATAGACTGACACATTCAAATCAGTCTCTATTTTTCATGTGTGATTAGATATTTTTCCTCTTTTGTGGTACGATTCTTGGACTTGCCTTGGTACTATTCGAGACTTTGTGATACACGTGCGGGGGGATGACTGAAGATTCCTTTAGTTAGCTAGAGCTTCAGATTTTAGGAATAGGTTTACTCAAGCAAATTATCTTTTTTTTTTTTTTTTTTTTTTTTTTTTTTTTTTTTTTTTTTTTACATTCTCCCCTAGGATGAACCATGTTGAGCTTTAATCCCATTTCTTGACGCCCTACATTACATGCCTTAGAGCCTTTTCTTAGGTTTTGTTCGGGTTTTTGCGGAGTAATGCTACCATTGTGTATGATTTTTATGGAGGTATGGAGATTGTGATATGAAAGAAAAGTTCTGTAATTCGTTGCTCAAATAAAGTTCTATTTTATTGGGAAAAAAAAGAGAGTTCGAGAAATAAATCATTTCAAATTTCTCGAAGCAAAAAAAAAAAAAAAACAAAAAAAAAAAAAGAAAAAAAAAAAAAAAAAAAAAAAAAAAAACAAAAAAAAAAAAGAAAAAAAAAAAAAATTGTCGTGAATAAATAAAGGGTCGTTTTGGTTGTGTAGAAGTAAGAAGGGAGGAAATTGAACCTAAAATTTGGAATTTGTAGTGTTGATCGGAGTATAATTTATTTTCCTTGTTAGGAAATGAGCACCACATTCCCAAATGACATCGTCTCACCCTATTTTAACCAAGCCTACCCTTTTTGAGGAACTCATGATCCCCGTGTATGTATCACCCAATAAGTGGAGAAAGACGAGAGGCAAGTCTAAAGATGAAGACTACATAGAGTCGACGTGCTTGAACGATAAATAGGTTGAGTGATAATTCCACTACCTTTTAAACACATGAGAGACACTATTTGTTTTCTTTTGCACAACTAAAGTGAGAAGTTACATGCGTATGACTGAGTTAGGGGAAGGAAGCGGTAAGACTGGTTGGTCGTTGAAGGGTGTCATCAATTTACTGTTTCATTTGATGTTCGTTGATTTGTGACATTTAACATAGTTCTTAAAACAAATGATTTCATGTTTTCAAATTTGTTACTTGATTTCATCTATTGGTTTGGATGTTCACTATTTGGCTTTGTAGGTATGCCTTCTGAAAACCTTCACGAGACCTTACTCGTCCACTAGGGTAGCTTAGGGGTTTAAAGGGCTTGTTGCACATGCTAAGTGCAATCGTGATTCCTACGACAGTGAGTTAGGATTTTATTGCTTTATTAGTGTAGTTTTTAGTTTTGTTTACTCGAGGACGAGCAAAGGTTAAGTGTGGGGGAATTTGATAACACAATATTATACGCATTTTATACGTCATATTAGTCCATTGTTTGTCATATTTCTTTCATATTTTAATCTTAAAGTGTTATTATTCGTTATTTTCGATGTTTCTCTCCTCGTGTTTGTTTTATTTTGTTTTGTAGGAAATAGCTCAAGTTGGTAGACCTCGGAGAAGATGTTGATAGCGTGAGTACGAAAGTACGATGTCTAGGAGCCATCCACGTTTACAAGGTGTTTACGTTGTGATACAAACAAGAGTTCAAGACAAATACAAGATCACCGGGCAGCCAATACCACTGCGTGCCCGTGGCCTACTTTGCATCCCACACCCGAGCCGTGGCACTCTTCTTTCGATCCCGTATTAAACTTTAATGAGCTAATTACTAGAGTTTAATAATTAGTATACTTCTTATTATGTCTAGGTATAAATACAAGTAGTAGGGAATACCTAAAACTACTTCGGTCATACGCGGTATTGAATAATTGGGACGTCGCGGCTCTCCTTGTTTTGGTCGTCATTGTTGTGGATTGACGAGAGTTTGTCTCTGGCCATTAGAAACAAAGTGGAGTTAATTTATTTCTTGATTTTGGAAACTAGAGTATGTATCACTTATAGCTTAATTAATTACGAAGTATCTCTTTGGTTTTTCTCTTTAATTTCAATATAGTTATGATTTCTTCATTAGTTTACCTTCCTTGTTTATTTAATATGTGTGAGTAGATTTATAATCTAGGGTTAAGTAAACCCTAGTCATGATTTATGTATGATTTATTATTTTAATCCCCAAATTCATTGTTTAATTGTTCTTGCTTAATTGATTGTATAATTTCCAATACTAGATTAGGGATAATTAGTATTGTTATCATTCCATTGTCTTGATCGTAACGGGAGTTAGGTTTTGACGGATTTGAATATTTCAATTAAGGACATGAATTTCTCCACGGGAGTAGGTAGAAGGGATTGTTAGGAAATTATGGTATTGAGTTTAATGTCTTTAATTTGCATGATTCCACGGGAGTAGGTCTTGATTGCATATTAGGGAAGCCATTGATACTCGGGAGAGGTTTATGGTATTATTTAAGGTTTACCTTTCCTCGTGAACATTTATTTAATTAGTTTGGGGTAGGAATTTATCTTTACATTGATTATGCTAGTGGTGATGCTTAACTCTAGGTGTTTTTAATCCTTGATTTTAGTCTTATTATTGATTACGTTTTTAGTTAGAATTAGTTTAATTATTCATTCTCAATCGTTGTTTGGTTACTCGCTTAGTATTAATTCAAGTCAGTTTAGCTAGTTTTTAATACATTAGTCTCTTGGGATTCGACCCTTACTTGCCCGACTACATAGTTAGGAGGTCTAGTTAGGTTATTTTTGATAGGCACGCGACAGCCTTGTCAGAGGTAGTAGAATATACTCCGTATGATTAATATATTTCATGAAAACGTTTTACGCTCTACCAAACAGAACTATACTTTAATTATCCTACATTCTTTTAATCTTGCTCTAACTTAATGACAAATTATTGGAGGTCAGCACATGAAACTGCAACTCTATAAGCTAACTGCATCATACAAAATCCTATTTAATTTAGTCTACGTTGCTAATTATTGGCCTTGTGCTTGCTTTCATCATGCATGTGGATAAGGAGAATCAACTTAGTGAAATAATTTGATTTAGAATAATTATAGGCCTCAGTTCTTTCACCAAATATTCTTGTTTTTTCAACATCATATATATATACGAAGTATATAAACATGTAAAACAACGTGGGATCTAAAACACAAATAAAGTTTTGTGACTTTGTGTTGGAATCAAATAAGTAGCACAAACAAGTTTTAGAGACATGAATTCAAACTGTAAGGGCTAAAGGGCGACAATTCCACTATATAATTAGAAGCTACTATATCCGTTTCATAAAAATCTTTACAGTTATTATTTGCATAAATATTAAGACAAAAGTAGAAAAGTTGGTTGTATAATAAAATATAGATAAAGTAAGATAATTGTGCAAAAAAATGGGTGGGTATAGGAAACAAAAGAATAAAGTAAGAGAAAGTAAATGAAATGTAAATATTGCGGGCTAATAAGGGTAAGATAGTAATGTCAAAAAACAGAATAGAGCAAAATGTAAAGAATAATATGAAACAGACTAAAACTGAAAGTGTAAAGATCATTTTGAAACGTAGGTAGTAAAACATATGGAGTATACTATAAAGGAAAAACAATATACTCCGTAGTAGCAATCCACAATGCTTCCCACGTTTCTTTATATACGTAACACTTTGATTTTCACGTTTGTCAATGCATAACTTGATTAATTAATATCTTTAATTATCGATAAGTAAAAATTATAAAAAAAATTATAATTGAAAATTATATATTAAGACGAATCTAACAGGATCTCAGCTGAATGGTTTTTTCTTAATTAATTAAAAGATGATTAATAATAAAGATTCATGAATGCGATGATTCCATGATGTCTAAACTCTAAAGATTCATGAATGCTTATATAAAATATAGTCAAACTTAGCTATGTACTTACGTACTAGTGAGCAACCCTCTCACACAAATGCACAACGCCACAACCTTAAATTTAAGTGATACTCCGTAATAAATTGGCTCTTACCACGTATTAGTTGTTCTAATTCAAATGATTAAAATATCGTATAGTTATTTACAATTATCTACTCCCTCCGAACCTAAATGTTATTCCCGTTTGTCATTTTACGCGGTTATTAAGGAAAAAGAAACATTTTAAGATTAACTATTATTAATCTAGTTTTATGGGGAATTGTTGCTTTTTGATTCCATTTTCACAAGAAAACAAAATAGTTGAACCAATAGAATTTAAGGAATAAAAATGCCAACTCATTAATTATAGAAGAGTAGCGTATTATTGAAGCAAATTGAGAGAAAAATCAGTTTTTGTATTAACTGAATCTCATGAACTGAAATAAGAGAGGAGAAGCATTTAAATACTACAAGCAAGCCTAACAACCTGCTGACTAGGACTAACTAACTTGTAACAACTTGACAAAATAATAAATAAATACTATATCTTCTATACTCCCCCTTCAAGCTGGACTCGAGAGATAAGTCCAAGCTTGGCAGATAAAGCATGATGTTGAGAGGAAGCCAAAGGCTTTGTAAGCAAATCTGCAAGTTGCTGTGAGCTTGAAACATGAGCAGTTTGGATGAAGCCAGCTTCCACTTGCTCACGAACATAATGCATATCCCTCTTGAGGTGTTTAGTCTTGTCATGAAACATTGGATTTTGAGCCAAATGTTCAGCTGAAGTGTTATCACAGTATAGAGTGACAGGAAGAGAAATATTCACTTGAAGATCTTCAAGCAGACCTTGTATCCAAACCAACTCACTAGCTGTAGCTGACATGCTTCTGTATTCAGCTTCAGCAGAGGATTTGCTGACAGTTCTTTGCTTTTTAGTCTTCCAGGAGATTAAATTAGGACCAAGAAACACTGCATAGGCACTAAGGGATCTGCTGCTGAATTGGCAAGAGCTCCAATCAGCATCACTGTATGCTGACAATTGCATATCAGAACTTGATGAGTACCATATGCCATCATCTAAAGTGCCTTTTAGATATTTGAGAACATGTAGAGCAGCACGCAAATGAGGAGTTCTTGGTGAGTGAACAAACTGACTTAGATGTTGAACACAGTAAGACAGATCAGGTCTAGTAATACTGAGGTATAATAGCCTTCCTATTAATCTTCTGTACACCTCAGGTTCATCAATTAGTTCACCAACATCAGTAGAAAGTTTCAAGCCACATGATAAAGGAGTAGGAGCAGGATCACACTCCTCCATTCCAGCATCAACAAGAATATCTTTGATGTACTTTCTCTGTGAGAGAAATATGCCTTTATCATTTCTGTGAACCTCAATACCAAGAAAGTATGCCAACTGACCTAGATCTTTGATGGTAAAGGCATTATCCAAAGCAACTTTAACTTTGTCAATTTGAGAAATTGAAGTACCAGTGAGGAGTATATCATCCACATAAACCAGCAATACCAGAAATTCCCCATCAAGGTGTCTTGTAAATAAAGAATAGTCTTGAGTGGATTGCTGAAACTTCAGAGTTTTGAGAAATTTACTCAGCTCTTTGTTCCATTGCCTTGATGCTTGTTTTAACCCATAAAGAGATCTTTTGAGTCTACAAACTTCTCCTGGTTTTGCCTTAGTGTAACCAGCAGGAGGAATCATGTAGACTTCCTCATCAAGAAATCCATGCAAAAATGCATTATTGACATCAAGTTGATATAATGTCCAGCCTCTCATGGCTGCAAGTGCAATTACAATTCTTACAGTTGCAAGTTTAGCAACAGGAGAAAATGTTTGAGTAAAATCTTTCCCTTCTATCTGCTGATAACCAATAGCTACCAGCCTAGCCTTGTGTTTATCTATGGTGTAATCAGGGTTTAGTTTAGTTCTGTAAATCCATTTAGAACCAATAGCCTTTTTGTCCTTTGGCAAGACAGTAAGCTCCCAAGTATTATTGCTCTCAAGTGCTTGTATCTCCTTATCCATGGCAAGTATCCAATTTTCATCATTCTTTGCTTGATTGTAGTGTTTGGGATCAGAAGAAGAAACACAGACAGAAAAGGCAAGTGATTCCCAAGTATCATAATCAGAAAGAGCTAAAGCAAGTAACCAATGATCATCATGTTCAACAGAAACAGGGTTCAAGACAGAATTATGAACATTGAAGGATAGAGATTGACTATCAATGTCATTTCCAGATGGAGGGATTTTTTCTCTGTGAGGAATGTAACTCCCCACAAAATCTTTTAAAGTGGAAGGAGGTTTAAGTGGTCTAGAAGATTGTCTTAAAACAGGGATAGAGTTGGGAATAGGGTTTGTGATTGGAACAACAACTTGTTCCAAAACAGGTGAAAGAATGGATTCAGAAATAGAACGAGAAGATTCAGAAGTAGAAGAGTGATTAGGGGTGTTTTGAGATATCAGAGGAGACAAGAAATCAGTATTAGTGTGTGGAGAAGAAAGAGGAGTAGAATTGGTGTCAAACTCTGGTAAGTTGTCTTCTGGAGATGTATCAGAACTAAACTGAACAAGTGTAGGTGGGTGTGAAATATCAGACAGAGAAGTCACTTTGTATGGGAAGACTGTCTCAAAGAAAATCACATTTCTGGAGACAAATGTAGAGTGAGATTCCAGATCATAGAGTTTGAATGCCTTGTAACCACTGGGATATCCAATGAACAAGCACTTTCTTGTTCTAGAGTCAAACTTATCCCTGTGTATGCTATTTGTATGAGCAAAACACAGAGATCCAAACACTCTCAGTTTATCATAATCTGGAGGAGTTTTAAACATGACCTCAAATGGAGACTTCCAATCCAATATCTTACAGGGAATTTTATTTATTAAGAAAGTTGCTGTCAAAATGCATTCTCCCCAGAATTTCTTGGGAAGATTTGCATGAAATCTCAAAGCCCTAGCAATTTCGAGTAGACTTCTATGTTTTCTCTCAACCCTTCCATTCTGCTGAGGTGTATATGGTACACTTTTCTCATGCAATATACCCTTAGCAGCAAACAAAGATATACAAGATTCTTTCACTATTTCAGTCCCATTGTCAGATCTAACCTTCTTAACTCTTGTATTAAACTGAGTTTCCACCATAGAAAGAAACTCAGTTATAACTTTCAGAACCTGCATTTTATTATGCAGTAAGTATGTCCAGGTAGTTCTGCTGTGATCATCCACAATAGTAAGAAAATATGATGCCCCATCCAGACTTTTGACCCTATAAGGTCCCCAAAGATCTAGGTGTATCAAATCAAAGCATGCAACAGATCTACTTTCACTTATACCAAAAGGAAATTTATGCTGCTTGGAACTATAGCAAATACCACAATTGTATTCAGTGATTCCCTTGCCAAAATCAGCATTGATACATTTCATTTTGGACAGAGAAGTATGTCCTAACCTAGCATGCAATAGATCTAGGTTCATTCTATGATCTTTCACATTTACAGCAATGCTAGTACTAGTCTTATTTGGCAGTTGTATCTGACTTACATCAGCTAAATTTCCCACAGTATGACAACTTGTATGCTGAGAAGCTTCATCTTGCTGTGTCACAACATTGCATTGCTTATTTCTTGAACTGGCAACAAAGTAATAGAGTCCATTTGTTCTTTTCCCAGTGCCAATCAACATAGACTTAGATGGGTCCTGGAAAGTGTATCCAGCAGTGGTGAATTCAACTTGAAAACCATTATGTTCTATCAGTCTTCCAACAGATAACAAGTTGTGTTTAAAACCTTTAACCAGCAACACATCATGCAGAATCAGATCATCACTTAACACAACATCACCCATGATTTCTACAGTTAATTGAGATCCATCTGGTAGTCCTACCTTAATAGGATTATTTAGAGTTTTTATGTTTGTCAACATGTTTTCATTGTAAGTCATATGATCACAAGCACCAGAATCCACAATCCACAGGCATTCATCAAGTAGCTTATTCACAGAACAATTAAGGGAATGGGAAATTGTACCTGCATAATTTGCATAGGAACAGCTGTTTCCAGTACCAGTACCAGTATTGTTCTGTAGCTGCTTGCCTTTCATAGCTTTCATCACTTCTTGACAGATTGCATTTAGCATCTCATTGCTTACAGTTCCAGTGTCATTATCAGCATCATCCAGAGGACTATCAAATTCAGCATTAGTATGAGCATTAGCAGCAATTCTGCTTCCCTGTGGATTACTTCCTTTTGAAGCTTTGATCGTGTTATACCAGTCAGGATAACCAATGATCTTGAAACATTGGTCAACTGTATGACCCTTCCCTTTGCAATGAGTGCATTGTTTGTGGAGCTTTTCCTTTTTCAGATCTCTCCAATCTTTCTTTCCTTGAGTAAATCCAACACCTCTGTAAGCCTGTGCAGCCATAGCACTGCTATTCATGGCATTGCATTCTATTGCAGCATTACTTACTTCCTTCTGTTTCTCAATCTGCTGAGTGATGGAGAATACTCGATTTATATTTGGTAAAGGATCCATTGCTAAAACATTAGTCACAGTGTTTTCAAAACCACCATTCAAACCAAGCAGAAATTTCATCATCTTGTCTTCTTCTTCAAATTCTGCAACCTTCTTCATGAAGTTACAGCTGCACTGCAACATAGCACCACAAGAGCAGGTAGGAAATGCTCTTAAATTCTGCATTTCATCCCAAAGTTTCTTCAGCTTTCCATAGTAATTGACAGTAGTCATGTTCTGCTGATTCAGGTTCTCAATTTCCTTTTTCAACTGATAGATTAGAGGTCCATTGGATTGACCAAATCTTTCAGTTAATTCCTTCCACAATTCCTCAGCAGTTTCAATGTAACCAAAATCATCAGCTAGATCATGATTCATTGAACTCAAAATCCAGCTAATTACCATAAAATCAGCACGCTTCCATTTCAAGTAATCCTTATGATTTGTTGCAGGTTTAGTTATGTCACCATTGATAAATCCTTCTTTATTTTTAGCAATTAAAGCTCGCTTGATATTTCTACTCCAGCGCATGAAATTAGTACCAGAAAATACTACAGCCACCAATGCAGAAGTAGGATTGTCTGAGTTTGCAATGAAATAAGGATCAAGATTGTTATTGTTACCTCCTTGATTCATGTTGTTCTGTGTATGCGACTGATCTTCATTTGAATCCTCAAACGCCATCACAATTTCACTCAATTTAACAATGTGATTTCACAAATTCACAGGATGAATTTTCGTGCAAGAAAATTCGCAAGAAAATCCTCAAATTCACGCAAGAAAATCCACAATCAAATGAATTTTCGCAGCAAATCTCAGGATGAAATGATCACAAACAGAAATGAAATCTGTCAAGCAATCAAGATCGAGTAACCTCAATCTCTTATCAGAGATTCAGCTCTGATACCATATAGAAGAGTAGCGTATTATTGAAGCAAATTGAGAGAAAAATCAGTTTTTGTATTAACTGAATCTCATGAACTGAAATAAGAGAGGAGAAGCATTTAAATAC
Organism: Spinacia oleracea; assembly: GCF_020520425.1. NCBI lineage: Eukaryota > Viridiplantae > Streptophyta > Magnoliopsida > Caryophyllales > Amaranthaceae > Spinacia > Spinacia oleracea. Next base: position 133,405,066 of record NC_079487.1, read on the forward strand.
TACAAGCAAGCCTAACAACCTGCTGACTAGGACTAACTAACTTGTAACAACTTGACAAAATAATAAATAAATACTATATCTTCTATATTAATCAATCCAAACTTAAACAACCAATGAGACTACAAGGTTTTTTATTGATAAACCAATAAAATTACAAAGTTAAAATTACAAGGAAGAAATTAAAAAGGAAATAAAAGAAATGGGAAGATTATTTTGGGACACTAAAAAATGAAACGGGAATAACATTTAGATTCGGAGGGAGTATATTAGTTTTAAGAATTTAATGATTTACTATTATCTTTTTAACATATTCGGAATGACATACCAAAACAATGTGAAAATTATGGACAATGATAGAGACCCTAAGGGTTGGTAACCTTTTTTTTTTTTTTTGTTGCAAAAGAGGGGAAAAGCTCCACCAAAAATAACACAAAAGGCTAGCCTACGAAAGAAAAGAAACAGAAAGGCAAAACAAACAAAATGAAACTAAACGGACTAAAACACTATGGAACCCAGCTTATTATGCAGCTATTGCCGGTACTAACCGGAGAAGTGCCACCCCACTAAGGTCCTCCAATAAAACGGATATTTTGATTGGTTACAAATGCATTGAAACTTTACATACAACACATTCTCTCTCCAATTAATTGTGCTTATATATTAGTTTATGTTATATGTAACTTAGGAGTTGCCAACCCTTAGCCCTTAGGGTCAACCAAATATTTTCCGAAAATTAGCACAAAAGATTAGTACGGATTATTCCATTCGCCGCTTTCTGTACGCTTTTCCATACTTTTGTTTTTTGGTTGTCTCTTCAAGTTTGTTCAACATAATAGAACACTAATTTATTTTTACGCGTACAAAAATTACTTTTGATCCCACCAATTTTAACTCGACCAATTGGACAAACCTAAAGAAGCGGAGGGATTAGTTCATGTAGTGATAGAATGTTTGAAATGGAGAAGAAAGGGACCCAACAAAGTCAAAGCTCCATGAAGAATAAGGCCGGGTTTGGTGGAGGTGGAGCCCTAAAAACCATACTCCAAGTTGCAGAAAATGGCAAATTAAGATGTGATGAATTGATGATATTTAATTCAATGTTGGGTTTGCATTTGGTTCCCTACAACTACTAGGCTGACTACATCGCTGGTCACCGGCGAAATGATGACCCATACCACCCTATATAAAAATAAAAAAATAAAAATTGACAAGATGACCCACCCTTAAATAAATGTGTAAAAGTATTGCTAACTTGTTATATACTGTTAACGGTAATATAAGTATTGTCATTGTTGTATATATACTATCATTGTTGTATTAAAATACTGTCACTATCGCCCAAAAAAAAGAAAATTATGTATACAAGTGTAATGAAATACGGAGTAGAAAAAGTAAAGGAACCACTTAAACGAATGGGTAAAAGTGTTGCATATTAAATGAATGGGTAAAACCGTAAAAGTATGTATACAAGTGTTATATAGGTATTGTCATCGTTTGCATAAATACTGTCATTGTTGTATTAAAATACTGTCATTATTGTATTAATTACTGTCATTGTTGCCGATACTTAGTACTTTGTTTGACTTTTCATCCCATGAAGTAAAAATATCGTTTTTACCCCGGGTATTTGGTAATTGTGCCGCTGTCCACCAACGATGTAGTCAACCTCTTGCATTTGGTTCCCTTGTACTACTACTACTCATTATTCTATTCCTATGTTTGCATCGCTAATTCGCTACCTACTATACCTTCCATATTTATTCCTACTCTTGTATACTGTACCATTCTTTTCAGGTGTACCTTGCTTTTACTTGATATAGATGCTCTCCTTTTCCATCTCAATAAGTTAACGACCCGTTTGGTAAGCGATTAAGTCGGTCATTAGTGACAAAGAATTTGCATGTGTAATTTTCATTCTTGTTAACATTTTAAAAAGAAAATTTTGTCACATAACTTATATTGGCAGTTTCGCAACCAACTCGGTTGATGTGAATGGTTGAGAACCTCTGCAAGAGATTACTCCACTCGCCAAAGGCGGTAGGAACTCCTCGTAGTAGAACCAAAAAAAACATTGGCGGTTTTGGCACTGGATGAATCAAGGGTGTTTAATGGGATTAGATGTTTTATCTGCATATTTTTCCAGAGATTCGTGTATGCACCATTTTAGGACAGGTCAAACAGAGTAATACTTTAACAACCCGTTTGGTAGACGATAGTACGATACCCAAGGAAATATATTGGGAGTAATAAGTTTATTATATTGTCCCATCTCCAAGTCTGTGTTTTTCTACATAAACCTTTCATCCCAACTCAACATTACATTTAAAAGTGGTAACAATCAGACAGGGTCTCTAATCTCTATACAAATACAGCCTCCCACAGTCCCATATCACTTGGATCACATAACAAGAAAGAACATGCACTATTATTTGTGTTTGTAACTTTCCTGCTTAATTACATGACTGCCCTCAAATGTCCCAAGAGAGAAAAATGAGACATCGCTTCCCGGAGAAGGGAACGAATGAAAAACAGGGGGAGGGTTTTTTCTAGAATGTAAGTACCTCTCTCTGGTCAGCGTGATGAAGGCAACGCGCGCCAGTTTTCAGCAAGACGCATAGCACGATCACGTGATGCAACCGATAGTTGTTGAATAATCACATCCTTCACATGAGACGCACCACTCTCCCCTGCACGACTAGCCACTTCCAGGTACACAACTGCTTTTGACAATTCACCTTCCTGCCAAAATCAGAATCTCTCAATTTAAACCCTAAAGCAGAAGAGATAGGCTAAAATAAAGCAGTAAGACCACCGGGCCCTGGGCAGGGCTTGTTTCTGAAGTTGATGGCCCGACCTGGCCCAGACCAGGACCCAGGTGTACAAGTCAAGAAACACACATTCAAACCCACACAAAAAGTTTTTAAAGGAAGAAAAATGGAACATACAGAGAAAAGATTAAGTAGTTATCATAGTTGATATAATTGTTATGCAATAGAATGCAACATACTCGATCATATCTGCGTCAGCTTTTTATTTAAACAGGCAAAAGCTTGATCACAAATATAAAAACACAGTAAATTCCAAGAAACTAGGCTGGGCCAGAACCCGTCCTTAAAAAATTCAACATGGGCTAGGTCCTAGGCCGATCAAGGTGGGCCATGCAAAGCTAATTCCGCGTAAATTACTGTGAGATTGTTTCATGCTAGACTTTGCGGTAATATGAACCGCCAACAAATAATCATGTTAAGTGCATGCATTAGCCAAAGGACCTGGGCTGGGCTTGTTTCTGAAGTTGATGGCCCAGCCCGGCCCAGCCCAAGACCCAGGTGTACAAGTCAAGAAACACACATTCAGACACACAAACAAGTTTTTAAAGGAAGAAAAATGGAACATACAGAGAAAAGATTAAGTCCATGCTCAAACTGTGCTTTGCTGTGACCATGATCAGCAGCCCGCTTCATCCATTTCTTCGCTTGCGGATGACTTTTGGAAAACCCTTCACCAACTGAGTAGCAGAGTGACACATTGTACATTGCACGGACGTATCCACCCTCTGCAGCTCTCAGGTACCACTTTGCCTGCTTACAATAAAATTATAAAGATCAGTCCTTTGCTGTGTCTTGTTATAAACTACCTTGATCAATCTCTGTTAAAGGTATAATCCACATGTGAGTATTGGACTACTTATCCCACATTGGAGAAGTAGAGAGATTAACTAACATATAAGATTGGTGGACAGTGGGCTACTCCGTCTATCACCAATGGGTTTTAGGATGGAACCCTATCAGGCTTATATATGGTCAATCTCTTCTCATGTACGGGCTTGTTTATGGCCCAGTAAGGCAGTGAGTTTATCAATCTCTTCAATGTTGATATTGAAACTAATACCAGTAACACTGTAATTATATTGAATAAGTACGGAGTATAAAAAATAAAAGAAAATCCATACAGCTTCAAGTAGATTTCGTTTAATCCCACGCCCATGATGCAAACATAGAGCTAGTTGGTACTGAGCACGGACATGGCCAGCAGAAGCAGATTGCAATAACCACTTCACCGCTTCCGTAGGATTTGCAAAGTCAGCTGCATAAACATAACCATGCATATGTATCATTTTGTGCACATTTCAACATCCCAAAGCATTTTTGTTACTGTTTTATAGAGTATACAAATATCTTTGCCCTTTATCCCAACACTGGTACAGTTCATCATATTTTCACCATTGTTAAGAGGCGCTCTGAAGTCTGGGTAGGCTATCTGTTACAGAATTTTCTCAGCAAAAAAGAAAAATGGTTGCTCTCTAGTTCAGAAAAATTGATCCAAAATACTTCAGGATAATCCCGTGATAAGTACTTCCGTTACAAATTTACAATGTTGAGCCTACTTGGAGAAATGGGAAAAAATTAGAACCATAGCTAACTGAGATCTCTTGTCAGAGTCGTCACTAGGTCTTAGCTTTTGCAATTATGCAAGACCAATGACCCGAAAAAAGTGTAGCATATCTTCTTAAAAAATTAGAGAAGATAACAACAAAGGGGTTTGTATGAATTCTATGTGTAGGGTTAATCACAGATTTGACTATCAAGTATCAACAGATGCCATCTGCCCATCACCCACAACTGATGTCTTGGAAATTAAAACACAATTACCATTTGTTACCAGGAACTTGGGATAACTCACACCCAAAACAGCTTCTTATATATCACTAGCTGCGTGATCACTCACAAATCTTCAGCCACTTCAGTGTATACTGTATAGAAGAAGTTTTAAATGCCCGAAATAAATAAGTCACATAATGAGCGTGGTTAGATCGTCAATAACTCTGTCATGAATCTGACCTCCACCTTTACCTACAAATTTGCAAATCCTTGCAAAAGTTTCCCCAGCCATCCACCAAAGCCACATCAACAAATCACCTAATCAGGAGATAACACCAAATACTAAGCATCTTCTATATCTATCAGACGACATGAGCCCTCAACACACAGAAAACGTATAACCTATGACTATGATTACCAACCCTACAACTCATTACCAGTTTACCACTACCTCAACTACCATCACCAAAATATATGGTGGTCACATCCTCCAAAAAGACACCAACATCTCAACCCACCACTTGATGACAGAACACGAGCAACCACCTTCCTTCCATCCACAAAGTAACTACAATACCTAGAGTCCCAGATTCTCACTATAACTAAGCTATGCAAAATTTAGTACCAAAAGCATACTCCTAAAATGTAAAATATTAGTTTCCTCACTAGTTTCAAGGAAGGTCCGTAACTCATAACCTATAATCAATTCCTCAAATCTATTGCCTTCTATTCTGAAAAAAGAGACCAAAACATAGATTAAACCACAAGCTACAACTTAGAATATCATCAAGAACAAAATGGAAACAACTAACACCCTTCGAAATGATGCATCGACAGTCACCTTCAACGACAAAACTCTTTCAACCACATACTAAGCCACAAGCTTCAACCTCCAAAGCACCGCTTTAGCCTTATAATGCAATCCTTCCTTGCATTACATCACTGCAGTCTGTAGATATTTAACAGTTAAGAGCCACCCAAACCCAATATCTTGCCTCCCCTAGATCATGCACAAAATCTAAACTCATGCCACTAATCCTCAACACTTCCTTTACAATAACAAACTCCCTAAACGCATGAACTACCGCCTCCTCCGTCTAACCACACACACTACAAACAAGGCCCATGCTACAAAAAAATCTTGCCCAACCACTCCTTTGTAAGGAGTCTCATGACAAGCTATCCACATAAAATGCCAACTCTTGAAATCGCATCCAAAAGCAAAATCTTGCTTCTCCACGTCTTAGGCAAACTACCCAATGATTTTGCTAACTTTTTGGCGTTTTAGCAACATAAGAACTTCACAAAATTCAAAGTCTTTCCTCACATTTTACTCCCAAAAGTATTCTTACCAATTACCTTCCTACCTACAAAACCCTCTAGTTTTGTACCATTTCTAACACCTACACCAAATCCATTTCTAACACCTCTACAAAATCACTATTAAGTTAAAACAAAATAGTCTTTACATTTTACTCCTTCCTCACTCTCAAGTCTCAAGTTTCACCATTAAAAACATTAAAAATGCGAATTTGAAACATTAAAAACATTAAAAATGCGAATTTGAAACATTAAAAATGCGAATTTGAAATAGAAAAAAGAAGTTACCTTGTAAGAAAGCAATGGCTAAATTACACTGACCAGAAGGATCACCAAGCTCAGCAGCTCTTCTGTAAAAAGCAATCCCATCTTCTCTTCGGCCCATTTCCCAATAAACCAAACCCGCATCCACCATAGCAAGGCTCGAACCACGGGCCGCGCCTTTCAAGAAAGAGTCCAACGCCTTCTCCAAGTTGGGCCGTACTCCGCCCCGCCCATGTTTAAACCGCTTACCCCACCGCAACAACAACATCGCCTCCCTCAGCGGCCTCAACGCGTCGCTCCATGACTTACACACCAAAGACGCTGCGTTTAAGTCCCGGTGAGAGAATCCCGCCGCTATCTTAGTCAGAAGATCGTACGGCAAGGATGAGAAGTCTCGCTGATCGCGACGGTGGTGATCGGACGGTGAAAAGGAAAGTCGGGTCTTGATCGGACGGTCTAGAAAGTAGGATTTGGAGGAGAAGTGGTGGTTTTTTGCGAGGGGGAGAGCGGTGAATGGAGAGCCGTCGGATCGAGATGGCCATGTTTTTTGATTCATTTCGGACCGTTGGATTGGTGGGGCAGGTGAAAATGGCGTTTTGTGATTGTGAGGTACTAGTGAGGAATAAGAAGTGAAGATTGACGAAGAAGAGAAAAAATAGGAAATAAAATGTGAATTTTTTAATAAAAATAAATTAAAAAAGAATAAGTTTGGTAAAGAAGGTATTGTGGATGATATTCACGTATTCCTCCCGCGTTTTTTTGGTTAGTTTGTGCACCGCTGCTGCCGCGAAGCCCCTCTTGGGTTCGCGTCGGGTCAATTTATGTCAATTCGTCGATTGGATTAAGGACAGAGTCTTGCTATCGATCGTATTGCAATAGACTTATACAAAGTAATATACAGAGTAATAAAATAATTGTGAAGTATTTCTTATTATATTGATCGGTTTTAGTTGGGTTAAGTAATGTTGGCTAGTGATCGATTTTCAATTAGGTAACTAAGTTAATTTTGCCAGGTTTATACAGGTCATCGTTTATTTTTTGATTAAAATGTGAAAGCGTAACTTATTAGTTTAGATATTTTCTCCAGGGTGGTGTTTCATTTGAGAAGATCAGAGTGTATTTTTCTATAGTATGGTTTGTCTTGCCCCTGCAAGAGTTATATACTTCGTAAAAGGAATTTCGTTTGAGCCTGGAGGGAGGCGTGTGTCACCGCCACGGAACTAGAACTAAGGTTTCAATATGTTCTTTTTTCTCTATTTAAGAATTTTACGGAGCTTGTAATTCACAGGAGAATAAAAAAAACGTACAAGAAATCAGAAAATATAAACTACAAAGGAATTAGACGTGGTAAGTGTGAAATGTAAACTGAAAGTGATACATCATTAAGTAAATAACAGTGGCGTTAAATAGCCTTACAGGAATCAAAGGAAACAACAGAACAACAGAAACAATCGAAATACTAGGAAACAGACTTTTCATGACTCCCCTACATAATCTCCTAAAGACTAGGACTGCAGAAACCACCAGTGACTTATTCAAACATCAGACAACGACCAAATAGACTCCAACATACCCTCCCTTAAGCTAATTCCTCTGAATTCAGCTTACTTCAGACATAGAAACCATTCCAAGTAGTGCACGTAGCTTCTCGAACTGCTCCAACTTCAATGGTTTGGTGAATATGTCTGCGACTTGATTTTCTGTTGCACAGTACTCTAACTTGACTGTTTCACCATTCACCAATTCTCTGAGATAATGAAACCTTACTTCGATGTGTTTGCTTTTGCCGTGAAGAACTGGATGCTTTGACAATTGAATTGTCGAGCTGTTGTCACACTGAATCACAGTTGCAGATTTTTCTTCAGCACCGATCTTCTCTAGAACTCTTCTAATCCACACACACTGACACGCACAAAATGCAGCAGCTATATATTCTGCCTCAGTGGTAGAGAGTGCTACAACAGGCTGTTTCTTTGATGCCCAAGAGATCGCACCGGACGCCATCAAGAACACACAGCCCGTCGTGCTCCTTCGATCATCCAAATCGCCAGCGTAATCACTGTCCGTGAAGGCCATGAGGTTCGGACTGCTGTTCTCACTTCTCCTGTAAAGGATTCCAAAATCAAGTGTGCCTTTCAGGTACCTTAAAATCCTTTTCGCAGCAAGCCAATGTGACATTTTCGGATTCGCCATAAAACGACTTATGAGACACACCCCATACATTAAGTCGGGCCTTGTCACTGTTAAGTACATGAGACTCCCAACCAATTGTTTGAACATGGTTTCATCTACTTTCTCGCCACTTTCATCCTTCCTTAGTTTCGTTCCGGGCACGATGGGGTTTTTTACCGCATTGCTTTCCTTCATCCCAAACCTTGCTAAAACCTCACGAGCATATTGTTTTTGACAGACAAAGATTCCTGCATCACTCTGTTTCACCTCAACTCCAAGGAAATGCTTCATTTTTCCTAGATCCGACATCTCAAATTCCATCATCATTGACTTCTTAAACTCATCACACATTGCCTTATCATTCCCGGTGAAGATTAAATCATCAACATATAAGCTGATAATGAGAATATTGCCTCCTTTTGTCTTAGTGAACAGAGTATGCTCGCTGGAACACCTTTCAAACTCCTCCTTCAGAAAGTATCCTTCAATTCGGTTGTACCAAGCCCGTGGAGCCTGTTTGAGCCCGTACAACGCCTTCTTCAGCTTATAAACCTTGTCTTCTTCTCCTTCTTTTATGTATCCTTCTGGTTGCCTTACATACACATCCTCTTTCAATTCTCCATGTAGGAATGCGCTTTTAACATCCAACTGAAAGATCTCCCAATTATTTTGTGCAGCAACCGCAAGTATTGTTCGAATCGTGTCGAGCCTCGCGACCGGAGCAAAGATTTCAGTGTAGTCTATGCCGTAACATTGAGCATAACCTTTCGCGACCAATCTCGCCTTATGTTTATCAACTTCGCCATCTTCATTTAGCTTGGTTTTGTATATCCATTTCACTCCAATTGATGAAATGCCTTCAGGTAAGGTGGTTAGCTCCCAAGTGTTGTTCTTCACAATGGATTGGATCTCACGATCCATCGCTTCTCTCCACACATTGTCTTTCACTGCCTCATCAAAGCGAACAGGATCACTCTCTGTCATCATCATCAACAGCATGACAGACAAGCTTGCTTCTATATCATCTCCATCTCCTACAACATAATCAGCCAAGTATGCTGGTGTTTTACGTGTACGTGCACGTGCTCCTGCAGCTGGCAGAACCAGACTTGGAGACGACAAACCTGGGCTTGGTGGAGATAAATTACCACCCGACGCAGAAGACTCGCCACTTGACCCAATGGGACTGGTCTCATTTGGCGTGTCATCTCCTTCTTCTTCATCTCCTTCTTCTTCTGCGTTCTCCACTTCTTCATCGCCACATTCAAGAATTTTGTCTTCCTCTACAGCTTGATCCCAATCCCAACTTTTGCTTTCGTCAAAGACTACGTCTTTGCTTACTACGATCGCCTTCGTAATCGGATCATACAGTCTCCATGCTTTTGATTCCTCACTAACTCCAAGAAAGACACACTTCTTGCTTTTATCATCTAGCTTCTTTCTCCTCTGGTCCGGTATATGCACATATCCTATGCACCCAAAGACACGAAAGTATTCCACCACAGGTTTTGAACCGCTCCAAGCTTCCTCAGGAGTCATTCCTTCTACCGCTGCTGTTGGAGATCGGTTCTGGATATGAACACTCCACTTTGTTGCTTCAGACCAAAACTCTTTTGGCACCTTCCTCTCACTTAGCATTGATCGAACAGCATTCATAATGGTCCTGTTTTTCCTCTCAGCTACTCCGTTCTGCTGTGGTGTAAACGCTGCAGTAAGTTGTCGAGTGATACCGTGAGATTTGCAGAATTCACCGAATTCGTTCGAGGTAAACTCTCCTCCCCGATCTGTCCTCAAGCAAGCTATGAATCCATTGATTTCCTTCTCTACGCTTGCTTTGAAGATTTTGAAAGTGGCATATGCTTCCGATTTTTCATGGAGAAAGTAAACCCAAGCCTTCCTGGAAAAATCATCAATAAAGCTCAGGATGTATCGCTTGCCACTGTGCGAAATTGGAGAAATCGGCCCGCATATATCCGAGTGTATCAGTTGAAGCTGTCGCGAAGCTCTCCAGGAACTTTTTCTCGACATCGTCTCTCTGTGTTGTTTCCCAGACAAACAAACAGAGCAAAGTTCCTTGGTGGGCTTTAGGTCAGGAAGCCCAACAACCATTTTCTTGTTTGATAGCATCTTCAGCCCATCTTGATTTAGATGCCCAAATCTACAGTGCCACAGGTGCGTTTCCTTCTCAATTTCTTCTTCCGTTTGCAGGCACATCGGATTCTTCATCGGATTCTTCTGTGGTTTGGACACTTGAATGAAAAACATTCGATTTCCACTCATCGTCGTGTCCATGATCACTCCTTTCCCTGGATGATATACTCTGCAATTCCCATCGCGAATCAGAATCGCCAATCCTCTCTCCTGCAATTGCCCAAGGCTGAGCAAATTGTTCTTGAGCTCAGGAACGTAATACACCTCTGGTATGACTTGAACGAGCCCATTTGCTTGGATCTTCACGCTTCCTTTTCCCACCACAGACATTCTCGTGTTATTTTCGAGTTTCACCGATCGATTGATTCCCTCTTCTAGATTAAAAAACCATTCCTTGCATCCAGTCATATGGTTGCTACATCCTGAATCGAGAAACCATATCTCTTCTCTTTCTGCCTGATGCTCCTCAAGGTAAGCCATCAAAAGCAACTCCTCTTCTTCATCCAGTTGAGCGTAATTTGCCTTCTCCCACTCTGGACATTCGTTTTGGAAATGTCCTAACTTATGGCAATTGTAACATTCAACTGTAGCACGATTCACAAAAGCTCTCCCTCTTCCTCTGCCACGCCCTCCTCGGAATGTTCCACGACCTCTGCCTCGACTGGGTCTCTCATCGTGTGACACCTTCAGTGCCTGCTCCTCGTGGACACTTCCATTCATCCTCTGCTCGTGACAGAGTAGGCTTCCGTGCAGCTCATCAACACCCATTACGCTCAAGTCATTCGATTCTTCAATCGAACATACCACGTAGTTGAATCTTGGAGTCAGAGATCGAAGAACCTTGCTCACAATCGTGCTCTGCTCCATTGTTTCTCCGTTCAACTTCATCTTGTTCACCACCGTCAATGTTCTTCCCAAGAAAACATCGATCTTCTCTCCTTCCTTCATGGTCAGCAACTCAAACTCTCTTCTCAATGCTTGGAGTTGTGCCCTTTTCACCTTTGTGGTTCCTTGATACTTCTTTTTCATGGATTCCCAAATTGCTTTGGAGGTGCTTTTGTCAAGAATTGTCTCCAGAATCTCTCTGTCAATGGACTGGAACAGAAAGTTCTTGACCTTCAAGTCCTTCAGCTTCGCATCCTCCACCAACTTTCGCTGTGCCTCACTTGCTGGTGATGTTCCTATCGACGGCGTCGGGATTCCATCTTCCACCAGACTCCACAACTCTCTGCTCCTGATAAAGTTCTCCATCGTCATGGACCAGAAATCATAGTGGCCATCGAACTTTGGGATGGCAGGCTGCACAAACTTTTCTTCTCTCCTCTCACTCATCTTTTGATTTTCTCTTGATCACTCTTTCACACAGGCTGTTTACTTTTTTCTGGCTCTGATACCAAATGTGAAATGTAAACTGAAAGTGATACATCATTAAGTAAATAACAGTGGCGTTAAATAGCCTTACAGGAATCAAAGGAAACAACAGAACAACAGAAACAATCGAAATACTAGGAAACAGACTTTTCATGACTCCCCTACATAATCTCCTAAAGACTAGGACTGCAGAAACCACCAGTGACTTATTCAAACATCAGACAACGACCAAATAGACTCCAACAGTAAGGCCACAGCACTAATATCCTCGCCTAAATACTAACTAAAGCCGGCAGAGGTTGAATGAAAAAAGTAGACAAGAGTCTCTTGATAAACACCATGATTTGCGAGCCCATATACCGCTCGATTTCTATACAGGTCATTGTTGTAACATAGTGCAAGTCAAAATGAATTTTTATTCGGTCGATTGCCGATATCACACAAGACGGACAAAATGGAGAAAATGATGTTTAGATACTTATTTTGTGCACCTACAACTACAACTCTAGAAGTATTAGTTGAAAGATGACCACGTAGTTGAAAATTCACATATTTGTGGAATGATTGGTTATAAATGAACCATAAAAATTAGTTGAATTCCTAAATATAGATACTTTAGCATGATGATTGAACACAAGTTGGAAAGGAAATTACTAAACACCGCCCTCAATTACTTGGTACCCTCATTTATTTTGACAATTCTGCCCCTCGCCTTTACCACCATCTCCTCTCTCGATCCTCACAGTCACCAGTCCCCCACCTCACTCTACAGAGTCACAATCGTTCTCAAATTTCTGCAAAATTTTGTAAGCCCATTTGGAAAAGCATTTTCAACAGACAGGCTGCATATAAAGATGACCGTGGGCCTGGTTGGGACGGGTTTTGGACCGAGCCCACCCTACATCGTACCGGGCTGAAAAGTACAAAACAGGGCCCAGGTCCACGATTGTGGGCTTAAGCCTAATTTAAACTAAATTTAGCGTGTTGCGTCGTGCTTTTACCAAACAAAATGTGGCCCAAACACAGCCCACTACTTTGAGCTCGTGTTGGGCCGTACTTTTTTCGTGGCGGGTCGAGCCAGCCAGGCCCACAGCCATCTTTAGCTGGATAGAGGGCCGTGGCCGGTGGCCCATACATATTTGTAGTGTAATGCCGATCAAAACCATTAAAACTTCCTGATATTTACATATAAACCAATTTTGATGCCTTAGATAGATGGATAATGGATATACAGAATCAGATTATACAGACTACAGAGTACAGGATCAAAAACTCAAAACTAGTTGGATTTGGTTAGGAATGTTTACTTTTTGTCTGTTAATGTCACTAAAGACCTAAGAGTCCCCGGGCTAATCTTGTCAGAAAGAGCACCCTGTTCCGAGATTATCAGAGATTTCTCTTTGAGAAGACTTTGCAGCTCCTTCAAATTAGAGTCGAGCCGCTCTTGATCTGCAACAGCATCATAAAGATAATAAAATTAAACATTCTTACTGCACAAAAGACATTACAGTATAGTTTATCTTTTCATTAGCATTACAGATTAACTGCTTTTTAAAATTGCAAGAAATCACCCTGGTCTTATGATAACATAGCAATACATTTATGTTTTGAATAGATATTCAACAAATCACCAATAATTGTTCTGCCATGGATTCATGGTTTATGTACCAAAAAAACTCTAATGTCTATTCTGAATTTCTTATGCGCAATATTATTATAAAGACACAACAAAGTAAAAACAGAATCATTAAGCATTCATTTTGAGTTACAAAAAACTCAAAAACATTTTACAACATTATTTTATATTTACAGATACTACAAAATAGCTTGCAAATACAATGAAAATTAAAAATTTAAGGATTTAAGAAATATCCCTCAACTAAAGTTGGTTTCTTCTCATCTTGTTCCTCATTATCTCCTTCATCATTCTTGTCCTTAATCTCCAACCCCCTTAACCCATCCACACAATCTCCACCACCTTTGCCGCCCTCTCCGCCAACCACCACCACATCACTCGCCGGCTCACCATTTCCACCAAAACCGCCGCTCTTTCCGGTAGCGCAGGCTCCCGGAGGTCTAATCTCAGGTTCGATCCCCACCAACGCATCCGACGGCGCAGGTTTTTCTATCCAAGGATCGCTGATACATCCGCCATCAACCTCGTCATTGTCGCCGGCGAAAACATTGCCGGCGCGGGAGCCAACGGCGGAGGCTGCTTTGAAGAAGGCTTCTTTGATGGATTCTGGAGGTAACGCGCAGTCTTCTAACCCGGCTTCCTCGAAGCTTGGTGGACGGATTTTGCGTAGGAAGGTGAGGTTTTCTCCTGTGGCCTCCATTTTTAGGGAAGAGAGAGAAAATTAGGGATTAGTTTGAAGAAAAGGGGGAAAATTGTTAGAGATGAGAAGAGTTTATTGGAATGTTTTGGGAAAGAAAAGGACAAGCACTCTGTATTAATTATGGTTAGTTAATACAGGTATTTGGGCTTGAGTCGGTTAATAAGGCGGTTTGGGTTATTTGTGGGCGTATTTGCCCATGAAACTATGAAAGTAAAGCTGGCAAAAGTGGACTCAATCCAACCTGAACCTAGCCCAACAATAGAGGGGTGAGTTAAGATTTTCAACCCGTTTAATTAAATGGGTTAACTTAATTAAACCTGTTTAGTTAAATAGGTTGGGCCAGGTTGAAATTTTCAACTCGAAAATAATCTGTCTAACCCGTTTAAGTTCAAGCAAGTATGTAATATAGATCTTTAGAATGTTATTTGAAATATTGTATTTCTCATTTTCCCTTCAACATTGAATAATTATTTAACGTTTTGATTCATATCAAATATATATTGAAGTATTACTTTTTGCTATGAGATATGTCACAAAAAATAATCAACTTGTCAAGTCAATTTACACTTAAAAGTGGAAAAAAAAAAATTAAATGGGTCAACTTCAGGTCAACCCGTTTAAAGTTGGGTTGGGTTGGGTTGAAAATCTCAACCCGTTTAATTAAACAGGTCGGGTTGAGTTGGGAAACTCTCAACCCGTTTATAAATGGGTCGACCCGATCTCGAAACCCAACCCTACCCTTTGCCAGCTCTACGTGAAAGTGTCGGTTACACGCACATACCCCATTGGTATTTCATATCCCGTAAAGAAGGTATTCACGTAATCACGTATTCATCCCGCTTTTTTTTGTTAGTTTGTGCACCGCTGCTGCCGCGAAATCCGTCTTGGGTTCGTGTCGGGTCAACTTATGTCAATTCGCCGATTAGATTAAGGACGAAGTCTTGCTATTCTATCGAATTGTCAATAGACTTATAATATACAGAGTAACCAAAAAATTGTGAATTGTTGGTTGGTTTTAGTTGGGTTAAGTTTTGATCAACTTAAATTTGGGTCAAGTAATGTTGGCTAGTGTCGGATTTTCAATTAGATAACTAGGTTAATTTTGCCATGTCTATTCAAGTCATTGTTATAACATAATATAAGTAAAAATGAATTTTGATTCAGTCGATTGTCGATATCCCACAAGACGGACAAAATGGAGAAAATGATGTGTAGGTACTTATTTTGTGCACCTACAACTCTAGAAGTATTAGTTGAAAGATGACCACCTAGTTGAAAATTCACATATTAGTGGAATTATTGGTTATAAATGAACCATAAAAGTTAGTTGAATTCCTAAATATAGATACTTTAGCATGATGATTGAACACAATTTGGAAAGGAAATTACTAAACACCGCCCTCAATTACTTGGTAACGTCATTTATTTGACAATTCTGCCCCTCGCCTTTGCATCATCTCCTCTCTGGATCCTCACAGTCACTACTCACTAGTAGTAGTCCCCGACCTCACTCTACAGAGTCACAATTGTTCTCAAATTCTGCAAAATTTTGTAAAGCCTGTCTGAAAAGCATTTTCAACAGACGGGCAGCATATAAAGATGGCCATGGGCTTGGTCAGGAAGGGCTTTGGACCGAGCCCTAGATCGTACCGGGCTAAAAGGTACAAAGCAAGGCGCAGGTCCGCAGTTGTCGAGCCTAAGCCTAAGTTTACTAAATTTAGCGTATTGTGCCGTGCCTTGGCCCATACATATTTGTGGTGTAATGCCTACCAAAACCATTAAATCTTCCTGACATTTAAACATATAAACCAATTTTGATGCCTTAGATTGATGGATATACATAATCAGATTATACAGACTACAGAGTACAGGATCAAAAACTCAAAACTAGTTGGATTTGGTTAGGAATGTTTACTTTTTGTCCGTTAATGTCACTAAAGACCTAAGAGTCCCCGGACTAATCTTGTCGGAAAGAGCACCCTGTTCCGAGATTATCAAAGACTTCTCTTTAAGAAGACTTTGCAGCTCCTTCAAATCAGAGTCGAGCCGGTCTTGATCTGCAACAGCATCAACAAAATAATAAAATTAAACATTCACCACTGCACCAAAGACGACATTACAATATAGTTTCTCTTTCATTAGCATTACAGATTAGCTGCTTTTTAAAATTGCAAGAAGTTACCCTGGTCTTATGATAACATAGCATACATGTTAGTGTTGATTAGGATACCATAGTGGTCTCTTGTACGGAGAATTTCCCTTCATTTAAGTACAAAAGAGTACCACATTATTACAAAAGTAAATCTTTTCACAGACATGGAAAAGGCAAATTTCTAAAACAGATACATATGGTATTCTCTGTCAAATTTCCCAGCATGTATTTATAAAGCCACTAGTATAAGAATCTACCGAGAGAGAGAAAGAAAAAACTCAAAAAGTGATTCAAAGCTTCAGCTACATTACTCAAGGCTTTCTATTTCACCTTAAGTATTTGTGTTAGATTCTATTGGTAATTTGGTATGGCATTTCATAGTTTATGAAGAATTTTTTTTGCCAACATAGTGCTTCAGAAATTAGCCAAGGAATGATCACAAGCAATTCAAAACTTCAAGGTTGCAAAAGATTGGCAGGCTGGCAGCAAGTTCGCAATCAGTTAATAAAGATTCTTGAGTTCACAACCGGTTGTAATGTTGTATAACTCAAAATCATACGAGTGGGCAAAGGTTCAAGCTTTTAAAAGTTAAAATCTGACTAAGATACGAGTATTTGTACTAGACTGCTCCTTTAAAAGAACTGATGAGATAATATAGTCCAAATATTGTGGCCGTAAATTTTAATTGACCAATCTACCATTGCATTGACGATAGAGCTCACTTTAAAAAGATGTAGAAACAGACAAGATGACTAAGAATACCAAATGAAGAGAAATGCAGCAATAACACACCTTCTTCTAAAATGGTATGAGCAGCATGAAAGGGGACCTGAGCAAAGACATCTGTTCCAGGGAACATCATCCACATATTTTCAGTCGCATCATGATTTCCACAGGTCGGACATACTTCTTGAACCAATGTTTTGGAACCTTGTCCCACTATCTCCTTCATAATAGAGTCAAATGGAGAAGGAACACTAGTTTTTGTTGTACGTGCCTTCTTCCTGAGTGCTGTTAATGCTTCCCTGTTCCCATTCCTTAACCTGTCATTTTCCACAACCTGAATCTTCACAATGAGAAAACATTTTCCTTTTCTTGGGGGGTGGGGGTTGAGCAGTTGTGTGACAACATTTTCCCTTATTAATTTCATGAAGATGTGCAAAGGCCAACTGGAACAACTAATATGGACTCTACTGACTGGTCGAGCAGAAATACAGACTGCAAAATTAGTTTGCATACATCAGGCAACAAATCCAGGACTTGGTATTTTTTCAATTAAGAACAACTTTTAATACTATTTCAAGATTTAGCACTTTCATGGATTGTTAACAAATTGTGAAATCCGCATACTATCCTGGGAAAAAAATTACTTCAGTTGGGAATCCAAAAGAAAGGGATAGGGAAAAGAAAAGTCAGTAGTCTTGTATTCTGAGTACTACTAGTAATTTTTATTTAGCCTGAAAACCTAGATTTTTTTATGCTTCGGGGTTGGGGGGGTCTTACATACGTGCAGCCTTATCCGTAAGATAACAAATAGGATGTTTCAAATTGACCCTTAATCCAGTTTGAAAATCTTTTGAATCTATTGAAAACATTAGATCATCACCAAATGTATCCATCAAACTTATGTATCCCCAGTAATAAGTTTAGTTACTAATGCAACAAAACAAAAAAATCACGGTAAAGTCCTACCTTTAAAACAAACACAACTGACCATACATTTCACAAATGAGTTTGGTCTTTCATTAACGCGTCGTTATCGTCAAACAATTCTGACAGCGAGCAGACTGAGAACAATATAAACCCTAACACAAAGTCAGATATCTGAAGACATTCTTAGACAACACAATTCTCAGGTTAAATAATGAAGATGAAATATTTCCATAGTTTCATCAATCAAAACAAGCATACTCACATGTAAGACAAATGATAACGAGGCATCAAATACAGCATCAAACATAAAGAACCAAAAATAAGTGATTACCCTAAACGAGTGGAGCACTCATGCATATATCGATCTGCTAGTACCCAAAGAATACCCACAGATTACGAAAAATTACCACCCCATATAAAGCACACACGGCCTCATTATCTTATGAATCTGGAAAGAATGGCTAGGCAGAAATTGGTGATTATTCACCTCGAATAGCATTAATTCCATCATATATTTGCTTGATCTTCCCTAATCATCCTTCTTCCTTCTTTAATCTCTCAGTTTTTGTCCTTAACTATGTTAATTCATAGCATAAACCAACAATTATTTAGCTGAAAAACCTAGACATACTATCAAGCAGCAAAAGTTCTAGAAATACAGTATAGGACCTGACTTATAGAATTGGAAACCAACAAATTGAAAAGAAACACAAAGTTTGAATAAAATATCGACCTGAAGCCGTGCCAAAAGTAGATACTCAGCTTCAGTTTCAAGCTTAGTGAGTTGTTGTTGCATTTGTATCATATTTTCATTCATAGTCAATTAATTTCTTCAAATATTCACCTGAAATAACAAAAGTACAAAATAAAATTAGAATTATATCAAATGCAGAAGTGAAGACCAAGGTATGTGGGATGCAAAAGTATAAAATACTATCAACACTCTCTCAGAAGGGAATGAAATACCCACAATAGAGAATGATTTTGTCGGTTTTAGAGCTTAGCTTTGAAACAAGGGAGTTACCGAAACAAAGAGGGATGACTTATGAGGAGAGTATGAGAGCGACAAGCGATGAACAGAGGCAGATCAACTAATAGAAAAAGAAAGGTTATGGCACCAAAAATCAGTGGTGGTTTTGGGAGGGGGTAAAAACTACTCCCTCCGTCTCTTTTTGTTCTTTACGTTTGGCTTTTTACACGTTTATTAACGACTAATTAATGTGTATTGAGATTCCTCTATTTTTTTTATTTGAACGAGGAAAATTACGTTTATTTATATGTTTTCACTTATGTCAAAATTATGATATTGGGAAAATGAGAAAAATTGAATGTCACAGTTGAAAAGTGTGAAAGATTAAATGACCCAATGAATTTAATTAGTTAAAATAATCATTGGACACAAATTTTGATTGAATATTAAAGCATTTATGTGATAATATAAAATGAAATGTAAAGAACATTTTGAAACACCAAAAAAGAAAAACGTAAAGAACAAAAAGAGACGGAGGGAGTATTATGGTGCTTGAGATTGTATTATATTTGGTATGTACTGCATTTATTTTGTAATGGAAAAACTGGTGATCCCCCAAATAATCCCCCCAAAGTGGTACTATGGTATTGGAAAAACTGGTGATCCCCCAAATAATCCCTTACATGGTGTCCAAATAGGCACCAAGGATACCACAAGCCTACTCTATCATACTTCATGGTATTTATAACTACTACTACAGAACGGCTTATAATTTTGACAACTATTGTATAGTAGTAAGATCAACGACTTTCATGCCTTTCTTGTAACATAGAGAAATAGGAGATTTAGAAAGATACATGTTCAGATACATAGTTTACTGCATGCAATTATCAACAAGAGAAAGGAGGAAATAGAGGCTGGAGAAACGGTAAAGGCGGACATTTTGGGTATAATAATGGATTCCAATTTAAAGGAGATCCAACAATCTGCTGGCACTAACAGGAATTAGCATACTGGGATGAGCCTCGAAGAGGTAATTGATGAGTGTAAGCAATTCTACATGGTTGGACAAGAAACTACATCAACATTATTAGTTTGGAGTTTGGCTATTTTGTTGAGCAAGCATCAAGGTTGACAAGCACGAGAAGAAGTCTTCAAAACATTTGAAGATAGCAAGTCTTCTAGTATTCTTTCTGATAAAGAATGGTACATAAATGAAATTTTAACAGCATGATTCGTTTGTGTAGGTGACCGTGATATTGTACAAGGTCCTCAGACTCTAATAGTTCACAAGCAGTAGAATTTTAACCTTTTGTCGATCTGATTGTAGACAGAATAGTTTACAAGCTTACAAGATTCATAACCGCATTAATTCAAAAAAAAAAAAAATCATAACCTCATGGTATTCACAACTGTGATTTATATTTTTAACTCAAAAAGTCAAGTTTCCAGATATGAAGCCTAATATCACACTAAGATATCAAGTTATAGCTAACTGATCCAGCCAAAAATAGAACAGGTCTAAACGAATCGAGCTACATGGCTATAAACAAACTTCTGCACATACACTATGTACTTCAACCATGAAAGACATGTTCTCTAATTACAAACATACCTCCACTACACAATGCCCCAATTCAAAATCCTACCTACTAATTACAGAAAACTTCTCACAGTTAGAAGCTACTACACACAAAACTTCTATTGTCAATTTGTCATCTTTTACAATTCAAGAGTTCACCCAAAAACCATACTCTAGCCAATTTTAGTTACACAATTTAAAATTTAAAAAAAAATGAACACAATCTAATAGAATTGATATAAGAACAATCTGGAATTCCCAAAAAAAATAACATTTACTTATATGAGAATAGCGCATATAACCATGGCACTTTCCGGTTGCGACAGACAGTATCCATAATTAAAGATGCTACCGATGAATGCGTCATAAATTATATTGAGCAGTAGATTGAAAACTGGAAATACTTGGGGATTTCAATTTACTTGTAGTAACCTAACGATAAAAAGCCCCTTTCTCATTTAATTCACAGAACAATTCCCCAAATTAAAGTTGAAAAAGAGAAGACACAATTACCTGGAAGAGAGCAAGAGAAAGGAAGAAACTTTGTCGAGTTTGGAGATGACGGAAGAGCGAAGATGGAGGAGACTCGGAGTTGCAGAGAGCGATTCTGTCGAGTTTGGACTTTGGAGCGGTAGAAAATGTCGACCATGTATAGTCTCAATTGTAACTGTAACTAAAGATCATAGGTACGACGTGGCCCGGCCCGACACGAAAGCCCGTAGACCTAGGCCATATTTTGAACTTTTCAGCCCGGGCTGACATGATGGAGAATTTGAGATAGGGTCTTTTAACGAGGAAGTCTCTGCGGCTATCTGTTATTTGTTTGCTAACAAAAACAAATAGAAATGAAAATAATTTTGGGGGGAAATGAGATTGCACAGTAAACAATACATAGATCTCTTGCTTACAATGGTATTTTTTTTCCAAAGAAATGGAACAGTATGTTTTTTAGGGAAATTGTACTTTTTTGAATGAAATGGCACTTTTTTTTCCGAAGAAATAGTACTCTTTTTAACGGAATGGTATTATTTTTAACGAAATGATACTGAATATAACGAAATGATACTCTTTTTAACGAAATGGTAACTGAGATGGTACTGAAATGGTACTGAGTTTTCTTTGTCTTTTCCTACTACAATCCTTGTTTATTTTGTCATTTAGTGAGTGTTATGTTTTTGCAATATATGACAGATAGCCGCAGCGACGAGCCCGTCTTTTAACTGCATCAGGGGAAGTGGCCAAAACTAATTAAGGAGAAGAAGTTCTATTCTTATTTTTTAATTTTTAAAAGTTAGTAAATACTACTTGATCTGACCGCAACTCCACAGGTCGAAAAAGGCTACATGTACACCTAGTGTACAAGATTCTCTTATACACCTCCATCAATTTGTTGACACATAATCAAACCCACTAAAATATGAGAATGAAAAATAATAAATAGGTCATTTCAACCAATAGAAAAGCACGGTGTACAAGATGCCTTATATACAAGGTGTACATGTAGTAGGATCCCACAAGTCGACACAAATTAAAATGACACTGAAAAACTATGAATGTTTAATCTGTGTTGAACCTTGAATATAATGACGAGGAACAAAATACGTTACACATGATGAGTTGTTGACCAACCTCTAGTTTTTTACAAGTGTTTTTGGCTATAGGGTCTAAGAATTGATTGTTGGTGAGATACTCCAATATCGGCCATTTGAGATAATTATGTAGGATCATTAAAATTGGACCAAGATCGTGATCCTGCCTATCTTATACAATCATAATGAATCATTAATCCAATGTCCGATTTAGGGTCTAGCTTTGGTTACGATTCAAGACCTTTGATTTATCAGGATCATAGTACCTTCGTATGATTTGGATTGCGATTTTGACAACTTTTTTTAATTTGTCAAGGCAACATAAACAATTATGTTTATGCTACAAATCGTAAATTAATACCTTATTTGAACTTAACCCGATTTTTCAGCCAAAAAGTGAAGATTCTGACCACCCAAAAATACATGTTCTTACTCGGTCTTTTCTCTATAACAACTCACATACAATTGATTTCTCTTCATCAAAGTATATCATTGTCGTCCTCTTTAATTGTATCCCTCCCAAAGTCCGGTTGAATAATAGCATAGTTACATAATTAGGTTGACAAATTAAATATAGAGGGTACAACAACTCTCATAACTAACTTTTCATGGCAGCCCTGTATAATGAGACGGGTCATGGTGGGTCGGTATTAAATGAGTCGGATCAGGTCAGGATAAATTATTAATGAATCGGTTTGGATCAAGACCTGATTAACATGACACGGTCAGGCCCATTAAAATATATACTAAGTAAGTAATATCTTATAATACAATATGTGTTAGACCTGATCAAAAGGCGGGCCGGTTCGGGTTCGGGTCGGGCCAAGGACATAAAAATCTACCCATTATGTCGGGCCGGTCCAAACTTCGGGCCGATTTTTTGTGCCCAAAAACCGCTATTTCGGGCCAAAAATAGTGGCTTTTCGGGGCGGGTTAAATTTAAAACTAAAATTGTTATTTTACGTTGTCTAAAGCCCACAATTTTTTTAAAAAGTTCGGGCCGGGCTGAGACCGAAAACCAGACCGAAAAAGGCTGTCCAAAACCCGGTAATTTTCGGGTCGGGTCTGGTCGGGCCGGGCCAGTGTTGATCAGGTCTATTGTGTGTGTATGTAAAACCAATAGCAAGTCTAACACCACATCAAATGCGTGCTAGATATATTTAGTAAGCTCCGTAGCAACAACAAAAACCAATTGAACTGTTAATGGTCCGCCCACCCTGACCTGACCTGTTAACAAATTGACCCGTTAAGGGCACATCTCATATTCTCATATATTAATGAATGGGCCTGACCTGTTTTAAATGGGGTGGGTCACGGGCTTTAATGGCCCAGCCGCCCACTTCTTTAATTGGTAAAAATTTAGGTGAATGATGTTAGCTTTAAGATTATGACCAAAGATTAATCCATCTTTAACGGGATAATGGTACCATAAATATTCAGTGCATTATTTCAAACCCATATAAAAAGTTCCTGAACAAAAACTACAAATTCTTAAAACCAACACCATGGTTTATAAGGTATCTACTTTTACTGATATTAGAAGCTCTATAGTAGCAGTGTACCAATGTAGCACTGCCTTTCCAAGTTCCAACTAATTAAGGAACTTTCTAGAACAAACCAATACCATTACCATGTCACGTTGACACAATCAGCACACTGTCTGAAGTCTGACTCCACGACAATCAATCGGTAACTAAATGCTGATTGCGCTGCTGGAGTATTAGCTAGTTGAGGCTATCAACTCATTATATACCTGTTCTTATTGTCCTAGTTTTCTTTGTCTTATACAATCATTAACAAACTTTTTTAAACCTCTCAAAATGATCCCCATGTTTAGCTCTCTTGGATATCAACCCAAAGTCCCACGTCGGAAGAGTAGGCAAAAATCAGTGTTCACCTAACACCTTCCTAAATTAGTATGAGGCCTTTTAGAAGGAGCCCAATAACAAATCCGTACGGGTTAAGCCCAAATCGGACAATATCATATTAATGTGGAGTCGTGTTGGTGTGCTACCCTGCAAGGTGGGTGATCGGGGCCCAACAGACTCTTAGTCCGATGTATGAGTACATGTAAGAAGGGAAGAGAAATGAAACTTAATATATTTTACGTTGTTCGGTTAAGAAGGAAAGAGAAATGAATTACTTAATACTCCGTATATTTTTCGTTGTTTGGTTTGATAGAAGGAAGTGGGGGGGAAAGAAAGGAAAATCATTTGACAACTTTTAATTTTCTCTTTCTTTCCGAAATCCACCACTTTTGGGAGGAAGGGAAAGGAAATATTTATTAATGATGTTTTCCTTCATTTCTTATCAAATCCAATTTAATTTTTGGAACCAAACACGGAAATCCATATTTTTTCTTTTCCTTCCGATTCCTTTCTACCAAACAAAGCCTAAAGTAATAATCCTACTCAAGTTAACAATTGACATAATCAGCGGGCATAATTGCATAATTCAATTTAACAAGAACAAGGATAAATTAGTAGCAACCCTGCAGACCTGCAGGCTGCAGTACAATACCAAGAAAGAAAAATGCAGCAGAAGTTAAAGAAGCCGGTATCTATGGCATTATACTGATTTTAAACGGTATATATTTTAGTTCACTACAATTTAGCAAAAAAGATTTAATTACACGGTGATCAAGCTACCAAGGCTCATGGAAAAATATTCTCAATGAACTGAACTTGTATTCATTTCTCTCTATCAGTAGTTCAGTACCCCCTACACAGTAATTACAAAAACTAATTTGCAGAATGTTTATATACATTGCAGAAAATCAGAAACGCCCTTCTTTTCTGTTTACATTCGCATTGAAGATTGTCTAAGAGGATGATTATCACCATGATAAAGACCAAGATGATACATAGCCTTAACAATCAACTCCCTCAACTGAGGATACTGAGCAGTAACAGTTCTATCAGTCCCTTCAAGTGCAGTCAAAAGCCTAGCTTGTTCAAGTGCTTCACTATTACCAGCATTTATAGCAAGATAACAAAGTAGAAGCAATCCTTGTACTTGAGCCCTATCACTTTCCCTAAGCAATCTCAACAATGGAATCACACCATCAAATTCAATCACAGCTTTTGAGTGTTCATGACACAGGAAATTCTCAGGGTCCACAAACTTTACCAGAGCAACAACAGCTTCAGTCCCAACTTCATGATCTTTGTTGCTAAGTTGCTCAACTAAAGGCCCGATTACCCGGGTTTCTTTTGCTGAGAATGTTCTAGAAAGACACCCAATTGATCTTATTGCTGGAATTTGTAAAATTGGATCATTGGATTGTTTGATCACTTTCAGAAGCTGTTCCACTACTGCTTTACCAGCTGGGGAACTGGTTTTGAAAGCTGACCTTCGAAGGTCGGTGTTTGTTTCAGCAGCAATGGTGATTTCCATGATTGCCATAACACAATTCTTAAGCAATTCTCCATTTTCTTTCTCAATTAACTTAGCTAAAGAAAGTAACCCTTTTGTCTCACTAATTCTTTTACTGTTGGATACACTATCTTTAGCAAGCATCCAAAGTGCTTTAGCACAGCTAACTTTAAGCTCCCTTTTAACTTCATCACTCTCATTCTCTCTTCCTTTTCTTGTTTGCCCTCCTTTACTAACTCCAATTTCTGGATAAAACGATGAAAACGACGAATAATTCGAATTCAGCTTGTTAATCCCAATCTCCCTGTTAATCTGAACAACTGAGTGAATGCTTTGAGGCTTCTTCACAGCTTTGGATTCGTCTTCGAATGTTTCGAATGATAACAGTGAAACGAGGGGGCGAATTACATTCTCTCTACCAAATTCTTCCTTAGCAACACCACCACCACCGCCACCGTCAAATTCAGCCATCCTAGCGACTAATTCAGCTACTTTAACCTGAACCCTCATTGGAGAATCTCCTAACACTTTAACAATCAAAGGAATACCCAAATTATCAACAATTACCCTAACCCTTTCCCCGTCATTAGCAACATTAAAAAGTGCCACCGCGGCCGCAATTTGGGCCTCTGCTGAATTTACATCCTTTAATAACCTCAACAATGGTGGAATTCCACCTTCTTCAACAATGATCTTTTTGTTACGATCACTGTCCTGGGCCAAAGACCCGATCTCACGGCCTGCTTCGATACGGGCGGGTAAGGAAGAACTCATTTGGACTGTGGCGGTGTATGACCAAACCCACGCTAGAATCGGGTCGTTGCTTGCGATTGGCGGGAGAGATAAAACGACGTCGTCTACATCGTTGCCGGTGTTAATGTCGACGTGGAAGACGGAGAGGAGCCAGCGTAAGTCAGCGGCGGAGGTGTCGAGGAGAGAGAAAACTTTCCGGAAGTCGGCGGTTGTGACGAGATTGACGAGGCGGTGGATGAAGGTGCTTCGGCGGCGGCATTTTCGGACGAGTGTGTGGGCCCGGTGAAGGTTACGGAAAACTTCGGCGGAAATACGACGGAGGGGACGGTCATAAATGGAGGAGGTTTTAGCGGTGGCGAAGCGGACAAGTGAGCGGAGCATGTGGGCCAGACGGTCGACGTGCTTGGCAACTTCATGGCAGTCGAGTTTGAAGGAGATTGACTCGTTCGCTAACTCGCGAACTCGTTCTGCAAGTACAATTGGCTCGGAGAGTTGTATTTCCAGAGGTTTTTCGTCGTCTATTATCGTCGCCGGAGTTGGTGTCGCCGTCGCCGGAAATATCGTCATTTCTTATGCAGCGTCAAAAAATGTGAGGGATATTTTTTATTTTTTTTTAGGTGAGAGGAGAGAGTAATGAAGCGATCAATATCAAGAGGTGTTGAGTTGTAAGTTTTGTTAAGAGTCAAATTAAGAGTCTGCGGAGGTCAGTTTCAATTTTTTGTGGCTGGTTTTTGTTTTCTTGTTTATTATTTTTGGTTTTTGCTTAGAAAGGACTACAATAGTGATAGAGACATACGAGGTTTCTTATCCAATGTTTAACTACCCGGCCCGAACACCACCGCACCCGCTAGGCTACCATCGCGATAACTATACTCATAAGCCGAAAATTGCCACGTGTATTGACTCTAGTACCACCACGGTCACAATTTTCTTAGGCTTTGTTATGTTTTGAGATGTGAAAAAGAGATCACGGAAAAAAGAGATGAAATATGTTAATTGGTAGTGTTCTTCAATATTTTATGGAGTATCAATGTTTTTAGGGTGAATTTCTAATAGTTATTTCTAAATGTACATACTTCTGATTTAATAGTTAGTAGTTTTTTTTGTTTTTTTTTTTGCGGGGAATCTTTTAGGTTAATGTGGATGTTATTTTTTAAAAAAATTATGCGAAAATTAAACGCGAAAATAAATTATTAGATTCGCAGTTTTGCACTTTGTGAATTTATTCAAAGACATGTTAATGCTTAAAACAAATAGTCTTAGCTGATTTAAACATGTTACTTAGACTTTGAACATATGTTCTCCTTAACTAAAGTCCCACCAGTACAATTACAAATCGCAATATTTGCATCACCATACTAATTAACAATTAATTAATGTCCTTTTCAAGCGTGTGATATTATATAAGTAGTCAAAATTGATTGAGTTGATTAATTAGGTGGAGACGATGATCCAATCATCTAAGCTATTTGAATTATCCTAATTAAATCTAAGTATTGAATTGATGGGTAATGACGACTATCTAGTTAAGAACATGTCGTCCTCAGTTACATAATCACCTTCTCCTTCCTACATACTTCGTATCTAGCTTTGCTTAGCTTCTTGTTATTTATTTATCGGCTTGCTAATTGTTCACTAATTTAAGGATTGTGGAGTATAAACATCAAATTTATTCAACTCGTATATTTAATGAATTATTGGGATCAATGAGGTTTTGGCTTAATGATTAAGATGGAGGTTTGGTATTGTTTGGGATTAGACATGTAATAAAAAGAAACATATAGAACAAAATCAGTAAGATCGAGCCATGTACCTGTCTTGGTGAGAATTTTGTTTTTTAGATAAGAAGAAGGGACCATACTGAACCAACACCTCGCACAGGTTAAACCAGTCCAGCTACGCAGGTCAACTGTTAAGATATGTTAAGATATTAGATATTATTCTGTGAATATTCTGTAGAGTCCTAACTATGGTAAGTTACTTAATGTGTACCTAGGGTTTAGGTAACTGAGTTGTACTATATATACGTGTGTTATTAATGAGAATGATACGAGATTACACAATATTTGACATGGTATCAAGAGCATAGGTTAAAAACCCTAGATTTTTTTTTCCGCACGAGTTTGAGAGAGTTTGAGAACAGCGAATTCCTTCGCTTGTTGAGTACTGCGTTCTGAGGAGTTACAAATTCCTAGGGCATAACAATGGGTAATGACGAGGAGCCACCACAAAAGACAATCGCCGCCGCCGTCGATCTGGACTACTATCTTGGGTCAGGTGACGGCCCCGGTATTGTCATCACCCCTGTAAAACTTCGAGGAGCGTCGAACTACGATGAGTGGGCCAAAGCGGTTCGTCGCTCGATGATTTCAAAATTCAAATTTGATTTTCTTGATGGGTCTGTGAAGGAGCCCATTACGGACGAGACGAAGATGAAACATTGGATTGCGGTCAATTCGATGGTGGTGTCTTGGATCACAAACACCATTGACGAGAGTTTGCGTTCGAATCTGGAGGACTTTGATATTGCTCACGAGTTGTGGAGTCATTTGAGGACGCGGTACTGCGTCGTGTCGGGCACCAGGGTCTGCCATATTAAGATGGCTCTGAGTGGTTGCAAGCAGGGCACGTCTGAGGGCGTCATGGAGTACTATGGCCGCTTGTCGAAGGTATGGAAGGAGTACGTACAGTATGCACGAGTTCCCAGGTGTGTATGTGCGGGTTGTACGTGTAATATAGCGAAGCAGGTGGGGGACATTCACGATGAAGATCGTCTGCACTATTTCCTAATTGGCCTGGATGATCACTATGAAGCCATTCGTGCACAACTGTTAGCACGATCGCCGTTGCCAGGACTCGACGAGGCGTACCAGACGGTTATGAATACCGAGACCATGCGCGCCAAGGCTGCGAGAGGTCCGGAGAGTGTCATGGCATTCAAGGTCGAGACTAAGGCTCGGTCGAGGTCGGGTGATGTCAGTGGCAGATTTTGTGGTCATTGCAATCGTGAGGGTCATGAGGAAGAAACTTGTTATCAGCTGATTGGATTTCCTGAATGGTGGGATGAGAAGAAACGAGGTGGACGAGGGCCTGGTCGAGGAGGCAGGACGTCGATTAGAGGAGGCAGAGTAGCTCGTGGGGCAGCGTCGTCGACCAGTGGTGTCGCTCGTGCCAATGCCGTGAGCAATGCCACAGGAGGGGCGACAACCACTGTGACGAGTGGAGACGGATCGCAGGGTGCAGTGACGACAACCAATCATGAGCTTGTTGGGGTGACGAAGGAGCAAGTCCAGCAAATAGTTGACATCTTGTCACGACCTTCACACAAGTTGCAAGGTAATCTTGATTTACGATGGATTGTTGACAGTGGGGCATCACGTCATGTGACGGGTGATATTTCAATCCTGAGAAATATCAAGACATCAAGAAATCAACAGGTTGTGTTGCCGGACGGTCAACCTGCAAATTCAAACCAATATGGTTCGGTGGTCTTGGAGGATGGTTTCGTCCTCGATAATGTTCTATTTGTGCCTAAATTGAACTGCAATTTAATTTCTGTAACTCAATTAAGTGACGAATTACATTGTGCTGCTCAATTTACTAACAAAATGTGTGTTCTTCAGGACCGCTCGACGAGGATGGTGATTGGCGTAGGTGATCGACAGGAAGGACTATATTTTTTCCGTGGGGCTCCAAAGGTTCGTGTGCTAGCAGTGGAGTGTGTGGTCGACTTGTGGCATCAACGGATGGGGCATCCGTCGGAAAAAGTGTTGCAGTTACTTCCTCATGTGAGTCATAAGATTAGGAAGAATAAAACAATTTGTGATGTATGTCCGCGGGCGAGACAATGTAGGGAGAGTTTTCCAGTTAGTGTTAGTCGTGCTAGTCGCACATTTGAATTGGTTCATCTTGATTTATGGGGACCCTACAAGACTCCCTCGTCTTGTGGGGCAAAGTATTTTTTTACCATTGTTGACGATTATTCTAGAGGTGTGTGGATTTATTTACTGAGTAATAAAATGGAAGTTGCATCGACATTTCTTAATTTTGTTGCCATGATTAAGTGTCAGTTTAATAGATCCCTTCGAGTAGTACGCAGTGATAATGGTACTGAATTCAATTGCTTACAAAATTATTTTCGTCAACATGGGATTCTGTTTGAGTCGTCGTGTGTTGGGACGCCTCAACAAAATGGGAGAGTCGAGAGAAAACACCAACATATTTTGAATGTTGGGAGGGCGTTACGTTTTCAAGGAAATCTTCCAATAAAATTTTGGGGGGAATGTATTTTGGCCGCCTGTTACTTGATAAACCGTACACCTACCCCGATCCTTGACAATAAAACACCTTATGAGATGTTGTTTGGTAAACCACCATCGTATGTGCCTATCCGCGTGTTTGGGTGTCTGTGTTATGCATATAATCTCCGGTGTAAAGGGGATAAGTTTGAATCTCGGAGTCGCCGATGTGTGTTTTTGGGTTATCCGTTTGGCAGGAAGGGATGGCAACTTTATGATCTAGAGACACATGAGTTCTTCGTCTCACGGGATGTCAAGTTTCATGAAGGGACGTTTCCTTTTGTAGATGAATCGGATGTGTTGCCACTGGTGCATGATGGTCATGGGGGGCTTGACCATTGGAGTTTGGATGAGAGTGGGTCTACGGGTCCTGAGACCGTGTCGTCGCCTGCAGGTGATACTGCTGGGGTGTCGCCGCCTACAGGTGATACTGAGGGAGTGTTGTCGCATCCGGGAGCTGATGAGGGGGTGTCATTGACCAGTGGCGACGACAGGGGAGTGTCGTCGCCTGTGAGGGAGGACCAACAACATGAAACACCTAGTCGAGTGGATTCAGACGTCGTCTCCTCACAGACAGGTGTAGAGGAGACGACGGGTAGTGACGAGAGTGAGACAAGGCAGTGTGTGGAGGATACGGAGTTAGGAAGGGGGAAGCGTGCGAAGTTTCCGTCGACAAAGCTGAAAGACTGTGTGATATATACAATACGGGAAAAATATAGTACTTCCGACAAAACACCTACGGCGTCATCACTCTCAGGTACTCCTTATCCTATCACATATTTTGTTAATTATGAGCGTTTTTCGTCAAAGCACAGGCATTATATAGCAGCATTGCAAGAAGGGCAAGTTCCTAAGAGTTTTAAACAAGCGATGCAGCATGAGGGGTGGCGTCAGGCAATGGCTGCTGAAATCGACGCGTTGGAGGAACAGGGGACATGGACGTTGGAAGATTTACCGGAAGGGAAGAAAGCACTGGGGAGTAAATGGGTGTATACTGAGAAGCGTGATGAGGATGGGAATTTGTTGAGACTGAAGGCTCGATTGGTATGTTTAGGGAATCATCAGGAGGAAGGGTTGGATTATAATGAGACATTTGCTCCCGTCGCGAAGATGGCGACAGTTCGAACTTTCCTAGCTGTCGCAGCTGTCAAACAGTGGGACGTGCATCAGATGGACGTCCACAATGCGTTCTTGCACGGTGACTTGGAGGAAGAGATCTATATGAAGATTCCTCCTGGATTCCAGAAGAATCACTTTGACAAAGTGTGTCGAATGAGAAAGTCGTTGTATGGGTTGAAACAAGCACCTAGATGTTGGTTCCAGAAGTTGTCGACGGCATTGACGCACTATGGATTTCGACAGTCGCTGTCCGATTATTCGCTCTTTACTCTGTCTAAAGGTATGTTGCAGCTGAGTGTGCTCATTTATGTGGACGACATGATTATCGCAGGCAATAACAAGTGTGCGCTTGAGAGTTTTAAGGCATACTTGAAGGAGTGTTTTAAAATGAAAGACCTCGGGGCTCTGAAGTACTTCCTTGGGTTAGAGGTGGCACGAAGTAGTCAAGGGTTCTATGTATGTCAGAGAAAATATGCCCTCGACATCATCTCAGAGGCCGGATTGTTGGGAGCAAAGCCTGTGGACTTTCCCATGGAACAGAATCATAGGTTGGCATTGGCAGACGGGCCAGACCTGTTGGACGGTGAGCAGTATAGGCGTCTGATCGGACGTCTGGTTTATTTGGCTGTCACGCGACCAGACGTTGCCTACTCTGTACATGTCCTATCTCAATTTATGCAAGCACCAAAGGAGGCACATTGGGAAGCAGCTTTGCGAGTAGTGAGATATTTGAAGAAGTGTCCGGGTCAAGGTATACTACTTCGGTCGGACAGTGCGTTGCAGTTGGAGGGGTGGTGCGACTCGGATTGGGCAGGGTGTCCAATGACGCGTCGGTCGGTGACTGGATGGTTTGTGTCACTTGGTATGTCGCCAGTTTCTTGGAAGACCAAGAAACAGCATACTATTTCTCGGTCGTCTGCTGAGGCAGAATATCGATCGATGGCAGCTCTGACGTGTGAGTTGAAGTGGTTGAAACAACTACTACGCGACTTGGGGGTGACACACGACCAAGGCATGAGGATGTATTGCGACAGTCAGTCTGCGTTGCATATTGCACAGAATCCGGTGTTCCATGAAAGGACAAAACACATCGAGTCAGATTGTCATTTCATTCGAGATGCAATCAAGGAAGGGATCATTAGTCCGTCGTACGTGTCGACGAAGGTTCAGTTAGCAGATATCTTCACCAAAGCGTTGGGAAAGGCGCAATTTGAGTTTTTTTTGAACAAGATGGGCATTCGAGATCTACATGCTCCACCTTGAGGGGGGATGTTAAGATATGTTAAGATATTAGATATTATTCTGTGAATATTCTGTAGAGTCCTAACTATGGTAAGTTACTTAATGTGTACCTAGGGTTTAGGTAACTGAGTTGTACTATATATACGTGTGTTATTAATGAGAATGATACGAGATTACACAATATTTGACATCAACGCTTAAGTCACTCCAAAGCATTTCGCAGCTGATGGGGCTCGATCCTATATATGACCTCTAAAACAAGGTGAGTTCCCCACCAACTCCACCAACTTATGTTGGTTAAGTGTCTTGGTGAGATTGCCAAAACCATGTACCATGCATCTATTAGAGATACTAGCATGTCTAGCAAAATACTACATAGTAGATTTTCCATATTTGTTTAAAATAACATTATGTTCCGTGTGAGACTCAAAAGTTCTTTTAAGTTACAAAAAAAATACAAGTTCGATAATTTTCTACGTACAATCAGTTGTATCTAGTGGGTTATTTGATCTCTATGTCACAATTGTTTCCTATTCCGATCTCTTGGTGCTTTAGGAGTATGAAATATTAGGAGGTGGTTATTTGGTGTAATTAGGAAAGTGCACATCTTATCTCTTAAAAATTTCCTAAACTTTGTGTTTCTCTCGAATACTTTAGGGCCGCGGTTTTAGTTCAAATTCTTTCCTATTAGGAAAAGGCAACTAGTTTGCCTAGTATATATATGCCAGTTCCACTTGCATGGACCCGGTCCACCATAAGATTATCATGGACCAGGGTAATTAGGTAATTTTAACAGTGAGTAAATTATAGAAACTGTAGGTTCTGTAAAGTAACTATATCTCCAAAATAATAACTATGAACATAATAATGATAAGAATAACTATTATATCCAAAGAGTAACTATATTATATAGAAAAGTAATTTTAACTGTAAAACAATTACTACTATATATTCATTCTTGCAGACAAAAAGAGTAAATTATAGAAACTATAGGTTCTGTAAAGTAACTATATTTTCAGAATGGTAACTATGAAATAAATAATAATAATAATATAGTAATTTCGATGAGAACAATTATTCTATCCAAAGATTAACTATATTATATAGAAAAATAAGTTTAGCTGTAAAACAATTACTATATTATAAAAATAAACAATATGATATAGATGGTTTAGAGGTCATATAATAATTTTTTCTATTATATATCACATAATTACTGAAATATAAAAGAGTAATTATATCAAAAGTAACAGTAATTATAACTCTTGAACAATAATAAAAAAAACATTAACTACTTGGTTAGTTGTTTTAGCTACGACATTCTAATTCTTTGCATCTATTAAATAAACCATGTTAAACTCAAATGTTTTTTGAACTAAAAAATACTAATCGACACGTCCACGTGGACCACGTCTCTTTTTTCCACCAACACATCATGTCCTTCCTCTACCACGTTCTTGGTTTCCATTGTTGTCAGGATTTTCTTCTTCTCCTCCTGGTTTTGTTTTCCTTGCAGAATTTATTCTTTGCACGATTTCAATTCTGGGTGCATCATCTTTGTATTTCTGAATCAATAATATTTAAACTAAGTTAATAATTTAACATTTAAATATGAAAAAATAACATAGTAACTATGTAAAATGTGTAGTTTCTATTATGCATCATATAATAACTCTTACAATTAACGATGGTAAAATACTTGCAGAATTGCATATATAGTTATTGTTATTGTTATAGTCATATAGTTACTGTCAAAATAATATAGTCACTTTTATTAATAATAACATGGAGTACACAG
This sequence comes from Spinacia oleracea, assembly GCF_020520425.1. NCBI lineage: Eukaryota > Viridiplantae > Streptophyta > Magnoliopsida > Caryophyllales > Amaranthaceae > Spinacia > Spinacia oleracea. The sequence goes on from NC_079487.1 coordinate 133,439,809, forward strand.
AAAGATCATAAAAAGAACATAATGATAAGATAATAACTATTAAAAATATATAGTTACTATTATACATGATATAGTAACTCTTAATATTAATGATAGTCATATACGAGTAAGGTTGTAGATATAGTTATTGTTATGATCATATAATTGTTGTGATCATAACATAGTAACTCTTATTACTAATAACATAGAAGACAACAAAGAACATGAAAAGAACATTATAATATACATAAAAAACTATACCAAACATATAGTTACTATAATACAAGATATAATACCTATAAATATTATTGATGGTCATTTAGTCACAGAGTTGCAGACATAGTTGATGTGATAATAATATAGTAACTCTATCCATAATACAGTAACTATATCATTAAAAATATAGAATAACATAAAAACATGCACATAACATAATAAACTAACATAGTACCTATTTCAAAAATATAGTAACTATATAAAACGTACAATAACTATTAAAGAAAATAAACATATGGTAACAAGTCATGATAAAATAAACATAATATCTATTTCAAACATATAGTAACTATATAAATAATATAGTAACTATTAAAGAAAATAAACATATGGTAACACATCGTGATAAAATAAACATAGTACCTATTTCAAACATATAGTAACTAATATAATAATATAGTAACTATTGTACACATATAGTAACCATTATAATCACACAACAACTAGCTTAACACATAGTGACTATTATTATAATATAGTAACTATTGTACAAATATAGTAACCATTATAATCATATAGTCACTATCTTATACTCTAAATAACATATTACATAATGTAATCGTATAGTAACTATTATTTATCAAAAAGTCACTATAAACTGTTATTAACATAGTAACTATCTTAAACACATAGTTATTGTTTTAAATTTATAATAACTTTCTAAAAAATATAGTAACTATTTTAAACACATAGTTACTGTTTTAAACTTATAATAACTTTCTAAAAAATATAGTGACTATTTTAAACACATAGTTACTGTTTTAAAGTTATAGTAACTTTTAAGAAAAGTATAGTTACTCTAAAAACTACTACTAACATAAACACAACGAACATTCCAGTGACTATTAAAAACACTAATTTGCAACATAAATTAAAGGTGACTATATCATTTATATACTAACTATGTGAAACACTAACCCTAATTTCAACAAAACAACAAACATTTCGAATTACTCAACAAAATAATAACTATTGTACACATATAGTAACCATTAAAATAATATAGTAACTATTGTACACATATAGTAACCATTAAAATAATATAGTAACTATTGTACACATATAGTAACCATTAAAATTACATAGTACCTCTTTAAACCATATAGTTACTGTATTACTCATATAGTTACTATTTAAAATCGTGAAGTCACTGATCGAATTCGCGAAGTGAAAACGATACTTCGGTAAAACACAAACATTAATTTCTTCAAAAGAACAAATATTTTCAATTTTAAATAAAAATAGACTTAAAATTCTTTAAAAAACAACAAACCGAGATGTGATCTCTAAAAATTCTTGCGAAGATTTGTAGGCGAGCGCAAATTCTTCGATTCGATTTCGGCAACGACGAACCTCCTTCTTGATCTACTACTTCCTCCAATTTTTCCTCATCAAATAGATCCAATCATAAGAATTATAAGATAATTACTAAAAAAATCGAACAAAACCTAGAAATTTGGGCTAAATTTTGAAAAGCTTAGAGAGAAAATGAAAGAGAATGAACGGAATGTAGATCTGAAATTTTGAAAAATAAAAAAGTTTAAAACGTATATAAAGTGGGCTAGACACAAATCGCATTAAAACTCTTCAAAACACATAGTAACTCTTTAAAACACATAGTTACTGTAATACGCATATAGTTACTATTTAAAATTACAAAATAACTGTCACGTGACAGTTACATATGTTACCCATAAAAATTACTCCGTTGCCCTGGTCCACGCTAAGTTAGCATGGACCAGGTTTATATTAGTGTAAATATATATATGCTACCCCATAAGCCAAGGTAACAACACAATTTCAATACACAAGGTAAAAAATTACCCTAATTCTTACAATGATCATCTACGAAGATCTTATTAGTGGCGACGAACTTTTATCCGACTCATATAAATTACCCTAGTCTTATATGCACTCGATGCGTGCGAAATATTATAAAAACTTAAAATTGTGTAATTATAACTAATCATAACGAATATTAGGCACTAAAATATCATTCACAAATTTCATATTTTAAAACAGTGAGGTTGTATAATACGTCAAACTTGCAATCTAAATAGTGAAACAGTGTAATACTCATGTCCTTAGTCCTTACATGACAAAAAATCAAAATCTTAGTACCAAAGTAAAATAATTAAAAACAAAAAAGTGGTTTCTCCTCGCAATGTACTCCTCCGCCCATCCATGTGCAACACATAACTAACGTTATAAGAATGTCCTGGATTAAAATCTCCAATCGGTGGATGTAGCACCCACGATTTTTTTTTGCTTTCCGAAGGTTGAGAATACTTTTTCCATGACCCGATTGCGTCAATTAGACTGCATGAATTTAAAACAATATATTTTAATGTTAAATATAATGAGCTAATCAATCAAGAAGATTATGTAGTTAGAGTAAATTAAAACCCGTTGATATAATGATTTTATTTCAGTAGTTAAGTAATCTAACAGTTGTTGTGCAATGTCATATAGTATTGTTGCTGTCAAACTATCACTTTTGTCAAATATGAAAAGTCGAAATAATAACCTATAAAATGAAGCAATAACAAATGATTAATTTAGATATTTTATAAATTGTAAAATTAAATGATGGATAATTAAAAATTTTAAAATGAAACATAGTCACTAAAAAATACGGAGTAATTTTAGAATATCATGTTAAGGTTTATTTTTGTGGCTATTTTTCAAACAACTGCAATGTGTTTTATATGGCATCGGTATTTTGCTTAAAATAAAAGCCCTAGTCCCAAATTTTGCTTTACGTGATTTGTTATGTTATTTTTTTTTTCTTTTATGGGTTTTTTCTTTGTTTATTATTATGGTATCTCTTGTCACCTTCACCTTTGTGGGAACTAATAGTATAGATAATGATATTGATCCCTTGTTTGGGAAGGAGCTTCGTTTTAAATTTTTAGAGAACTTTGACAAATTTAATGAATTTTGACTAAACTACCCTTACAATTTTAAGAAGTTCACCGGGTATTCTTATTTGGGATATTGTATCTTTTACAGGTAGAATGATAAATCTAGTTGCTTACCTCTTTAATTAGTTGCTCCTCCTAGCTCTCTCCTCATATCTGAAGCAAGGTGATTACAATCAATTATAATCCCCTCCTCTTTCTCAACTCTTTTGCTAACTCACCCCCTCCAGTATCTCCTCTTTGTTGGTACTAACAACAACAACAAAACCGGCACAACCACCAACAACAATACCGGCACAACCACCAACCACCTACAAATCAATTCAATCAAATTTCTACAGATTTTGGAGATTCAAGTTTTAACAGTTGCGAAAATAATGGAGGATAAGGTATGAAATCGGAACCCTAGATCGAAATCCAAGATATAGAAGTTTTGAGAGATAAAAGGTTTAAGAAGATGAAGAAAATAACGGAGATGGTATCCCTCGGCATGGCGATGGCGATTGTTCCAAGATTTACAGTGAGTTCTTTTGTATTAGTTTGTCCAGTTCGTTAATTGTTTGGGAAAATGATTGGGTTTTACATCTCTTTGATTTTAGGCTTGTTGTAATTGGATTAATTGTGAAATTTTGGAGGCCTTTAAATCTCTTTGATTTTAGGCGTTTTGTAAGTAAATTAATTTGTGAAATTGTGGAGGCCTTTAAATCTCTTTGATTTTAGGCGTTTTGTAAGGAAATTAATTTGTGAAATTATGGAGGCCTTTGCTGCTCTTTGATTCTATGCGTTTGTTAAGGCCTTTCTTGTTCTTTTATTTTAGGCGTTTTGACTGAATTTATTGTGTTATTTGGAGAAAATGAGAGATTTATGGGCTTGTAAATTTGACAGATTATTTTGTGCGTGAATTGCTGGGTTTTGAAAGGTGTGACAGATTTTGTTTGACTTCTCTATAATATTTATGCGTAATATATGTGGGTTTCCTAATATAAGCTGTGATTTCCTTTGCTTTGAAACGATGGAGTAATTAGAGCTTTCGGATTTGTTACTGGAAATCAGTAAATAATCAAATTTTGAGCGGAATAAAACTGTAAAAGTATAGAGGGTAGTTTAGTCATTTAGATAGGGAACACCAAAAGTGTGTTTACGTAAACGCCCTCAGCTCTTCCTTTATAGAATAGAGATATGCTACCCCATAAGCCAAGGTAACAACACAATTTCAATACACAAGGTAAAAAATTACCCTAATTCTTACAATGATCATCTACGAAGATCTTATTAGTGGCGACGAACTTTTATCCGACTCATATAACTCCAAAGAACTCTTTAATGGATGCCTATGGGAGGTACAAGGAAAGTGGGTTGTTAAAGATAGTCGCATCGACGTCAACATTCGCGCCAACCCTTCTGCCGAAGGCGGGGCTGAAGACGACGTCGTTGATGACAACCACGGTGTCAAGGTTGTCGACATTGTTGACAACTTTAGGCTACAAGAAAAACCACCCTATGATAAGAAACAATTTGTTGCGTGGGTTAAGGGTTACATCAAGAACTTGATTGGTAAGTTGGAAGCTGAGAAGGCTAATGAGTTTAAGAAGAATGTCGAGGCGGCGACGAAGTTTCTGATGTCGAAGCTAAAAGAACTTCAATTCTTTGTGGGTGAGAGTAAGAATGATGATGGTTCTATGGTTATGGCTTATTACAAGGATGGTGCTATTGATCCAACTTTTTTGTACTTTGCTCATGGTCTTGAGACTCTCCGCAGAGTATCGTTTGCTTTAACATTGTTTAAAGTCTGAGAGTGGGGATAGCTCAGTTGATTACAGATTCCCTCCCGATTCCAGGTGATCGTGGTATCGATTCTCACCCCCGCCTTTATGGCTCATTTGCACACACACAAAAAACGATATTTACTGTCTAGTTAGTTGATTGGTACCCCCTGGTTGAAAATCCTGGGTCTGCCACTGCTTAAGAGAATCAAATATTGAAAGGGAAGGATGTGCAATTAAGAGGAGTTTGTTATAATTCTAGCTTTCTAGGTTAAATAAATTGTTTTATGTTTTCTTTTACTAATGTAGTGGTTTTTGGTTAATTTGTTTCCTTTAATATGTATCAGATTCTCTTAATTTGCAAGAAAATACGTTTTCATAGCGCTTTATTTTTCATTAACGTGTATTACACCCCCAATTGAAAGAGATTCATAAAAGTTTGATATGACCACAGTTTTTTGAAATTCTTACTCGTGTGATTTATGAATTAATTGAATAAAACTGAATCACAGACTAAAAGATATCCAGTACTTAATTATATGTCAATTTTTAGAAATCGACAATAAAATATTCATTACCTATACTAATCATGTTAATTTTGAAACAAAAGGTCTTGCGCGCACAAGGTGTACAATAAATTTATTGTACACCAAGATAACTTTTACCACTTTTTTCGTAACTTTAACCTAGTTTTGATTAACTTTTATATTAGTAAAAAAAAAAGTTGATAGAAATGTTTAAATGATTAATTTTATACATTATTAGTGATTTTGAAGAAATAAGTTTTAATAAAATGAAACAATTAATCACTTAAAAATATATAACTTTTACATATATAAGCTTAACTTTAAGCATTTTGAGTTAACTTTAATATTTATTGTACACCCATTGTAAATAAGAATTTGTGATTTTGAAAACCGGCACACAAAAAAAATAAAAAAATTAGTACATAGACTCAATATATCTATACTTTTTTCTTTTTTTTTAGTTTTCTTGAAAAACAGAAAACTGAAAAAAAAAGAACCATATTAAAAGTACCTGTTTGTATGAAAGAGTTTTCTCTTCTTTTTAAATCCTTGACATCAATTCACGTTCATCCTTCACTTCGGATAAACGGATCGGGTTTGGGTTCGGGTCGAGTTCATCAATTCGGGTTACAACGGGTTTATTTGGCTACCGCTTTGGATCGGGTCGGGATGAAAAATTAACGGTTCGGTTCGTGTTGTATGACACGGTTCATATCGGGTCGGGTTCATGTCAGTTTGGGTTAATAGTATATGACTTAGTTTTACCATTAATAACGATGTAACTAATGACTAATAGAATTTATCACTTCGTTTTCATGAAACCTTTATTGATGAATTAATAACTAATAACGTAGTAAATTAATAATCGATAATGATGAACTAATACGTAATGAATTTGTAAAGTTTGTAAATAAAAGTTTATCATATATTCATATTGGTTTAAACAGCAACGGGACTAACATGTTCAACAACAAAACGAGACAAACAAGTTCAAGTGTTAATGTATTAAGCCCATTCACTTAAAGCAACATAGCTTTTCGATTACTTCGTTGGTTATAACTTATAATAAGATTTTAATGTATTGAATTAGATCAATTTAATTTAACAATCAATTAATCAGTTGAATACGAGTCAATAAAAGAGTGCAAGATGGATGTTGGTTTTGCTACCTAATAAAGCGTAGCACAAATTCGGTGCGAAAACATTCTGACCTTGTCAGTTATTATAAATATATTGTTTATTATTTTTTGACGTAAACGCCTAATTATTAATTTATTATCTTTCTTATTTTGACATTAATTTATATAAACGTTTTAGTACATAGTACATAAACAGGTTGTAAAAGAATTACGGGTAGTAAACGGTTCAGGTTATGAACAGTCCGAATTGAAACAGTTCGGGTTGTAAACGATCCAGGTTGAAACGGTTCGGGGTGTAAACAGTCCGGATTAACGAGTTTTTCCCGGGTTGAAACGGTTCGAATTGAAATAAATCGGGTCATTAACGATTTTGGAGTAAATTCCATTTGGGTTGCCAGACGGTTTATTATCGGGTTTCGGGTCTTAATCAAGTTAATAGTTTTAAGATGGTTCGGGTTGAATATTATCAAATCAGATCGGGTTTCGGGTTCTAGCTCACGGGTTATTAACGGTCCGGATTCTTAACGATCGGATTAACCCAAAAGGTTCATCGGTTCGGGTTGAGAACTGAGAGCTCTAGCAATCTACCATTAACCCATCCATACGTTTTATTATCAGACTGTAACTGATCTAAAATAAGGCAAAATAGTTTGTATATAATGCACTTTGCCAAAGTCCCATAACAGAAACATCTCTTTTTATTCAAACAGACCGGTTCACAGATGGAACTTTACAAGTGAATAAATATTGATCAGAGCAACTTCAAAACAGAAGTTTTACGAGTTTATGGACACTGCAAATACCAACAGAAGGTTCTCAAGTAACAAAGTTATGGTTCATAGTTTTCTCAGAGTTTTGCGATCAGACCATTTTGAACAGGCTTAGCAACTACGCCGTTAGTTTCCTTGATATCAGACTCATGTGTGTTGGGTGGTACATCAACAGCTGGTGAGCAGTTGAAGAATCCATGGGGCTGTAGAAGCAAAGCAGAAAAAATGAACAGCATGAGTCAATCTATTTATATACGCAATACTGGCTGAAAACAAACTCAGATGTTAACAGTCACCATTAAGTGATAAGAAGAAGCAGATAAACAGATTGGAATAAGAGAGCAAACGACTCCTGTTTTTCACAGAAGAAATTCACAGAGAATCGAAGCAATAAGTTTACAACGTGGGATAACTTCAACTTATTTTCAGTTATTTTAGCTAAGTTAAGTTACAATGTTATGATAAGTTAAGTTCATAAAACAAAAACAAGTGCAAATAAGTTAAGTTCGGGATAAGTAAGTTCAGTTCAAGAAAAATAAGTTAAGTTCGAGATAACTAAAGTTCAGTTCAGGTAAAAACTAGATAGAGTTCAGATAAGAGAAGTTCAGGTAAGGGGAAAACAGGTGTCCTATAACTGACCAAGTGTTCTATGTCTTGATTTTTTTTTCCAAAGGGCACAAATATCTGTGGTTATTGTCCATTTCCGATGGAGCCAAAGATTCATTTGTTCTTTTGGCTGTGGGATGTAATGGACTAAATCAAAATGGCGCTTAATACCTCTTCGCTTCCATTCCATGAGGTAGAAGGTGGTTGTCCCATTGTTGTCCCGTTATCGCTTTTGGGTCAATTGGAAACAACCTCTCTACAATTGCAAGGGTAAGGTTGCGTATGTCCGACCCCCCCTTACCCCGCTTCTTGCGGGAGCCTCTTTGAGGCAATGGGGTAATGAGAATGATAATGATAATGATAATGATGACAAATATCTGTGGTAATTTGGAGAATTTATGTAAGACATACTTGTCTAACGCATAATCCGAGGAAGAATGTAATGACACCTCTCTCTATTCTACTCCATAGTAGACTAGTAGCTACAACTTATAATAAAACTAAAATGTCATTCCATTATTAAGCAAATTGCTTGTTCACAGGTAACAGAATGGTTCAGAATTTAGTACAGCAAATGTTTCCCTTTCTTTTTAATTGGACAACCTTGTCTAATTGAGCAAAGAAAGAATAGCTTACCATAAGCATAAAACCCAGATGTTCCACAGGCATGACTGGCCAGTCCTCAAGACGCGGTATGTGTGTCAATCCAAATACATACCTAAAGCATTATTTTTATAAAAAAAGTATAAATACCAAACGATGTTTCCAGATTCGAACAGAATGAAAGTTGACTGGCAACAAGAGATGTTTAGAGCTTTGCCAAAAGATAATGACACCAACGCTTCCGAGCATTAAATGGAAAAATTGAAAGTGAAAAGAAAAAAAATTTGAGACATGTTTATTATTCATAAATAGACATGCAAATGCAGTTGTTAAGCCGCCTACGAAAATCTGCAGTATTGAAAGAGAACTTACCAGAGAACTACATCAGCCTCCTCCAAAGAGCGATTTTGTTTAACCCAAGAACCCAACCCTTCCCCAGCGCGTGGATTTTGATTTGGAAATTCTCCACCAGGAAACATTTCATTATGGGCATAAGGTGTAACCCATAAGTTATGCTTCAAGAACGCTGCTCTTCTTAGAAATTTCGCCTCAGGACCTGCTAAAGGTAAACAGTTTGAACCTGGCACTAGCTTGTAACCAGTCAGCTGGCCTGTGCGGTTTACTGTTCTTGTATTCCTTACCTAGATCCCAAATTTGGATTCAAAAATTAGCATTTAAGCTTAATGTAACGGGATGTGTAAAAGTACATAGCTAGTCAACCAAAAAAATGCCATGAGAACTAACAGCAGTGCAATTTGTTGACAGATCAGAAATCAGATTCCCTATTCATTGGGGTTTCCCATGGAACTTCGGTTTCGTTCAAACAAATAAGGTATAAAGGTAGTGGTTCAGAATAGCTAAAACCAATATCCGACCAGTACACAAGGTATGGCTCATATCAAACCTTCAGGTATCAAATATCATTCCCAAACAAAACCAAACACATGGTATTAAGTCTATTAATTATAAAGAATCAAGTTCCAGAAAGTACCACTCTGGTTTCATTAGCAATGCCAAACAAAAAACCAGTTTGTAAACCAAACAACCCCTCAATAGAATTGGGAGAAGGTAGGCTTCACAAAAATGCACACTTGCAATAGAAGGATATATCAAAGCTGCATATAGTCTTTATCATCAACAAAAAATGCAAAAAAAACCTAGGCACCAAAACCAATAGATATTACAACACGCCTTTTCACACACACCGGTGCAAAAAATATGATGAGACACAGTAGGCAAGGAGGAGGAGGGGGGTAGCAGTAAAGAGATACTTCAAAGGGTCAGAGTATCTTACAATCCAATGGCGGGCAGTCAAAGGACTACAATCACGCATTGCTTGTAACTCAGATTTAAGTACTTTCTCCTCAGCATAGAATGCATTATTATGAACATTGTCCTTCCCAGGTTCCTCTACCTTTATATTCAACTCAACAACCTGCAAAGAAAACAGGTATGCACTAAATGGATTAAGCGTAAGCAGGTCATAATAAAACAAGTTGCCAAACTTAAGGAGGCAGATATATCAAGTCACAGGCATACTGGCATACTGCAATCATAAATTTTCCACATCAACTACACAACAAAGCTCAGAAATTCGAGTTACAGCTTACTGCTTTACTTTCACAAGCTTATAATACTAATAAACTCTATGCATGCGCAAAGCCATAAAAATATAAAATGCATCCATTTGGAACATATCTAACAAAGAAAATTGCTATGGCTTGTAATCAAACACGTAACCTGATTCAGAGCTTCGCCAGGCTTGCAATCAACAGCCATGTCCATACGAGCAACGAAAAAGTGTTGATGTACAGGTGCATACAACCCAGGAGCAATTGTAGTACCATATTTTCGGACTTCACCAGGCAGGAGGGCTCCTACGCTGAGAATCCCAGTAAGTCTAACCTCGGCCTCAATCTTGCCATCCTGTAAAACAGCCCATACTTTTAGGTCCAAGCATACCAAACACACAACAGTTTTCATTTATTAAATCCACGGATGGATTCCTTGGTTGGATCTAAGAAGTTAACTCCCCAAGAAACAGAACTTTTCATGAAAGACAAATTTCTGGGAAGTACCAAAAATTGTTAGCTTCATTGTTCTTTCTAATTACCTACCCAAAACTGTTAAGAGTTCTAATGGTTGCACTTAAATTAACCACACAATTCAAACCGTTGGTACTGCCACATCTTCTGAATCTTTCTTGTCAAACAAATGATGACCAAATAAGCCTAGTGCAAAACCAGGGCAGAGAAAACTTGCCTGGTAAAAGTGCCAGTAGAATCCATACTCATAATTGGCCACTGTGCAGATGAATGAAACAGTAAGCCTCCTTGATCTTCTCACTTCGGCTAACCCTGTTCGCCAGTCTTGGTGCTTCCATAGCATTCCATGGTCTTCCTCGTGCAGACAGACGCAGTTTTCAATTGTTTCAACACCTCCAGTAAAGTTTGTAAAATGGGAATCAAAATATTTAATGTAGCCTAAACAATCACAACCCTGCACCATGGGAAAAGGAAACATAACAGTTGCTTCATATTCTGAACAGACGTTCTCGCAACAAACAAATGGCTTAAGATTACCCCAAAAATGAAGGGGGGGATCAGATTAGTAATGGGTGAATTTCTAACCTTTTTCAGCGAATGTGCATTCTTTCCAAGACCATCTTCACCAGCATCAAATGCGTTCTTCCTGTAATGTGGTTCGTTCGGATCACCATAAGGAACCACCATCTCAACAAAGCTTAACCTCTGTGCTACAGAACGATGGCCTCTACTTCCATCAACATATGCAACAGAATGTATAACCAAACCTTCCCGTGGAGTAAATCCAATGCGGAAACTCCACTGCCAACCAGAAATAAGCAAAAGAGGGAGAGATAGTCTAATAAGAATAAATCAATAAGACAATTAAAATAAAAAGTTGCAGCTTCCAAGGTAATGCTAAAAAACAGATTAAATAAGCAATGAAGCACCTTCTGCCATTCAACATAATGGCCTTTAACACGGAAGCTAGGTCCTTCAGGCTGAATAATAAGCAATGGTTTTACGTCGCTTCTATCAACACCTCCTCTTGTTTCACCAGGAGTGTAATTTCTTAGTGGATCAGCAGGTGGTAGAGGAACAAACTTCTTGTCCTCAAACTCAATCAACACCATATTTTGCATGTCAACAAGAACGTGGATTCCTTCAACTGGACGAGCATAACCATTCTCCATAGGGCAATCACTTTCAGTTCTGCAGAAAATAAGGGGCTTGGCAAGCCTACGCCTTGGAGCGTCAGCCTCGCTGTGATAACCAACGCACCTGCAGTACAGAAACAGTAATAATATTAAAAATATGAATGAGCAATCCTCTCCTTTTTACAGATCATAAGGAAAAAAAACTGAGTAATGAAAGAGACAGAACACAGATAAACTAGAAACAAGGTAATGTTTATTTTATAACTCACCATGCATCTACCATAACAAGATCCATATCCTCGATACCCCTCCTTTTCATTGCCTCTCGGAATGGAGGATAATCTTTCACAACAGCTTCACATTCAGCATATTCTACAGCATCCTGCAATTTTGTTTTAATAAACGAGGAGATATTAAATGGAAGTAGACAACTATAATTACAAATCTAGGTTATCATTTTTTAACAAAGCAAAAGCCCTATTTTTTCTTCGCAACCGGCATTGACCGGGATTCAGACATGAAGAAAAAACAAGAATAAAACTAATTAGTAAACAAAGTGTTTGGGAGTGAGTAACTAAGCATTGTAAAATCTCCATGATCAACTGTCCTTTTTCAATGCCATCAAGCTTAACTAAGCATATGATAATGAACACGACATATCATACTAGATGAAGCGTAAAGCAACTACTCATTTTGATATCCTTCTCAAGGAAGCCTGAGAGGTAGATTCACACACGCGCACACAAAAAAGACACAATAAAAATAGATTTACTCATCAGATAAGCTTTTTTATATGATACACATTAAGTAAGAAACTCAACACCAAACGCTTAAAAGTTGAGCAGAGGGTACTTTCAGAGTGGCAGTTTTCACTTGACTCATGAAAGAAGAAACATATTCCTATATGTTATAGCCCTAGCAGCACATACCATGGGAGGCTGTACATCAGGAATAACTTTGGATGAAATGACTTTTCCCCTATGGTGGCCTCCTCGTGTAGTTGCATGAATTTCTAGGAATTCAACAACCCATATGCTAGTCTCATTTGACTTTTTGCTATAGACGATGAGTCTTGCCTGCCGCGGGGGAAGCTTAGATGGTATAACAGGTCTGCCTTTTACCCTAGGCAACAAAGATGGTTGGAAAGGAGGAAAGAAATATGCATCTGCCATAGCAATGACATGCTTTTCTGGCTCCACTAAAACCACCTCAATAAACCGCATGCTATCTCTCTCCTGGCAGAAGAAACGGACACAAAAGAAATCACAAAAAAGTGCATCAGTTATTTGGTCAAACTTATGAATCAACCATTATCATTTATTATCCAGCCAACATCTGAACTCGAGAGAAAATAACAAGTGAAACAGCAGCAAACCTCGGGAGTTGCACCAGCAGCCCTGACAGTAGCAACTGCCACCTTGATTTCAGTAGCAGATAAAGGATCCAATGGGTGGCTTGTTCGAGTCTTCCATGGCATCGAGACCCCTGTGCAAGAAGCACATAGAGAGAGATGTGTCAGGTATGTGACCCCTTTGCTCATGAAATCATCCATTAGCTGTTCAAAGTGTCTCGTACTTTCAGAGTTTCAGGCATTAGTAGATGAAACTTATTGAGAGACTTGGAGAATCTTCCAAAATATATGTATGAAAATTTGTAAGTAAAGTCCTATGAATGGACCATAACAAGATCCATATCCCCGATGCCATAATATTTTCTAAATTTTCATTTCTATCTATTACCACTTGAAAAGTGGAATTGGGAAGTTATGAATACTTATGAGGAAAACGCAAGTTTGAGGATTGGTTGCTCTCCAAATTTACAATTGACATTCGCATGATATTTTCAAAGCAAATTTGCACTTAAATTTGTTCTTACTACCGTCATTTATTACCACCTACCGAAAAAGTCATAAGGTACTTACTTCATTTGATGTATGATACTTTTTTATATAAGTGATTATCAAATCATGAACAAAACAACCCTTCTCTAGTATAGCATTTGTCTCCATCCTAATTGCAAGGTTTGGCACTCCTATCAACCCTGAAGTCACATTTATTTGTCCTAGAGTTCTAGTCAAACTCAATTCAAAATTCATTTTAACAATAAGTCCTTTACGCAAAATTCTAGTTCGTTGGTGACACCCCTTTTAAACCATCAACCAACATCATACCGTTGGCAAATACTACGTTCAAAGTATGGAGTATCATACACGATGATACATCCCTTTGGATCACCTTAATGAACATCCATTGCTCACTAATCATATTAGGGGACATCCTAAATTTAAAACGAACTTGACACTTCTATACAATCTCTATTTGGGTGGAAATCACTAATGCATCAACCAATGAGCAGCGTCTATTCACAAATCAACTAATCATCCATGAAGACAATTGCAAAATTGAAAGGATATACGTATAAATTCAGGTGAATTATTTAACATTTATAAATACAGTCTAAACTAGCTTCAATACAAAATTACGATTTCAATTGGTAAAAACAATTGCACAATCAAACCCAATAATTAATAAACTGCGACAGGATTTTATTTAACATTGCAGTTTAAAGCTCAAATAGTAATGAATAATTATGAATTAGTACAAAACAGAAAAAAGTATACTTCAAACCTTTCTAATCACATAATTTTTCAAATTACCAAAGTATTTAGCCATAAACTGATAAAAAATCAAAAAAACCTCACCTTTAGCTACGGCGGAAGAAGTTACGGTAGGGCTTTCAGGAAGCGATTCAACCGGACGAGTCAAATTCGACGGTCTCTCACCGATAACCCTATCGACGGCTGCCGGTGACTGATCGGCGGCCGATGACGGCGTAGAATCACGGATCTCTGCGGAAGCGCAACAGGAAGACGAAAGAGACGTCGCTTTTTCCGAAGTTGAGGCCATTGGAGAGGATTAGAGATCCCACTGTAGTGATAGCAGTAGTAATTGTCGTCAGCAAAGTACTCCACAATTGACATACAGCAACACTTTCACTCTCTCTATTACGCCAATCGTCTCCGCCGTTTTCGCCACCACTCCGCCGCCGCCGGAGAAAGAACTGGACTTTCTCTCCTATTATCGACGAGTTGTAGTAATGGAGTTTGGGAATGGGAAGGGCGTGGGTGGATTTATAATTGAGAGCAGGATTTTTCACGTGCAATGACTCCTTTTTGTTGATTTTTTTTATTATTATTCTTTTTAGTGTTGGAGGATAAAAACAAGATAATTTTTTTTGGTGATTTAAAAAAAGATAATTTACCACAAAAGGAACCTTTTTATTTTGTTTGTTGCCAATGCTTTTTCTTTTGATGTTGATAGTTTGGTACGTAAGGTACTCGTACTCCTCTACGTAGCAAATTCAAAGTTGTAAAAATTGATCCGATTAGTCAAGTGAACCGTATCTAAGCTTCACCGACCTGGTTTGATCTGAGAACTAGTGTGTGGTCCGGATGTTGCCCCGAATTTTGACTTTTATTCGGCTTTATTGTTGTAAATATGTTTCTATGTAGATGGTGTCGTCATAGAATTATGGGGTTACACACAAGATTACCGCCCGATTAACAACCTTCTCAATCTGAAACTCCATGTTCCATTACCCCGAGTGTATGTAATACGTTCTATAAATATTCAACCACTTACTCGTTATATATTACATTCTATTACCCAGAGTTTTTTTTTAGGCTTAATCTACAAAAATAATAACTGTACATTTATAAATTAATTAATCATTCCCTTTTTTTTGCATTCACTTCTATTCAATTTATTATTTATTGTAAAAAGAACATAAATGTTTATATAGAAATATATAACATAAGTTATAGTTGGTTAAGATGGTTGGATGTTGAACTTTTAACAAAAAGACCGGTCTAGTGCTCGATCTTTACTACATGTTTTTTTTATTGTCACTGACATGTCATGATGCTGATTAGTGGTGACGTAGCGTAATAAGGAGAGTATATGTGACACATATACGTTCTTAAGAACGTCTTTTAATATATTAGTATAGATTTTAGAGTCTTATTCGACACAAACTCAAGTTTAACCAGTCTAACTTGAATAATCTCAAACTCATGATACTTTCTCCGTCCCTTAAATATTGCACATGATCTCTAACACATAATTTTACTCTAATTAATATCTCGATTTATGTATAAGAAAAAATCATAAAATGTTGATATTTAGAAAATATATATTGATACGAATCTAACAATATCCCACATGACCAAAGGTCTATGAATAGTGAAAAAAACAAGATGTGAGATATTAATGGAACAGAGAAAGTATTAATATTGCTAATAATAACACTCCTTTGGAATCTCCATGGACTATACAAGTTGCATGGACTCCTCCTACCCCTGGTATTTTGAAGATAACTTTGATGGGTCATTACGTAATCATAACTTTGATGGGTCATTACGTAATCATTCTGGCACGATTGGGGTTGTTACTAGAGATTACCTAAGGAAAAATGTGGTTAGTCAAACTTATAATCTTGGAATTTCTTCTCCACTTCTCGCATAAGCAATAGCTCTTCGTAATAATCTTTTGTTAGCCATTGAAAATAATGTACGCCATGTTTTCATTGAGTGTGATAACTTGTTGATATTTAATATTTTACAAGAACAAGCTCAATGCATGTGCAAAATTCAAATGTTGATGAAAGATGTCAAACAACTTGTGAACCATTTTGATAGTTCTTATTCTCGCCACATCTACTGAAAAGCCAATCACGCAACAGATTATGTTGCCGCTTTAGGTGATCATATCCAGACTCATCATGATATTGATTCATCTATAAATAGTAATTTTACTATTTTATATTTTTAGATAAGTTGGACTACAGTTTTGAGAAAAGACTACCCTAACTTATGTCATATCTTTTCATTTAAAAAAAAAAAATCAGACTCATGATAGACATATGATTGACGTACTTGAATTCAACCCACGATTAGACACAATAAACTAAGACCCCAACATGTTTGTATCCGATATGAAGAAGTTAATTAACCCAAACTCGTTTAGACCCGAAAAATACTCGATTAGACCTAGAATGTTATTGAGTCGACCTGTTGCGGACCTAGCCTAATACAACTTGTGACCCAATTTAATATGACCTGTTTAGACCAAAACTCGACTTGTTTTTCGCTACGAACTCAACAGATTTATAGTTATACGTAGTAGTTATGAGCTTATGCAATCTATACTAATATATTAAAAAGCGTTGTGGAAAACGTCTATGTGCCATGTAGTAACTGTGGTATGTCATGTCATGGATAACCAAAAATCAATACAATGAGGTTCGAACTCTAGACCTCATGTCTGAATGATATTTCTCATTACCATCTTAACCAACCACTAATTGTGGTTTGTTTCTTCACATTAATTTATAAATAAATGTTAACATGAAGTCTAAACCAACTAAATTTTTATTTGATTTTTTATTTTCTATGAAATAAATGGTATACATGCATTTCGTCAAATATTGAGCTCAAGAAAAATCTAAAATTTTAACTATTCAATGTAGAGACCGGGATATCGCCCGGCCCACACACTAGTTATAAACTTATACTCCGTAGTTGTTAACTTGTTATATAGTTAGCTAACGTAAAGTTATGACTACAATTGTTATTAAACTCCTACGTAGTACTACCTCCGTTTCAGAAAGTTCTTTACGCTTTGGAAAATGTGTCCAAAGTATAAAAACTTTAACCGTAAATTCTCACCAATATATACATCAAAACGTTACATGTAAGATCTTGTTAGATTCGTCTCGGGATGTATTTTCAGAATATCAAATTTTTATAATTTTTTCACATACGAAATTGGATATATTAATAGTTAAATATTGCATTGGAGTTCGTGCAAATAGTAACTGTAAAGATCTTTTTGAAACGGAGGTAGTATCTTATAAGTCTTTAACACATAATCGTAAAAAAAACATTGATTTTGAACTCACAAGCTTGAAAAAGGATGACATGATTTCGAAACTTTATCAAGGAGTAATATGATATTTACTGTAATTTTGTGGTTGGTCGGATCGCAATAGGAAGTGTTCAAAATTAAATAGGCTCACACTACGTAAAACAAGGACACAATGACATATTGATATCTTTTGAAGATGCACCAAACTAGATAACATAACTTTCTTATCATTCTTTTATCTAGTAAGCGAAAGCGACCAGACGAATTGAAATTATATACGGATTAACCAAGTGCATGCTATTAATAGGAAAAGTTCCTTGAAGATGGGGTTAAAGTAAGAAAAACTCACCCTAAGTGTTCTTAGTAGGCTTTGATCACATAATCTCAAAGGTTATGAAAATACTGATACAAATCATATGATACGACAAAATACTTGCGCAAACGATCCATAATCCGGATTATCTGATACGAGAAATGATTTGTATCAAGAAAAACTATCTGATTATTTACAATGGGATATTTCAGAACAAATATTTCAATTCGAATCAAAATTTTCCAATAATTTTTTTTGGATATTTGAAATGCAGTCCTCTGACTAATTCATACAATCATATACTACCTCCATTTCATTAAGTTCTTTAAGCTTTGAAAAATGTGTCCAATAGTCAAAACTTTGATCATAAAATTTTCACTATTATATCTATCAAAAATTATAATGAGTTATCTTGTTAGATTCAATTCGAAATGTATTTTATAAATATCAAATTTTTATATATTTTTTGTCATACAAAATTAAATGTAGCCAAATATTACACCGAAATCTGTACAAATAGTAAGTGTAAATAACTTATTGAAACGGAGGTAGTATCAATCATACATCTCCTTTCCTTAATACCACCAACTAAACCTTCATTGCACCGCATCAACCTTACAATATTACCGTAGCAAAAACTGAACTACAAGGCCCATTACATTCATATAGGCTTGCAGCTTGCTGCAACTAATGAAAGCCAAAAAGTAGGACCATGATCATAAAGGTGGCCTAGGTGGGCAATGAGACCCACTAATACATTCACGACTACATGGATGATAACCAATTAAAGTTTTAGGAAGAAATAACCAATCTCGTTTACATCACTTGTTTTTTTTAACTCACTAATACATGTAAGATTGGACTATAACTATATTCTCTTCACATTATTCTTATTGTTTATTAATTTGATCAAGTCATTAAAATCGTATAAGATCATACCAATATACCACACCAAATGAGAAAAAAAAAAAAAAAAAAACCACTCACATAAAACATTCAAACCAAATCAAAGCACACCATACAAGATCTGAAACTAGAAAAATCAGTCAGGTGAAAAAAATAAAGCCTACATAGATAACAACTTGTTTAGTTAATTAAAGTTTTAGAAAGCAATATGCAATACTAAAGTTGACATGAAATCTCATTTACATCATTTGTCTTATATGACTCTCTCCACACCCGAAAAGGGAGAATAACCACCCATAGAGTTGTAGTTGATCGCTCCACACATTAGTAAGCACTAAGCATACATGGACAGAATTAGGGGGACTATGTCCCCCGTGAGCCGTAATATATTTAAAAATTAAATATGTATTATAAAACACAGTTGTAATATACTAATATAGCTCAAGTGGTATTTTTAACTTGAAGAAATATACTTTCCTTTTTTGACATGTTTTGATCACCACTTCTAATTATATTAATATTTATCTTTTACTTGTGGTCCATACACTTACTAACATCATCATTTTATTATAATAAATAATTCACCCACTACCCCACTTTCATCTTATTTTAATAAATTCAACTCACTTTCCTAAAACTATATACCGATCAAAGTGTATATTTTTTAAAATACGGAGGAAGTACGTAGTACTTTGTTTGTAATGTTGTATCACTCGTCAACGTCGTCATAGTCATAAATATTAAATAGAGCACGTAGTAGTCCCCAAATTTGATGAATGAGACTACCCACCATTCACCAAGGCCTATCACTTTATTAGCTTCCTTCCACTCATAAGCTTTTAAAGTGGCCTCTCTCCAACTCCCACCCCAAACGCCAAAACTAAACCCCTCTTCTTTGAGTAATAATGGAAAACAATACTGAAGGTTATATTCATCTTCCAAGTAATGACGATGACAAGTCATTTGTTGCGTCGGAAAATGAAGATAGTGATATTCCATACATCGAATCTCCAAAAGACTTTGTTAGAGAGTTTTGGGTTGAGTTAAAGAAGACTATGTATTTAGCAGCACCTGCTACTTTCATGGGTATTTGTCAATACTCCCTTGGCGCTATCACACAAACTTTAGCTGGACAACTTAGTACGCTCGACCTTGCTGCCGTCTCCGTCGAGAACTCCGTCATCGCCGGCTTCTCCTTTGGTGTTCTGGTACGTTATATATACTTTCTCCCTGCTTTTTCTAACTGATTTTGAGCTACTATCAATGGGTTAGTTTAATTTCTCCCTGCTTTTATTGACTAAGTCTTAAGTAAAGTCGCTCACGAGTTTACTATTTTGGAATGTCGTGGAGAATAGTCACTTTTCTAAATGTAATTTTATGATAAATTTCCATTTTCCAAACGCAAATACTTTTTCGATCAATTATATGGAATAAGTGTTTAGCACTTGGGCCCCGTTTGGTAGAATGTAAAATGTTTTCATGGAAAGCTATTTTTCTGCTTTTCAATCATTTTACGTTGTTTGGTTGGGTAAGGGATGTAAAACTATTTTACATGACTCCCTCAAATGTGGAAAACCCTTTTACATTTGAAAGGGAGGGAAACCATTTTTCCTTGTTTCCTCCTTACCTCCCTCTCCTTTCTTCCCCTCAATCTTCACCATCTTCTCCCATTTCCCTTTAAGTTACCAAACAAAGGAAAACTAGTTTGGAATTGTGTTTTCCCTTGAAAAATATTTTCCATGGAAAATCATTTTACAATGAAAACGTTTTACGCCCTACCAAACGGAGCCTTAATGTGTGCGTGTCATTTTATATAAAAACTGGAAGAAGAAAAAAAAAAGAGTAATAATTACACATCTGTTTAAAAACAATCTTTATACTTAATATTTGCACGAACTTCTGTATAGTACATTTCGAGACGAATCTAACCAGATATCTCTTGATAGTTTTTGATAGATATAATAGTGAGAATATGATCAAAATTTTAATTGTGGTCTACAATTTGTAAAAGAAGGCTGCCCATACAATAATTCAACTGTGGATTTCACGTGTGACTGTGTGAGTGAGCACAAAACTGTTGTAAACAAATGCGAGATTGTGTTTGCGGTTGTTCGTTGTGCTCCTCGGAAACCTAAACAATATTCGTATTATTTTGTCGTAATAAATTGACATGGATTAATAATGGTGGCAACAACACTGTGATTGGATGATCTAGGTCCCTACCTAATTTAACAAAAATACAACAATGATTCCCGTTATAATTTATTCGGATCGGGAGAAATAACATAACATAACATAACATATGTACGGACTAATATTTCTCCATTTCTTTTTACTCGTTACCCTTTAACATTTACTTTTCTTAATCCATAACTTAAACAATTAAAGTGAACATTGTAGAAATAAAAATTTGTAAAGAAGAAAGAAACGAGAAAGTATGTGACCGTTTTATGATAAGACATTGTGTCAAATATCATGGACATTCTTATACACTACATTTAGCTGTTACCTTGATCTTTCTAATGGCTTACAAAATACTTCATCCGAATCTAAATGTTTTTCTCATTTTCCTATGTCATATATATCAATGCACATTTTACATTGTTAATATCTCTAGTTACGTGTTATTGAAAATTATAAAATTTTCATAATGTTGAAGTATTTATTGAGACAAATCAAACAAGACCCCACATGAATATATTTTTTCTTATATATTGAACGTAATTTATAAGATTCTCTTCCATTGTGAATTAGCGTTAAGATTCTAAATGGAAAAAATATTTAGATTCGGAGGGAGTACTAAGGTTTTAAGGACAAAAAAAATTGACATTTGGATGTCTTAAAGTTGGTATTCATTGTTTATGATTCTTCGTGCAATATAAGAAATACTATAACAACATTTTATGGGAAAAAAGGGATGACAATGTGATTATTCTACTAAGTAACCAAAATGTGATTTGAAGATTGGAATGGGCAGTGCGTTGGAGACATTATGTGGACAAGCATTTGGAGCAGGGCAAGTTGAGATGTTAGGAATCTACATGCAAAGGTCATGGGTCATCCTCAATTCTACAGCTCTCTTATTCAGCCTACTCTACATCTTTGCAGCCCAAATTCTTAGGCTCATTGGGGAGACTTCTGCCATTTCCGAGGCTGCAGGTACTACATCCGTTTCATAATGATCTTTATAATTATTATTTGCACAAGTATCAAGTCAAATGAGAGAACATGTATATAAATTAGTAAAAGATCTAGATAGTACTTCCTCCGTTCCGCAATAGATGCATCGTTTCTCTTTTGGATACTATTCAGTAACTAACTTTGACAATTATTCTTTCACATTATGTAAAAACAAACATAGTCAAGTGAGATCTTTTTAAATTCGTATCAATGTGAGGATTCCAAACATCAATTTTTTATAATTTTTTCTTACACGCAATTAGAGATATTAATGTTCGAAGAAACATGTTGGGATACGTGAAAAAAAAAATGATACATCTATTGCGAAACGGAGGAAATATAAAATTGTGGGTGGGTGTAAGAAAAGGGAAAAAAAAGTAAGAGAAAATATTTGGAAAGATGTAATCGTAAATTTTATGGGGTGAATGGATAAGATGGTACATTTTCATGATAAAACTTCATGATAACAAAAATTACGAAATTATAGACTAAAGAAGTGTAAAAATTATTTTGAAACGAGGTAGTATGATTCCTTGTGTAATATAGTGTTAGGCTGCGTTCTATGAACCTTATTTTCACTTACTTTTCCTGAACTTATCTTATCTGAACTTAACTGAACTTATCTGAACTTATTAGAACTTATCAAAACTTATTTTAGTTACAAATTGTACTTGGTCAACCCTTACTTTTCCTGAACTTATCTTATCTGAACTTATCTGAACTTAATTGAACTTAGCTGAACTTATCTAAACTTATTTTTTCCTGAAATAAGTGAAAATAAGGTGAACAGAACAGGGCCTAAGTGTCAACATAAAATGTCAAAAATACCCTCAAACATACGCCGGATATGACACCGTAGAAAGCAGTGGCGAGGCTAGGGGGTGCCTGGGTAGGCCATGACTGATGGCCCCCCTCCCCCCCTAAAAAGAATTGGTTACATAATTAATGTTGAAGATAAATATCTAAAACTAAGCTAATTGATGTTTGTGTGTATTTGATTTTTTTGATATAAGTGTCATGAAGTCTAAGATTCGAGCCTCAACACTTGCTCTTCTATATTGTATTATTTTATTTCACTCACAAACATTTTATTTTTCATGATTATAGAACATTTTGATATTATTCGAATGATATTAAGACTGTAAATAACTAAGACCTTGAAAATTAAAAGTCTAACTGTTTTATTGGGACCCTAACAAAAAAATCCTGGCTTCGCCCCTGACAGGAAGGCTAGCCATATGGATGATCCCACAACTATTTGCATATGCAATGGTATTCCCTATAATAAAGTTCCTACAAGCACAACGCAAGGTGATGGCTATGGCGGTGATCGCCGGGCTGGCTTTGGTCGTGCACGCCTTCTTCTCGTGGTTGCTCATGCTTAAGCTCGGGTGGGGCCTCCTTGGTGGCGCTATAGTGTTGAATGCTTCATGGTGGTTGATAGTGGTGGCTGAGCTTGTGTACATTTTTAGTGGGAGGTGTGGAGAGGCTTGGAGTGGGTTCTCTTGGATGGCTTTTCAAGATTTATGGGGTTTTGTTAGGTTATCTGTTGCCTCTGCAGTGATGTTATGGTAATTTTTCTATGACTAGTACTCTAGTCGTTCTTTTTTACTTGTTCTACTCCAGAGGAAGTTTATTCCCATGTTAGATGTCTTTACAAAAATATATTAGCCAACAAAACGATAAAATATGTCAAAGACAAACACTAAAAGACAAAATCAATTTTTTTGAAAAATGGCATCAGTTTTTGAAAAAAAATACTACATACTTTATTGTGATCTGTCGTGCCGGCCTGTGTCGTACTTTTTCCAAAAGATATGCGGCCAGGGCCCGGCTCCACAACCATGTTTTCGTGCTTGCGTCGGCCCTTCCATTTTGTGTCTGTGTTGGGTCGGACTTTTTCAATTTTCATGTCAAGCCAACCCAGCCCACAAATATCTTAACATGACAGTATGGTGGACAAGATTACTACCACTAGTACTAGTACAATAATACTTCGTACATGTTTTCGGAATCCTAGTCCATGATCTTTTTTTCGAAATTATTATTACTCATACTTGAATTATACTTGTTGTCTCATTGTACACAGTTTAGAAACTTGGTATTTTATGGCTCTAATTCTATTTGCTGGATATTTGAAGAATGCCGAAATTTCAGTGGATGCCTTGTCTGTTTGGTACGTACCGTAGTGCTTTTGTTTTAAATTAGCATCGATTTATAATTTACCAAAAACACACCCAAAAAAAAAAAGTTTACATGATGAATGGTCTAACGATTTCTTTGTTGACACGAATTTCAGCGTCAACTTATTAGGATGGACAATTATGGTCGCTTTAGGATTTAATGCTGCCGTAAGGTAATTTATCGAGCTACGTATAATACACATACTTTTTTTATACGTGGATGTCAGCTAACATAGTAATAATTTTGAATACAAATTTTGTGTAGTGTAAGGGTATCAAATGAACTTGGAGCAGCCCATCCCAGAGCAGCAAAATTCTCCGTTATGGTATCCGTAATAATTTCATTATTAGTGGGTTTAATCATGTCATTAGTCTTAATGATATACCGTAAGGAATATCCAGCGATTTTCACCAGCAGTAAAGAAGTGCAAGATATTGTGTATAACCTCACCCCAATTCTTGCTGTTAGTATAGCCATCAACAATATTCAACCCGTTCTCTCAGGTAATGACTTTTTGCTGAACTTAACTTATTCTTGTTTAAATAGCTTTTTCCCTCGTGATTATAACTTTGTTCTTTTTACAGCGTATGGACTGCCTTTTCTAAATTTTGGTTGGTATGGTCTTGTCAAATTTGGTCTAAATATTTTTCTGCAAGAGATTTTTGCTTTTAATAATCTTGTCTGATCCGATTTTTCTAATTTAATCTAATAAACAATAAAAATAAGGTGAAGACTGTTGGATATAATGCAAAGTCTAAGATTGAAAGTTTGAAACTCTACCCTTTTGTGAAAATGGGTTTGTACCACATAGAAATGCAAAGTGATGGTTTTCAATCTTATTATTTAAAAGAAATGTAGTTGTCCTATATTGAAGGAAAAATAAGTTTTCTTTAGTTTAAATAGTGTAGCAAACTTTATAATGTTTGAGGTACTATGATACTATCCTTTGTGTTGTAGGCTAGAAGGAGGCATCCCCTCGCGCGTCCCCGTCCAGTTCGGTTCGTGGCACGTGCGCGGTGTGCCCTACTTTTTTGGGCCAAGTCGTAACTGACAATCCATAACTTATGAGACTGATCAGTTACGAAGTCCACTTCACATTCTTAATTAATATGGTTATTATCGCATGATTTACGAAAACGGTTCCTTGATTTTCGTTTCCATTTTGATTGCCCAATTGAATTCTGATTTTCAGTTACAGATGTTTTGATTGTCCAATTCATTTCTTATTTTCGGTTACAAAGGTTGTTGGCTTCAAAATCAGAGATTGGGGGCTCATTTTGGGACATACCGAGAATTATCTTTCTCCTCTCTTTTCTTCCCTTACTTATGTTCTGAGCATTATTATGAGTTTCAATTTCATTCTTAGTTGAGTGCACATTTCGGAGGAACACTATGTTAAATCTAGCTTGGGTTACACCATAGTCGTAACGAAATTTGCTTCCAAGACAGTGTTTTATAACACGTCGAAACTTCATATAAATCAAATATTCAGCCCATATTTTCTTATTCGGATTTTACAGTATTATTTCCTACAAAGACGACATACCCTACGTACAATGTCTTTGTCTGTTTGGATTATTTCATTTTCTGTAGTTATCATTATGAAATTGACAAAAAGTGATTCTTTATTTAATTATTTTGTGTTGGGTATCCACAGGTGTGGCAATTGGAGCAGGTTGGCAAGCTTTTGTTGCATACATCAACGTGGGATGTTACTATGTATTGGGCATTCCTTTGGGCCTCAGTTTGGGATATGGAATTGATTTAGGTGTCAAGGTAACCAACATTAACACATACTCACTTTGTTTTCTTTTAAATGCATCATTTGCTTTATTCGGCTGTTTTTTTTCAATTGCATCTATCAAATTGTAGGGTATATGGTTCGGGATGCTATCGGGTACATTGGCGCAAACCATAATCCTAATTTTTATAGTCTACAAAACCAATTGGAACAAAGAGGTAAAAAAAAAAACTTTATATTATTATAAACTACTTTGATTAATTGCATGATTAATTAGTTTAATTAATGTATTGATTTGTTGCTTTTAAGACTAACGGGCGTTGAATTGTCTCAATGATTTATGGCTTTTGACGCAGGCTTCAATTGCTGGAGAAAGAATAAGAAAGTGGGGTGGTCCTCATGGTAATAGTGACACCAAATAGAATAGAAAGATGCCGATGGAGTCATTGGTCGCTTGATGAATAATCTATTATCTCTCTGTCTCTTAAAGATCGCCCATAAAAAAAAATTGTTTTTTTTGTTCTTTTCGCATCACAAAATTTTACCAAAATAAATATGAAAGCGAAATATTAACACTCCATTTGCTTAAAGAGTAGGTAATTTATGGCATTTAGAAGTTATGTGGAATAGTATTTTGACTTTTGAGGCATAAAAAGAAACCAATGGAAGAAAGTTGAGGCATTACATCGTGTTTTGCTATTACGCAGTGTGCGTAATTGTTAAATTGTATAAACATGTTATTTAATCCGTACGAGGTGGTATAAAACATACTTCTGCTAATAAGTTTTTGTTCTTTTTTATGCGAAGGAGGGGGGAGAAGTTCTGACAAATTATTCGCCAGTTTTTGTTGCTATTAATTAAAGAAACAAAAAAAACTAAATAACATCATTAAACGGCGATGTAAGAAACCACGGACATTTTTGCAAGATCATGCGCTTTCTTCACCTTTTCTCAATCAACCTTGTGCGTGAATTGAAATAAAAATGACACTTTAATTATTTTAAATCTTATGATCAACCTTGTGCATCAATGTGATAAAATTAAAATAAATAACGAGAGGGACACACATTTTATCTTTCATAAGTAGGCCAGGCTTCCTAAATCGTGTACTTGGTAGCGAAAATTTAATTTCAGTCCTACCTAAAGATTGTTCAAGATCTACGTATATCTCATGTAAATATGTAATGCAACCATTAGTTTATAAACCACATGAATCATATTGATACACTCATGCACACAATTATAGATTTATATCACTATAAGACTTTTTGACAATCAATCACTTTTTTCTTTTATTATCATTGTTGGAATTATTTTCTTGTTAGTTTTGGACATTTTTTTTATTTTTTTAATTTACAACTAAATTTTAGACCTTTATTACAATAAAAAATTGACCATACATACTTCCCATTTCCCAACAACACATATACTACCAACACATCTCAATATATATCTCATACAATTAATATTCGTATAAGCATATGATCATACATCCTTTTCCCTCCTATCCTCATATTCCCCCACTTCCCTCCCCATCTTGAGTGATGGAGAATAATAACAGTAAACAACCACTGTTATCTTCCAGCGCCGCCGCCGCCGACGACAATAACGATCAAGTTACATCAACAATTGTGGATGATCGCCATGGAGAAGAGGAGGATA
The DNA here is from genome assembly GCF_020520425.1 of Spinacia oleracea. Lineage (NCBI taxonomy): Eukaryota > Viridiplantae > Streptophyta > Magnoliopsida > Caryophyllales > Amaranthaceae > Spinacia > Spinacia oleracea. The sequence goes on from NC_079487.1 coordinate 133,467,484, forward strand.
TCCCACCAATCGAAAGCCCGAAAGTGTTTTTAACGGTGTTTTGGATGGAGTTAAAGAAGACGATGTACCTCGCCGCACCAGCTACTTTTATGCGCACGTGTCAGTATTCCCTTGGCGCCATCACCATCACCTTTTCCGGCCAACTTAACACACTTGATCTCGCCGCGTTTTCCGTCGAAAACTCCGTTATCGCTGGCTTCTCATTCGGTGTTCTGGTTAGACACAATACAACCCTTCTACTCTTTTTACTACTGTCGGTTTTTTTTATAAACATAGGCTTAACAAAACTATTGTCGTTTAATTAAGGTGTTATTCATATACTTCGTGTAAATCTCAACAACTTAGTATTAATACTTCGTATTTTAAAACTAACTATGTATATTTTGAGACGGATTTGGCAAACTTATTACTCCTTACCAAATTTGTCACGGAATTTTAAAAACCATTTTATCTCAAGTACATTATTTAGAGACAAAACTTTAGTTGTCCAGCTCAAGTTTGAGATACAGATTCAAAATTTGTCTCTAATATTGTACTTCTTTCGATCTTGTTTAAATGTCATAATTTGATTTTTAACACTAATCATATAATATATTTTTGCTATATTTATGATTTATATTTTAAAAAAAATGTAGTAATGTGGGGTCTTGAAATAATTATCTCATATACTCTATAAATTTATACTTTTTATAATTTGCAATCAATGATTTAAAGTTTAAAAGATATTAATAATTGAAATATTACATTGACAACGTGATAATTAAAAGAAATTGTGTCAACTAAAAAAAAGAATTGAGGAAGTATAATGTTATACTCCCTCCGTTCTTAAATATTAGTCTCATTTTGACTTTTTTACCCGTTTCAACTTAATATAAACATAAATATCTTCAAATCCGTACGTTAAACAAAGTTGGTATTGTTTAACTACACCATGAGACGAACAAAACAAAATCCCACATTAATATATTTTGAAATACGTATTGGAAAGAAATTAGATAATTCTCTTCAAATATAGTGTCAAGATTCTAAGAGGGACTTATTTTCGAGAACGGAGGGAGGAGCGGTGTATGTATAATTAAATTATGAAGTGATCCGTCATCAGTGTCATAATATTTGAACGTTGATTTTTCCACTTCTACCTTCTGAGACATGTACAATCTTTTGTCAAAAAAAAAAAAAAAAAAAAAAAGACATGTACAGTCTTTAGGACCATATAAAATCATTTGTAAATCATACGGAGTAAAAAGTTCAATTTGTTGAACTTACCCACATTATAAAGGTTTTTATGGCCAAAAACAAAAGTTTATAGAAAATGATAGCTTTTAAGGTTGCATATAAGTTACTCCGTATATAAATGGAAAAATTACTTTATACAAACATTTTTTGAAACAGAGGAAGGTATATAAATAATTGCAAAACTAAAAGTATTGTAATTTTTTTGAAACGGAGGAAGTTATTAATTACAACTATCGACTTGTGATTTACTAACAAATTATAGTTGTTGACTCCTTGAAGGTTGCATCTCTGACTATCAAAAAAAAAAAATTGTAAAGTTGATGGTTTAATACTACCTCTATTTCATAATGATATTTACAGTTATATTTGTACATATTTGAAGAAAAATGTACAAAAAGGTAGATGATTATAAGTAAAAGAAATTTGTATAAAAAAAAGGATGGGTGTAAGAAAAAGAAAGAATGTAAGAGAAATTGATGTAGAAATTTGTAAATGTTGTAGGGTATAAAGGATAAGATAATAAATTTTATGTGTAAAAATAATACAAAGCATAATATAATGAACATTATGAAACGGATTAATGTGAAAAGTGTAAAACTTAGAGTACAATAATTAGCTGAAAATGATTTAAAAGACAAATCACATGATTAACAAATCAAATCTTAGCAGTTACAGTATTTATGTCGATAGCAGACACTTAAATTACAGAGTGACATAGTTAATTCTTGGTCTAGTGGCCATTACTAGTCGGTCTAGTGCATTTGTGATCTGGTCCAACTCAATAATTACATCATGTTTTTTTTTATCACATTTTCATTTACTTTTGTCATACAAGTGGGATCGGATTCCATCAGAATTTGGGGTGGGATGAACCTTTGTTCTTCCCCAATAGAAAAAGGATATTCGCCGCTTTAAATTATGTACCTATAAGAAGTTAAAAATGAAATCGTTAATTTATACGGAGTACGTACGTAGTATAGAATACGTAGTAAATATTAATTATGTTTATTTTTAACACATGATTTCGACATGCATTTCTAAATTTTTCTATTTATGTGTGCAATTATTTAAAACATACTCGTACCAATTAATCACTTTATTATTTTATATGCATGCATAAATGCATTAGTTTTTGGGAGTGTTTATTGCCACTTCTTATTAGCCCATTCACAATTTCCCTTTAGTTTATACTACATCAAGCAACAAATTAAAATAAAATGGAGTTTAATTTGGGCACAAATAAATTGATTATGGACGTTATCTTAATTTTTAACTTTTTAAACAATTAATATTCTCCACATGGAAATAGATCGAGCTCTTATGGCTCATTCGCACACACTAAATAATATTCAGAAATAGCAAGAGTGGCAATGCACTATCATAATTTAACAAAATCACAAGTTTGTTAATTATGAATTTTATGATACTAACCAAATAATTCTTTTTGTTGCAAAAATATAATGAAGCTGGGAATGGGAAGTGCATTGGAGACATTATGTGGGCAAGCATTTGGGGCAAAACAGCTGAACATGTTAGGGGTGTACTTGCAAAGGTCTTGGGTAATCCTGTTCACAACAGCCCTCTTACTAAGCCCCCTCTATATCTTTGCCGCCCCGCTCCTGCGCCTCATCGGAGAAACTCCCGCCATTTCGGAGGCAGCAGGTACAATCACCTATTGCGGTTTATATATTTTTCGTACCATGTCATGTACCTTTACCTGGAATCACCTGTTTACACAACCATATCGTGTTCCTATCTGTACTCGTTTTAGTGCAACCTAGCTAGTGTACAATTTTCGCACAAACAATAACTATAAGTATATTCACAATGTCGTAATTGAGCAAACATGAAACATAAGCATAAAAACTTTTTATTTGGAAAATTTATGTTGAGGGGAATTCATGATATCCAACAAGATAATGTTTTTCCTAATATGTTGACTACGAGTATAAATGACCATTACAAAAAATTGTACCATTAACGACGGAAAATTCCGTCGTTAAACGCCAATAATCGTTGATTAATGACGGGATTTCCTGCGAGAACCCGTCATAAAAGGGGATCGAAGTTAATGGAAAATTCCGCCGTTAACTCGTCGTAAAAGACATTTGCGACGGTTGTTCCCGTCTTTGTTGGTTATTAACCCCGTCGCATAAGGCTTTTGCGACGGGATGTTTGACCCGTCGTAATTAGGTTGTCGTTAAAGATACAAATTCTTGTAGTATACCGTCAAAGTTTTAAATGTTAGACCACGTGATTAGTTAAAGTGAAAAACTTTATGTAACGAGGAAATACTAGACTGTACTTTTGTTTTGTGTGTGATTTTAACTTAAAAAACCGTATTTTAATTAGATTAAATTTCTCAATTTTTCAATTTCGTTAAAAATAAATTCCTGGATCTGTCATTGCGTTGTAGGTAGGGTAGCAAGATGGATGATACCACAACTATTTGCATACGCGACGGTATTCCCAATTATAAAGTTCCTTCAAGCACAACGTAAGGTGATGACCATGGCAGCAATCACAGGGGTAGCTTTGGTAATACATGCATTTTTCTCGTGGTTGTTCATGCTCAAACTCGGGTGGGGCCTCGCTGGTGGAGCCACCGTGTTAGACACCTCGTGGTGGTTCATAGTTTTAGCCGAGCTTGCATACATTTTCAGTGGGAGGTGTGGTGAGGCTTGGAGTGGTTTTTCATGGAAGGCTTTTAGTGACTTATGGGGCTTTGTTAGGTTGTCTATTGCCTCTGCAGTAATGTTATGGTAAGACGTACACTATGATTATGACTAATTAACTCTTTCACAAATTCTTATTTGGTTGTTTATATTGTTCAAATCCTCTGTCCCATTTGCGTGTCCCATTATTATCCCTTTTATGCGGTGATTGATTATAGGGATGGGCGGTGGTCAGGTCTGAAACAACTCGTACTGAGTCACGTGGAGTCGGACCCATTTATGACCAATGGGACAAATCGCTCAACCCGAACTTTTTTATGCTTAAATAGTCGTCCAAACTAATAAGACCCGTACAAACCCACCACATCCACCTAGCCTTCACAACCCACATTAGCCCCAAAAACACACCTTCAAACCCACCCGACCTACACATCTCACATCATCCCCTCAAAACCGGTCCAAACCACCAATCCCACTCGACCAGTACAACCCAATACGATCCACGTACGTAACCCACTAACCCACGACCCAACATGCGTATCCGTTTTCCCGACACAACTCACGACCCGATCCGCCCTTCGGTCCTGTGTCGACCATCCTTGACCCATGACCCACCAAACCCATCTTGCCCTACGATGTATCGGCCTTGTGCCCTTGTGTCAACCATCCTCGATCCACCCTACCTAATCATTGGCCATCTCTAGCTGTATTTATGTTATAGGGAATGAGACACAATAGTGGGATAGAGGATTTGAATCGGTTGTTAAAGTGTTACAGAAATACACAAAAAAACTGCCATAACTAATCATCTTGTTTTTCAATCTCAATACTAATATTCACAGCTTAGAAACGTGGTATTTCATGGCTCTAATCCTATTCGCGGGGTACTTAAAGGATGCAGAAGTTTCGGTGGGTGCCTTATCAGTATGGTAAGACTGTAATGCTGATGCTGATTAATTATATCCGAATTCATGAATAATTGCTGTAATTAACAGTTCTTATTGTGAACTAAACTACATTTCAGCATGAACATACTAGGATGGTCAATGATGGTGGCTTTGGGATTCAATGCAGCCGTAAGGTATGTGCTATATGCCTCGATCCCTCATTCGATATGAAATTCATCTTCTCATTTCATTACATTCACGTTCTGCAAATCAGTCAGTTGTATACTTGTATGCTATGGCTTTGTTCTCTTCACCTGGTATGGTCTGAATGTTTTCTGCGAATACTTTTTTTCTTTTTCTGGTCTGGTCTAGTCTGTCCTGGTTTGATCTTTCTGATCATCCTCAGTTCATCTTCTCATTTTATTACATTCATGTTCTGCTTATCAATGTTATGACTTTGTTCTCTTCACCTGGTATGGTCTGAATGTTTTCTGCGAGTGCTTTTTTTTTTCTCGTCTGATCTATCCTGTTTTTTATATTTATGACATTTGCACGAGGCATATAAACAACATACTCCGTAGATATTACGAGTATTTGCAAGCGAGTACATTCCGGCCTATTTACCACTACAACAAGTTATGATGATCTTTGAATGGATTGTGTTTGTGAAGTGTAAGGGTATCGAATGAACTCGGAGCAGCACGTCCCAGAATGGCAAAGTTCTCAGTTTTAGTATCAGTAATAACATCATTCTTGCTGGGATTAATCATGGCAACAATGTTGATTATCTATCGAAAAGAATATCCGGTAATATTTTCCAACAGTAAAGAGGTACAAGAGCTTGTCACTGAGCTCACCCCAATTCTTGCAATCAGCATTACCATCAACAATTTTCAGCCTGTTCTCTCAGGTATGTCCAACATGCATTTAACCAGTTTTAGTTATACGAAGTTCATGTTTTTTCGGGTTTATCTTGGGTCTACAAATTGAGTTCAGTTCTTCTTACCTGGTCTGGTTTGATTCTTTTAGTTTTTGGTCCGTATATTTTCTATATGTGCTTTTTGCGTTCTCTAATTTAACTTTTTCTAATCTGGTCTGATTCTAAGAAGAAGAATCATCTTTGAAACTGATTTTCTTTTTCTTTATTGGCTTTCCAAAGGTGTGGCAATTGGAGCTGGATGGCAAGCATTGATTGCATACATTAACATTGGATGTTACTACATATTGGGAATTCCCATGGGGCTCACACTCGGATACGTGCTTGGCTTCGGCGTCAAGGTAACTTTTTGTTGTTGTTGTTGTTGTTGTTGTTGTTGTTGTTGGAGGGAGAGGTATCTAAGGTATCTTTGTCACACCAAGTTTTTAGTGGAAAAACATGGCATGAAGGCATAAACTCATATACTCCATACAAAGTTACTAATAACGTATATTCCTAAATGGATGTAACAATATATACACCCAGTAATTCAATACTCCTTCTGTCCCTTAATACTCGACATGTTTTGACCGGACACGCTTGTCAATACACAACTTTGACCACCAGTTTCTTTAACTACATGTTATAAAACCTTACAACAATATTAGTATTTTGAAAATATACTAACATTTATTTCCATATACTAGAAATAAAATAGGGTCAAATTGAATCATGTAAATGATACAAAAAGTCAAACCGGGTCAAGTAATAAGGGATGGAGAAAGTATGAAGTATTATGGATCATAAAAGAAACCTCGTGAACGATTTTAGTTACGAGTATATTATTACAAACCACTTAAAAACATACTCCATAGTAAAGATTTTTCTCTTGATTTTTGGAACAAAATATATCGTAATCTGTACAAATGTTGCAGGGGATATGGTACGGGATGCTGAGCGGTACATGTGCGCAAACAATTATCCTATTTTCAATCGTCTACAAAACCAATTGGGACAAAGAGGTAAACTTAACTTAAACCACATAATTAACGAGAATATAAATTAAGAATAATGATTCCTTAACCATCAACTTGGGCGTCTTGGCTACTGATATTATATGCAGGCTTCAATTGCTGGAGAAAGGATACGGAAATGGGGAGGTCATCAAGATGGTGCGAAAACCAAAGAAATTGTAGCTTAGAAAACTACTCCTTGCGTAGTATTTTTGGTTTCAAATAAGTGTAAGTTAGAGCCTGTGGGAGTAGAAAATATTGTACTCCAAAGTTCTAATTTCGCGATTAGAATTAGAATTGATGATGATGATTAGAGAATCTAAATCTAAATTTCAGGAGCTGAACATGAGAAGTTTAGTGTCCTTGATTCTCTTAACAAGGAGTGGTTTTTTATTAACATACCAGCACAGTACTTGGAAAGCATGAACAAAAAAAATACTCGGCAAAAACTGATCGAAAATGCAGCGCACTAGCCATTTTTACTGCACATAGAGTAGTAAAGAATTGCAAGTAAATGCAAAATCCTAACTTCATATGATCCCAGCACGGTAAAACCTTCGTATGGCTAAAACAAACATGCTATCCCAAGCCAAGCAAAAACCACTATTCGAGCATCATTAAATAACATAAATAAACGTGACAATTATTATAATGCAGAGGCTCATAGTAAAAAGTCCTACTACGATTCAAACAAGCAAGAATTAAAAGTTCTTCTAGCAACTTTATCCCCTTGCCACTACTTAAGCCAAACATGTCAAGAAAACTACTTAAGCTTAATTGCATACAAATACAAGCCTCTAAGCTAGTGCTTCCAATTAGACCGGATCAAAAGACAGGCAGGCCAGGATCAGGTCGGTCCAAAACATAAAAATCATCCCATCGTTTGGGTCCAGCCCAAGATTTGGGTCGATTTTTTGTGCCCTGAACCACTATTTCGGGCCATTTTCGGTCCGGGTCAAATTTATAACCAAAAGTGTAGTTTTACATTGCCAAATCCCATCAAAATCATGTAATTTCATGCCGGGTCGGGATCGAAATTGGGCCTAAAAAAGCTGCCCAAATATACAGATCGTGTCGGGCTCATATTGATCAAGTCTACTTCCAATAAAGCAAACACCACAAAAGGGATACTTCAATAAAGCAAACACCACAAAAGGTATACTTCCAGAGTCTCAAACACAAAATGTAAAGAGATTTCCTCCCAATTCACAAAATAACACATCTGAAAACACCAACTAGTCAACCACAGCCTCTACAATCATAGGCCTCGGTAACAAGTATAGCCTGTGCATCTTAAACATAGGCTTCAGTAACAAATACAGACCGTGCATCAAAAACACATTAATAAGTACTCCCAAGCTACAACAAAATAAACCAAACTAAAAAAATCCCACTATAAACTACTCACAAACACGACTAGTCTACAATGGAGAACTCAAAACACTCACAGGCAGGAATCTAGCTTGCTTCTTACTACTCCCGTACATCAGTAAAGATACGAAAACCATAACAAGCTTAACCATCTACTCAGAAAATTGTTGCAAGAATTCGATAAATTAAGCATTACCTGAAATATCGCAAAAGTGCGCCTACAGCCCGACTTGAAAACAAAATGCCAGGACAACACTAATCACAACGCTACGCTAGGACAAGTTCATCAACAGATAAATGTGATGTATTACAAATAATCTGAGCTCTGGAACATTAACTAATTCATAAGTTCCTTGGGGCAAGTGCAAAATCAATGCAGGATAAAACAAAACATCCTAAACATATACACTTTGGCACTTTTCCTTCATCAGTTCATCTACAGCTAAATTTGAAGATCACAAATAACTTGAATACAAATAAAACCTCTACCTTGGCATATACAGATCCGAGTTTACTATAATATAATCAACCAAATTCAAGTTTGTCAGCATTTTCAAAACCATATCAGTAGAAAATTTTCATGTACTAGTAGTAACTTCAAACATAGACCGATAAACTGTATCTAAGAAAATGCTCTCAACCACATGCATATATTTAGTACACCAAGTCAATACTAATCGATCATGCAAACATCGCAAACCACAATTCATTCCTCTATAGAGTCAGTTGGGACCAAATATCAAACTTTATTAGTCAGCAGCTTAACACCATATCTTCATTTCAGAAAGGTAAACCCCTTAATTTACTTCTCACAACACCAATCACAAACAGATTTGACCAATAGAGCCAATAGTAACATGAATGGCATCATTGCATCACCACTACCAAACAGCCCCCAACGCTACTTTAGAATTCAGCAACCTTAACCAACTGTTCCTACAATTCATACTAATCCTAAATTTCTAATCTTACACTCTATGTTTGTCATCAAATACTTCTCAAATGCAAGCTCGACAATTCAACTAAACCCTAACCTTGTATTTGTCATCCAACCCTCATCAAATCCAAGCACAACCATACTACACAACTTTTCCTCCTCGAATAATATTCTGCAATGAATACGAAAGACAATTGAACAAGCATTACACAATCCCAGTACTAAATGCACAATGGGACAAAACAATAAACACATTTGAGAATCAATGCATTTCCTCAACCATCAAGCACAATAAAAGAAAACAAACTATAATGAACTGATTAACTCACAAGGCTAAATCACATCAAACCATTGATTTTCATCAAACAAACAAAAAGCCACAATCACAAAACCAAAATAACAAATCGTAAACATAACAGCAATAAAATGATAATGACAATAACAATTAAGCATATCCCAAAATCTCATCATCATAACAAAATCCATAAAAAACAACCAAAAAAGAGTTAAGATTAAATTATCTCAATTCTTAAAATGTATTTTCTCTGCTAAAAATAACAACCTGTAGACCTGACTTAAGCAGTAAGAAGAACAGCCCCGCCATTCTCTTTAATCTTCTTCTCAGCAACTTTAGAAATCAACTTAGCCTTAACAACAACAGCTTGATTCTCCGGCAAAACACCCTTACCCAGAACCTTAAAATACCCAAACTGCGTGACATCAATCACCGGCGCTTTCCCTTCTTTCGCCGCCTTCTCTCTCACGTCTTCGGGAACCATTGACCAGAGCTTGTCGAGGTTGACAATGGGGCAGTGGAACCTGTTGCGAAGCTTGTGGAAGTAACGCATACCGACTTTGCCGAAGTACCCAGGATGGTACTTGTCGAACATGATACGGTGGTGGTGCATACCTCCGGCATTACCACGACCTCCGGGATGCTTACGGTGCTTTCCGATACGACCATGTCCGGCGGAGACGTGGCCTCTCTTCTTCCTGTTCTTCTTCAAGTGAGTTGTCATGGCGGAATTTTCTCTGTCCTAGGGTTTCTCTCTCTAGAATTGGGGGAAATGTGGAGGCAAGGAAAGAGAGATTAGGGTTTGTGAGTTTTATGGCGTGAGAAGGGGTGAAAGGAAATGAGGTGGGCTTCTGAGAAAATGTATTGAAGCCCAATTAAGTTGGTTAGTTTTTTTGGTTAGTTAGTGAAATACTGAAATATTACGATGGTGTTGAAATTTATACTTTTTAAAGGTTTTTCCTTTTTGTGATAGGAATTTTTTATAGAAATTTCGTCAAAATAATTTTGTTATGATGATGAGATTTTGGGAAATTAGGGCTATTAACGATTATTAACTTAGGTCAAAATAATTTTTTTGAAAAAGTAGAGGAAAAAAAAACATGTGAACAAAATTATTTCGTATGAAATATTTAACCGTGGTGGTTTGATTAACTTAATTGCGGTAAATTAAAATAACTAAGAATAAAAATATTCATCGATTAATCCTTTAAAAATGTATAGCTAGGCCAAGAGAGGGATGAATGTGGAACGAATCTTCCCTAGATGTGGTGAGTGCCCAGAAAGAAAAAAAAACACACATGTTGTTGTGTAAGGAAGCACGAGTTCTTTGGCGAATGTCTCCTGCTCGGCTGGAGTTGAAGGATTGGCTACTAAGTTTTGTGGAATGGTGTGAGAATTTTGCTAGCATGTGCAAACTTGACATTGCTTATGAGATGATCATGATGCTCATATGGCAGATATGGAATGTGCGTAATGAGTGGGTCTTTGAGAGGAAGACCACTGATCCGCCGGATTTTGTGCGACCGGAGATGAGATTATCTGGGGACTATGAGGCTGCAAGGAAACGGGACGAGGGTGCCTCAAGGAGCACTGGCAGAAGTGCCACACACTAGATACCTCCACCGGCCGGCTTGTGAAATATTAACACTGATGTTGCATTAGGTATATGAACCACGAGCATGGGAATTGTTGTATGGGATAGTAAGGGAGACGTTGTAACGACAACAGGGAAGAAAGTGCAGATGGCGACATCGCCTCTGCTGGCCGAAGCAAAGGCACTACTCTTTGGGATGCAGCTTGCTTATGATGCGGGATACGGACAAGTTGAAGTGGAGACCGATTGCCTCACGTTAGCTAATATGCTCACGAAGAACCCGTGCGAGAGATCATCAGCTCAAGTAATAGCCAATGACATTGTCAGTTTTGCTAATTTATTTGCTAGTTGTTCTTTCTGCTTTGCAAAGCATAATTGTAGTGAAGTGACTCATGTCATGGCCAAGTCTTCCCTCACCTTTGAGGAGGAACTAGTATGGCTGGATGATTTCCCACCGAATATTGTTTCAATTATTGGGTTGTTATTGCATTATATATATCTTGATCTCTATTACTGAGTTATTAATCCAATATTTATCGTCATTGGTGTTTCGTGATGTATCATTTTCAGGCCTATTGTCCCCGTAATTGTTTGACATTTTGCCCGACCAATTGAGCTTTTTTGCCCGACTAAAGACGACTATGAATTGTCCAATTTCGGTAGCATGCATAGTCAACCGTTTTTACACATGAAGTTGATGATCATAGTGACTGAATGCTCCTGAATTAAATTGCGAAATAAGTCCTGAAATTGTAGTTAAGCAAAAAAGAACAGAGCTTAAGTTGTGTATACGAATTTGGCAATTGTTTCCACTTATTTAATCTTATTATAAAAAGAAAAATAATTATTATATAGTCAATTGAATCAATGGTATAGATTAAATAACGAGAAATATATGGTCATGATTAAAAGATTATAGTGGCTACATATTATATTGAACATCAAATAAATAGGGCAAAATTGTCAAAAAGTACATTTTTTTTTGCCTCACTTTATGAGCTAGTACCTTATATTTTTAGTTTTGTCAAATAATACATTGAATTAAACACTTGTTTTAAAAATAGTACCTTGTTGCAATATTCCAGCCAAAATCACAATATTCCGGCCATTTTTTTTTTTTTTTTTTGGTGTAAAGAGGGGAAGCAGGGCTTCCTTAAGAAAGAGAAAAATGCGAAAAATAAACTAAGGGAAATAAACTATGTAGTACTTGACTAAACTACTGAACTATGGAACCTCATTCCATCATGCTGCAATGGCCGGAACCAAACGGAGTAACCCAATCCCACTCATGTCCTCCAATAAAATGGCCCGAAGACCCTCCGGGGCCGCCTCAAGCAGTACCATCTTTTCTTCCAGTTCAACACCATAGTTAGCTAACCAGTCGGCCGCGCGATTGGCCTCCCTATAGCAATGTTGAACTGTAACTTCCCATTTCGGTCGATCCATCATCGAGCGGCATTTGGAGATCAAATGAAAATAAGGAGAGGTGGTATTAACTTCATCCACCAGTGCTCGTACCACAATTTCCGAGTCTACAGACAGTTGGATCCGTTTGTGTCCCCCGTTCCATGCCACTGCTAGCCCCGTCAGCACTGCCCATATCTCAGCCTTCGTCGACGAGCATTTACCACAGCTTGCAGCAAACATCTCAAAAAGTTCCCCTCGATGTCCCCTAATGATCCCTCTAGCCCCTGCCGCACCGGGATTTCCTTTAGCCGCCCCATCCGTGTTCAACCGTACCCATCCCTCACGCGGATGTTCCCATTTCACCAAGATCTTCTTCTTGTTCCGTGCTGTATGTGCTTCACACCTATCAGTCCTATCCATGGCTTTTTTTATCAACCCCACTTTGGCCATAATAAATCCCAACTGGTCTACAGGGATGTCCGCATTTCTCTCGAAGCAACGGTTGTTTCGCCATTTCCATATCCACCATATGGTGTTTGCGAAAACTATGGGCCAATCTTCATCCCTTGTGTTTTCTTTTGGGCATATATTCGCATCAATCCAATCATTCACATCCTTGCTAAACAATTCATACTCAGTCATTGCTGGGTATTTTCTCCATACCATGGTCGCCGCGGGGCATCTACGAAGAATATGATCAACTGGTTCCTCATTTGCTCCACAGACCAAGCAGCTCGGGTCATTGGTGAAGCCCCGTATCATCCTGTTTGTGTTCGTCATCAGCCTATCCCTCAGTATTAGCCACATGAAAAATCGAATTCGCTGCGGGACTTTAACTCTCCATACCTGCGACCAGTTTCTATGGCCCCCCATATGTGCCTCCCCTCGAATGATGTTTAGGGCCGACTTTATTGTGAATCCTCCAGATGATGAACCATTCTAGTACACACGGTCGATGGCTGACTCGTCTTCCTGTAGCTCAAATGATTCTATGGTTTTTAGTATTGCTCCTGGAAGAAAGTGTGCAAATAACTCCCATTTCCAACCATGAGTTTGTTCCCACATCTCGCTCACTGTATAATCTTGCAAGCTCAATGGTACCTCCCGAGTTGCGCTGTCTAACAGTGGGGTGGGTGACGCCCATAAACTGTGCCAAAAAAAAGTCTTCTTTCCATTGCCCAGTGCCATACTTACCCCCTTCCGTAGTGTATCTACGTTATCTACTATGCCCCTCCATGCATTCGATGCATTCGGTTTGTGTCGGAACATGTCTACGTCACACCGTCCTTCACAGTACTTGCTACGGAGCACTCTCGACCATAAAGATTTCGGTTCTGCCAACACACGCCATCCCAACTTAGTAAGGAAGGCGGCATTCGCTTGCCTCATTGCCCGTATGCCTAGTCCTCCATTGCTCTTTGTTTTTGTGATATTCCGGCCATTTGTCATTGTATAATTCGAAACCAAATGACCCGACTTGCAAATAACTCGAACTAACTCGAACTGACACGACACGTTTCGTTAACGTTTAACACACCCCAAATAGAAAAAATGGAAAAATAAAAGAAAATTAAAGGGGCCAAGGGAAGAGACAGAAGCCGCAGAACTACAGAAGCGTAATATCAACGGTAATTTGGCATTTCCACACGTTAGAAAGAAACTACAAGCTGATAGCTCATCAATGGCTATCTCTACCTTCACCATCAAACCCGCACTCCCTCCTTCTCTCCTTCTCCGCCATAGTTGGCAATCGCTTCCAAACCGTCCAATTGTCTCTATCCTCCTCACTCAATCCCCTACCCTTCGCCTTCCTCCACCTTCCCGGAGTGTCCGCCGGCGCCGGCGAATTATTCCCGTCAATGCGACTACGGTGAACGGGGTATCAATTTCTAATAATCCGGATGGCCAAGAAATTTCGGAAAAGGTTAATTTAGGAGATAGAATTCGGAAGATTTTCGAAGCTTTGCCGTCGATTTTGCCCGGAGGAAAATGGTGGAGGTTATCCGATGAAGATATCGATGTTGACCTAACGGCGAAGCCGGTGACGGTTTGGAATGCGCTTCATCGGATGTGGATGTTGGTTCGTAGTGATCGTTGGGTCATTTTTGCTGCCTTTTCTGCTCTAATTATCACTGCGGTATAAATTCTCATTGTCCTTCTGCTTTTCTTTCTTTACTTCTATATTTTGGTTGTAAATTTTGCACAATTTGGTCTTTTTGCTTGTTTTCTGTAGTTTTTGAGCTTATGAACTGTTAATTGAGTGGTATTGTGTTAGTTAGTTAGTGTTTAGTTAGTGTTTGTTCTTGTGATTTACGGTTTGGTGAAAGTAATACTCAAGTCGAGGTACTTGTGGACGGATTTCATTTGCTACAAAGTTAGGGGAACCGGTCGAACGATTGGATATTGTAGTGGAAAGTCGAAAATTTAGTGGAGAAGGCGGGTGGAAGTGAAAATTTCAGATGAAATTGTTGTGAGAAGTTGAAGTATTTTGAACCTACATTCTTAGCTTGTTGAAAATTGAAAGCTGATGAAGTAGTTGAAAATGTGTGAGTATTATTTAACTAGAGTTAGATTGTATTTCATTTGCTAACTCTTTCTGTTTCATAATACTTATCTTGTTCCTAGAGAATATTGATGCATTGTTACTGACTAATTTGTGATACTAATGCAATGTAATTGGTCACTTTTACGCGTTTAGTTTGTGTAATAAACATATGATCTTTAGCTAAACATATTGCTGAATTGTTATATCAATATAAATTAGCTGCATAATCAAACGGCTGATGGAGATTTGCAGCAATTTATCAACCAAGAACATTCATCGTTCATGTGCTTCCATTGATACTTGTTAAGATTCAACCTCAGTACTTGATAATATAACATTGTAGGACTGTAGGTTTCTTTTTACCACACCACAAGAACACAAAATTGCACTAACACCAAAAGTAAACACATAACTAGTAGTTAATCGTTTGTATCATGATTACAGCAACCCATGCTTCTTTTCTTTGGATTCATTATATCGATTTACTAGCTGCTAAAGCCATTCATACTTATAACTGATGCTTTCTCGGATTTAGTATGAAGCTACAAACAACCCCAAGTCTCCAACTAAGATATAGTTCCGACGTTCGTAAACATAGCAACATGTAGGGGTTACAAGAAGTTTATGGAGCCTATGTTATGAGGAGAAAGAAGAAGAGAAATAAAAAGAGGGACCCATGTAATGGGAGTGAGATAGAGAGAAACCATATGCAAATAAGGAAAAGTTGCAATCACATGGAAATAAGCTTCCGACTATACATTGTGCCATCCTGTACGTCTTTTTCTTCTGCTAAACACAAATGATCATTAGCTTTTATTAGCGTACATAGACGCTTGCAATTAACAATCCAAATTTATACTTCCTCTGTTTCATTTTAGTTGACACGTCTCTTTAGGCACTTTTGCCAATGCATAATTTCAAACACTAATAGCTACGATGTATAATTTTATCAATAAGAAAACTTATAAAAAGTTAATATTTCGAAAATATACATTAATAAGACCCCAAATGACTATTTTTTTTCTTAGGTATAAATTACAAAAGAAAGTCAAAGTAACTTATGTGCTACAATGCTAGCGCCCAAAAAGTCAAAACGTGCCAACTAAGAAGAAACAAAGGCAGTAAGTTCCAAAATAAAAAATGGAGGAAGTATGGAAAATATTTTGAAAACTTATGCTGTTATAGGAATAACCCTTCATTGGTTCGGTATGCTTCTAGACCAAGAAAATGTTTTGGCTCTCTAATTTCTTCAAGTTTAAAAGCAAACGGCTTCATTGTTTAACTACTTTTGCATCTCCAGTGATGATGAGATTGTCTGCGTATAATAAATTCATAATACAATTGCTAGTTTTATATAATGATCTTTCACAAACATCACGAGTCAACTAGTGCCACTGGATACACTTTCTAGCGAGAACTGGTGCTATGCTCCCGTGCTTGTTTTACTCCATACAGAGCCTTGTTCAGCTTTCACAAATACAGAGGGCAAGAACTGCCCTCAAATCCTTTTGGTCATTTCAAATAAATATCTCAATCCAAAGGTTTTCGTTTTCTCACATCTATTTCCATAATTTCCGAGATTTGCTAGCTGCTGGTGTGATGAATACTCCCATTGTATAGGCTAAAAGTTCCATCATAGTTGAGCACTCGAGCCATGAAAAACATCTAGCTACTAATCTGGACTTTTATCTTTGAACAGACCTATTTGAATTCGTATTCAATACAGCCATTTTACTTTATATGGGTTGCACATACTTGGGTTTTGGTAAACTATTATGGAAAATTATTATAGTCAGCGGATTATGAGTTTTAAGTCACATATCTTGGTCATTGTGATTAGCATATTAGGCACTATCTCTAGTTTACTAAGCTTAATGCTCATACTTTATTTTTTATGGTTAGATAAAGTGATCTTTGTCTAGTACTTAGGAAGTTTGTATAACGTCTCTGCTTGGAATATGTCTAATTGATTGGGGTTCTCCTGTTCAAGTGTTTAATCGACGAATTTGCTTTATTTTTCCTTTCAGCTTGCAGAGATCTCTATACCACACTTCTTGACAGCATCAATCTTTTCTGCACAGAGTGGCCAAGTCATGGTCTTCCGTCGAAATGTGGTTCTTTTGTCAGTTTTTTGCGTCGTTGCAGGAATATGCAGGTCAAAATCTTGTATGGTCAATGCACCCTTTTCTCTTAACTGAAACGTAGGAGATGGCACTGTGTTGTTTTCTAATGCTTATTATTCCGTGCCTCCATTTTTGCCTTTTTCTTTTTCTTTTCCCTGTTGATCTACTCCTCTTATGTGAATTTAGATGTTGGTCTGAGTATCATAAATTCTTAGTTCACAATTCAGACACAATGCATTCCTCGATGTTACTTGGCCATGCTTTATTGCAGCATTCAGTATACAATTTTTGTTGCCATGGATCGTATGCTTGGAATGCCTTGTTGGTAGAAGTTGAAATATGAAGATGATGATATGTTGCTGCTTGCTAAGTGTCAATGTTGGTTATCCTGACATGTAGTAAGTTCTGTTCAATTCCCATTCCAGGTAATGGGGAATGATGATAACAAGTCATAAGAACTCCGGTTACCACTGGCCTTGTAGAAACTTATTGAATTCGTCTTGTGATCACCATGTGCTGTTGGTTTTGTAACGTTCATCCTTCCGTCTAACAAGGTTGCTACTGGGTAAATAAATTTGTCTGTCATATTATACTGTTCCTGTGAAAGCCCGTGTTTTTTTAGGGATGGGAAGTCTTGGAATATTGAATTTGTTGACCATTAAATTAGCCTGAAATCTGAAATATTTGGTCGATGCAATAGAAATTGTTGTCTTGAACCTTGTTTTGTGCAGTTATGGTATTTTGATATTAAGTTTTTCTAATTAACAAATGGGGTAGCTGACTTTTTACATGTTTATTTGAGCGACAGTGGTATAAGAGGAGGCTGTTTCAGCGTCGCTAACATGATCCTTGTGAGTGGAAGTTTTTAACGTGTATTATTATTCTTTACTTCCCCTGATTTGTAAACTGTGCAGTAAATGTCTATCCGCTCTATCTCCAATGTAAGGGATTTCCAGTTCCAACTGACTGAGTTTTAGTAGACTATATTTATTCAAATCAGATTTTTTTTCTTCCTTTTCATTGGAGCATTTAATTGGGGAAAGGAATTAGCTCAAACCCATTCATCTCTGTACTGTCTTTATTGCTTGGCACCTTGTATTGCTTATCTTGACCAGACCTCATGTTCATTTGCAGGTCAAGAGAATGAGGGAAACATTGTATTCATCTCTCATGGTTCAGGTGCTGAGCCTTCATATTTGTTCCAAGGCTCTCCTTGGTTTATAGTAGTTTTTCATTTATTGATTTGAGTCCTTCTCTTTTTAGGACATATCCTTTTTTGATGCTTCAACAGTCGGCGATCTCACAAGCAGGCTTGGGGCAGATTGTCAACAAGTCTCTCGTGTGATTGGAAATGATCTTAATCTGATATCACGCAATGTTCTGCAGGTTCTCCTCTGTTGGTCTGGAATATTTCTAATTTTTTTTTGTCTTCTTATTTTATGATCTTTATTCCACTCCATTTATATCTCTCTCTGTTTGCTATCTCAGGGCACTGGTGCCTTGATATATCTGCTAATTTTGTCATGGCCGCTTGGTTTGTGCACCTTAGCAATATGCATCACACTTTCATCAATAATGATTGTTTATGGCCAGTAAGTTTTCATGCCATGCTTGCTTCATAAACTTGGAACACATAGTTCCTTTGCTTTCTTACTCTGACCATAACTAAATTTTATTCACCTAATGTTTACTATGTGTTGCCCATGGATAATTTAGCATTCCAGAATCATGATCTGAACAGTATTTGGATGTGCTGGTCTAAATGAAATATGGAATCTTGCTTCTAGAGAACATAATAAGAAGGAAAAGAATCGACATGCCTTTGAAAAAATTCTCGTTGAGGATATTTTCTTAGCCTAGTTAACTCTTAAGCCCGCCTTCCTTTGAGAAAAAAATATGCTAGATTTCCTGGAGACCAGAAAATGGGAACAGATTGCTGGAATATATTTTTAGTCTTCGTCTGATAGATAGATTTACTAATCTATTCTATTTAATTTCCGAACAAAGATCTAATCTGCCCCTACATGGATTTTTTTGTGACCAGTAGGAAGTTTCTTCTCAATTGATAATTGCTGTTACACTTTTTCCCCCCCTTCCCTTTACCGTGTGATTTGGAAAATCCGGTTTTAATAACACACCTAACAACTGAAGTGACACAGAAGTGGTGTGGTGTAGATACTAGAAAGCTTGGCATGGGCCATGATTTGAACTTGAGTTTTGCATTTATTCAAATAAATACAGCTTTGGCTCTTAATGTGAGGAAGGATCTGAAACCAGTGTAACAGGTACCAGAAGAAGGCAGCAAAGCTGACACAGGAGTTCACTGCCTCTGCCAATGATGTAATGTCCATAACCCTCCTGATTTTGTATGGTTAATTTGTTTACACAATTTATTTTGGGACACAGGTTTCTCAAGAGACACTGTCTTTGATGCGGACGGTTAGAGTTTATGGCACAGAAGAGCAAGAATTAGCAAGGTGGGTGTTCTTGTGGAAAGAATTAAGCCAACCTGTTTGTATGCTGAACAAATGAGTAACATTTGATGGTGGTTAGGTATGAGGTGTGGCTGGAAAGATTAGCTGGTATCAGCTTACGACAAAGTGCTGCATATGGATTGTGGAACGTCAGCTTCAATACTCTTTATCACTCAACACAGGTTTGGCAAAATTTCCTGTTATGTAGAAGTTATCTCTGATTGACCACTTTTACATTTGTGTAATTTAGAAAATTGTTGGTTTTTTTTTATTTGAAAAAACCATTAATGGACGGTGCCATGATACTTTTCTGATGATTATCTATCTGCATAAAATATGAGAAAAGAAAACACGAGCTTTGTCTAGCAAAATTGTGCTCTCATATTGCTTACTTTTTTATTGCTCGTTCTCAACTTAAGGTTAATTTAATTCTAAAATCCTGATACAATTTGCTGACCGCTTTTGCCTATTACATATCTACTTCCAGTGATGAAGTCGTGTCTTTAGGGTAACTACTGCTGTCTGTATTCCTGAGTTTTTTTAGTGACGGCACCCAACAGTGACAGATTTCTTTCTCTTTTGTAAACATTATAAGCCTAATTATTTGTTTGCATTGTGGAAATTGAAACTAAAACCTAATGACATATATCTTCTCACCTTTTTAGGTCATTGCTGTGCTGATTGGGGGAATGTCTATTTTGTCCGGTCATCTGACAGCAGAACAACTCACGAAGTTTCTGTTATATAGTGAATGGCTAATCTATTCAACATGGTGGATAGGGGATAATGTGTCATCATTAATGCAGTCTGTGGGAGCAAGTGAGAAAGTATTTCAGATGATGGATCTCTCACCTAGTGAACAGTTCAACTCAGAAGGTAGTGTATCAGATTTAAGTTTTTTCATGGTCAGAAGTTGGGTATATAGAATAAAGGAGCACAAGATCCGGTTCAACTAAGCACTGTTTCTCTATCAAATGTTCAGCTAAAAGCCTACTTAAGTGATTTTATTCTTTGTTGCCGGACATCTTTAGTGTTTATTGAAAATTTGAAACCGGACTTGATAATGTTTGTACTAGTCGATAATTCGATATTATAACATCCTATTTTTTTTTTGTCAACCAGTAATCTCTACAAGACCTCTTTTTGTATGTGAAGTACTTTGTAGTCCTTTTCCTTTGTCTTTCCATTTATTCTTCCTCTTAGGGTGACCAAAGAAATACACTTCAGATCTGAGACAGTTCTCCTTTTTTTTTTATGTTCGGTAAATTAGGACCTTTAGGATCAATATCTCACTATTTTGATCCTTTTTGCTTGACGTGTATTAGACTATTAGTTGGTTGGTTATTCACTTATTCATTTCACTTTTGTAAAAAAAAGTGTCTTGCCATGCTACTTCTGTTTATTATGTGCTCAAGGCTCTAGCTCTTTCAGCTCTTATATATTTATATGTGAGATCTGTTAAATTATGATTAGTTGTTTACTATTTTACCTTTTGGGTGATGCAGGATTTAAACTGCAAAAGCTGACCGGGGATATCGATTTTGTGAATGTCTCTTTTTCCTATCCCTCAAGGCCCGAGGTATGTTTCAATGCTTGGTTAGCATATAGTGACTTACTGTGGCAGTATTCTGAATTACTTTATATGTGCTATTGAATGCCCGCATACTGCTTTTGTCTCTTCAACTTCAGCAAATGTTCACTTTATTATTGACCAGGAAGTGGTGTCATAATAATACAGTATCTGAATTCTGAACATTCTGAAGGTGTGTTGATGTGATGATGTTGATCATCTATGTTCCCTTTATGTCAAGTAGGAAATTTCTTTCATGGTCTTATTTCCCTAAATTTGTTGGTTTGATATGAAATCTGAGACCATGGTCCATGGACATTAGCAAATAAGCAGGATGTCCTGGTGTCACTTGAATGATGTCTGAAACTTTAGAGATACTGTTTATGCTACTCTTTCATACTTTTGTGAAATGAGCTTGGGTTTATCCTTCTATTACGCTGTCATGTCTTTCATTTAGTCTTCTCTTGGTATGATACAACTTAATATGAATGCAAATATATAGGTATTATGTATCTCAGAATCTGGTTATAGTTTCTACTTTTCAAGATACCACACTTTATCTCCTAGTACAGCAGTGACATATCAATTGCAACCTGAATTTCATTATGTTCCATCTCTTGTTCAGTTACTTGTTTTGTTTTGTTATTTTGCACTATTCTATGTGACTAACATGCCGAGTTCTGAACAGGTACCTGTAGTACAAGACATAAATATTTCCATGCATCCCAATGAAGTTATTGCTATAGTAAGGGACTACTCATTTCTTTCTTTCTCCTTGTTCTCATAAGTTTTGATACTTTGGTGTCAATGGAGGAGCTCAAAATACTTGTTTGAGTTGGGTTGGGTGGAGGGATCAAAATATTTTTCTCCCTAATAAAAGTACTTTATAAATCGAGTAAAAAGATACTGGGAAGCAAAAAATGCATGAAGATCTGAAATGGGTGTGCAACAAACTAACTTACTAAGCCTTTAATAAAATCCACCAGATCTGCTATTGACCTTTAAATTCATACATAGGTGCACAACAAACTAAGCCTTTAAATACAACCCCCTGGTTCTGCTTTTTGCCATTGTGTGTCCCCCACTTGGTCTAGAAATCACAGATCATTAGTCTAGCTTTTCATGTTTTCCAGGCGTGAACATACCTTCTTAGGCCCATAGCTTAACTAGTTGGCAGATATGGCACCCGCAACATGATCCTGGCATCTACGTTACTTGGACTTGGGCACTAGTGTTGGACACGGGTACGTGTTCAAGTGTCCGACTCGGCTAAATTGTGAATTTTTCCATGATTTAAGTCGAAAATGAAGTGTCGTCGGAGTGTCGAGTATCCGACACGAGTACTTGAGGTAAAATGAAGAGTCTGAGTAACATAGCCTGACATTAAATGATGAGGAGTCAGGGGCGTCCCAATAGCTTACTTGTAAATATATGATTTCCTTGCTGCATAATAATCTCAAGGACCCATTTTTCACTCGAGTTTTTTTTGTTAGGTTGGTCTTAGTGGCAGCGGTAAAAGCACAATTGTTAATCTTCTGCTACGTCTTTATGAGCCAACTGGTGGTGAGGTATGTGTGTCTAAAAGTCCATATGCTTCTTTTTCTCTCATACAAATGGTGTACAACTCAAGAGAATAATCCCTTTTTCTTTCTTTTTTTGCTTTTGTCATTTTATGCAGATACTAATTGATGGCCACCCTCTGAAAAAGTTAGACGTTCAATGGTTGAGAGAAAGGATAGGATACGTGGGCCAGGTTGTCATGTATTTTTGTTTTGCACTTCTGAATTGAACCTTTTGCTTTGAGAAGAAGTTTTCTGAACCTACCATGCTCACCAATTCTGTGAACAGGAACCTCGACTTTTTAGAACGGACATAAGTTCAAACATAAGATATGGATGTCCCAAAGAGGTCACACAAGAAGATGTTGAGTGGGCTGCTAAGCAAGCTTTTGCTCATGACTTTATTTCATCCTTGCCTAATGGTTACAGTACGATTGTCGATGATGATCTGCTCAGTGGTGGACAAAAACAACGGATTGCTATTGCTCGAGCTGTCCTTAGGGATCCAGCAATTTTGATCCTTGATGAAGCTACTAGTGCCTTGGATGCAGAAAGTGAACACAATATAAAGGTTTGTGTATATAGTTTAACCATGGGAATGAATTATCACGAGTTCTTGGAAACATATTTGATAAAACCTTTGTATTATATTCTTGTTTAACTTATCAAAAGGCAGGGAAACAAATATCAATGGAGGGTATTTTTGACATGTATGTTAATTTGTACGCAGGGTGTTCTTCGAGCAGTAAAAAATGACTCACGATCAAGGAGAACTGTCATAGTAATTGCACATAGGTCTGTATTTCACCTAATCCCTTCATGATTAGTGATTACAGTATTACACACATGTTCATGGCTTTTTACTGTGTTGAATTTGATGCACCATCATTGCAGGCTTTCTACAATACAAGCTGCGGACAAGATAGTGGCGATGAGTGGTGGCCAGATTGTTGAGGTAGGTCTTGTCATAGTTTTTTTTTTTTTGACGATCTTTAAGTCTCAAGCCTCTGGTTTAAAACTTTCATGTGGATACTTTCAACAGTATTTTCTTTGGCACTATGGTGCGAAATTTCCACCTAAAAATGGTGGAAAATTGATGAGACGAAACTAGGATCCTTAATTTCAGCTGCAGGCAAGGGTGGAGACAAGGGGGGCGGATGGGGGTGGCAGCCACCCCAACAATTTTTGAAAAAAAACATGCTCCATATATGGTGTTAAATATCAAAATATAAATGTATATATAGTATTAAATACCAAAACATATGACTAAATACTTCTTGCCTTGGTGGTTATTTCTGGTTTATTATTTCTTGTGGACCCTTTGGTCATTCGAATCCCTTATAGTGCAATCTTTTTATTTATTTTTCTCGGCCCCCCAACATTCAATTCCTGGTTCCGCCACTAACTGCAGATTAACCTGTAGGCAACTGTAAGTGATATCTTATGCAAATTTATCCTTTTGGTGTTCAAAGTAATATCCATTTTGTTCTTCTTTGGCTTTCTTTTACCTGTGTAGGTGGGTGGTCACAAGGAGCTTCTTCTAAAGGATGGCTTGTATGCAAGATTAACTCGTACACAAGCAGATGCCGTGGCTTGAAGCACGTAGCATTCCATGGCTGTTATTTACCGTGGTACAAAACCCATTGATGCATCGAGATTTTATCTTTCTTAACAGTAGTCTCTAGCTACTGCAGTCACGCGTAGTTGGAGCAAGTCGTTCTGTTCTGCTGCTGCTGACGTGTGAATTTGTAGGCAGTCAAATTTTATTTATATCACAGAGCAACGATAAAACTGCGCATTGGTGGGTTAATAATAATGGCGACCATAACCCGTCAACATGGCTTAAAATCGCAGCTCAATTTTTTGAAGTAGCTGCAACATGTACTGTATGTATTATTTTCCCTTCCAATTCTTTATCCTCGTCCACCAATATATAGAAACTAGTCAGCTCAATCTGGAAATTGACTAACTTGTACTCCGTAAGTTGTACGTGTACATTGTACAGTATTACGTATAATCGGTGTACATTTGTACCATGTTGTACTCTTGGATCCTTTGGTTTCTCCTTGTAAGTTGTAATACTTGATTACTTTCACATTTATGCTGATATATTACCAAATATGCTTAATATATCCATCCCGATTCTTGCCCCTATGATCAATACTTGATTACTTTCACATTTATGCTGATATATTACCAAATATGCTTAATATGTTACTAGTATAAATATGACTTGCTATATTGTCTAATGCATACCACCAAAACAATTCCTGACCATTTTCTATAATCATATCATGGTGATCCCATCAAAAACCCACATTGCTCTCCTTGCTAGCCCGGGATTCGGCCATTTCATCCCCGTGGTAGAGCTCGCTAAGCGCCTTGCTGGCCTACACGGGCTCACCATCACGTTGTTCGCCATCACCCCGGAGGTACACCCGGTCCAAGACGAGCTGCTTCGGTCTGCCACTTCCTCGTGGCCCGGACTCATCAACACCGTCATTCTCCCCTACGAAGAACCAACGTTTCCGTCAAACGTGGACCCCGTCCCTCGGATGTTGGCAATGATAAGGAGTGTCTTCCCTTCGTTACGATCCTCGATTTCTAGCATGACGGAGAAGCCTATAGCCTTGATTGTGGATCACTTTGGTACGGAGGCAATAAGGGCAGTTGCTAACGAGTTCAACATGTTGAAGTTCGTGTTCATTTGTACTAATGCATGGTTTTTGTCCTACAATTTATATCTACCCTATGTAAAAGAGGTTATAAAACGGGGTGAACCGTTTTATATCCCCGGTTGTGAACCACTTGTGGGTGACGATATACGTGAATTCACCTTTTTCCCCGAGTACCAAACTCACAAGGACTTTGTTCATATAGGGTACGATATTGCATCCTCTGATGGCATTTTGGTGAATACGTGGGATGATCTTGAGCCCGAAACGCTTCTCGCGTTTAAGGATACAAGGTTCATGAAGCGTATTGTTAAACCCCCGGTTTATCCAATTGGACCGTTGGTTCGAACAGGCGAACCAACGGGTGCAAAACCGGAGATATTTAGGTGGTTAGACTGTCAAGCAAGTGGGTCCGTTGTTTATGTATCATTTGGAAGTGGTGGGACCATATCAACACAACAAACGATTGAATTAGCTTGGGGATTAGAGTTAAGTATACAACGTTTTATTTGGGTGGTTCGGCCTCCAATAGAAAATGATAGTGCCGCTTTCTTACTTACGCCCATGGAAAATGATGCGGATGGGTTGATCTCCAAGTATCTACCAGATGGGTTTTTGGGCCGAACTCGTGATATGGGCTTTGTTGTACCAATGTGGGCCCCACAAGAGGAGATCTTGGCCCATGGATCAATCGGGGCGTTTTTTTCTCATTGCGGGTGGAATTCGTCTTTGGAGAGTATTGTGAATGGGGTGCCTATAATCGCTTGGCCTCTTTATGCCGAGCAGAATATGAATGCGACTATGCTCGTAAAACACCTTGGGGTCGCAGTCCGACCAGAGGTGAACCCTAGTAAGGAGCTAGTGAGAAGAGATGAAATAGCAAAAATGGTGAGAAGGGTGATGGTGGATGAGGAGGGGATAGGCATAAGAAAAAGGGTTAATGATTTGAAAGAAAGGGCAAAGAAAGCATTGAGTGAGGGTGGAACTTCCTACAATGCATTGTCCGAGGTAGTTAAAAAAATTGGAGATTAAATTTTCTATTTGTGAAACTAAAGCTTACTAAATAAAGAGGCTAAGGTTAATGTCCTTAAAATTGCTTTCTTTTGATTTGATATTGCCCTAAGCATTTAGTGGAAGTTGTCAATTAGTTGACCATTACAATAGATGTACATTAAAACAAAGGAAGGGGTATACTTTTATGTTCGTTTGCACAATCAAAGATGTAAGTGAAGAGGAAAGCATAGAAATGGAAATAAATATTGTTTGCCGGAAACAGAGAAAAATAAAATTAGAAGTTTGTAGCAAGACGACAACAACAACAACAAAAAAAAAAAAAAGTGATTTCATTTGACATGTTTTTTTATACCAAATTGTGTACTCCTTAATTTCAAATAAATAAATATAAGTATAATATGAGTAACTATAAGAAATACTTAAGTGAGTAGAATCTAGGAGATAAAGAATAAACATTACGGAGTACGTCATTACACAACAGTCGTGATCTGATCTGGTTTTTAAGGATTCATATCTAAACAAAAATTATGATTAAATAGGTTAATTATTTGTTTTATAATCACTCTGAACATGATTTTAGTTCTAATCAATTTTATCTGTTCTGATTACGAATAATCTGACTGATGAAGATTATAGAATGATATGTTCTAGTTTGATAAGATTAATTTTTAGAATTGATAATTAAATAAAAAATGTGATTAATGTTACAAGGTTCAATTTCTACAACTATTCCAAAACCTCGTTGCTAATTTGGTACTACGTATTTCATACGTCTAATTTTGTTCGACTTATTTAAACTAATTTCGGATAAAATAAGTTCAAATAAATTCAATTTTTCCCTTATACTTCCTCCGTCTTTTAATACTCGCAACATTTGTTAGTTTCACGCATGCCAATGCACAATTTTGATCATTTATATCTTAATTCTCTTTATGCAAAAATTATAAAAAGTTGATATTTTGAAAATACACATTGAGAACAAGATCTCACATGACTATATTTTATCTTATATAAAAAATACTACGAATAGTCAAAGTAGATTATATGAATAGTGGCAAAAGTCCAAACGTTGCGAGTATTAAAAGACGGAGGAAGTATATTTCATCAGATAAGTTAATTAAATTCAGATAATATAATTCACAAAATAATTCAAGTAAAACGGAGTCTTATAATACCATTAATCATTCGGACTGCGAACAAAACTCATAATCGCAGATTCGCAGTAGACCAAAATCCTAAAAACATTTCCAGGGAGGCTCCGGCCCTAACCAAATTGCATTGCACACAAAAGAACCAAAATTAGAGAGGATAGAGAGCTAAAATGGAATCCTACCAACCGCCGCACCACCACTATATGAGACCTCCACCACCACCTCAAGCGCCACCGCCGATAGCAGGGGATTCACATTATCCTCACCACAATCAGCCTCCTCCTCCTCCACCACCAGCAAACTCGTGGTATTCCGGCCAATTCCAATATCAACCTTCTCACTCTCCCTCCCATCTTCCTCCTCCTCCTCCTCCTCCACAGCAGAATCAGTGGGGCCCACCACCACCCCAACCTCCCCCTCCTCCGCCGTATCACGGTCATCCTCACCAGCCTTATCCTGCGCAACCTTACCCTCCTCTTCCTCCGCCACCTCGTCCTTCCCAAGCACCTCCTCCCCCTTACCAGCATCAGGTAATTTATTTTTCTTCTAGGGTTTTCAATTTTAGGGTTTCTAATTATTTGATAAATGTTTTTTTTAATAATTCTTTTAGGAATATAATTGGTTGTTTTGAGTCGTTGAATTTGGACCCTGTTGTTTTAGCTCAGCTGTTCTGATTGAAACTGAAATATGAGAACATTGCATTTTGTTGAATTGTATGGACTCCTAATAGATCCTTTGTCAAATTACAGTATACCGTAAGTATTTTTAATTTCAACAATGTTGTTGCTTTCGCTTGAGGAGACGAGGACTTAGCAAACACTTGGAGTATGATGTCCTATTAATTTTGATTTCAGCTTTGAAATCTATGGTATAATGAATTAGAGTGAGATAAGGTTTTGCATTTATTATCGATCTGGGACGATTGGGTTTGCTTTTATATTTGATAACTTGATATGATATCTTTTGTATGGACGTTTTGCTTATTTCCTGTTATCACGGTTGGACATAGTGATCGATTCGAAAGATTTTAGGATATTAAACTGTATGGTGAACCACGCGCATCTGTTAGCCCCTTGCTTCTTTAAGTCTGGAAGAAAGGAAATTTCGAGAAGGTAACTTGGTGCTATATTGAATACTAGGCCTGATGAAACTTCAGTTATGCAATGGACAGAGTGATGTTTTGCATGCCTCTTCATCCGGCCAACATGTTGTATTTTTACCTGAAGATGTAGGCATTTTGTGTAGACTTGTTGTAATAATGAAATGGTTTAAGTTCATTTAGAAATCTACCAGTTTAGGGATTATTTCCATGCGCACCTGTTAGCCCCTTGCTTCTTTAAGCCGGGAAGCAAGGAAATTTCGAGAAGGTAACTTGGTGCTATATTGAATACTAGGCCTGATGAAACTTCAGTTATGCAATGGACAGAGTGATGTTTTGCATGCCTCTTCATCCGGCCAACATGTTGTACTTTCACCTGAAGATGTAGGCATTTTGTGTAGACTTGTTGTGATAATGAAATGTTTTTAATTCATTTAGAAATCTACCAGTTTAGGGACTATTTCCAATTTTCCATGCGCACCTGTTAGCCCCCTGCCTCTTTAAGTCTGGAAGCAAGGAAATTTCGAGAAGGTAACTTGGTGCTATATTGAAACTCGGCCCGATGACACCTCAGTTATGCAATTGACAGAGTTATGTTTTGCATGCCTCTTTATCTGGCCTATATGTTTTACTTTCACCTGAAGATGTAGGCGTTTCATGTAGACTTGTAGTGATAATGAAATGGTTTTTCATTCGAAATCTACCAGTTTAGGGGTTAATTACCCTGCGACCTGCTAGCTCCTTGCTGCTTTAAGTCTGGCAGGCAAGGAAAATCCTAGAAGGTAACTTGGTGCTATATTGATGATTTGGCCTGATGACACTTCAGTCACGCAATGAACAGTTTTGCATGCCTCTTCATCCGGCCAATATGTTCTAATTTTACCTGAAGATGTAGGTGTCTCATGTAGTGATAATGAGCTGGTGTTTAAATTTCATTTGAAAGCTGTGAGTTCAGTGGTTTATTATATGACTATTGGTCGGTGTATCAGTAAACTTCACTTGCTGCTGTTTTGCACCTCCTATGTGTAGTGCTAGAGCCTAGAGACAAATGCTGTTCTTTTTCCCCTTCTTTTGGCCCATAATTTGCTTGAGGAAAGGTTTCCCTTTTTCCCTGTTTGTAGAAATTTTGGTCTACAATAAAATAAAACTTTGAAAACTTAGTTTTTCCTTTCCTGACTGGGTAATGATTATAACTCTTTCACTGCCTTTGTTTATGTTCCAATATGAATTTCTTTTGTCATCTATATGATGGCTCCTCTATTGAGATCTCTTCTAATATGTCTAGCGATTGGTAATTTGGTATATTGTTGCATTGCCTTATAGTGTAGAGTCTAGACTCTAGAGTATCTTTATTGCTTTAATATTTTTGCAAGAGGATACACTACTCTTTTTTTCTTATGGCTTGTTAGATCCATGCATTTGTAACTACTATGTGTGGCTAGTAGCCGTTAAGTTCTTTATACATTTACAGGATTGGGCAAATGCAAATTGGAGCCATCATGCAGGTTGGGAATATCCTGGTAAGCCACCTTATTACTTTCTGGATGCATAGTGACGTTTTACTAAAAATCCGATCTCTAATTATGATAGTTCATTGCATGCTTAGATGTGTCTTCTCTAATGCCTTGATTGCTTCCGCTCGTGTGAATTAGGCAACTGGTATTAGGGAAGAAAAGTTACTTTATTTTTCTGTTTCTTCGAAGTCCAGAATTTCGTAGAGACTAGAGACTGAAAGTTCCCTTCTACAGTGCAGCAATGCTGCTTATCCTCTGCTTTTCTAGTTGCACCATTTCTGTCCTTTTTTCACGGTCCTAACGCACACCATCGACCATCAATAACTTTAGTTTGGTATTTAAGAAAATAATAAATAGGTGATGATATTATTTTTTTGTACATATTAGTAGAAAAATGTGGTTAAAGTTCCCAAAGTTTGGCCAAGAAAAGAGAAATGGTGTCACACAAAAAACAGAGGTAATATTTGACAAACAGTTTTTTTTCCTATCAGAAGAGGTGTAGCTCCATTGTATTGCATCATCTATATTTGGTACAAAGTATATTCATTGTTTTTTTCTTTGGCATTGTATCTTATCTGGATTCATGTTTAGGATTGTTCATAGACATAATATTACTTTCAACCTTTAGTGTTTGTGTTCTTCAACTTAATATCAACTCTTACCTTCCATAGCAAAGTTTATTTCTAATAAAGACTTTCAGTAAATTAACAACTAGCAGAAAGTACAAGAATGGAGATTATCCTCGTAACAGCAAGTAAACAGAAAAAGAAAAAAACTTAAGTTTATAAATGCATAACATTGTTTATTTGCACTATTTTACTTCCTCTTCTTTCCATGAGTAAACAAATAAATAAAGAACTAAAATGGTAATTCTTTAATGATATAATTTCTTTGAAACAGCCCATGACAATGAAGACTGGGAAGCCAAGGCAAGGGCTTGGGCATCTGCTAGATCTGCAATGGAAAATCAGCATCCACAGACGCAGTATACATCAGTGGCAAGGCAAGAAGAGCCATCTCACTATGCAAACCAGTATGCACAACCTGTTGAATCTCATTATCAAGATGTTCATCAAACTTCCATTCCCGCATCTGGTTTTCAGCAGTATCAAGGACCAGTTGCACCTTTAAATAGACCGCCGATGGTTCATCAGCAGGACCCTGCACCCATCAGTTCATATGCTTCAGATGCTCATCTTTCATTCGCTGCTAATGATGGAGCTCTTGGCGGAGACAGGAGCGCTTCGTTTCCTCGCCATCAAGGCTCAACAAGTTATTTTGTTCATCAGCAGGAGGTACCTTCTAGTTATTCTTCTGTTCCAGGTAATAATTCACTTGGAGTTTTGTGTTTTCATGTGAAGTAGCTCACATGAATGGTTATGCCTAAAATTATGACAAGACTACTTACAAGTCAATTCCTAGCTTCAACTTTTCTAATCAATTATTGACTTTTTTTGTTCAATGGCTCACAATAGGACATTTGAGAACTGTTACATGAACTGAAGGTTTTATGCAGTGATTTTGAATTAATTTGTTCTAGAAACTGTCCACTGTTTAATGATGTGTTGATGGTTTGGCTTTTTCCTTGTATTAATGATACAATATCACTTCTCTGGGAGTCTGGGTTATAAAACACCGCGATGGACTACAGCGCCTGTAACTTACCTAAATATTTTTTATTAAGTGTTTTTTTACATATATACACATGTTTTGATCTATTTATAAGAATTCGGACTTGAGTTCAATTGTTCAGGATACAGTTGCACGCTTTCAGTTACAAACCTCTGCAAGTCATATTTGAGTTATTTCATAAGTTGTCAGATTTTTTTTTTGCATTAGCGATGTGACTATTAAGGCATTTTACTTTTGTAGTGTTAGTATGGTAGGGCAGGGCAAGGATGCATTGGAAATTTCGAACATTATCGGAATAATCTTTTTTCGCCATTCATAATGGAGGGTTAAGTTAAGCAGAATATGAGTGCATGTTATTGTGTGAATTTGAATTCATATAGTCAGCCGGTTAATTCCAAAACATGTGGCAGGCAAGGAAGATGGCTCACAGGGACATCAACATGGACACTCCTTGCTCCTCGCTGATGGTAGGTCAGTACCGGCGGATCATTCTCAGTATGCATATGGAAACCATCCACCGGATCCAATGGATCAACCTCTTAGTTTTGCACCAAGATTCAGCCATGAAAATGATCCAAATATGAACTCCGGCTATCCTGATTCATCAGGACCTGTAAGAGGAAACGATTCTGTTACTGCTGTGTCTTCCTTACATGCTTGGCCTCCAGTTGCACCTGGCGTGTCCTATCCACCAATTACACCCGCATTTCCATCAGCAGCACAGGTCTTTGATTTGACTTCTTTTTTTTTTTTTTTACAAATAAGTTGTTGTATTACCAAATTGAGAATAACATCACAGCCAGCAACAGCTGGGCCACCAGACCACAATGAAACAAAAGCAATTTAACACGTTAACACAAGAGCTCTAACTCAGTCATTACAGAAACTACTCAACTAATTACAATAAAAGAAAATGCCTTTCAGACACTCTACATCTCACAGCAACCCTAAACAGGATTTCTCTGAAGACAATGTCCTGAGATTTACTAGACAGACCAAAAACTCTTTCATTCCTTTGATTTGACTTTGCTAATATACTCAAAAAATGCATATATAAGCTGATTATTGGTATTGTTGCAGCATGATCCGTCTATAGGTGTACCTCCACTTCATGGCCAGTCGGGACCTATGTTTGGAAGAGGCCCAAGCTTTCAGCCTGTGGTTCCATCTATTACTACACCTGTTGGTTTGGGTGCAGGAAGTTCTCTTCATCCTACTGCAGGTTTTCCCACTGATGCATATGGGGCTCCCTTGAGTTCTGAGCGTCCTAAAAAGGTATTGCGCTATTCTGATATTGAGAATCATTTGTGATATACTGATATGTTCATAAAATTGCATAGTTATATTTGCTCCTTTTCTGCCCGTGTTAGGCTGCAGTGCCTAATTGGCTAAGAGAGGAAATAATTAAGAACAAAGCTACAATTACAAGTTCGGCACCAGAGCCCTTTAAAGAGGAAAGTCAATCAAACGAAGATGAAATAATTGGTAAGTCAACAGGAAAGGGTGACCAGGCAGACAGCAAAAGCATGGATTCAGCTAGGTCGGCTGAAGAAGAGGATGATGATGAGGTATCTATTCTTATTTTGTTTTAGGCAGGTTAAAAGTGTTGAGACTCATGGTAATTAATCTTCAGTTGGTGCTTATTTTAAAATGTTTCTTTCTCTCAGGACTATGAAGAAGCTCAAAGAACTGCAGCCATGAATCAGGAAATAAAACGTGTATTGACAGAAGTTCTCTTGAAGGTTGCTATGGAAGTTGAAAGTTATCTTGATTTTCATGTATCTTGGTTTATTGACTCTTTTGTTCTGCATATAGGTGACTGATGAGCTTTTTGATGAAATTGCCACAAAAGTACTCAGCGAAGATGATCATGCTGCTGATGGTAATTGTTATGGTGCTGCATGCATATCTGTTTTGTTGTCACCTGTTTCGATATTTATCTGACATTTTGACCCTTCAATTGGTGCTCTTTCTAACAGCTATGACTAAGTCTGAGAACGATATCCCAATTATTAAGGCATCACCACCACGTCCACCTGTTTCAGCTCTTAAAGCTTCTGCAAAGGTCCTTATTCCAGGGAAAGCAAAAGAATCCGAGGGACATGCTAGTGGAGAATCTAGTTCTGGTACTCCTGGGGCTGGGAATGTCTTAGGCCTTGCAAATTATACTTCTGACGATGATGATGAAATCCAGACTTCAGGTGTGTCAAAGTCTGATAGAGCTGCCGGTGAGAATGGTCATCGACAGTCAGAAGCTGAAGATTACAGGAAAAATCTGGTTGCTGCTGAAGGTGATCGTAGTAATGGAAGTTCAATTAGGGGCAAAGGTGACCATGATTCTCCACCTTCTAAGTTGAATGACTATAGGATAACTAAGAACTTGGATAACGAGGTTCAGCAAGCCTCTTCTAAAAGCTCAGTGTCTTTGGGTAAGAAAGGTGACGGTCTTGTCGATGATGAACAATCAATTGTTAAGTCTGATGCTGCTAGGCTAACAGATAATGGTCGTAAATCAACTTTAAGTAGGCCAGATGTTCCCACTGAGAAAGGAAATTCGAAGAATTCAGCCAAAGAAGATTCTCAGGAAAGAGATCCCAAAAGACGCGATAGACACGAAAGTAAGAGGAGTTCCTCTGGAAAGGACAATCACAAGGAGATGGAGATTGGGAGGAAAAGGGAAGCTGAGAAGGAGGAGACTCGTGGTAGAAAAGACGAAAAACATCCAAAGAAGGATAAAACAGAGGATTCTAATATCTTGAGAGAGAGGTCGAAAGAGCGAGATGATAAACATGGGGATAAAGCAAGGGAATCTGATTCAAGAAGAAGATCCCCTCTTCAAGAAGATAAGGGCAGCAGAAAAGAAAGGGAGAGAGACAAGAAGAGAAGTGGTAAAGATGACGCTGACAAGAAAAGAGAGAGAACTAAGGACGACAAAGCTGATAAATCAAGACACAAGTCCTCAAGTGATTCAAGTAGACATAAACGGAGGCGTTCCTCATCAGTTGGTAGAGGTAGGAAAAATGAGGAAAGTGCAATAGTTTCGGATGGTTCAGATGATGAAGCCTCAGATGACTCTAAAAGGTTGACTAAATAGCTCTCTATCTCCTCTGTCTTTGTTACATGCCAATACCTATTTGTTACATTACTTTTGTTTTGCAGGAAGGTTCGTTCAAAAAGACATAATTTGTCACCGTCTCCTACCAGGTCTAAGCGAAGGTATGTACTAAGTGGGTTTTTTCATCTTAACATAAGCCAAAGTGTAAACTATGTATCATTTTTGATGTTGAACATATATAACGAGATCTTTCTCCGGGCTACTGATTTCCTATTTAAATGGAGCGCATGTGGTAATTTTGATGGAAATATTGGCTGCTTTTTCTTTGAAGTGTCTTGTGCTGATACAATGACTGATTCATATTTCATAGGGCTTATGTATCATGAATTCATGACACTACATCTGAAAGCTTAACAAATTTTTTTGGCTCTTTTATCTTACTCCCTCCGTCCCGGAATACTTGACCTGTTTTCCTTATCGGGCCGTCCCTTAATACTTGACCTGTTTCTAAAAATGGAAATATTCTAACAATATTATATTATTTCTCACTCCACCCCTATTAACCCACCTACCCCCTACTTCATACAAAAAATAATTAAAAATTCAACCCCTACTCTCCCCCAACCCCACCCCTTTACACATTTCCCACTAACTACATTAAAATAATACCCCACTATCAACTACTACCTATTAAATTAAATAAGTCAATTCAAGTCTCTTAAACTCTGTGCCGGTCAAACCGGGTCGAGTATTCCGGGACGGAGGGAGTATGATGTATCCCATTTGAAGTACCCAAGATGAATGGTCAACTGAGTGTACTTCCATTTCTTTGAAAATACTCTTGTGCATACAGCTACTCATATAAGCTACTCCATTTTTCTATATAGTTGCCTCTGTTTTTACGACTTTTACTTTGCAACAATCATTCCTTGGAACTATTCTTCTTTGAATTCTTCTTCGTCTGTTTTTCTACTTTTAGCATAATTCCAGATTTGCTTGGCGTCTAAAAGGAAATAGATTAAAATGCAAAACTAGTACGATCTGGTTTCTTGTACGATTGGCTTATACCTAGGTTGCTACGTAATTGTACAAGTAGATAATTGGAGTTTATCTGATTCTCTCATGACTCTCCTACATGGAGTATATTGTTTCACAGTTTTGTTACTTACATGAGATTTGTTTAGTCATTGAACTGTGTTGTATGCTTATTTGATTTTGAGCAAGCATGTACATTTGTTGTTTTTAATTGCTTATGCTATCATGGTTGGCTCCATATTACTAAATCAGATTGAAACCCTAGTGCGTAGAGGACACTGTAGCTGGACAATTATTTGCTGGACTGACTTAAAGTTTGAAGCTGTTCCATTAATTGTGTTGCATTGTTTACTCGTTGCAAATTCTGTTCATCACAGTGCTCTTTCTTGACTAAAATCAAAACTGAAAGTGTGTAATAATGTGGTATGTCTGTGGACTAAATGATTAGTATCCGGCAACACTGGCTTTGCATGATATAGCTGTAATCATAAAACTTAGGGTGAGTTTATCCCTAGTCTTGAGTGGAGTCTTTATCCAGACTCTTGGGATAATGTGTTGAAAGACTGTAGCAAGTCTGGAGTTGGGTTTGGAAATCCAAGAATTCACTTTTTTCTCCAACCAAATCTAATCATGACACATCATCACAGTGTCGCACTTTATCCTACTTAATTATCTTTTTTAAGGAGCTAGATGAGTCTTTTGTGAGTCTGAATAATAAAAAGGTAGGTAAAAGTTAGTGGAAAACTAATGTGGCAGCGTCTGGAGTTTGGGGTTGAGTCTGAGGATAAACTCACCCTTAGTAATATTAGTCTGTTACATATTACATACTATCTGCATTCCTACTTCCTAGATCATTTTCACTTTCCATTTGAGGAGTTCTGCAGTGGTTGGCCACTATCCTCTCAGTCTCTCACAGATACCTTGTATATATATGTTCACTTTTCAGGACTTAGTTTGTGATTTGTATACTTCTCTTTTTCTATCTACTTGTGATTATCCTGTTGTTGCTGCTACTGGTATTAATGTTTCTACTGTGATTAATTGTGGGCAATGATGGTTGTTGTACT
This sequence comes from Spinacia oleracea, assembly GCF_020520425.1. NCBI lineage: Eukaryota > Viridiplantae > Streptophyta > Magnoliopsida > Caryophyllales > Amaranthaceae > Spinacia > Spinacia oleracea. The sequence continues at coordinate 133,504,328 of NC_079487.1, forward strand.
TGTTTACTACCAGGATGAATTGTGTCTGGATTCAGAACCATGACTAACATAGCTGATCAATTCCAAACATATATATATATATGTCAAAAATTTTAATTTCAATGTTGGAAATTTGCAAATTAAATTGATTAACAATAACAAATGAGTCCACATCACAATATGTTTTATTGTTCCATGAATGATGTTCAACAAATATATCTTTTCGAAGTGCGAAAGTGATGGTGGTCTACTATCAGTCTTATTTGCTGAAAATTTTGCTTTCTCGATGCCCAGTCTGTGAGTGCATGTATGGCTGCTGTGGCTAAGAAATATTGATTTATGAATGTGATTAGTATAGCTTTGAATACTGTCCGGGGTGCATAGAAGAGTAACGTCCTGGCCATGTTTTTGTTTGTTTCATTTGGCAGTTATAGTACATGTTTTTAGGGTAGAAATGATGGAATGTGTTTGAAGGTTTTTTTCTATGTGACATTGAACACCCCGACTCCTTAACTGGGTGATGGTTCAATTTCCTGTCAGTAAGCCAATGTTTTTGTGAAGGGGGTCTCATTCTTAATAGTCTTATAGTGATTAAGGCTGAGCATCATGTCCTGTATTTGAAGTTATTGCTCATGGGATCAGTATGATGGATGTTTTTATTTTTAGACAAGTTTCGCGGTCTCCTCATAGCAAGCATTCACAGCGCAGGCATTCTCCTTACTCTTCTCTTGATGATAGCAGGTATGCTTTGGTGTTTGCAGTTTGCTGTTTTAACTTCACTATTCATTGCTCCCTTTTTAGTTATTTGTTAAAAAAATACAGTAAACAGGAAGGAGAAGAAAAGGGTAAAACTTAGTTAGAAGAGATAGTACATTTTTTTAATTTTTTTTTTGAGTCACAGCAGACCATTTTTGTATTAGAAGAGAGCTATATAAAGGTTCTAATACAGATTAATTAAATTAGGTGAAAGGTAAATTCTGACAATTTCTAAAGCTGCACAAATTATAATCACTTTTCAATTTTTTTTGTGTGTAGGGCGAGGAGGTCAAGGTCAAGATCAAGATCCAGATCAAAATCACCAGCCCGTCGCCGTAGATAATACAACCTAAAAAATGCTGAATGATGGTGTCAGAACTCAGAGACGAGGTCCTGTTCGCATATGACGAGCACTGGCAAGTTCCAGCATGAGAGTAACGGTTCTTCTTGAAGGATGAATGTCATACGGAGTACTCATTATCCTGTGACGCTCTCGAACACCTGAATTTTAGGTCACTGTTGAAAGATAATTCGCGGAGCATTGAGAAGATGAAGATTCATTCTTGAGTTGCTAGAGATTTTGTGTTTTTTGGTGTATGATTCAAGGCATACATTTCTTTTTCTTGTGACTACAGATTCTGTAAACTGATGGAAGGTTGTATCTTCTTTCTGTGCAAGTCAATTGTTGAGTTTCCAACCGGAGTAGTTTTCTGTATAATTTTAGTCATATGTATTCCTCTTGTGCTTTGGTTTCAGATTTTTTTTAAAAATTCTAATTTGGTCTATTGCTCTTTCCTTGTGCTTATTTCGCCTTGTTACTGTTAAATTAGTTGATACATACAGAGGATTCAGTTTTATTTGTTATGGTACTTGGGAAAATGAGAATACAGAAAAAGATTCCTGATTTTCATCTAGTTATATCCTTGATTATGCTCCATACAATTTCATATTGCATATTTCAACTATGACCAATTATTTAATCTTTTTAATTGTATATTTTATTTGGTTTCATAACGAAATATCACTTGATAAATATATCAAGGATATCAACCAGGAGTTTTGCAACCAATGTTGGAGCAAGAAACTGGTGCCCGAGGAAGTATTAGACAATAGTGACTCGTGCCTCTTATCGGTACTGGTTAGTTTGTTATTGGATTTGTTAGTACCAACGAAGAGTATGTCTGAACCAATAACACAATAGTCTAGTAGTATTGATTATTAGTGTGTTGGTAGACTACTAACGAAGTACAAAATTTGTACCAGTAGATATTACTTACATCCATATAGACTTTATATTCAAATATATTTTCAGAGAAGCAAATAGAGCGGCCGACTAGATTGTTAATGTTGGGCATCTAATTAGTGACAAAATGTATATAGATCCTTGTAATAGCCCGTAATTGTTTTCTATTCTATGTAGTGATCACTTAGGAGTGGCCCTCCAACTGTGGTCAGAGCCCCGAATGTTCGCCCTTGTTTGCAATATTTATATTTGCATTCTATTTTTATTTTTTTGTTCTCCCCCTATCCCATTTTAGTTATTATCTGATTTCTATGATAATCTATACTATATATTAAAAGGCGTTTATAAAAAAGTTTTATCTTGAGTTTAAACAATAAAGCATGTACGACCAGGCTATTATATGTGTTCATGTTATCATTACAAAAAATATATATAAGTAAATGTGAATGTTTTTAATGTAATAATTCGGGGTATCGCCCGAGCCCAAAACCTAGTTTAATACGGAGTAGTTTTTTATGTTAAAAGGGGCTAAATAAAATGGAACGGAAAAAGTGTAGAACTCAGATGATGAACTTACACCAACTTAATTTCCATCAAAGTCCGCAATTAAAGAGTGATACAAACTCATCCTCCACTGATCCACTCACATGGAATTTACACTAACACTAGACTTCCCAATCTCAATGTTGCCGTTGTTGGCGGTTCCGCATTTCCCACTATCAACAACGTGTTTGTTACTTCTCCACTTCCCTCCTTTTCGGTTAAATAATCGTAACTTCTTCACTTCAAATCATCAATGTTTTCTTCAATTCAATTTTATTACAAATTTCATCATGTCAATTACTCTCCCTTCAATCCTCCCTCCTTTCAGCTTCAGCAAGGTAAAATAAACAAAACCCCATTTGTAATTATCGGCATGGTTTGTTCTGTTACTTATTCTGCAATCTGCTTTTTGGTATATTTTTTTGTTGTAGTATTACTAATTTGCAGTAGTATTTTTGATTTGATTTGGGTATTTGTTTTGAATTTGTAGGCATTGAAATTGGGGTTATGGTCAATTTGGTTAACTGGGTTCCTTCTAATTTGCTTCTCATTTTATGCTACTTTGTTATTGCCTTCTGTCAGAATTGAAATCAGAAAACCCAGTTTTCTGTACCCAAGAAATTCAGCAGATAAGAGTAACCCCAGTATAACCCTTTTTAGTGCACCTAGCCCTTTTAATAGCTCTGCTGGTAAAAGGCAGGCTCTTGCTGTTCGATCATGGCTTGGGTTATCTCCTAACATCAATGTTGTTCTTTTTGGCAATGACACTTCTCTTCAATCATTTGCTTCTTCCTTTGGCTCTCGTGTTTTCGTTGAATCCGACATCGATTTCTCGTAAGTGCTCGTGTTTCGCGTCTTTTATCTTTGGGTTAAAGTTAAACCTTGTTTGTTGTTGTTGAATTCTTTGAAGCATGAGGTTTTTATGTGAGGATGTTACATTTTTTTTTTTTTTGGCTATGATGATAGTTGTTGCTATACTTGGTCATGTATTTTTATTGGTAGTTATAGGTTGAACTGGAGGAGTAACATGCTGTAAGAGACATTCTAAGATTTTGCAAGGTTTTCATTGGGTTAAATGTTTGGCCTTTTGAATGGCTGAATGAGACTGATAATAGAACAAATCATTTTCTAGTTTGCCTTAAAGGCTCTTTAGTTTTGAAAATTCTTGGCTGTTTAAAATTTGATTTTTTATTGTCTTTTCCTAATCAAAAGCTATTCTATCACATACACTTATTGGAATTTGGTTTCTAACTTCTGGACTAAAATGAACAAGAGAGAAGGAAATTAGCTGGATGGGAGAACATTTACACGTTGAAAAAGCATTGCTATGCAATTGTTTTGTCTTCTGCAAAAGTTTCTGTTCTGTATAAAATTTACCTTAACAAGGTCTTTTACTGTCTGATATTCTGATACCACCATACTAAATCTGTATGTTTTATGAAACAAATGTGGCGATTATACACGGCTAAATTGCTAATGCAGCTTTACATAAACGAGCTACAAGTTGCCGAAATTTGTGAGGCTGAGAAGGTTTTGATGTGTGTTCTTTCTGTAGATTCCTAAATGTTCCGTTCTTCCATTCCATGGTTGCTAGAGCAGAGGTGTCCTCATCTGATATTTCTGCTCTTATTCATCCTGAAACCGTTCTCCTTCCAGACTTTCTCTCCACTGTAAACCATGTTTATGAGCTTGATCATGATTGGTTCCTTGTTGCCTCCTCAAAAAGTTCTTTCTTCCCATTCTTTTTGGATGAATCTGGGAGGCAATGGCTAAGAGAGGATGGTAAACCCATTTCATTGCAGAAGGTATTGAAGAACCTTGTACAGATTCAATGTGGATGGGCCAATGAAACAACATGATTGAAATTTGCTCTATTCCATCAGTTGCAGGAGATTCTTGCTTATACGTGGCAATGGGATTACTGCGAAGGAAGGATGCTAATGGCATGGAATAACAAGGATCTTTCTTTACATATGGGTGTTCTCCCTCCCTTCTTATATGGGAAAGGAGTACATAATCATTGGCTCGTCAATGAAGTATATCACTCCAACTATAGGTTTGTGTTTGATGCAAGTTGGACAATTTCAAACTTACATTTGCATGATTCGGAAGATCATGAACCTATCCAATCTGCTAGAGTTTCCACTTTTCGTGAACGTACAAAGACAGACTGGGAGTACAATGGTAATCTTCAGCTTGCGGAATTGTATGGCTTGTTTTCTTCTAATAAAGTGAATTTCTCTGACTTCGTAAAGCTTGTAAAGTGTGGTAGACAGTTCATGTTTACCAACGAAGATCAGAATGTTGTTTATTCACCTAAACATCACAGCTTAAATAGCTTGTGGAAGGGACGGATTGTGGAGTCTAGGACGCAAAAGAAACTAGCCGCTTGTCTTGCTGCGTTTAGCTCTCCGCCTTGGATTATGAATTCCTCTGTTAAGAACAAGATGAGTGGTTCTGTGCCCCTTCGTCTTCCATATGGCTTGGAAATGCTCCTGCCTATTTTAGCTGACGGAAACAAGACAGTGGTGCTTACTGTTGCCGGATACAGCTACAAGGACATGTTGATGAGTTGGGTTTGCAGATTGCGTCATCTAATGGTTAATAATCTTCTTGTTTGTGCGCTTGATGATGAAACATATGAGTTCTCTATCCAACAGGTAAAAATGCTGCTTCTTTTGGAACTCAGATTCCCATATTATGATGCTTCTTTTTGTCTTAGAAGTTTCTTGGCATGTTCTTTTGACAGGGCATCCCTGTTTTCAGGGACTCATTAGCACCTAGAAACATCAGTTTCAATGATTGTCACTTTGGGACTAAGTGCTTTCAAAAGGTCACCAAGACAAAATCCAGATTAGTTTTGCAGATTTTGAAGCTGGGTTATAATGTACTTCTAAGTGATGTTGATGTTTACTGGTTCAAAAATCCAATTCCATTACTACAGACTTTTGGTCCTGCTGTATTTGCTGCACAATCTGACGAATACAATCTGACAGGTAATCTTAATCCCCATGCACGATGTTTTATTTTTGTATACCTGAATTTCTGTGTACACAAATTGTATACAAGTGTAGAAAGAACTTTTTGAGTATTTTAAGTTTTAGATCCGTCATGCTCTTCAATATAATCCCCTTGTTAGCATATAGGAAAAGTATAGATTTACTTGAATTTACTCTTTACAAAACACCATCTTATAATAGAGTGATTGGTCAAATATACTGGGATTGAATATACTTTTTATGGCCCATAAAGGCCATAATCCGTGTCAAACAAATGGAAGCAAATAAGAGTTTAACATATTCTTGCAAAATACATGTCTGACTTGAAATATGTCAATAAATCGATCTAATTATTCTGATCTCAATCCCATCTTCTAGTGCCTATCAACTTACCAAGACGCTTGAACTCTGGATTCTATTTTGCTCGGGCTGATGATCCAACCGTCGCTGCCATGGAGAAAGTGGTGATGCATGCTATGACTTCAGACCTATCTGAGCAGCCAAGTTTTTATGACACTCTATGTGGTTTAAATGGCGCAAATCGTGTTGGAGATGATAGATGCCGGGAACCTAGAACAAATCTTACTGTTCAGTTTCTGGACAGGAACCTCTTCCCTAATGGGGCCTACAAAGGTTTGTGGGAGGAAAAAAATGTTCGAGCAGCTTGTGCAGAAAAGGGATGCTACGTTCTCCACAATAATTGGATTAGTGGGAGGATAAAGAAGCTAGAACGTCAGGTACATTCAGGGCTATGGGATTATGATATTAGCTCAAGGATGTGTTTACATAGCTGGCATAAAATGAAGGCATTAAACTTTACCTAAAACAGGAGTTGGAATTTACTGAACTTTTGCTCTTTAAGTTTGATTTTCACATAAGCTGAACAGCAGATGAACAAGTGTACAGTTCTGTAACTTCTGTTTTTGTTCCTAAACTGGGTTCTGCTGCAACATGCTTTGGTAGAAAGAACACTGGATTGGTAAATTCTCACTCCAAAAGGGGTAAAGAAGAGATATGTTCAAAAAGTTACTGGAGGCTATAGTTGCTGACCATGTTTACAAAAGATGCTAAACGGGCTGTTTTTTTGGTTGGGACTAGTATGTTCTATCATCAGAAATGCAAAAGAGTGTAGTTGTTATGCAGAAACTGCCAGTGAACCTTTTCTTGAGGATTTTTGGTGGATAAAGACCGGACGGGTTATTCCAAGTGTTGCACTGATCACAAGATATTGAATGTCTGCATGATCTAAAACCAATCAGGATTTTCTTCCAGGAAAGTAATATCAAAGGTTTTCTTTTCAAGATCTTGTTTGTTCCTGGTGAAGAATCATGCTTCAAATTTAAGAGTAAAGGAAAGAGTGGTAATTCTTTTTCATGTCTCTGACTAGAGGCTGCTTCCTACGCTATCTGACTTGAGTGACTAATGGTGATCGTTCAAGATGTTATGGTATGTCATCCCTCTATTACATTAGAAATCAATGTCTGTCTACAAATCTACAATGCTTATTCTTATGAAGTTAATGTTGCGAATAAGACTAGTGGCTATGCACTTGAGCTTTAAGTTGGCAGAGCTTTTCTATGATGTGATGCATGCTGTTGAGCTATTCCCTGTTCATTAAATTGATCTACCTGAGTTAAATTTGGCCTAAAGTATGTTTTCTCTTGTGTGTAACTTTTTTGATGTTGATAAAAAAAAAAGATTAAAAAAAAAGGCACGAGAGAAAACATTTCAGTGATAGGTGGTGTAGTGGTTATTTGAAGACTGAAGATACCATAAGAAATGTGCTATGATTTTTCTTATATTTGTACAAAGCTACTAGCGACTTGTTTCTGGGGACTTTGATTGAAATTGCTTGGAGGATTAGCTTTAGTTGGTGAACTTAGTCACAAATAAGATTTATGGTCATCACCAGTTACTGCATAAACTACGTTTCTGTTGTATTTCATACAATTTTAGTGTTTGGACCCTAAAATTTTTTGTGTCATCTCATGCTATAGAATCACAGGGGTAAAAAATAGAAATGACCCACATGCATGAGATATGTCAGTGGAAACTGAATCTTCATGAGAACTAGTATAATTTTACATCTCATATGTGATAGAAGATTGTGGTTATAAATAAGAAGAAAATGCTGAAGTCAAGTACTTCAGATCGATCTCTAAATAATAAAATTACCATTAGGAGAAACATTCTGTTCTCACATACAAAACCAAAACTTTCTCAATTTTAATCTGATATACCAATAATAAAATGTTATCACTTAAATCATAATCATAATACGTAGGATAAACCCTTGGTCAAGATTGCTGTGTATAAAACTGCAAGTACTCCACCAACTGGAATTGTCACTGCCCAAGAAGTGACGATCTCTCTTACTGTCTCTGCTCTGACACTGTTTAACCCTCTCGCAAACCCTACTCCCATTACAGCACCTACTAGCGTATGAGTAGCTGAGATAGGTAACCCTAGTTTTGATGCAAATAGAACCACAGATGCAGCTGCAAACTCGGCAGCAAACCCTCTTGTTGGTGTAAGTTCTGTGATCTTCTTTCCAATAGTTGATATCACTCTGTAACCCCACATCATAAGACCTGCTACTATACCAAATCCACCCCATGCAAGAACATCAATTGGGATTTGAATTGCAGCACCCGAACCAGCCCCAACTTGGAGTAAAGATAATGCCGCTGCCAACGGACCAATAGCATTAGAGACATCATTTCCACCATGAGCAAATGACATGAAGCATGCCGAGAGGACCTGCATATAACCAAACACACCATATACTATCTCCAATTGGGTTCCTTTCGGGCCAGCAATGTCAGAGAGGAGCCCGATGTTTTTCTGTTCTGGATTATCGGGATTAGGTTCGTCTTTGTGTTGGGTTTTAGATTTGGCAAGTAGGTGACCTAACTGTATGTTGATCACTCGGTAGACAATAACTGCTCCAATAGCTCCGCAGGCTAATGCTTGGACTATAGCCAGGGGAAGGGTTTTGCTAAGAGGGAAGGCTGCAAATGATATTGCAGTTACACCCATGAATACTGCTACTGGTGCAGCTGCTGCTGCTGCCTGTCCTGGATTCTCAGCACTGTAAACAAACTAGAAATGAGATGCCAGTTAGATCTTCCGAGTTCCATCACCTCCATGTCAATTGAAATTTCTGTTCGACTTATTTTGACTTGTTCAGACAAAATAAGTTCAGTTAAGTTCAGAAAAAATAAGTTTTTTTTTCCAAACATTTTTACACACAAATAAGTTTTGTTAAGGATAAAATAAGTTCAGATAATATAAGTTCAGACAAAGCCCATTTCCAATGGAGCCTAAGATTCATTTGTTCTTTTGGTTGTGGGATGTAATGGACTAAATCAAAATGGCTCTTAAAATCTCTTTGCTTCCTTTACATGAAGTAGAAGATGGCCGTCCCATTGTCGTCCCGTTATTGCTTTTGGGTCAATTGGGAACAACCTCTCTGCAATTGCAGGGGTGGTGTTGTGTACGTCGACCCCCCCTTACCCCGCTTCTTGCGGGAGCCTATTTGAAGCAATGGGGTAATGATAATGATAATGAATATAAGTTCAGACAAAATAAGTTGAATAGAACGGAGTCTATTAACAATTTTCTACGACTTATCTTTGAGCTGATCGCATAAGCTATGGGTAAACATTCTCAGAAGATTATCATATACTTCGTATAAAGTGAAATTTATGTCTTATCAGGTGAAGTGCCAAGAAACAAATACATACCCTGCGGATACCTTTGTAGACTAGAAATGACATGGCTGCACCCAGTACTGGTGAAAATATCCATGAAGAAGCAACCTTTGCCAGTGAGCTCCAGAAGACAGCATTAACTCCTCCATAGACAAGACCAAACCCAACCATAGATCCTACTATGCAATGAGTAGTTGAAACTGGCCAGCCATAATAGGATGCTACCTGCGGGGCATAATATAGACTGTCAATCCTGAGTATATATGCTGCATTAAGCTCAAATTTGTCATATTGATGTTAGTGCTGGTGTTGTTTTCCTACTTCTGTAGCCTCGAGGGTATGTTAAGAACCTTGCTAGTTCTGCACATTGAGTAAAAGGGGAAATGGTGATTGCATGTTGCATCTTGTGGTTTAAGGGGAACTCTAAGGCTCCGTTTGGTAGGGTGTAAAACATTTTCATGGAAAACGATTTGCCTCTTTTCAATCAATTTACGTTGTTTGGTTTAGCAAGGGATGAAAAACAATTTTCCATAACTTACTCAAAGGTGGAAAACCCTTTTCCATTTGAAAGTGAGGGAAACCACTTTTCCACCTTTCCTCCCTACCTCCCTCTCCTTTTTTCCCCTCAATCTTCACCGTCTTCTCCCATTTTCTTTTAAGGAACCAACCAAAGGAAAACTAGTTTGGAATTGTGTTTTCCCTTGGAAAATGTTTTCCTTGGAAAATCATTTTGCACTGTGAACGTTTTACACCAAACCAAACGGAGCCCAAGTGCAAGGCATGTGGGCAGCAGGGAAAGATCTTGATTCACTGACATTTTTACTCTCTCTGATGTTGCCCGTGTGAAGTATCCACTCTTTGTAGTTATTATTGGTAGCATTTACTCTGCTTTGTGGTACAATGTGGTTAATATTTATTGTCAGTAAAGTGTACTTGAGGCTCTGTCCTTATACTGTTTCTGTTCAAGTAATATGCATTCTTAGATTAAATGTCACATTCAGGATCTTACCAGAAATTGAAGAGACAGACTAATACTTCATTTCCTGTGTAATTTGATTTGTACCTTTCCAAGATTTAGCAAAATTCGAGCAGAAAATCAAAATTATATACTTTGTCAAAGTTGTCATGTATATCCAATTGTTCTTCTTAATTGCTTCAGCTATATACTCATCTCATATGAAAAAACAGGATGATCAAACCAGAGAAGGAACTTCAGAGATTTCTGAAATATACATACCTGTAACCAAGTACCAGCAGCTGCAAGGGAAGAAAGAAGTCCTGCAAACAGCAATGAATCCTTCCCCTGAAAAACATTAGCAACAAGAATTCCCTTCTGCATTGTGCTTGTGACATGTGTACCCATCAACAACGCCCCGGAAAACTCCAAAACAGCGGCTGTCAGAACCGCCTGTCGTATCGTCAGAGCACCGGACCCCACAGACGTCCCCATTGCATTAGCTACATCATTCGCCCCGATATTCCAAGCCATGTAAAACCCGAAAAGCAAGGTAACATATGAAAGCACCCTAGTTTTAAAGGGCATCCCTTGACCAATTGACTTCATAAAGAAAGGAAAGGTAAGAGCAGCACATGCTATGCATACTGATATTGCAACAGCTGTTTTAGATGATATGTTAAATGCTTGAGCCATTCCCGATTTCGCCCCCCCTTCGTCATCACGGTGATCATCGGCGTTGATAACATCTTCTTCGTGTTCTTGGCCGTCTGCATCAGCAAAGGAAGACAGGGAAGCAAGAGGGTAGGTAAACCTTGAATTATTCCTTAGCCTTAGAATAGGATGAGAAGATTTGAGTGGTGGAAGTTGAAGCTTAAAAAGAGGAAGGTGGTGATGATAGTGATGTTTAGGAAGGTAGGAGGCGGCGGCAGCCGTGGTGGTGGCTGTGGTGTTTCGGGTTGAAGATAAGAGGCAAGAGGAAGTCATGGTTGATGATGATCAATGGAGGAGGAGGAGGAGAGAGATAGCGAGCGAGGTGGTGGAAGAGGAGGAGACAAAATGTTAATCAGTTGAGTGAGCTCATAGTAGCCATGGAATCTGAAGATGAGAGAGGAAAGAAGAGGAAGTGGGCATCAAGCATTTTTTGAAAATAAAGTCATGTTTGGTGGAGAATGGTGAGAATGGATTTGGATGTTTGTTGTGGTTTTCTCATAACCACACACCCTGTTCTTTCTTTTAGAAATGTCCCTATTATCAGATTCTTAACAAAATTGAGCTCTTATACTCTTATGAGTCTTATCCATTGATAACCACGTAGGATTCACATATTTTATCTTCTTATGAGGACACTTTGACTTAAATTTCCTATTTACTTATCCAACATCTCTTGTGATTTATGTTTAGGATTAGTAGTGTAGAGTTTGTTGATCAAGCAATGGTGGACCTTCTTTATGGCCGAAAGGAGATCACGTCCCCCAAACTTAAAAATTAAGTAGTGGATTTTTAGTTCATGCTCTGTAAATTTGAGTACATTTGTATAATTCTCATATTATATTGCCTAATTTTTTACTGGTTTCTCTGATTAAACTGTTCAAGAGCTGATTATGTGATCAAGTGTGGCGCAACTTAGCATAGTTGATACAACTAAAGACCTTTTTAGACGACTCTTATCCTCGTTTGATATGGACCAACCCTAATGTAGGAGATGTGGCACACTTTTGTGCCACAAATGTGGCTCCACGTGGTGCACCGGGTTGTCCTAACTGTAGTTTGAGCTAGATTAAGTGATTAACCCACGAACAACTCGAAAGTATGTTAATTGGACTTTAGTTTGTAGAGGGTTTCTATCGTTTACCTATAGTCCTTTCTCTTTAGATTAGAGGGGGAAAACAAGAAATGTGGATGTCAATATCTCTGAACAAGTTGAGTGGGATAAAGGCCTATAGGGGTCGATATATGGCTCCGTATAATCAGGTTTTTTTTTTTCATTTATTCTCCCTTTTTCGGTTGGGCTGTTTTTGAGCTAATGGGCCATTTTTCTTATGAGAAGCCCAAAACTTTTGACCCAGTCCATTACCAGTAGCCAAGCCATTTGGTAGCTATACTTGGACCAACATAACTTGACAAATGTGGACTTGGGTTCATATTTGAAGGCCTAGGTCAAGGAAGCCTAGCTCAGTTATGGGTTTGCTTTGACACATGACATAACCTAACTAATTACACTTCAATTTCATGTCTTAGCTTAATTATTTCTGTTGATAATCGACCTAAGTTACTTCGTATAAGTTTATGTAACACTCAAATGCTATCAAGCCATCTACTACTCGATATTTGTTGAACGACTCGGACTACATCTAATTTTACCTTAAAATGAATGACTCGACTAGATCTAATTTTAACTGAGTTTGAATTAATGGCTCGACTAAGTCTAACTTCAAGAGTATCAACACTTCAAGTTGATCCGGTCTAACCCTATTATACTTTGAAGAATTAAAAAGGCTTCGAGTATAGGGGGAAAGATTGCTAATGGCTTGTTTTGTATCATTGCTAATTTTCAGTTTTTGTCCTTTTGGATTTGAAAGTCATATGATATAAATTGAATCATGAACTAAAATGTAGCCATATATATAGTATAATCGTGTTGGTTTTGAAAACTTACAACTAAAAATTAAAAAATATAAAAAACAAAAAGTTGAAAACAAAAACGATATCGAAGGAGTCCTTAAGGGCTTAAGGTACAATTATTATTAGTGGCGGTGAAGTTAGATGGAGGTAGTTTTCTTTATAAATCAATCCTAGTCCTAATTAGATAGTTTGCACCGTAACTTTGTTTTGTTTTGTTTGTTGTCAAAACTGTAATACGAATTGTCAAGAAGTTTGACAACACAATTTTTAGAAGCATTAATACCACATATTTTTCTTGGTTTTCCAACATCACTAAAAATTTCTTCTTTTATTATAGAAACCTATAAAATTGGAAATAATTCATTTTAATTAGAAAAAACGAACAATTTTGCTACGTGGAAGTGTTGTGGATTCCATATGCAAGTCATCAATCACCATGTGAATATTTTGGAAGCAATATATAGGTCTGAAAATTATCCAGAAGTTTCCAAATGGTGAAATTTAATTAGTGGTGAGATTATTATAACAGAATGTTTCCATTCCCAGTAATTTGGGGCCCAAACAATACCTAACCGGTTAACAGAAAAACTACGAATCTAATAACCAGAATAGACCATAGATAATTATTTTTTTGTTAGCACCCGGTTCATCCTTATCGCTTTCAATTTGATAGGTTTTGTGATTCCGGATTCGGGCGAGTTCTGAGTGGATAGGTTCCAGTCTTCTCCCAATTGTTGTTGCGGGGGATCGAACACGAGTTCTCCCTACCAAGTTCAGACTCAATCACGGCTAAACCAACAGTCAATTAGTAACCATGGATATAAGTATAAAACATACAAGGGGTCCTTCTTTCTTGGGTAAACATTTCCACTAATTAATATTATTCCACTTTGGTAACAAATCGTAGCCTCAGTTATCATATGTTAAATTATAGACGATGTTAAAGAGATCAATTGAGGTTGACCTGAGTGGTTAAGGGTTTTTTGCTGCTTAATCAAGGTCTCGGATTCGAACCTTGGAAATGGAAAAAATCTCAACTGACCGGGATCGAGATGTTGTTCATCGAGGTACCCATGCAAAGCGGTGGGAACTCCTCGTAGTAGAACAAAAAAAAACATATAGTTAAAGAGGTATCGATGCTTCACACTATCATGTGGTTGTTAACCAGTTTTAGGCTTCATTCTATTCGTATTTTGTTTGAATTGAACTTGTCTAAACTTATTATATTTGACTAAAAACTTATTGTGTTTGAAATTAAACTGGTTTATGCGTGAAAATGTACGGAAAAATTTATTTTTTCTGAACTTTTGTCTGAAATAAGTATGTCAAACAAGTCGAATAGAACAAAGTCTTTTCGCTTTGTTTTCAAAAACTTATAAAATATAATGTAATAATTAGTGTGATTTTTGTAGGGCTACACTACGTTTCGAACATCCCTATCTTTGTTTAAACTTGCCTAAGAATGTTGTTAGATATTTAAATTAGATGCCTAATTACTAAAAGCATTGAATGAAATTAACTTGCATGATATTATAATTTAATTAGGCAGGTTGAATTAATTAGTTAATAAAAATATGGCTTAATATGGAAATGAAAATAATCAACAAGGAAGTTAAACGCGGTTGTGTGATAAACACAAAAAGGAACTTGGCAACCTAAATAAGTGTAAGTGAAAATAACTTGGTCGTGTCATCAACACGTGTAAGCCTTAAACCTTATGGAATTCCTTAAACAACAAGACAACCGACCTCCAAACAAGCCCATTAGCCTACCTTCCCTAGATTCGTTATGTTTCGGGTTATTGGGCCCACTTAACTGCTTGAAGGGAAGTTGTACCACGTACCGGGGAAAATAATAAAGGTAGCAACATACGATCTTAAGATGTGTTATAAAAATAACATGACATATTTATGTGTCATGATTTAAATTGGAAACTAAATATTTAACTTATACTTGTATAACCTGTTGTACATGTTACAAAAAAAATTGTAGAAAAATCTTAATATTTTAATTTGTTTCCTTCTTTATATCGACTACCTTATTTACATATTTTCATAGTAAAAATTTTGTATAGATAGTAAAAATATTCTTATGACACATAGCCTACGTGGCGCATATATGTACCAATTAAATTCCGACACATAAGATTGCGATAAATAAATGTTGGACGCAAGTTACGACCTTTATCATCACCCCAAGTAAAAACTGATACGATTCAACCATCATTCCATAATTATAATTGTTTGGATCATTTAATATTTAATGTATCTTATACGGAGTATTATGTAAGTTGCAATCAAGACTAATTTTGCTAATTTGCTCTTCAACTAAGCAAACATGGAAGAAGGAAAAAAACTACTCCCTCTGTTTCTTTTTGTTTGTTACGTTTAAACTTTTGCACGTTTATTAACGTCTAATAAAGATACTTTTTTATTTTTATTTTAAATGCTTTAGATTCCATCATTTATATTAAAAAAAAAAAAAAAACCAAGTAAACCTCAATCCACTAATCATTACAACAACCAATAAGATTATTTATTTATCAAAATGAATCAATAATAGAAAAGCACACAGATTGCTAACTTAACATCCTTGGGAAATTGTAAAGAAATTTAATGAGTTGAAAAAATTGGACCAATTAAAATTAAAAGTTGGCACAAAAAATAACATTATAATAAGTTTATAAAAGAAAAGATTCTCCCACGTAACAAACATTATGACGCCTTAAAGGGAATACGTAACAAACAAAAAGAAACGGAGGGAGTACTACGGAGTATATCATTGGTTAGTGTTGGTTAAAACTTAAAAGCAGGTAGGGTCAATAAAGGTCACTATCGGGTCAATAGTCAATCCATTGTAGGCGGACATAAACGAGCCAGGAAAAATATAAAAATAAAAGGTCAAAATTTTTATATCGTAACTATTTTAATTTCCAAAATTATTAAACTATTAGTATAATCCTATCTTATCTCTGTCTAATTGGGACTATGCAATAAGCTTCATGTCCAATAAAAGCCCTTTTTACTTTACAATAACCCTATATCCATTGACATATCCTATCCGGCCAAATAGCAAGGTCTACTTCTAAGATACACTAACCAGTTGTGTATACGGAGTAATTAAAAGTTTTAAAAGTATCAAAACAATTGTCCGATACTCCTTCCGTCCCTTAATACTCGACCCGGTTTGAGTTTTTGCACTATCCACATAATTCACTTTGATCCTATTTTATTTCTAGTATATGAAAATAAATGTTAGTATATAATATATTGTTGACTTCATCTTAATATATATTTTCAAAATATTAATAATTTTATAAGTTTTTATAATATGTAGTTAAAAAATTGGTGATCAAAATTGTGCATTGATAAGCGTATCCGGTCAAAACAGGTCAGGTATTAAAAAACGGATGGAGTATAAGTATATAACCCCAAGCGATTACATTTTCATAATCGTCTAACCATTCACTTACTTTAAATAATGTCCTCTACTTGTGGGTTTGGTCCATGCTACGTGGAAATGAATTTGCACACTCCTAGTTTGAGTAATGTCATTCCCAACTCGAATACAACTGAATTTGGAATTTGGAATTAGGAATTAGGAATTGGATGTACAATATGTCAATTAGATGGCAAGAAAGAATCTATAAGTTGTTTGCCAAGGAATGTTCAAATTGGGAAAAGGAATCTTATGTGAATGTCTAAATAGAATATCGGACTGTATCGTTAAAGTTAATTGTGTAAAAGTATTTAGCAAATGAATATTAGTCGGTAGTTAATATGACCAATAAATAGTGTCTTAATTTATTATGAAGTACTCCGTATTCAGTAGAATCGATCAAGAGCAAACTTGGTAAAGGGTGATATATTGACCACCTCTTAGACAGAAGAGTCATTTCGCGCTAAATATATATCACAAACTCCTTTCACCAAAAACCTCATATTAGTACAGAGTGATATTTTTAAATATTACTCCGTATATTTTTAGATACAAAACTCTCTTCAAATTCAACGAGGAATTGAGGATATATGGGCTTGTCAATATTCACTTTTACCTCAAGTCCTCAACTCTTTTTTCCTCTTCAAACTTCTTCTAACTAAACACCTTCAAAGCACAATTCAAACCATTATAAAATGTCGTGTTCTCTTGCATGTAACTTTATTCTTAATTATAAGTTGCAGTACGTAGTATAATAATAATAATAATAATAATAATAATAATAATAATATGCTGATGCGGAATCCGCCTACTCCTTATCTTCGCGTCTTGTTGCCCTATGGAAATCGCAGCAGGGGGATCACTCCTCGGCTTGGTTGCGGGCAGTCCCCATCTCGGGTTTAGGCCAGACTATGAACGGTAAGACTTATCGTTCGGTTCTTTGCTATCGGTTGGGTATTCCGTTGTTCTCTGATTCGACGCCGTGTTCTGCTTGCTCTCGGGTTTTCGACGGGGACATTTATGGGGATCATGCCGTGTCTTGTGCTGGGATTGTGGGTATCAAACATCGACATAATGTTGTTCGTGATACCCTTTTGGATATTTGCTATCGGTCGGGGATTTCTGCTCGCAAGGAGGTTGATGTTGGGCTGACTAGTGAGAGTGATGGAGCTCTTCGTCCTGCAGATATTTTGCTTTACTCATGGGATGGCGGTCTAGATGTGTGTGTTGACTTGACTGGGTCTTCCCCTATGACGCAATCGGGGTTGTCAGGCTTCGTTCCGGGTCGGGTTGTGGCGGTTGCAGCGCAACGGAAGCAGGATAAGTATGCGGCGCGTTGTAGGGCTTTGGGTTACGGTTTCTTTCCTTTTTCCTTCTCTTCTTTTGGGGAATTAGAGAAAGGGGCTGTTTCTTTGCTGAAGCGGGTCCAGACGTACTCCAGGGCTCAGGACATTGGGGAGCGGGCAGCTGCCCACATTTTCAGCAGAATCGGGTTCGCCATAGCTAGAGGAGTGGGGGCCCAGATTGTATCTCGGCTTCCCTCCAACATCTTGTAGTTCACTTGTTCCTTGTAGCTTGTTACGCTTGTAACGTTTTATAATAATAATAATAATAATAATAATAATAATAATAATAATAATAATAAATAAATAAATTATAATGTACTACGAATTAAACACTCGTTAATGAGAAATAGAGGTTTTGGCCACTTATAAACTCAACATTGCATATAAAGCCGTTTAGCTAATCAATCATCTCTCATTCTCTAATGTTTGACAATTCACATGTACGTAGATTATTCGTGTGATTGAACACATATCATTCTTATTCCCCATAATGAAATCTTATCTTAATCTACTCATCATTTTGTATTCCAATAACATTAAAACGATCCTAGGATGAATGATTTTGGCTTAAAACAAACGATGACGTTAAATGTTCCAAAAACAATTAAAATACCTTTAATGATGACGTATAATTAATAGGGAAAAAGGACATAAATCCTTTTGATGTCCATTATATTTATCAGGATAAGGAGATAACGGTGATATATGAGCTAAGCAGCCATGCAAACAGGAAAAGGGAAAAGGAATAAACACAAAATTGCAATATTTTGTTTGTCAAATTAGCATTCAAAAAAAGGGTTGATCCAAAAAACATAAAAAATAAAATAATACAAGAACCCTTAGCCAAAATTTAAGACCCCACTTTAAATGGAAAGCTTAGCTATTTACAGGAAATTTGATTTATTGCAAATTGCAAATGACATAATAATCAATACATGAAAGAGACAAATGGATTAGTAGCTTGTATTTCATTTATTATAAGTTTTTTCTAATATCTTTTAAATCTTATCCTAAAGTGTAAAGGCGGTACAAACAGTATTAGCTGGTTAGAATTGAACCCTTAATCTTTTATGCGCGTATTATATAAGATGGCTACTATTTACGCCCACGGTCCATGCACGTACCTTGCCCCTTATTAAATGTTCTTCGTTAGATGTTGACATGGTTGTGACGAAGATATATACGTATACAAGTATGTATCTATTGAATAATGCTAGTTAATTTGCACCTAATCTCCTAATTGGATTAAATCAATTAAGTTGATTAAGGTTATTGAATAATGATGGAGTTGATAGATGTAGACATTTATTTATAAATGATGGATAGAGTTGTGGTAGAGATATATATGAGTGTAGTTGTGGTTTTGCATATTGTAGTGCACCACCACAAATTAATAATTTGTAGCTAAAGTGTATATAAACAAGAAAAAGGTCACTCTTTGGATCAACATACTATATACGTAGTAAGTCATGACTAGACGAGTGGACTCACTACTTGGCTAGTATATTTGCATTGCTACATCATTAAAAATATGTGGACGTGGAAATTAAATAAAATTGATGATCATACTTTTACGAATTGTATATAAAAAGAGATAAATAATTGCCCGCAATAATATCTATACCTAGTCTATAAAAAGCAACACCATAGATGTTTAGATGACGAGGAAGTACAAATACATATCAGATATGTATAGGGAAATACATATCACAACATAAGACAAAATAGGAAAAAAATTAAATGGTACTTTTCTAAACACAAATGGTACTTTTTTTTTTACAAAATGGTACTTTTTTTTATAGAATGATACTTTTTTTACATGAATGATACTTCCTTTTTTGTCTTTTAGCTATTTGTCTTTTTGTTGATATGTGTGTTTCCACACATATCAGATATGCGAAAAAACGAACCCTTAGATGACATTTGGTTTCCTCTTCTTTCACTCATTATTTTTTCTTTCAATGGTTTATTTTGTTGTTTGCTAGCTATATTTTACAATTTTAATGCATCTTCCACTTCATCTTCTTCATTCAACATCAATTTACCATTTAATAATATTCATTCAATTTTTTACACTTCATATACTTCTTTAACACTCAATATTAATTCACCATTTAATTTAATTTTTATATATATTATTTCAATCTTCAAATTTCACCTCTATCTAATCTTATATTCTCCCTAAAATCACAAACCCTCAAAAAAGTTAAAACTTTAAAACATGTAAACAACAATTAATTGCCCGTTCTTAGAACGGGCTCAAGAGCTAGTTTATTATTGAAACGAACAACGAGGAGGCCAATTTAAGGTTAGATTTCTAATGTATATATATATATATGCACTTGCGTGCAATTTAAGTTGTGGGATCGAACATGCATTCCAAAAAAAGAACAATTAATATAAGATAAATAATTAAGATAATTAAGTTAAGGGATATATCAAGATCATTACACAAATGAATCGTTGGACATCACTGCCAGTTTTCGATTTGTAATTTTGAAAGTTATATGATTCAGATTTAATCCTGAACTAAAGTTGTATGAAATATTATGTATTCATGTGGTAATATTAAAACTTAATGTTCTTCTCAAAAAAAAAAAGACTGTTTAATGTTAGAAGAGCATATACACTTTGGCTTAAAGTTTTTTGTAGGTGCACTACAATTTGCACACTTATAAATCGGGGGAGAGAGATTCAACTTGTGACTTTCGCTCTGTTCTATTCTACTTATTTTGTCTGAACTTAATTAACTGAAATAAACTTATTTCTGTGTGAAAATATATGAAAAGCTGAACTTAACTGAATTTCTAAAATGAACATATCCGAGCTTTGTTGTACACAGTTTCTTAGTCTTCAACACTAGCCCTAAACATCGATCATTTGTTCAATAATTACCTTGATCGTCAATTATATGTCTTGATCCTTTCAATTTTAAGGATGGTAAGAAACAAATTTTAGGAAAATGCAACAATGTATGTGCTCCTTCAAACCCTACATCGAATAATGTCATGCAGAACATGTCGTGTTATGTTTGATGATGAATGGAATGCCAATAACAATAATGTCATCATATTCTTCACCTCTACCACTCGATCAGTGAACCATAACATGCATCCCCTCTTTAATTCTTTTTTTTTTTTTTTTGAGTGGTATGGCTTAACTTGACCAGGGGATATTCCCTTGGCTGCAGATGGAATAAATCCAATCAATTTTGCTATATTTATGGATCTTTTTTATCTTTTACTTGTATATTATAGTCTTATGCTTCAGTTTCCCATAAGATAGGGGCCGATTTCTTATCCAAGGACCACTATATTGTTATCTACTTCGTATTCGATCAACATTTAAGCAATGGACCAACAACACCTTTCTATTTCTAGCTAGGGTCGTTAAAAGCTGACCCGATACAACCAATTTCTGATAAAAATTAAAGTGATCCTGAAAAAAATTCAAACATTTAATCTGCATAAGCATAAGGCCACTAACAACTACATTATATATACCCGGCCCGTAACCAACCAATGACCCAATTTGACACCCCCACTTCCAGCTAACACCCTATGTCCTGGCCCTACGGTTAATTTGCGACTCACTGAAAAATCATTCACCAAATATTATATGTTACTCCATATCTAGGTTCTTAAAAAGATGCAATTTTCAAGATGGGGTGATGATAAAGGTTGCAAGCTGCGACAACATTTAGTTGTCGCAATCTTACCTGTCGGAGTTTAATTGTTACATATAAACGCCACGTAAGCTACGCGTCATCAGAATATTTTTACTATCAATGCAATATTTTTACTATGAAAATATGTAAATAACGTAGTCGATATAAAGAAAGAAACAAATTAGAATATTGAGATTCTTCTAGCTTTTTTTGTAACATGTATAATAGGTTATATAAGTTAAATCTTTTAGTATCCAATTTAAATCATGACACATCTCATGAACAACTCACATTAGGAAATGGCATGAAAGGGTTAAACCATTTTATAAAGCTAAACGGTTTCCCAACCTAGCTTATCACGTCTTATTGTCATATGATTTTAAGGTGGAACTTCATTGGAGCTTGAAGTGATATTACTGATATGTACTCGAAAACCCAATAACTAATGAGTGCGGCCAAGCCAGTTTAATTAACTACTATGTATTCACTATGTAATTGTACTACTTCAATGTGTTTTTTTTTTTTTTGTTCTTTTTACATTTTTGGTGGTGCAATTAGTTTTGGTGGGTTTTTTTTTTTTTTCTACATTAGGGTTATTCCTAGAGGAAGCATGCATGCATAATTGCATAGCATAAGCTTGTGGTAGTCCTCGAAGGCTATTTGATCTGGTGATTAGAGCATTCCAATGGTTGTAGTTAGGGACTATCTTGCAATTTTTAGAATTTCCAAGCTACTAGCTTGACCATTGGATTTCAAATGATAAATTAGTTTGGCCAAGCAAATTACCTTAAACAAGCTAATTTGCTTGAATTTTTTTTGCCAATGAAATAATATTAAATAAAATTATATTTAAAAGATTGATTTACAAATATTGCTACATTAATATCAAGCTAGTAGCTAACCATTGAGGTACCAACTGGCTAAAAAGGAAAGTAGCTTGATATATTATGTGACATGACAAACTAATTTAGCAATTAGCTTACCGTTGAAGGTGCTCTTATAGCTTTGTTTGGTGAAATTAAAAAATGATTTTGGTGTTAAAAACCCTCACCTCCACTGATGTACAGACAAGTGGATTGTTGACCCCATATTCCCATTATATAGAGGAGGAATAACACTTTTTATAATGATGGCCCCACGCCATTTTTGCTGAAAACAAATATTGTAGATGACAAATTGTCACCACGTACTCACTTTTTTTTTAATTTAAAAAATGTTTATTAATAAAATTTATAAAAATGGAGAAAATAATTTGTCGTAGCTATCAATACTTATTGTAAAAAGTTAATTGTAGGACATATCTTTTATATGCATTATATAAATTATTATTTGAAAATAAAGTATTCTGTATTGATTAACTTAAAAAAGAAATAACTTTCAAAACTTTTTAACACATTTTAAACTTCTTTGTATTATATTAATTTAATAATGACTTAAAATTCCTTTGTCTAATGAAAAATGAATGTGTCGTAATACTTAATAAAATTAATAATTTAAGTAAAGAAATAAGCTGTAATAGGGATGAAAAAGTGAAAAGAAAAAGTTGAGAAAATAGTAAACATGAGAACCTTTTTATAAAGAACTGAAAGAAAAAAAAAAAAAGCAAATTGTTACCTTATATTGAAAATAAATATGAGTACACTTATTTCAATGAATATAAGTTTAGATAAATTTAGTTAACTTAAGGCCTGTTTTATTCGACTTATTTTGTCTGAACTTATATTATCTCAACTTATTTTATCTGAATTAAACTTATTTTCATTGAAATAACTTATTTGTTTGTTAAAATATCTGAAAAAAAACTTAATTTTTTTTTAATTATTTATTTAGGGAAAATTAAATCAATTGGTGTTGATGAACTCATTTACGAAATATATTTTATTTTATTAATTTTTCTGTAAATAATTATTAAATTATTAAAAAGTACTCTCTCTGTCCCTTAATACTCGACCTGTTTCCTTATCGGGCCGTCCCTTAATACTTGACCTGTTTCTAAAAATGAAAATCTTCTACCAATATTATATTATTTCTCACTCCCCTATTAACACACCTACCCCCTACTCCATACAAAAAATAATAAATAATTCAACATAAAAATATTTACGGAGTAGTAATAATCTTGCGTAGTTTTCAAAGTTAGACTAACCAATAAAGAATGTCTAAATAATAAGATAAGTACAATTACAACAAAATTCCAATAGATATATTAACTTTTAATAAATTGAAATTTAATAAGATAAATGTTTAGAACTATCTGGTGATGAAGCTGGAGAAGATGATTTTGGATGCTGAGATTTTCAAGGCTGAGATTTTGGAGAATAATCTGGAGAGTTTAGAGAAGGCTGAGGAGAAGGCGGAGACGTTGATTTTGGAGAAGTTGATTTTGGAGAATAATGTGGAGATGTTGAATAATGCTGAGAAAAATGATGAGAATGTGAATTTGGAGAAGGATGAGAAGAAGAATAAAGCTAAGAAGGTTGAGAATAAGAAAAAAGCTAAGAATGTTGAGAATAAGAAGAAGGCTGAGAAGGCGGAGAAGAAGGTGGCGATCGTTTACTCTTGTTTTTTTTTTTTGGTTAACATTTACTCTTGTTCATCGATCGTAAATTTTTTTTTTTTTTTTTTTTGAATAATCATGTAGGGATGGAACGAAGTCCATATTCTTCTTCTTTATATATATGGAACATACTCAAAACTTTCTCACTACTTCCCTCCAAAAACACTCTCTTCTCTCCTCTCTCTCGTTCCGCCTATGAAACTCCGGCATTCGGAACTCCCTCACTTCCGCCTTTGGAACTCCGACATTCAACTCCGGCGTTCGGAACTCCCTCACTTCAACAACAACAACATCAACAATAACAACCGTAGCAAATGACACTATTACGTGACATTCAGGTGCATTTTGAAACCTTAACTTTTCTTAATTATTTACATTTAATTTGTATTTGATTTGATTTCTTTCTTAATTTAGGCGGAAATTAATTATTTACATTTAATTTGTATTTGATTTGATTTCTTTTTTAATCTAAGCGGAAATTACGGAAGAACTTAACTCTTGGCGTGAACTCACAAATGAGGTGGAAGGAACCTCGAACAGAAGAGAAAGGTTTCCCGTGACAAGCACGAACCGTTTCATATCTCTGACCCAAGATGGCTTCGCCATAAGTTGCAGAGAGAGAAAAATTTCTACCGGACGGTGGTGAACTATCTGGTGATGATTTTGGAGAAGATGATTTTGGATAGGAGATTTTGGAGAAGTTGAATTTGGAGAAATTGATTTTGGAGAATATAGAGATTTTGGAGAATAATTTGGAGATTTTGGAGAAGGCTGAAAAGCTGAGATTTTGGAGAAGGAGATTTTGGAGAAGAATGATGAGACTTTGGAGAAGGAGATTTTGGAGAAGGCTAAGATTTTGAAGAAGGAGATTTTGGAGAATTTGAATTTGGAGAAGTTGATTTTGGAGAATAATCTGGAGATGTTGAAAAATTCTGAGAAGAAGGCTGAGAAGAAGGCTGAGAAGGATGAGAGTAAGAAGAAGATTAAGAAGGCAGCGGAGAAGAAGGTGGCGGAGTAGTGATCATTCTCTGGTGGTTGTAGTGTCCCAGTTTTTTGTTGTATAGTTTAAGGTCATACAAATGCAAAACATTTTGCTATATAGTAGACATATGAGAGTATCGTGTACCATTTTGGAGGAGTAATCATTCTCTGGTGGTTGTAGGTCCCAGTTTTTTGCTGTATAGTTTAAGGTTATACAGATCTTACATGACTATATTTTATCTTACTTATAAATAATTAATAATAGTCAAAGTAGAATATGTGAATAGCGTAAAAAAACAAACGTTGCGAGTATTAAAAGTCGGAGAAGTATGGTTTAGTTGTTGCAGAAAAAAAGTCTCTTAGTTATTCTCACCGTCTTCGAGAACGTTGTTGGGCACTTCGAACAGAATAATGCGCATCATTTCTTCGATTTCTTTAAAGGCTTGTTGCTCATTTTGAAATTTATTATTTGTATCAATTAAGGGAAATTACTATTGTCAAATCGTTAAACATGACTTGTATTTTCAAGTGGGTAATTGTAATATAGCTAGCAGGTTTACATAATATAGTTAGTAAAATACATATTAATTAGTTAGAAGAGCATTATTCTGTGAATTTTGTTTAAGTCTCTTGTAATTAAGTATTTAGATAGGGGAAATCCACCATAATAATAATAATAAAAAACTAATACAATGAAATTAATGTCCATCGAGCCATGCCAAACCCAAATCATAGAAACAGTAATATCCCGTATTTTTATTATTTTGTAAATATGTTTTTAATATATTTATAACTCGCTTCTACAAATTTGAAGTTATTGTAGTTTAAAAATACATTTAATGATTTAATTAAATGTATTTTCTTTAAAAGAAAAATTATTATTCAAAAAGGGAAGAAAAATATGGAAGAAAAATATTTTCTAAAATAAGGGAGCATAGCTTAGACCTTATCAAGACGAGCCCGGTCCGCCCGAAATTACAAGTCGGAGATGTATAGTTAGAAAGGATTAAGGAGAAGATTTTGCAAGTAAAGAATACGGATTTCAAGATTCATGAAGATGAAAGCTTGAGATTCAAATAAAGATAGTGTGTACTAAAGGTAGTGTTTACCATGGACCTCTCAATTTCTTTAGCCTCTCTTTTCTAATTTTAAGTTTTCAAAAAGCTCGAGCTACTCAATCGTGGATTTTTATTTTAGAAAAATATCATATTGAAAAGTTTTACTCTCGATTTTTTCTTCAACTAATCAGCATTCCATGCATATCTATTACGGTTGATTATACAACTTAAATGCAATGAGCAACATTAAAGTAAAGAAATCAGTCACCAAGACTGAATGTCTTTCTTGCCCTCGTCACTCTCATATTTTTGTAGCAAAAGTGGTGTAATTGGGTGCCCCTGTCGAAATTTCAGTAACTGAGAAATTAGAACATGTTGTAAAAGTTAACAGGTTTTTGATTTTTTTTTCAAAATTACCAACTTATAAAGTCAACTTTTTCAAATTTGTCATCTTATAAAATTTTAATTTAAAATTACCACCTTATAAAATCACAAACCTTTAAAGTTACCACCTGTTAACGGATTCTGTTAATTTTTCCGTTTTTAATAAATTATTGCTAATTTATTTTGAATAACTAATTTATGGTATGTGCTTGATTGTTTTATAGTTTGGGCTTACATTGTAATTCTATATTCTGTTTCTCAAAAATTAGCTTGGGTAGTTTTATATTTTGAGCATATGCATCATTTTTATATGGTCCTTGTTCCTGATTTTGAATACTCTAAATCAGAATTGGTGTTTACATGGTAACCACAGGGTACCCGTTTCAAAATTTGAGAATCAGAACCTGTTACAACAGGTTCCCAATTTTATTACCCGAAATCGGAACTTGAACAACAAATTTTGGTTCTAGAATCACAGGTTTCTTTCAGGTTTCGATTCCAATTCCGATTTAAAGTACTTTGACTTTTTTATTTTTACTCACCCCTAGTCACATGTCTATTATATGAAGATCTAAAGGAAGAGAAAAAAAAAATAATGAAATGAAGAATTGAGAAGAAATGTTTCCAAGGAAGATAAACAAATGATTGATGAGAATAATTAGGGGTGTCTAGTTTTACTCAAAATTCAGAATCTCAAAGAAACGGAAATTAATTTTGGTTTTTATATGTGCGAAAATGGAGCCGCTTTTTCGCCCACCTCTCTATCTTGTTTATGTTGACATAAATTGCCTTGGCTATTGTATTTTGTATTGTGTGTTGATATTGTGGTGATCGCCAAACTGTTTTTGAGGTAGACTCGGACAGAGTCAAGCCTAACTAATATCCCAGTATATTCCTTCTTTGGACAGGCCGGATCTATTTTTATCTTTAGGTTCTGTTTTGTTCGGCCTATTTTGACTTATTTCAGACAAAATAAATTTAGATAAATTCAGTTAAGTTCAGATAATATAAGTTCAGCAAAAATATGTTTTTTTCAGACATTTTCACTTACAAATAAGTTTATTTCAGACAAAGTAAATTATTTTCAAATAAAATAAATTCGGTTAAATTCAAATAATATAAGTTTAGTCAAAATAAGTGATATGACGGAGCCTTAGTAGTTAGTACTCCATAGGATGGCTCCTTGCCTAGCTTCTACACGTAACTTAATTGGCCAAATACATTGTGAGTTGCACGAATAGATTAGTGTAGGACTTGTTAATTAGTGGTTATGATTGGTTTGTGACAAACTAGATCAGGTGACAGATCTTAGTGGCATTGGTGGGGTTATGTGGCTATGTGGGTGAGGAATCAATTAAGTGATTATGTTAAGAATTTGAGTTAATCTTGTTAACTAAATTGAGTGATACTTATTGTTATGTTCCCCTTATTCTTATTACTTACGAAGTATTATTTGTTATTTATTTTTGTTAAAAATAATAGATGACACCAGACCAGAAGAAAAATTCAGATTATACAATACCATATCATGTAACTATAGAAATAAAGAGGGTTATATAAAACATTCAGAACATATCAAACCAAATCAAAAAATTCAAAAATTAGGAAGGAATAGATCAGACCAAACTAGAAAAATCATGTCATACTAGACCAGAGTACAAAGCTACAATTATAAAGAGTGATACGGATACCGCAACCTGTTAGTATATGCCTTGAATCGATCAAGCCGGTATATATTATTGTACACTTAGATTATCTGTTTTAGGCCTATTTTCTTAATTTTTTCGTATCTGTCTAGAGATTACTATATAAACTCTCTAGATCATAATCTAGTTATATTATGTAATCTATACTCCTCACAATTAATAAAACTTTCTTAACATTATTTATAATCTTTATTGCTTCTGTTATAACACAACACTTTATATTCAAGTAACTATGGATTTTTTGTTTTTTTTTGGGAAATTGGCGTATGAAAATATTTTAAGAGATAAAAGGATTAAAAGGGGGCGCTGAGCTCATGAACCTGGTCCAGTGGGCCCCACGTTATGGGCCATCCTTTTCAGTTTATCACTACCCTAGTCGGCCTAGTGTGAATCAAAATCTGAGTGAGTAACCAACCTACGTCATTTTGGTCTTTCTAGTTTCTACCTTTAACCCTTTTCTTTCTCTTCCCTAAATCACAATTTCTTAACCCTATAAATAACGCCTCCATTCTGCCTTCTTTTAGGCTTGAGAAACACAACAACTTCTCAGTTCTCCCTCCATTTTCCCCCTTCTTCTCCCTCCTTTCTTACTGCCTCCTCTTTCTCTCTCCTCTCCAACAACAATTGTAAACTAGTTAACGGTAAACTTCAGTAGTTAACGGTAAACTTCAGTCAATATGGCAAGATCGTCACTCGAACCTCCTCTTTCACCTAAATCCACCATCAAATTCCTATGCAGTTATGGCGGTAAAATTGTCCCCCGTCATCCGGACGGCAAGCTCCGTTACCATGGCGGCCATACTCGCGTCCTCGCTGTTATTCCTTCTATCTCCTTCTCTGGTCAGTTCTATCTCCCTTCATTTGTATAATTTGATTTAATAAATTCGAGTTCATTGATTTCGGATGAAGAATTTTGAAGTAATTGGTTGTAAACCCTAGTTTTTGTGTGAATTTGATTGAGAAATTGCATGTTCACGTATTCAATTTTGTGTGATTATAGAATTTCAAGTTAGTAAGTGTGAATTATCCAACAGAGAAATTGCAAATAGTTCACTGATTTAAGTGTCATTTATGAGTTTGATAGAGAAATTGCAATTTATTCATTATTAAATCATGATTTGTTGACAGATTATTTGATTAAGAATTATAAGTGTGATTTGTTAGTCCAATTGTTGACAGATATTGTTAATGATTACAGAATTGATGTTGAAAATGGGAGAATTGTGCGGTGAGTCAGTGTATTTAAGGTGTCAACTACCATCCGAAGATCTAGATGCTCTGGTTTCCATAAAATCTGACGAAGATCTCGCTAATTTATTCGAAGAATACGATCGTCTTGCTTCGACATCGTCGATGAAAGTTAGAGCATTCCTTTTGCCGATTCGATCGTCAAAGATGACGACCGCTACAACGACAGCTAGTATTTCACCTCCGGCATCGCTGAAATCACTTTCGCCGAAATCGTTGTCGCCGTCGTCTTCATTCTCCGCCTCTGGATATTCGCCGAGAGTTGTGGCACCAGTGGTGGCGTATCCAGTCTGCTATGCGAAATCCGCTAGCAGAAATTGTCAACATTGCAGTCATAATTCCGGCCATATTTACCTCATTCACAACGGCAATCACTGGCAATAACAATAAATTCCAAGTTGATCGGATCCTTGAACAAGGAAGAAAACAAAGTTGTAGGAGTACAAGTTATTAATTTCTTTTTGAGAATATTTCATTAAAAAAAAGAGTATATGATGCAGTATAAATGTATAAGGAAAAAAAGTGAAATATTTTGATGATGATGATGATAATGAGAATTTTCTTGAGAAGTTTGGATTATTGAATCAAATTCTCTATGAACAAATTGGTGAGTAAATTTTTTTTTTTTTTTTTTGTATTTTTCGAAATTTCGTAGGAATATTGTTATTCATTGTCGTTTTCTGTGCTGTTACTTGTCGTATTGTTGTGTGCCGTTATCCTCTGAGATTAGTTAGCTGAATTTGGCCACGTATCAGCATGTTGCTTCCACTCTTCTACACGTAACCTTAGTAAAATCCGCGTATTTAGCCATTATTTGTTTCAATTTAATTTATATCGTTATTTTGTTTTCATTTTTTAATCATAATTTTTTATTGAATTATGAATAAATGATGATAAAAATTTTGGGGTATAGTTAGCAAATTATTATTTGGGGGAATGTGTATTTTTTTTGTTGTTGTTTGATCTTATTATGCAAATTCTAATGTTTCTGTTAATTGCAGGATTGATGGAGAACAAGAGGGATTCTTGTGTATGTGATGTAAAACATGATTTGGTTTGTACATGTTGTGAGTATCTCTGGAGACCTTTTTTTTTCTGTTTAGTTTCTGCAAATTTTCATGTGATTAGCCTATTTTTCTGGAATGTGCAAATTATTACATGTTCAATTCAGTTCATTTTTCTGGTGTAACATTAGCCTATTTTATCGGGGGTACATACATTATCAAAATGGAGCTTGATCTCCTTGAGCTAACAAGATAGTGTGTGTAATTTTTTGAACTACTTTCTATGATACCATGATTGTGTCACTACTTAGTACTTACTTGTAGTGAGAAGGGGAAGTTGTGGCCATCTTTCTCGATTATATTATGGTTTTCGAACTATATGAGATTATGTGAACTGCCTTTTCTGATTGGTGATTGTTATAGACTGTCGAAATGTAGATTGATCGATCTCCTTGAGCTAATATGCAAGTGGGTGAGTTGAGCTCCATTTTCAGTGGCTAATGAGCTTGTATATGGTAGTCTAGCTCCGAAAATTCTAATTAAACACATATTTTGATGAGCTTGTACTGGTCACTTTCCCTAATCACTTGGCTCTTTAGTCCTCCCAGCATAGAATACAATCTTTGAAATGCAAGCGAAATCTATAGGGCTATACAGAGTTAATATTACGCAGTATACTGCTGAATAATTCAATGTGATCAAGGTTCTAAGTACGTAGTACATTGTGATCAAGGTTCTAAGTATGTGTTCTGAGTAATTCAATGTCAGAGATTAGCAAAAGTCGATCATACATCTTCAAGTCTCTTGACATGGTACTTCCCAGTTCCCATGTCCACATTTGAACTAAGCATCTGTGGTGCTTTCTTCTGATTGTTGATGTGCCAAATATTTTTTCGGTCGTGGCTTTGAGTTTTAGGTTTAGAGGTGAAGTTGTTGTCAGTAAATCTACCTCATCAAGTCAAATCATTATGCATGCTAATTTTGGTTAGCAAAGTAAGTGTGAAGGCACTAACATTTTGCTTCTCTGGTGAGTAATGTTGAAAGTCCAAGTGTGCTGATTCGCATGGTTCATACATTCTTACATATGTTTGTTTTTCTGGATGGCCAGTCCCATTACATATATTGATTAATGCTTATATAAGTACACATGCGAAGTCTTGTTTGTTGAATTACAGAGAAACGTACTGTCAAACAGAAAACAATACAGAACCTGAGATAGATCATGTGTCAAAGTCTATCCATCCTATATTCCCATGTACTACATATATAATGGCTTTATAAGCTGTATAATACTTTTCTTCAGTGCTTGTGACTTGTGGGCATAAATTCCGAGTTAATTGAAGTTTTATGTGATGTGGTTTTGATGTCATTTGTACGTGAGGTATTTTAGCGTTCATAATTTACTCGGGCATAAAACAGATGATAGTGATATTTTAATCTTTTTTTCCTTTTATGTTTAAATGCTCGTTATTAAGATACTTTTGTTTGTGATAACCATCTAAATGAGTTGTTTCTGTTTTTACCAGATAGTGGGAGGAAGGAGGTGGTTGCTCAAATGCCATGCATATCTTAGCATGTATTATTGGCTCCAAATCTTGAATTCGCCGGGGACCTCATGGGTTCCATGTCAAAGTGACCCCATCAATTGGTGTTTTCAATTTTTCATTGAGAAGGGGAGAAATGCTCAATGGCCCGTTTACAGCTGGTACAGAATAATAAAATTGACGCGGAGTGGCTTTCAGCAGTTTTTGTTGATTTGGAATTTTGAATAATGTTCTTATTTTTGGCACCCCCTGTTAAAGGAGATGATGTCAGGAGCAATTTATTGTGCAATGCTCGAAACAAGAGGCTGGAAATTGGAAAAAAAATTGATGGTAATCCTGTACATCATTAGCATTATCCTCCTAAGATAACGTGGAAAAAGGAAACATATATGAGGTGTTATTTAGTGATAAAGGGGGCATTTGAGGTGTTCTTTGGTGATTGCCCCACCCTGATTGGTATTTTTCTCAGCTCACACAAGACGTTTGGATGTCTTTTCCTTTTCTGGGCAGTTTGTTAGCTGATCAACTTGTGCTGTTGCCATCAAAGTGAGGCTGCCAAGTGCCAAGCAATATCATGGATTGATCTCCCAATGGTGTTGCTGCGAAATAGGCTTCTGGTCTCGGTTATAATCTGGGAAGTACATAGTAAATTGAAGTAGTTCACTTTCTAGGTTGGTATGCATATGTGCAGAGGGCCAGAATGTTCCGTATTTCCCCTATGAATTTGATGGATATGGTTGTTCGAAACACGTAAGAGAAAGATTTCTCCAACATATCCTTCTGCAAAATATGAGTTCTTTGTCTGCTGAAAGGTCAACAAAAGGTTGCAAAATGGTAATAACATCATAATTTGTGCTTCTTTTTGTTGCATCTCTATTTATTTTGGAATGAAGGCATTTTTAGGACTATACATACATGACTTTAGGTGCTGATTATTGTGATTATATACTCCCATCTTAGCTGTTTTGTTAAATGAGTCTCATTTTTGCATTAGTTAAGTTCTTTACTAAGATTAAGCCGTAGCATGTTTTATGATTGTTGCATCAACCTTTTCTGGCTGGGATTATATACCTTGTACTGATGAGTTCTGAACATTATAATCTGATGTATGCATGTAAGTGTATCTATTGTGAGACGTAGCTGTATTTGTTTTTGCAGCCTTGGACAGTTGGACGGTTGATTTTCTTTTTTCACTTGAATTGCGATAGTTTACATACTTCGTATATTTTTTTTGTTTTCTATGGATGTTTGCTCATGATTACAATGCTTTTGTTTGCGATACAGAGTTGTAATGTATCTAATTGAATGGCTTCTGTTATGCTAGGCTGCTGGGAGGAAGAAAAGGCAGATGTGGTTGCTCCAACACCATTCATAATTTTAACATGCATCTCAATCGCTCCAAAGTCTGAAGGACCATATATATGGTATCAGCCTCAACAAGACCACAGCGACCTGCTGTATGTAAGTTTATTTTCAGCCCGAATGAGAATGTGACAACATATGTGGTGCAGGAGGGTATTAGAAAGAATAAAACCAGAGAGACCACGGTAAGAGTTTAGTAGTGTGATGAGAAAATGGAGAAGTGTCATATCATTTCACCTATTGCCTACCGAACTACCAATCCAGAATTTTTGTAATCCACATATTGTGCTATTTGGGGTTGTTGCCTTATCGGTTTTCTGCCATCCATTCAAAGGTTGATGAAAAAGACGGATCAAGATCGAGATGGATCAATATTACATCATCAACATTATCTTCCTAGAGATAATGTGGAAAAGGAGCAATATGTATGAGGTTAACTTGGCTGTTCCCTCCAATTATTATTGTTTAATCCACTGTTTGCTTACCTCAAGGGTTTTGGCTGTTCTTTAGTTATGGACAAAAAGTAAAGCTGATATGAGAAGCTTAAGCACCATGCTTTGTTATTGGTTAAAGTGTACCTGCACAACGAATGATTGTGGGTTTGAAGCGAACACTACGATCGTAGTTGAAGGTTGGTGAGTTACAAAAATTAAGATCATATATACTTTGGATGACCCGAGATTGATGGTGCTCGACAAAAGGCTAGTAGTGAAATACGGAATACCATATTTGGGAGACCCTCTACAATACATAATTAGTATGAAGAGGCTTCGAAGGGATACTAGTCCGGGATTAATATGCATCCCCTCCGCCTTCTAGCCACAGACTGGAAGCAAGCTATAGCAGAGTTAAATGTAAATGACAAAAATGAGCTTAGTACATATGTCCAACAACATTACTGATCGGATGCAGGGATTTGATGAACCAACTGAAAGGGACCACTCTTTATCTTTGATGGGAGGGAGGTAAACACCTTAGCTGATGCTCTGGATAAAGAAACAAGGAAGAAGATGCAGATCAACCATTAGATATCATTTTGGTCTCTCCTATATTTTGTATGGAATTATTTTGAAAGGCAAACAAGATTGTAATAGTAATTCTAGTACTGTTGATGTAACTAATCCTCCTACTGTGAGGGGAAACAATGTGACTAACCAAAACCCCGAAGTTTAAGTAATGAAGTGACAATTTCCCAAAAAAAAGAAAATAAAGCACAAAGGGATTAATATTCTGATAGGCTCAATTGTCTATTTCTCTTTTTATATTAAAATTATTTTCATTTTATATTTAATTTTTTAAAATCTCAAATATATTGTACATTGCAATTTTTAGATTGTATATTTTTTCATTATAATTACGAGAATGCCACTTGATATGCCAATCAAGGAGATTGTTATGAAATTTCTCGTAACTTTGCATATTACAGTTCTGTGGAAAAGTGAAGAAACCAAAAAAATAAAGAAAAAAAAAACCAACAATACTCAAGTCGTCATATTTTACCCAAATTTTTGTCATGTAGTTTATCTATAGCAAGTGAAATTGATGCAATTCCAGGCGCACCCCAAACAAATGGGAAGAGAAAGATGAAGCCTGCAAGCATAGCCAAAAGCCTAGAGTGACCATATCCAAAGCCGTAGGCTGTAGCATTATGAATGTTCCCAAGCAGCATTAACATCTACCAGAATGAGCCATGAAACCAGACAGAAATTTCAAGTGATGTATTCTGTATGAACAAGAACTAGAAGAAGATTAAGAAGAATGATCTGATATTAACCCAAATTACATAAAGAATACAAAGCTGACTATACCTAACATTATACAATTCATATAAACACTGCACATATATATTTACATATTTGAAGCAGTATAACTTTGTTGTAATCAAGAATTGGAAAGATTCTACATATATATAGAGAGATAAGTAAAGATGTATGGTTCATCATCTCTGAAGAAAGAGTGCAGCTCCAACTAAACCGAACGATAATGTTACTGCAGCCCAAAAAATACGATTGTTCTCCAAGCCAACAGGAGGTTTCCACTTGAGTAGGTCCCCGGCATAGTCTCTGGATGATGGAAATGCATTCGTTGTAGAAGAACCAATGACTTGTTCACTGTCCTTGCTTTTATCAGTCCACGACGATGCATAGCTACAAGAGAAAACGGAATTACCAGGGTTTCAAGCGCCAATATGCAGAAAGAATCATAGATTAATAAATAAACTAGTACTCCCAAGAGAGTTGCATAATCTTCTTCTGGTTAGATCCATTACATTCCAAGATCTAAGAAAAACAACAAA
The DNA here is from genome assembly GCF_020520425.1 of Spinacia oleracea. Lineage (NCBI taxonomy): Eukaryota > Viridiplantae > Streptophyta > Magnoliopsida > Caryophyllales > Amaranthaceae > Spinacia > Spinacia oleracea. Next base: position 133,539,732 of record NC_079487.1, read on the forward strand.
AGGTGCTGATCCAAATTCCCAGTCTCCTACGTTACAGATTATGTGTAACAAAGTAAGCTCATTCAACAGATTATATGTAACTATTTAAGCTCACTGTCAACTTTTGTATGCTCCATAAATTCGGTGCTGATCACATAGTAAAAAGCAAACTCCATACATGAATTGACAGAGTTACGCATGTGAATCAGAACCAGCTTAAATGACTTCCTTCCAACAAACCCCTCCTCCCATAGGATCCAGAATTAAATTATGCCACCAATTAAACACCCAATTAATACATTTATACAAATAACCACAAAATATGACCAGATTGCAACAAAGACTACCATTAAGGGGAAGAAGAAGATATTCTACTTCCTCCATCTGTTTAGTTCTCAACAATTTCCTATGCAAAATAGTGTTAGCATACCTCTTTTTAACGGAGGTTCTCGCAGGCTCTCTCTAGTCTCTACCACAGGGGGAAAGGGGGGGTTCATCACTCTCTCTAGTCTCTACCACAGGGGGAAGTACAGAGTACTGCTTTCCTAATTGATGACCTCTACAAATGCAGGAAGGAAACATCAAATAACTTTAACCCAAAAGTGCTGTCTTTGTTCCAAGAGTGAAATAGTGAGAATTATCTCTTGATCCTGTCTCTTGTCAAGGAGAAGAGTCTTCTGATATGCAACTTTGACAACTTATGCACTAGATTTCTCCTTAAGGTCTCAAGTGGTTTGTGTAGTCCAAAGAACAGGTACTGTAATATTTCATGCAGGTTGAACTAGCTTTGTTATGGTCTATCTAAGCCTTAAGGTCTATATCCTCCCCAAAAGCCTCATTATAATCAAGTTTGTGTCAAGGAGTGTGTCGCCTCTAGGGGTATGCAACATCGTTGCCATAATTGTTTTATAGTGCTAGTCAAAGATGAGTTTTTTGGTAATTTTCCTCCCTAACTACAAGAGAAAAAGATGTTAGTGTTCGCCAATATTGATGTAGTTTTCTTTGCTATTGATACTATAGTTTTGTAACATAACAGAAGAACTTCCCACATTAAATACCTTGTGTACTATTCTCTTGCATTTATCTGTGTTGCTAGCTTCAGATTAGTCTTAAACAAGTTATGGTAATTATCTAATCATAGTTTGATGAAGCGGAGATGTTAAGACCTGAGAATCACCTGTCATAGCTATTACCAATTAATGGAATCGTTACCATCTCTTCCTGTGTTATCTTTATTTTTGGTGCCTCCAAGATGTAACGAAGTTCTGCAGCTTGTCGGCGGATGCTGACACTGGGATGGCCTTTTTCTAATTTCTTATACAGAGCAATGCAATCAGCATGACGGCTGTTCGCCTCATATGCCATAGCAAGCCATATTTGTATCTGCGGACCATAGAAGAGAACTATGTTAGGCAAACCACAATTACCTCCACCCACTATAACAAGAGAACAACCATCGTTTATCATTTGCTAGCAGCCCAACCAACCTCGCCACCAAAAAGCGTAGGTCTGGGAATGATTGTCAGTGCAGCTTCAAAAAATTCAATAGATCGTTTATACATGCCCCTACCATAAGCCTTCTGACCCAGTTCAAACATCAATTGAGCCGTTGCTCTCCTTTCAGCTTGCTCCTTTGCCACCTTTCGTATGACAAAAAAGAGAAGAATAGATAGTATAAGCAACATCAAAAAATCAAAATCGCAAGCATAAAGAGGAAAACAATGAGCCAAAACCAAATCCATCAATTCTGTAACTTCCATGCCTTAATTAGACACACAAAAATCGCATACTCGTTGCATTAAAATACAGCTTTAGAAGATAAATCTAGTTATCATTAAGGCAAATTTGTTAAAAAGGATCTTTTATAATCCAAATTTTGCGAGAAAGGACATTATATAATTTTTTTTGTGAAATAACACCTTAATGTAAACTTTTTTGCGAGAAAGGACCTTATATAAATTTTTTTTGTGAAATCACACCTTAATGTAATTTTTTTTTTGCGAAAGACAACCAAAAGTAAATTTTCGGCATTGACTGAGCTTTTTCGGCCATTGACTTGCACGTGAGAAGCACGTGTGACTTTAATTTGATAATCATACCCAATTTTCCTCCAAAATTCTAAGCTTTAAAACCTAAAGTTGAAAAAAAAAATCGAAACAAAATCAAGTTTGAAAATTCAAGACTCGGGAAAATCAATGTCTTTAGCCAACGTAAGCCACGCGTGCTGCTCACGTGCAAGTCAATGGTCGGAAAAGCTCAGTTAATGCTGGAAACTTCCCTTAGGTCCTTTCTCGCAAAAAAAATTACTTTAAGGTGTGTTTTCACAAAAAAAATTATATAAGGTCCTTTCTCGCAAAATTTGAGTTATAAAAGGTCCTTTTTGACAAATTTGCCTATCATTAATGTGCCTGGCTAGACAAGCAAGTTCTAGTTGTCATTTTCATGCTTCAAGCCTCCAATCCTTCACTTAACTGAAATCACTTAACTATTACGGATCTCAATAAAGGTTTGAGGATGTCCACAGGCAGAAGCGCAAGTCTTAACTATCAATCGAGTTAACTTGACCAGTTTGAACCCGTAACAAGCATTCTCGGAAAAAACATTTTTAATATTTTTCAGAAAGTGTACATTTTGTGCAATACAGAGAAAAAATAGTGAGGCGATAATTAAATGTCGTTCATATGAATGAACTTATTAGACAGCAACATCAGAACAATTGGGAAAGAAACTAGGTATTGGAGAAACAAAGCGAGTATGATGTCTCCACGTTATTGCCAAAGCATAACTACAGGTTAAACAACTAATTCGATCTCTTCTTTTACAATTATTGTGACTTAAAAAAGGCATAAGTAATGTCTGGCAAGAACATGACACACCATATGCCAATTCCTAAGACCAAAGTATTCAAAAAAAAGGCCAGAGACCTATAGACCAGATTAACTTATCCTCATGGAAATTTTCATGGATTATGAAGACATCATCGACAAGACGACAACATGCTCAAATGCCTGAATCATGACACCTAAAATCCAGTGATCAATGCCATCATCAAACACGGGACACGGCCATCTATATTGAGGAGCTAAGAAACTTCGCATATGGCCATAAGGCCCATAACTCATTAGATCTCACACTGGTTTCTTCTCTATCACTCCTCCCCATGTACATAACGTCTTGCATATTCCACATATATTTCCTGCAATATCCTTTATATTTCACAATTTTGTCAAGAAAACCATACAATTATTGAATTCCAACCTCTCATTTCCCACTTTAAGGAGTATTCTAGGAGACTCGCTCTCCTCCAAGGACCGACTAAAAGTGGTACATATTGATGGCACACTGTTTCCCCAAAGTCCCACCGCCCACTCATCAAGGTGTTAACTATTAAGATATGATCGGCATCGGGTCAAAATCCTCTGTCCCACAATTTGTGTACCACTTGTTTGTCACTTAGCTTCTTCTACCTATGGGAAGAAGTGGCACACAAGTAGAACACAAATTGTGGGATAGAGGATTTTGACTTATTGGCATCATCATCTCGGTCACCCATCTATTTCCATTGGCATCAAGGTGTCCGCACATGATTGGCATCAAGACTCCAAGTTCTTAATTTCCCTTGCAGATTCCTAGAGTTTAAAATTCAAATCTAAATGTCTTGTACAAATAACAAGTCACAAGAAGTATTTCCTTAATGTTCTCCTAAACATAATGCTCCTTTGGATTTGACATTCTTTGGCGTGTGGACTTCACAAATTCCTTCTTATGTTGATTACAAATACTAAATGTTTGTGAAGTGTACTTGGGTTTTATCCTCTTAAACATAAAAAACTACAAAAACTAGTTTTTTTGCACCCTTGTCAAGCAACCCCTTTGAATCTTCTCTTCTCTTCCATGGCATTTCACATTTAACCTCGCCATCCATACACCCAAATACAATGGTACGCCTCTCATGCAAAACTACCAACTACTTATTGGACTCCAGCCTTTACCACCACTACCTTCATCATTAACCGCCTCCTGCTCTCCAAAACAAATCAACGTACTAAAACTATTCAAAATATCAACCAACTATATTGAACTTTGAAGCTTTGGGTGCCTTTTCTACCTTAACTCTATACTTTTCAATAATTGTCCACTCTACTCCCTACATCTTTGTTGGTTATTTTCCTTCTCAAAGTGCCACTACTACAAAAATGGACAAGGAGACCCTTAATAAAAGACCCTTGGTTGATATAACGTGTCTGTTTAATAGAAGAGATCACACATTAAAAATAACGGGTCCCTTATATGCACTGGGACCCACTAGATTGTGTTGGAGAAAAAGGAAGAGACCCCTTCTCTAACATCACGACTTTCTAATCTATAATGGGACCCGCTAGTTTGCCAAATGGGAAAAAAGACCCCTTGAGTTACCCGACGGGCCACGGGTCTTTAACTTCGGTAATTTGCTCTATGCCCACTAATTTGCCACATGAAAAATGTGGAAGACCCCTCAAGACTCCCACCGGTCTCTTATCCGAGGTTTTCTAAGACTATAATAAGTAGCAACAAAATAATGTTTTCTGCAATTGTTTGTATTTTCATTTGGTATCAAACAACATAATTTGATAAAAGCATAATGTTATTTGGCACCTATAGTTTAGTACTGATAGACTATGAAATGTCAACGTAAATAATTAGCATAATCTTTTTATTATTAGCAAATATACGTTATTTCATTTGTATAGCTAATTAGTCCTAGAATCTAGCCTAACATTATGCTAACGGTTACACAAATCTCTTGTATATATTGACTATCAATTATCAATAGAAGACCAAGGAATTAATCTTCCTACAAGAGATTTGATAGTCAATATATACAAGAGACTTGTGTAACCGTTAGCATAATGTTAGGATAGATTCTAGTACTAATTAGCTATACAAATGGAATAACGTATATTTGCTAATAATAAAAAGATTCTGCTAATTATTTACGTTCATATTTTATAGTCTATCAAGTACTCACAAGTAACGTGGTTGCCTTTTTTTTTGGTGAGCCAAACTCGTTAAATGAGATTTAAGTTACCATTTTAGCCTTATTGTTGTCTTTGTGGACACTGCTTATTACGAGATTACGAGTACAGTCCAAGACTTTCTCGTGGGATAAGAGAGAGAAAGTATGGTTATTTTATTTTGTATTATTACTGGAAGTCAAATTATCATTCCTCTTGGGCACACAATTGGGAATGAAGAAGTATGGCTATTTTATTTTGTATTATTATTCTGCGTTCTGATTTTTTTAAATCATGTTTGGCTTTGAATTCTTCATTTGGCATGCTGCTTTAATACACCAGCACCAAAGGAATTTAGATATATTTTACCATTTAATTGAGTGTCAATTGTCAACAAGTGCATAAGTTGGATATTATTGGAAGCGTGGCTGCTTTTTTTGAGTTGGAACTTTTCTTCTCAGTTCATCGTGATCAGGGAGAACACTATGCTGAATTACCGTGTACTATATCAAGGAGAAACCTAGACGATCATCCACAAAGATTTTTCATTAGGTAGACGGAGAAGCTAGATTATAACCTAATATAATCTTTCAGAAAATCTAACAACAAATGGATTTCACATATTGGTAGGTCTTCCTAAGTTATAATTTTGGTGGTGTTTACCGCTTACTCTACTGTTCTGCTACCTTAAATGTGTATTTTCTTCATCCCAGCTTCCTTATCCATGTTTCGTATCAAGAATCCCCAAGTTCTTATCATTTGACATCCTCAACGTCCTTGTTTTTGCTAAACCTTTAAAATTTTAAGCTGTCAGTTGCAATTGCAAAAGATAAAGGCCAATTTGGGCCTTTAGTGAAGTAGGTTGCCGTCACCCTTTCATGTTTGAACGACGAAAGCTTGGTATGGCAAAGTAATTGAAACCTTTGAGAGGTTCAATTGCTCGGAAATTTATTCTCCTATCTAATTTTATCAATTTGTCACTGAATGATTCAAAAAATTTCATTTTGGTTATCTTGTGGCATGGTTTTTGAAGACACGGCTATTTTCTAGTGTGTAAATTGGCACAAGATGCTTCCCTTTTTTCCACTCTAGAACAAAGTTCTGTTTGTATCCTGATTACTTATGAAGAATTCCTTAGTCTATTTTTGTAATATTGCTTCATTCTTTAACAACCTCCCTCCCCCCTTTAACTACTCTTACTTCATGTTTTATTGTTCATTGACTTCTTTCCTCCACTTGTTGCTCAAATCATTGTACTAATTGCTTATTTTGGTAGTACATAACTAGATATGCATTGGAATAGATGAGAATGAAGTAGAGGTCTGCTCTGAACTCGTTTTTGCGCCAGTTGATGAAATGTTTCCAGATGATGCTCCCTTGGTTCCTTCTGGATTCCGAATGTAACCAAACTAGGCACAACTTGTATTCTTAACGGCACATTACAGAAACAGACTAGCTAAATTGCAAGCAGTATGCAGATTTTAGAGCATTATTTTGTTGCTTCTATATTTTTGGATATCACAATTGATGTAAAATAGAATCGCAATTTTGAAAACACATGTCAAATTCATCAAATCAAAATTTTAATTCAAAACCTATGCCCCTATTCTACATCACTCACAAATTTTGGAAATCGTTGATTAATCTGCAAACTAATCAAGCACCCTACCAATCAATCAATTGATATCCAAACTCAAACAACAAACATAAAAAATGAATGATATACAAATGCACATAAACTCCACAAATCAATCACAAATTAATCTAAAACAGCGAAAAAAGGCAAAAAGACGACGAACCTTTTCGAGCTCTTTCCGAACTCTCATCTTCTTCTCCTCTTCTGTCTCATCAACACCACTGCCATCACTTCCTTCATCGTCAATCCTCCCTTGCAACTCCTCCGCCTTCTTCTCCAACTCTCTCATCTCCTCAATTTCCTTCACTCGTTTCCTCATCTCCGTCTCCCAATCAAACACCGGTTCATCATCACCTCCTCCTTCTTCTTCACCGTTTCCATTTCCGTTTTCATCGCCGCTAGAATATTCTACGGCGTTCGACTTCCTCGAGAAGCTCAACCTTCCGAGTGACAAATTCTCCCCCCATAGCTGAAACTCTTTATCTCTCCTCGGCAAACCTAAGCTCAACACGACATCGTACGGTAGTAGACGGAGCTTCTTCCGGTGATCGGAGACTATCTTTGCCGGCAATGTTAGGTCTACTGGTAAAACTAGGGTTCCGAGCACCGTCGCCATTGTTGACGGAGAAGTTTAAGGAGAGAGAAAATTTGTGGTGGAGAGAAACAAAAGGAAGGTGGAGCCGTGATTCGTGAAGGAGTGAGGGATGTGTGTCGTGTGAGAGGTTCTAGTCCTAGAGATATTTTTGTGAAGGTGTGACTAGGGGTGTCCACAGGTCCAAAATCGGACCGGAACCGGTTGGACCGGTAGACCGGAATTTTCAGAATTCGCGGACCGAGGACCGGACCGGAAAGAATTCGGTCCGGACCGGAAAATTCAGGTCCGGTCCGATTTTGGACTGGCTTGGACCGGGTTTTTTAATTTTTGCGATTTACACTCTTAAACTCAATTTGTTTTTAGGATTTTATCTTTTTACGACCTATATTTCTCTTTAAATATAGCATACATCACATCATAAGCTTAACTTAAAGGCGATAAAGGCCAATGATATATAAAAAATTCTCAAAGTCTTTTTTTGCGGGAGGAGATTAATGTATGTGGGCTATAAATTGAGCTCTTCTATCTAAAATTTATATTTTTATAATTATATTCCGGGTCACCAGTCCGGACCGGAAAATTCCGGGTTTTGACCGGACCGGACCGGAAAACCGAAATCGTGTATTTTCAAGGACCGAGGACCGGACCGGAATCTATTGGTCCGGTCCTGTCCGGTCCAATTCCGGTCCGGTTCCGGTCCAATTTCCGGTCCAGACCGGACCGTGCACACCCCTAGGTGTGACTGTGTGAGCCGTGAAGGGATGTGTTTAGTGTGTTGTTACTTGTCGTAGATACTTTTACATTGTTGTGTGCTTGTGTGGCGTTATCCTCTTTTTTTATTATTTTTAATGCAGAAATAGAAAATATATTACCAAATGAGAATTAGACCTCTAGAGTTTTGGAACATATAAAAGAGCCTAAGGGTAGTAGATGTGCCATCTCAAAAAACTAATACTGGCACAAAAGCTCATGTTAGAACTAGGCTAGCAAAAGTTAATATATAGACAAGCAAAATAAAGGAAGTTAGACACATTGACATTCTGCTTTATACACTGCTTCCTGAACCAGTCAGAAGAGCTAAGTGGTACCTTCATCCTCCAGAACCATCTCCATCTCATAATCATTAACCAAATTTGGGGGAGGTTGGAAATGGTACACCTTCACTGACTTCATCTGTCTCCCAATCTCAGCAAGTCCATGAGCAATCTTATTCAAATCTCTCTTAACATGAAAGATAGAAAAATAACCCAGTTTATTTGCAGAAGTGAAGTAATATCAGTGATGATCGAAGAAAGCTGGTGATCTTTGTAATTCCGTGGGTGTTTCAGCATGAACTTAAGGGCTTCATCATCAGTTTCTAATTTAGGTGAGTGATCTTCCTTTCCCAGGCAATGAGGAGGCCTTCCTTGATTGCAGTGAGCTCAGCAGAGGCAGCACCTATGCTGCTAAAATGAGTGGAGAAGCTAATCTGCCAGATACCTTTGCTGCATCTGATAACTCCCCCTCCTCCAGCATTGTTGATATCCAACCAAGATCCATCAGTGTTTAGCTTAAAATACAAGTTCTGAGGAGGTGCCCAAATTCTGAGAGCAGTAGAACCATTCTTGATAGCTGGATCTTTAGACTGAATAATATTGTTAGTGAAATTGTAATCCGCCCAGGATTCGTTATCCTCTTCTTGTATGAGGCTTAGTTCTGTTCATCTAGTTTGATTTGATTTGGTCTTATTTTTCTAATTTCTGATCCAGTCTAGTCTGATTCTTTCTGATCTAAAAACTACTCCCTCCGTCTCTTTTTGTTTTTTACGTTTTCCTTTTTGGGTATTTCAAAATGTTCTTTACATTTTCTTTTATATTATCACATAAATGACTTATTATTCTATCAAAATTTGTGTCCAATTATTATTTTAACCAATTAAATTCATTGGGACATTAAATTTTTCACACTTTTCCATTGGGACATTAAATTTTTCTCATTTCCCAATATAAAATTTTTGATAAAAGTGAAAACATTATAAATAAACGTAATTTATCTTGTTTAAATAAAAAAATTGAGGAATCCCGATGCAAATTAATTAATCGTTAAAACGCGTGAAAAATACCTAACGTAAAAAAACAAAAAGAGACGGAGGGAGTATTATCTTATTTATATAGTACCATACGAAGTAAATTTAAGTTTCTAAACAAAAATATTAACATCAAACCGTGTAACACACATGCTTAAAATTAATTAATAAAAAGAATTGAGTTGCACAAAGCAACCTCGTTTTCTTGTTTCTATTGTTCAACGGTTCAACCGTTCCAAACAAAACCCTGAAGTTGCAATTTGTTTTGACCGACCCACCGGACCAACTTACCCAAATTCTCCTCCCGTCCAAGAAATTGCAGTCACATACTCCGTATCTGATATCTCCATTTCAAAAACCTTACTTACAAGTTACAACAACCCCCACCAATTTGTCAAGAGAGAGAAAACAAAATCCTTTTTTTTAACACTTTTACGAAGTACTTCGTATATTACTAGTGGCTTATGCGTTATGCCAAATACTTGTTCTTTACAAAAGTGGGCCTATTACCAAAAACTTCCGGCCCATATACCCACTAGACATACATTAACCCAACCTAACAACACAAACCAAACCAAAAGAACCCAAAAGGTTAATATAGGGTCATTGAGCAATAAATTACCCAAAAAAAATCAATTAGCAATAGAAATATGAAATTGTACTAAAAGTACCCTAAACATCAATACAAATTTAAATATTTTATTGAGAACTTTTTGTACTATGTTTGAATTCGGATTAGTGAATTACGACTCGAAATGTCTCCATTTTCATTTCTGTTTGTGTGTAAGAATAATTACAAGAGCAGGGGATGGATGAAAATTATTAGGTGCATTGTGTACTCAAGGGTATTTTTATTATATTTTCTCCTCACGTATGAAGAGAAAATGTGAGAGATGTACGGTACATCCGGTTACATCTAATATGCTCCGGGGTGGATGATAGAATGGTTTGATATGTTGTTTGCAATAATAAGATTAGAATGAGGACTTTCGGGGTTAAGTATTGTGCCTTCAGCGAATTCAATGCAAATTAATAAGGAAACGCAAATCACCTCATATACATACTCCATTCAAGTTTTGTTGCAAGGACTTTAACATCAAATGTACCCAACTCATGCCCAATATTTAAAGATCGCATTGGGTCAGGTTGGCCTGAGACATGGCACGGCACGACACGGCTCATCATCAAAAAACAACAGCCGACAAAGGCACGATGTCCGCGGATTGTCGGACGGGTTCAAACCGTGTTCTTTTGGCAAAAACAAAACAACGTAACTCATGTTAAATTGAGTGAAATTAGGTTCAGGCACAACACGATACCTGGATTTTAGTCATGCCTTGCAACCCTTGTAAATATTTTGGCATGACAAGAAACAAGTAATGAATTAGTACTATTTAGGTTAAGGTACGTGGATTCGACACGAAGGACAGTTCAGGGTCTTCCATGCAAATTTTAAAGTCAATTGTTCACACGGGAAGCTGGAAATCTTCAATAGTGGTAGCCGGTAGGAGATTAACAGCTAATTAGCTACGGAGTAATTTCTAATTGATACTCCGTATTGATGTTTGCTACATAGGCTGATACGCATACACGGGTACTTTAATCAGTTTAATAGATCCGCTTTATAATATGCATCAAATTAACCAAGTGTGTCTTGGTTTAGTGGAAAGGATTCCACTTTTCAACCAAAAGGTTGGGGGGTTCAATCCCCATTATGGGCACTTTGAGGGAGGGTTCCCCTTGTCACTCCCCTCACTCTCAAAGTGTCTAGCTTGCTAACCCGTGCGGGATTCCAATTAACCCGGATAGGGCTATTCATCTTACCTTGAAAAAAAAAAAAAAATGCATCAAATTGACTTTTTAAATTTTTACCATACTTTAATATTAACATGTAAAACTAATGTCACTGTATTAATAGTTGTTGGGTTATGTTAAGAAATATTTTCAAAATATGTTAATTGTCTAACTTTTATCTAATTGGAGAAAGATAGTTCGATGCGGGTCGTTCACTTTACGATTTGGAGGAGATGTATAGTTACATAATACTCTTTAAACTCTTGAGAAGTTGAGATCATGCCTAGTGGTATTATGTACGGAGTAATATGTACTCTTCATTTTCTCAAGATTAATAAAAAATTTATCTCCTCACATATAGATATAGTGAATCACGTTAAATCTTTATATTTTTATATTGCATTCTTAATTACGGAGTATATTGTTTGCTTCCGTCATAGCAAAGTACTCCATAATACTTGTCAAAAACTCGAGTAAAATGCTTAATTACTTCTGGTTTTGCATATGATTAAGAAAAATGAATTGGCTTATCAGTTGTCGACCACTTCTTAGTAAATTTCATACTTCCTTTATTTAGATTAATTAATTTTCCACCGTGACTTTGAGCAATATTATCACTAGATAAATAGGTAAAATTTCTTACTTTTGAGCAATATTATCATAAGATCGTATTGATCTAATGTGACAAGTCTCCGTGGAATTCATCTAAGATTGTAAATTTGTTACTACATGTTATTTTCATCATTTTAAATTACTATTAATTTACGTGATAAGAGATTTCAGAAGTACAAAAAAATAAAAAATCTTCCTATATTCTGAATTGACCATCTTGATTTTTGTTTTTTAAGAAAATATACAGGTCAAATTTCTTAATTTTGAGCGCGCAATTTTTATATTATGATCACATTGGTCTAATTTGAAATTATCTCCATCGAAAGATAGTAACTTTTTTACATGCTATTTTCATTATTTTAATTTGTTATGGGAAAGTTGGGTGTTCTCTAATTCCCCCCACCCCACCCCACCCCATCAAAAAATAAAATAAAAAATCAAATGGCTTGTGATCAAATATGTCATAAGTCATTCGATACAATTTTTTGAGTACCCACAAAGAGTATGGCAGTATGAAGAATGCAAAGGACTCTTTTGGTACTACTTATTAGTATATTACGAAGTAGTAAACTAATATCGCATTAATCAATACCAATATCAAATTAATAAGTACCAATAAAATTTACTTGCATCTTGAACACAAGTTACTTCTAACACAGACTTCATGAGGTTGGGGTGTTATTCTGTATTGGTGCTATTGTATGGACTATGGAGCATTCAGTTGGTTACGAATTAAATATAAATTATCTACTGATGAGGTCTTGTCTTAAGGAGCATTCAGTTTTTTCTTTTTTTCTTATATACTACGGAGTACGTATGAAGTATTAAGTTGTTGCCTTTTGTATCGCACGTTATGGAATAATTATAAACAATCTCTTTATCAATTATATACTAGTTTTTAGTTGCGGGCGACGGCCGAGGTTACTGCATTAGTAACATTTATATTATTTTTATTTGAAAATATTATCAATCAACTAATCCCCTTTTCATTATATTTATTACGAGTAGTATTTTTTTGAAATGAAACTCTCTCCATCTCTATTTGTTCTTCCTAATTTGACTTTTTTTGTCTCACAAAAATATTCCAAACAGAAAGAACATAAACAGACGGAGTAGGTAGCATATAGCATGTTATAGTTCAGTGGTAAAAACTTCATTATTTAAATGTGAGATTGCGGGTATGGGTATCACTACAAAAAATTGTATCATTAACAACGGAAATCCCGTCGTTAAAGGCCAATAATCGTTGATTAATGACGGAATTTCATGTCGCGAACCCGTCATAAAAGGGGTCGTCGTTAATGAAAATCCCGTCGTTAATCCGTCGTAAAAGACATTTATGACGGTTGTTCCCCTCTTTGTTTGGTTGTTAGCCCCGTCGCAAAAGCCTTTTGAGACGGAATTTTTGACCCGTCGTAATTAGATTGTCGTTAAAGATACAAATTCTTGTAATGGTACAAGCCTTATACATGCTCCATTTCTAATTAAATTTTTGCACCGCGCCACATAACACATAAACTTCTTTAAAAACGCCTTTAATAATATAGATAATGTAGTATACATTTGACTTAATTTTGTTGCTAAAAGACCATTGAAAAACAATACAATACTGAAAATAAATGCTGAAAATATAATTATGAATTAAATGCTGAAAATAAATAATCAGAAACCCTAGAGAAAAAGTAGGGTTACACGCGTGGTATGGAATTGATTGTAACATTGAAAGCAACATGAGCTTTCTTAATTATACTACTGTTATTGTATCTTCGATCTCTTTCATATTTCCCCGACATTGTTTTTAATTTTACTGTTTTCTATTTTATAACTCATCTCAACATTAGGAAAATTTGGTAATATTAATCCAATTTTTGGTCAATTTTCTTTTATTAAGCCCACTTACGACTAATCTCACATTTACTACCCAACGACTTTTATTGGGCCCAACATGTCATAAACCTATTGGAGGCGGTAATATGTCCCTACGTGACAGTACTCTCTCTCGATATATTTAGTCATCATCATTAATTCATCACCATCTCGATGACTTTTTCACCGACTATCGATCACTTAAACTCAATAAAAGTCGTTGGGTAGTAAAAGTTGGATTATTAAAAAATATGTCGTAGGTGGAATTATTAAAAGAAAACCGGCCAAAGTTTGGATTAATATATATTACCAAATTTTCCTCGACATTATTGGCTTATTGCATTTTCGGATTATATTTGAAGTCGGTCTATGCTCGAACTTTCTTTATTTACTTGTCACACTAACGCATATCAACATAATTCTTCATTAAAAAAAAAAATAGTGGTACTACAGAATACATAGTCGTAACATTAACTACGGGAAATCCCGTCAGTAAAGGCCAATAATCGTTGATTAATGACGAGATTTTGTGTCGCGAACCCGTCATAAAAGGGGCCGTCGTTAATGGAAAATCTCATCGTTAACTCGTCGTAAAAGACATTTGCGGCGGTTGTTCCCGTCTTTTTTGGTTGTTAGCCCCGTCGCAAAAGGCTTTTACGACGGGATTTTTGATCCGTCGTTATTAGATTGTCATTAAAGATACAAATTCTTGTAGTGCAACTACGTATTTTGTCACATATACTCATTTTATTCCAAATTAGCTAGTATATATGCACATTATCAATACCTAGTATTTAAAAAAGAAAACCAACTCCATTTTAAGGACACGTAAGCAATACCATTTTGAAGACACGTGGAGGACACATAATCATCACCACTTAGAAGACACGTGGCCAAGAATACATATTAAATTCTTCATTTAGTGCATAATAAATTAATAAGTCACCTCGACATTTCATCATTCCCTTTCCAATTTTAGTTTAACCGTTTAGAACAATTTAATTAGAGACATTGATTAATACATTGGCGGTTATGGTGAATCAAGAATGAGAAACGTTTCAGATGGTTATAATTCTCGCGTTAATGAATTTGATTATTTATTAAACCTACATGTTTACATATTTTTATAGACTGACATTCCTATAGGTGGGTGGAAGTTAAAATTATGTTATGAACTTCTAATTCATGCCCACCACATTGTTTTCTGGAAAAATATTTCTTCTAATGAGGTTGATATTAGTTAACGTTATTATTATACTCATTATTTTAGCCCATTTAAATCAACGGTCCATCTTCTTTGCATCCCGTTGCCTAACTTGCCTCAATCGTCATCATATTTCAAGTTCTTTTACAAACGACTTAAAAAACGACAAATATGGATGCATTTTTGTTTTGAAATCTGTATGACATCTATTACTACCACACCCCTAACTCTATAAGCATAATTTCGAGTTTTAAAAAATGGTTTAGTCTTTGATATTTCCCAGAATTTTGACATGTTACGTTTGGTTAGCTTGATCAACAACTCTTAATTCTTAGGTCATTTAACTTTTTGGTAGTTTTCTTGATTGTGATGCAAAGGATAGGGTGCGAAACTTCATGTATACTTGGTAACTGAAACATAGTTTGTAATCCAACCAACAACAATGGTGAATTTCTTAGCATATTGAAGATTTGTGATTTCTTTAGTTAATCCAAATAATACATATGCTTAACTTAGTTATTCCGTACTAGCATATTTCTCTTATTCTCATTTTCTAAAACCCCCTTGGATAAAAAAATATACTCCTAAACTAAGAATGTATTTGTGTTCTTGTGGGAGCTCATAATATATTCCATAAAAGTAATTCTTCCACCCAATATATCTTGGAAATTTTAGTTTGCCTACGTACTATCAAAATTATTAGTGAAAGTTTTTAGTGAGGTATTATACATTTATACCTTTATCATTTTGATATGTTAATTTAACATTTTTTTTAATTGAGTTTCCTAAAATATAGCCCGTGCGCAAAACAGATTAAAAGCTAGTTGTTTTAATAATGATCCCTTGTACACAACATGATTTTTGTAATTGCAACATCTAGAGTTAAACTAAGAAAAGGAAAACCACATGAAGGTGTAGAATTTACCCCCATATGCATGAATGCATCCATTAAAGCCAAACATAAAAAAACAAAATCTTAAATTTATCTCGTCAGATAAAATAACTAATACATGGATCAACATCATGACTTGTTATAAATTATCTCAACCTTTTACAAATAATATATACAAAATATAACTCCTCGCTTATCTTACTTGTCTGTAACCAGTAATATCTTAATTAGTCTACTTGTTAATAATAGAAATTATTTTGACAAATTAATATTGATTTTGGCATCATCTTGTGAGTAAAGTAAATACGGAAATGGTGTCATAGTGGTGTGCTAAATGAATTTATTTTTGTGTCAAAATTAGCGTTAATAATGAGGATTTGCATGTGAATAAATGTACAATAAGTCAATAAGTCTCGTTTTCAAATCTTCCTCCCCTATTTATAATTTATACGGAGTACTATCCTAATGAGTTGCGGCTCATTCACACAAAAAACACCCCCTTGTATTTGTACAAGTTTATTAATTCAAGTACTTTTTCCTTTCCGCCGTTTAAATATATACCCTTTAGCTTGTTATACTATTTATATATTCCATTTTGATCAGTACGGTAATGATTTATACATAAAGAAAAACCTAATCAACTCTCGCCATGTATTAGATTCATTTTGATATATTTCCAATTATCAATTTTTATATAGTGTATAATTATTGTGGAGTTCTTATTATGATTTAGAAAAATGCGAAGTATCAATAATTCAATTACTTTTTTTTTTGAGGGGATAATTCAATTACTTACTTGTTGACAAACATAAAAGTCAAAATAAGAGATAATAATACTCTGTACATTTTCATCTTCCAAAATTTACCAATGTGCATGAAAAGTGACTGAAAGAGTAAATATCAAAGTTATGACAGGCTTTATTGCCGGGAGTTTCAGCAAATTTTGCAGTTTAGGGAAACCTAGGGATGCTTATTATGGGTACAAACTTGTTTAACCTAAAAAAATATATATAAATTCAGGTTTGGGGACAATTTAGTCAGAACAAAGATATTTTTTTTACTGGTTGTTATGTAATTTATTAAATATTAATTCAATGGGAATAACTTAAGATCAATCTTAAAATGACATTAAATAAATGTATAAAAATAGCAAAAAGGAGTAGAAATATTGGACTTTTAAGAGACATGAACTGAGACATACAGTATGTGTATTTGATGACATCCGATTTGCTAATCAATGACCTTATATATTTTGTCTTGTCATCAAGACTTTTCCACAATTCATATTGAGGATTTGATAAACGACTAACTCCATGGTATTGCCCAGACGTTAATTTAAGTGAAATTTAGTTTGAATGCGCACCATAAGAATTTGAATTTTTAACGACGACTTAATTATGTTGGGACAAAATTTTATCAAAAAGTCTTTTGTAACGGTGTTAACAACCAAATAAAGACGGGAACAACCGTTATAAATGTCATTTACGATGGGATTTTCCATTAACGACGGCCCCCTTTTATAACGGGTTTACGACAGAAAATTCCGTCATTAATCAATGATTATTGACCTTTAACGACGGGATATCACGTCGTTAATGGTACTATTTTTTGAGTATTATCATATTGTATAAACACATGTAATAGGATAGTACACGAGTTAGAGATACATGTTATGTATTAGAAATTCTGTATGAAAATTTCATAGTGGCACAACGCATGTTTAACAGGTTAGGCATGGGTCAGCCCGACCCGGTCCATCCAAGCTCGAGGTTTATTTCTATTCACGGAGACTCAAATGTTTGTAGTAGGTGCGGTCGGGATCGATAGTAATTCGATCAAGTTCGGGTTGTGTCGAATTTAAGGCTTAAGTTCATCAAAAGTTAGTTTGTCCCAAAAAATTAAAGTAAATCAATTTCGGTCAATTTAAATTTACAAGACAACTTATTTAGGCCAAGTCGATTTTATTTGCACTTCAACCGTGCACATTTCAAAATTTATCAAGGTCCCATCAAATTCTTAATGTTATAATTAAGTAGATGAAATAAGTTCAGTTAAGTTTAGATAATTGAAAGTGAATATAGATCCCTCTGTATCTTAATGTTTTTTCCATTTCCTTTTAAGGTGTTCCAAAATGATATTCTCATTCATTTTCTTTCCTTTTCAATCTCCTCTTTGTAATTTTAACCTTATAATTCTATTGGTTTATCAATAAAAGACCTTGTAATCTCATTGGTTGGTTTAATTTTGGATAGATTAATGAGTTGACATTTTTATTCCTTAAATTCCATTGGCTCAAATTGTTACAACTATTTTGTTTTATTGTGAAAATGGAATTACTCCATCCGTTTCTTTTTGTTCTTTACGTTTGACCTTTTGCACGTTTATTAAATTCTAATTAATGTGCATTGATGCTCCTCTAATTTTTTTATTTAAGCAAGGAAAATTACGTTTATTTATAATGTTTTCACTTTTATAAAAAATCTGATATTGGGAATATGAGAAATTTTTAATGTCCCAATAGAAAAGTGTGATATATAAAATGCTCCAATGAATTTTATTAGTTAAAATAATCATTGGGCACAAATTTTGATAGAATACCGGGCTTTTGGGGTATTTTCGGGCCGGGCCAAGTTTATAACTAAAAAGTGTGTTTTTGTGTTTTCCTAACCCGCCAAAAAAATAAAATTTTCGGACGGGGCCTGGAAAATTCTGCTCAAACCCGCAAAAATTGGATGGGTCGGGCCGACGGAGACGGGCCGGGCTCGTCTTGATCCGTCTAATTTCAGGCGAAGAGAACACGTAGTTATGGAAATGATATGCCTCTTTTGAGTGAGCAAATCTTGGTTACAAAGTCTCGATAATGACACATAGAAAAGCTAAGAATTGAGGGGAAAGAGAGATAGAGACATTGTTGGAAGTGGCGTGCAGAAAACGCAGGTGAAATGTCTAAATATACGTGTGATTACGTTCCAAAATCCAGAAAAATGATGATTACAAATTTTGACATACTGGCGGCGCTCAGTTTTTGTTTCTCCTTCTTTGCCTTCTTTTTCATTCTTCTTCTCAAACCCACTACCATTTTCATGCCATTCTTTTGGGCAATTCTTTTGTTTTGCCTTGTCTTTTTTGTTGCTTTTATGTTTTGTTTTTTTAATGTTTGTTTAAGATTTTACTAAAATAAAACATGGTCATAGAAAAAAGGTTTGAAATTTAATGTTTTCACATGGACTTGTCTCAAATTATAGGGCTTCAACAATTAAATTTACTTCAAGGATTTTGGTGGGTTCTTCAGCCTATGTATGGCCATATGGGTAGTTGACTAACTATATTCAATAACATTAAATAAAATAAAATGGAAGAAAATAAATAAATAAAGGGTTTAATTATTTAAGGGTTTGTTTGTACTTGAAGAACTGAAGTATGGAGAAGGGCAAATTTTAAGGATTTTAATTTATTCATTTTTTGTACTTTTGAGCGAGAAATTGGGAAAGGATCATAGGGGGTGTCGTTGCTATTTGCTAACCTACAATTTGTGTGTGATGTGACTTCAAGAAATAAAGTCGTTTATTTTTCGTTTAAATGAAAAAAAAATACGTATGGAGGAGGAAATTTTGACTAATTATTATGTTGATCGTCACAGATATCAAGGAAGTATAGTTAAATTTGATATAATAATGATATAAATGAGATAATTAACAATAAAAAAAATGTAAAAACATAATTATATTTTAGTAACCACAAATGAACTTATAAACCATATGGATTAAGGATAGTGATGGAAACAGTGAGCATATAATAATTTCTCCTTCCCAGCCTAAAAACAACAGGACGTACACCCTTAAACCTAATACAGATTGGTATGTTAATAAACAGACAAATTAGTCTTTGTAAAATAAACTCCATTGACAAATGGGATAATCTTTACGGAACATATAAAGTACTCCCTCCGTCCCATAATACTCGAAACAGTTTGACTTTTTGCACTATTCACATACTTCACTTTGACCCTATTTTATTTCAAGTATATGAAAACAAATGTTAGTATATAATGTATTGTTGGTTTTATCTTAATATATATTTTCAAAATTAAATTTTTTATATAACTTTTTATAATATGTAGTTAAAGATATTGGTGGTCAAAGTTGTGCATTGGCAAGCGTGTTAAGTCAAAACGTTGCGAGTATTCCGGGACGGAGGGAGTATATTATGAGTTGTGAGTATTTCACGAGTTCATACACAACGGAGTAAAAGTTGTTATTCTCACATGTCTCTTAAAGGCTTTAGGGCACGTTTGGTATCCGGCCATAAATTGTGTCAATGAGAATGAATTTATATGTAAATTTATAAGGAAAATCAATATTCATTCCCATTGTAATGCTAGTTCACTCAAAAGAATCTATTTTTCTTCATAAATTTGCATTACCATCCATTACCCTTTGGGGAGTGGCCGGTATTAGGTGAGAATGCAAATTTATGAAGAAAAACATCAAGTTTGAGATGAAATTTCATTACCATGGACATCATGATGTTATTTTCTTGTCAAATAACACCTAGATTTATTCTCATTCCCACCATTTATTACCGGCTACCAAACGGGTCGTTAGAGTATGTTCTCTTTATTTGATGAGCACATGAACTTATAAGAACTGAGACTACAAGAATATGTATCTTTAATGATAACCTAATTACGACGGGTTAAAAATTTCGTCGTAAATTTTTGCGACGGGTTTTGTGACGGGGCTAACAACCAGACAAATACGAGAACAACCGTTGTCTTTTACGACCGGTTAACGACAGGATTTCCCATTAACGACGGCCCCCTTTTATGACGGGTTCGCAACATGAAATCTTGTCACTAATCAACGATCATTGCCCTTTCCCGTCGTTAATGATACAATTTCTCGTAGTGTGAAGTACATTAAACTTGATTGGTACTGATTGAGTAACCTTATAAAGCGTGATTAAAAGTTATGGCCATATATTACTGAAGTACATGATTTCAATTTATCTGGAACTAGGAGAACTTACTCATACACCTACTAATCTGTAGTGAGTACTCCTTTCGTATTTAAAAAGAAAAAGTGATAAACTTTTCTTTTTTTTGACATGTTTTTGTATTCATTTTCAGTTATATTAATACTAGATTTTAGCCCGTGCGATGCACGGTTTCTATTAAATGGTTAAGTTTAAATAAAACTCTTATGTATATACCAATTTTATATTTTTTTTTTTTTGGTAAAACCAATTTTATATATTTGGTATTAGATTAGAATAGTTTTTGATTTTGCATTGAATTTTATTTTAGATTTATTTTTTTAATTATTAGAGTGTTTGATGGAGTTGTATATATTAGTAATTAATTAATTAAAATATCTATGTGGCACCTATTTAATTATCTAAGCGACAATCGATTTTTTTTTATTCAAAAATAAAGTAGAACTTATTTTTCATTGGCCGAAACCATTAGTAATCCTACGCGGCGCTCTAATAATTCAGCAAATATGCTTATTGGATTAATGTTTGATTTTTAAATTGAATTTTATTTTATTTATTTTATTTTAGATTAGTGTTTAATTTTGGATGAATTTTATTTTAGATTTATTTTTTTAATTATTATAGTGTTTGATTTTAGATGGAATTGTATATATTAGTAATTAATTAATTAAAATATTCACCTAATTAATTATCTACGTGGCAATCGATTTTTTTAATTCAACAATAAATTAGAAATCTTATTTTTCATTGGCCGAAACCATTAGTAATCCTATGTGGCGCTCTAATAATTCAGCAAATATGCCTCCTTTATATATATAATATTAGATTTTTCTCTTGCTTGGGATCCTCGGTCCTCACACTTATTCGCATCATTTTTTTACTATAATAAATAATTTATCTACTATCTCGCTTTTATCTTATTTTAATAAAATCAACTCACTCTCGTCAAACTGTATATCGGTCAAAGTGTATATATTTTTAAAATATAAAGAGAGTACATCGTAAAATAAGAAGGAAATTAGGTAATTCTTCATAAAAGAAACAAGTGCATAAAAGATTTATAGGGACAAATAGGAGATCCCGTCAGAGGATATAGAATTCAATGACTTTCCCAGCTTTTGCTATCGAAGAATTGACGTGTTTGCAGCTTTGAGTTTTTCCCCTTTTTTCTTTTTTCTTTCTTCTTTTGCTCAGTATATTTTTTTGAAGTTTTCTTAATTTTTCTTTTTTCATTGTTGAGGATGTTCTTATTGTAAACTAGGTAATTCGATCATGGATTTTAACAAACTGTTACTGTTTGTGATATCTCCATACCCGGGCAAAAAATTAAGTATGTGTCAATGAAATACTCAAACATTACAATTTGGGAGGGCATTCTCGTGAAATAAAAACAAAACTCATGAATTCAATGAAATAACTAAAATTATTTATGTCAAAAAAAAAAACTAAAATTAATTTTAACTTATGAAAAATTATTTAATTACCGTCCTTGTAAAAAGTTGAGTAAGTTTGTTAGAATCTACTTCTCGTGAATTATTTTTGTTGTGGTGAATATATGTCATGACCAGTGGACTTACCATCGTTCATACTCTGTAACAGCAATCTAACAAAGAGGGCATTCTTGAGAGTGATGGATAGCTCAGTTGGTTAGAGCTTCCATCCCAGTTCTAGGTGATCCTGGGATCGATTCTCATTCCCGCCCTTGTGGCTCATTCGCACCAAAAAAAAAACAAAAAACAAAGAGGGCATTCACTTCGTCGAATTAAAACCTGAACGAATTCATTAGAACTGATTAGTTCTGATAGAATCTGTTTGAAACTTATGGATCTAATCAGACCTGGTTATTAGAGAATAAACTTATACGCTATGATTAAAAGGCTAATCCGAGTGCTGAGAATAAACTTAACATATGAGTGTTGAGTTGTGAAATATATTTGTATAATCCGAGTTTTAAGGAAAATGCTACATGTACACCTAGTGTACAAAATTTTCTTGAACACCACCATTAATTTGTTGACACATCATCAAATACACTAAAAAATGAGAAAGAAAGACAATAAAAATATTATTTTAACCAATAAAAAAACATGGTGTACAAGATACCTTGTAAACTAGGTGTACATGTAATATGATCCGAGTTTTAAAGTTGACCTCGAGAAACAATTGCAAATGCACCTTTTATAATGTACGGCGTATTTTGCTTAAACAATAACCGTTCGAAACAGTAAAACACATTTACTGCTGTTTCAATAAAATGCAGCTGTCATTGAACAGTACTCGTAGTTGTATTAACTCCTCACCAAAATGCAATCATTCTTTTTTTTTTGTTCAATTAATTATCGCAATTCTCCATATTACCGCGTGCACAACTACAGTAGAATTCCGAAATTAATTCCCTGATCAACTTCTCCTTATTTTGGTTTTGATGTTTCGGCTTTTGTCCTCTCAATTAGAGCTGTCAAAATTTGATCCGATTCGAAAAACTCATCTGAATCGACTTGTATTTTTAAGGATTCGGACCCGACTCGAGACCCGATATTTTGTTAAAATAAGAAACCCGTAACCTGACCGTATCCAACCCGTTAAAACCGATGACCGATTTCGACCTGCTAATGCATGACCCGGACCCGGCCGAATCTGACATCCGATCGAAATATAACCGATAACAAAATTGAGTGAGCTTACCCGATCGAATAATGACCCGAACCCGATTCAACACCCGACCCGATGTCCACCCGAAACCGATTATAACCCGGTGAAACCTGTTATTGACTCAATCGTGACAACCCGTTACCTGAATTTACGCGACATGTTGACAACCCGATTTTTCATTGACTAATTAAATAATAACTTAAATCAAGTTAATATTATTTTTTATAATTACCTAATCTAGAACAATTGAAAAGCGTTAAACCAAATTTAACCAAATTTATAATAGTTAATTATAAGGTTAAAACTTGACTAGACCTGATAGCTATCTCACCCGGTATTAACTCGTGCACGATAGTGAACCCGACCTGACTTTTAACCGACCCGGTAATTATCCGATCCGAACTTGACCCGACTCGTTAAGACTCGAACCCGTAATTGTACCCGACTAGAAAAAGACCCGACCCGAACCCGAACCGAACCCGATTTATACCGAAACGGAAAAATAACCCGACAAATTTTCAACCTGACCGAACCCGACCTGAACCCGACCTGCACCCGATGATAAAATGACCGGACACAACCCGACCAGATCATAACCCGAGACCCGAGATAACCAGACCCGGACCCGACTCGAGTAACCGTTTTGACAGCTCTACTCTCAATCTGTATATACATCTAAATATCTAATACAAGTACTACGAGTACCACGTATGTCCTTGCTTATTTTATCCTCAATTTATTTTAATTTAAATAAATATGGAACATATTGTACATCGTACTACAAAAATTTGTATTTTTTATGACAATCTAATAATGACGAGTCAAAAAATTCGTCACAAAATACTTTGGCGAAGAGGATAACAACCAAACAAAGAAGGGAACAACGTCGCAAATGTCTTTTATGACGGATTAAGGACGGAATTTTCCATTAACGACAAACCCTTTTATGACGGGTTCACGACATGAAATCTCGTCATTAATCAATGTTTATTGGTCTTTCGCGACGGGATTTCCTGTCGTTAATGGTACAATTTCTTGTAGTGTCGTAAGATAAATTAATGTAAGTATGCTTTACTGTGTTCACCTTATTTGTACTTATTTCAAGAAAAATAACTTTAAATAAGATATGTCAATGAAAAAAAAAAGTGTTGACCAAATATAATTTACAACTAAACTATGTTTTGATTAGTTCAAGAAAAAAGTGAATCGGGTAAATATAATGCACCATAATAAGATTCATCAAATCTCCCTCACCACCACTCAGATACGAGTATATACTTTCTTTTAAATTTGAACATAAAAAGTTACTCCTTCGTTTTTAATTACATGACACAATTGAGGTTTTTGACACTATTAATACAAGCTCTTTTGACTTTCTTTTGTGATTAATACTTAAGAAAAGACATATTCGTGTGAGGTCTTATTAATTCGTCTAATAAATATTATTTAAATATCAATTTTTTATAATTTTTTTCTTATCTGTAATTGAAGATATTAACGTTTCAAGTAATATTTTTTTCAAATAGCTTGAACTCTCCCCAAGAGGGGAATTCCTAAGAGACGTTAAAACGTTCTTAAAAAGAGAAAACATGTGTATTACAGACTATAGAGTACTAAACAGGTATGCAAAGCCTTACTCCTTCCGTCCCTTAAAGATTGCTCCATTCAAATTCTTTGGGTAAAACTTTAAAAACTTTGATCATGATTTCTAATTAGCCAAAATTTTTTCTACTTTTTTTAAAAAATTGCATTATTTTTTTAGGAAACTAAGATAAAAATGACATAAAAAATTATTCAAGTACCACATTAAACTACATAATGTATTATTGGAAGAAAGATGAATCAATATTAATTTTTTCCCTTTTTTATTTTACTTCTGTATTATTTATAACTTTTTAAGTTGATAACAAATTTAAATAATATTGATAAATAAACTTCTAATATTAGTCTATTGTTAATTAATAGTAATAATTCAAGGTGAGTATGGATGTTAATTGAAATAAGAACATGGTAAGTAGACTAATACTAGAAGCCCATTTATCAAAATTGTAGTCGATTCAAACTATTTGACTAACTCAGTTATGCTCAAGTTTTTTCAGGCTATCTATTTTTTAAAATAATTTTCTGGTCACTCATTGGATTGTTCATTCGGTTTGGTTAACTATATATGTTAGATAGATTTACATAAAAGTAATTATGGAATATCAACTTTTTATAACTTTTACCCGTGTAGAATTGAATTAGAGATATTTACATTTTAAGTTGTGTTTTGGAGACCATAAAAAGTCAAATGGACAATCTTTTAAGGACGGATAAAGTACCATTACTAATTAGTACTAAAGCGTTGTCACTTGTGTTATCAGGAGCTACTCCGATAGTGATATTTTTTTTGGTTAATTTCCCTTCTCCGTCTTTGCTTGAACTCTTGTTCCGAGCATCCAAATGAATGATCTATATATGCCAACAAGACACAAGGAGGGTTGGTACTTGGTAGTAACTAATAAGTGATAAATTCTTGCATATAATGACACTATTGATAGAACACACATACTTTTCACATTCTTTTGTTAACAATGCTACAAATATGAAAAGAAAAACTTCAAACATAAACAATTGCTAACAAAAACATATACCTAGTAGACTAGAAAAGTAACAAAACAATTAATGCAATGTTGGATCATTTCCTTATATACTTACATTTTAGATCATTCTATTTTTATTTATTTTTAATCAAATTCCCAAAATTAAAATCATAAACCAATTACAAAACCCCTCCCCACGCCCTCCCCCTAGGCCTATATATACATGCATGCATGCCTATCTACATATGTTCCCCTACCATTACACTCTCACTTCCAAGTTCCAATTCTTCTCTTTTTTCTAAAACATTCCATTAAATTCCCTTCTTTAAGAACCAAAACAACATGGAACAACAATTCAAACACCACAACCATTTCACTACTTCCTACACCCACTCTTTTGTTGATCATCATCATCATCACAACCCTATTGAAAAACTAGCTGAACCCACCGCCACCACCACCGCCACCGCCACGGCCAAGACTACGAGGTACCGCGGCGTACGTCGTAGGCCATGGGGCCGTTACGCAGCTGAAATACGTGACCCGCAATCCAAGGAACGCCGCTGGCTCGGCACCTACGACACCGCCGAGGAAGCGGCGTGTGCTTACGACTGTGCTGCACGTGCCATGCGTGGGAGTAAGGCACGTACTAATTTCACTTACGGTCCGTCACTTCTTTCTGATCATGACATTATGTACCCTCCTCCGTTACCTCCTTTTTTAAACTCCCCTGCTTCTAAGAAGAAATCTCACCCGTCCATTAAGTCCACAAAAGTTAATCCTAGCCCTCCAAATAATCCTACTTTTGTGGAGTGGCTTAACTCAGCTCAAATCACCCAAAATCACCATCAAAATAATCATGTCATGATGATGATGATAAACGGTTCTGATGATGGGAATTGTGGGATGATGATGGGGTTCAGTGATGAATCCCCTGCACCCGCGTTACAGAGGAACAACAACAATAATATGAATTGTAACAAGTTTAGTGATTTGTTCCCCTCCTCTTCACCCCATGGTAACAGCCTTATGCTCCTCCCTCCTTCATCTTCTTCATCATCATCAGCCGTTAATCATGAAAACGACGATGATTATCATCAGAAAGATGACATGATGGATTTCTTTCCATCTGAACCGTCAGAAACATCGGGTCTTCTAGAAGAAATCATAGAGAAATATTTCCCAAAGCGCAACCCCACCAAGTCTTACACTGAGCACCCATCATGTATTACTCCTGATAACAATACTCAAAATGACAATTTTGGGGTTTGCTTTGATGCTAATTACTACAACATTGGCGGCGGTGGAGGTGGAGGTGGAGGTGGCGGCGTTAGTGGTGGAGGGTTTGATACGGTGCCGTTTCAAGGAAGTATGACGGCAGCTCTTGGCGGAGTAATCGGCGGCGGCGGCGGCGGCGGAGGAGGAGGGAATTATGAAATGATTGGGCTCCCACAGTATCAGTACAATGAGGCAATGATGTTGGATGATCGTCATATTGGTGGTCTATTCCAGTACAACGAGCTCTACAATATGCTTGCTGCACCTCGAGGTGCTAAATGCCTTGGCCATTGATTAGTAATTAATTTGGACTCTTTATTTTGTTACTTTAAATTAATTAAGCATGTACCTAGGCCTTGGTAAACGTATGTACCAAAATAATTAATTTGGACCCTTTCCAATTCTAAACTATGGTTTACTGTATGTAGTAAAAGTAGAACAACACGTACTAGTAGTTCTTGTTTAGCGTAGTAATTAACTAATTATAGTAGTATTACATGGTTTCCGGGTTTTGGGAAACCCGTTTATGATCGATATTAGGGTTTCTAGGTCAAATGTCCGTTTTTGGAAATATTTTCATTATAATACGAATCGGAGTATTATTGCAAACTTTTTTATGCTTTGTTCTTCAAATTAGGGTTTGTAGGTCAAATTTCCTCTTCTGGAAATAATTCCGGCATGTATAGAATGGAACTATAGATTCGATTATTACAAGATATAATTGTATTTTCTTGTTCTTTGATGTATATAGTGTAGCTACATTATGTTATAAAATTCTCTTTGCGAAGGAAAATTAACTTGTTCGAGTTAATTGCTACTAGACTACGTACTCGTATTTGATAGTCTGAAAAATTAGAATTTAATTACTCCGTAACGCACATTTGTAGTATGGTCCTCGATCTCTTGCTATAGCATAAGAATTATGTGTTTCTCAGAAAATTCAGTTATTATATGTTGATGAATTTGTAGCTAGAAATAAGAAATTAAACAACGTACCATTGTATTTATTTGCATTAATATCGATACAACTTTAATATAAATGCAAATGAATTACGTGCAACTAGATACATGCTTTTGTTTGCCCTTTTTAAGGATGTTGTCAATTAGAGCGGTCAATTCTCAACCCAAATTGTGAAATCCGTTGGGTTGGTTCGATGGTTTATAACCTGATCTGTTAATAACCCGCGAGGTGGAGGAAACTCTACTAAAACCAATTATATTTAACCTTAACTCGAATCGACCCAAAAATGTAACCAGGTTAAGATCCGAAACACAACCTGATCCGTTTCAACTGGAACTGGATAGATCAAAAATCCGTTAATGACCTGATCGGTTTCAATCCGAGCGGTTTCAACTCTGGAAAAACCCGTTTAATTATATCGTTTTACCTGGACATTTTCAACATGTAAGCCGTTTAATCAGAACCGTACATAGCCAGTAACTTGTTTAATTATCTCGCTACTGGTCTTAAATTAGTAACACTTTAAAAGTTAGTTATCGCCCTTGTCCCTCAATTAAGGTCTCAATATCATATTTTATAAAAGTATTGAAATTTGTGATTTTAGTAATAACTTATATATTGTAATTTTATAATTTGTAAATGGTCGAACTGACCTGATCCGAAGTACAACTCGATTCCTGATTCACACTGTAAGAATCCGAACCGATAAGAATCGAACCGATGTGAGTCTGGACCTGATGCAAACCGACTAAACTTGTTAAGCCCGACCCATTTAGACCGTTATCCGATAAACCCGACCCAATATGTTATGAACCTATTACAATATAATCTGGCTAAATTTTACAACCCGACCTAATCTGACTACAACCCGGCCTGATTATAATTTGATCCAATAGGAACCAAACGAATATGAAACCTTGCTAATCAACTTGAACCGACCTCACCCATTAATTTTTGAACCCGATCCGATCAGACCTGTTAGCAAAATGAACTTATTTCAACCCGAGCGGATGAACCCCACCGAAATCCGATCCATTTGTCTGAATTGACGGTTAATAGAATAATGGTACTAGCATTATAGGAAGTACAAGTGTCGATTACAAAACTTTAAAATGCTAGTGGAGAGCGAAAACTTAAATTCATTGACAAACTTACGGTATGTTTTGTAGTCCAACCAGTTCGGTAAAATCATAGTCCGTGCGTAATTTCTCCTTACTAACAATTGACAAATTCGAGCCTACATTGACAATAGTGTTCGGTGATCATAAATAATTAAGTTTTTGAAGAGCAATAATTCGTTAATTCTTTAAGCTTGTAGACTTGTAGTTATAGGAATAGATTATACTTCCTCCGTCTTTTAATACTCGCAACATTTGTTAGTTTTACGCATGCCGATGCACAATTTTGATCATTTATATCTTAAATTATCTTTATGCAAAAATTATAAAAAGTTGATATTTTAAAAATACACATTGAGACGAATCTAACAAGATCCCACATGACTATGTTTTATCTTATATAGAAAACACTACGAATAGTCAAAGTAGATTATATGAATAGTCACAAAAGTCCAAACGTTGCGATTATTAAAAGACGGAGGAAATATTACTTGATTAATGGAAAAAATCTTAGAGCATGTTTAGTATACTACGTAGTATTTTAAATGTTGGAAAGGAAATTAAATCAACGTAGAGTATCACTATGATTCACCACACGTCCTGTCTACGAGGACACTTAAATCTCATCAATAAGAGTGTTTTAAAGTAGGTAATTTGCATATATATTTTTTTTGAAGGGGGGTGATTTGCGTATCTATTACGCAGTATACTTTAGCAAATTAGCAAGATCATTTTCCTTGTTACGGAGTACATTTCTTTCTAGTATACTCTTTTTTTTTTTTTTTTTTACCAAGCTAGTTTAATACGAATTACTTCCTCCGTTTCTGAAAGTTCTTTACGCTTTGAAATATGTGTCCAAAATATGAAAAGTTTGACCGTAAATTCTCACTATTATATACATCAAAACGTTACATGTAAGATCTTGTTAGATTGGTCTCGGTATGTATTTTCAGAATATCAAATTTTATAAAATTTTTCACATACGAAATTGGATATATTAGTAGTTAAATATTGCATTGGAGTTCGTGCAAATAGTAACTGTAAAGAACTTTCTGAAACAGAGGTAGTACGTGTTAATAACAATATCCCACATATGAGGGTAATTGGACTAATTGCACACGTGGAAAAAAGGATAGGGAGGGTGACTAAATATTAGAATGGTGTGCTATTTTCGAATTTTGCGCACGAATTGTTTTAATTGACGAGTTGATGATAAACCCCTAAACTTGTAGTATGAAACAAATATCCTTCCCAATTATTGAAACCCTAAAAAAATTATCAATAACCTACTACCTCCGTTTCACAAAGTTCTTTACGCTTTGAAAAATGTGTCCAAAGTATGAAAACTTTGTACGTAAATTCCCACTATTATATACGTAGTACATCAAAATGTTACATGTAAGATCTTGTTAGATTGGTCTCGTTATTCATTTTCAGAATATCAACTTTTTATAATTTTTTCACATATGAAATTGGATATATAAGTAGTTAAATATTGCATTGGAGTTCGTGCAAATAGTAACTGTAAAGAACTTTATGAAACGGAGGTAGTATAAAACTTTAGGGTAACCCAAATAAATTAGGAACAACCCAAGAATAAATTGGGAATAAATCAACAGAAAAGAAACCAAACAAGACAAACATGAAAAGAAATCAATGAAAAAACAAGAAAAAGGGTCGGAAATAGTCTAATTTTCGAAGAAATTAGACTACTTTCGACCTAAACGGCCAAAGAAACTGAAACCCTAAAAGATGAGAGAGAAGAGAGAAAGATGAGAGAGAGAGGAGCGGCTAGCTCGGTGAGCTACGTACTTTGCCCGTTTATTTTATCACCAATTGATTTTATGATGAATATAATGTTAAACTTATATGTGGTCAGACTCTCCTCCGACATTAAGACTCGAAGTAAAATTTAACAATACAAATGTACAAGTATATATATGCGACTTTTAAACTTGAACTCAAACTTCGAACCGTACCCGAACCCGAACCCGAACCCGAA
Organism: Spinacia oleracea; assembly: GCF_020520425.1. Classification (NCBI taxonomy): domain Eukaryota; kingdom Viridiplantae; phylum Streptophyta; class Magnoliopsida; order Caryophyllales; family Amaranthaceae; genus Spinacia; species Spinacia oleracea. The sequence continues at coordinate 133,570,957 of NC_079487.1, forward strand.
TCCGAACAGAGTGCATATAACATAACACCAAAAAGAGTATTGACTTTGGTAAGATGGGAGCATAAAAGTTGAAGCAGCTTTACAAGAACAGAAGGAGGGAAAGGATTGGAGGAAATAAAAAGACCTTTTTAAGGCCGGGGTAGATTTTGATAATTGGTACACATTTCAAAGTGGACACTGTTAAAAATTACTGTTACTGTTTGTAGGGTTAAAAATAACAACGGTTTTCAATGTCATTGTTTATATTTTTTACAGTCTTTTCTGGGGATATTGTTGGATTTATGTCTTTCTAGTTTCTTCTTCTCACAGAAAGTAATACTCCTACACTCCCTACTACGTCCAGTAGCTCCACATTTTTGAAGGTTCAAAAAGTGAGTTGTTGCAATTTGAGGTTGGTTTTAACGTCAAATTTCAACCGACCCGAAGAAAAATAAAATCAGCAACCATTAAATTTGTCACTTTTCTCATTATTTTTTGGCTTTCATTTTGCAGACAATTTGCTTCACTTTCTTAAATTTTGCTGCTACTACTCTAACACCTTTTTCATACACCATTATTGTTGTTCATCCGCCCGTGCATTTCAACTCCTACTTTAATTGATCGAACTTAGCTACTCCATTCTTTTTTTTTTCTTTTTTTTTTTTTACGTTTAGATTTTTGCAAGTTATTAACAATTAATAAAGATGTTTTTAATTTTTATTTTAAATGTTTTAGATTTCATCATTTATATTAAAAAAAATAAACCCAAGAAAATCTCAATCCACTAATCACTACAACAACCAATAAAATTGTTTTATTTATCAAATGAACCAATAATGGAAAAGCACAGAAATTGCTAACTTAACATACTTGAAAAATTGTAAAGAAATTTAATGAGTTGCAAAAATTGGACAAATTAAAATTAAAAACTGGCACAAAAAAATGATAGTATAATAAATTTATAAAAGGAATTATTTTCCCACGTAACAAACATTGTGAAACAACCTAAAAAAATACATAACAAACAAAAAGAAACGGAGGGAGTAGTTTTTAGGCACGTTTGAATTTTCTCTTATTTTAGGAAAGATAAGTTTATTGTATTATGCTAACTTCGTGCAAGTTTAAACATTTACAAACGCACATACTTTAGTAGAGTTAAGTGCAAGATTGAGACTTAAGTTTTTACATAAATCACTAATCAGGATCTCGCTCTTATTTATATACCAATTGGGACTTAAGATTAACAATCCGGCAAACTAGCTAGTTGACCCAAGTTTAACTCACTGGAGCGAAAAAATATAAAACTTAGGTCATTTACTCAATAACTTCAATAACGTACATAGGTCCTTATTACTTATGAGTTTCTAACATTTTAACTCCAAAATTAAACTTACAGCAATATGTTCTTGCTTTCTACAAAATATATTTGTTACGTTGGAGATCTTCAAAATAATGCATCATCAGCTATAAATGTCCTATTGTAGTGCTCTAACATTATTAGGAAAGTCATTGACAATCTTCGCTTGACCTTCAAGATACTCCCCCCGTCTCTAAAGATCGCTCCATTTTGACTTTTCATGGTCTCCAAGAGACGATTTAAAACACAAATATCTCTAATTATACACGCATAAAATTCATAAAAAGTTGATATTCCGAAAATATACATTAAAATGAATCTAACAAGACCCAATATGACTATATTATTTCTTATAGCCTAATGAGAATTAATGGTCAAAGTTTTTAAAGTTTGACCCAAAAAGTTGCAATGTGACAATCTTTTAGGGACGAAGGGAGTAAGAAAAATTAACACCCACTTTACACCATGATGCAACATATATAATACAAGGTGGAATATCCATATCTACGTCAAAGAAAAACGATAATATATATATATCAAGCATCATTATAATTAATTGCACATTGATATTTGAAGAATATAAATAAATATCAAAGAAACAACCGATTATATATCAAACACACCATTATAATTAACTAGATTATATCCCGTGCACGCACGGATTTTGATAATTTTTTTCCTCAAAATATGTAACTGAATATCTCCCAAACTACTGCATAGTTATAACATTTTTAACATACTCGTTTAAATTTATTCATCTAATATGCATATTTAAAATGCTAATAAGGCAATTTGACCAAAATATTGAGTATTTTTTTCATTATTAATATAGCGATTTGACTACAATATTAACAATTTAGAATAATTATCATTACGTCGTATCTATTATTGCCATAATTTATAAACTAAAATTGGTTTCCATACATAAAAAGTTTATTAAAAAAAAGGTAGACAATAAAAATAAAATAAAACAGATAAAAATTTTTGGTAAAATGGTTTTTGGCGGGAAAAAATCGCACCAGGAATTGACATTTGTCATCTCTGGTGTCTCTTTTAGTATATAGTAATAGATGTAAATTAACATTCAATGCGTATACGAAGTATCTAAACAATTGATCATGTAGCTTGTGATGCGAATTTGTTTCCTGCAATTAGTTAACAAATGTAAGGAAAATTCCCAAATAAGTCAACTAATAGCGCGAACATGTAGTAAAAGATTAAAGCAGCAAGTTTAAAATTTCAAAGCAGATTAGGGATAGCTTTATCCTCTAGGAGTTACTAGACATTTAGGGCATTTTGAAATTGTAATTAGTAATTTGCTAAAATAGAAAGGGTAATTAATAGCTAGTAAATACTAACAAAAGATTTACGTGTTAACAAAGAGGTTTAAATTTTATACCAATAAGTAAGCAATAACGGCCTATGTTATTGAAGTTATTTAGTAAAAGACCTACTACCTACGTTTCTTTTTGTTTGTTACGAATGGACTTTTGCACGTTTATTAATGTATAATAAAGATTTTTTTCTTTTTTATTAAAAAAAAAAACCCAAGTAAAACCTCAATCCACTAATCACTACAACAATCAATAAGATTTGTTTATTTATCAAAATGAACCAATAATAAAAAAAAGAACAAAGATTGTTAACTTAAAATACTTGAAAAATTGTAAAGAAATTTAATGAGTTGAAAAAATTGGACCAATTAAAATAAAAAGTTGGCACAAAAAATGATAGTATAATAAGTTTATAAATGGAAAGATTCTCCCACGTAACAAATATTGTGAAACAATCTAAAACAAATACGTAACAAACAAAGAGAAACAGAGGGAGTAAGTTTTATAATTTATAATCTGGTGAGTTAAACTTGGGTTAACCTTAGATCCTAATTGCTAAGTAAATAAGAGTGATGTCCTGATTGATGCTTCATGTGAAAACTTAGGTTTCAATCTTATATTTAACCTTACTACATTATCTAACTAGTTTAGTACCCGTACAACACACGATTATTACTACTCCGTAAATATTTTTATGTAATATTTTTTAATATTTAAAAATTATTTACAGAAAAGATAATAAAATAAAATATATTTCGTAAATGAGTTAATCAAAACCAATTGATTTAATTTCCTAAATAAATAATTTAAAAAATTAAGTTTTTTTTCCATATATTTTAACACACAAATATTTTTATTTCAGTCAAAATAAGTTGTTTTTTTTTTTTTTTTCCAGATAGAAAAAGTTGAGATAATATAAGTTCAGACAAAATAAGTCGAATAAAACAGATCCTTAGATTAACTAAATTTATCTAAACTTATATTCCTTGAAATAAGTATATACTCATATTTATTTTCAATATAAGGTAACAATTTTGTTTCCTTGAAATAAGTGTACTAAATTAGTTGCAAACATTTTAAGGAGTAATTTGAAGGAGAGGTAGATACATATAGGGAAAACTAACTTAACAAACTTTTTGGCGGGAAATGCTTAACAGAATTCAGTTGGGGGAGAAATGTAAACAAATTCATTTAGTTGGGAGTAGGAGTTGTAATATACCCTAACATTTACTACTTTGTTAATTTAGGCGGAAATTTCGGAAATTACGGAAGAACTTATAAACCCCTTTCCCAAAATTGCTTCGGTGGGAGTTGCAGAGAGAGAACACTTAGATCTCAATCTTATACTTAACCTACTACAGAATTTAACTAGTTTAGTACCCGTGAAATGCACGATTATTACTACTCCGTAAATATTTTCATGTAATATTTTTTAATAATTTAATAATTATTTAAAGAAAAAGTTTCAATTCGTAAATGAGTTCATCAACACCGATTGATTTAATTTTCTCTAAATAAATAAAGTTAAGTTTTTTTCAAACATTTTAACACACAAATAAGTTTTTTTTAATCAAAATAAGTTTTTTTTTTAGATAAAAAAGTTGAGATAATATAAATTCAGACAAAATAAGTCGAATAAAACACAGCCTTAAGTTAACTAAATTTATCTAAACTTATATTCCTTGAAATAAGTGTACTCATATTTACTTTCAATATAAGGTAACAATATGCCAATATTTGTTTCTTTAAGTTTTTAATAAACAGTTTCTCATATTTACTATTTTCACAACTTTTTCTTTACGCTTTTTTCACCTCTATTCCAGCTTATTTCTTTACTTAAATTATTATTTTCATTACGTAATATTTTTTTTTGAAGATACGACATATTCATTTTCGTAAGAAAATTATTAAATTAATATAATACAAAGAAGTTTAAATATATTGTTAAAAGTTTTGAAAATTATTTCTTTTTTAAATTAATCAATAAACAATACTTTTTTCCAAATAATAATTTATATAATGCATATGAGATATATGAGCTACAATTAACTTTCTACAGTAAAGATTGATAGCTACGACAAATTATTTTTTCACTCACCAAGAGATACTCGTGTCATATCTGGTGTATCTTTAATATAGTTATTGATTACCGGTGATTGAGGCTTAATTATGGAAAAAATTTAAGGCCTTAATAGGCTTCTATGTAGTTAACACCTAATGTAGATTAATTTTTTTCTTTCCATATAAACATCTATATCATATACTTTTAATTTAAAAAATACAGGACACACTAAGAGATGACGTGTATTGTTTTACGGGCCTTTTTTTTAGGGATTTTTTGCTTGTCTTTAAGTTTATAGTAATTGATTGATTAATTGATAGTTATAGTTATTGATCTTGGTAGTTAAAAATGTGCCACAAATATTCCCGCAAAGAAGGAACACGTAATAATTTTGGTATTATTTTAAAATAAAGTAGTGTAGTTATTGATTGATTGTTCAGAAATGAAATTGTAAAAAAATAATATTGCGTTGTACAAAAAATGTATGTTGTTATATTAGTATATTTTGCAAAAAAATATAATATAAGCATATTTTATAACCTGCATAACAAATAAAAAAAATTGATAAAAGATATCAATTAAATAAGGAATGCTTTTCTATTAAAAAAAATGATAAAATTCTTTAAAATATGGTGAAATCTTTTCGGCAAAAAAAATAACGAAAAAAATAATAAGGACTCACCAGGACATGAAACATGTCATTCCTGGTGTGTCTTTTAGCATATAGTAATAGATAATAAAAAAAAAGTAAAAAACTTAGGTCCTAATGTAAACCATAAAAATTCAAACATGGAAAATAAATTTAAAGAGGCAAAAGAGTATGGAATATATAATTTATTGCTGTTTTTGGGATTGCAATTCTCGTAACTCTATTTATTCCTCTGCATACCTACAATTTGATAATAGAAGGTGATGGAGTCTTTGTGACTTATTCCATCTGAGCCTCCTGAAACCCTAATGTTAGAACTTTATTATATAGGAAACTTGAGAGTCCTACTAGGTTTAAATTCCCTTAATGTTTGAATTTTTTTTTTTATTGAGATATAATTGACACAACAACTTTACAAATTTCGGTGTCTATACCTACTTTATACTTAACTCTACTACAATATCTAATAATAGTGTAGTAATCCATACTTACGTTTAGTTATACAAATTTAATCTTTGATAATTAATTTTTTTTATTAATTGGAGGTAATTTTTTTTCTTTTTTGTGAAAATATAATTTCGACAAATTTATGATAGTCCTTCATTTTTTATGATCTCAAACGGCCATACACAAGCCTATATAGAGTATAAGAGATAATTTCATCCTAAAATCAATTAGTGATAAATGATATATCCCATCATATGTTAGTTAATCTCTTTATATTTCTTCAATATGAGATTACTAGTCTAATACTTATATGTGGATTTTTTTATACTCTTCACAATCTTGTTTTCTTAATCTGGTATTTCAAATAAATAAATCATAATAATTGTTGTTAACTCCTGCCTAACTCGATGGGCCAGGAAATGAGAGTACAATGAAGATCTAAGTTCACGGGCCTGACAACGAGGATTCAAGTTCACTAGGACTCAGGCCCAAAACACAAGCACAGACACAAGTTGTTAGCATTACAACTTCTGTTATCAGTTCTTATCCAATAGGCAATACTGCAATAGACATCACACAATTATTAATTAGTTATCGATATTTTTCTACTTACATTTGCTTATGTAATAGTATCTAATTTGTAGTTTTAGGCTATGTTCTATTCGACTTATTTTGTCTATATTTATATTATCTGAACTTAACTGAATTTATCTGAACTTATTTTATTTGAAATAAACTTATTTGCATGTTAAAATGTCTTGAAAAAACTTATTTTTTCTGAACTTATATTATCTGAACTTAACTGAACCTATTTTGTCTAAAATAAGTCAAAATAAGTCGAATAGAACAGAGTCTGACTATGACGCATTTGTGCACCTATATATATATGTCTACGATAGATGCTGGGGCTCAAATCCCGTGTATACATTATCTAAACTTAACTGAACTTATCAAAATTATAGCTTGTATAATTAAAAACTTTACCTTTTACAATGTAACCAAGGAACAACTTATATGATGCGGTTTTACCTCTCCGTCTTTCTCTCTTCCAACCTCATAATTTTCACACAAGAAGTCAACACTTGAGTTATGCATGAATAGACTATGAGAGACCTTCCATTGTCATAATTATGATAGATGAAATTCCTTTTCAATTCAATAATCCTTACCTTTAGCATAGATTTCAACTCCATTTGTGCATCTTTTAACAATTTGTGCAAAACACCCCTTGATTATTCTTAAAATAGAATTGTGTTACCAATTACATGTTGTATGTTGGTGCATGACGCTTGATCTGCGAGAGTATATTTTATAGATTTGGGTGATGATAAAGGTCGTAAGTTGCAACAACAATTAGTTGTCGCAATCTTACGTGTCGCAGTTTAATTGGTACATACAGGCGCCACGTAGGCTATGCGTCACCAGAATATTTTTACTATCAATGCAATATTTTTACTATAAAAATATATAAATAAGGTAATCGATGTAAGGAAGGAAACAAATTAGAATATTAAGATTTTCTTACCTTTTTTTAAAATATATATAATAGATTATGTAAGTTAAATATTTTATTTTCTAATTTAAATAATGACACATAAGCATGCCATATCACCATTGTGACACGGCTTAAAGGTCGCATATCATTTTCGTATTTTATATGTACATGTAAACATGTATGTGTCATTGGATTAAGTCAAGTGAATTGTACATTTATCACTTATGAGTTACGTCACTTGATCAAATATTTCTTTTCCAATTTATAATTTGCACCATGATAAATAGTTAAATTAACCATAGACATTTATGTGAAATATTGAGGTAGAAGATACGTGCTAACTTAATTAATATGGATGATGACAATGAGTTGTATGAATTAAAAATCGACACCACTTTCTAATAAGAATATTTTCCATAAGTCCATGATGAACAACTATATAGTGGGCCCTTCTCTAGCTTGAATGGATAAATACAGCATCCTTTATCTCATGATTCATCTTTTCCAAACGAGAAAGTGATAGATTGAGCACAAAATTTTGGATAAAGTCCAGCCCAAATAGCATTACCACTCAAATTAATTATTTTCTTGATTTTTTTAAAGCAATCTGATGAATTAAATTATTCGTGAATGTAATGTATCAAAGTATATTTGTATAACTACAACCATATACGATGGATTGGGTATTCTGAGGTAGGTGTAGTTCAAGTTGCTATTTTTTTTTTTTGGGCGCGTACTTGTGGTTGTGGGATCAAAACCTTAATTATTGTGTTTGACAAAACAATTTGTTTTTTTTTTGATAAATTTTTTTTGATAATTTTTTATTTTGACATCAGCAAGAACATTAATGAATGGCAAAAACCAAGATTTTCATTAGTAGAAATCAGTTTTATCAATAATTATTTTCAAAATTCAGTTTTAGTGTTGTACGGAGTAATAATATCAGTTGATCAATTTGATCACATAAATCAGGTGAAAGTAACCCGATTATATACACAAATACAAAGTAGGTTACAATAAGTTGATCAGTTAGTCAATTCGATCACATAAATCAGGTGAAAAGAACAGGGTCACATACACAAATACAAAATATGTTCCATAAGTTTGTTTCTTAAACATATTACAATTTACATGATTTTCTCACTATCATCTTTAATGAAAAGCTCAAATTCTTCTTTAAAATTCCAAAAAAGATATGAAGTATATAACAATAATTATTAGAGTAGTTGAAGAATAACATAAAGTAGCACAATTCTTAGGTGGGATGTCAATTGTGGATTATTATGTTGTCATGCCCGTGATTTACATCACTATGCCCCTCAATCCTTTATCTTTAGTCATCATCAAATTACCCACTTTCTTTCTTTTCTCCACCCTTATCATTTTCTCACTAGTATAAATAAATCATCTCTCTTTGCACAAATTTTGTTCCTAAATTAGGGAAACTACTTCTCAAAAAATCCCAAAAACATAAAAACACTTCCAATAAATAAATTTCCTCGGGTATGTAGCCGACCCCATTATTTATATTATCGTTATTGTTATACTAAATAGTGTAACGAATTTTGTTAGAGTTATTAATTTATTTATTAATGATGTGCTTATAATTTGCAGAGAAAATATGGATCAAAATAATGAAGGGGGAATGAAAGTGGAAATTCCAGAAATGAATTTTACAAGTCCTAGAGGTTTAACAAGGCAACCAAGCAATGGAAGTGCAAAAGTGTTGAGCACTTGCCTTTGTTCTCCGACCACACATGCCGGCTCTTTTAGATGCCGGCTTCACCGAGCCCCGAGCCTCCAACGTACGAGGAGCGTTGACCATTCGGCGTCCACCAAGCCGGAAAATGCTAGTGTTACTACTAGTGACTACTAACAAGTAACAACCGTACGTGTACGTGATGTATTATTGTATATGACATGATAATGTATGTGTTATTTTTGTGATAATCTTTTTGTTTTCTTATTGTGTTACTATATATATTTATGACTTGATTAAAAGTTAATCGGTCATATATGGTCTGCATCAGAATTAATATCAGACATGACAATAATTATGCAATTTTCTACCTTCGTTTCATAATGACCAGATTATTATGCAATTTACTACCTTCGTTTCATAATGATTTTATCGAGCAATTGGACGAATTTACAATTCAATCATTAGCATTTTTTGTCAATCGGTCAAGGACGAATGAATAACAAGGAGGGGGGGAGTTAAACCACTTTGAGCCAAAGATCGAAAGAGGTTACAACCCAAAACATAAAGTTGGTTACTAATTTACTATACGTGTTCCCCTCTTCTAAAATGCATGACAACTTATAATGTGCATTTTTCAAACTCATCATCGCTCAAATGCCTAGATTAAATGAATGTTTGCCACCTTCAAGCTAAAGGAACATGCGACATGGACAAATATGATTTTCAACACTTTAGTACAAGTGTACATCCCGAAATGACTAATCCAACTAAAAAAAGAAAAGTGCATCTAGTATGAAGTACCTAATACATACAAAATCAATTAAGTTATAAATTAGAGGAATAAAACTCATATATACTTTGTATCTGTATATATATCGGGGTGTTTGGTTATAAGAGGTTTGAAGGAAAAAGAGTTTTTTGGGGTGAATTAGAGGTTTGACATTTAAAAAAAGCTAATTGGGAGTGTTTGGTTAGGAGAGGATTGGAAGAGAGTTTTGGGGTGAAAAAGCTAATTTAAAAAAAGCTCAATATATGAGCTTTTTGCAATTAGAGGTTTGAGAAAGTGGATGAAAATGACTATTTTCATATTTTGTCCTACTATTGTCTATAATTACAACCACTATCAACCTTGGTACCCTACATATTTTTCTCCTAAAAACATTACTCACACTTTCTTTTTCATTTCACCATATTTACTAAAATTAGATTTGTTTTTTGTTGTAATAAATTTTATATTAGTACTTTGAAGCAATTGAAGTATAGTGCATCATGCTTAAAATTTCATTAGTAATATTTATCTATTTGAAAAATATATATTATTAAAAAAATGTAAATTAAGAATAATTTTTTATTTATTTTGTCAATGTTTATTAGAAAAATATAGAGAGGAAAAATTAACACAATAAAATATTTGTCTAATATTAATAAGAAACAAAGTATGCCAATGTCCTTAATAGTCATTTTACCTATTAAACAGCTAACAACTATCAGCTAATTTACCAAACACTTTTACACAAACAGCTAATACAACCAGCTAGTCAAATCAGCTAATGCAAACAGCTAACCGCTAACAACTAGTCAAACCAGCTATCAGCTAACAACTAACAGCTCCTAATCAAACAGGACCATCCTTGAATTTGTCAAAGCACTAATGTCATGATAAGATAGAGAAGATCAAGATATTATAAAGATTCAAAGGCTCAAATTAAGCTAATCGAATATAATTGGTTAACCAATAAGAAGATATGCTTAACAACTAACATTATTGGAAGATCAAGCTAATTATAAAATGAGTGATTAGTTAACTTATCTTCTATAACGAATATGATTATCCACATGCCAAGTCAGCTAATTAGCTTCGGCGACAAAATAACTATTTTATAAAGGATTGCAGATAATCAATGAAGTTTAAGCTTAGTGATTAACTACAAATGTATGTGTATGACATGCCATAAGATCAAATTCCTCCTCCAAAAATGTATTTGCTTCTGACTCATTCGATAAAAAAATATGGATATGCAGGTCATCCACATTAATCTACTTTCTTTGTTCCATAAATATTGCACCATGATTGATTTTACGTCTTTCAACACATACTTTGACTTTAATATCTTGAATAATGTCCAAGTAACTCAAATTTATAACTCAAGATCAAATTTGCGAGAAAGGACTTTATATAATTTTTTTTTGTGAAATCACATTTTAATGTAATTTTTTTTGCGAGAAATAACCTAAGGGAAGTTTCCGGCATTGATTGAGCTTTTTCGACCATTGACTTGCGCGTGAGCAGCATGTGTGGCTTACCTTGACTAAAGACACTAATTTTTCCAAGTACAGAATTTTCAAACTTGATTTTATTTCGATTTTTTTTTCAACTTTAGGTTTTAAAGCTTAGAATTTTGGAGGAAAATTGGGTGTGGTTAGCAAAACAAAGCCACACGTGTTTCTCTCGTGCAAGTCAATGTCCGGAAAAGCCCACTCAATGCCGAAAACTTACTTTTAGTTGTTTTTCGCAAAAAAAAATTACATTAAGGTGTGATTTCACAAAAAAATAATTATATAAGGTTCTTTCTCGCAAAAAAAATTTACATTAAGGTGTGATTTCACAAAAAAAAATTATATAAGGTCCTTTCTCGCAAAATTTGGGTTATAGCAAATTTGCCTAAAAAATTGATATTTAATTAGAAAATATACATCTATACGAATCTAACAAGATCTCAAATGACTATAATTGTTCTAGATATGAATCACAAAAGATGACCAAAGGTGTAGTATAAATAGTGTAAAAAAACAAAATGGTTTGATATTTATGGTTAAAAAAAAGTATTAAACTTTAAATTAAATAAAATGGATGTATTCATCGCATTTGAATCAATTATCAGAAAGTTTGATTGTCTCATTTGACTCATCATCTATTCATCTTATTGTCGTTACCCTCCCAATAGTTAGTGGAGTATATAGTTTAGTCTAGAATACTTATTATTAAAGGAATACTTTCTACTACTTTCTCTATCTCTCTAATCATGGAAACAATGCCAACAAAATAATGCTACATTGCTAAGTGATGCTTCACACGTTTGATTGATGGTGATATAATAAGTAACTCTATTAAAATATTGCCGTTATCCACAGACCACTCTAAAACTTTATTACAGTAAACTCTTTAATTAATTAGCAGATATAATTTTGTTGCTTATCACTAACGTAACTGATCTTACTAATATTTGTTATGTTTGCTTAGAAAATTTTCATGTAGCCCTATAAATCTAATAATCTATAATAAGAGGAAAATTTTCTATTTATGCATGACCCGGCCCGTTGGATCTTGTGCATGATTTATCCAACGCTATTTCTTTGTTTACGTGCTTGTATTTTATGAGCATACAAGCTAAAAACTAACGTGTAAATATGCAAGGCTCTGTTATGTTCGACTTATTTTCATTTAGGTCAATCAAAATAAGTTCAAATAAGTTTTTTTCCATATGATACGAAGTATAAATTTAGACAAAATAAGTCAAATAGAACGTAACTCTTTTTTTTTTTTTTTTTTTTTTTTTTCCCGACGGGCAGAACGGAATTTAAGTATATAACCAGTTGTATATTGAAGTTACTCATACCCTGTAATATGAAACCAAAGTAGATCATACAGATTACAGACCAGACGCCATTTTTCCGCTTGATTTTAGTGACCAAAATCTTGGGCTAAATTTTCGGACTATGATATAGCCGAAAACGATTGCATGCCCTTTCTTAAGCTTAAGCACAAAAGGCGATAATGTCTAGAATTGGTAGGTTGGGCCATTTTTGCAGCCCGGCTCAACTCCAGTTTTACGGAAAGCCCAGCCTAACAGAAGATCACCTTTACACAATAATCAACACGAAAATAGCCCAGCCCAATAGAAGATCACCTTTACACAAGAATCAAACAAGAAATAACCAACAGTTTCAAACATTTGCGTATTATCAACGGGACAACACAGATTCAGGTTCTGTTTGGTAGGGCGTAAAACGTTCTCATTGTAAAATAATTTTTCATGGAAAACATTTTTCAAGGGAAAACACAATTCCAAACTAGTTTTCCTTTGTTTGGTAAAGATTGATGGATAAAAAATGAGGGAGGTAAGGAGGAAAGATGGAGAAGTGGTTTCCTCCCTTTTAAATGGAAAAGGGTTTTCCACCTTTGAGAGAGTCAAGGAAAATTGTTTTTCATCCCTTACCCAACCAAACAATGTAAAATGATTGAAAAGAGAAAATTCATTTTCCATGAAAACGTATTACGCCCTACCAAACAGAGCCTCAAGTTATTGTTTCCGTCTTCCTATAAGAATATAAGATCATTAGGTTTTGGACAGTCTTACCACAAGAATTTGGTCAATCCTTTTATCACTAGGCAAAGCTTGGTTTGATACACCATATAATAGTTGAAAGTTCATGACAAAAAAGGTTTACCTTTTACGTATTTACTTAAATATACACAAATGACTCAATGAGTTATTGATTTAATGGTAAAGAAAGAACGTCTGTGTACTATTAAAGATAACAACAACACAGAAAAAGCATAGCCTGACATTAGCAGGTTGTACTTGGGCCATATTTTTGGGAAAAAAACAGGACAATACGTTAAATTGAGTAAACTAGGATTAAGCACGGCCCAACACGAGGACACATGTGCTTTAGTCGTGCCTCTGCCGCGTTTTTAAATTTTTTGATCTGGCTTGACACGTGAGCTCGACACAAAACACAGCCCGACACGACTTACTTCCATCTTTATATTACTATATCAAATTGTACAGCCAAAATTTATAATTCAAGATTTGGACTCAAAATATGTTTACATCCTTGATTCCTTGTCGTTATACCACTATTAAAAAAAGGTAGTTGAACGTTTAGGGTGATAGGAGTTATAGGACTATAGGAGTCAAAAATTGCAACGACCAAGCTAATCATAATTTCATAAACAACTAGGCCTAGATTTGGGCCTCCATTTCCTTCCTGGCTTGTATCTTGGTCCAGCCCAAACAGAAGTAACATTTTCAGAGGTTTGGCCCGACCTAAATAGTACTTCTTTTAGACTTCTTCACCGTTTGCCTGCTCGGTCTGACCCGACTCAACCCGTTTTTTCCTGACATAAACCAACATTTCCTAGCCCGATACCTCGGGCACGGGCAAGGCTGAGCTCAACCCCAACAATATGTGTTTACCAAAACGTAGGACTCAAGCACCAAATTACCATGCCTAAAAGTTAATTATTCCGAGAGTGAGGTTATGGTTATAATCTAAACATGCGTTTGGGGAATCAATTAGTTGAGCATGAGAGACAAAAAGATTACAAATTCTACATTATGTCTAGACGTCTACTCTAAATATATATCTTGTCTCCCATGCTTTTTATTCTTGTACTACGTTCTTAATCATTGATTTCTCATTTCAACCCTTTGCAAATAGTATCAAATCTTTCCATCATAATTAACAGCTCATCTTAGACTTACAACCCTCATTCCAATAATTTAATCGCAATTACGAGTCAGTCTTCCATCATACAGTCTGACCACATAACAACTTTTTATTTTCACTTACAGCTATTCACTGACTTTTTTTATTATTATTATTGACAGGTGAGGAGAAAGAAGACCCTACTGAACCGACACCTTAAACAGATCATTTTCATGCATAATAGTCAGATATTAAAAGATTGAACAAAGATTGGATTGCATAAATAATAATGAATGAGGATCCAATTTAAGTCTGAAAAAGAGGTAAGAATAAATTAATAAATGATAGGGACATAATTTTGATAAATATAATAAGGAAAAATAAACACAACCACCTTAATGGTCCCAATATATGATTACACATTTACAACTACCCAAATCCTAATTTTGTGGCCTCAAATCAAGGGTATCCCTTAAGAGATTTTCCCCTCCTAAAGCCTTAAAAACATTTCCTCCAACCATATTGAAAATAGGCTACATTCATCAATTCACATTTAATTTCTTTGCCTAAAATATTTAATCTTGTCAAGTAAAAAAAGGAACTTTTTGTGTTGCTGTTGTTCTTCCTTAGTTCTTTTCTGTCACACTTCTGTTGTTAATAGACAACAACTTACTGAACATCCGTTTAGGTCTTGTAGGAATCGAACACAGATTCTTAAACTTTAACCCTTTCGCAATACAATTCTCATCCAAATCATCCTCAGCTAACTTCATCTTTAGTGTTGATAGCTTCGATTTTGGTGACTTAATCCCTGAAACACTCCATTGATCATCTGTTCCTGGGATTGTTGTTGTGGTGCTTAATGCTGCGTTTGGTCTAGATGAATCATCGTCTTGTGCAGCTAACAATGCTTTAATATCTGCTGGTAAATCAGTTACTTTACCACCCGCCATTGCTGATCTAGCTTGCTCAAAGAAGAGGACTTGTACTACTACTCTGAGTGGGAGTAACTCGTTTTGTGCAGCATGCATGCAGGCTTCCATGGATAGTTTTTTACAGTCTAGGACTCGACATAGACGCTTTCTTTCGCTTTTTGTGAGCTCTAGATGTGTCTGCATAATTGAAATTCAATGTTAATTTCGTGCTTCCATAAGAAACGGAACAGTGCAGAACAGTGACGGATCCACAAATTGTAATAAGTGGGTCACTATTTAAAAAAAAAATTTGAAAAATTAACTTCATTAAGTACTTTTTAATAAGAATTAATGAAAAAACTAAAATCATGCAACTTTTTTTGGCCAAGTAACGCCACTTGGTATGCATTGGCTCCGCCACTGCTACTGGAATAGTTAAAAAAACTGTAATTGACACAAACTATACAACTATACAAGGGTTGCCACTTTTCTAATTTATCACCGTGCTATGCTTAAAAGTGTGTTATGGCCTTATGGGGTGCATTGGGGATCTTTAAGGACTTATAGAGAAGTATTTTGCAAATAAAATAGAGGGTAATATTCGAATTTGCCTAATTTATAACCGTGCTATGCTTAAAATGTATGTCACGGAGGGGTAAATTGGGAATTTGGGGTTTATCGAACTGTACATCTTTTGACTCAAATGACTTTGTTATAGCCATCAGACCACTATCCTACGGAGTACTAATCGAATTTTCAAAAGTCAATAGCAGAAACAGAACAAAAACTAAACATTGACAATAGAAACCTAAGTAAGAAATGCCAAAAGATTTGGTAATCTACCCAAAAACTGAAGGTAAGAACAAAACACATAGGTCAGGGCAGTTAGTTATTTACTGGTAGAATTGACACCCACTTCATGTTATAATTCGCATTTTCAGTTTGTAACTCGTAATTTGTGGGGTGATTAGGGAATTAGTTAACAGTGTGTATTCAAATTACATCATTGGTTTATATAGAAAACTATAACATAACTCTATTAGATTCCTAAACTAACACAACTCTAGTTTCCTAAACATACTAGAACCCTTGCTATACCAATCAGTTTGAAAATGAAAATTAACAGAACAAATAAGGACAGAACAAACCTTGAGGTAAGTATCAATGGCTTTGTAAAGATCATCATGATCAATCCTAGCAAAACCAGGTATAGCTTCCGCAATAGCAATCATCTTCGAAATAGGCAATTTCGGATCATAAGCAATTTCTTGAAGATATCTATCAACAAGTTTAGCAACCTTCAATTTAGAACTATGTGAAGCTGAAGAAGATCTTCTACTTTCTTGAAAATCAATATCAATATTCTCAGCTGATCGAGATCTCCTTCTTCTCTCAAATCTCCCTTTAGTCCTCCTAGGAGGGCTAGTAGGGGGACTCAACTGTCCTTGTGAAACAAACTGTTCTAAAATCGACATGAAAATATCAACATCATACCGAGTTTCACTGAGTGAACTCGGTATTAACAAGTCCTTTACATTAGCTTCATCTAATTGGAGACCTACCCTTCTTGCTAACTCCATTTTTGATGATGGAGAAGCTTTAAGCAAGTTTGCTGCTCTTAGTAATTTCAGTAAGAAACTGCAGGAAACAGAGCCTTTTTCGGAAGGTAGAAGGCTTACTATTGATTCCAGTAATAGTCTGTATTTTGATGTTTTCTCCCCTGTTTTGTCTGAATCAATGTCAGGGATTACTGTCTTTGTTGGAAGCCATTTTGAAGCGTAAATTTGTAATGCTTCTCCAATTAAATTGGACGGTACTCTTCCACCTGATTTAACTGCTATCATTGTCCTCCAATATAGGTCAATACCTAAATCTGCAACATCCTCTGCCCACCACCCTTTGCTACTCACATTCTTATGTTCCCCGCCACCGCCGCCGCCGTCACCGCCGTTGCCTCCGCCGCGGCGGGAGTAACTCCGGGAGAGGTTAATCTTAGATGGGTGTGTTAGAACTCTTAAAGCAATGGCTTCTATACTCCTGCTAGTTATCCCAAGCTCCTCTGACCAACTAGGGAAGGCTTTTGTGGATTGTAAAGTTAAAATTGCATCTTTCCATCCATGAAGAATACAAGAATTTAAGAAAATCTCGAGTTTGTAGATTAAGTTTCCCTTTTCTGCTTCCTCTGTCATTTGAAGGTACTCAGCTGCGCAGCGAGTTGCTATGATGTTGTGTGCACTTAAAGTGATGGTGATTCCATAACAGAACTTTGCACAGAGCTCAAATGATTCTATCCCACCTGGAAACTCTGGTAGTTGGATTATTTGGCGTGGTGAAGAATCTGGTGATTCTGCACATACTTTCTGTAATCGTAGGCATTTTGACAGCAATGGAAACTGCATGAAAATCAACCCCAAAAACAAAATTAGAGAAAAACAAAATTCATACAAAAAAAACCCCTTAAAAACCATATCATATATACCTTATGAAGGAGATATCGATGGCCTTCAACTTGAATTATGAGGTCACTAGAGACTTCAGAGGAAACAGACCTGTTTTTTTTCATAAGAAAACATGTTATGAAAACTATATAGTATAACAAAGAACATGAATGAAGAGATTTTGATTAAATTACCTAACGGCTTCAGCTGTGTAGAAAGTGTCAGGTTTAGATCCAAGTTTCATGAACTTCATTGCTTCGAAAATTCTTGATAGTTATATGAAAAAAGGAGATTGATTATCAACTTTAATCATCAAGTTCTTGAGAGAAAAATACAGTTATGAAACTCCTTCATTCCCTTTTAATAGTAGTACTGGTAGTAGTACTGATGTTTTTGGTTTGTATCAGCAGCAGCAGCAAAGGTAAGAAGAAAACAAAGGAAACTTATGCAATAAAATGCTGACAAACATAAATTAAAGGGAAAAAATTATAAAAAGATTTTGGGTTGGTTTTATTTTTTTAATTTCTTGAATTCTTACAAAATAAACAAATCTGAAACTCAGGGAAAAAATATTTAAAAAATTCCAGAGGTTCTGAATTTTGAAGAAAAATAAAAGTTGGGAGAGAATCCAAGAAAAAAGGAAAGGGTGTGTTTGGGTTGTTGGGTTTTTGTTGATATTTTGGGTTTATATAGTAATAAGAAATAGGGTTAATTTAAAAGGTTAAAATGACAGAAACCCAGAAAATCAAACAGCTCTTAAAAACAACTATGAATGATATTTTTAGTCAATTTTTCCACACTTTTTTTTCATTTTTAATTTTATTTTATTTTATTTAGACATGCAGTTGGAAACACAGCATTAATAATATTTTATTTAGAAAAAAGACACCTTGCCCATAGTAATCAATCATGTACCATCATCATCATAATAGTAGAAGTAAAAAAAGACAGTTGCTTGATAAAAGAGAGGAAATGAATGCCAAAAATATGCAATAATGAATTGAAATAACAAAATTAATACTTCAAGCTGAGTAAAAAGAGTTAAAAGCCAAAATATTTAGTGTACATAAAAAATAAGTAAGTAGTAACACAAACTGTGATCAGCGTGTGATTTGGTAATGCATTCATAAATTAAAAAAATTCAATTACATAAATATTTGCAACTTTTGAACTTTAATGTACTTTTATCCTACTACAGAATACTAAAGATATATCATACTCCGTATTGAAAAACAAACCTAAGAAATGTAAAAAAAAAAAAAAAAAAAAAAAAGTGAAATCTCTATTATATAAGTCAACTCTTGAGTTTTAAGAAGCGTTAAAAAATTGATTTTCTTTTCGCCCCATTCAATATATTAATTTATAATTAATTAATTAAATATATCAAATTTTCAATGTTATTAATATGTTCTATAGCTTATACGGAGTACTCCATAATAGCTTTACGTATAACTATAGAGGCATTGCGCCTATAGAGTTAGTAAGAATTACTCTTTTCGTCCCGGAATACTAGCACCGCTTTCCTTATAAAGTCGTATAGGATTACTTGCACCGTTTCTATAAATGATAAATTTTTATTAATATTATATCAACTACCCCATTCACATGTCATTTTGTGGTCTAATGCACCCTGCCCCTGCCCCCTTTAAAAAGTTAACACATATCCCTATATATATATATATAAAACAATCTATTATCAACTACTATCTATGTAATCCCCGTAAATTTATAAATTTTATTAATATATTTTAACGTATATTATTTATATTTAAATAGAATTTATGAATTTTAAGTAATAAATATATAATTAACGTTTATTTATTTTATTTTAAGTACGTTCTAAATATTTAACGATTTTAGAACTTTATTATATATTTAATGTATATTTAATTTTATTTAAATATATTCTAAATATTTTAACGGTTTGTGCAATAAAGAATAATTTTAGAATTTTAAGTTAAAAAAAAAAGAATTTGAATTACGAAAATCGATTGAATTTAGAAAACGATCATATTTCGGTTTTGGATTCGAATCCTAAAATTAAACTCCTAACTCTAGCCCAATTGGTGAAGCCCAAAGTAACAAAACCCAAACCAATACTCCCTTTTCTCTTTTCAAAATCACGTGGAACCAAAACCCCTCCATCCCCCTTCAACCTCACGCACAACACCAGCAATCCCTCTCCTCTCCCTTGTCAGCCGCCGCACCGCACTCTGACTGCCGGACCACCACCTGCACCGACGACCACCGTCGACCCTCGTACGTGGTAACTCCTCCTTCCTCTTCTTCTTTGTTTCTTTCTTCTCTCTCGTTTTCCTCCTCTCCTTATTTGCTTCTTCTGTTTTGCGTGCAACAGCCACCAGCCGCCGCACCACCGCCGCGTCGCCGCCCAACCCCTTGTTGCGCCGCCGCGTCCTCCTCCTTGTTCTCCCTCTCGCTTGCCGGAACTCCTCCCCTTCGTTCTTACTATGCCGCAAGCTCAAGGCAGTCGTAGCCACCACCATTGAGCCGCCGTCCAGCCCTGCTCCGTTCGTTGCGCCGCCCACCTGCAGCGTCGCTGCCGCGCCGCCGTGCCTCTGACCACCGGTCGCTCTCTCTCTCCTCCCTATTTGGTTTATTTTCTTAAACCCTAAGTTATTTAAATGTTTTAATTAATTTAATTAATTTGAATTTATGTTTCTTGAATTAAATTTATGATTTTTATAGTTAAGTTATGAAATTTCAGATTATATGTTGTTGAAATTAATTTAATTATTTTCAGATTTGTTAATTGCGTTTAAGTTAGAGTTTTAATGGAGTTTTAATAATTTGATTCATGTTTCTCGAATATAAATTATAAGTTTTTTTATGATTAAGTTAGATTTTCAGATTATATATTATGCTTAATTAATAATTTAATTTTCAGATTACATAATTGAATTGAAATAAGAGTTTTTAATTATTAAAGCATGGATTTTTAAGGTTTTAATATTCCAAAATCATAATAGAATGATTATATATTATTAAAGCTATTATTTTTATGATTTTAAGAACGTTTGATTATGTTTTGTGGACGTTTGAAATTATTCTATATTGCTGGAAATTTTAAAAGGGATGTTTTATTGGAGTTTAGAACGTTTTGGGATCATTAGTTTAATAGTTATTATGCTTGGAGGTTATTTAGTTAAGTTTCGATATTTGGGATGGTTCAAAATATGTTTAGGATGTATTTAGAATACTTTAGTACTGCTGTAAATTGTTGGATATTGATTGGGGAATTTTATTGGTTGTTTTTAGGCGGAGAATTCTTTGTAGGCGATTTTTGAATTCGTTAAAGTGGCCTATCAGTTTGTTTACACAAGGTACGTACATACCTGTGTGCTTGGAATGAGTGTGATTTGTTGAAACCATATTGAAATGATTCATGAACTTCGTTATGTCGAAATGATTAAGGAACTTGGTTATGTTGAAATTGTTGATGAACTAGGTTATGTTGAAAGTGCATGTTTAATATTGTTGGGTGGACATGTTAAGCATATATATTTCGTTATGAGAATTATAGCATGTTGGTATGGATGATTGATGCGAACATGTTGGTTGGGAACATTAGATTATTATTTATATATATTGATTCAGATCGATTGTTTATTGTTCCCTTTTAGCTTTTCACTACTTTATAAGGGCCGAGGACCTTGTTTAGTAAGTTGAAACCTTATACCCATATAGAGGGGTTGATCAGTATTAAAGGAAAGGTTGAATTAATTGGAATAAGTCTTGTGTGACATCTCTGTGATCACTTGCTTAATTCAAAGATAAAAGAAGTTGTGTTTACTTGTTGAATATAATATTTATGTTTGATGAGTCATAACCAAGTATTAAAAGTTAAGTCATGTAAAGTGAACATGAGTAGCAATAGCTTTAGACTGTGCACGTCTAAAGTGTCGGACAATCAGGAGTTGGGGTCATGGGTCGCCTATGGCTTTTTCTGGGGCCGGATTGATCACCGGTTCTATTTTATTCAAAAGTCCCTCGATATCGCAGGTCATTGGGGTTTACGGAGTCGCGCCCGTACCTCGTCTTCCTTAGTGAAGAAGAAGAAGTTTCTAGTAGACAACTCAGTCCATTGACTATTTCAATTAAAATAATGTTAATGATACAAAGGTCTAGTTCAGTCAAATATAGTCTTCAAGTCAATATAATTTGATTATCCTTGCTTATGTTTTAGTTAGTACCATGTTAGGATTGTTCGTTTAATAGAATCATGTTAGAATTATTATTGATTTAGTATGTAGTACTCAGCTTTGCTGATTACGTGCTTTTGCTTGTGCATGTTGATCATGGCTATGCCTTATTGATCCTGTGATGACCCAATCTTTGGTGAGCAGTCTCTAAGGATCAATAAGCATTGTCCATCTGCAGGTTTGAAGATGTTGCATCATTGGGATCGGGAATAGAGAGCTTGTATTTAGTTTTAATTTGCTAAGTTGACTTGAGTTTGTTTAATTTGACTATAAACTTGTCGTACTATTTATATTTCCTCATTTTCTTTTATTGGTTTTTGGGATTAAACCTGTAATCGATTATTTATAAACTTAAAGTTCGTTTTATGTTTTCCGCTGCAAAATTCTGAATAAGCCGTTACGTTTTCACACGGGCGATAATGCCTTGATAATTCTCTATGTTTTATATTAAAATGTTGTTTTAGAAAAGAGAGAATTGTCGGGGTGTTACAAAGTGGTATCTAGAAGCTAAGGTTTTATTTTAATAAATTTTTAGGCGCCTAACTAGTTAGTTATTTAAAATAAATTTCTTAAAAATCGAGCTTCTACGGATTATAGTGTTCAAAATTGGTACTTTTTTTTTGGGGGGCCGATTTCCTTTTATCTTGTTTGAAAGTATATGATATTTCTTATTTAAGTTCGAAATCAAATTATTATTCAAGTTAAAGTGATACTTTTGACATTTTTATTTTTCTTATTATTTATTATTCAAAAAAAATAATGAGTACACTTTTTTTTAAAGAAGTTCAAATTTTTTTTAGTTGTTTTAAGATTTAGAATTCGTTATTAGAAAATATAAATCTTTTTCGAATTAATAACTTTATTTTCTAATTTATTCGCTACGCATTTCCTTAATTTATTTTACTTTATTTATTTTATATTTTATTTATGTTATTATTCTATGTTATAATTTTATTATATTAGCGTCCTTTTACCTTGTTATTTAAATTATTCCAATGCTTTAGCTTATGAGAGATGGGTAGTATAAGAAGGGCATATAAGATAGAATTATATGTGCATTAGTAGCTAGTCAATGATAAGAAATTGATTGTTATGTATGTGCATGTGCTAATTGTTTAAGTGTTACATTTACAAGTGCATAAAGAATTGTTTGATTCCACCTAACTTATCGATTACCGAACCTTGTTTATGTTTTGGCTGGAAAATCGTTAGTGAGACCTTGAATTGTTTATTTCAGGAATAAAATGTTTCTTTCCAAGTATACCAATATAGGATCCTTCGAGAAACTTGATATAGAAACCCCAGATATTTATGTGAAGAAAATTGTGTTTGGATGTGAATATTATGCTAAGGTTCAAGGGCAACCTATCTTAATGAGAAAGGATATCATAGCAGCCACTATCATTAATTGCTTACCTAACAAATTTCCATACCTAGAACTCAAGGAAAAGTTTAAAGACATGCATTCTGATAATGGAACTCCAAACTTGGCTAAGTATGGAACTTGGGATGGTAGATGGAAATATGATTCAGAAATTCTGACCACCGTTATTGAAGCGGCAGAAAGTGGGTTTAGAGACGGTAAAATCGTAGGGAGTCATGTTGGGGATTCAGTTACAGAAGAACCTATGGGAATTAATGTAAATAATGACCTAGAGGAAAATGATGTAGCTGTGGAGAATGAGAATGTAGGTGTTGAGGCGGAGAATCCTAACCCAGCGGCTCATGAGCCAACCATTGAGATCTCTAGTGATTCGGATGCAGAGTTCGAAAGTGAACAGGAGATGGCAAGTGAGCCTAATCAAGATGAAAACATGGGTGAAGATGCAAACCCTGAGGAAGACCCCGATGAAGACCCTGAAGAAGAGTTCGATGATCTTGAGACCTAAATTTCACTCCGCAAGTTTCAGGAGCAATGGAAAGGCAAAAGGCCACAAATATTTTGAAGTCATAAATAGTTAATTAGCACTTTTATGTTTTAAAGAATAAGTAGCAAAGCTACAACTGTTTAAGGTTTAAGTTTATTGAAGTTTGAGATGTTCTTTATTATTTTCAAGGATGTAATAAACCTCTATGGAGTTAGCAATAAAAGTTAAAGTTTTCAAGGAATTGTTCTTTATTCTATTTTGAGGATTCCATAATACCCCAACCTCTAGGTAGTACGTCATGGATTAATTGTTTGCATACTCAATGTGAATTGTGGATCAATTTAATTGCCACAATAATATTAAATGATGAGCACATAAAGGAAGTGAGGGCCAATCTAGACCCTCATGACCAATATAATTCAAAATGTTATGCCTTACGTGCAGTGTGAATGTCTTTCGTGAACTATTGAGGATGAGTATTTTTTTTAATGATTATTGCATCTTGTAGACGATCGTTGCACATTTGTAAACGATTGTCGTGCCTTCGTAAATGATGTGTATTAATGTGAACATTGTTGGTTGAGGCGATCTTTATGGCCAATTCAAGTATTAAATTGTATGGGATAACGTATAGGTGATGTTTCAAACCTAAAGTAGAGTATACTAATTGCAGGTCGCGTTCTAGAATGGCCAACAACAATGATCTAGCTGCTGCAATTCGCCTCTTGGCGGAAAAGCTAAACCAGGAGAGAACTGAGCGCCCCGACTCTGCGGGGGAAATGTTTGAAAGACTTTCTAAGGTTAAGCCACCGTATTACAAGGGGCAAGCCGACCCAACCTTCCTGGAAAACTGGATTAGGGAGTTTGAGAAACTATTTGAGGCTGTAAGTTGCCCTGGGAGTATGAGAGTAAGTCAAGCTGTCCTTTACCTGAAAGATGAGGCTGACCTTTGGTGGAAGGAAAATGGAACTAGACTAAGTGCTGCTGAGGGATTCAATTGGGATTCATTCATAGTTGCCTTGAGGGGGAAGTTTTATCCTCCTTTTATGAGAAAGCAGAAAGCGCAGGAGTTTATCAACCTTAGGATGGGGAATATGACTATTGCTGAATACTATAGCAAGTTTATAGCTTTATCGAGGTTTGCACCTGAGGTGGTAGCTACTGAGGAGCTAAAGGCTCAAAGGTTTGAGCAAGGGCTGACTGATGAAATTCAATTGGGATTAGGTGGAGAAACCTTTACTTCCTTAGACATAGTGTATGGGAGAGCTGCTCATATTTATGGGCTACAGTCTAGAAGGGAAAAGAAAACTGTGGTAATTGGGGAAAAGAGAAAAGATTTTAATGCTGGGGGTAACCAAGAAAACTTTAAAAGGAATAGAAACGGAAATGGGAATGGAAATGGAAATTTCCAAGGAGGAAACAATCAGGGGCACCACAACAACTCGAACCCATCTGAGAGAGTGCATCATTGCAAGATGTGCAGTAACAATCACCCTGGTAAGAACTGCAAAGGAGAATTAGTGACCTGCAACTATTGTCAAAAAAGGGGACATAGGGAGTATGAGTGCTTCACTAAGCACAGAAAGGAACAAAATAGTAATGGAGGTGGAAACCAAGTGAGGTATAACCAGTCTGGAGGTCAAAATTCAAAGCCTGGAGGGGCACAAAACAATCAAGAGAACTATAATAAGCCTGCAAATGATAACAACAACCCGAATAAGGCTCCAGGAAAGTTGTACATGATGAATCAGAATGAGGATGAACGATCTGCCGATATAGATTCTGGTACTTTTTCTATTTACTCCGCGCAAGTTAAGCATTATTTAGTTCGTGGGTGACTTGTTCTTTTGTTTCGTCATCTGTTGTGAAAAGTCTAAAGTTAGTAGTTTTAATGAAATAGGAATTTTGAGAATAGAATTCGTCGAAAGAAAATTTTGGTTAGCTATTCCATGAGGTGAGTTACGAGGGCGTAACTCGTTTTCTTTAAGGGGGGTAGAATGCGATAGAAATTCGCGCTTTTCACCTATTTTATGGCATTTTTATGCATTTGTATGCTTATTTTAGCAAATTTTACAAGTTTAGGCAAAGCAAATAGACTCTCCGCATAAGAAAAGGTGTTCATGAGTAACACAAACAACTTTGAGTTGGCAAAAGAGTGCACATAGGTGGCACAAGTACTTCTCTAGTAAGAATAAGTTAAAAGCTTTTGGGGAAAATGTGGGAAATTTCGTGTCAAGTTTCGGGACGAAACTTCTTTTAAGAGGGGTAGATTGTAATCCCCGTAAATTTATAAATTTTATTAATATATTTTAACGTATATTATTTATATTTAAATAGAATTTATGAATTTTAAGTAATAAATATATAATTAACGTTTATTTATTTTATTTTAAGTACGTTCTAAATATTTAACGATTTTAGAACTTTATTATATATTTAATGTATATTTAATTTTATTTAAATATATTCTAAATATTTTAACGGTTTGTGCAATAAAGAATAATTTTAGAATTTTAAGTTAAAAAAAAAAGAATTTGAATTACGAAAATCGATTGAATTTAGAAAACGATCATATTTCGGTTTTGGATTCGAATCCTAAAATTAAACTCCTAACTCTAGCCCAATTGGTGAAGCCCAAAGTAACAAAACCCAAACCAATACTCCCTTTTCTCTTTTCAAAATCACGTGGAACCAAAACCCCTCCATCCCCCTTCAACCTCACGCACAACACCAGCAATCCCTCTCCTCTCCCTTGTCAGCCGCCGCACCGCACTCTGACTGCCGGACCACCACCTGCACCGACGACCACCGTCGACCCTCGTACGTGGTAACTCCTCCTTCCTCTTCTTCTTTGTTTCTTTCTTCTCTCTCGTTTTCCTCCTCTCCTTATTTGCTTCTTCTGTTTTGCGTGCAACAGCCACCAGCCGCCGCACCACCGCCGCGTCGCCGCCCAACCCCTTGTTGCGCCGCCGCGTCCTCCTCCTTGTTCTCCCTCTCGCTTGCCGGAACTCCTCCCCTTCGTTCTTACTATGCCGCAAGCTCAAGGCAGTCGTAGCCACCACCATTGAGCCGCCGTCCAGCCCTGCTCCGTTCGTTGCGCCGCCCACCTGCAGCGTCGCTGCCGCGCCGCCGTGCCTCTGACCACCGGTCGCTCTCTCTCTCCTCCCTATTTGGTTTATTTTCTTAAACCCTAAGTTATTTAAATGTTTTAATTAATTTAATTAATTTGAATTTATGTTTCTTGAATTAAATTTATGATTTTTATAGTTAAGTTATGAAATTTCAGATTATATGTTGTTGAAATTAATTTAATTATTTTCAGATTTGTTAATTGCGTTTAAGTTAGAGTTTTAATGGAGTTTTAATAATTTGATTCATGTTTCTCGAATATAAATTATAAGTTTTTTTATGATTAAGTTAGATTTTCAGATTATATATTATGCTTAATTAATAATTTAATTTTCAGATTACATAATTGAATTGAAATAAGAGTTTTTAATTATTAAAGCATGGATTTTTAAGGTTTTAATATTCCAAAATCATAATAGAATGATTATATATTATTAAAGCTATTATTTTTATGATTTTAAGAACGTTTGATTATGTTTTGTGGACGTTTGAAATTATTCTATATTGCTGGAAATTTTAAAAGGGATGTTTTATTGGAGTTTAGAACGTTTTGGGATCATTAGTTTAATAGTTATTATGCTTGGAGGTTATTTAGTTAAGTTTCGATATTTGGGATGGTTCAAAATATGTTTAGGATGTATTTAGAATACTTTAGTACTGCTGTAAATTGTTGGATATTGATTGGGGAATTTTATTGGTTGTTTTTAGGCGGAGAATTCTTTGTAGGCGATTTTTGAATTCGTTAAAGTGGCCTATCAGTTTGTTTACACAAGGTACGTACATACCTGTGTGCTTGGAATGAGTGTGATTTGTTGAAACCATATT
This sequence comes from Spinacia oleracea, assembly GCF_020520425.1. Classification (NCBI taxonomy): domain Eukaryota; kingdom Viridiplantae; phylum Streptophyta; class Magnoliopsida; order Caryophyllales; family Amaranthaceae; genus Spinacia; species Spinacia oleracea. The sequence continues at coordinate 133,598,809 of NC_079487.1, forward strand.
GAAATGATTCATGAACTTCGTTATGTCGAAATGATTAAGGAACTTGGTTATGTTGAAATTGTTGATGAACTAGGTTATGTTGAAAGTGCATGTTTAATATTGTTGGGTGGACATGTTAAGCATATATATTTCGTTATGAGAATTATAGCATGTTGGTATGGATGATTGATGCGAACATGTTGGTTGGGAACATTAGATTATTATTTATATATATTGATTCAGATCGATTGTTTATTGTTCCCTTTTAGCTTTTCACTACTTTATAAGGGCCGAGGACCTTGTTTAGTAAGTTGAAACCTTATACCCATATAGAGGGGTTGATCAGTATTAAAGGAAAGGTTGAATTAATTGGAATAAGTCTTGTGTGACATCTCTGTGATCACTTGCTTAATTCAAAGATAAAAGAAGTTGTGTTTACTTGTTGAATATAATATTTATGTTTGATGAGTCATAACCAAGTATTAAAAGTTAAGTCATGTAAAGTGAACATGAGTAGCAATAGCTTTAGACTGTGCACGTCTAAAGTGTCGGACAATCAGGAGTTGGGGTCATGGGTCGCCTATGGCTTTTTCTGGGGCCGGATTGATCACCGGTTCTATTTTATTCAAAAGTCCCTCGATATCGCAGGTCATTGGGGTTTACGGAGTCGCGCCCGTACCTCGTCTTCCTTAGTGAAGAAGAAGAAGTTTCTAGTAGACAACTCAGTCCATTGACTATTTCAATTAAAATAATGTTAATGATACAAAGGTCTAGTTCAGTCAAATATAGTCTTCAAGTCAATATAATTTGATTATCCTTGCTTATGTTTTAGTTAGTACCATGTTAGGATTGTTCGTTTAATAGAATCATGTTAGAATTATTATTGATTTAGTATGTAGTACTCAGCTTTGCTGATTACGTGCTTTTGCTTGTGCATGTTGATCATGGCTATGCCTTATTGATCCTGTGATGACCCAATCTTTGGTGAGCAGTCTCTAAGGATCAATAAGCATTGTCCATCTGCAGGTTTGAAGATGTTGCATCATTGGGATCGGGAATAGAGAGCTTGTATTTAGTTTTAATTTGCTAAGTTGACTTGAGTTTGTTTAATTTGACTATAAACTTGTCGTACTATTTATATTTCCTCATTTTCTTTTATTGGTTTTTGGGATTAAACCTGTAATCGATTATTTATAAACTTAAAGTTCGTTTTATGTTTTCCGCTGCAAAATTCTGAATAAGCCGTTACGTTTTCACACGGGCGATAATGCCTTGATAATTCTCTATGTTTTATATTAAAATGTTGTTTTAGAAAAGAGAGAATTGTCGGGGTGTTACAATCTAATTAAACAATAATCAATTATATTATATTAAACTCTGTGTCGTTCAAACCGGTTCAAGGATTTTGGGACCAATGGAGTAATTAGATGAGTCATAGTAATGACTAAGGCCAAGGCCACGTGCTTAACCTGCGCCCACCTTGGCTCCTTAGTCCTAACTCATGATTGCGACTCGATTTTGCTACGATAATTCCTTTTCACTGTAAAAGATTACTCTGTCTCTGCAATTAATAACTCTGCTCTTTAAGGATTAGTACGTGTTGTAGAAATTTAGCCTTAGTCCTAAGTCCTAATAAAGCTAGATTTTTTAAAGTAGGTAAAATGTCATATTTAAATCATCTCATACTCATGTACTCCTAGCTAGGTATGACGATGATCTTAACTAACTTATCACGAAATATTACTTCTTCGTTTCAGACAGCTTTCACATTTTTATTTTGTGCTTTTCTATTGCATTATTTAACCATTAATTCAATATTAAATTTACTTTTTGGTAAAAGTTATAAATAAATCTCTATTATATAAGTGAAGAGGTGAGGTTATTTTAGTAATTCACTTTTGGTGTCCCCTTGGATTATTAAAATACCCACTTACAGAATAGAGAATATATTGACAACCTACCCAATAGGAAAAGCCCAAAAAGCACGTATCGCATTTAATCAATCTAGCCCCTTAAATAAATTCTTACCATTTTAATCAATTTATTTATATGTGTTCGGCTCTATCTAGCTTATATGTTTCTTATATTCGCACGTATCGCATTTATATTATGTTTTTTACATGTTATTTCAGGTTTAAATGTAATAACAAAATTTTGTTTCTTATATTTGCATGCATCGCGTGCATATAAGACTAGTAAAAAATATTGAATCTACTCTGACATAAATCTAATAAAATCTCACAATATAAGACTTTTTTAATACACAAACTATTGTTTACAGATTTAAATTTAACCACATAAATAGTAAGTGTGAAAAACAAATGAAGTATTTGACATCTTGAATTCTAATGATGATTTTTATTCTTTACACCAAGTTAATAAGTTAAACAGATTGGTCAAAACTTACTCTTTTTTCCCCGTCCAGCCGTCCTCTTCTTTCCCTCCGGCCCTCCCCTTCCTTTTCCCTCCTATACTGTTATCCAAATAAAGTGCAACCTTATAAATATGCCTCGTTTATTTTACCTTATTTCTCCTTATCTGGTCTGATCTTATATGATCTGAGCCTATTTTGTATGTTCATATGCGACATATCGTTTACGATCTACACATGATTTGCACATGATTTGATCATACCGATAATAATAATAATAATAATAATAATAATAATAATAATAATAATAATAATAATAATAATAATAATAATAATAATAATAATAATAATAATCTGATCTGAACTGAACTTTTTCTGATATGATCTGGTCTGATCTAATGTGATTAAATTTGAAATAAGTAATAAATTCTTAAAATAAGGTGAGCTAAACAGAGCCTTAGTACGACATCTATTTTTTTGATAATATATAATTAGAACGACTTATGTAGTGGTAAGTTGAATTATATGGTTCTTATTGTTATTTTCCGCTTGAATTACTTGAAATTTTTAATTAAGTCTTATCTGAACTAAGGTGAATATTTAGAGTATTAAAAATAATGTAAGGGAATTAATTATTTTTCCTTTTTATAAAAACAAATATAATGTGTATAAATGATAAATGAATAGTACTCAACAATTCAACATCGTACTCTCTTTTTCTCCATTAATGTAGCCCACTAAAATCAATAAAAGGGGGATAAAAATCACAAAGGGCCTTTAAAAAATAAAAGGTGAAAAATACTTTGCTAATTTTATTTTTTTTAAAATAAATATTTATTTGCATTTAATTTACAATATATTATAATGATAATGAAAGGCAAAAAAAAAGAAAGATAATGGATTGTGGTTGAACCACAAGGAGAGGCTTAAAGAAGGAATAAGAAATGAAGGACTTTGATAAAATGAGAATAGAATAATTAAGATTACTTTATTTAGCCCTTTTAACCAAACTTGCCCACAACGTCTATTCTTTTAGCCCTACACTTCATGATCACGACCCTTAAGCTATTTTTGGTGCCATAGGGGGGTGGCGTAACCATTATTACATACCTTTTGGATCGTTCGAAGTAGACTTAACCGCTGCAAAACATATTAACGAGGAACAAACATTTTTTTTTTTTGGAGTGTAGCTGGAGGTAACAAATTAATTATTGAGAACTCGATCTACCATTTTTTTTTAATGTTTTTTTTTTGATGTGAGAACTCGATCTACCATTAATCACACACTTAATTTGCTTATTGCGTAATATAATTAAATAGCATGATCAAGTGGCTTACTCTAACCTATAACCATTCTACAATGTCGAAATACACAAAAGCTAATGTTACTTGTCTCAAATTGAAGAAAGACGAGAGGAAATACTAACTTCATTAAAGCAGAGATGTTATTCCCACCATTGTAAACCGATTTTAGTGTAAAATCTTCGTTTGGGCTAATAAGTGAAACAAATTCTCCTTGAACTATAATAAGTGATTATAATAACGCATGGAGTAACTCCAATGGTTGAGAAAATGTACTAGCTTGTAAATATATAAAATGCTAAGATAGTAGCTAGACCGTTTTTGCACATTTCCTAAATTAACTTTGTTTGAAAATTTAGCTTGAAAAGTATGACAGAAACATATTTTGCTTGAAAAACGTAAAAACAATATAAAAATAATACAAAGTAATTAACAAGTAGCCAACCAATGGAACAACAAATAGTTATAAATGTATAGCTTAAAAAGCTAATATGGCATTCCAAGCTATAAAATAATTTAGTCAACTGATAAACTCCTTAGGTCATACTACAACATAAAAGAGAAGAGATTTAACGCATATAAGTCTAACACGGTTCCATAAAAAAAACTAATTGGTGATATGTAGAGTAGCCAACCAATTTTATACTTCATATGTAGTCAATCGAACTATATTTCTTCCTTGCGAGAATCTCAACTTATGGATTTATAATTCTTCTCAACATTAACCATTGGAGTTGCTCTAAATGATCCTTCCAAATTATCCCCTATAGGAAAATTGAGATTTACTATTAAATTAGTCTACATACTAAAGATTATTTAATATTATGTTAGTGTACGTAGGTAGCTTGATAATGTCAGCAAGATAGAAGATGCTGCATGGAAGAACAAATTCTTTTGAATTAGATAAAACCTACGATAGCATGCAAGGAATTGTAGCTTACAATTTTCATGGAAACTTGATTTGGATTGGAGATTGGACCTGTTAGTGGACGACACTTAATGTGTTTCCATCACCAGTTAAGGATGATTATCAATTTATTTAATTTTGTCATGTAAGAACTTTCTAAACCAATTTGACTATATATATAATTACATAGTTTAAGTTAATTGTACTTTTAGAAACACTTTCGTGACATTTTCGACGCACTTATGTCTAAATTAAAATAATGATCTTATAAACTTATTAGGATAACCATAAACTTGTTCGCATAGTAGGTAAAGTCAAGCAACTAACACGAGTCTAGAGGTATGGTAGGTAAATAGGTTTTATGTACGAGTGAACGAGTCAAGACCTGTGATTGAGAAGGAGTAGAGAGGAGGCTGATGGTACGCGAAAGTTTCTATTTGGTAGGTGTGTGATTCTTTAATTGATTATTGCAAGTAAACCAAGAACGGGACGATATTCAAAGGTGGATAGGGTAACACTCAATCTACTAATTAAATTTCTTTCTTTGATCTAATTTAGTTGGTCACAATATGGAAAAACCAACATAATCATTGAATTCACACATTTTGATTCAATCGAATTTGAAATTATGGATTGGAATCACAAATGTCATTAGTTGTTAAGTTGTCAATAACAAATGCAATGACACCTCTTATCTTACTAATTGACTAAGATCACTTAATACAAGCTAGCTATATACGACTATCATAATACGATCAAAATAACATGATAACCTTAGCTCAGCGAATCTAACAAATTCAAAATCCGCAACTATATGTCTATATGTCTCACATATAGGATTATTATACAAGACTTATTGAGACCCCTCTCTTCTCTTCTAATGCATGGGATAATTTTGGAATAATAGGAATTTGATTGGACTTAGAGAGTGACCCTTCAAACCCGGAGGTGGTGATTGAAGGGAAGTGGGTGGTCCGTATAAAGGACCCAATGACCCATTTATTTTCCTTTGTATACAAAAATTAAAAAAAAAAAACAAAATAAATATTACTGGTAGCACATAAACGTTGAGGATGACAAAGACAATATTGAAATCCACTCAAAAGTTTAGCTTTCAATTAATTAAGTTGTACGGGTCGGGTGGGCCCGTTATTTGCCGCCCATCGGGGTGACCACCCGACAATGGTTGGCCCCTTTGCTTTTTTTCTTTTTTTTTTATAAATTGTTTTTCTTCTTGATTGGACCCCTCCACTAAGCCCGTTCAACTTGGCAATTCATTTGATATTTCTATTTCGGTTTTATTATTTTTGTATTTTTCTGTAATTTCTAATTTTTGTGTTAGGTAATTTCTTTAATTTTTCCAACTTTTGGGTACGTTTTCAAATTTTGATACTATTTTTTGCACTATTGTAGTCTTTAATGCACATATTTGATTACCAATCTTTTTACATACGTATTATAAAAAATCACATGAGTATACTCCGTATATGAGTATGTTTTTACAAATATATACGGAGTATATCGATAATTGTTTATGTTCAAAATTATCAAAAAAAAATTGTTTATGTTCAAAGTTTTATCTAATATTCTACGGAGTACTAAATAAAAACAGATGCAACACAAATCTATAGTGGTGAGGGTACAGTGCTTTCATCACCGTTGAAAAATGTTCTATGTCTAATAAATTCACACAAGTTCCAATCAGATCAATAAGATCCAATTAATTCCAGTTAGATTAATAAATTTACTCTCTCGAACTCGCTATCTTGCAATCAGATCAGACTCAATAACTCCAATCATATCCAATAATAAGTTTCTATCAGATTTTATTAATTAAGTTCTATAAGTTTCAATCAAATTCAATAAATTTAGTTCATATAACCACGTGCGTAAGATGTTAAAGAGAATGTGCATGCCCTAATTAAGTGATCATTATTTATTTTCATTTGTGTGAAACGGTACAATTTAGAATAATAGCCATTTTTTTATATTAAAAAAGAAAGTTAACTTTTGTTATTATAATTACCAAGTATACCCCTTTTTACTTTCGGCGTAAATGAAGGAGTTCAAGTACATATATTAAACCTAATTTTATTCCGTTATAAAGTCATTTTAAGAAATTAACCTACTTCTAGTATAAAATATGAGTACTATATATATATATATATATATATATATATATATATATATATATATATATATATATATATATATATATATATATATATATATATATATATATATATATATATATATATATATATATATATATATATATATATATATATACTTCGTATATAAATTACTATCAATAAATTGAAATTATACACAACAAATTATGTAGATTCATTAATTATTCTCCTTTCTCAACAACCTTTGACAAAAATGAATTTAATGCTAACAACAAATAATGTGAATGTATTACTTTAGCATTGATTTTTTTAATTTTATTTTTTAAATATATAAGCATTGTATTTGACTGGAAAACTGATGTTCATAATTTTAATTAGTTTATTTTTATATTTTGAATTTTTTATACTAGTATTAAAATACAAAAAGAAATCTATATGGATGATGAGCAAATGAGCTCCTATATAGGTTAAGAAAGATTATGTAAGGAGAATCCAATAATTGGTAATAATTGGGCGGTGACGACTTGGCGGCGGCCTGCGATTTGCAGATCTTCAATCTAGTGTGTACGTAGTATAAAAATTGTGTTTTTTTTAAATATTATAATAATATATATTACTATTTTCAGCAATTCTTAGCTGGCTAATTATAGTAATGTGCATTTATAAGAAATGAAGATCCATCTAAAAGCTACTTCGTATAATCTTTTACAATATCTTTACTAAACATACCTGATGTACTTCTCCATAATATTCCTAATGTTTACTATTTATATGGTCAAAGTTTAAAAATTTAGACCGTAATTAATAATATAATTAAGAGTAAAAATATTAACTTGTGGATTATCATTGGATTCGTTTAAATACAAACTTTCTAAATATCATTTTTCTAAAATATTTACTAATGCAAAATTACAATTATTAATGGTCAAAGTAGTGCATTTGAGACCGCACATAATGAAAAGGTGAGGAATATTATGAAACGGAGGGAGTATTGGTCTAAAGGTTAAGACCGAGAGCCCTGTATATGATAGGTTTTGTTCGAATCTCTCCTCCCCATTTATAATTTATATTAAATTGTTCTTATGCGTCATACACATCCAAAGAAAAAAACTTTACTAACATAAGTGCATTTATATAGTACTTGTACTAATTTTGCATTTATATATAATAGTACTTGTACTAATATGTCTAAAACATGGAAGAAGCCTAGCTAAAGACAAATTTAGTTGTATATTAGATGGGATTATGACTAATTAGCAACATTTTAGATAGTAATAATAAATTAATGTCTCCTACAAGGCTATAAGTTATAACTACTCATATATGATATACCTATCTATTTGTGGCTCTCTTTACACTAATATGAATAATTAAATTATTACGAATAATTCGATGTGCTATAATTGTTGGACTTTGAGTATTTACCCGTTGTCAAAATCCAACTTTTTTTGATTTGGCGGGTCCTAAACTTTAAGGGATTGAAATTGAAGCCTTGAAGGTAAAAAGTAAAAGTAGTACTCCGTATGTTTTATGTACAACAGTACAAGTAATATGGCTTTTGAAAATTTGAAGTGGGGATAGTCAAAATAGTTTATGTGTCCCGTGGGCAAAATAATTTCATTGTATTCGGAGTAACTTTTAATCAGTTTTGGTAACAATTTAACCTCTTGTGTTTATCTTTGTATATTAGGATCTAGGAAGTGATTTTTTAGTGTAAATGTCTTAGGATGTAACATGGTTTTTCGTTAGAGAGTGACGTTAGATCATAAGATATTGTTAATTTGTTATAATCTTAGTTTATATCCGAAAGGAAAAATATTATAATATATGATCTTCTTAAATTAGCCTCAATGTATTCCTTACATCAACTTTAATTTTATAATTTATTTAATTGTCAAAATTATGTGTTATAGTGTAAAAAGACAAATGATAATATGGAGGAATTAAAAAAACAAAGGAATTAGTATATATTATTGATAATAGTGGGGCCATGATGATTTACATTATAAGGGCGTAGCTTGCTCGATGAGTCGATGATAGTCCTTTAAGCTTGTAAAAATAAATCAAGACTTAAACATAGACGCGTGGCCAATATAAATCAAGGAAGCAATCATTTGGTCTAACTCCATTATGGTTCATGCTAATATAATGGACTCTTATCATATCATATCGTCGCAAATTTAGTAGGGGAATTACCATGCATGAACAACAAACCCAAAAGGCAAAATTACTCCTTTATACTACCTATATATCGTTTATAAGATAATGAGATTGTTGGATGTCATTTTTACCCTTAGGGTAACTATCAAGCTAGTGATACTTTAATTCGTGTTTTAGTTGTTTATCTTATTTCAGTAAAATAAGTGTAGATAAGTTCAGTTAAATTTAAATAAATATATGTTCAGGAAAAATGAAGATTAACAATTGCAAATTATAATTTTATGACTAAAATAGGTTTTGATGAGCTCAAAGTTGTTCGTTAAGTTCAACTAAGTTAAGTAATTAAGAAAATATTAGTTAGACAAAACACATCTATGCAGTTAGATAATAAGATCGAATTACTATTTCTGTTTCAAAATAATCTTCACACTTTCTATTTTAGTATGTTTATAATATTTTTTTTGATATGAAAATGTACCATCTTACCCCTTTATCCCAATAAAATTTACTAAATAAATGTAAAAATTATTATCATAAAACTGATGTAGTATATAGTTATGCTTTCATGCATGCCATTTTGTAGTATAAGAGAAAGCTTAGGAGTAATGATTAAGGAAAGGGAGAACAAAGAATTTTTGTTTTTCAACGTGTAATGGTCAAAGGTTTTTCTTGGAACGCTTTTCTATTTACACATAATAATTACCAAGTACTTAGTGTACAAATTCGGTGTCTTTGATTTGTTTTGTTTCAGGAAGTGTCTTAGATTCTTATTAATTATTACGGCATGAAAAACTCTATATATAATTTGATTATCACTTCCCATACTTTCATAATATAATTAGGAGTTAAGGCGATTGTAGTTTTTGAAACTTTACTTTGGCTGAGGGGGTCCTTTAGGTCTCAATGACACTTCAAATGGCTGGAGTGTCCTGTACCCCTAACATTGTCACTCGTTCTTTATTTTCTCGAAGTTCACTTAAATGAAGTTACGTTTGAATCAAAACATACAAAATATTGACTATAGTATAAATAGCTTTAATGAATGATCAACATCGATGAAAATGATATGATTTCGTAAAAATAAAGTCACATATTTTGAATGATCGATTCTTAGGTTGTAGCTAGACCTGGTTATTGGACAGGGTAGTCCAATGGATATAGGGTTAGGGTCAAGTTAATAGGACTTTTATTGGGCAGGACTTTTATTGAACAGGGCCTTTATTGAACAGGGTCATTATAGGTCAAACTTATACTACAATTATTTTGAAAATTAAAATAGTAATGATACAAAAAATTACGTGTATAGCTTCGTATTTACTTGTACTTGCACATGGCTCTTTTGTTTTTCATTTTTCATTGCTCGTTTATTGACCCGCCCACTAATGACCCGCTATTGACCCGCAACTCGCTTTTGACTCGTCCATTATTGACCCGCTAAAAATGACCCCTCTTTTGACCCGCACCGATCCTGACCCGCCCCGCCCGATAACAAGTCTAGTTGTAGCTCATCAAATCAACCAAATATTAGACCAAACACTAACCTATAATACAACCAACTTGAATTGGACTATTAAGTTGATATAATAGTTTAATTAACTTGATTGACGACTTAACAATAAATCAATAATGTTTCAACTGTTTGTGCCCTAATCATAAGGTAAGAAGAGGACAAGAAAATAAAGTTGAATTATGGGGGTTTGCCAAATAATCTTGTTCAAGTCAAAATCAGAATAGTTGGAAAAAAAAGCTTAAGAATTACAGTTGTTTACCAATTAATTTTGATTAAATAAGAGAGCCAAATTCATAAACATTACTACTTTTGGGTGCAAAAAGCAAAAAATACGGATTATAATGCTAACCGTATTTCTTATCATGTACAAACTATCTGTCTTTATCACAAAATCAAGATTTTATTTGTTATTATTATTCCATACTATGTGTTCGGGCTCCCTGTGGGACCCACTTTCTACACAAAATTACCAAAATACCCTCCTAGGGGAATTACTGAAATACCCTCAATCACAAACCTCTTGATGGGCTCAGACCAGAAGTTAGGGGTCCATATCTCATCCCCCTACAGGCCCAAGAGTCCATACCCCTACACTTGCCTATATTTACTAATAATGCCATCCGGCATTATTATAAATATGCTTCACCTAATCATTACACATGTATGCAATTATTCCCACACTGACTCTCTCACTACTTTCTCTCTCTACAAGAACTGACTTGAGCGTCGGAGAGGGTTTTCTCGGGAACCCCCTGAGCCAGTTTACGTTTGTCGTTTTTGTAGGACAAACCACAACCGATTGAAGGAAAACGACAGTTTGGTTGAAGAGGCTTCCCCTATTTTCACAATTAGCATTTTCTTCGCAGAAACAGTTGGCGCCGTCTGTGGGGAAGTCAACTACAAGTCATGGTTAACACTCGACGAACCAGGCAACACTCCTCCTCTCATCGATCAGAGTCCCATCCCAATTACGTGTTGATGCCTACTCCGAGGAACGGAGATGATCACGATGGTGATCAGGACCATGAGAATCAACAACCCCATGTCGAGAGTCACCCTGAGAACTTGGTCACCCGAAAGGATCTAGAGTATTTGACTGCTCAAGTCAATGAGGCTATCCACAACCTCCAAGGAATGGGAGAAGGAACTTCAAGGAAACATCCAAACCACCCTACCAGCTCAAAGGTGAGCACAACATCTCATACCATCCACAGGGCACAGCCCCGAAGTGTGAAGGACAGGCTAGGTGACAGGGGTGGGGCACAGTCTCGCCCTCGCCAATCAAGGGCCAGCTAAGATGCACGCCGGGTAATTGAAGATCGACAACTGCACAGAGGAGACCTTGATGCTCGAGACCTCTTGCACAGAAGGCGCCTCGAACAAGCCAGAGAAGCCATCAGGAATGATAGGATCACCCGAGGTCTATCCCCCTCTAGCGCTAAGACTACGGCCTCCGCACGAGACCACCCCACTCCTTCAAGACAAGTCAGACCGATCGAGGTCAGCTCTCGAAGGACATCTCTCAGGAGGCACTCACCTTCTCCTATAAGGAGATGTCACTCACCCTCTAGCCGGGCTAGAGGCCGTTCCCCCAGGACAAGGGTTTCATCCCTCGATCAACAGCCAGGGGCTCATTCATCTTCTCATCGCCCAAGGCATCACTCACCCTCAAGAATAGGAAGGACCCCTCCACGCCGTGAGCGAACATACTCGCCTCTCCCAGAGAGTAGAGGTAGGCATACCTCCCCAAGAGGAAGATGGGACTCCCCTCCACCAAGAACTGATAGGCACAGACACATCTCGTCATTGCAAGAGGCTCTCACTCCCTTCTCCCAAGAAATAATGAACACCCCCCGCCGAGACAAAGTGAAGGTCCCTACCATCGACCCTTTCGATGGAACTACGGATCCAGAAGAATACATGGCCGCCTATGCGGCTCAAATGAACGTTCAGACTGGATGCGGAGCTACTTGGTGCAGGTACTTTCCAACCACCTTGAAGGGTCTTGCCCTTATATGGTTCAACAAGCACGTACCAAAGGGAAGCATCAAGAGCTACAGTGAGCTTGAAAAGGTTTTCATCAGCCAATTCGCGGCGGATCGGAGGCACCAAAGGACAAGTGTCAACTTAATGGCAGTCAGACAGGGAGAGACGGAGACCCTTCGCAATTATATTAAGAGATTCAATGAAGAAGTACTAAAGATACACAATCTCAAGGACGAAACCAAGTTCGCAGCCCTCTTGGCAGGTCTTCAGCCAGATGACTTCAAGTTTGAATTGGTCAAGTCCGGGGTGTCCAACCTCGAGGAAGCAATGGAGAAGGCCCAAATGCACATTCAAGCCACAGATATTTGTAAGATTAATTGGGGTGGTGAGAGTGGAACAAGGCAAAAACAAAAGCCAAGACCTAACGGCAGCCACGACCAAACTCAGCCCTCCCTCAAAAAGTCGGTTATGGTTGATGACCATGGTGAGGATCCGAGGTACAACCGCAATAGGCGGGAGATTTACCTTGATCTCAAAGGAAAAGACATCCTCCCTAAGCCACCTGCAATTCGTACGCCCGAAGAAAAGCGAGACACGTCACTTTGGTGTGAGTTTCACCACGAGTGCGGGCACACCACAAAGAACTGTAGGGAGCTGAAAAAGGCACTGGATCACTTGGCTGACAAGGGCAAGCTGAATAATTACTTAAAGAAGAATCCCCCAAAAGCAAAAGCCAAAGAAAAGGAGTCTCTTAGTGATGATACGGGAGACTACATTGGAGTGATAGCCGTAGGCTTGGCAACAGGCGGGTCTGTGAGCAAGGCGAAGGATAGCTTGTGGGCATTGGAACATCAAGTCCTAAAAGTGGCATCGGCTTCTCAAACAGCCCTGGTAATGACATTTGGTGGGAACACTAGTCATCCAATTCAAGAGTCCCATGACGATCCGCTGGTCATCGAGATGAAAGTCGCTAACTCAACGGTAGGGCGAGTGTTAGTGGATAGTGGATCATCCGCCGACATCATTACTCTAAAGTGTCTAGAAGGGCTCAAGTATTCCAAAGATGATCTGAAAACCATCTCCCAGCCACTCATTGGATTTGGAGGTCAAGGCGTCCATCCTCAAGGCACCATCAAGCTACCTGTCAGGTTGGGTCCTAAAAACAAGGGAAGACGGTTGTTGGTAGACTTTCTTGTCGTGGACATCTCCCTGCCATACAACATCATCTTAGGCCGACCTCTACTAAGCAAAATAAAAGCCGGAATCTTGGTGTACCAACTTCTCATGCAGTTTGAGTTGGAAGATGGCTCCGTGGGAAAAATCTTTGGGGATCAACAAGTGGGCAGGCGATGCTATGTTAACAGCCTCAAGAGAGGGACAAGTACCCCCCAGCCACTGGCCAAGAAAGCCAAGCCAGAAGGGACTCGAAACTCCTGAAGGCAAGCCCCTCCCTCGCCCATGGAACACCGACAACCTTAGAAGGTTTTATGTTCAATTTCCTAAGAATTTCTCCCTTTCTCAAAAGTACTTAGCTTTATAGCTCACATCCATAGTTTTCAATGATGAAAGTGGGGGTAAGATACATGTAAGCCCGCCATAGGCTAAATAACATCTCATCATTGTAAACAAAGCTTTATATCTTCAAGGCAATAGTAAAGAGCTCGACCAGTAATATTACTTAGCAAATTTTGTTTCTAGAATGTTGTAAGTAGAAGCCAAACATTGGCCATGCAAGCGCAGCACACGTTAAAAGGAAAAGACAAGCCAAGTTCAAGCACATGAACTCATACTTAGTGAAATAATATAAGTCATTTTTGGTGCTTCATCGTTCGTCCAATCATGGGGCTCATTAGTCCTTTTGGAGAACAACAACACATTCCCATACTTAGCAAAATAATCTAAGTCATTTTCAAGAATGACGCGTCATCGTTCGCTCAAGCATGGGGCTCATTAGCTCCTTTGGAGAACAACAACCCATTCCCATACTTAGCAAAATAATCTAAGTCATTTTCAAGAATGACGCATCATCGTTCGCCCAAGCATGGGGCTCATTAGTCCCTTTGGAGAACAGCAGCCCATTCCCATACTTAGCAAAATAATCTAAGTCATTTTCAAGAATGGTGCATGATCGTTCGCCCAAACATGGGGCTCATTAGCCCTTTTGGAGAACAACAGCCCATTCCCGTACTTAGCAAAATAATCTAAGTCATTTTCAAGAATGGCGCATCATCGTTCGCCCAAGCATGGGGCTCATTAGTCCCTTTGGAGAACAGAAGCCCATCTTCATACTTAGCAAAATAATCTAAGTCATTTTCAAGAATGGTGCATCTTCGTTCGCCCAGACATGGGGCTCATTAGTCCCTTTGGAGAACAGAAGCCCATTCTCATGCTTAGCAAAATAATATAAGTCATTTTCAAGAATGGCGCATCGTCGTTCGTCCAAGCATGGGGCTCATTAGCTCCTTTGGAGAACAACAACCCATTCCCATACTTATCAAAATTTATCTAAGTCATGTGCGGAAAGTAGAAGTCATGGCACCATAAGTAGAAGCCATGGCACCGTCATGTGTATGACAAGTAGAAGCAGAAGCCATGGAACAATCATGTGCGGCGAGTAAAAGCCACGACACCATCATGTGCGGCAAGGAGAAGCCATGGCACCATAAGTAGAAGTCTTGGCACCATCATGTGCGGCAAGTAGAAGCCATGGCACCATAAGTAGAAGCCATGGCACCATCATGTGCGGCAAGGAGAAGCCATGACACCATAAGTAGAAGCCTTGGCACCATCATGTGCGGCAAGGAGAAGCCATGACACCATAAGTAGAAGTCTTGGCACCATCATGTGCGGCAAGTAGAAGCCATGGCACCATAAGTAGAAGCCATGGCACCATCATGTGCGGCGAGTAAAAGCCACGACACCATCATGTGCGGCAAGGAGAAGCCATGGCACCATAAGTAGAAGCCTTGGCACCATCATGTGCGGCAAGTAGAAGCCATGGTACCATAAGTAAAAGCCACGACACCATCATGTGCGGCAAAGAGAAGCCATGGTACCATAACTAGAAGTCTTGGCACCATCATGTGCGGGAAGTAGAAGCCATGGCACCATCATGTGCGACTCTCTCTCACGCACCGCACCCGACATCGGGCGACAAAACAACAGCCACGCCAAGAGAAAGCATCAGCCATCATCCTACCCACGTACATACGGCGAAAAGAAAAAAAAGAAAAGAAAAAAAAAACAGCAGCAACCACGCCCGGAGGAAGGAGCAGCCACGCCAAGTTCAGCCTTCCCTACGGAAAAAAAAAAAAAAAAAGCAGCAGCCACGCCCGGAGGAAGGAGCAGCCACGCCCGGAGGAAGGAGCAGCCACGCCATGTTCAGCCTTCCCTACACCAAAAAAAAAAAAAAAAAAAAAAACAGCAGCAGCCACGCCTGGTGGAAGGAGCAGCCACGCCATGTTCAGCCTTCCCTAAGAAAAAAAAAAAAAAAAAACAGCAGCAGCCACGCCCGGAGGAAGGAGCAGCCACGCCATGTTCAGCCTTCCCTACGGAAAAAAAAAAAAAAAAAAAACAACAGCCACGCCCGGAGGAAGGAGCAGCCACGCCATGTTCAGCCTTTCCTACGCAAAAAAAAAAAAAAAAAAAAAAAAAAAAAAAAACGCCCGCAGAAAAGAGCAGCCACGCCAGGCAAGACATGGGGCTTGGCACGCTCTCGTGCACAACGACGCCACTCACGCTCGACCATACCCGCTCATCCACAAGTCGGCACCTCTTGCCCAAATGCACAGCACATGTTGAGGCCTCTTATTTAGAAAAATCTAAGTTCCTTAAGGCTTGGGCCAAGTCGGGAAGTGGCTAGCGCACCGAGCAAAAACAACAGCCATGACAAGCTAACTCACGATCGCGCACACCACCGAAAGCAAAAGCCAAGCCACGCGTGGTGCCACGAGAGCAGCCATGGTGACTTATGGGTTCCCCACCTAGCACGCTCCCACGAAAGCAGCCACGCCCGCTCCTTGAAAAAACGAAGAGCAGCCACGCCCTGCTAAGCTCGCCCGCATCTCGCCAATCCCCAACGCTCTACCTGCGGCCGAAGGCAACACAACAGCCACGCCCACATGGGTGTTGAGCCTAGCCATGCCCACTCTCGGCACACATCGCACGACGAAAGCCACAACTGCCCATAGGCACCTCCCTTGGGTGAGTAAACAACAACGAACGCCCAAAAGGTCATGAACACGAAGACGCTTCCATACTTAGTGAAAATCCTAAGTTGTTGGGGCTTGACTCACCCAAATCAATAGCCACGCCTTACGCGACACACGCCCGCCAAACATGGGGTTCGGATCGTTCAAATGACACTCATGAGCTTGGCGTGTGAGTTAAGCCCGCCTCGTCATCACGCAACATCATCACGCAACAACAACTAAAAAACAACCGCCAACGACGAGTTAAGCACGCCTCATAAGAGCTGGGCGCGCACGCCCCAACGCACCAAAAGTAACAGCCATACGGCTTTGGCAAGAGCAGCCACGCCCGAAACGGGATGCGAGCGCGTCACCAAGAACCAAACCGCTCACCTTGACCGGGAAAATGGCAGCCACGCCAATCCGTGATCCTCACCCGCGGAAAATAACAGCCAAGCCCATGCTTGGTACCCTCGCTCAAAGCGCCCGATAACTACGGGATTTATTTCTTCCGCCAAACTCCCGAGTGCTTGGCCACACTCGCAAATTTGGCGTTGGGCTAATGTTCGGGCCCCCCTGTGGGACCCTCTTTCTACACAAATTTACCAAAATACCCTCCTAGGGGAATTACTGAAATACCCTCAATCACAAACCTCTTGATGGGCTCAGACCAGAAGTTAGGGGTCCATATCTCAGCCCCCTACAGACCCAAGAGTCCATACCCCTACACTTGCCTATATTTACTAATAATGCCATCCGACATTACTATAAATATGTTTCACCTAATCATTACACATGTATGCAATTATTCTCACACTGACTCTCTCACTACTTTCTCTCTCTACAAGAACTGACTTGAGCGTCGGAGAGGGTTTTCTCGGGAACCCCTCTGAGCCAGTTTACGTTTGCCGTTTTTGTAGGACAAATCACAACCGATTGAAGGAAAACAACAGCCTGGTTGAAGAGGCTTCCCCTATTTTCACAATTAGCATTTTCTTCGCAGAAACACTATGTATTTATTTATATATAATGAATTTCACTATGATTATTACATAAAATCAATAGCTCAAAAAAGCTTACTTTTGTGGTTGTCAAAGATTCGCGTGGGACATTGTACAATTTTTTTTATGCATGGTTAGGCACGATATGAATGTGACATTACCATTTTTCTGCTTTATTCAGCTTTTAATTTAGCTCTGTAATTTTCAATTGACTAATGAGAAAAAAGAAAGAAGGAAAATTAAATTAAATTAAATTAAAGAAGCTTCTTTTCCCTCTAATTTTCCATGGAGTAATCAATTGAGATTTTGATTATATTATTGTGTTCGTTAGTTATTTGCTTGATTGTTTATCATGACTAGTGATGATTAGTACGAACTTCATCATACTAGATCTCTAATTAGATTGCTTAATTTTATTTTATTTTAGTGTTTGCCTCGCGATAAAAAGCTTTGACTTACGGAGTACAATTGTTTTTTTTTTTTTTTTTTTTTTTTTTTTTTTTGACAAGAGGGGAGTACAATTGTTATACATACATATATAGTACTTCGTATTTAATTGATTAAATAATAAGGTTATTTCCTTTTGTTGTTAGTTAGGAATGTCGTCGCACGCCTTTTATACTTTTGTATTCAAAACATAACACCTCTAAACTATACATTATTACTTCGTATAATTTAAAGGGTGATGATAAAGGTTGCAAGTTGCGACAATATTTAATTGTCGCAATCTTACGTGTCGGAATTTAATTGATACACATAGGCGCCACGTAGGCTATGCATATCATATTATTTTTACTATTAATACTATATTTTTACTATGGAAATATGTAAATGAGGTATTCGAGATAAAGAAGGAAACAAATTAGAATATTAAGATTTTCCTACTTTTTTTTTGAAACATGTATAATAGGTTATTTAAATTAAATGTTTTAGTTTCCAATTTAAATCATGACACATAAGCATGTCATGTCATCATTGTGACACGGCTTAAAGGTCGCATATTACGATCTTTATCATTTTCGTAACGAAAATTATAAAGGTCGTAACATGCGACCTTTAAGTCGTGTCACAATGATGACATGGCATGTTTATGTGTCATGATTCAAACTGGAAACTAAAATATTTAACTTATATATTCTATTTTAAATGTTTCAAAAAAAGCTAGGAAAATCTTAATATTCTAATTTGTTTCCTTATTTATACCGACTACCTTATTTACATATTTTCATAGTAAAAATATTGCATTGATAGTAAAAATATCATGATGACTCTTAGCCTACGTGTCGCCTGTATATACCAATTAAACTGCGACACGTAAGATTGTGACAACTAAATGTTGTCGCAACTTGCGACCTTTATCATCATCCTTTTCGTAATTTAAATACTTCCCGTAAAACTATACATTATTATACTTTAAACACTTCCCGTGGTAAGTAGATTTTTTCATACAAGGTAATATATAATTGTATGTTTATTTAGTTAAGTATTACTACTACATTATAATTAAATTTCTTAAATTTTGTGGAAATGTCTAGGTTAGTCGGTCACTCGGGTGGGGTTATGGGATAATCTCTATCCTTTAATAAAGCATAGACTAATGGATCGGACTAAGAAATTAAAATGCATAATAATTTAGGGTCGCATAGCCGTCTGCTTTTTATACACTTTTGCACTTTTATCGCAAGGATGATAACAATTTCATAAAAAAATTATCATATAATAAAAATTTAAATCAAACTTGTCCTCAATTGACAAGAATGGTATAAAACATAAAAACCTAGGAATTAATGATGATGCATAAATACGTGTCGTTTAATTAAAGACATCAAACGTTTTTCGCAATTTGGATTTGAAGATGATGTTCAAATCATTGCATTATTCAGCTTGTATGTGTGACTCAAATTTCTTATTCCATATTCTACGCATAACTAATTAAAGTCTATACGTATAGGGTCGTTTATTTTCTATTTGGTGCAAATGCAACCTATAATACAAACAGGGGCGGAAAAATCGAACATATAACCTAATATATACATCGACCCCAAATTTTTATATGAGACTGTCCTCACCATCAACTGATGGTGAGACCAGTTCACACTTGCGAATTTAGGTATGTTACTTCTATAGTTTAGACATGTTATTTTTTTTTATAATTTTAAAGGAGGTACTTTTTTTAGTTCAGGTATGTTACTTCTATAGTTTATACATGTTACTTTTTTTTTATAAGGAGTAGTTTTAGGGGAGATACCTTCTTAGTTTAGGTATGTTACTTCTATAGTTTAGACATGTTACTTTTTTTTTATATAATTTGAGAGGAAGTACTTTTTTTAGTTCAGGTATGTTACTTTTATAGTTTATACATGTTACTTTTTCTATACGGAGTAGTTTTAGGGGAGATACCTTCTTAGTTTAGACATGTTACTGTTTTTTAATAATTTTAGAGGAGGTATTTTTTTTAGTTTAGGTATGTTACTTCTATAGTTTAGACATGTTACTTTTTTTTATAATTTTAGATGAGGTACTTTTTTAGTTTAGGTGTGTTACTTCTATAGTTTAGACATGTTACTTTTTTTTTATACGGAATAGTTTTAGGGGAGGTACATTTTTAGTTTAGGTATGTTACTTCTATAGTTTAGACATGTTACTTTTTTTTTATATAATTTTAGAGGAGGTACTTTTTTAGTTTAGGTATGTTACTTCTATAGTTTAGATCTGTTACTTTTTTTTTTTTAGTTTTAGGGGAGGTACGCTATTGGTTTCGCGCTCGTCACACCAACAAGTTGATGGTGTGACTGGTCTCACAGGAGACGCGCTGTACATCGACAATCAATGTAAATCATTAGGCCGACTAAAACATCACTTGTAGGGTCGTGTATGATTTAACTAAGCACAACTCACACTTTGGGTTAAGGAAAGTTTTAGGTGCCCATTAACCAACTTATAAGGGTAGGGCATTTGAGATGGATGCCCAATTAACATATCTTAAAATAGAGGATATTTTATAATTTGCTTACATCTACTACAAAATAATCACTTTATAGAGATGTGGAATTTCGTTTATAATTAATCCAAATCCGTCTCAAACTGATAATTATGGGCGGATTTGAGACGAAAAATAGGGCGTTTCTATAAAAGTCATCTAAAAATGCTTAAGATATTGCACAAGAAGATAGAATAGTTTAGAATTAAATTACAATAATATGTAATTAAGAAATGTTTAAAATTTTCGACAAGATACTATGTATCGAATTCCGTACTCATCACATATCTTTATAGAGACTAAAAACAAAATTATTCTATGCGTCAAAATTATTCGACTAGTGCTCTAGATTTTACGTGATGTGTTGTTGAATGCTCCATATTGCAAGGAATTGTTGAATGGTTGTAATCGTTTGGAGGGAATATGGCATTTTATCTTGAACAAGCTATTACTATTTTGCAAATGATGAAGTCAACTCAATTTTTATGGTAACTAAATGAATGATGATCAATAATTCCAATATACCAAAGTGTAGTACTAGTTGGTTTGTCATTATTGTTGCATTTCCCTTTTTCTTCTAATTATCTTTTTTTTTTCTTCTAATTAAGTAAAGATATGGAATATTCAACATTTTAAAATAGAATCTAATATCTTTGCTAGGAAGATTCCAACTTACCACATCTTATCACACTACACATGGGTTTGGTAAAGTCTTTCACAAATTTACTAGCTTTTGGCCCAATGATATGAAAAGAGCTCATAAAGTCATAGCATGAAATGCCATTGGAATACTTGACCATGCATGCTCCTAGGTTGATAGCAATCTAAGGCTCTGTTATGTTCACCTTATTTCCACTTATTTCAGGAAAAATAAATTCATTTAAGATAAGTTCAGGAAAAATAAGGGTTGACCAAATAAAATTTATAACTAAAATAAGTTTTGATAATTCTATTAAGTTCAGATAAGTTCAGTTAAGTTCAGATAAGTTAAGATAAGATAAGTTCAAAAAAAATAAGTGAAAATCAGGTGAATAGAACGCAGCCTAAGTAGACAAGATCAATTAAATAACAAACTCGTAGCAAAACGGACCAAATTAATCAGGAAGAATTAGATAAGACTAAACCAAAAACCAGGAAAACCAAATCAATTTAGATCAAACAAACGAATAGAACAAAGCCAAAGTCATATCGTGAAATACCAATGTAATACTTGGCCATGGTCCTAGTTTGCTAGCCATCCAAGCATATAATGTTTTATATTATTCTTCTCTCAATGTCTCCTTTTTTGCTATTTTTTTTGTGTGTTGTATAAAGTTTCTATTTTATTTTTTATCATCGAACAACATAAACATGCATGCCTAATTAATGCAAAGAACACATACACATTAATTAATTTTGACAATGACAAAGATTCAATAATTAATTTCCTTTTGTTATGAGTTGATGACCATGATCTATTCAATTATTCATAAACGCCTTCACTTTCATAGTATATGACATCCACATTTTCTAAGATAGACTTCGATATAAAGGATATAAAATGCCCTTTACTGAAATTTAATCTACTATTACAAAATACGACAAAGTTAATTAATAGGATTTGAAAAATATGGACGGCATACATAAGTTACATTTATTTCCGATTAATTTTATAATGATATATAAAATATACAAAAGTTATTAGTTTGTTGATTACAAAATCAACAAATTACCAAAGTCGTTACACAAAATGTATTTGTGGCTGAAAATTTTGCTTTGAATATCAAGAAATATGACAAGGGTTCCTAAATGCGATAAAGACTTAGTTTCAAATATTTCTTTTTATGCAATATTTGGACCACGTTAAAATTAATATAGTTTGTCAGTCATCCAACTCACTATCGTTGAGTTTTCTCTCTCAATTGTAATAAAAAGGAATTAAAGTGAACATATTTAAAGAATTAAATTAAAAAGACAGCAACGTACAATTTTCTTTAGTGTGTAACTTTGCCAGCATTTGAAGACACTCTTCAAGTCTTGTTCTTTTCAAAGTTTCACATTGAGCTAAGATTTGTCCACAAAAGAACACAAACACTCTTAAAATAATTTCCTTAGATTTTTCTTATTCAAGAGTAACATCATGGGTCGATGATGTTGAAATTGTATTATATACTACGTATTATGTATGTCGTACGAAGTACATACAAGTGCGCGCTAATCAACGCTCTATTCTGTTCATCTAATTATTTCCACTTATTTAGACATCTGCTGAATAGAACGCACTCTAAGCATCCACAATTAATTAATCAGGAACATCTATAAATTATGAAAAGGATAAGCTAGTTGTTTTCACATTACTAATAAGTGTGTATAATTTCATACATATATAAACACGTATGAATGCGATTTTGACCTATTGATTAAAATCGATGGCATGTTAATTTGAATCATCCCTCCCCATTTGTACTTCCTCCGTTCCACAATAGATGCATCATTTCTCATTTACACATTATTCATCAATCAACTTTGACAACATTTTTTTCATTGTTGTGTAAGAAAAAACATAGTCAGGTGATATCTTATTAAATTCGTATTAATGCAAGGATTCCAAATATCAACTTTTTATAATTTTTACTTATACGCATTTAGAGATATTAATGTTTAAATAAGCCATTGACATACGTGCAATGAGAAGTGATGCATTTATTGTGGAACGGAAGAAGTAATATACTTCGTATGTCGCATGCAATCATGCATGCAAACAACAAATACAACGAATATATTATCAATGGTAAATTCTGAAAACGTAATAATGTAATAAAAGATTAAAAGCATAATAAATGTAATGAGTTGGAGACACATAAGCATGTGTGTGACATCCAAGCACTGAACTAAATTGTGAAGTGGTGATGCTCGATATTCAGCGTGGCTACACAAACCTTGATAAAGGAATTGTCAGAAAGATCCTTTTGGATTTGATGCCTACATTTTACTACAAGACACCTTACATGATACATTTGTGGTCAACTTTTCATAATGTACTAAACGAAACTCACCATACAAATGTTTGAGAACTAAGAATCAATTACTATTCATGTACTTTGTTTGTTACCCTAAATATTAGCATATTCCCCTCAAGAATTTTTTTTTTTTTTTTAAATTTAGCATAGTCATCTTCTACATGGTACTCCCTCCGTCCCTTAATACTCACACCGTTTTGACTGAACACTTTGCCAATACACAACTTTGACCACCAATATTTTTAACTACATATTATAAAAACTTATAAAAATATTAATATTTTGAAAATATATATTAAGATAAAGCATACAATATATTATATACTAACATTTATTTTCATATACTATAAATAAAATAGGGTCAAAGTAAATTATGCAAATAGTATAAAAAGTCAAAACGGTGCAAATATTAAAGGACAGAGGGAGTACGTGTCATTTGTTGCATCGTCGTTTTTCAGAGAGACTATCATTCTTGTGTGCGTAGTTTCTCTCAAAAGTGATTCATCGTGAATCTATATAGAAACTCATTAGCTATTATAGAAACTCATTAGCTATTAAATTAATATTGGTCCCTTCCAAAACCACGTGAAATAATGAATTAATTGACTCATTTAGGCTCCCTTATTTCCACTTATTTCAGAAAAAATAAGTTTAGTTAAGTTTTGGCAAGCTTAGATAAGATAAGTTTAGGGAAAATAAGTGAAAATTAGATGAATAAAATGTACCCTTAACAGTACAGTTCAACCACAATAATGAGCTAGGGTGTCCTAAAATAGTAAAACTATTTGATTTTTCAGGGTGCATTGGCCTAATATGTAAGTTTAAATCATTGCCAATAAGTTTTCATTTAGTTCTAAAAATCTTACTCTTTCTCAAATATATTCTCTTGCAATCAGATTTAATCAGGTATAATTAGTATATTAACTCAAACTAGGCTAACTCAAGTGACGTAATTCGACTAGGCCCAATAAGTTCAATTTAGAAAAGTTCAATTAATTTCAGGAGATTTCAGGTAAGTGAAAATAACGCACCGTTGATCAAAATTAATACTCCGTAAGGTTTAGTACCATTTAACTATATAGATTTGATACATTTAC
Organism: Spinacia oleracea; assembly: GCF_020520425.1. NCBI lineage: Eukaryota > Viridiplantae > Streptophyta > Magnoliopsida > Caryophyllales > Amaranthaceae > Spinacia > Spinacia oleracea. The sequence goes on from NC_079487.1 coordinate 133,623,423, forward strand.
TGTCCGTTTGGTAGCCGGTCATAAATAGTGTCAATGAGAATAAATTTGTATGTAAATTTGTAAGGAAAATCAATATTCATTCCCATAGTAGTGCAAGTTCACTCAAAATTATCTATTTTTTTTATATAAATTTTCAGTACCATCCATTACTATTTGGGTAGTGGTATTAGATGGGAATGCAAATATATGAAGAAAAACATCAAGTTTAAGACAAGATTTCATTACCATGAGAATCATGATATTATTTTCTTGTCAAATAACACTTAATTTATTCTCATTCCCCTTTTTTTATTACCGACTACCAAACATGCCATTAGGAAACTTTAAGGAAAGAGAGAAATGGGGCAAAAGCTGACAAACTATATATAGCAAATCTCAAAGTGGGTTTTGTTGTTGTTGTTTTTACTTGAGATAAAGTGTGACAAAATAGTTGGATCATATTGCATATTCTATAATCAGAAGAAATTAATAATGTGTACTTAATATGCCTTTTGCATTAGCAAAGTGTTACACACAAGGACAAGCATAATCCATAATATATAAAGGGTGGGTCAAGTAATAAGGACCCAAATGGGTCGGGTTGGGTCAATATGTGTTTTAAACACTAGACAAGCCCTTCTGATCATGTGGGTTATTTGTCTTGATCCAAGATCCAGGTTGTTATGTACCTATTACTTTGTGAAATTGACTAGACATATATGCATCCTTGCCTTCTTTCTAATCAATGTTACCAAATATTAGTGTAATATGCTGGAGTAATTCTTCTTAATTATATTGTCGGAGATTGGGGAAGATTTGTATACTGTATATGCCATGGAGTCCAAGCCACTCAAAGTTAGGTTTATATATAATATAATATATTACGGACTACGGAGTAGTAGATTCGAAACTTGAAAACTAAAACTTTGAAATTATCGAGATAAATAAAAAGTTACACCTTTGATTTTACAGTGTGGATATGTTAATTATTATCGTATTTACTAAAAACGGTATATAATATCGTATGCGTGACTGTTATAAAATGATTCATTATACAATTAAGCAAGAGCGTCTTCTGTGGTACATAGTTTAGAACTACTTTGAAGTTTGACGGGGTTAGGAATTAGGAAAATAGAGTTGAGTCATAAAATACTGAATCAAGTGAACATAATTTGATTTGAACTTTTTATAGGCTGGTACGACAAATATCAAAAATCAATTACGCGATTTACATAAGCCTCAAACAATAATGCGATCCCAATGTGTTAGGGTCCCTTAAGTAGTTAACTGTTATTTCATTATGTGCATTTCACCTTATCCGAGTTGTACTATCGAGTGAGTAGATAGTTTTGTCCTATAAGAAATCAAACAGGAACCACACCCGAACGATCCGCTTACCGTGTTTATCCCAAATTCCCAATCACTACCATGAAAGTCATGGAAGACATAGGATGTGCTCATGTGCATGGGTGTCTGGGCCAAACGATATTAACAGTTGTGTGCCCAACAGGCTATAGTCGTAGTCATTCATTTGTACGTACGATTAAAGTTATGACCTAAAATCTAATTGTGTTTGTAAATTTGTTTGCACCAAAAGAGCCAAAGGTAACCCAAGTGGTTAGTTGGTAAGGTAACATTTCTGACCATTGAACCCAACACTCTGTTAAAAGGAGTGGTTGTATGCACACGTGTGTCTCAGGGCCCACTTCACTTAAAGGGCACGTGAACATGTCATGTGATTAGATTTATGGACCACATGGGCTGGATACTGTTTCTGAGCCACACTTATGTTATGGAGACTACTTACTAAATGGGCCTACCTTTCATTATTATTTCTTGACTTCTTTGTAGTCTGTCTTTCTTTCTTTTTCTCCTTTAATGGACTATGGTATTTGGGTTTTAGAAATGGGCTTTTATATGGACTAAAGGCCCATTCATAGTTTAATTAGCTCTAACGTAAAAATATTAAGTACGAATTATAAAATAACAATATACTTTCTTTATTTAAAAGGAAAATTTGGTAATATTAATCCAATCTTTAGCCGATTTTCTTTTATTAAGTCCACCTACGACATATTTTTTAATAATCCCACCTTTACTACCAACGACTTTTATTGGGCCTAACAGGTAATAAACTTGTTGTAGACGGTAATATGTCTCTACGTGGAAGTACCCTCTCTCGATATATTCAGTCATTATCATCAATTCATCACCATCTCGTTGACTTTTTCACCGATTTTCGATCACTTAAGCCCAATAAAAGTTATTGGGTAGTAAAGGTGAGATTATTAAAAAATATGTCGTAGGTGGGATTAATAAAAGAAAATCGGCCAAAGGTTGGATTAATATTACCAAATTTTCCTATTTAAAAATACTCGCAACGTTTGATATTTTTACACTATTTATATATTTCACTTTGACTATTGTTGGTGATTTATATGTCAAATAAAATATAGTCATGTGGGATCTTGTTAGATTCGTCTCAATACGTATTTTCAAAATATCAACTTTTTATAATTTTTGCTTGAAAAGAATTTAAGATATTGATGATCTAAATTGTGCATTGACATGCGTGAAAGTGACAAACATTGCGAGTATTTATGAACGGAGGAAGTATGATTTATATACTCAGGTGTACAGTTAAAAGTTCAAATCCAAATTATACATAGTTAAAAGTTCAAATCAAGGAATGAATATGAAAAATCAAAATTGTTTCTTAAAACGATTACTTTATTGCTTTAATTGATTTTTCTAAAAATCTTATGGTCATCTTAATCAACGGCTAAGATTATCCCTTATAATTGAAAGGTATAGATTTGACAAAATTATAGTGGCTACCATTTTATTGTAGCAATTGAAAAACCTTCCCCAAATTATACATAGTTAAAACTTAAAAGTTCAAATCCAAATTATATAAAGTAAAATAACATACGAAGTATCGTAAATTGTTCCACTTATATATAGTATACATTGAAATGCTACTTTTTTTTTTTATCGGGTATACAATAAACACTGTGCACTCGGATATACAATCTAAATTGCGATGACGTAAAAGAGGTGGAAATGAAAGTTCATTCTTTTATTTGTGAGTTACGTTGGGCCTTAAATTAGTGAATAACGCTTAATTTTGTTGCTATTGAACCGAAATGACACGCCAATCGAACACACCAATTGATGATGGGCCATGTTTTATCTCTGTTGAAGAATTCCTGGTTTATGGACTTGGTTATGATGGGCTACAATAGTCTTTCAAAGAAAATGTTTAGATTGGGTTGTGAACTACTTGTGATAGAAAATACCATGTTAGTATTCATGGTAAATGCCGGTCCATCATCGAAAAAGTTGGTATTGGGTGATAATTGAAAGGCAGGAAGAAAAACTTTTGTTTGTGCCGATTTTATAACCCAAATTTTGCGAGAAAGTACCTTATATAATTTTTTTTGTGGAATAACATCTTAATGTAAATTTTTTTGCGAGAAAGGACCTTATATAATTGATTTTTTGTGAAATCACACGTTAATGTAATTTTTTTTTGCGAAAGACAACCAAAAGTAAATTTCCGGCATTGACTGAGCTTTTCCGGCCATTGACTTGCACGTGAGAAGCACGTGTGGCATTATTTTGCTTATCAAACCCAATTTTCCTCCAAAATTCTAAGCTTTAAAACCTAAAGTTGAAAAAAAAAAACCGAAATAAAATCAAGTTTGAAAATTCAAGAGTCGGGAAAATCATTGTCTTTAGCTAACGTAAGCCACACGTGCTGCTCACGTGCAAGTTAATGGCCGGAAAAGCTCAGTCAATGCTAGAAACTTTCCTTAGGTCCTTTCTCGCAAAAAAAATTACTTTAAGGTGTGTTTTCACAAAAAAAATTATATAAGGTCCTTTCTTGCAAAATTTGAGTTATAAAAGGTCCTTTTTGGCAAATTTGTCTAATTGAAACTTAGGAAGAAAAACTTATGTTTGTGCCGATTTTTTTAATTTATTTTTTTGATAAAGTGTGCCGAGGTAATTACACTATTTTTTTTTCAGTTATTATTGCACCACTTAGTCATGTAGGTTAGTGTCAAAGAATTTTGGTGTAAAAAAAAGAGAGAAAAATGACAAAAGTACAAACTGTTCATGTGATTGGTAACAGTAAGTAAATGAAGAAGAGTTAAGTTGTAAAAGTATATTGGATATTTGTGGTATTAAAGCAACTATTTATTTCCTATAATAAAAATGATGTAATATTTGAGAAATTTTCATAAAAAGTAAATGGTGCAATAATATTACACAAGCCCGAATAAGGTTCTATAAAAAAAATAAAAAAATGGCGATATGAGAAATAAATTGTCGAGGTTGTGAAGTGATTTTTTTTTTCCAATTTTTCTTTTTTCTTTTTATTGTAGGATAAGCTACCTATGCATTTTCAACTTTCAAGATTCAACTACACAAATTCAAAACGGGGTTCGCAAATGCGAGTTGTATAAAAAAAAACGAAGTCATGTTGCTACCATGAAATAGTATTGCTAGTTCATGTTATTTCATGACCACATTATTTATTTAGACCTAATTGAATTACATTAAATCACATCAGAAAATCAAGTCCGTATCAGATAAAAAACAAGTATGTTCATAGCAGAATTGATATCAGAACTGATTTATTCAGATCATAATAAAATATGCGTAAAACAAACATTAAAGAAAATAAGGAATATAATGTCCATCTTCTTATTAGTCTTTAAAAAAAAAAAAATCAGATCAAATCGGATCATGAAAAAGAAGGTGAACTAATCAGAACCTTAGTTAGGGGTATAACCTTACCCGGCCCGTAGGCTTCATGCATGTATGCTGACTTGTAAAATTAAGTACAATAATAAAAGTGAATTAGTTAGTCTAACATAATAAAACGAGGATATAGGTAACGTATAATATGGTTGAACGTGAAATAAAACCTCTCTCTAGCTTTCCTCTCTAAAAAAGAAATCCCAACCCCTTCAAACCTCAACCACCGCAGCCGGCTCGCTGGTGCCGGACCCGAGCCTTATTTGCTCATTTAAGGGCGCCGGCGAGCCGGAAATTAGTTCACTTGGTGTATCTGCCCTTCCGGAGAAGAAGAAAGGGAATCAAGCTTCTTCAATAAAGAGAGAGGTTTTTCAGATATGGGTTTCAATCTTTACCGCCCTTTTCCAAAGCTCCTCCGAAAGCCGCCGTCGATAATCTCGTCGGTAAAGGTAGGGGTGTTGTTGGTTCGTTCGTACCGGAAGTTATTGGACCGAAATTTCAACCTAATCTATTCCATCTACCTCCTAGTGGCCGCCGCAATTAGTCACCGGTAAAGGTATGTGCCGCCGGTGGTTTTCGCAGGTAAAGGTTAAGTTTTGGGGTTAGGGTTTCAATTTTGGAATAGAATTTCTGAACTTGAGTTGTATTCTGTGTGTTTGGGAGTTAAGGCCTTGTTTTCTAATTGGGTTCCTAGCCGCCGCTGGCTTGTAGTGTCGGGAAAATCCCGATCTTGCCGGTAAAGGTATAGGTTAGGTTTGGGATTTAGATTAAGGCTTTTTTAATTCCTTTCCTTTTCAGTAACATCTCTGGTACTTGTTTAGGTGGTAATTGTGGCTTGATTCTTACCCTCTCTCTGTTTTGTTGGTCTAGTTGTTTCTAGATGTTTAGTGATGTTTAATTTAGTTAGCTTTAATGTGTTTGACTTGGTTAGTTTGTGCTTGGTTGTTGGAAGTGTTAAGTATGGGGTTGTTGGTTTATTGTCTTTGCAAGGTTGGTTAATGGTTTGTTTTTCTATGGCGGGATATCCAATGTTGAGGATTGTAGAGGTTTTGGGTTTAAGTTTTTCCCAGTTGGTTGTCGTCCAAAAGTCAGTCAACCTAGGTAGTGGACTTGTCCCTGGTGTTTATACTCCCTTGGACGGTAGAATGTCAGGTCTAGAGAGGGAGAAAGAAGGTTGTAGGGGTGACTATGGAAGGAGAATCTTGTATTCACGAATGTCGGTTGTTCAGTTTAGGTTCGTGGTGAGAGGTTCTCTCATTACATTCAAAAATTCATATTTGAAGACTGCTCCCCAAATGAAATTTTTGGGGGTTCATAGCATGTTCACTAAGATGAGTCTCTTTGGGAGACTCCATGTGCTCGTTCTCCAGAGTGTCGAGTTTGTTCGTGAGCATATCCCCTTGCTCACAAGGTCGTTTCAACCGGTTCGTGAAGTTCATATCCTTCCGTTTCTTTCGTCGTCTTTCAAGTTCCACCGATTATGGGTTCTTATTGCTTATCGCTTAAGCTTCATCCCGAGGAGAAAGGAGAATGTGGGCGCGCAAGGCGAAGGCAACAATCAAGGGCCATCGACCAATGCACTGGCTATGCTTGTAGTTCGTAATGTTATAGTTCCAATGGTTGTAAGAGCATGTATGGCTCAAGTTAGTAACGGTTTGTTATTTATTTTTCAATGTTGTATGATTGTTGCTATAGCCCATAATCTAACCAAAAAGTTAGAAAAAGGGAATAGCTTTGTTTAATTGAATATTTTGTTGGCTGTCAAAAAAAAAAAAAAAAAAAAAAAAAAACATAATAAAACGGACCGAATTAAATTAATTAATACTCCGCATGTCTGTGGCCTTGTAATAGTGAAGGAGCATATCCTGGCCTGGTAATAATTTCAAGGATCTGTATTTGATAATTGCGGGACTGTTTAATGAGTGCCTACCAAGAAGAATATCCCATTTTTAATTCCGTTGAACAAATTCATCATTATTGTTATTTCACTTATGCCCAATTTGATATGCGGTTATAATTTATTTTTATTTTTGTGTGCGAATAAGACCTTAAGGATAATATAATCTATAAATGAAGGTGGAGGATTACAAAATTGAGATCTATTGTGAATAGACCTGGTTATTGGACAGGTTAGTCCAATGGATATATGGTTAGGGTCAAGTTAATAGGGCTTTTATTGGGCAGGGCTCTTATTGGACAGGGCCTTTATTGGACAGGGTCATTATAGGGTCAAACTTATACTACAATTATTTTGAAAATTAAAATAGTAATGATATAAAAAATTACGTGTATAGCTTCGTATTTACTTGTACTTGCACATGGCTCTTTTGTTTTTCATTTTTCATTGCTCGTTTATTAACCCGCCCACTAATGACCCGCTATTGACCCGCGACCCGCTTTTGACCCGCCCCATTATCGACCCGCTAAAAATGACCCTTTCAATACCCGACCCTCTTTTGACCCGCACCGATCCTGACCCGCCCCGCCCAATAACCAGGTCTATTTGTGAATTTGTGACAGACCCATAGTCTTACTCACTATGTTAAGACCTCATTGATTGTGCATATCAGATTGGTTATAAACTGTGGCAATAGTAATACTCTATGCTATCGGCCATGCTCATGATTAAGGGATGTTCGGCATCCCCAAATTCTGAATATTTTTTTTGTTCACAAACATTTCATGCAGAAAGGCCGATCTACAATAATATAATGTGTGGCGGCCCAAAAGAGGAAGGTTATCTGAATCTGTTGTGTTCTTTTAGTTATCCTTAATTATTGATGTTATTAGTTTTTTTTTTATTTTAGTTATAAGTTGCCTTATTTTCCAGGTTATTAACTCAAATGGTAGAGCAATGTACAATATTGTACATGGTGTGGATTCAAGCCCCACGCACATATCCTACTACCTATATTACACTTGTGTATTGGTGTATTCTCATTGTTGGTGTTATATTGGTCATAGTTATAACTCGTAACAAACATATCAGTCTTGATCAGGGTCACTTCATTGTTTATTGTTAGGGTCAAATTTTTCATTGGTTAGGGTCACATTTATCGTTGAATAAGGTAATTTTAGTCCTCGAATAAGGTCAAATATATCTTTGGTCGGGTACACTTTTATCTTTGGTTCGATCGGGTCACTTTTTACCTTGAGTGAGTTTACTTTTTCACTTTTTACGCGCTAGGTTGAATGTATAATCAAATACCGTAGATCGGAGGCAAACAATATTTTTTGTTTTTTTATATAAAAAGCACTTAAAAAAAATTGTTGAAAAGATTTTTAAAATAGGTTAATTATTTTATTACTTAATATAAAATTGAACTTTCTGAGTCCACCTCTATTCCTAATAATGGAACTATGTCCGGCCCTAAGCTTAAATGGTTGACAGGCCAAAGATTTTTCTAAGTGGTCCAATAAGTGCATACTCGTATGACACAGTGTGGATTTTTTTTTTCCCCATATTGGCCGGTAGTCTCGTACGTGGTATGTTGTTTAATTAACCCTCGCAAGTTTGCGCGCGCGCACACAGCCACACACAAAAAAAAAAAAATCGCAAACTAGTTTAGTAATTGGTGTAAGCCAATATTATAGTTTATATATTTACCTGATTTTCACTTATCTAAACTTATTTGAACTTATTTTAATTATAAAATGTAAATAAATTGAACTTGAGTAGCTGATCGTTATCTATACTTACATGCTCTTATTAACCATTGTCTAGATATATCTGACCTTATTATCCCTGAAACATGTAAAAATGACATGGTCTCGATGAGTTCAAACATGAACGTATCACCCCTTAAAGCCTTGTTCAATTCACTCTAAAACAAACAATACAATATCATGCAGTTATTGAAATCAATAAAATAAGTTGAAATCAGGAAAAAAAAGAGTTAAATTTTGATAAGTAAAAATTAATTGAACCGATAGGAAAAATAACAATAATTTAATATTACATGGAGTTGACGAGCATATCCTATTATTTCTAAACTCCTTTTTAATGTATCGCTATCACTACCAAAAAATTGAAAGAAGTAGGAGGTTTTCTATTTATACACTACCAAATAAAATCACAAATGTAGGTACGTGGAATTATGAACATGATATTGGTTAACTTTATTACACTTTTTAATTATTATTTTTAGTTTTAATAAGTAGGATAAGCTACCATTGATGATTGGTGAGACGTGGCAAATGATGGTAATTAAATCCATAATTTAATTTACTTCCAAACGAATAGATTCGTTGATCCTTCACTTTTCCTTGTTTCAGGGTTTTGTTCCTTTGATAGATTGACACATATTATACCCAAATTAAACTAAAAAGTTGCTTAATTTAATATTTTAATAAAGGACCTTAAATTTTTTCGTTAGTCCATAGTGGATGAGAATTTAGAAGTTTCAACGTCATTGATTTCAAAAGTTGTTATTCGAAAGTTGTGACTGGAACTGTATCTATCTTAGAACATAATGGTAAGCAAATTGATAAGTTATTTTTATTTGTCACATCACATTTTTAAGCTATTATTTTTTTCATGTGTATTTTGCTCCAATGATTAGCAAGTTGTTTATTTTAGGAAAATAAATTTAGTTAAGTTTAAAAAGTTCAAGAAAATAAAAATCACTACTCCGTATAAAAAATAAGTTTCGATAAGTTCTAATAGAATCAGTTAATATCAATAAAGTCGGGTAAAATAAGTTCAGAAAAAACAAGTGGAATCAGGTGAACATAAAACAGCCGTAGCATCTCACTGGTTAATGTAACATCTTACTTTCTTTTTCAATTACGAAGTAGAATGCAATCATGCAATGGCAGATTCAAAAATTTTACTTTTGTTGTTTGGAGAAAAACACGGGTATTAAGAAAATGCATGTGAGTGTAAGAAAAACAACCATTGTTATCTACTTTGTGTAAGAAATTTGGGGAAAGTGTATGGGGATGGTTGGATGGGAAAAAGCAAATTAGTATAAGAAAAAATAATAATTTATGAAAAAAATGAGGAAACTGCATGTCCAACATAGAAACAGTAAAAATATTGGATAACACCCGATTAGAAAAACAGGAAAAATAAAGTTAAAGTCAAGCAAACGACTTTGAAACTTATTAGACGACTTGCTGTCTTCACACTACAAGAATTTGTATCTTTAACGACAACCTGATTACGACGGGTTAAAAATCCCGTCGCAAAAGCCTTTTGCGACGGGGTTAACAACCAAACAATGACGGGAATAACCGTCGTAAATGTCTTTTACGACGGGTTTACGACGAATTTACGACGGGATTTCTATTAACGACGGCCCCCTTTTATGACGGGTTCGCGACAGGAAATCCCGTCGTTAATCAACGATTATTGGCCTTAAATCCCGTCGTTAATAATACAATTTCCTGTAGTGTCAACTTTCTACAAACTTTGCTATGTTTAGTCAATTTTATTATTACTCAAAAAAGGCATATGAATCGTCCAAAAAATGGGGAGAATGAGTCTAATTGGTGAACGACAAATGCATAGCCTATTAAGGTCGATAAGCTCCTGTCAAAAAAAAAAAAGGTCGATAAGCTATCCGATGATTTCGCAATTAGCCAAATTAATCATAAGCTTATCACATGTTATAATCAATTATTGAACATATAATAATGGAGAATGTATAATGATTTTAGTTGGACATCCTAATTAATACGGAGTAGTATTTCTCTCCCCTGTTTTTAATTATTCTTGTTTATTCGACAACGATTATGATTATTACATATTTTGGTAAATAGATGTGTCAAAGTAGTCAATTTCATAAAACATCTAAATTTATCAACCCTTTTCCAATTTTATGCGATAAGATACATAGTCAAATAGGTGTTCCTATGGGAAGTATGTGTTCTAGTTGTGTACAATAATTGTTCTCTTTTCTCCTTACTCTTGTCTTTGAAAAAAAAAACTTTATGAGGATTGAAGGTCGTTGACTTTTCTTGACTTGACTTAATCTTCATTAACAAGGAGTTGACTTAGTCAAGGGCTACAACCAGGAAATTACAAGTAAAGAAAAATCTTCGATCCCAATGCTAATAGTCAAAAGTGTCGACATGCTTATTCAATTTTCCTTGACAAAGTGCGGAGTACACAAATAGCAAGATAACTTTGGCAAATTGATCTATAATTAGCAAATTAGATGGTGGATCGGTGGATAAGAGTTTACAGTCAAAAAAAAAAGTATATGTATGGAGTACTTGTACAAAACAAAGCATTATGGTTGAAATGGTAATTAGGAAAGTTAATTAAAGTATTATTAATCTCAACCGTTATAACAAAAGAACACAGAGTGTTTTTATTTTATTAATATCAAATAATAAAGAATAAAATAATATTTATATTACATTCTTTTATAACAATGACTTGTCTTTCATATACATTTGTATTCGTTTGGTGCAAAATGAACATTTTCCACTCTTGTCGGTCTATAAATTGAGAAAAGTATACTCTGTTCCGTACGAAATTATAATTGAAAGAAATCAAAGTACATGCTTCACCATTCCTTTGAAAAAAAATGTTACGGACGTACTCCGTACATATTTACACAATTACACGTGCATGCTTCACCGTTCCAATATGGACCATTTCAAGTTGAAGATATCAAACATCATCTTATATGGTTGTATTGATTTGTTTGTCAACCAATTTTTAAGAGATTGATCCACAACAAGTTTCGTTATATGACTCGGTATATCAATTAGTAAATGCATGCTAAACAAATTCAAATATCTATAACTCACTAAATTTTAAAGATAATATTAGTCGGGTTAATTATTAGTTGATGAGTTTTTTAATGACGTGTATTATCCCATACATAAGGTAGTATCTTGTTTACATGTACTCCTGTGTGACTTCGTCAAAGTCTTATTGTATAGCTCTTCCTTAAAAAACATATGTGACATGCGAATATCTCATACTGATAAAAGTTAGAAAAGAGATGAGTTATACTAAGGGGGATAAAGCACAAGAATAAAACCTCCTTATTCTTTGATTGTAACTTGTAAGCCTAAGATAGATGCACGAAAAGGGGCATGGTGCATTAACTCCCGATCCCAAAATTAGACATGTCAAAGAGGTTGAGTTGAACCGAATTCCCTAGGTGAAATTTATATCATTTTCTACCCAATCAAGTTAAATTTTTATCGATCGATCTAGTGCATGTCGTGTTTTTTCCTTTTCTAAGTGCATCTATTACTATATACTAAAAGAGACACCCGGAATGACACGTGTCATTTTCTGGTGAAAAATTTTCCCGCTAAAAACTCTTTCCTAAAAATACATATTTATTTTATTCTTTTTTTATTTTCTCTCCTTTTGTATAAATATTTATATATGGAAAAAAAATATAGGATTATGGAATATGCCATTATTAAAATTTTGGTAAAATTTTAGTCAAACTGTCATGTCAATAAAGAAAATATTCTTACTCGATATTTTGGTCAAATTAGCATATTAAATATATCAAATATTTTAGTCAGATCATCATATTAAACATATAAAATATATAATACGTAGTATGTTAAAATATGATAAAACGAGTACATTCGAGATTATTAATTACGCAATAGATTTAAGGGATAAATAATTCAATTAATTTTTTTTTAAAAAGATGGTCAAATAATAATTTTTAAATATCCGTGCGTGCACGGGACCTAATCTAGTTGTTTATATGTGCATGTTATTAATTTGTCATTGTCTGTTATAAATATTTCAAATTAATTTTCGATGGTTATTTTTTATTGGCTTTGGACGGTCTAATAAATCTTTGACAAGTATTTTTGATTTGATAATCATGTTAAAAGGGCTAACATTACTTATGACCAGCATATTGAGGACACCAATGACAAGACGAAAAAGCTACACGTACCCTCAGGGTATGAAATCTTTGGCTGTGATTGGTCTAAAATTTTAAATTCAAATACAATTTCAAGAATATTTTAAAATAGTTGCACCAACTTAAGTATCGGACAGATAACCAATTGCTTGTTAGTTCAACGGTGATTGAGGCTGAACTTGGAAGGGAGAATCCGTGTTCAATCCCCTGCAACAACAATTGGGAGGGGACTGAAACCTAACCACCCAAAATTCGCCTCAAATCCGAATTAGCTTCTAAAGATGAACCGGATGCTAACACCAAAAAAAAAAAGTATCGGATAGATAGATAGACTAGCTTGAACCATAGACGTACGGAAGAAAAAGAATGAGCTTTACGAGATTATGAAAGAGAAGTGGAATCAAGGGAGCCTACCCTAAATTAGCTTATTCCTCTCATAATTAATTTCATGCACTAGTTATTGTGTCATATCTACTTGACTCTTCCTATCAATTCAATTTAGTACGTTGCTTCTCTCTTTTTTCACAACGCCTATTTTGCCTTTATGATGATTGATGATAGAGTTAACGGTAAATAACTTATTTTTGGTTCGGTAATCATGGGGAGGGTCTACTAAGAACAAAGGTAGACAAGACACAAATTCTAACTAGAAATATTTTGAGTCAAATCATTAATAAAAAAAAAAAAGTGTATTTAAGTTTCTTGTGATTGTAGTTCAATTAGTTAGAGCATCGCCTTCTCAAGGCAAAAACACAACTAATGCAGTGACGGGTTTTTTGGCCCTTAATAATGGTATCTCTTCGTTGACCCTGAGGGTAGAGTGATAGTGTATACTACTATACTCTCTTTAATATTATTACTATATGGTTTAAATATCAAAATAAAGTTATATCTTGATGGTATTTGGTGTTGCGTTTAAATCTTTATTTAGATATAGGGTGATCATGAATTCTACCCTCAAAAATATAATGATACTCAATTGTAAGGAGTGATATCGTTACTCATCGCACACACTTGTTTAGAAACCCTATTTAATAAATTACAAAATTGTTTTTCTTGTCAGGCCAAAAGGTAGATTGTTCTTGATTTTTCTTTTAAACGATATTTTAAATTTAATTTTGTACCAAGGAGAATAGAGATTTTTGTGGGACAAATGAGGTAAGGTTATACTCCGTACCACTTACGTTACTAATATTGTCATATGCTCACATCCTTGAACAAAAGAGAAAATGTCAAGATTGTATGTTTGAGGATGATATATCCAATTAACAGCCACACACGGAAAAACACCACCTTCGTAAGAGATATATAGGCTTCTATTTGAGGACATTTTGGGCAAAATATGGTTTATATATCCGGGTGCACAATGCTCACTGTGCACCCTGTTTTTAAATTAACATATAGTTCAAATACAAAGAACATATTGTTCATACCCAAAGAATATATAGCCAATGAACATATAGTTCAAATCCATAGAACATTAGTTTAAATATTTCACTAGTACATGTACATTGAAATCATTCTCCATGTTCATTAGATTTTCAATGAATGTTCAACGGGGTGCACAATGAGCACTGTACACCCGGGTGTATAATCTAAATTGCGCATTTTGAGTGTTACGACTAGTAATTTAATCTCAGTTTTATCGGGGCTAGCTATCCTCTTAAAAAAAAAAACATACACGGTTTTTACATAAGATAAAATTTCAATATAGTCATTGTGGGACGTGGGTGAGTAACTGAGTAAGTCTGTAAGTGAGTACGTATGGTAGTCATTTACAAAATCTACCTCGCTCCTATAAATATATACTAAAGGGTGTTTGGTACTTTGGTAATTGGTATGATAGATCAGAAAAAGAAGGATACAAATGTTTGGACATGCAGTTTGGTATGATGGATAAGAAAAAGAGGATACGAAGGCACAAATTTTTGTATAGCAGAGTAAAAATTAACTCAAAATGTTAAAAAGTTATCCCGGTATAATGATAAAAATTTCACTTTAGTCAAAACAACTAATAATAAAGGTTATTCTGATGAATAATAAATTTATTGTATACCTTGTATCTGTAAAACTTTTTGATACGCGGAGGGATTGAGAACTTTGAGATAAATTAATGACAACATTATATAAACACCCTTATTTTCTTAATCACTTTTTTCTCTCTTTTTTACATTAAGGGGGGTAAATTTGTCTTTTGATAGATCTAACCCATTTCTTATTCATCTCATCATCTGCCATCCTTGTGCTATTCACTCCCTAGGTATGTAATTGGTGAGATTAGTGGTGGTTTTAATCCCTATCCTTAATTATCATTTCCTAACACAAGTACTAATTTTGTTTATAATCCTATCCTCTTATGCATGTCCTTACTGGTCTTCCACAGTTCCACCTTTATCTCTGACTAAAAAAACACCCACAAACGAACTTACGTACTTAATCAAATAAGGAGTACTACACTCTCGAATACACCAACCTCTAAAAATATCCGAGAACAAGATAGAGGTCAATCGTTAATACTCTATTTTAGACGAAGCGAATACAGTTAAAGTTAATTTCCTTAGGTATGAGTTGTAGCTACCAAAGTCCCACACGAGTAAGATAAAATTAGTGGGACAACTACAATTGACGAAGGAATGGCATGAGTAATTTACCAGTCAATCCTAGAAATTTCAAATTTCCTCAACCCACAAGTTTCCTTTACGTACTCAACTAGTCAACTCGTTGTTTGTGGGATGAAAGAGTTAAGGTTCTACTATTAATATTATTATTTAATTAAAGAGGTCTTTACCTAATGATTAAAAGTAGAATTTATGTAAGACAGATCTCAGTTTCGAATTTCCATTTTTTCATTTGAATTTGTACAACTTTTATGACTCATACGGAAAAAAAAACATAAAAACAAAAATACTAATATTGCCATTTACCCGCATGCTTGACTATATCAATAATTACATATGCAATATTATTTGCCAATTAGGTTTTGGTCTAATAGTTAACAACTTAACACTAAGTGCATGTGCACAATATATATAAAGTTCGAATCCCCAACCCTAGTAATTACATAAGATAAAATTTAATGTGGGTGAGTTGGATCGTACTCACATTTTACAAACTCTTAATTATATGACTCATGTCAATTCAGTAGCAGATCACTCAGTGCCTATGCGGTGTTCCTTGGCAATAATTTAATCTCATGGAAAACCAAAAAGCAGCGCAGTGTCAGCAAGTCATCTGCTGAGGCTGAATACAGGAGCATGTCAGCCACTGCTAGTGAGCTTGTATGGATACAAGGTCTGCTTGAAGACCTTCATGTCAGCATCTCCTTGCCTGTTAGTTTGTATTGTGATAACACTTCTGCTGAACACCTTGCTCAGAATCCTATGTTCCATGACAAAACCAAGCATCTGAAAAGAGAGATGCATTATGTTCGTGAGCAAGTTGAAAGTGGTTTCATCAAAACAGCTCATGTATCAAGCACACACCAACTTGCTGACCTTCTAACTAAGCCTCTTGCTTCCTCACAGCATCATACTCTTTCTGCCAAGCTTGGCCTTGTTTCCAAAGTCCAGCTTGAAGGGGGAGTATAGGAGAGTTAATTATTTATAATATTATTTTAATTAAAAGTTTGTTAGAGGTTGTTACAAGTTTGTTAGAAGGTAGTTTTGTCTTGTATATAAACACTATTGGGCTTTCTTTTTTAGCAAGAAATCTGATTACACATTTCTGATTTCCTAAACTTTCTTCCTCAACTGCTTTCGATTTCTTCTTTTCTATAGGTATACAACAATATAGTAAGATATATATAAAGTAAATCCAAAATGCTTAAAATTTAACCCTATATAATATAAAAGTAATTCCATTTCTATTGATAAAATTCTTCTTTTTAATAAAAGTTAAAGGAGGGAATGATATATGATAAAATTATTAAAATACCCTCGCTTATTTTCTCACTCTTTTCTTTCTCTATCCTTTTCATTAAGGATAAATTAGTAATTTACGCCTCGGTCGGTGTTTTTTTTTTCCTTTCCCGTTTTATGCTTTTTTAAAAATTAAAAATTAATATATGACAATCACAAAAAATAGTTTTCAATTTTTTATTGTCAGTTCAAAATCAACCTAATTACTATAAGTATGATTATTTTTTTTGTTCATGATACAATCTAAATCATATAATTTTCAGAACCAAAAAACCGAAAAACTGACAGTGATACCGGAGGAACCCTTAGCTCATGCTATCTACTCCCTTCGTATTTATTTAAGGGATACACTTGCCTTTTCTGGTCGTATTTATTTAAGAGATACACTTGCCATTTTTGGCAACTTATCAACCCCACCATCTAATTAAATAATCTATCTAATATATCATATGTCCCACCACTCTATTAAACAAATAATTTCAGAACTACCCCCCACCCCTCTAAAATGACATGGTTATCACTTGTTTTAATTATTAAAATATCTACCTCAACCCCACTTATTTTAATACTTTATTTCATTGAATTTTTCTTATTAATATCCTTGCCCGGACAAGTGTATCACTTAAATAAATACGGAAGAAGTACGTTTTATGTTTGTTTTTAAAACAATTTCGAGGAGAAAAGAAAGAATAAAATAAGTGAATGAGAAGAAAATGAAATTAAGGGTATGGTTATATATATTGTATAGTTGTAAGAGTAAGAGACATGCAATTTATTTGAAGTGAAGGATATGAAATTGGAAGAAAATAAAAATTACAATATATTGAAAAGGAAAGCCACCCAAAAAGAAAAAAAAAAGTCTTCAAAAAGAGACACTCACACTTTATATATCACCTTAAACCACCCATTCCTATGCTTGACCTATATAGGATGGTTATATCCCTATCTCCCCCCCCCCCCTATAATCCCCATTTCTCTAAACAAACACTAGAATTATATAATCACTATCCTCTTATCCTTGTCACTCACCCTTTACCCAACGATGAATGGAAACCCACTTCGAATTAGGTTTATTAATAAAAGAAGAATAACAACGTCCTCAGATGTACCTATCAATAGATATACATGAGAAACAAGATATAAATTATATCGACATTTAACACTTTATTTCAAGAAAAATGAGTATACCCAAATTCGTTTCTATAAGTTTACCAATGAAGTCCTAGTCTAGTAGTTAAGGTTGAGCGTCTATATACAACATGTCCCAGATCGAAAATCGCTGACTCTTATTTATAATTTATAATGCCCGTCCCTCATTCGATAAAAAAATAAAATAAAAGTTCCTTAGGTCAGAATTGTAGCTCCCAAAGATTGTCCAAAGTACCGCACGAATAAGATAAAATGAGTGGGACAACTACAATTGACAACGGAATGGCATGAGTAGTTTACCCATCAATCCTAAAATTTCCTCAACCAACAAGTTTCCGTTACTCAACTCGTTTGAGTTTTAGTGAGTCAATCCCAGAACTCGGAAATCACACAAAACGCGTCATTTAGACTCGTTATTAAACTCGGCCAAAAACCAAGTCAAGTCAATGACCAAAACACCCTTATGTATCCCCAAAATCATACACCTATACAACGGTCAATTTCGTCATAATATTAAAACCTTTATAATAAAATCAAAATTAATTTAATGGTTTATATAAATAAAAAGAACAGAAACGGCTATCTGCCTATCTCCCTAAAAAAGACAACTGCGCCCCATTACCATATATTCAGCCAGAGAAGCCTCTTCCTTTTTTCTCTGGAATTATAATTAAAAATTTTCATCTTTTTTCCCCCCTAAATTACTTCTATATTTTCCGCAGTTTTTCCTGATATTATTTGTTCATTTCTAGGAAAACGAATCGCCTGTAATCTCGCCAATCTAAGTTTATTTTGTTTAAGTTCCATCCAATTCTTTTTTTCTGGATATCGTTTTTTGGGGTGATTAGACGCTGATTTTTATTCAGAAAAATTGGTGAAAATTTTGTGGGATAGAAGAGAGAGATTGAGAGATTTTTTTTTTTAGAAAATACATTTCCGGGTTTAATTTGATTGGAAAAGTTTGGAAATTTGTTGTAATGTCGACGAAAACGGGTACGGCGAAGGATTTAGCAGAGAAAATGTTGTTGATGGCTGAACAAGGTGGACATTATTGCTCCAAAAAGACCGATAGTTTGTGCAAAGATTGTTGTTGCCAGGTAATTACTTTCTCTCTCTTGTTTTTTTTTTACAGATTTTGGGGATTATTTTTGTGATCTGGGTTCTCTTCGCATTATTGAAATTGTTTGATTGAAACCATTTAGTCTGTTTGATTAAATTTTTTGATTGAAACCCTTTAATCTGCTTGATTGAAATTGTGTAATTTATTGATTTTGATTATTAGTTTTACATGGGTATTTGTGAATCTTTGAATGTTCCTTAATTTCTTTGAATTTTCAGCTTTAGGGTTACCGGAGTTAATGACATTATGTGCCCCTGACTTTTCTTTGGATCTAATTGGGTTTGATTCTGATTTGGGTTTCTTCTGAAAATTTCAATGTTTTCCTTTGAAAAAATTGATTACCGTGTTTAATTTTCAATTCGATGTTTCTGATGATGAAGTAAGAACATGCTATTTGAATAACCAAGACAATTAGTGTCGAATTACCTTTAACAAATCAATGTATGCTTTTGTTTGATCTGAACT
Source organism: Spinacia oleracea (assembly GCF_020520425.1). Lineage (NCBI taxonomy): Eukaryota > Viridiplantae > Streptophyta > Magnoliopsida > Caryophyllales > Amaranthaceae > Spinacia > Spinacia oleracea. Next base: position 133,642,673 of record NC_079487.1, read on the forward strand.
TTTAAACATGATGCTAATCAGTGAGTAACTAACGGATGACGATTTCTTTCTTTTCTAGCAGTCAAGCAAATCAAGCATGTCAAGATTATGCTGTGTTCTTCGAGGAATCGATTTGAAGATCTGCTTATTCCTGTTCTTGATCGTTCCAGTATGCACCATGGGTATCTACTTACATGGGCAGAAAATTACCTACTTTCTCCGACCACTTTGGGAAAAACCACCAAAACCTTTCAATGTAATTCCCCACTACTACAACGAAAATGTGACAATGGAAAATCTATGCAAGCTTCACGGTTGGGGAGTTCGTGATTACCCAAGACGAGTTTACGACGCTGTTCTCTTCAGCAATGAGGTCGACATGCTCCATGTCAGATGGCAGGAGTTGTACCCTTACATTACTCAGTTTGTTCTTCTTGAGTCCAACTCCACATTCACTGGAATACCAAAGCCTCTGGTTTTTGCTGCAAATAGAGATCAATTCAAATTCGTGGAGCCTCGTTTGACTTACGGGAATATTGGGGGTCGATTCGTTAAGGGAGAGAATCCGTTTGTTGAGGAAGCATATCAGCGTGTTGCATTGGATCAACTCATGAGAATCGCGGGTATTTCTGATGATGATTTATTGATAATGTCTGATGTTGATGAGATACCAAGTAGACATACCATCAATCTACTTAGATGGTGTGATGATACACCTGATATCCTACATTTACAGCTTAAGAACTATCTGTACTCGTTCGAATTTCTTGTGGATAACAACAGTTGGAGAGCTTCGATACACAAATACCAGACAGGGAAGACTAGATATGCTCATTTTAGGCAAACTGATGTTCAATTGGCAGATGCTGGGTGGCATTGCAGCTTTTGTTTCCGCCGTATAAGCGAGTTTATCTTCAAGATGAAAGCTTACAGCCATAGTGACAGAGTGAGATTCTCTCATTACTTAAACCCCAAAAGAATTCAGAGAGTAATCTGCAAAGGTGCAGACTTGTTCGATATGTTACCTGAAGAACACACATTTAAGGCAATAATCGGGAAGATGGGTCCTGTTCCTCATTCTTATTCTGCAGTTCATCTTCCATCGTATCTTTTGGAGAATGCTGATAAGTATAAGTTCCTATTGCCTGGAAATTGCCAGAGAGAAAGTGAATGAGCGCCTCGTTGAGCAGGGTTTTGGGTTCTTGTTTGACCAGAACATTTTAGGGGTGGTATTCCGATATACATTTGACCAGAACATTTTTCTCTGTGATGTTTGAGGGAATCACAAAATGGTCAAATCGGAGTTTTTGGGAGTTGTGTACATAATCTAATCAATCCCTGGGGCTCGGTTTTGGTTCGGAAGATTGGTACATAATCCAGTTGTTGCTCAATAGAGGGATCATGCCTTCATTGCTAGCTCGGTAATCTCATATACTCTCCTTTAGATTGAGAAACATGTGAGGCTGGTTTTCCAGCGAAAATTAGACAGTTTTGTGTTGTGGTTTTTAGACTAATATATCCAGTATATTCTCACCTCTGTCTTTGCTATACCGTGAATTCTATGGATTCTTTCTTCTGCTTCACTTATCATTTATCCAATTCCTTTATTTTCTGTTGTTTTTCTGTTCTTGAGTTTTCCTTTACCAAATCAGATGAAGAACAATCCATCTGTTCATTTGATGGGTGTTACTCATTCTTCTGGTAGATGGAAGATATTATCAGACAGCTGTAGTATTAGAATATAATGCTGGATTTGGAATTATTGCTTTTGTATTCGTATTCCACTACTTGCCTTCTCTGCTAAGGACTCATTCTTAACCAACTATCTTGAAAATAAGAGATTTATGTGACATGGACCGGGTCTGGGTCCAAAAATATTGGAACCAGACCCAAACCTGTTTATTAACAAGTGGACCTAGATCCGCCCCAGATCCAATGGGTCTATCAAAATTGGACCAATGGGGCGGGTCCAACAGGGTCTGAGTCGGGTCTTACACCCATGCCAATCCCTAGGTGTAGGGATGAAATCTCACCCGGCTCATTTGAGAGATTTTCCTTATCTCCCCTGAAATTCATGGCAAGTAATTTATATGGTCAAAAGAATCTGTTGGAATTGCACTCCACTTGCAGTGAAGAAGACTTAAACTAGAAAACTTTCACTTTTACACTATCATTCCACGACCGTGAATCGAAAAGATGAATTATAACATGAAAATGGTACAATTTTGGTATAACTTAGCAATGTAGGTGGCGAATTGCGATCCCATTCCCAGTCTCATACTAGTGAATCAGGTAACAGTGGTTAGGTCTTGAACACAATCTTCCGCCCCATAATCCGATTACCCAAAGAAAATATACAATTTGCCGGATTTGAACTCACCTGACCCGAAATCACCAGATTAGACATGTTAACATGATTAAATGTCTTGTTTCTTGACGGGGTTCATTGTAAATCCAATCTGCTACTCTATTTCCGGAGATTAAATGAGGAAAAATTGAGAGTGGGCCTAGAAAGAGGTGAATTAGGCTAACTTCCCATGTTGAAGCATCCTGTCCTTATTATTATTGTCATGTGCTTCATGGTTGGCATGTCTGCTTACCAAGTTTTTGTTGTAGTATTATTATAGTCCATAATTAGTATTTAATTAATCATTTGAAGCTTTAAGCTTTCCAAGTTTCCTGCTGTTTTTGTGAAATATAAAAGAATGTTGTTGGGGAAAGATTCAGTGGGCAGGAGTATTTTATTGTTAGTAGCATTTTTATTATATCACGCTCTTGGAATTTTGTATGAGTTGCATATTAAAAACTGGCATTATTTTATTCAATCTACGGCAAAATCTTGTATGAGATGGATGGTAGTAACTTGTCCGATTAGGAGGCGGAGAGACCAATACCTGATATCTCACTAAACGACAAAATAGAGATAAGACAAAAATTAAAGCAGGTGTCATTTTTCAAAGAACAAATGCCATTTTGGAAAAGTTGATGTCATTTTTAAAAAATGGATGCCAATTAAAATAAAATAAAATAATTTGTCCTTTAGCGTTTGTCTTATCCCTATTTTGTCATTTAGTTGGTGGTATGTATTTGTGAAAATAAATATCAGATATTGATTTATATTTCCTCTCCGATTAAGGTGTTCTTTCATTTTAATATAGTAGTAAGATACAACCGTTTGTATGACAAAACTCGATACTGCGTCATCTTTTGTACTCGTTTCCATTAATAATAATAATTAATAATAATTAATAATAATAATAATAATAATAATAATCATAATGGCATATTCGAAAGTTGTTCGTTTATATGGTTGAGACATTTCTGTTGTGTGAAGGATTAATATCAGAAAATCACATGGAACACTAATTTTGAATGAATGATAAAAATTGATCAAAGATGTCGCAATTGCGTTGGATTTACCCGGTGGAAGAGAATTAAAATAGATGGGCATCACTATTTCACAGATTAAATGTGTGCTTGTCGTTGTTTGGCGTGCCCCTTGCCCCCTTGCCTTTTCGACTTCAATTGCTTTGGTGGGGGTGGGGGTGGGGGTGGGGTGAAACTAATTGATGGGTCATGTGATGGACTTTCACTCTTTTTCAAACCTCGATGTTTCCGTTATGTTCACGTCACATTAATTGTTGAGGCATATTTTGAGCCGAGTCGAGCAGAATCGAGCCTAAATTGTGTCCGAGTCGAGTTGTACTACCAACGTAGTGAGTTGTATTGTAGTATCGTCTTTGGTCACTTAGGTTCCTCGTAAAATTATGACCCACCCCATGTCTTTTAACATACCAATGTCTATAGGGAGTTTTAATAGGACTTTCAGCACAAGACCTCGGGTTTTAGGGGCGCAAAAAAAAAATTTGTGTTAATAGTTAATCGTTTAAATAGAACATACTTAATTTGTTTGTGGATCAGTGTCACAACATTTTCTTAATATTTCATAGGTTAGATCATATCCAATATATTTTTCTTTTTTTTGCTTTTTAGTGTTACAAATCATTTTATTAAAAAAAGACCTCCACATTTGAAAAAGAAGAATAGGGCCTTCGAATTCTCGGAGACGGTCCTATTTTAGAGCATCAATTATAGGGAGCTCTTAGCCCCCTCTTAAGGAAAGAGAAAATATAAGAGGTAACTCTTAATAAATAAGAGCTAACTCTTAGCCCCCTCTTATTTAGAGGTTGATTAAGACATCCTCTAAATAAGAGGTAGCTCTTAGAAATAAGAGTGGGTGATGTGGAAGAATGTGGTGTATTTAGGTTGCTTTTTCTATTAAAAATAATATTAAAAATATTAAAAAATAATATAAGAGGTAGTGTTAAAAGTTAGTCTATTTCTTGGTGTTTTTAGTAGCTAACTCTTGTTAAGAGTTGGTAATGAGGTGTACAAGGAGAGAGACTAAGAGAGGGCAAATTAAGAGTGAGCCTACAATTGATGCTCTTAGCATATCAACGACTCGACGAGGTAGGAACCGCCCCTTTCCTTATATTGGCCCGACTTTCTCTTCACAATGAATTAAATGACGAGTCTTTAAATTGTTTTGTCTTTTTGGGTGTGTTATTTCACATCGATTTATGTACCGTGTTTTTAGTTCAGCTACTTGAAAAATAGGTGACTCGCATTGACTAAGTTACATACTTCGTATTTTTTTTTTATACGAATGAGTCATAAGGGCAATGTAAATTACAAATAGGAGGCGGGGGAATTCGAATCTGAGACCTACCGTAAGCAGACGATCAGTCTTAACCACTAGGCCAAGACATCATTGATAAGTTATATAGTTATTGTAGCAGTTGTATTATCGCTTGCAATCTTTAAATCGTAACATTTGTGGTTTTCCTAATAGTGGGAAAATAATATCTTGCTGCCATGTAGAGATGGTCATTGAGTCTGCTCTGACCCCACCCACCCTAATACAACTCTTAATGGGTCACGTGGGTCAAACCTATTTACGACCCATGATTAACCCGATCAACTCGAATATTTTATTGGTGTACCGTGTGTCGAGTTTTTCCAACACAACCCATTTCAACCCACCCCATAAAACCCGACACAACCCACCACAGCACACCCGATCCATCCTATCCAACACATGAACCCAACCCACCTAACCCTATGACACACATGACTTGTCTTCCTAGTTTAAACAATTTTTTATATTTAAAATGCTAATAAATTTTAATTTTATTGTTTAAATTTTTATTGACCACATTTATAAGAGTATGTGAACAACATAAAGTTCATGTAAAATTTATTACTTTTTGACACTTAAATTATCGTCGAAATCCACCTGACCCAAATAAGCTCTTTAAACTCGTCTAAACCCATCAGAGCTAGTCACACTAAGCCTCAAAACCTGTCGTTACCCACCAAACACATCGGATCCACTTGACCCGCACAACCCACCACGACCCATCTTGTATTGTGTCAATTTTTTGACACAATTCACGGTTCGACCCACCCTAAATTAACCGAGACGGGTCGTGTTTCAATTATCCCTGATCCACGATCCACCAAACCCACCCATGATCCACTCAACCCGCCACGTTGGCCATCTCTTCTACCATGTAAAACGATAAGCCTAACAACCCCACTCCTTATGCACACACTCTCACAAGTCACAAGTACACAACGGGCCTCCGGGGTCGGGTCCACCCCTTAAACCGAATATGGTTCCAGGGGTCTGAGTGATGGGCTGAGAAGTGTTTGTTGTATGTACTAGGCTTGCCACGGAGATTGGGCCAGCTGCACATTAAAATCCATTTAACCCAATAAAATTAAACCATCAAAAGTTGAAAACTATAGTACATGTAAACTTGTAATAATAAAATAGAAAAAAAAAAAAAAATTCACAATTTTTCTCATAATTGATATTTGTATTTAGTCAATCACATTTTATTTTATAATTAAAGTGACACATTTATGGTACACAAATTTCTTGACGGGAGATTTTAATCCGGTAATTTATAAAACTAGTAAAACATAGGTAAAATGATTTTGTGAATCACACACAAAGAATAATCAAAATAATCAAAATACAGAGAGAGCATGATTGATGAAGCTTCCATTCATAGCAAAGATAAAATCATCAAGGAAAGATGTGGGTGGAAAATGACAAGTTGACAAGTGTTTCAATGGATATTATTGAGAGTTTTAATTTTGTGGATATTAGTCGATATTCTTGCTCAACTATTTTTGGTAATTTTATGGTTCATGAACACTACGCTTAAATTAATTCCACGAATATTTCTTTGATGGTTGGTATAATTTTTTCAAAAACGAACCATCAAATTTGTGTTTCTTTTACCCTCTTATGATTTCATGTGTGTAACGTTTCAGTAACGAAAATATTATAGAGAAATATTATAGACGTAATATGATCTAAGATCTTGAAAAGTCGTATTACTTGTTTAAAATTTTAATCAATTGATTTAGTTGTCATTTTTCGTACCCCTATTATTAGAGAAAAATTAATATTATTCGATAAATCATGCTTTTGGACTAATGCTTAATATTTTTCTCTCTGCTCTGTAGTCTTTACAAAATTGTCGGGTCTTATATACTCCATACAACGTTAGTAGTTTTCCCAAATTAAAAATTTATTTTACCCATTTCGATATGTACATTACTTATTGATTTCTATTGTAAATATCGTGAAAAGGAAACATCTTTATTTCCCCGGATTTGCTTCTGATTCTTTGTGGATTTCTCCCATTAGGATCACATCGAATCATATCCCTGCTCAAGGTGTTTTAAAAGAGAAAAATAAATAAATTTCTAGTTGAACTTAATTATATTCATGGAATTTTTAATTTTGTTTTGGGTAAGAAAAATGGAACCATACATCGTCTATTTAAAGTTAGTCTGTCCCAACTACGTATGTCAATATTTAAGCCATGTTCTTATAAGTATAACGCTGCTGATGAAGTTTGACATTATGACATCTGGGAAGCACGGACACACCATCGGGCTGCCGTGTCCCCTGTCCGACACGTATTGGACACCGACACGCCTTGGACACGCGGATATATGTGTCCAACACGCGAAATCACGTGTCCGATTATTTTTGAAAAATTAGGACACGAGACACACGACTGGATACACGATGGACACGTCTTGAACACTTATTTCAATATTAATTAATATTTCAGATTGCTATCTCTTTTTTACAATTCCCTCGAATGTCTCCTGAGCAATCAACAACCTTCATAAACATAGACCAGATTTACAAGCCACCATGACATTAATTACGGTCTCCTTTGTGGTTACTCCAGCTCCATCCATTATGTGAATATGATCTTATGTTTATGAAGGCTTGATGTTCATTCATAACAATCTTCGTCTACTTTTTAGGAGTGATATTTATTACAAGGGAATTAAAAAAATGAGGGATGTGAGAGGAGATGATTATCGTGTCATTTTATGTAGTATAGTTCTATTTTCTTATTTGAACGTCGTTGATAAATTTAATTACTTTTTGCATATTATTTTATTAATTATTTTAATTTTCTTTGATATATTATATTATTTGAATATTATTTTTTCCCGTGTCCCCGTGTCCGTCATTTTTAAGATAGTGTATCTCCGTACCCGTATTGTGTCCGTGTCCATGTCCGTATCCGTTTTGATGCAACCTAGTATGACATTTGAATCACAAGGTGAGTTTCCTACTGGCTCCATCAACTTGTGATAGATTAATTAATGCATTTGAACACTTGCAACAAGCCGGCCAATAAGCCAACAACACATGATCGACATAAAGAAATAAAATATACTCCGAGGATAATACACTACAAATAGTACGCACGACTAAGTATAATACAAACAAATGAGTGTCATTTCGCTCAAAAAAAAAGCTCGCTAAGTGGAGTTGGCCGATGTGGTCTAATCAAACGAAAAAAACTACAAAGGTAATTGAAAATGATGATGATTTGCACAAAGTTTTGAATAGTACTACGAAATATGCAAATTAAAGGTGATTCAAAATAATAGAACAATACTCATATACTACTATAGAAGTATATATTAACGGTGTAAAGTAAGCAAACTTTATATTAAAACGTGCATTTTTCTACCAAAATTGTTGACAAAATTTAAAGTAGATTCAAGATGGGGCAAAAGAGCAGTACTACGTACTTAGTAATTAAGAAGGTAACATATCGAGTAAAGTTATATGATAATACGATCCTCTAAAATAACTGTGTTATATCCTCAACACTAAATGATACAACGTTAAATGAGGGGTACATCGTACACATAAGGCTAGTAGGTACATATAACCGAGTAAATAACATATGCGCACCGTGCTCCAGAAATGATTTTTTTAAAATAAACATGATTTGTATAAATAACTAGCTAATTTTAGATTTTTCGTATAGTCTATATATGGAGTATATCTTGTACGTAATACTAAATAACTATTAACAACGTACTATTTTAACAACTCCGCTAAAATAAAAAAAACCAATGCAACCAAAAACTAACACTGATACCAAACGAGCCATTTGAAAATGATTTCCTCGCCTAACCATGGTAATTAAAGTAGCTAGGTTAACCTCAAAATCAACTGTTTTTTTTTGCCATCATTTACTTTTTAGCTAGGTTACTTTTTAGGTGAAAGTATATTTCCATACCCAGATAAAATAAGCCAAAGGGTATTTGATTCCCTAGCTTTCAGTCATTCATCAATTAACAGAAACCACATACAATTAACCAAGTATTATAAATATAGGTCATTATCTTAGTAAATTAACATACAATAACTTGAGCTTAGTAATTAATAAATAATGATGAAGTTTTCAAAATCAAATTACAATTACAAAAACAACAACATTTATAGCTTAGATGAACGTGAGAGTTACTTCTCTTACATACTTTCCCCTTTTAGAAAGAAAAACCATTCAAAAAAACCATTAGAGGATACCAAGATGGAAATCACCATTAAACATGGTGATCATAAGAAATGTGAAGGGGATATCAACTATGAGGCCGAGATGTTTATTCGACGTAAGCGTAAGATGCTTGAGCTTAGCAAGACGATGGTGCCCATAATTACTGAGTAACAATACTATAAGCATGCATGCATCTAGCTTATTATTAGCTAGCTAGTTACTTTAAGTATATATATACTTCGTACTTAATTATATGTGTTTGTGATAATAATAAGGTAGGCCTTGAGCTTCCCAATCTACGAGTTCCTAATTATTTGCTTACTATGTAAGGCTCGTTATGCTACCTTTTACGAAACTATAAGTCTAGCTAGTAGTGAAGTTTATGTTCTATTTACTCCATTAATAACTAAGGAATTGAATGATCTCTAATCAAACAACATCCTAACATTACCTTTTTTTATTTTAATTATAACAACTAGTTTTTGTTGGAAATCATAGTGATAATACAAAAGAAAATGAGTGGGAAATGAGAAAATGTGGGAATATGGAAAGTCCCACATGGGAAAAACACAAACCACATTCAATGTTTATATTTGGGGACTTGAGGGAATCATTTGTTTAAGAAAGCATGTGAGTGCATGGGTGGACACACAACACACGCGCGCGGGCCGGGCCATGGGCCTTGGCGAATGCGGTCCGCTGGCGTGGGGTGAGTTTTGTGGTCCGTGATAAATGTTTAGTTCGTATATACGTATCATCCAGCTAAGTTGTTCCAATTATTTATTTAACTAATAATTAACTATGAGACCATGCTCGATAGTAGTAAAGCAATATATTATAAAATTAAATGTACTCTAATGCACTAATTTTGAGCATTACATTCAAGGAATATGTCGTATTATCAATAATCTGATTGTACTTAATTAATACTTCGTACGTGGTAGGAAATAACTAATAAGCTTCACTTGTGTTTAAGTCACGAATTAACTCATGAGTCTATAAATTAAACATATAGGCGGTAGTCCTGATTACTGATTAGCCATGCGCACATATAACATATTGACGATATTATCTAAGGTATTGTGAGTTGTGACGTACACTTTAACTTTGAGACCCACGTATATATGTGGTACGTGTGTGAACATTACCATTGAGTGATAATAATAACATTAATTTTAACAGGATATAACGTTATGAGACCAATTACTGGTCCATAGAAACATATAATAAACTCATAATTAATTTAAACATCAACCTGCACTCTCATAAAAATAGCTTTTTGACTCGTGCAACGAAACACAAACTACAAACAAAATAAAAGCACACAAATATATAAGTCGCCTCCGGAATAAGTTTAGTTCTCTCCGACAACCCAAAGCACACTCTTCTGGTTGAGAAAATGGCAAACCGGCGTTCCCGGAGCAACCTTCAAAGCGACGAGCGCAGGAAAGAGAGGGTCCCACTCAGAGGTGTCCATGTGGCACGCGGTGGCGGCTTCAATCCTAGTCATCTTGTCACGTACTCCCTCTAGGGTAACCATGTACGCCACCGTGGCAACACGTTGATGGCAAAGGAAAACCGCAAACGGAAATTGTGCTTTGTGGCAACTAACCGTAGAATTAACAACCCTTGAATTTGATAGCCTCTTTACTTTTACTATACGAAAGGGTTGCAAATTACCATTATTACCCTTGAAATATTTATCTTGAATTGTTGTTGAATATGCTCGAATAACACCGTGTTTGGTTGATTGTACAAAATCAACCATGCTTTCTAGTGACGTGACACATACGTTATCGTCGTTGGCGGCGTACTCACATAATTCCACCGTGTGTTTAATCACTCCGGTGGCCGGAGAGTTTGGGGTGATTGAAAATCGAGAGAGAATACTCGGTAAATTGGTGGATTTTAGGGTTGGAAATTGTTCAATAATGGTCCTTGGTAAGAAATGACCGTTGTTGGAGTGGAGGTTTGGGAAACGGGGATATAATAATACTCGATTGTTGTTGTTAGAAAGATCACTCTCTAGGAAATGCAATGAAGTAATGGAGTCCATTTTCGTCGTTTTTGGTGGCCTTTTCGACGCATGGCATCTGATAATGTTGACATCTTCTGATATATTAAGATTGTTCTTCACAAACTGATGAGAGGATGATGATGATGAAGTGCTTTCGCCTTCTGCCACCAATATAAAAGTGAAGGAGTCAAGATTTGAACCTTGAATCTCCAACTACCTCTATTTTAAATGTAAAATAACCACTTGATCGCTATATGAAACATGTGTTGTTATTGTACATATTCGGAGTAATATTCAAACATATCATGGGGGCCATGGCCCCCGCCAGCCCCCCTAATTCCGCCCCTAGTATTGATCATACACATTATTAATAATTGTTAGATTAGGCTCCGTTCTAATTAACTTATTTTATCTGAAAATAAATTTATTTGTGTGTGAAAATGTATGAAAAATCTTACTCCATTTTTATTGAACTTATATTATCTGAATTTATCTGAACTTAACTAAGCTTATTTGAACTTATTTTGTCTGAAATAATTCAAACTAAGTTGAACAGAATAGAGCCTTAGCCAATTAATTAAGTTGCAAATAATGTCAACTAGAGCGGTTCAATGGGCCAGGCCGAAACTAGGTTGGACCGGGTTGTACAAGAATTTGTAGTGGTCCAAGTCGGGCCCTTTGAGCCCGTTTCAGCCCAGCCCATTTTTATTGTGAAGTTGTCAACTAATATCGTATACGGTAGTAGTACAACTCACCTTTAGAAGGAAGGTAGTCCTTAATCGACCGTGGCATGAAAACACCTTGCAAATGGGAATTCCAATAGGTAGTTAAGCTTGTGCTTGCGGCTTGTCTACTAGCCATCACTACTACTACTACCTACAAAAGAACGTGAACGTGCGTGTTAGAAACGTTGCAATTAAAATAGAGTGTAGGAAGTATCAAGAACGGAGAAGTACAAAACATTGCATCCATATAGAACAGAAAAACTTGTTAAAACCAAAAAAATCTCCCCTAGCTACTTAGTTAACACAATTAATTTATATACAGAGTATTTAATAAGGTAAGAAGTAAAAACTAAAAAAACTCTCCTCACGAGGGGAACTGATCCTAAGTATGTTATACATATATAGTCACTATACTATAATGTTAAATTTAAACTAAAGGTTAGTATACAATATGTTATACGTTCAAATCTCCTTCCCCTGGCCCAATACTGATTTACCGCTTACAGAGAGTACATAGTTCTAGCTAGTTCTAGGAATAAAGTAGGATTCAAAGCGTTGTGTTACATACTAGATAAAGAAAACAAGGTAGCTTCATACTGATCATAAAAGGGAAGATTTAGAACTATTTTGAGGGGTAGAAATTAAAGGACAATATATAGAGAGAGAGAAATTAAAAACAAGCAATTTAGAATTTGTGTGCATAATCTACAAAGGAGGACGGATGCATGGTATTACTATATATTTATATATATAAATATATAATAATAATAATAATAAATAAATATATATATATATATATATATATAGTCATATAGAATAATAGTACTACTAGTGGTATTCAATTATTGTAGAACCAAAATTAATAATTGGACCAAGCTTAGGAAGGTGAAGATAATATAATGCATTATTATTGCAACTTGAATTAGTTTCATACGTTGTAGTCAACTTTCTTGTGTCGGCACTCGGCGGTACACTCATATAGTCATATGTAGGACCTTTACTTACTAAACTGGTGGTCTATTTAGAATGAGTCAATGAGACAATATATATAAATAGAGATAATGACTTACAAAAGTTCTTGCACATATGAAGTGCATAATAATTTTTATTTTTCATTGGGATAACTTTTACCTCTTTTTTGTATATTTTACCTACTTTTTTTTTATAATTTTTATATTAAAAAAAATGTTGATGGATAAACATTCTAAAGGTTAAATGTTGATGGATAAACATTATTAGTGATTTTAAAGGAGTATTTTTTATTAAAATGAAAAAAATAGATCATTAAAAATTAGATAATCTTTACATATATCGGGTAAATAAGAATTTTTTTAATGATTAATGATCGTAATATTGTGAAATCTATTTCCATTTTATATGAGATCATCATAATAAACATATAAAGATCGTAAACTTGTACAATTTTCCTACCTAAACTATCTTATAAAATCGAGTTTTTTTTTTTTATAAACTACCTTAGTAAGATGTTGTAATAAAATATATTATAAAAAGTTTATGTTGTAAGATACTACATGTTGGCCCTTTTGGTCGGATTATGAACAATGATCGTTTCATACGTTACGATCCAACGTCGTACGATACGATTGTTCGTTTTGCCTATCTTACGAATATACGCAACACGATATACGATTCCGATCCAACGTCTTATCGTATAATTATTTCTGAACTAATTTCCCTAAAGCCATTAAATGAATTTTCGATTCATTTAATCCGGCGATCTGTTTTATGTCATTGGTGTGACCTTGTAGGTTCAGTCAAGAGTAGGCTGTGAGCCTAATAAGGTTTATAACTCACTGATTGGAAATATTGCTCCAACTAGCTGTTCCGATCACTTGATCTTACTGAATTGATTATTCGTAATTAATCCGAATATTGGTATTAGACTAATGCACCTTGGGTGAATGACACATTTATTTCAGAGAAAGACAAAAATAAATAAATAAATTGAAATGTGCAAACATGTCTTGTTATAATTATATAATTATATAAAATAATTCTCTATATATAAATGTAAACACAACACATACAATAGTTATTGCACACATATGGTGTATAATCGGGATAACTTTTACCCAAATTTTTTTGTAACTTTTAACCAGTTTTTTTGTAATTTTTAATATGTTCTTTTTGACATACCCACTACAACAAACAGGATCAAAGAGGGTGAAAAAAGTTGCCCTCTTTGATCAAAATATCGCCCTTTTAACTTTTAAGAGCGAAATAAAAATCGCCCTTAACTCGCCCTGTTAGGTTCGTCCTATTAGCTTTCCACGGCAACTCCATTTGCTCGCCCTTTTTTTTATCAAACCCAAAGAGGGAAAATAATTTTCGTCTTCTTTGTATGAAAACAAGGAAGGCAACTTAAATTTCGCCCTCTTTGATTGTTTTTCGCCCTCTAAAATAGTTTAAATAGGGCAATTCTGTTTGCCCTGTTTGTTCAAAATCAAAGAGGGTAACTTGATAAAGTCGCCCTCTTTATTCTATTTTTTATTTTTGAAAAAATATTACCAAGAAGATCATCTTGGCGCAGGCTACAATGAACGAAGAAAGAAAGTATGAATTCGGAGAAGGGACATAGAGTTGAAGAAGATTGTTCGGTAACCTGTGTTGTTTGATCTTGAAAAGTAGTAGTATGGTTGGCGTCGCTAGGGTTGAAATAATTACCGTAGAGAAAATTGAGGCAAACACAAGTAAAAAGCACGATCCAAAAGTGAATGGATTGAAACCCTAATAAGTAGTAGGCAGTGGAAAGTGAAGCTGCCATAACAAACTTGAAATATCTAATTTCGGATACCAACGTATCATTATACAAACCACGAATTCGGTATGTTTCAGCCACACAAAAATTCTGGATAGAAAGGCTTAGCTTAAATTCCCTAGGAGAGTAAAATATACAAATATACAAATATCCTTCTCTTTAAGGAAATATACAAATGGGACCTTAAAAGAAACAAATATACAAATATCCTTCTCTTTTGGTGTTGGAGAAGGGCAGAGCCCTTAAAAGAAGAAAATTACACTAATCAAACCAAACAGAAAGGGAAGAGACGTAACAAAAAAGAAAAACAGAGCAAAGAAAATAAAGAAATCTAGCACACTACTACACTACTTGGGATCTTCCTTAGAAAGCTTTCCTACTCAAGCTGCAACAGCTGGAACCTTCCTAAGCAGAGCCATGCCACCCATGTCCTCCAATAAAATAGCACGAAGACCCACCGGGGCCGCCTCGAGCAAAACCATCTTTGGTGATAAGCCCACACCATAGTTAGCCAACCAATCTGCAGCCCGGTTAGCTTCTCTATAACAGTGTTGGATCTTGTTCTATATTTTTTTATGAGATGAAAGTAAGGGGAGGTAGTAGTGACTCTTTCAGCTAACATTCGAGCCACCACCGCCGAGTGGGGTATTTTTATTTTAAAAATTAAGGGTGATGATAAAGGTCGCAAGTTGCGACAACATTTAGTTGTCACAATCTTACGTGTCGCAGTTTAATTGGTACATATAGCCGCCACGTAGGCTATGTGTCATCAGAATATTTTTACTATCAATTCAATATTTTTACTATGAAAATATGTAAATAAGGTAGACGATATAAATAAGGAAACAAATTAGAAAATTAAGATGTTTCTACCTTTTTTTGAAACATGTATAATATATTATATAAGTTAAATATTTTAGTTTCCAATTTAAATCATGACACATAAGCATGCCATGTCATCATTGTGACACGGCTTAAAGGTCGCATGTTGCGACCTTTATCATTTTCGAAAAATTAATTTAATTTCATTATAAAAGTGTTTATAGATAAATTAAAAGTCAGCAAAATCAATAGACAAGATTAATCTACAGTGAGTGTTGTTTAGTTATGGCTATGGTAAAATTGTCTTTAACTAACTGCCTTTGTCACTTTTCAAAATAAAAAAATATTAATCAGGCATATAAAGCGCCTCTTCCAACTGCTTTATAAAGTTTATAAAGCGTTGAGCAGGAGGGCGCCTCTGAGACGCTTTATAAAGTCTATTTTAACATCTCTATATTCTCATTTTTGTAGTAGTGACCCAATATGAATATTTGATCATATAATTATGAGTGAGTGAGTGAAACCAAATACTTTAGTCTACTAAAGAATTGAAGCATCTAAATTCTAGAAGGGTGAGTAATTCAGCTAGATCATATTATACTTGTACTTGAAGAATTGCAGCCGCGGAGGGAGGATTGAGACCATCGACATGGTGGTTCTCGTCGTCGTCGTTAGCGGCGGCGATTTGGTTTTGACGCACTCTTTCGTGCGAACTTGTCAATATCAAGCCATGCATCAAATAAAGGAACATACTTGTAACCATTACAATTACCATATACTTTCCAAATCCGTACAAGTTTTGAACCGCACAAAATGCACTTGCAATTATAAACTTGAAATACCCGAAATCTTTCTCAATACCAACATCGATTACTTGAAGAATTTCCAACAAATTCATATACTCAGCCAAACAAAAACTCCCAACTAATGATCCTAATACTGCGTAAAACCCTGCTGACGACGATTTATTCGAGATTTGTAATATTTGAAACAATGCCAAAAACAATACAATTACCCTACTAAAAGATATAAGAAATTTCACATGAAATTTTAATGAAAAGATCGAGAATGGAATCTTCAAATATTGGTGTAAATCTTTTACATTTCCCTCTTTGATCACAAATATTATGAATATAAGTGTAACACACATAATAATTGGTGGCACAAAAGCTAAGCATCCTGCAATAATGTAGTAGTGTTGATGAACAGTTTCATGATCATCTTCAATGTGCAATATTAAAAAGCTATAGAAGCAAAGAATTGACGACACCACGCTGATAAGCATTACAAGAATCAATAATAGGCGATGATGCTTTACATATTCGAGGGGTGTCATGTTATGAAAATCCAATTAGTGTATGTTTAATTTTGTAATTGTATAGAAATAAGCAAAAATTTGTGAGATTTCTTTGATTTTATTTCTTATTATATAAGCTATGAAAAAATCAGTTTGTTGCCTTAATATATATACATGTGATAATCAATTAAGTTTGTTTCTACTCTAGTCTAATATACTTTTTCCAACAGTCTTGGCTAAAATTTTGCTAATTTAATTAATGTTGAATGCATTCTTGATGTGATTTGGTTACGCAACATGTCAATTTTGCATGGTTTGAAAGAAAAGGTCATTGTCCTTTAAGGTCTCCTCATATTTAGTTATTGTTATGGGTAATTCGTGTATTGATAATTTTTTATTTTTTTATTTTTTTGAAGTTGCATTCAACAATCAAACAACAAAATTTCAGCATAATTTATAGGGAAAAGTATGAAACAAACATAAAGTGACTAGAATGAGTAAAATTAACAACAAAATTTACGAGTGATCATATAAACCATTAGAGGCTACCAAGACAGAAATCACCATTAAACATGGTGATCATAATTACTGATTAACACTACTATATGCATACATGTGATAAAAATTTGAGGACGCACGCGTAAGTTTTGATGGACCTCAATTTTATAAAAAAATTACATTTTTATCATTGGTTATATTAACAAGATTTGTACAACAATATTTGCGAGAGCCCATATCTCTCACTTATATCTTTGGTAGAACTCTTGTTTCTACCCACTCATACTTTGTGTGGGAGCTATCTTATTTGGCCCACTTCTCAACTTATGCATACAACATATTTATAGTTCGTATATCCTAGTTTCTAGATTTTTCTACACTTGTCTAATATTACATAATTACACATCACATGCATAAGATACTTCTAGATACATTATATATTAGTGTTCTTAAGGTGCATCATGCTCACTGTACACCATTGTCCACCTTCTAAATTGCGTTGGTCTCCCCGTATGTAGTTATTGTTATGGGTAATTCGTGTATTGATATTATTATTTTTTGTTATTATTATTATTATTATTATTATTATTTTATTATTATTTTTTTGAAGTTGCATTCAACAATCAAACAACAAAATTTCAGCATAATTTATAGGGAAAAGTATGAAACAAACATAAGGAGACTAGAATGAGTAAAAGTAGTAACAACAAAATTTATAGCGAAAAATAAGAAACAAACATCTAGACTAGAAAGAGTAAAATTAATAACAAATTAATTCATAGCGAAAAATATGAAACAAACATACATAGACTAGAATGAGTAAAATTAACGATATTACCGCACAAACCAAACAACAAATTTGTGTTTAAAATCAAAGAAAAGTATTCATAAGTATTGATTCCCTTGAAAAAATAAAAATAAAAATAAAAATACCACATCCGTTTAATACATTTATTTTCACGCACTTGTTTGGAAATTAGTATCTCCACCAATACCATTATGAATGTAGAGGATATTGAAGAAGAATACAAGTATGATGTGAGTAAGTGGCATACTTGGTCAGTATCTGTGAAAGTGACAATCCTTCATAGCCTATTCGTTGTATCTTTACTATCTGGTCTTCTGTGGTCGAGCTACACCTATGTAGCTAGAATTGCCGATAATTTAAAGACTGAATCACACAAGTTTAACATGGGGGACTTGATTATTGTGTTGAGTTTTACGGTACAACATTTGTCCCTTGCAACAATTTTTTACCCTACACATTCGATTTTCAAAAGTGTGAGAATTTTTAGATTTATTTGTTTGTTTAATTTTTGGTTTCGGTTCATCAGCTTCTATATTATTATGCATCCCGATAAGTATTTTACTCTTATAGGGATTTTAGGTTTTTCAATTCAGAGTTTTTGTATGGCTGAAACATATCGAATTCGTGGTTTGTATAATGATACGTTGGTACCCGAAATTGGATATTTCAAGTTTGTTATGGCAGCTTCACTTTCCACTGCCTACTACTTATTAGGGTTTCAATCCATTCATTTTTGGATCGTGTTTTTTACTTGTGTTTGCCTCAATTTTATCTACGGTAATTATTTCAACCCTAGCGACGCCAACCGTACTACTACTTTTCAAGATCAAACAACACAAGTTACAGAACAACCTTCTTCAACTCTATGTCCCTTCTCCGAATTCATACTCTCTGTCTTTGTTTATTGTAGTCTGCAGGACGATGATCTTCTATCATGTTGTCATTAGAAGAATTCAACCCAATATGGTTGGACCAAACGGGCTGATTATTTTTTATGTCTGATTGTTTTTGTTTTAACTAGCTTATATCAAATAATTATTTTTTTGTACAAGTGTACAACCAACACTATTTTTATTTGCTCATTAATTTGATACAGATTTTTTCCTTCTTCCACTAACGAAAATGGTCAATCTCGTTACAGTGTCGGTCCTGATGTTTAATGGGCCCTATGCAGAAAAAGAAATATGGGGCCTCAACTCATATATAAATAAGGACTTTACATTTTACTCTATTGAAGAAATCGGAATTAATTGATGCCTATAAAACATGCGTCGAATATTATTATTATACACGTTCTCCAAACGTAGCAAAATATATATTTCATTTGCTGTCCAAAAAGCTCCTCTTACTGCATCTACATTTTGCCTGACTTCGGCCTCATTCAATCGTCTCAATTCAAAACCCGCCAAACGTCTAAGATTTTGATCCGTAAAACGGAGGTGGACTTGATCTTTTAGAGGGTTATAAGTGATTTTAGAAAAGTAGTAAAACAAAACTACAATTAAAAAAAATCATCCAAAAGCCATGAAATCTTTCCAACTTTGTGGCGCACATTGAAGTACAAGCGAAAAGACCAAAATCAGATTTAGTTTGCAAAAACATTTGGAGTCCAAAAGCCCAAAACACAACACATATGCCAACAACATAACTTTCGTATTCATGATTTTTAAAAGCACTCGGGATAATTGAAAGAATTAATGGTTGTCAAAGCAAATACTAGAGTTAAAACCGAGGGACGGAGGGGTTTGTTGACAAAGTTACTAATAAAAACATCTCCACGTCTCCAAAACATATAAAAATGTAAACCTAAGAGAGGAACACCAACACTAACAGCCGCAAATACAAACACATCCAAATTGACACTACCATTTACTAGTGTATCAACATTGTTTTTTTCTTTTCGAAAACCAATTCCAAAAAATACAAACCTCAATAACATTAGGCTTTTTGGATCTGTCGAATATGATAGCCAAACACCAAACATAAGCCACAGCTCCTGTTATACTACTAAAACAAAGAAAATACATTCTTCTCCTCCAACTGTTACTGAACAGAAATGAAACCAACTTCCTCCAAAAAATTAAAAGAAATGAAACCAACTTATTCAGAAGTGAAACCATGATTTTCCTTTTTAGAAAACAAGTAAAACTTTGAAACAAATCAGAAATTTAGTTTGAAATACTTTCTAGTGCTTAGTGTGTGTCTTTACATTTCGTTTATATATATATAGGAAGTAAGTTTGCACATTATATTACAATCCTATTCATTTATTTTTATTTATTTCTGTCTTTCTTCCCCTAGCTTGTTCATCTTCAATGTATTCTGATTATAGCTCCTGCAAATAATCAGGATTAAATAAAGGGTGTATCTTATTATGTGATTTTATCGAACTGCGCAATTCGGAAAGCAAAGGGGAGGTTTATTCAAAAACGATAATTACAGAGGTGAATTAAGTTTATACATGAATTTAGTTTGTTACTTTTTCCAGAAAAAATAGATTCATATTCAAACTTGAGCTTCTTTGATCAATGTTTATCTCCAAATTCAATCCTACTCCATAATAAGGTGCACATTGTTAATCAACCTAATAAAATATTTTCTATCAAAAGTTGTGTGAATTTGGGGTCTTAGGGTTGTACTTCAAATATGTTTGCGAAAGTGACAAAGGTGTGAAAGGTTGTAACTTGTGAGAGTTACGAGTTACGATCTTTAAAATGTGTCGTAAGTGCGGCGTGTTGTATTTTTGAATTGAAAAGTAAATTTTTAATATGTACTTCTAAAACATACTCTTAGAATCCTAATTTACAAATTGAATAATGTAATTTTTTATTTCTGAAAAATCTAATATTATATATATATATATATATATATATATATATATATATATATATATATATATATATATATATATATATATATATATATATATATATATATATATATATATATATATATATATAAAGGGGAGTTTTTTGGAGAGTATTTAGAGCGTCCACGTAGGATTTCCACGTCATCGCATATCATTAACTAATATTCTAGGTTTATTATAAAATAAATAAATGAAATTAGAGTCTTGTCAATTGTCATGATTAAATTGGTAGATAATGATAAACATAGATTCCCACAAAATTTTATCTTATTTCTGTTCCAGCAAAATTTTATCCTATTTTTCTTCTACGTTTTTATATATATGTATAAGCTAAGTTTCTTTTTCAATTACATAGCCACCCAAATAAATGAGCAAACAGAAACAAAAAAAAACAATGCAAATAAGACAACAACTACAAGATTAAGAGGGAATTAGAATAGTACGTGGTATACTGGAACCTCTTCCGTAGTATTCTTCAAAGTCGATGTGAGGGCGTATCTTACAATGGTTCAATTCCCCAATAAAAATGGCTCTCCGCCCATAGAGAAGTGCAAGCCGCACGTGCCAAGGGAGCCATGCAAATGTCTTCCTTAGAGCGCGTGAAATTAAATTCAATAAAAGTAAACCTCTCAAACACTTTTAAAATTCATCCATTTTTTATTTTTGTACTCCATATTTTACAATCAACCTTTAAATTGGTTAATCTATTGAATTTGTTATTTTCTGATGATTTAATTTAATTAAAAGGTAGAAGATAATTATGCATTTGATGAATAATGAATAATTGAATAATTGAACATTGCTTCACTTTATTTACTTAATTACTAATATAATGTTGAGTATTTTAGAATATGATTTTATTATTTGGTTATTTATTTTAAGTAAGACTTACCAGCTTTGAAACCTATATACTATATACTATAAATTAATCCTACTTACCAGCGTTTAAATATGATAAATTAATCGTGTATTACGTGTATGTTATGTCGAGAGATAATTACTGATTTTCACGTATTATCTTTTACTGAGCTTTATTTATCTTTATCTCTTATTATCTTTTACCGGATCTTAGAGCTACTGCATTAAATAATATTATTGGTAATAAATAATATTATTGTTTGATGACATGAAAATCCTACGTGGCGCTTCGATTGCTCTCCAAAAAAACTCCCTTTATGTATAACAAATGAGCACCCCAGAGCAAAGGTAGCGGGACTTTGGACACCTTCCCAGTTTTTGTCTTTGTTGTAATACAACTGTCGAGTAGCCTGGTTGTGAAGAAGAAGGATTGTGCTAAAATTTAGCAAGGAAATGGAGTAACATTGTTTTTTTTAATGATTTTGTTGAGATCACCTAAATAACTAACTTGAGTTTTACCATGATAGAACTAACTACTTCATAACTAGATAAATATTTTAAATATTAAGTACATATTTATACTCCAACTTGAAACGCCTATTTCTATACGATGATATAATAAGACAAAAATGTACGAAAATTTACAAACCCGTGCATCGCACGGGCTTCAATACTAGTATTCATAATTTATAAGAATTCATTCACCAAATTTATTCTAATTTACAATATTATAGATTATGTAATCGTTGATTTTTTTTTTAACAAAGGATAAAATTACTCATACGAAACAATTTCGTATTAAATGAACATGCATACTTGCATAGACTATGAATCATATCCAACTTTTAATGCAAATATATTAAAAAAAAAATAAATACAAATATATCAAATACATAACATATACGGAGTATTGTACCTAGAATATACGGAGTGTGAAGTATAGTATACATGGTGGGTATAGTTTTGTTTTTTTTGACAACATACAATATCTAGTAGGCATATGGAGTAGCCTTAAATGAACACACATAAACTAATTGCTTGTTTTAAGCCGATGGGACGTAAACACTTATGCTCAAAGATATTTTGTTAAATTAACAAATAAGTACGTAGTAATAATATAAATCATGGGGTAATATTTTTAATTAAGAAAAAGATATCATTAGATTATAATTTCTATTTTTCAACTATAATCTACTCCATACAAGATAAAAGGAAACATATATTTATTATAAGGCTCTGTTTGACATGTCATTTCAGACGTCTTAATTGATAAGGTACGTACGTGCTGAAATTTTAAGTCTCTTAAATGATTAGAGCGGTTTGTCAAGCACTTTAAATAGAATATAAGGTCTTGAAATTGACTTAAATTGAAACTTTACTCAAAAGTAGCATTTCAATTTAAGGCCTTAATTTTTCATGTATTTTACCTTTAATATTTTATTTAATACAATTATTTTATAAATTTCAGCTCCTTAAACCATTGATTCTACCAAACAACTCATCTAATCAGGTACTCCCTCCGTCTCTTTTTGTTTTTTACGTTTTCCTTTTTTGGTATTTCAAAATGTTCTTTACATTTCCTTTTATATTATCACATAAATGACTTAGTATTCTATCAAATTTTTTGTCAAATTATTATTTTAACCAATTAAATTCATTGCGTCATTTAATATCTCATACTTTTCCATTTTTTTGGACCCTCTAGAGTTCTAAAATAACAGTATAGGGTAGAGTTTGAACAATATCGACCATTGAATAATAAATCAATGATTCGTCTATTATCTTTCCAAAATCTCCCCTATTTTTTCTCATCAACATATCCACTCCATGATTTTCCCTTCCCACTAATATGAGCCATTGATTTTAAATTGTATGGTTTAAATACAACGCTACCTTGTAGAGTTTTATTAAAACCCTAGAGGATCAGGACTCATCTGAAATACCTCAAGTCTTATAGAGTTATAGTGACCAGCCACAAACTGGATTTTAGCTAATATGGACAGCTACAATTTCACAAACTGGATTTTAGCTAATGTGGACAGCTGCAACATTGCGCGTGGGGAGGACTGGGCAATGATGTTTGCAGTGACTTGTTGGTGGTTGTGGCGGTGGAGAAATGAAAGGTGTTTCAACAGGGAGGCATCGGTTCCAGTGGATCAAGTGGCTTTCTTGTTCACAAGAATGGGTGAGATTGCTAGAGCTCTAAAGAAAGATAGTATAATGGGTATGGCAGGCAAGAGAAAAAAGAGAAGAAAGGTTCATAAGGTGGGATTATCCAAGGGAGGGATGGGTACGTTTGAATACAGATGGAGCCTCGAAGGGGAACCCAGGAAGGGCGGGGGCAGGAGGTGTCATAAGAGGGTATGGAGGAGAGCTCCATGAAGTGTTTGCGGTGAACTGTGGGACGAGTTCGTGCACTAAAGCAGAGCTGCTAGGGGTTCTTCGAGGATTGGCCATAGCATGGAATGGAGGTCATCGAAAAATCCAGTTGACAGTGGATTCGGAGGTGGTGGTTCGGATGATGTTGGAGGATGCCCCAATGCACTCCCCCTACATACACATCATTCGAAAATGTAAGGCCTTAATCCAGAGAAAGGAGTGGAAAGTTACGGTTACACATTGTTATAGAGAAGCTAACCGGGCGGCGAATTGGTTAGCCAACTTCGGGGTTACCTCGGAGGAAAAATTGAAGCTGTTTGAGGCGGTCCCGGTGGACCTTCGAACCATTTTATTGGAGGACTTGGGTGGTTTAACCCATTCTTGGTTGGTGCCAAGTTAAGGTGTAAAAGACAGGAATGCAGGAAGGCTGATGCTGCAGTTTGCTTCGGCGCGAATTGTTCTCTGTGCTTCCTTCTTTGCTGTAGTTTAACTCCTTAATTAGGCCTCCCCTTTTTGTTTTACTTCTGTTTTCTTTGAGTTTTCTTTTTGTTAGGGGTGTTTTGTACCCCTCTCTTACACCAAAAAAAAAAATAGTGACCAGCCACACCATCAACTTGATGGTGTGACATGTTCACACTTATAAATAAGCCCAACGTGTTTAAAGCCCAGAAAATAAAGTAACATCATCAAGGATATAAAGTAACATTAGCATAGAAAATAAAGTAACATCAGTATATATATACAAAGAACCTCTAACATAAAATTGAAGAAAATGGAATTAAAAAAGAAAAGTAACAGCGAAAACAATATATAAGTAACACTAGCCTAGGAAGTCAAGTAACATCAGTTATATAATAAACCTCTAACTTGAAATTTAATAAACTGCAATAACTAAAAGGTAACACCAACATAAAAAGTCAAGTAACACCAGTCTATCTAAGGAACCTCGAACATGAAATTCAAGAAATTGTAGTAAAACAAGAAAATAACAACGAATACAACATATAAGTAACATTATCATAGAAAGTCAAGTAACACCGGTCTATATACAAGGAACATCTAACATGAAACTGCAATAAAACAAGAAAAGTAACAACGAATAACACCAGCATAAAAACTCAAGTAATACCAGTATATACAAGAAACATCTAACATGAAACTGCAATAAAACAAGAAAAGTAACAACGAATAACACCAGCATAAAAACTCAAGTAATACCAGTCTATACAAGAAACATCTAACATGAAATTCAAGAAACTGCAAAAAAAATATAAAAAATTAACCGCGAATTTAATGTATAAGTAACACCATCATAGAAAGTCAAGTAACACCCGTCAATAACTTTCTCCATATTAGCTACGCGCGTCACACCATCAAGTTGATGGTGTGGCTGGTCACACATGAGACGCGCTGTCTGAAATATAATAGAGAGGCTAAAAAACGGGTTTATGTTTTATTTGTAACATGTGTATTCATCTGAATGGCATTCATAATTGTTTCAAAAAGCAAATTTGTCAAAAACTACCTAATACGATCTTGATTTTGTGAAAAATTACCTTATAAAAAAACTTGTTAACGAATGATACTAGTTAATAGGGTGTTTTTTTATAAGGTAATTTTTCATTGTAAGATACTAGTTATGACGTCGAATTAAAGACAATGATGTAGTAGCAAATCATCCAAGAGTTTTAGCAAGTACTTGAATTTTTAGTCTGTCTCTAAAAGATTTTTTAATTACCATAAAAGTTAATAGGGCCACAGCTTTACACTCATATAAAATACATTTGACCCATCATTTTTGTCTCTATTTAATTCCACACAACATATGTTAAATAAAGTACTTTTAAAGCATTAAGCAAACAACTAGGGACGAAGGGAATAACAACATGCATTGGATATCCTCTAGTAGGCTCATAACATGAGAACATTCAAACAAGGAACTGAGTAAAGCTTAACCTACAAAAAATGTATTATTCCTTCTCCTTTAAAAGATTCATTCAACTATATATAGCTAACTTAACTTGAAAAATTCAACGCAATCATATTTTTCAATAATCACTTCCTTTTTAATTGGCGTGAAGTATTTTTCAATCGATCCCCACGTAAATTAAAGCAATAGAGCATCCAATTCCCTCCTATCACTTCGAAATAACCACAAACAACACGAAATCTAGGATCACCTACTTACTATAAATACATGGCTTCATCCTAGACTTAATCGAAAACTCGAGTCAATTCATAAGAAAAAACAAGTTAATTATCGAATGAGAGAGTACAACGTGAAAATGAAGCACCCGATATCCAACTCCAACCACAACCACAACCACAATAATATTCATAGTATAGATGAACGTGAGCGTTACTTCTCTTATATACTATCGCCTTACAACCACAACCACAACCACAACCACAACCACAACCACCAGGTCCACCACCACGAGAAGAAACCAATAGATTGTCGCAAGGTGGAGACTGCGATCAAGCATGGCGATTATAAAAAATGTGAAGGGGATGTTAATTGTGAGGCCGAGGTTTTTATTCGACAAAAGCACAAGAAGTTTGAACTTAACAAAACAATGCCCATGATTATTATTGAATAAGGGTGTTATTTATATACATGTACCTAATACGTATGCAAATGATTTATATATCCTTTTAGTTTCAATTCTTGTAATGAGAAGTGCTAGTGAGTAGTGACATCTAGCTTGTATAGGCTGTACGTACACCTCAGGTTTTCTTAGCTACTTACCCTATTTATTGTTAAATAAATTAAAAAATTTACCCTAATTTGATTCCTTTTGTTATGTTATTGTTAGAAGTACGAGTGAATGTTGTACTCCGCTTAACTTTAATTATAGTATATATTCAAATACTACATACTTATAAGGAAAGATCTAGTCGATCTACGGCCTAAGGCCTATTTGGTTGTCTGACACTTAATCTGTTAAACACCGAGAGATGTGAAGAACGTCATTAACATTAACCTAATGTATTGGATTAAATAGGAAAACCAATATGCCAGTTACTAAATAACTTCCTTTTGTATTATTCTATTTAAATTAATTAATTAATAACCAATACTAGCAAACCAAGCTATATTACTAACCCTTGGTAATATATAGCTATATTACTAACCCTTGGTAATATATAGCTATATTACTAACCCAATACTAGCAAACCAAACCCAATGCTCCACTAGGCCCAATAATCCAAGCCATCTCATATTCAATAAATGAGGCACATGGGTATATTTAAAGACAACCAAAACTTCATTTCTCTTCCATGTGGGAGAATACTCCTACTCACATAACTTGAAGACTAATATCTAACATACTCCATGTTCGTATGAAATAAATGACGCGACATGGTAGTTTGACAGTTTACTAACTGTCAGATGGTCTTTTAAACAAGACAAAGTTCAAACATGAATCCCCTTATCCCTTATGTGTTATCTCGTTTGCGCTAAACTAGAATTATTTCATAATAGCACGATGATATGTGTAGGGATAAATCAATAGTTTGATATAATTTGAAAAGGATAATTCTACCCCTTCATCACTATGCTAATGAATTATTCATCTTGACATACAATAAACCGAGTTATAGCAAAATGATTTTTTTTTTTTTGATGCAAAGCAAAATGATTCTTTGAGAGTTTAGCTTTTAGCTTATAGGGATGTGTTGTGCCTTGTGCTAAAGAATCTTCTTATCCTACATCAATTTTATTTGCCATTTATTTTTTAGCTCGCATTTAATTAATTTATCAATCAAACTCTTTTTGGTAGATGATAGTAATTAATGGAATAGATCAGATAATGACATTGATGTCATTTGGCTAAACGTTTCAAACTATGTTGATAAAATCTATACTCTATTTTTGGGTGCGAATGAGTAATAAGGGCGATATAAATTGTAAATGAGTCAGAAGAATTTGAACTCGAGATTTACCGTACACATACTCTCCGTGTTAACCATTAAGGCAAGATCTCATTGTTTAATTATAACATGTGTTTTTTGTGTTGTTAGAAACGAGTACCCAATTAAATCGTATAATCTTGAGTTACATCAACATCATCTATGATGCGAGCTTACATTTTATCATAGATGCTCTAGCATTGTGGTCCGTTTCCAGTTTCCTTGACTTGCACCCTTGCACGTGTTATTAGTACTGCGTAACAAACTTTTCTTTTCATTTAGGTTTATACTTTGTACCATTTGGAGGTGGACACGTGGAATGAACTATTGAGCAATACGTACCATAAATAAGTCTATTTTTGTTACACCTTTTATTACCGTTTACTCCCCCGTCCCTTAATACTCGACCTGTTTTGATCAGAAATGCTTGCCAATTTACAACTTTGATCACCAATTTCTTTAACTACATGTTATAAAAATTTATAAAAATAATAATATTTTAAAAATATATATTAAGATGAAACCAACAATATATTATATACTAACATTTGTTTTCATATACTAAAAATAGAATAAGGTCAAAATAAATTATGTGAATAGTGCAAAAAGTCAAACTGAGTCAAGTATTAAGGGAACCAAATAATCGAGCTGCTTAAGTTCCTCGAACCCCTATTTCAATTTCGGCTTCTAGTGGGGGCCTCTAGCCTGAGGTATACACTTGTAATTGCGGCAATTATATTATGTTTCAAAAGCTAAAATTAGCTAGAAAGAGGGATAGAGAGAACAATATTGGAAGAAAAGAATTTGTGATGCAAAATCTAAGGCATGTTGCTACTAAAAGTGAATTACATCGACCTAGAAAGTAGAAACGAAAATTGATAGCCTCAGAATATAAGCCACCACATCCACAATCAGCCAGTCTTAGAATCGAATCTAGGCTTTCAATTAAGGAGTGGTTTAAAGAAAACTTGCTTACAACGGTTGTGAGTTTGTGACCAAAAAAGTATCACTACAAGAAATAGTATCATCAACGACGGGAAATTCTGTCGTTAAAGGTCAATAATCGTTGATTAATGACGAGATTTTCTGTCGCGAGCCCGTCATAAAAGAAGGTCGTCGTTAATCCGTCGTAAAAGACATTTGCAACGGTTGTTCCCGTCCTTGTTTGGTTGTAGCCTTGTCGCAAAAAGTTTTTGCAACGGAATTTTTAACCAGTCGTAATTAGGTTGTCATTAAAGATACAAAATCTTGTAGTGTATGTTAGGGTTTGAGAATAACTTATAAAGATAATGTTTAAACGAATTTTACATGCCCCTTTGTCGTGCCTAAGCACAATTTCACTCTGCTTCGTGGTTTTTCATGAGTGTCGTGTTTTTACTAAAAAATGCAGCCAGAGCCCTTACGAGCCGTGCTTTTTTCGTACATGGCCCTGCGGTTTTCGGGCTGACCTGGTGTTTAAGTGATATTACGTACATATAGCATTTGTACCTTTAACGACAACCTAATTACGACGGGTTAAAATTCCCGTCGCAAAAGCCTTTTGCGACGGGGCTAACAACCAAACAAAGACGGGAACAACCGTCGCAAATGTCTTTTACGACGGGTTTTTGACGGGATTTTCCATTAACGACGGCCCCCTTTTTACGACGGGTTCGCGACAGGAAATCCCGCCATTAATCAACGATTATTGGCCTTTAACGACGGGATGTCCCGTCGTAAATGGTACAATTTCTTGTAGTGATATATGGTAAAACTGGCGAATACTAAAACAAGATCTATTTTTTGTCCATTTGAAATCTTTTGGTGAGGTACTGAGGTTGATACACTTGTGTAGTCCTATAACGTTTTTAACATAGGCATTATATTAGAAAGGTGCCATAATAATTTGTCTTTCACGGTTCAAGAATAAAGGAAAACCTACAATGTGCTAAAAAAAATTAATGAAACTAGCTAACTTTTCTTCAATTGGAATTTTAACCAAATAAAATTGTCGGATTTTCGCATCGATTTCTTTAATCATGAAATTTTTTATACATTGTTTTTGTTAATTGATCAATAGAATTAGATTCCTTGCCGTAATTAATTTATCAATCAATCAATCAACAGGAAATACCTAGAAGTCTAGGGGACAAATTCAGAACAATGCTCTTGCTAAATGTTGTATAAATAATTTAAGCTTGTAGAGAGAGAAGGTACGTAGCTTAAAATGATCAAGAACAATACTCGTCGTTTAAATGAGCAAGAGAGTTATTTCTCCTTCATGTTGATGCCTTTTAGGAGGAACAAGAACAACAAGTGCAAGAATAATGATCAACGAAAGCCGGATGTCGATTGTGAGGCCGAGGTTTTCATTCGAGAGCAGCGGAGGAATCGGACACCGAATAGCCGCCACCGGAAGGTGGAAAGCTCCACCGAGAGAGGGTGTTCGGCAAGGGATGTTGACCGTGAGGCGGAGGTTTTCATTCGAGAGAAGCGTAAGAAGTTGTTGCTTAGCAAGACTATGTCCTTTTTTCTAAGGAAATAAGCTAGTTAATTTATCGACTTTTCGTATTAAGTTAAGTCGTATCATTGTATTCACACCTAAGTGTATGAGTATGCATGCCTCCTCTTCAAAATTTTGTACGAGGATGATGCGTATAGCAAAATAAATATTGTCGCCTTTTACATTTTTTTTTTTCATGTACTATCTACGGGGTAATTATTATAAGCAAGTTATAAACGGATTACGTCGAAAACGGAAATTACCACTTTAATTGAAAAGTTCAATTTCAAAAGTAAATTACCACCTTAATTAATATATTTGACTAAAACATTTGTCTCGTTCCATAAAGTTACTGCAAAATTAATAAATCTTGAACATACTCATTTAATTATCATACGGAGTATGTAATTTCCGTCCTACTATGTATTACATACTTCGTATTTTATATGCTTGATACACTAATTCGATCAAAATATTTGATATATTAATACTTGTATGCTGATTTAACCAAAATATTGAGTAAATATATTTTCTATTATTAAGACAAAAATATTAACAAAAATCATTTTTAGTAAATTATTATTATGTGACATATAATCTATAATATTTTTTGCATACTTAAACAGTTAATAAAAAAGATAGAAAATAAACAAATATACATAAATAGAGATTTAAGGGAAAGTGTTTTTGGCTGAAATTTTTTGCACCACGAGGTGACACTTAACACTCCTTATTTATGTTTAGTATTTCCTCCGATTTTTAATACTTGCAACGTTGGCCATTTTCACGTACGCATGCTTATGTACAATTTTAATCATTAATATCTTTAGTTCTCTTTAAGCAAAAATTATGAAAAGTTAATATTTTGAAAATACAAATGAAGACGAATCTAACAAGATCTCACATGATTATGTTTTATCTTATATATAAATCACCAACAATAGTCAAAATGAAACATGTGAATAGTGCAGTGTAAAATACACAAACGATGCGATTATTAAAATTCGGAGGAAGTATAATGTAATAGATCGGATGCATTTGACGGGGCCTAGAAATATTTCAAATCTAATTCACCACGATCGTTAGTACGAGTTTACAACATCTTATATGTATGTACGAGGTTACCTAAGGTTGCTGTTGATGTCTCGTCTTTTGCTCATTTTGGTTCAGTAGGAGTTTGTTATAGTCTTCAGTGAAAGCGCAGTAACCCTGCCTTTTGTAAAGTTTTTCTATGATGTAACAAACTCTATTGGCTAAGGCCTTAATATAATAAATCTTTTTCCTTTGTCACTACAAAAAAATTATTTTATAGAGACGAGGGATTTCGTCTCTAAATAGTCCAAATCCGTCTCAAAATGATGATTGGAGACGAATTTGAGACGAAATGGGGCGTCTCTATAGAGAACGTCTCAAAAAAAAATGAGACGGAATTTTGGCAAGTCCATTACAAATTTGAGACGAAAAGTTTGAAACTCTATATACGATCCCATCTCAATTTTAATTTAGAGACGAAAGTTTAGTAATCCGTCTCAAATTTGAGATGCTAATAGTTTCCGTCTCAAATTCCGTCTCTAATAATCCATAATTTTGTAGTGTGTGTTAAAAAAAATATTTATGAACCTACCTAAATTTAGCTGAACATGTTATTAGCTCGAGCCGAGTTCAAGCTAAATTAACTGATCGAAACTGATGGTTAAATTGAGCTTACTAAACTGGGAAATGACCTAATACGGCCTGATGTTTCATGGATCATATTTTAACATGATTCGACCTTATAATAATCTTACCAGAATTTAATCCAAAAGGTCAATAACCCACGAAAGTACGCCGTGCCGCATAAGTTAAAATGTTAGCAATTTGCAAATGTTAAGAAAATGAAGAAATTATTGATCAATTATCTAATCCCTACTTTGTGTTATAGACTTATAGATTCTTTATGTGTTTTCATCAATTGAATTTGTTCCTTATAATGAAATTTCTTCTTAAAATAAAAGATGATTGTCCCCTAATAATGGATTAATGATCATGATTAGCAAAATTCAATGTTTTTCAAATACATTGGTTGGCTACCAAACATCCAAAAAGAAAATCAAGGAATAAAGCAAAACATACATTTATGTACTAAGTTTATCTATCAAATTCATTCATCTAGCATATATTTCCTCAAATATGGAAATTTAACCCAATCATAAAGCCAACTTTAGGCACCGATTTTTGCTAACATGAGTTTTTTAAGCATGTACACGTTAAAAGTCTATAAGCATTAGATTCCTTCCTTTTCATCGTATCAAATAACATGCATTATACTAGGTTAATTTTGTGTATATATATTGGACATTGTTGAAGTGTTGAGGTAAACATAGTAAACAAATAAATAAATAAAGTGGTTAAATTAAAATGAAGCAACAACAACCCAATTTCGAAAAAAATGCTAGGATTTTAAACGATCAAGAGAGTTATTTCTCCTTCATATTATCGCCGTTTAGGAGGAACAAGAACAAGAACAAGAAACGAAAGCAGCAACCTTCGAGTACCACGAAGAGTAGTTTTGAGGGGGATGTCGATTGTGAGGCCGAGGTTTTCATTCAAAATCAGCGTAGCTGGCATCAAACATCGAGTAGCCGGAGCCCTGAGGTGGAGAGCTCGAGGAAGGAGGGTGAAAATGAAAAAGAATGTGTAGGAGATGTTGATCGTGATGCTGAGTTTTTCATCCAAGAGAAGCGTAAGAAGTTGTTGCTTAGCAAGACTATGTCCTTTTTTGTAAGGAAATAAGTTTACTTTTATATATATACTCCTATATGTAACGTTAAATATGTATATGTAACAGTATATGAAAAGACATGTGTAGCTGAACTGACTAACCGTATATAGGTAATGCATGGTTCAGTAAGGTCCTATATAACGTGGATGTAACATGGACAGTTAAAAGAGGGTATTGTAGATAAATAAAGTTAGACTGTGAAGAGGCTTGTCTTGGAGCAGTGGCAACCCGACTAGGCTGCCAATACTTCCTATATATATATTGCCCAATTGCAGCTTTAATTCGATACTTGTTGTGTACGTACACATATGACATATCACACTAAAACGATGTTGTCAATTGATTTTGATAGGGATGTCAATGGGGCGGGGCGGATGCGGATGTAGGTCCCTCCATTCCCATCCCCACCTAAAATTTTCATCCCCATCCCCGTCCCATCATCCATGGCGGGTACAAAGTTCATTCCCATCCCCGCCCCAACAAGTACAAACTAAAATCCACCCCCGCCCCACCACCCACCTGGGTATCCATCTTCGTCTCATCCCCGCCCCATACCCGCTCCATACCCGCCTAATTTTTCTTATTTAGAAAATCTTTGCCATATATACGAAGTAACTAAAATTTAACTTTAGAAAAGACACCTTATTACTAAAAGTATCAGATATAATTGGAAAAAAATACTCGTAATAACAAAAAAATCCAAACAAAAAAAAACTTAAAAGTCTCACCTAAATTCATATTATTACCTACAAACAAATAAATCCAAATCCTTCCTATCACCCATGGCGGGTATGAAGCGGCGCGAGTGGAGATGGGGAGGGGCGGGGAGGGGATGGGGCGGGTTTAACACAAAATCCACACCCGCCCCATCACCCATGGCGGTTACGATTTTTATACCCATCCCCGTCCCATCACCCGCCTACTTGGGGCGGATGCGGGGCGGGTCTCCCACAAAACCCGCCCCACTGACATCCCTAGATTTTGACACTCCCTTCGTAAAAGAGTGCCAATTTATGTTCTAATGGGAGTCTAGAGTGTCAAAATAAATCTTTTGAGTGTAAAATCTACTTCCATAATAAGATAAGGTATCAGACTATAAGTGTATTGTGTTATGTACCGTGTAAGACTAATTACCTCCTTTCTTTGTCCCTTAATACTTCGTATTTGAGTTAAGTTAAAGGTTGGGTACAATCCTTTGATTTTTTCACCTTTTAGGACTTTAACCTGTTTTTTTTCACCATATGGGACCTCATTTTCATTTTTCGGCCAGTTAACAATAGTTTAATCCACCGTTAACCATATTATCACTCAAATAATAAATTAAGCCAAAGGTTAGGGTCCAACTTTTGATTTTTTCACTGTTCAGGACCCGAATATTTTTTTCACCTTTTGGGGCCTCATACCAGTTTTTTGCATACCAACATTATTTTTTTAAAAAATCAGTAAAATGCAAAAAAAAAAAAAAAATAGCACACGAATAATTTTTATTTTTATTAATTATTATTATTATATTTAAAAATAATAATAATAATTCATCTTTCCAAACCCCTTCATACAATTAAAACTACGTAGTACTCTTCTCCAAACATCATAGATAATATTTTCTCACTTATAAGACCTTTAATCGTTAAAACTTAATTTACGTAATCTAATAACTTCTGATTTGAATATGTTATAGAAAATTTGAGGTCAGATATTTTAATTCGGAAATTGCTGATTAATTTTGATCGAGTTAAGCATAAATCATTTTAGTACCTCATCAATTATGGGAATCAATAATTCCATTGTCTTTACTACCATAACTCAACCATGAACTAGTATAATATATTAACTTGTGATCAAAATCAGAATTCGTTTAAAATTAACCTATTTTTATTATTTTTACGTTTTAAGTAAAAATAACATATTAAATATTGAGCCCACAAAATTGGACTAGAAAACTTGTATTGCATTGTCCTAATATGTGCTGTAAGTAATTGCGTCTACTACAATAAATTAGACTAGTCAAGTTGAACAAATATTTATGGATATAGTCATATAGTTGATTCATTCAAACTGTGAAATTTATTTTTTGGAAATATTCAACAAAAAATGGACTAAAAACAATTAAAATTAGAAAGCACACAATTTCATAGTTTCATTATCCATCTTGCCAATTTCGAGCTTTTCATTATTATAGCAAATTAAGTTCCCTGTTATCATCTCGATCGAATTGAAGCCGGCTAATTGAAAGAAGAAGAAATGAGCACAACTTCGTTTGGCAATGGTGGCGATCCTGGTTTTGATTCATTTAATAATGCAGCTAGCTCCATTAGTACGGCAGCCATTGGTAAAGTTCAACTTGATCACTTTCATTTTTTTTATATACTCTTATATTTTTTTTTCAATTTTCATTATTGAGTTGTCAATAATGATACAAATTCTTATAGTGTTAATATATGAAAATGAATAAACTAATGTGCAGGTGGAATTAATATATGAAAATAAATATTATTTATTTATGGAAGAGAGAAATAACAAAGAATTTAAGCAAGTGGAAGTAGTGGGAGAGAAGAACAATAAAGAATTGTTATTAGTGAAGATAATAAGAGAAAAAAACAATAAAGAAGAAATAGTGAGCTCCTATTAAAATATAAAGTGTTGCAAGTATTTAGAAACGATTAAAATATTGTCGGTGTCGTCGGGGAAAGGCTTGTAACAAAAATATTCCATCTTTTTGTAGCTGGGTCGGAATTGATCAACGCAATCTAATACTCCTATGTAGTTGTGATAGAGTATAAAACTAATCTAGCTTGTGGATTCAACCATCAGCTTAATCTTTTGGTTGAGTTGTAATTTGACAGTACGGAATATGAGTGATGCAATAACAATATGATAAATCAACAAGACCAGTAATGCAATAACAGTAGGCTTTATTCTTTTCACCTGGTCTGATATGAGTTTTTTAGTTTCTGTTTTGATCTGGTATGGTCTGGTATGAATGTTTTCTGTGAGTTGATGACCCTTATGTATTGTTGTTGCAGTTTCGATCGTTGTGAGTGTAATTGCTACAATAGCAATAGTAATTGCAATAATCTACTGCTTAAAGAGGACAGGAGATGCTATTCCCAAATATGCACAAGCTCAATTGACCATTGGAGGTAACAACTCGAACAATCAAGGTAATATTAATCCCTTACAAGCTTATGAAACCGACATGGCCAAGGCAACCATGGAGCGATTCATCAGTGACATAGCCCGAGAGCAGCCTACTCGGTTCTCTGCGAACGAGCTAACTCAATGCACCCAAAACTTTCAAAAGGTACATACCAGTGATGATTAATGAATTTTGGTAGTCCTTTATATGTATTTTCGTTCTATTTATAGAGTTTAAATTTGATCCTCTACTAAAGCCATTTTGCTAAATTCATCCAAAACTTTGGATAACTTATGTTTAATATGTAGTACTCCATAATTAGCATTGTCTGTGCGTAACATAATAATTTTATTGTACAACCGGTTATATTATGCATGTTTGAGTTTGTTACCTTATGTTTAATACGTAGTACTCCATAATTAGCATTGTTTGTGTGTAACATTGTTACCTTATGTTTAATACGTAGTACTCCACGCTAGGCGCGTTTGTGGGTGGGGCCCGGCGTGCGCGTGTGGTTACTAGTCCCATCTCTCTAGTCTTCTAATAAATCATTAACGGGTAGTGGTATATTTAAAGAAAGTATCATGTGATTTTTTTTATAAATGCGGGACAAATGAGTTTTCCTTCTTTTGAAAAATTACTTTGAAGGAACAAACTCAACAATGCATGACAGCATGAGCCCGTATAGTTGTTAGACATTTATGTACGAAATATACATAACTTGTTGACTTTATGAATTTGAAAAGTGATAGTGTTTTGAGTGTTGACTTTGTATACCTCGTCAGCCTTTTGACTCGGCCGGTATTTGACCAAGAAAGCCCAAACTTAAATTATTTGGAATCTCGTAGCCCATTAGAAGAAGTCAGACAAAAATGCACTATCTGTAAATTGAGTTTGACCGACTCAAAGATTTGTCAAATTTTGTAAAGATGTAAGATGGATTAAGCAAAACAAAGGGTTAACTACGTCTATGTCCATAATTTTTTATTCATCTGAGTAAGTCTTTTAAAAAACGTCATATACTCATACATATGTAATTAATTGATTAAAAAGTGCAACTTTTTTTTTTGTAAATAGTTGATTTTACACATAAGACCGTTATATACTCATACATATGTAGTAAATTTTTGTACATAAAGAGTAGTTTCAAAGACAAAGCTAAGGAGTAAGGCTTTGTTCTCTTGGTCTGGTCTGGTCTGATTTTTCCTTTTGCTGGTCTGATTTATGCAATTAATTAATTAATTTATTTGGAGCAGGTACTAGGATCAGGAGGATTTGGTGTGGTGTACAAAGGAGAGTTCCCAAACGGGATCCAAGTCGCAGTAAAAGTACTCAAAGAAAACGTAAGCAAAAGGGTTGAAGAACAATTCATGGCAGAAGTTAGCACAATGTGTAGAACATATCACATAAACCTCGTTAGACTTTACGGTTTTTGTTTCGACACATCTATGCGAGCTTTAGTTTACGAGTACATGGAACAAGGATCCCTCGACGACTTACTATTCCAAAAACAAAACAACAAAGGAAACCAATCTATTATCCCATGGGATAAACTACAAGAAATCGCGATAGGAACAGCAAGAGGAATATCCTATCTACACGAGGAATGCCAAAAGAGAATAATACATTATGATATCAAACCCGGGAATGTACTACTAGACCCGAAACTAAGCCCGAAGGTGGCTGATTTCGGGCTAGCAATGCTGTGTAATAGGGATAGTACACATGTGGTTATGTCGGGGTGTAGGGGAACACCAGGGTACGCGGCTCCTGAGTTATGGACGCCGTACCCTGTTACTTATAAGTGTGACGTGTATAGTTTTGGAATGCTTTTGTTTGAGATAGTTGGGAGGAGAAGGAATCATGTGGCTGAGTTAAGTGGGACGAGTCAAGAGTGGCTACCGAGGTGGGCGTATGAGAGGTTTGAGAAAGGTGAGTTGAATGAGATGTTGGCGGTGGTTGGTGTGACGGCGGAGGAGGATAAGGTGACGGCGGAGAGGATGGTGAAGGTGGCGCTTTGGTGTGTTCAGTATTTGCCTAATACTAGACCTATGATGAGTTCTGTTGTTAGGATGTTGGAAGGTGGGGTTAAGATTGATGAACCTCCTAATCCGTTTGCTCATTTACAGGATGATTTTGGGTTTGATTTGAATACAATGTCATCGTCAACTAAAAGTGATTCTCGGTTGCTTCAATCGGAGAATAGTCAGTCGGAGATTCATGTACCGATTACTATTTGATCGTTAATTAATTATCTTTAATTTTAAGCGTGTAATTAACATTAATGTAACTAAACAAAAAAAAAATTGTGAATGCTTGCTTGGTTTAGTGTATAAGCAAGGTTGAAGCGTTGAAAAAAGAAATGTACAGAAGTGATTATTTAGTTGTGTATATTTGACTGCGATTGTTGAAATTTTCTTATATGCATTCGGGAATAAGGTGTACCTTCTCACATAGAAAAGCTGCAGTGCGCAACTGTGCACTATTACATGAGGATACAATACATGAAACATTTTTTGTCAGATAGAAAAGCGGGGTGCATGCAATAGCCAGTTGGAGATTCATGTAAGTATGTAACGATTACTCTTTGATCGTTAATTATCTTTAATTTTAAGCGTACATGTCATTAATATATACTTCCTCCGTTCTGGAAATGTCGCATCATTTGTTTTTTACACTATTCACGCTACGATTTTTTGTGATTTGTACGTAATAAAATTTTATTCATGTGGGGCCATATTAGATTCGTTTCGATATATATTTTCTAAATATTAAATTTTTCTAAGTTTTACTTAGACACGATTTGAAATATTAAGAGTCAATGGTAAGATGAGTAAAAGTCAACTATGGTGCGATATTTTCAGAACGGAACTAAACAAAAAATTGTAAATGCTTGTTAGCCGGAAAAAAAATGTACATAATAATTATTTAGTCGTATGTATTTGATTAGGGAACAATTAAATTTTCTAAAATGCATTTGGGAATTGAATAAGGTGCACTATCTCACATAAAAAAGTTGCAATACACACTACTAAACAAGGATATGATACACGAAACAATTTTTGTCTGATAGAAAAGCGGGGTGCGTGCTAGTACTGCACTAGGATACGGGAATCATCCATCCTAAAGTTCTTTTAAGCACTGCCGTCAAATAAGTGGCCGAATTTATCAACATGTGAAAAACGTGCGCAATTCTTGGCCTGATGCAGCCTATATATATATGTGGTTTCCCATGAGTATTATTTACTCATCTCTCACAAAATCAAAACTCATAAACCAACATACTTATTATTGTTCAAAGAGAAATTATAGCTAAACATTATTAACATAATGTCATCAACAAAGAATTCGAGTAAGGTGGTTCGAACTGAGAGCATATTAGATGAATACAGCATCTATTTCTCTCATGTATTATCACCATTGAGGAAGATGAAGAAGTCGAAAAAGCCGAAAATGCAACAGCAGCAACAGCAACAGCAGCAGCAGTATTATGGTGGTAGTAGCAGGGGAGTTGATGAAGGCGACGTTGATGATGAAGCAGAGGATTTCATTAAGAAAAGACATCAGAAGTTTGTGTTCACCAAATGGATTTCTAGGAGTTCTGATTGATGCATGAAATAGTGAATTAACTGGGAAAGGATATGTACATTGTCCTGTTTTTGGTTGAGATTGAGGGCAGGGGAAGAATAAAAGTGTATTGTTTTCTATAAAATTTGATTTCTGATTGTACACAAGTTATTCAATTAATGTTATCATATTTGAAAGATAATTGCAAACTTTGTATGAAATGTGATTATTAGATCAATGACATCGATATTACATGGGTTTAAATGTATGACATACATTATTAATTTCGGTTAAGAACGCTAAACCACATACGAGTTGAGACTATTATATTTTCACATGGAATTGAAATAGAGTAAGGTCTATTAACATATAAGATTGGTGGGTAACTCCGACTTATAACCAATTGATTTAGGATAGAACCTTATCTGATTTGTATGTGGTCAGACTCCCCTCCTATATTGAGCTCGACTTGTACAATGAGACTTATCATGGTATCAGAGCAATAATGAACACACAATTTTTCGTGGTTAACCCTTGAGTTTGGATTTTGTTTACTCGTATTCAGTTTTGTCATCGATTGCTGGCACAATTTTAAAAAAAATTACATATAATTTTAGTAGGTAAGAACATGTCATATAAATATACCGAAAATTCAATTCTTATTTTTAGAGAGAGTAGAAAAATCTGATAGAGTATAAACTAATCTTGGGGCTTCAACCATCAACTGCGAAAGCATTTGCCAAGATTAGTTTTATACTCTATCAAAATCAAACACGATACCTTTTAACTTAATGTTTGGCATAAAAACATTTAAACTCTAACCGCTTAATTTATGTCAGGTTCGTATCATGTAACTACGTCTAATGATTTATATCTACCGGCTTAAGAAAAAAATCTAAGCATTAATGTTAGGGGTTTTGCTTTTTTTTTTTTTTGGGTGCGAATGAGCCACAAGAATGGATATGAGAATCGATCTCAGGATCATCTGAAACCGAGATGAAAGTTCTAACCAACTGAGCTATTCATCACTCTCAGCATTACCGTTAGGTATTGTATTACCGAAATCGCGCTCCAACCTCTGGTCATGCTGACGAAGTAAGTAAAATAAGATGAAAGTGAGTGCTCCAAAGAATTTACTTTTTGTACATCGTTTTTCAAACACATTCATTCACAGCAATTGCCACTTAGAATTCACTATCATCAAAATGACATTATATTCGTGGACAAAAATAAATGCGGAGGAGTCACATACTCACATCTAACGGATGATAGATACTCCGTACGTCGGTGACTATTAGTTGCTCAATTGAAAATTACACCTAATTGGCTAGCTATTTCATACCACTATACTAGTATAGGAAAGGTTCTTTAAGTTAGAATGTTGATGTACTTGTAATTTATAATATCAAGATTTCGGCATATATCACTAAATTGGAGAGGAGTTAGCCCTGTTATTTTTGGCTTAATTTCAGTTTCATGACTTATTTGACAGTTCAGTTTAGTTCAGTTCAGGAGCATTCAGTTCAGTTCAATTCAATTCAATTTAACTTATGAATTATTATTAATATTAATATTTAAATTTTATTATAATTATTTAGTAATCAATTACAGATTATTATTATTTATTATATACTTATTTAGTTATTAATTATTTATTATTCTTTAGTTATTAATTAACATTTTATTATTATTATTTTGCTATTAACTATTTATTATTTATTATTTATTTCGGTAATATTCTATTAAGTTAAGTTAAGTTCAGTTCAAGAGCATTCAGTTCAGCTCTAAAGAATAGGACCTTATATGATTATATACTTTCTTCGTCCATTAAATATTTATTCTGAATATAAATAAAGGGAGTTACAGTTAATCGGCTAGCTAGTAAAACGGCTCTAGTAATTAGGCAGCTATACGTACTCTAGTAAAGGAATCTTAACAAGCAGAAAAGATAATAATAGAAAACAAGGAACCCTACTTTTCATACTTTTGTGACATACATGCATTATTTTAAACATAATGCTTGTACGAGATTTGGTAATATTAAATTCACATAGCTAAAGGCCTAAGCCATATGTTTTTATGATTCTAATGTGTTTATTGCATTTTTTTTAATCGAATACACAAATTACAAATTATGGTGGGGAATCAAATCGGTAACTGATTATTTACAACATCACATAGTAGGTAACGTTTTTAACTACAGGAAGTAAAAGTTTCTAAGAATAAAAAATTTCCATGTGTTAGCATTTTCTATGGGAACTTGTGAAATAACCTCCTATAGGAATTCCACTTACATATGGGAGACTTAGGCAAATAGCTTCCTCTATTTTGTAGGAAATAGAAATTGGTAGGAAGTGTCACTCTCCATGTTTTTGCAATAACACTACAACATTTCACTTTCCATGATTTTTCATATCAACCAAACAACACCTATATGCAAAAGTATAAGTAATAAAACTATGGCAGCAGACTATTGAACAGTTAATTAAATCAAGTAAAAAAACTAGATTCCTTTTAAGATTAGGAAAGAATTATAATTATTAGTATATAATTTGTACCATATACAAATGAAAAACGTGTTTTATGCACCCTAATTTTAATGCAAAAAAGAACTACACACATGCAAAGCAAAAGAGTGAAAAATGATCCAAACAACACCTATATATATGTCCTTTGAATATGAGTGTTTTGCCATCAAACAATACACTACAAAACTCTTAGTTACCACAATAATTACCATCTCTAATCCAAATAGAAAAAAGATTGAAAATGTCTTCGTATACAAATTCAAGTAAGTTAGTCCGTACAGAGAGTATGTTAGATGAATACAACACCTACTTCTCTCATGTCTTCGCACCATTGAAGAACATAAACCAGAAGAAGACTGTGTGCAGTAAGAACATTATGCAACAACAGCATGAAGATGTTGATGCCGAAGCAGAGGAGTACATTAAGAAAAGACATCAAAAGTTTGCTTTCGCTAAATGGGTGTAATCTATAATTAACTGGGATAATGTTCTTCACATGTTCATAAGGTTAAAAATGTTATGCATATTATTTCAAACTTATTTATCAAATTAGTTTGTGATACACAAATTTCTACGGATCGAAAAAGTATTTGTTAACTGTGGGGTTCGAACCCACGTGCACTTGTGTGCAGCAGATCTTCAGTCTGCCCCCTTGACCACTTGGGCAAACCTTGTTCTTCACATGTTCATAAGGTTACAACTTTAATGTGTATTATTTTCAACTTGTTATAAGCAAACAAGTGCGACAAACGATTAGGAAAAAATCCTACAAATACAATGTACAACAAACAGCAAAAACAATAACTAAAGACACACATGTTTAATGAGGAAATTTAAATTTCTTCCCCTCAAATATTATCATAATATTATGTTCACGTCTACTAGAACTATAATTGTTCTCTAATTCCAAATAATTATAGAGATTGTTACATACCAAAATACTATTAATTTCCTAATTACAATTCTACATAAACTAGGAAACTAAATAATAAGCCAATACTAGGTAACTACTTTCCTAAAGTGATGTGGACTTGCTTATCGTTGGACTTCGACACGAGTTATCGTCGGTTTAATTAAGTTGCGTTTAATTTCTAACAAAACTTATTTATGAAATTAGTTAGTTTGTATGATATTAATTGACACTTAACACCCTAAATAAAAAAATTCTAAGGATCAAATGTGAATCCATATTAGTTTTGCAAATAAGATCATACATACAAATGGGGGGAAGATTTCAAAAAGAAAATTACAAAAATGCTGGCTGTGGGGTTCGAACCCACGCGCACTTATGTGCAGCAGATCTTAAGTCTGCCCCCTTAACCACTCGGGCAAACCAGCTAATTGTTGATACTTTTGCTACAATTATTTATATATATTATACTCTTTTCGATATTATTCAGTTTTTATCAATGATGCTTATCCACTCCGGCCATAACTAATTAACTGTCACCCGAATTATATTTGATGGAAAATACTTCCTCCATTCAAATCTAATTATCATGTATACTGTATATTATTCGTCACATACTCACATTTTTTTAACATTAAAATAAATATTCTTAGACTATCATATTTTTAAACATTCTTCGTAGTATATATTTTAATATTATTGAATTAAAGTATGTCAATTCGATTAAGTTAAACTATTTCATAATTTTGCAATTCCAGGTTGTATTAGACCAAAATTATATCTCAATGATTGTTATAATCGACTTATCTAATATCTATATGCAAAAAATCAATTAGCCAAACAATTAAGTAACATCATCCATATTTCAAAGAGTAAAAAACACATGCAACATATTTCTCAAAGAAAAATTCAGATAAGACTGCCACGCACCTTCAAATTAAATTTATTTCCTTCAGTTTTTCAATAATGACTAGCTTGAGTAGCTTAATTAAATTCCGTCACGGATAATGGCTTATCAACAAGCTTAGGTAGTTTAATCTCTGGCTGCGCAGCAAAAGCTAAAGAGAGCTAGCATCATTAAGCTAATTAGTTAAACGACGTCGTAGTATACTTTTGTAATTAAAAGACGTCGATGGACAATGTACGTATCTAATGACGTAACTCAAATCACATATTATTAACAATCAACAATAATGGACATAAATTAATAAATACATATTATATGATATGCTTTTAAAGATTCCGAAGAGCATATACTAGCTTGATATATTATTGTTTGGCTTGGAATTTAGAGGCGGCATATTGAAGAGTGATTGCTTTAGAATTTGCATGTTTAATTTAGATAATCAAAACGTGTATGTCCGATCCAATTAACCGGCCACATCCTTATTTTTAATTTTTTAAAAGAGAAAAAAGAAGGAAAAACACAAGTATAAATATGGTTCCTAGGTTTTCAATTTTAACATCATCATTAGCTTCACTAAGCCTACAAATTATAACACATTTA
The DNA here is from genome assembly GCF_020520425.1 of Spinacia oleracea. Taxonomy (NCBI): domain Eukaryota; kingdom Viridiplantae; phylum Streptophyta; class Magnoliopsida; order Caryophyllales; family Amaranthaceae; genus Spinacia; species Spinacia oleracea. Next base: position 133,687,407 of record NC_079487.1, read on the forward strand.
GCGCTAAATTAAATTAAAAGAAAGATTTACTTATATTGATCGAGAAAGATGTCGTGGTACACAAAATCGAGTAAGGTGGTAAGGACAGAAAGTATGTTAGATGAATATAACATCTATTTCTCTCATGTTTTGTCCCCTTTACAAAAGAAGCAGCAACGTATCAATGCTGAGCGTACGAGCTGCGCGGCGAAGGCACACCACCACCACCACCACCACCAGGATGGAGGTAAGAGGGTGGCCGATAAAGTGTATGAAAATGTGGATGATGAAGCTGAGAAATTTATTAGGAAAAAGCATCAGAAGTTTGAGCTGAGCCTTTGGAAGTCTAGCCATAGTAAATGATCGATGTGAAGCATGCATGCATGCATGAATATATGTATTTTTGTAATTTTTCATTATTTAACATAAATGTATTAATTGGATGTATCTTGGACAGTGATTTGGTTAAATATACGCGCGTATTGATAAATAAATACTCCGTACGTTACATATGAAAGAATTTATACTCCGTCGTACAAATAATATAACCTAATACCTCTTGGGATTTTGATCTACTATCTCCGTTTCGAAAGATGAAATTGCACTAAAACATGAAATTACACTAGGTCTAATAATTAACATTATTCCATACTGCATGCTTTTGAATTGAAAGATGGATGATTGTAAAAAAGTGGATAAAGTGAGAGAGATCGAGTTGAAAAATGTAAATATTTTGGAATAAGAGGGGCAATATAGTAAAGGAGGCCAGTATGCAAAAAGTAGAATAAAGCAAGCATGATAAGAAATGTTAGAAATGTACCAAAACTGTGTACTCTCATAAATATATACTCCCTCTGTCCCTTAATACTCGCACCGTTTTGACTTTTTGCACTATTCACATAATTCACTTTGACCCTATTTTATTTCTAGCTAGTATATGAAAACAAATATTAGTATATAACACTACAAAAACAAAGAGCAACCAGGGCGATATTATTCAAGCAAAGAGGGCGAGTATTTAATCGCCTTTAAATAAATAACCAACCAGGGCGAGTTGTTGTCGTTGTCTTATGTAATAACAAAGAGGGCGACTTGTTTGATATTGCCTTTTTTGATAATAATACAAGGACGAGTTTTAAAAGTCGCCTTCCTTGATCAAATAACTGGACGAAAATAATACGGAGTAAAACATAAAAAGAAGAATCTCCAAAACATAAACCCCTAAATCCCCAAATTCGTTTTTCAGGAGCCAGTGTTTAAGATAATCCCTAAAATCCCAAATTCGTTCTCCCAAAAAAATAAATCAATAGATGCTCAGATATTTCGTTGCTCTTGATTCTCTCCCAAATTCCTTCATAGATTATCCTAATTTAGTCGAAAGTGGTTGAATTTCTCAACTTGTTTATGCTTAGTTCGTAACTCCGAGGGATTTGTTCGAAAAAAGACGGACTTCTGCTGAGATTTGTTTGAGAGAAGAACGATTTCTGCTGCGATTTGTTCGAGAGGAGACCGATTTTTGCTTACTGGTATCATCTACTTTCTCTGATATATTTTTTTTAATTTTTTGTGTGGTTTTTGCTGGCACAATTTCAGTTTTTGATATTGCCTTCAAAGAAGTGCTTGGATATCTGTGGGATACTATATACGAAGTGTAACTTGCAGTAAGGTGTTTTTTTTTCATTATTGAATGTAGAAATTGAAAGATCTCGGTTTATAGAGTTTGAAGTTGGTTTAATGTGGAGGAAAATTAAGATGTTAATGGCGGTTTTCTGCAATTTTTTATTGGTTTACACGCATTAATATCTATATGTTCTTTCATCTTTGGTCTCCTCTTCTTCGGCTGATGATGTTTTACATGGTAAATTCAATTACTCATTGTATCTTATTTGTGTGCTCCAATTGATGTTTGTTGATCCTTGAATGGAAAGGGACTATGTGTGGTATTTGTAAGGTTTGTTAGGTAATAGGTAGAGTCTTTGCTAGTATAATGTTTTGTTATTGGCAGTGGGAAGGAGTTACGATATTGGTTTTAGTTTATTCAAATGCAGCTATGGTGATGCTTAAAATGGATTCTGTTCACTAGATTATAAAGGATAATAATCTACAGTTCCTGATTTACATATGCAGATGAGTATCATGAATGTGACTATGTGACTGAGGTTTCCTCTACACAAGCAAATGATATTTGAAAAAAAAAATAAATTCTTTCCTAGGTTGTATAATCAAATCTCAGATCATTTGAATATTATCATTTGTATAATCTGAATTTGTTACCATAACATGAACACGCCAGGAAACTTGAATGACTAGTTCCTCTTAATGAATTTATCTTTTTTTATATAATTAGAAACTTGAATGAACTAAATTATTTCTGCATCTCTAAAGTTCCTAGAGTTAACTAGAGCCCATAATCTAGCTTTAAAGACTAGGCAAAGGGACTAGTGTCTGTTGTATGAAATTTCCTTCTGCAAAAAAAAAAAAAAAAGTGTCAAAAGTGGTATAATGGACAACTATAAATGAATAAACGAACTTCTAAAAAGAAAAATAAATTACCTTTTAGGAATGCAGTGAACCAAACACTGGTAAGGATATAGAGTCCATTCTGCGATTGAAACAAACAACTGGTAACGAATATGTTTGAGTTTCTAAGTTGCTAGTTTATGCTACTAGTTAGTATATAATATATTGTTGGCTTCGTCTTAATGTATATTTTCAAAATATTAATATTTTTATAAATTTTTATAATATGTAGTTAAAAATATTGGTGGTCAAAGATGTGCATTGGCAAGCGTGTTCAGTCGAAACGGTGCGAGTATTAAGGGACGGAGGGAGTATATAACAACTACCAATGAGGTTTTGACCTACAGGTAATTTTTTTTAAATCAATCCCAGATCGAGATGCTTTGCATGGTGCAAAAATCCCTTTTGACAAAGTGTACATTCATAAAAAAAAAAATGTATGCCACAAGTAGGCCCACAACGAATTGGAAAATAAAATGAAAAATAATGTGTTAGAATAATGCATTGAATCGGTCAAGCCTCTACTGCAACGCCCTAGCAGGGGGGGTCTGTTTTGAGCCTATTTTCTGAGCTTTTTCGCATCTGTCTAGTGAATACTATATAAACTCTATTGGTCATAATCTAGTCGTATTCTGTAATCTGTACTCCTCAAGATCAATAAAATTTTCCTCCCCTCTACCTGTGGACGTAGCTAACACATTGTTAATAAATCACGTTAAATCTCTGAGTTCTTTATTACGTTATTTAATCTTTTTTTAATTTGCATCTATTATAACATAGTGTATAAACGGCTAAACGCGGCTAGCTAGCTAGAGTGCTCCAAGGCCATCCCAAATTATAGAAAGTTGCCTGCTTGTGATACCTCGGAGCACTCTTGCGAGCCGCGTTTATGCCTACAGGTATTAAAAATTAGAAGAAAACAAAGTGATGTAAGGAATTTCCTTTAATTTGTACATCCTTTTTGGAACAAATCATGGCTTTCCACTTCTAGTTTATGTAGATATGCGAAGGTGTAACAAAGAGAATAATACGTTTACTTAAAAAAAGTTAGTTCACTAGTTTTATTTAACACTTTTCTACAAATTATCCCGCAAGTGAAGCAGATGAACTCTAATTAACTATCAATGGAATCCAATCTAAGCAAGTAGGCGCCTGAAACAAATTAATAAATAACATAACTTTACGTAGATTTATTTAATTAATTAAGTTGTTCTAAAATCTTACGTAAAATTTCATTATTTCAGCCGAAAGGGACAAAATGACGCGCCGTATAGATCAAAACATCGAACCTAGCTAGCTTATACGCATATATATGCTCTAATTAAAGATTCCGACGTGTATGTATCATATAGTCTTATCACTACATTAGTTAGAAGATTGGTTCGTTTAGCGCAATTTCGAAGGTGGACCATGGTGCACATAGAGCATGGTGTACCTTAAGAACACTAGTATGTAATTGAAAGAACATCTGTTTACGAGAAAAAAGAGCATGAGTATTTTTTTATTTAGGTTTTTAATAAATAGTAAAATAAAATATTATTTTTATAACAAAAAAGTGAAATATTATATCGCATGTTCTTTTGCTTATGCACATATGTTCTTTTGGTGCACCACGGTCCATAGTTCACGGATTGTTGATTTAGTACGTTAAGTTAAGTAAAAACTAAGTGCTTTGCATGGGATTTGTTGGACGTGAAAATTTAACTAAGAAGAATTAATTAGGTATAAAATTCCAATCATTAACAAATGAAAAACGTGCGTAAATGTGCCTAATTAACGAACAATAACTATATATATGCCTTCCAAGGCGAAGGTTTAATCATCAAACAAACACACTACGTACAAAACTCTTAATCACATTCATTAATCTTCTAATTAATTAAGAGAAAAAGATTGAAAATGTCGTCATACACAAAATCGAGTAAGGCGGTTCGTACAGAAAGTATGCTAGATGAATACAACATCTATTTCACTCATGTCTTGTCACCGTTGAAGAAGACGAAGCAAAGAGATGATAATAGTCGTAGGAGCGTAGAGACGGCGCAACAACAATATAGACACGGTGACGGTGGTAGGAATGGTTATGAAGAAGATATTGATGCCAAAGCAGAAGAGTTTATTAAGAGAAGACGTCAAAAGTTTGAGCTTAGCCTTTGGAAGTATTGAAAATTGAATATGATACGATTTATTTTATAAGAATGTGTACGTCTTACACATATAAAATCTATATCGATCATGTAATGTCACATGTATTTACTTTTTAACACTTACTTATACTATGGACTATGGAGTATTATGTTTTTTTTCACTATCTACCAAGAGTATTATTTTGAATTGTCTCCACTTGAAACATATGAACTTAATCATGATGAACGAATTTTAGTAGACGAATTATGCAATAATAATATGAACTTAAACATATATACATGAAAAATGAAGAAGCTCCCATTACTTTATAGTGAATGTAAATTAAATACAAAATTTATAAAACACAACTTACTCTTGAAAACAAGGTTAAACTTGTTCGTACTATATGTATAAAGGGTTATATAAATCAAAGAGAGTCGTAAATACATCATGAAAAAGGGACATCTATTCAAATCTTAATACTCCCCCCCATATTTTATAATGCTTTCCTGTTTAATTAGAATCTTGCAACTATTTATAGTTTGAGAGAATCCACTAACTTAAACATGTGAATTGGCAAAAGTCAAAATAGGTAGAACAAAACAAAACAAGGAGATAACTCGCAATCATGTCTAGTGAGATTCCATTCCAAAACCTTAATTTTCACTACAAAATAATCATTTTATTGAGACGAGGAATTTCGTCTCCAAACGGTCCAAATCCGTCTCAAAATGATGTTTAGAGACGGATTTAAGACGGAATAGGGCGTCTCTATAGAGGGCGTTTCAAAAAAAATTGAGACGGAATGCTGGCAAATCCATTAAAATTTGAGATGGAATTTATGAAACTCCATATACAATTGCATCTCAATTTTAATTTAGAGATGAAATTTTAATAATCCGTCTCAAGTTTGAGATGCTTATAGTATCCGTCTCAAAATCCGTCTCTAATAATGCATAATTTTGTAGTGTTTATGGGTACATCCGAGCTGTATTCCACTAATCTTATACATTTGTACCAATTGATTGTTGGTTCAGTGGTGATTGAGGCTGAACTTGGTAGGGAGGACCCGTGTTCGATCCCCCGCAACAACAATTGGGAGGGGAATGGAATCTATCCACTCAGAACTCGCCCCGAATCCGAATTAGCCCTAAGGGTGAACCGGGTGGTACACCAAAAAAAAAATCTTATACATTTGTCATCTTTCAACCATTATTTTAATGCAGGGGCATAAGATTAATTAGGACTCTTTTCTTCAATTCCAAACACACGAAAAAATATACGGAGTAAACATTATGCACCATCCAATTGCCTTAATTAGAAATTAAGCGAAATAAAAGCACGAATAACGCAGCTATACCATTAAAGTGCTTAAGGAATTTACTAATTGTGCATCCAATATAATTTCAATTATTTTGTATCATGCACATCCAATGCATACAAAAGCATAAATAGACTTAATTAATACGAAGTACTTGTAAAAGTAAAAGAGAATAAGCAATAATCCTCCAAATTCATCCAAAAATGACCAAACTCAAAGATCTTAATTGAAGAATTTAGTTTGAGATCCATTAGCTTAGCTGGGATGTTGGAATTCTATCTAACTAGGCAGCTACATTGTACTACATACATAAAAAGAATCCGACAACCGCCTAAAAGAAGTATAGTGTACCAAGAAGATGGCCTTATACAAAAAGAAGTTCTAAAATCCTTTCAAATTTTAGTTCAAGTATTTTTTTTAATGTATTTAAATTTTCTTGCTTTAGGTCGTAGTTTTGGACCTCAATTATTATTAATTTGTTTTATATCATCGAATTCGGATCGGATGGTCAATCTTAACCGCTAAACTAAGACGTACAGTTAGATGTATACCATTAGTTACATGTCAAAAGCTAGTCTTATACGGAATACATATAATGGAGTATTTAAAGCTTAACTTTCGATGTCGCTATAAAGAAGGGGATGAACAATACTTATAAACCTTTGCAACTCACTAAGAAGGGTTCAAATTGTTGCTTTAATGATTCTAACGTGTATAAATCACCCATATTATCGGAATATATGGTTATTGATTAATTTAATTAAAATAATAACTGAATGCGCTCTATATTTCAATTAATTAAGAAAAAACCTAGGGCGATACAATCAAAATTCAAAGGGGAGCCGAGGGTATTCGAAATTGGGTGATGATAAAGGTCACAAGTTGCGACAATTTTTAGTTGTCGCAATCTTACGTGTCGCAGTTTAATTGGCACATATAGGCGCCACGTAGGCTATGCGTCATCAGAATATTTTTACTACTAATACAATATTTTTACTATGAAAATATGTAAATAGGGTTGTCGATATAAAGAAAGAAACAAATTAAAATATTAAGATTTTCCTATCTTTTTTTGTAACATGTATAATATGTTATATAAATTAAATATTTTAGTTTTCAATTTAAATCATGACACATAAGCATGCCATGTCATCATTGTGACACAGCGTAAAGGTCGTATGTTGCGACCTTTATCATTTTCGTTTAAAATTAATTTAAGACATATCTTACACAAGTCATTAATATAGGAAGACTTTTCAATGACTACAATAAAAGTGTAGCCATTATATTTTTTTCAATTCCAGCCCTTAAGTTTTTGGAGACTAATCTTGTCAGTTCGATTGTTTAACTTAATAATTTTCAAAAAGATATTTCAATCACAATTACAAAAAAAAATTAAAAAATATCTGCATTCGTATTTATATGTTGAAGAAACTACTTTTATACTTCCAGAATCTTGCATTTCCATTTATGGCATTTCCTAAATATCTCCAATAACCTTCTTCATTTTTTCTACCACTATTTATCTTTTCTCCTCCTCATTCTACCTTATTTGTGAAATCGTCAATTTTTTCACGTTATTGTGAAATCATACCAGCTCATATAATTATCAATTGATTTTAATATGGAACCTCATTTGAACTTATATAAGTGGATATATTGAACTCTCATTGCCTTAGGAAGTTTGAGCTCAGAAAATGGATGTCTCCTCCAATGTAATAGGGGCCTATTTGGGAATAAGTCAGCTCAAATTGCTATCATATTGATGATATTGATGATATTGATGCACCTTTGCTTATTCACCTCGAATAAAGATTTGCTATATATGAAATCTCAATACTTAGAATATATAAATCTCATTCATCTCAACAAGTTACAAGTAGGCATGTAGAAAAAGGAAAAAAATATACATGATGTTCAAAAAACAAGTACCTTTAGAGATACCCTATATTATATTGCTAGCTTAATTAGCTTGATAATAATACTAGCATTACCACTTATATTACACGCAATTGCAAAAGAATATAACTCAAATACATATATTCTATGCCACAATCGAGCATATAATGATGAGTCAGGTTAGTCCTCCGGTCCCTGAAAGTCTAACCTGATTTTCTTTCCTTATAAAAATAAAATAAAATAAAAAAAAAAAAAAAAACAAAAATGCATGTTATTCGATAATCATGGACATAGTCCTGCTAAGCTCTAGCCTCCTATGCTTCTGTCGAATAAAAACCTCGGCTTCACAATCAACATCCCCTTCACATTTCTTTTTATCGCCATTCTTGATCGCGCTCTCCACCTTATCGTGGTTGTTCGTGTAAGGAGACAACATGTAGGAGAAGTAACTCTCACTTTCATCTATGCTATGAATGTTATTATTGTTGTTGTTGAGGTTGGATTTCGGGTGCTTCATTTCCACTCGCTCTTTTAGCTTCTTCTTTTTAATTTGATCGATTTTATATAAGTCGAATGAATGAATTTATATACAAACTAAGTCCTATATATATAGAGAATATGCAAGCTAAGCTAAGATAAGAAATTATTAATGATTGTATGGTTGCTATTAAAAGTATGATTTATTGAAGGGAATCTAATGCCCTTTGAATTTGCTTTTATAGATTTTACGTGGGCATAACGTATAACACTTCCCGTCAAAAAGGGGAATAATAGATTGAATAACAGTTGATTTTCAAGTTAAGATGGCTAGTTGAATATATAGATATAATGAGGAAAAAGAATATATTAGGTTTTGCTTTATTCCTTGATTGAATTTCCCCCATGTTACCAACTAGTGGATACCAATGCAAGTTGTAACTAATTTCAAAACCTTGAGGTAGAGGAATATGCATGAACGCCTTTCTAGCCTGTCCAAAACGAAAACTAGCTGCGCTGTACAAAATAATTCACATGTGAGTTGGGACTAGTTGTCTTACATTGAAGAAATTGATGAAGGATAACTAACTTAATTATAAGTCTAGCTAGTGGGTTACAGGTTACTCCTATATCAGCAATTTAAGTGTTCGGATGGAACCCTACTAGACTGCCCTGTAGGCTGTAGGTGGTCGTGAGGGCTTATATTTAGCCCCTTTTTAATATTTATCAAGATACAACTATATATATTTCTAGTGAATTTCAAGCACAATGAATTATGCATGCACGGATGCACCACTAGTGAATAATATAAATGTCAATAACCTAAAATTCACATTTATCTAGTGATAATTTTTCTAATTATATATACATCCATAATTCCATATTACTTCGTACGAAAATGATAAAGGTCGCAACATGCGACCTTTAAGCCGTGTTACAATGATGACATGACAGATTTATGTGTCATGATTTAAACTGGAAACTAAAATATTTAATTTATATATCCTATTTTAAATGTTTCAAAAAAAAGCTAGGAAAATCTTAATATTCTAATTTGTTTCCTTATTTATACCGACTACCTTATTTACATACTTCGTATTTTCATAGTAAAAATATTGCATTGATAGTAAAAATATTATGATGACTTTTAGCTTACGTGTCGCCTATATGTACCATTTAAACTGCGACACGTACGTAAGATTGCGACAACTAAATGTTGTCGCAACTTGCGACCTTTATCATCATCCTACTTCGTATATCCTCTTATTGAAATTTTAGAAGCTTCAATGTTTGTTTTAATTCAATTTCCCTAACCTTTATGAAGTAATCACGCGCGTCACAACCAAAAAAGTGTAACTATTACTCTATTAGGCACATCTTATTAAAACACTATTATAGAAATCTAACAAAGCATTTTCTAAAACCAATTAACATTCAGAATAGACGACGCCTATTGCTTTTTTTTAATTATCTAGAAAATTTATAGAAATTGGTAAATGTCAAAAAAGGGAGGGAGTTATTTATAGATTTAATTTCGAATAAATTTTAATATAGAAAAATAAAACTAAAGTTGAACCAAAACACATGCACACCTATAAATTAACCGTCGAAGGTCCCTTATTTTCTCATCTTTCACAATCCCGAAATATCCAAGTATTATAAATTAAATTTATTTACATTAAACTCAAATTAAGAGAAAATGTCGTGGTACACGAAATCAAGTAAGGTGGTAAGGACAGAGAGTATGTTAGATGAATATAACATATATTTCTCTCATGTCTTGTCCCCTTTACAAAAGAAGCAGCAACGTATCAATGCTGAGCGTACAACCGCAGCGGCGAAGGCGCACCACCACAACCACCACCACCACCACCAGGATGGAGGTAAGAGGGTGGCAGAAAAAGGGTGTGAAAATGTGGATGATGAAGCTGAGAAGTTTATTAGGAAGAAGCATCAGAAGTTTGAGCTCAGCATTTGGAACTCTACCCATACTAAATGATGCATGCATGTGAAACTATGTCCAAAAAAATGATGTGAAACATTTTTTATTTTTAATTTGTATATTTTGGATAAGAAGGATGTGAATTTGCTTTTTTTTTTTATATATATAAAATTTGTTTTTTTCTTTAAAATACGTATTGGATGTATTTGGACAATGATTTAAGTTTAATCAATCTGTTTAGGCTTACAAATACAGTGTACAAGTGTGAAGTGTATAGTTGTTCCCCTCGTGATACCGGCCTTAATTCTTATGTTTTTTTTTCTTCTTATATCTCTTAAAAAATAATGTACAAGTACGGATTACGTGCTTATTCTGATTAATAAAAATATCAGTGTTTTTCCTTCAATTAAATGTGAACTTTAACTAATTAGATCAATGATGTTTACAATGGTCCTATTCTTTTGAATTTTATATATTTCAGTTCAGTTTAACTTCTTTCGGTTCATTTCAGTTCCAAAGAAATCGCTCATCTTTCTTTGAATTAGTTAATTTTATTCTTAATATTTGTAATTATTATAGTTATTATTACTTAATCTTATACATTATTATCATTATATATTACTACTATTGTTATTATAATAGTGTCAATATTAAATATTATTATTTTATTTTATTTTGAATTAAATATTAAATATTATTTATTGCTCGTTTATTTCAGTTAGTTAAATAAAGCTCATAAAAAAAGGGCTATGTCTATATATTGTTTTTCCATAAAATAATTATGTGACGTATAAGGTGGACAATTCAAAATTTCAGTTGACTGAGTTTCACAACCTAAAGTCGACAAGAGTCAATGCTCATCTGCATGTTATGAACCGGATTGAAAATTGTTTATGTACATGCAACATGCTTGCTTGTTTCTGGAAGCTACTGTTCAACTTAGCACGTCTGCACCTAGTTCATGCCACTCTTCTATAAATGAGACTTATGCACATATCGTCTCATCATCTCTTATGTGCCAAGCTCGTGTCTTTTTTCTATAAATGAGGTTCATACTGCCTCCGTTTCAAAAAGATCTTTATAACTACTATTTGCACGGACTCCAATGCAATATTTAACTACTAATATATCCAATTTCGTATATGAAAAAATTATAAAAATTTCCGAGACCAATCTAACAAGATCTTACATGTAACGTTTGGATGTATATAATGGTTAAAATTTACGGTCAAAGTTTTTATACTTTGGACACGTTTTCCAATATGTAAAGAACTTTGTGAAACGGATGTAGTATATAGTTCTTCTCAATTCTCGTGTGTTGAACTCGTGCCTCTTTTGTATTAATGAGGCACGTGTACGACCCGTCTCATGGGTCAGGCTCGATCATGTCTCTCTTTATTGAGGCTCATACACTGCACAACTCATTTCATGTGCCACATCGGGCTAGTTTGTGCCATGTTAAGAAGCCGGCCAATTGTGTTCTTCAAATTTCTAAAATGATGCCCATGCATGCACACTAGTACACTACCATGGCCAATTGACGTGCATGTCGTGTCGGGCTTATAGCATGCAGGTCCGGCCATGTTATGTCGGACCAATTTATGATCGGGCCGTGGCAGCCTGACCATGCCCAAGTGCCCAACTCAATTTTTATTTATTGAGGGTCATGCCCAACTCTCTACTTAATTGATTCCTTTGTATCATTAGTTAAATACTTAACAATTTTAATTTCCAATTAAGAATGACATTTGAGATTGCCTGATCCTTACTGAATACTGATTCATGCATGCAAAAGATACGCCGTTATGATGATTTATTAAGCGAGTGCATCTACAAAAAGATATTCACATTTTATTCCAAAGCGACAACACCAAAAATGTCGTTAAAATTAGGCAAATCTACACCATAACATCAAATTTCTACCAAATATAGTAAAAATAAATTGACAATTGCACCTTCTTTTTAATTTTGTATTTCTAAATGAAAAAAGTATTTTTAAAAAATCGACACTTTGCGGGCGTGACGCGGTATAGTTAACTAGATGTTAATGGATTATCTTGAATCTATGGAGTTATTCTTTAAACAAATGAAGCAATTTAATTAGCAAAAACATACTGGAATTGCTAATTAGGCGGCAGCCTAGAACACTAAATTAAAATTCTAACCAAACTTTTTTTTTAAAGCAAGATTCCCTAGAACACGGGCGGTGCCTCCTTTTCGTTATAATTTTCTCAAATTATTTCAATGATATGACTGGATTCATTCCATGGCTCGGCTAATATGCCACATAAAGCTAATTAAATTAAAGAAGGAATGTCTCAAGCTAATTAATCTAAGTTCGAACTAAAAATAAAAAAAAAAAATATTAAGTATGCTTTTGAAATTCTCTAGAGTATATACTAGCCTAATTATTATAATTACTATATTAGATCCCGTGCACGCACGGATTTTAATCATTTTTTAACAAAATATTTAACTGAATATCCCCCAAACTACTGTATAGTAATAACATTTTTAACATATTCATTTAAATTTATTCATCTAATATGCATATTTAAAATACTAATATGGTAATTTGACCAAAATATTGAGTGATATATTTTCTATTATTAATATAGCGATTTGACTAAAATATTACCAATTTAGAATAATTATTTCTACGTCGTATCTATTATTTCCATAATTTATAAACTAAATTTTGTTTACATACATAAATAGTTTAATTTATAAAAAAGGTAAAGAATAAAAATAAAACAAAACAGATACACTTTTTGGGAAAATGATTTTTGACAGGAAAAAATCGCACCAGGAATTGACACATATCATTTCTGATGTATCTTTTATTATATAGTAATAGATTTGGATGGATTTAGAAATCAAATAAATTAAATAATCTAGAAAGAGCGCAAAAACGTGTGTAGCCAATTAACTTGAACAAAAATTGAGCTAAAATCTCACGTATAAATATGGCTATTTAGGTCTCTTAATTTATCATCCTTCACAAAACTACAATAATTAATCACATTTAACTCAAATTAAGCTAGATAGTCGAGAAATTAAATCGAGAATGTCATCATCAAAGTGGAGTACAAGTAAGGTTGTTCGTACAGAGAGTATATTAGATGAATATAAAATATATTTCTCGCATGTATTGTCGCCATGGAAGAAGAATAAGAAGCAGCCCATCCATGGTGAACGTTACAAGAACGCGACGAAACAGCAACATCAACAGCAGCAGCAGCATCACATTGGTTATAGTAGAGTTGCAGAAAAAAGGTATGAAAGTGTGGATGATGAAGCTGACAAGTTTATTAGAAAGAAGCATCAGAAATTTGAGCTAAGCCTTTGGAAGTATTAATTAAATAGCGTGGAATACGTATGTATAAATGTACGCAGTACATGCGTAATCACGTATTTGAATACCAAGTATAATTTTCACTTGTGTGATCGAAAGTTTAATTGTTGTAAATTATCAATAAAACTACGTAACTTTCAGTAAATTGAACGTGATATATTGATTAGATTAACCATGTTCGTGAGATCGATCATGGTGTGTTAATACTAATTAAAAACTCTTCGATATTATCCAGTTTCGAAAATAAAATATAAGTTTAGTTTAGCGAATCACTTATAAGAATAAGTTTCATAAAATAAGAATAAGTTCAAATAAAATAAGCTAGAGATAACTTAAAGTCTAGCATATGTTCATCGAATATCTTAATATTCTAAGTTGTTTCCTTCCTTATATCAAATATCTTATTTACATATTTTCATAGTAAAAATATTGTATTCATAGAAAAAATATCATGATGACGCATAACCTACGTGGCACTTATATGTATGTACCAATTAAACTCCGACACGTAAAATTGCGACAATTAAATGTTGTCGCAACTTGCGACCTTTATCATTTCACCTGGTTTTCACTAACCTTTAACCACATACGTGGTATTATATTTATTAAGGACTCATCTTGATGGAAATCCAGCGAAGAGCAGCTTCAAGTCATCCAAGTAAACAACGCAATTTTAAGTTTTGCGGACCGAAAACATACATCTTTAACCTCAAAATGAAATTGAATTTAATCAATCTTGATGGTAATTCAAGAGTTTGAACTCATCGTGATGTTTGTGAATTAAATTTGATTCAATTGACGCAACGGGATTCAAGAACCCACGTACTACTATAATTTGATTCAAATATTGATGAAAATGAGATTGAATCTCAAAATCCATAAGTAAAAGCTTTCAACAAAACATTTGCAATGAAATTCATTCATAGTTCAAAATTCGAATATATTTCAAGAACAAGTCACAATTCTTACAAAACAATAGCATAAAATAAAAAATCAATATATAAGTAAAAGCTTTCAACAAAACATTTGCAATGAAATTCAAAAATTCGAATATATTTCAAGAACAAGTCACAATTCTTACAAAACAATAGCATAAAATAAAAAATCAATATAAGGTAGTACAACTTATTGGCTACTAACTTGCATTTCACATGCATTACAACTTACAAGTAACTAAAAATTAGGATGAATATCATTATTGAAACAACATGCATAATACAATAGTCTTATTCGATAATTATAAACGTAGAACTACTAAGCTCAAACTTCTTGCGCTTCTGTCGAATAAAAACCTCGGCCTCACAATCAATATCCCCTTGACATTTCTTATAATCACCATGCCTGATCGCGTTCTCCACCTTGAAACGACTATCTAGTGGTTTCTTTTGGTGGATTTTCGAATCCCTATAAGGCGACAATATGTAAGGGAAGTAACTATCGCGTTCATCTAGGCTATAAATGCTATTGTTGTTGTTAACATTAGATTTTGGCTGCTTCATTTTCACTCGAGTTTTTATGATACAAATATATAAATACAAACTAGGACGAAGGCCTATTTATATGCAAGCAATCGATTTTACGTGGTAGTGTGTGTGGTACATGCAAATTGATTAATGATATGAGGGAATCCGATACCCTTTGCCCGTTTGAAAAATAGTTGCCGCCCAAAAGTAGCGTTGATTGTTGAATGAGTTTTTTCTTAAAGTAGAAAGTGTACACCATTTTAGGTATACCCTTTATTCCTTGTTTGAATTTCCCCTTGCTACCAGCTAGCCTACCATAAGATCTCTGGATATCCAAAGTAAGCTACGTATTACTTATTACTAATTCGAATACCCGACCAATTGCGTGTTAGTTCAGTGGTGATATATTGTGGCTAAACTTGGTTGAGAGAACCCGTGTTCGATCCCCCGCAACAACAATTGGGAGTGGACTGGAACCTATCCACCTATAACTCGTCCCGAATCCGAATTAGCCATAAGGGTGAACCGGGTACTAACACAAAAAAATAAAACTAATTCAAATACTTATGAAGGAGAGAATATCCCAAGTTACTCTGGAATTCTCAAAGTTGAATGTAGGTAGCAGCCTTTCAATTTCAACATCCTTCAGTCAATATTTCTTCGGTTTCTTGTATCATGCCCGATACCATCAACGATCATCTGCACACTGGATAGCTTACCAAACGCAAACAATAATGGATGTCACTTAGATTAGTAAACAATGACTGCTCTAAGACTTTGTTCTCTTCATCTGGCCTGGTCTAGTCTGATTTTTCTAATTCTTGATCTGGTGTGGTATGGACTAGACGAATGTTTTATGTTAGTATTTTTTGCTTTATCTGGTATGATAATAATTTTTAGTCTTGTCAGAATTTTTCTGATGTGGTCTAATAAACAACACAATAAGAATAAGGTAAAGAAAACAGAGCTTAACTTCGGCACTAGTTACATACAGTACTCTAAAACAAAATTACAATTCGCATTATACCCTTCTAGTTTTGTGGGAATCATCTTAGATCCACAAGGCCATGAGCCCATGACTAACAATAAGGCTCTTAACCCCTAACTAAAATTTAGTAACGAGGCGTGAGCCGCGTGAGGGGAGGGAGCAATAGCACGGATCGATCATACAATAATCCCCGAGTGGTTCTTAATCAATAACGAATATTAATTAATAGTACAAATCGACATAATCGTAAATAAATAGACTTTCAAGATATGCATTTATCAATTTTTATTCATTTAACCTCACATTTTTTGTTTCTTTTTTTATTTCCCTTTTTTTTAAAAGTTTTCCTACCGATTTAATTGCGAAATATTGGTGAATAGTGAAAGATCCACAAGCGAATTCAAATAAATCAGCTAATGCACAAAAGTTTATCAGTTGATGAACAAGGGGAAAGGTAATAATAATGTTCCTAAAACAAAAGAACATAAAACAAAAGTCTTGCATCAAAGAATCTTCAGATAATAAACCAATTCTTAAACAAGATCTGCATCGATCACAGCTGCCATCAGCAATAGAAACTCAGTTGCACATGCAAAAAAAGTCAGAAAGGAATACGATTCTGTTCAAAGGGAGCACAGTCAGTCATCTAAAAATTACTTCATATAATTAGATTTAGAAGTCTGTGACTCAAAAACAAAATCATCATCTACAACAAAATCATCAGCTACCAAAATGAATAACTTGAATGAAAGTGATTCTTATTTCGCGCACCTATTCTCAATGCCGAAGAAGAAGCACAAAGATGAACCTCCAAAGGATCAAAGTGGGTATATCAAATATGCAGACAATATTGATTCTGATGCTGAAAAGTTCATACAGAGAAACCATAAGAATGGTGCTCAAAAGAAGCAAAAAGAAGAAGATGTTGATGCTGAAGCTGAGGAATTCATCCACCACGAGCACCTCAAGTTTGAACATAGCAAACGGATTGTCCACAAGTATTGATGATGGAGATTGAATACTCAACATTCAACTACATAATAATGCCTGTCATTTTACTTGTCACTTTCAATCTTTTGAGAGATTCATCTTTTGCCAACTAAGCACACTCGTTTGTTTCACTAACGTTGTTTGCGGTCATCTGAAGTTATTTACTTTTCTTGTCTAATTCTGTTATTCATTAGACATCCTTCATCAGAGCCTCAAGGAGATCTCCAAAAGCATAACCTATATATGTTCTTGCATATTATCACCATATACTCGATTACTATCCGTAAAATATAGGTAAAACCATGATCGAATTTAAAAGCAAGGCAAGAACATATTTATTTCCTCCTTTTAAGAGTTACAGCCTAGACCTGTCAAAAATCGACCCGACCGGAAACCCGACCCTAAAACCGTTTGACAGGTCTAGACTTACAGCCTTACAGGTCATAGTCATAAGTAACAGAAACTTTGATGTGTGACCGGGGAGAACAAATGTTACAGAGAGAAGAAGTTTTTCATTGAAACATTAGAATACAATTCACTTAATTGAAAGATCAAAATGTG
The DNA here is from genome assembly GCF_020520425.1 of Spinacia oleracea. NCBI lineage: Eukaryota > Viridiplantae > Streptophyta > Magnoliopsida > Caryophyllales > Amaranthaceae > Spinacia > Spinacia oleracea. Next base: position 133,705,029 of record NC_079487.1, read on the forward strand.
TATACTAACCTTCATTCAACAGTAAAATGATAGGTTTTCCGTTTGCTCTATACAATGAAATATTCTTTCTTTCGGAAAGTTCACCTCAAAGTTAACTGAAGCAGCAAGAAGACATGTCCCGGTATTTCTGTAAAATCTAAAAAAATACAAAGATACAAAATTAATCGAAACAGAGAAAAAGTTGACTGTCAACTACGAAAGGATTTGACAACAAATATGGTGCAAATGAAATCGTTCGGAAAATACCATCACGTTTACTGTGTAATTCCATCACTAAGTGGACGGGAAAACTCAGCGACTGAGTCGGCAGAACTACTTGAAGAAGGTTCTGAATACCATTGGTTCTCTTCTCGGGTGATGAAGGTAGCCTCTGCATGAACAATGCATGAACTCCATATGTTAGCTTGGAGGGAAAAATGATATAGCACAAAGATACATGAGAGGTACAGAATAAGGTAATTTGACAGTGCAAATTCATCATTTTATTTCAGGTTCTTAATACAGAAAAGGAAAATCTTCATCTGAGATTGCGTAAACTATACCAGATAAGAAGACATCCTTGTATGCTTCATCATCGTAGATAAACTGTGGTGGATCAGGAGAACCAATCCCAACAATAGTGCTTCCACTGCATTGAACATAATGCAAAAGAATAATTACGGTTGCACCACACATTAATGCATATTATAGAAGATCCTTTCAGTCATTGCAGTCTATACAGTATCAAGAGCTATAATAATGAGTAGCTGATCCTTTCACTAAATAAATTCTGTGACCCAAATTCCATTATCCTTGCGGAAATGTATAGTCTTTTTTCTTTTAGGCTCCGTTTGGTAGGGTGTAAAACGTTTTCATGGAGAACGATTTTCCCCCTTTCAATCATTTTACGTTGTTTGGTTTGGCAAGAGATAAAACAATTTTCCATAACTCCGTCAAAGATGGAAAAACCTTTTCCATTTGAAAGGGATGAAAACCACTTTTCCACCTTTCCTCCTTCCCCCTTCTTCCCCTCAATTTTCACCATCTTCTCCCATTTTCTTTTAAGGAACCAAATAAAGGAAAAATAATTTGGAATTGTGTTTTCACTTGGAATTGTGTTTTTACTTGGAAATTGTTTTCCATGGAAAATCATTTTACACTGAAAACATTTTACACCAAACCAAACGGAGCCTTAATCTTCACTCCAAATATCATTTCACATTTTCACTACATAAATTAAAATGTAAAATTTGAACTTAAGAGCTGTAGTATACTGCAAATAGGAGTTTATGTTCATAACTTCATAACTACATGTAGTCTGCGAGAAACCTACTGTCTGGAAAGACATTGCAATTGTAGGGAACTAATGAATGCATTATACATTTATATGACGTTATTGAATAAGCAAGCATGTTCCATCCACTTAAACTGCAGAAACAAGGGTTTTGAGGGTAATGGCTCAGCACAGTATTCATTTAGATCTGAAATATTCTACGAAGTATGACATAAGCTTGTTCAAATTCATTTAAGAACATTAGCATGTACAGGGAGCTTTAACATACAAACAGAATCTCACCTTCCAGACATAAAAACAGCATCATACTGTCCACGGCTGGCTGCAATTATGCGCTGTTTTAATCTTCGCAGACCTGGAAGCACTTCAAATGCAGGGGACTCTGGAGATGTTGTAATTAGAGATTCAGCCAAGGGATATATTGAGATTTCTTATACTAAATTTTTGTAATATTCTGTATAGGTTCCATGCAGAAACAGAATATGAGTGATAATAATAGAATTACAGTTAACTTTATGAATTTCACGGAAAGGATAACTACACTATATATGAAACATCATCCAAATCTAGTCTGACTCTGATCTGTTTAGTGTATCACCAACCCAATCCATAATTACAAAGTTGTATTCATTTCCTAGGATAAAAGCTTCTGATATAACCATCCCAAAGGTTAGCTTGAAATTAACTGAAATAAGAGGCAGAGAAAATCCAGTTGAAATTCCTATGTAATACCTACCCAAATCATTGATACAGACATCTTGAGAGATTCCTTCTTTCGAAATTTTCTCCAGCAAAGATAACGGATCAACCTCGCGAGTTTGATCCAAACGAAAGGTCTGTGGAAATGGTAAATACTCTTATAAATACATGCTATTCAGAAGTCGAAGATTTCACTACACATATACTTCGTAACATTCTGCAAGAGCTACCCCAGTACTGCGTACCTTGTAAACATGAGCAGTGGAGCATGCTTCTTGAGGCTTTATTAGGACCATTGGAGTGTCCAAAGGTATAGGTGGTGGAATATCTTTAACTACCTAGAAAATAGAAGCAGATTAGAGGAAGCAGAAAAAAACTACGGATTAAATCCATAACTGTTCAGAATGGAACTAAAAAGTAAAGCGAGTGAAAGAGTAAATTGCTTGAAATTTGGTTTGTATCTCTCTTAAGGCCCTGTTTTGTTCACCTTATTTTCACTTACTTCAGGAAAAATAAGTTCATATAAGATAAGTTCAGTAAAAATAAGGGTTCACCAAGTATAATTTATAAGTAAAATAAGTTCAGATAAGTTCAGACAAGATAAATTCAAGAAAAATAAGTGAAAATCAGGTGAATAGAGCGCACCCTTAATAATTTGGTTTATTTCTCTCTTAATAACATACCTCACCCCTGCCAGTACAATATGCTGCTCCCCGAGAGAAGAAAAAAGGAATATCAGAACCTATTTCACTTGACCATTCTTGAAGTTCCTTCTCTGTCGCAATCCCACCACTGAATTGATTCGCTGCCCAAAGTGCAGTAGCAGCATTGCTACTTCCTCCACCAAGCCCGGCTCCTGTAGGAACCTTCTTATCAAGATGAATCTGTTCATCAACATTCACATTTACTAAGGTTAATACCTTATCTGCATTCTGAAGTAAATGTCAGAATTCACTTCTAAGGGCTTTGAGTATCTGAATACATTCAATTACCCAAAAATACTTGTTGCTGCCAGTCTTTTGCCGATACAACTTTAGGGCTTTGATTATCTGAAGATGAAAGTTTAAACTTCAGGCCATCAAAAACATAATTTGTAGCACAATTCAACATGTAGACTACATACTGCAGCATTTACCAGATTTCTATCATCAAGAGGAACTCCACCCACATTTGTTGATAGACTATCCTTGATCTTTGAAGGTGACAAAGAGAACTTAATTTTATCCCCCAAACTTATTACCTAAAAAACAAAGATAAAACAACAAATATTATGATATTATCCTTCATAAAATGCTCAATTTGCATACCTAATCCCAAGTCCTAATAGTGGTAACCAAAAGACATGGGATCAAAACTCGTCTCCGTTATGGTTCGTTAATGAGCTCAAATTCATATGATATGTACAAACTATATTTAAGTAATTGAAATTTGAAATTAATACGAAAAATCCATAATTGAAAGAACATACATGAAATAGAGATGCTAAATCATGGTATCCATCGTCTCTTTTTCCAGTTATTCTCAAAAACACATTCACCTGTAATTCAAACAACACCAAAAACACCAAGAAAGCATGCAATTAAGCACCAACAAATCAAAACAATTGAAAACACCAAGAACTCATGCAATTAAACACCAACAAATTGAAATAAAATGACAATTAAATGAATTTAGCAAGAAAAGTTTGACAATTTCAGACCTTACAAGGTGAAAAAAGAGTGAGCCTTGAAAGACCAGCTTCCTTATCCACTTTATCAGCTAATTTGTTAAATCTTTCTTCTGGGTCAAATACTATCTAAACAAAAATAATAATAAATTGAGAAATGAGAACAAATATTATACATAAATTCCAAAATAATTTTTACAAAAATTAGGGATTACCTCTACTTGTTTTTTTCTTTCAGATTGTGGGTCAATAGAACACATGGTTTTGAAAGATGGGTGCTTTCGAAGATTGAACTTTTGGGTAATTGAAGGAGACCCATGTATCCGAAATGCAGAAAAATTACTTCTTTTGGTTGAATTGTTGAAAGAATTGTAGAGAATTGAACTCTGAGGAAGAAGATGGGTTGAAGCCATTTTTGCTCACTGGTATCAGAGGCAAAGGGGCTTCAGTTCAGTTCATGCCAATTTTTGCAAAAGAAGACGTTTCTTTTCTTGTTTTTTTCTCCCACCGGTGCAAACTTACCGCAGCCCGGCCCCCACCAATAGTTAGTGGGGTTGAGCCGGCGAGGTTAAGGTCGGTGCAGGTAAAAAATTGACTAGACATAAAATGTTTATTTTTTCAAATGGTTAAAATAGGTCAGATAAAATAGTTGGGGGGGCAATAACGAGAAAGAAATAAGAAAGGGAAAATATATAAAGGACCACAAATAAAAATAGGAAATGGCAGTTGAGAGTTGAGACGAGTAAAATGACACAGAATTAGATTTTGGGGTCCTTGAGGAAAGAAATGCCCATGCATTTCAAAAATGTAAACTTAACTTGCTTAGACTCGTATTCTCCTTTGACACTATATATGTACTCTGTAATAAATTTTATACAAGGTCAATATGTAGGTGCCATGTTGTGTCGAAGATTGGGAAAGCTGACACTCGACACTCTCTGTCAACCAAAGTGTCGAAGTAACATTTGTAAACAAGTGAGGGCATTTTATGGTTAATTGAGGTTAGTAACTATTATAAAACATGATTGTCTAAGCTTTAAACCACAAAAATGATAGACATTTTTGTGTGTTAGAGTATGCATTTAACAAGTTAGTCCCTTATGATTTCTGGTAAGTCGGGTTATAGGCATTTTCAAAAGTTATTTCGCAATTTTTTCTGATCATTGTAACGGAAAATAAACTCTTTAGATCATAACTTAACTTATAGTTGTAAATGTTTTTCATCTACTTCAATAAAACCTCATATCCTCTATACGTAGACCTAATTTACAAATAGTTGTTGAACCACATAATATTTGTTTTCTTTGTTTATTTTTATTGCTCTCGCTACAACACATTTATTAGTACTCCGCAATTATTTGAATTAGAGTCAGGATGAAGCCCAACATAATGGCCTGTATAGCGAAATTCGATAACGAACTTTCTAATGGGTACTTGTGGATAGTATTGGTCCCACTTCCGAGGATATGTAGGATTGAAAACAAATTGAGTCGAGTACTATCATGTTCATCTTATTTTTGCGAGCTCGAGTGCGAGTCCAAGCCCGAGCTTTCAACCGAGCTCAAAAAGTACGTTCAAGCTTTGTTCGTTCAAAGGGTTTTGTGTTCGTAAACGGCTCGCTTATTAATCGGCGCGAGTTTATAAACAAACATTTTCCCCTCAAATGAGATTTGCGCTTTAGAGTTTAACCATTTGAAAACATAAATTGAAATGTACACTAATTTAGCAATATAAATTCAACTTTAAAAATACTTTTTTCTGTGATAAAATAATTATGTTGCTAATTTGATTATGAAAATAAATAGATGAGCTTGTTCATACACTTAAATGAACAAGCATATATATGTTCATGTTCAAGCTTGTGTATTAACGGAGGAGCTTCAAAAGTTGTTCAAGTTCGGCTCATTTTTATTAGACCGAGCCCGAGCCCGAGCCCAATTTGCACCTAAGGATATAGCGGGTCTGGCGGCTAACTTTCCCGGCGTTCCATCTTCCCCGTTTCATTTCTAAGGTTTTCAGCAATGAAACGCCACCCGTTTCGCAGTCGACGACTCACAGCACAAGCCGAAGCGCAGGATATGAAGCGAAATATTTGATTGTGAGCATCTTAAACCCTAATTTCATGCTGTTTTTCAATTTAATTTTTTCTCAATTTCTTGATAAATCATAGTAATTGCAAAAATTAGCAAAGTTCATTGAATTTATCGATTCCTGAATTCAATTTTCCTTATCTCTTTCGGAACTGGATTGTTTGTATTATGATTCACTTACTGATTTTAGACTTCATTAATGATTCACTTACTGATCTAAGACTTCATTAATTCGGGTTTCTGCGACTGATTTTTGGTGGATAGAGAGGATTTTGGCAATTATTAGCTTAGCTTTAGAGTTTTAACAAATTAGTTGTTTGCAATTCTAATCACAACCAGTAAATGGTTAGTATTATGCTGACGCCTCATGCATATTTTGTGGATATGAAATGGTCACATTAAACGACCTTTTACTAGTGTGACGGCCTTTTCGAGACGTCCTAGAATAGAATCAGGGTGTTTGTATTGTATAGGAGTTTTCTCTGTATTATTTTCGGGTGGGAGCAAACCGTCTTTCGGGCTTGTATAGATGAAGTCATGTATGTTGTAGACCTTATCGGTAGGACGTTATCATCAAAACAAGGACAATGTTCGTACATAGGGAAATAGCAAATTGATTATATTAGCTATTGTGTACAAAGTACAAACCGTAGAGTACTGGTTTTACCTAGCACTAGAAGAGTAATACGACTTTTTCAGTTAGATAAAAGACGAGAATACATTGGCATTACTGATTGAAGTTAAAATCATGTGGGCGAGTTGGTAGAATGTGGTATGGCTGTCTTGGTGGGGTAAATAATCAGCTGAGAGCCTGGGTAATGGGAAAGAATTTGATGATGAATTGCATAATCTAGGATATTATGAAAGGGTTCATATAGAACAACATTAGTATCCTACAGTTGAAGAAGGTTGTTTGACCCATGAACATCATTCGATTGATATTGGGTGCAAAAGTTATGCTCAAATAAATGACATGTGATGAAAAGAATGAAGCTGATAACCTATTGTTGCTCGTACACCAATGGTACTACCATGGCCGGAAGTACTGTTCCCTTCAGTTCATTGTCTAGAAGAACATTGTTTGGCTTAAGATCACAATGAATCAAAGGAGTTATGCCAGCATAGAAGCAAAATCAAGTGCATATCTGAAGATTACCTTTTTTTGACCCTTTTTGAGCCTCATCTCCATTGGCAACTGGATGTAACCACTCTTATAAGCTACTGGTAGGCTTGAACTCATAAAATGGAGGTTTAAAACCATTACCTTGATAGTTAGCGCTAGAGCATGTTGTGACATCTTCACAAGGTTCTGATATCTAACATTTCCTAATGCTTCACACTCTATTTTTGGGTGCTCGTTGGAGGTTGAGCACCTTCACAGCAATAGGGGATCATTTATGGAGGATCCTTTTGCAAACAGATGCAGCTACCCACACCAAACCAGAATTTCCGGAGAGAATCAATTTGTGGCTCTGACCCCTCTGTGGAGTTCCAAGTAGGTTATTTGTAAAAGCGAGTGCATGGCATAGACTTGATGCTTGTTTCTGTATTTCAGCAGATGTAGGAAGACATAACAGTGAAATTACTTCCAGAAACCTTATAGAATAGCAATGGCCAATTTTGCTTTGCTAGACAATCTTTCTTGTTGCTTCTCTTAAGGCCACATGGAGGAATATGAAGCCCATGTATCCCTCAACAGATTTTACTGTTTCCCATAATTAAAATTGTGCTCCTTTAAAATCTTTATCAACTGGAACTTTGCCTTCAATGCCATAGTTAGACAGGTCTAAATAAAACAAGAGTTCTCAGAAATTCTAGGCTTTCCCAAGGTAACTTGTTGCGGGAAATTTCTAGGATCCAAAGACCTTTTAATGTACTCAAAGTTGAAGGGACAGGCGGGGATAGGCCCTTGGATGAAGTTTCCCTTCATGTATATGTAATTTAGACTTGTACAGCTCGTTAGTCTGCTCAGTATCTCACCCAATAACTTTTTTATCAGAAATATCCAGTATGCCTAAGTCTTTCAACTGACCAACTATTGTTGCCTTGTTGGGAGGGGGCCAGTTAGTTGATTCTGAGAGAAATCCAGATATATTGACAAGGATGTAAGGTTGATTACCTCTGGGGGCAAGAGACTGACCAACTTCTGTTAGGGACTTGGGAGGGTGCCAATTAGTTGATTCTGAGATAAACCCAGATATATTGACAAGGATCTAAGGCTGATGTCGAAGGAAAGATCAAAAGCTGCAAATATAGGATTTTATCTTCCGTTGAAGTCTGTTTAACCTGGCAACGTTCTTAGAGGTGCTGGAATCTCCCCGGAGAGGCAAAGAGCTTGTTTTGGTAAAAGGTCATCACTACCAGATTTTGCAGGTTTCCTAAGGTCCCTGGAATAGTTCCTGAGAGTTTATTATTATCTAAATGTAAATTGTTAAGCTGTCAAGATTCTGAATACAGGTCGTAATTCTGCCAGAGATATGATTCTTCTCCAACATCAATTTTTTGAGTTTGAGAGACAAATGCTTAATGCATTTAGGTAAAACACCTTCAAGATAGTTGTCATTTGTTTTCACGATTAGAAAATCTGTGGCATTACTCAATGAGAAAACAAAGTTTTAACCAAATTTCTCCCCTGCAATTAGAGATACTGTAGATTTAAAGCATAAGACAGAGAAGAGGGATTTATGAAAAAGTCTGTTGGAAGATGCCCCTGGAGTTGATTATCCCCTATATCATAATAGAGAAGGGACTGAAAGTTCAGGGAAGGACAGTTCCAGACAAGTGCTTTGCACCAAGTCCCCAAAAATGTAAGTTGTTTAAGTTGGCTAAATTGGCTTAGAGAATCAGGGATATTACCTATCAACTTGTTTACTTCTGCTGAGAGAGTGCGCAGCGAAGATAAATTTCAGAAAGAGGGATTTCTCCTGTTAGGTGGTTCTTGCTCAGTGACAAAAAAATGAAGTTTTGACTAGGAGCCCAACTCCTTGTGGATCTGTCCTACAAGGTTATTATTGATTAAACGTTTTAAGCTTAGAGCACCTAGATAGATTTGGTGGAATTTCATCACTTGGTGAATTATTGTACTGGTATAGGATTTGCAGCCTCTGCAAATAGCTGTTACCTGGGACCTGGGGGGCTTCGATGGCTGCAATTATTGTTTTCAACTGGTATCTTTGAAGAGCTTAATTTTCAATGTGTGGATATGGAGCCTGCCAATTGCAAGGAATTGAGTTTCAATTTGGAGACTCTTTGATGGCGATAGTCACCAGTAATAACTTAACACTTGCGGGTATGGACTGTATTATTCCATGAGCTTATAACCCCTGACGGGTCAGCTGTTATCTTATCCTTGAATTCAAGCAAGGCCAGCCGATTGGTCCTGTTTAATCCCATTTAACCTGATGTTAAGTAGATGAGGATGTGCTGGTGATAAAATATGCCAGGATTCTCAGAAAGGATGTCCACAGGCATGGAGCACCCGTACGCAAAGTTTTAGAATGCCACATGTAACCTGAGTGACTAGACTGTAATAAGAGATAAATACTGTTCCACTGTGGGACTCTTGGTTCCTGGAACTTTGGAAGTGGGAGATAATGGAGGAAACACCCTTCTTTTCAAAATGGAGGTATTGGTGTATTACAAGGAGGAACTAGCTCAATTATTTTGAAAGCAAAACATCTTTTTCTCTGACATGATCCAGGTGTCTTCTTACGCGGCGTCGCTGAGATGCTTTCGGAAAAGTTTGTAGGTTGGATTGTGGAAATGAAGACTAGAAGTAGGTTTGAACTTTGTCTAAAGATACTCCATGTGTTGATTTTCCTGTCTGTGAAAGTCCTTTGCCTTATATATCTCCCAAATTTACGGGCAATGTAATTTTCCTTCTGGACTGATACGTGAACTCGTGAAGGCATGTGATGTGACATTGCAGGCAACTTACAAGGTTAGATCACTGTAATACCACTTGTGGAGAGGTTGACCCTGGTAAATCATTTTCGGTGCCATGGAGCTAGACCAGTGAGCTTACCATTGAAATTTTGGGGTCATTGGCATGAAAGCATCTGAATTACCATAACCATGTTTTGGGGTCATTGGCATGAAATTTTGGGGTCATTGGCATGAAATTTTGGGGTCATTGGCATGAAATTTTGGGGTCATTCTTAATCAAAATACGCTATATGACATAAAATAGGCACATAGCAGTGAAACTTTTGGATAGTCAAGATGTATCAACCTTACACTAACCACATGGAGACTACCATAGAGTTTTCTGTTCCTGAAATAATTGCTGCATAGTAATTCCTCGAAAGTTGGAAAGGAGATGATAACTGATTAGGGTTATTTGCTGATAGGAGATTTTGTGATCTGTTTTAGATTTCTAGGAAATAATATTATTGCTGTATAGATTTTCATTATGGTGAATTTGTTTATTGTTCTTTAGGCTGGCTTAAAAGAGTTAGCATGGATTGGTAGTCTCTCTAGTTATGTAGACCGATCATTATGCTGGTTTCTGCTGCCTGAGATGCCTCTTCTGCCTGATTGTTGCAATCAATTACTGCAGTTTCCTTATATCTCTTTTGCTTTTATAGAAGAGCTTGCCCTGCACAGATTACATCTTTTCTTTTCCCGGTGCTATGCAGACTTGCAGTCAACTGAGTTCCAGAGTCCCGCGCGCAACCTTGTGGAATTTCATAGTAGTATCAACTGTCTTGGGTTCAGGGAGTGAATGTATTTAGGAAACCCTTTTTCCTTCTTTTTTCTTTTTTGGTTTCTTGTGGATGAAATGGAGCATACACGTGCACGGAGAGGTATGTTCAAGTGTTCAACTAATCTGGAACAAAAATATGATAGGCACTAGATTTTTCTCTGACTTGGTCCATGACTGAAAAGTTTGTGGCTTAGAAGTATCAAACTAATATACTGAAAGAAGTTTTGGACTTATCAAAGATGATCTGGCCAGAATAAGTCTTTTCATTATATAAATCACTTAATTACCTTCTTGGCTAAACTGCCGACACAGATATCTTAAGATAAATCTGCAAGGTCCTTTGACTTCCAATTCCCAAGTTTTGCAGGCACCGCAACTTTCTATCTGAGTTGTTAGATTAATGGAAATGATGTAGCGGGCTGGAAAACTGTAGACTGCGATAATGGAAATGATGGCCCAACTAAGAAACAAGGCCAGCTGAGCCATCTTTTCTAACTGCGTGTGTTTTGGAGTAATTAGGCTTTTGTGATGTACAAAATCAATGATAAGTTACTTTGTATACTATAATCTTAATGTAGGACTCTGAAGTTCAGTTCTGGGGGGCAAGACACACTAGTGAGTAGTGAATACACAGATTGCGAATAGATGCTCAGCATGTTCTATTAGCAAATACACTGATTTTGATGTGTTGATATCACCAGATTTCTCACTTTGGCTACAGAAAAGTCTGCATAGCAAGTTCATCACTTGTAGCCTCTGAACTATTGCACTATCATTGGATGAATTCTGGTGTCTTTACCCCCCCCCCCCTTATGTTTTAGCTCTTATACGCTAGCAGCTTCCGTGTTTTGCCATTGATTTTCCAGTTTTTAATACCTATATTTGGTTTACATTATCCTAATTGATTAATCTCCTATTCTTAATGTTTGGTTTATGTATCAGATACAGATGACCCACATTATTCATAAGATATAAGATATGGTAGTTCGGACCGGCTTTAGAATACCTAAGAACTATATCTTGTATCAGTTCTTTAGTTTTTATATTTATCTGATAAGCCACTTGTGATTTAATAGTTCAGTCAATTTTAGATTATGTTGCTATCTCTATTGAATTTTGGAAATAGTCACTATTGATTGGTCATCATGAATCTTTAATGACAGTACGAGAAGCATAAGTGTGTAACATTCATTGGATATTTCAATCCAATATTAACTTTCAAAGTATACCCAAAACGTCCTTAGAAGAACCCCTAACATGACCAAAGTGCCCCCGATATCGGACTGACAGTCCAAAACTTTAACTTATGTTAGAGTTTTGTTATTCTTTACTACGAGTATGTCTTAACGTCCCTTTTGCTTTCATTTCATCAAGAAAGATAGTATTATGAAATATTTCTTTGATGTAATATTTTTAATGTTCGTTTTTTTATTTGGTCTGACAGGCCACATTTGAAGCGTTGCTACTCATGGCTTCTGGTTTGATCCATTTAATGTAGAACTTTGCAACAATCTTCCTCGGGATAACGTTTCTTCCAGAGTTCCAGGCCAGATCTGCAGCATTTAGGTACTGATTAGTTGGGATTCCTTATTGTTTTTAGGGAAATAGAATATTGATATAGTGTAGATTTTTCCCTTTTTTTAATAATAAAGGACGGTCCCCTACTGATTTGAATTGATAAGAACGTTACTTAAGAGTTCTTAATCTCCCTGTTTTGCAACAAAATTCCATACCTAAAAGTCCTTGCATACCTACAAAAGTAAAAGCAAACCCTTATTGATGCTTATTGACCCATACATATCTTAACTTTGCTCTGGTAAAAAAAAAACAATACTTTTATAGGTATGCGAAAGTGACTAAAATTGTTTTTAATTAGGAATCTTAACAAAAGTTGTGTGCAGCTCAGCTTCTAGTATGATCTTTAAACACTTTCGTATTGGATGAAGTTAACCAACAATCTGTGATTGATCGGAATATATCTAACTTGATAATGACAGTGCAATATTGATTAGTGTATTACCTAATATTGCTGCTAGGTACTTTTTCAAGATTTATCTGAACATTCTTGTGTATGCGAAAGAGTTATCGTGTTGTACAGAGTTAAATCTCCTACACTTGGATTTATTCTTTAGAGAATCATATACGAAAAGTAAAGTTATATTCCTTGCCTTTCCTGTTTAAGGAAGCATAATCTAGGTCTCATTAATGGAAACTATGATTTTAGTGTACATGAAGTTTCAACATAACTGCCCAATATTGTTTTCAGGAATATCATGCTAAACTGCTAAAATTAAAATTCTATGCATGTAAACTTATACGTGAATGACTGTGTATCAGTGTATACAATATATATATGTGAGACATGACTGTATTAAACGAGTATGACATATACTTCTCTCATTTGTTGTCTCCTCGCAGGAAACTCAATGTCTCTAAATCTTCGAGCAATAGCAATACCAGCAAGTATGTGAAGAGAAATACTTGTCCTGGAAAATTTGAAGAAGATTTCGATATTGAGGCTGAGGAATATATCAAACAAAAGCTTAAGCGCATTATTATGGATGGCGATGTTGAACAAAAGGATAATGCTAGCAAGCAAGAAGAAGAAGAAGTCTATGTAGATGCCAAAGCAGAGGAATTCATCAAGCAAAAGAAGTCAGAACTCAGCAAGGTCTACATGAATGTTGGGTAAATACTAAATACCTGCACATTTTTAAGCTTTCACCTGCTTTTTCTGTTCATAACTGGAGAGGAATGTGCCTGGTTGCAAATATATGATTTCCGTATTATTATATGTTCCCCCTTTGAACCAAATTATAAAGGAGAAATAATACTACATTACTACTTATATTGCTATATGTATGAGTGCCTAATTGTTACTTTCCTATGTCTAGATATTATCAATTGTTCGTCTACTGTACTTTGAGGTTACATGTTCGACTCCTTACTAGGTCTTGAGAAAAAAGAAATCTTGTCTGTATTTGTTTGGAGATAGTATACCATTTTGGCTTGTTAAAAGAAAGATTGGCCATTGTATTAGTAGTCACTTGTTAAAAATAATGTTATTGGTGCATGTAATATTTAAGTGGATTATTTTCATGAATTTTTGCCTACAGTTGAATATGGTTTAGTATTAGTTAAAATCCTATAAGAGAGACTAAATATCAGCACATGGAAAGAATTACTCCGTACATATTTGCTGCCCTTTCTATGCTCAGTCATGTACTTATCATTGCTATTTTCAAGGCTTGTAAAGTGTAAACTGTAAAGAGTTCGAAAATTCAGTATATAGAGATTTTACCATGATAATTACAACTTCTTATGAAGTTGAAATGACAAAAATAAATAGTAATACATTTAAGTTGAAATGAACTAAACAGGACTGAAATATTGATCCATGGCCGTGACTCGAACCTAGCTCAGAGATCATATTTTAGAGTCTACAACTCACAACTCACATCTGGTGTGATCTCAAACCTAGTTGATCTGGTGTGACTCGAACCTAGTTGATCTGGTTGATCTGTCTACAACTCACAACTCACATCTCACAACTCATAGTTAGGAGACCATGACCAGGGCACCCACCAAGGCCACCAGCAGTATTACTTTCAAGTTACCAAAATACAGGATATTAAAGTATGTAATGTAATGTAACACAACAAAAGTGTCATTTTAGCACACTTTATAAGACCCAGGAAATGTTATTCTGGATACACATTACACATTCACCAAGTAAAAGTGCAGGACCACAACATAAAGAAAGAAAGAAAGAACACATTTTAACATAAATATTTTAGGAGGGGCAGTCAATCAATAGCTATAAAATTAAGAAAATGAAACAGGTCCACTCAATTTGAGAGATGCCACCAATGATTGATAGTGCCAAGAATAGGAAGTTTTCCCATGTGTTTAGCCAATTAAAACTGTCACATAATAATACTACTCTGTAGAAAGAAAATATCCTTCCAACCCTTGTTGTTTAGAATTGACGGGGCCAAATTATGCAAGTAAGAGTAAGATTATGATTTCTTTTATCATTTTATTTTTATAGGGCAATCTTTTGAAAAATGGTCTAAAATGTTAAATAAGGCAACTAAAAAAAGACAGAGAAAGTATTACAGAAATAAGAAGGGTGTTAAAAACTTAAAATGCCCCAAAAATAAAACTGCCTAAATTTTTTGTGATGGACCATTTCTAGTACCATTACTGCCCTCCTCTGCATGTTGCAAATTCAGACAAAACCCTCATTTTCCTCATTAAAAAAAAATTTAAAAGATTTCCTGATATCATTTGTTGCAAACCTAAAAACCAAGCTACAACTAACTGCCCTTTGGCCTTTGCCTGTTGTGAAATCACACTATGGAATTTGTTTGTATGGATGTGTACTAGCTTAGTTAGTTTTAGCGGTGACACTAAGCAACAACTAGCATCCAAACCCCTTTGATGTTATGAAATCACAATACTGATACCCCTTGACGTCAACTAACTTAGTTGGTTGAAGTGCTGATAATATTAAGCAACAACTGAACAACTCTTTGCATGTTATGAAGTCACACTACTTATTTTAGCCTCGATGTGAACTAACTTAGTTGGTACTAACAATTTCATGTTATGAAATCAATCAAAATTCCGGATGTGAACTAGCTTAGTTGGTTTAAGACGTGATACTCTTAAAGACTTTGAGATAATGAGATCGAATAATTGATATAGCATTACTTGAAAAGAGATAGTAGCAAAGATCAATAATAATAATATACAACAAAATTTCATGAACCCTTCATTTGTTCTTTTTTTTTTTGATGTTATTGGTGTTTTGGGCAAACACTCAAGAACACAACTACAAGTCTACAGCAGCAAAGTTTCATTATGTTTTTTTCTACTTTGCTGGAAAATAAAAGAAAATAAAAATGAAGGGTTCCAAGAAACCAAAGGAACCCTCTTCCTAAAAAAAAATAAAAAATAAAAAAAAGAGAAATTTCAAAGAAAAAGGCTCCTCAAAAAGTCTCCTAAAAAAAAAGTGCTCAACCTCAATCACCCCATAACCTAAATTATCCCCACAAAAAAAAAAGAAAAAGAAAAAAAAGATTAGAGCTTGAATTTTAGTGGATGGATCTGCAAAGTGGGCAAGTAGTGTGATGATTATCAAACCATTTTTCCAAGCAATTTCTGTGGAAGAAATGCTTACATGACAATTCACTCACCTCTTCTTCATCCTCAAATTTACACAAACAAACACAGCACTCTCCTTCAAGGGCAATTTTGGAATTTCCATCTCTGTGAATTTTACTGTTACTGTCACTTTTCTTGCTCTTGTCTGCACACAAATACTTGAACTGTGTAATTGAAATACCCCTCAATCTCCTCATTCTGTTTGGTTCGTTTGTTGGTGATGATTGATTTTCTTCCAAATTACTCGAAAAACCCCAGTTTATCGCCCCTGTCAATTGAAGAATTGACCGCAGTAAGTTCTTCAGAATCGCAACTGACATTACTGTGTTCATCACTAACACTGGTAGAACCCCTTCTGATGGACTTGGGAAATTTGATAATCCCATCTTTCTAAAATGTTAAATTTTGTCGTTTAAAGCTCAATTCTGAAGTAGAGAGATTTTAGAGAGAGAAAAAGAGGGAATTTTTTTTTTCTAGAGAGAGAAAATTTTAGAATTTTTGAAGGGCCTAGGAGTAGGAAGGAAGGGGAGGGACAATAATAAATAAGGGTAAGGATTAAAGGAAGGGAAAGGGGTTTTGTTGGTTAAACTTAACTAGATGTATCGGTTAAATGAGTAAACCATGGTTAAGTTTTTTTTGTTGAAGGGGTTGAGGTGGGGGATTGTTGACACGTGTTGATACGTGTAAGGTGTTTATTAGATGAAAAAAATAAGTGATTTAAATAAGGCTTTAATCAAATTGAGTAAAAACTAAGGGCGTGTTTGGGTTTTTTATTTTTAGCGGTATGAGAATAAAAAGGGAAAGTTTCACTTAACCACGTGTCCACTTGATTCTAGACTAGCCAATAGGAGAAGCAAATGTGGCAAGGTAGATGAATGTGGACCCTTTTTTGTCACCAACTAAGAGAGAAAGAAAGAACTTTCTTGATTTTAGTGAATGTTTTAATATCAGTCGACATATTTTGTCTGAACTTATTTTATCTTATCGTAATTGTTTTTATCTGTCTTATTTCATCTGAAAAAACTTATTTATTTTGAGTTAAATCAATTTATTTTAACATAAATCTGTTTTTGTACAAAATTATTTTAAAATAGGCCAATTTGTTAAAAAAGACCTTTTATAACCCAAATTTTGCGAGAAAGGACCTTATATAATTTTTTTTGTGAAATCACACCTTAACGTAAATTTTTTTGCGAGAAAGGACCTTATATAATTTTTTTTTTGTGAAATCACACCTTAATGTAATTTTTTTTGCGAAAGACAACCAAAAGTAAATTTCCGGCATTGACTGAGCTTTTTCGGCCATTGACTTGCACGTGAGAAGCACGTGTGACTTTATTTTGCTAATCACACCCAATTTTCCTCCAAAATTCTAAGCTTTAAAACATAAAGTTGAAAAAAAAATCGAAATAAAGTCAAGTTTGAAAATTCAAGACTCGGGAAAATCTATGTCTTTAGCCAACGTAAGCCACACGTGCTGCTCACGTGCAAGTCAATGACCGGAAAAGCTCAATCAATGCCGGAAACTTCCCTTAGGTCCTTTCTCGCAAAAAATAATAATTTAAGGTGTGTTATCACAAAAAAAATTATATAAGGTCCTTTCTCGCAAAATTTGAGTTATAAAAGGTCCTTTTTGGCAAATTTGCCTTTAAAATACCTTATTTTATTTAACTTGTCTCATCATATGAACAAGATCTTAAATGATTTTGTTGATTGTATGTAAATGTAAATAAAAAAAAGCCCAAGATTTACGCGTATGCTTAGGTTGCTTACGTGTGGGCCGTCGTTGTAGTAGGCAACAAGGAAGTTTCAATGGTACACAAAGCCCATATAATTGTTTTTCATTGTGGGTGCCCATTTTGATCAATATAACAAGTAATTTGCTTTTGATGTGTTTAAATTGAATTAATTGCTTAAGAAAATGACCCATTTTATAAAATTTCTTTTTAACTTTTGTAAAATTCAAAAAGTTTTTTTTGCATTAAACTTTTATAGAGATAATTTTTATTTTTAAAAGTTGTTCTAGAACAAAAAAATGTGAAAGTTTATCTTCAATGTGTGGTTATGAAATTGTAGAAATCATGAAATTATACAATATAACTATTTGTTTTATTTTGTTGTATTTTAATAAAAGATAAATTGTAGGTTTTCATAGACTTTTTTGACAAACTTTATTTGTTGGTGGTGGTGGTGGGGATGCTCTCTTTTCAATCGGCATCATTTTGATGGGTTTAGTGTTTAAGTCGGTTGTTTTAAGCCAACCCTTGATTCAGCTCGTTGATTTTGCAACTTGGCTTTCAATAGACTCGTGAGTTGTGTATTTGTGTATTTCCTTTTTATCGGACGAAATCTGAATTTATCTGAACTGAGTTTATTGAAAATGTCTAATCAATCTGATTGGAACTTATTGATTCATATTAGACCTAATTACAAGATACTAAATCCGTTTATTAATGGTTTTTACAGTTACTATTTGAGCAAATATTAAGATAAAAAAGGAAGAGTGTGTAAAAAGGTGAGTGAATATAATAAACTATGGATAAAGTAAGATAGATATGTAAAAGGGAGCGTGGGCGTAAGAAAAAAATGAATAAAGTAAGATAAATGAGTGAAAATTTGTGTAAATGGTTTTGGGGTAAGAGGAATAGGATAGAAAATTTTTATGTCCAAAAAACAAAATATAAAGAACATTATAAAAACAGATTAAAACGGAAAGTGTAAAGATAAGCGAAGGTAGTAGTAAATTTGGGAGATTAAACTTATAAGACCTAATTGAGACTTATTGACATTATAACACCTAATTGTAATTTATCAGAACTTATTAGACTTTGATTTGTTTTTGTTTTTTCTCTTTTCTTTAAAGGTTAAGAGAACATACCCTTCCTTAACACAATTAGATTGACATGGAGTTTTAAGTAAATTAATTAGCCTCTTGTTAATTGATTGTGGACTTATGACATCTTGTTTTTAATGGAGCTCTTGTATTACGTCAACCCCTATAAGTTGGCAAAATATCAAAAATTATAGATAATGTTAAAACTTATTAAGGTGGTGACATTTTTCTATTCAACGGATCATTTTTCGCCTTTTTGGCTTGCTTTGTAGTGTCTCACCTAAAAATTGTTCTCCTAAAGAGAAAGAGATAAAGGAAACAAATCGTTCAATTTAGATTATTTACAAATTACTTACTATTTTGTTTTATTTAGAATATTTTTGGAGCCTGATCGATCTAATTGTGTAAAATCGTAAATTATTAAATTATATCACCTTAACTCGATGATAATTTATTCAAAATTAAATTCTATGGAGTATTTTTCTTAAGTTAGCTTAGACTAGGGGCGTGTTCGGCGGTAGCTTTTGAGGTAGCGGGTAGCGTTTTGGCCGAGTCAAGACGCTACTTGTAAAATTTGTAAGTGTTTGGCGAGGTAGCGATTTAGGTAGCGGTTAGCGGTAGAGGTAGCGGTTGAGTAGCTTTTATCAAACGTTAAAATTAGTAGCGTTTAAGGTAGCGGGTAGTGTTTGACAAATTTATAATAAAGTTTTAAATAATATTTCACCTTTTATTTTATTTTATAATATCAACCGCTACTTTTACCGAACACTCATATCAGTTACCCGCTACCTTTGACAGCTAACCGTTACCCGCTACTATTGACCGCTACCCGCTACTGAACCGCTACCTGCTACCCGCTACCGCTACTTTTGCCGAACAGGGCCTAGAGCTAAGAAAACAACAATGACATTTTATAAAACCGTGTAAATGTGAGCAAGATGGGAAATATGCCAACATGTCATCCTTTTAAAATATGAAATGCTCAATTTCTGGAATAAAAAGTTACACCCCAGATATCAAATCGATCAAAAAGTTCAAAAAGTGAAAAGAAACAAAGAAATAGTGAAAGATAAGTGCTAAGATATTTGTGATCCTATGTAGAGAGAGTAGAGATGGGATGCACCTAGAGACGGCGGATGTGGCGGGTTGGGTGGATCATGGGTGGGTCGTGGGTCGGAGATACTTCACACACAATCCGCCTCAGTTAACTTAGGATGGGTCGAGTTTCGGGTTGTGTCGGGAAAAATGGACACAAACATGATGGGTCCTGGTGGGTTTTGCGGGTTGAGTGGGTCCGATGTGTTTGGTGGATTACGCGCACATTTTATTTCTCATATACTTTGTATTTCGTATGTAAGAAATTTAAGGTGTACGCCTCATACAATCAGCGTTGCCAAATGATTTCTTATCTTACTAAAATGAAAGAGAACATAGCAAATATATGACACTTAAACTATCAAGGTCGCTAATAGTAAAACACAAAAAGATGCAATCATACAAATAATGAATCAGGGAATATCTCTCACATGGTCGTCAAGATCGGATAAAAATCAAAATAAAGCCGAGCGAAATCAGAACTCACCAAAATATGGTACAACAAATGAGAATGACCAACCCAAATCCGTCACAATTAACCAATTTAACATAATCCCACATGATAAGTCTATTTACCTCTTTCTCTGTCTCGATCTCCACTCTTGAACTCTTGATGTATTCTTATTCAAATGTGATTTTCTTTGTAATTTTGAATAATTTCTCCAAAGTGCAAAGAGTGCCACATAGGTTTTAAACCAATCCTTAAAGAATGTCATGTAAATGTATAACTATGCAAGTAAAAATTACATATCTCCCCTTAAAAATTGTTTAATTATACACATTTGACAAAGAACATTGTCAACCCCTCAAAAATACCAGAGCCCTATGGACAAAATTGTTGCCTGTTATCACCAATATAGACCTACAATTTGGTACAACCGTACAACTATATCTTATGTTTCAATCATTTGCCCTATAAATTTCCTTTGCTTAATAGCAACTCCTCCACAAAATTTCGCCATTTACCGGGACTTATGTGGAGCTTCCGATTTCCTTCTGATGTGCCTTCTCGGCATTGTGAATCCGGCTCTTAAACATCTTCAATTCTGTTTCACATCTTTTCTTCACCTGCAACCGGTAAATAAGGACTTAAATCACTATATACAGATTAAAAACTTAGGGTTCATATTTAACAGAATTTACAAAGGACAAACAGTTTACATACCCCTTGCCAAGGAGAAACCCCGTCTGCTGATTCGCCCTGATATAAACCACATTTGACAGTATCAGTAACTTTTATTCAAAGGAAATGAAACAGAAAAGGAAGAAAATTTACCTGGTTACCGAGTGATGGAACACGTTTATGAAAAATCCATTGAGAATCTACAACTCCTATTTTCTCGTATGCAGGCTGTTTTTTAAGCGTAAGCAAAACAACAAAGACATTGTAAATCAGTAAAATCACACAAAACAATATGAAGTATACATTTGGTGTATTGAAAGATTGAGCCAATAACCTCTACACAATTTCGAAGGGCAAAGTCGATGCCCCATCCATGGACCAAGTCATTCTGCAATGTTTTTAAGAAGAATTATGTCCATGTACTTAAACACATAGCGAAAATTAATGCACCTAGTTATGCAGTAGTTGTTTTTCAGTAATACAGACATGATTTGATCCTAAATCTTGGGAATCACCCCTAAAGTCTTTACTAACTAAGTTAATTAGCCTCCACAATTATGAATACCTGAAGCATATGCCAAACGCAACGCCATGCTTCTCGAGAAAACACTGGTGCCATAATCTCTACAAATCTGTATTTATTAAGATCAGTATTCAGTTACCCCTATTGTGCAAATGTATTTTCAAAACAAAATCGGGTTTTGAAGAAATAGAAATTGTTCCTTAACAATACTAATCAGTTTACTTACGCGGCACAAGGGGGTAGATGTGGGTCTTTGCACCATTCTGGTTTCTCCTCTGTTTCCCTGTAAAGTGCACCCGAAAAACAACCAGAGAGTCAATCTTTGGTAAATTGTCATAGAAAGACCGAATTTTGTGGCCAAAAAAGATTGCTGTGAGTACTTGTGAACTTCACTGTCATTTTTTTTCCTTGTTATCGGCCATGTAAATGGACTCTTAGGATCAACACCAGGTTGCGAAATCTCCAAACCGTGTTTCTTAACCAATTCAACGTATCTGGAAATTTAACCAAGTTTAAATGATGAAAGCTACACACACAGTAAACAGCTCAAGACATTATAGTATATTATGATACATAAAGAGTGCTAACTTTTCAGAATCAAAATTCTCAACTCCCAAATCTTCATCCCAGATAAAGATGTAATCATATGGTGCTACAATGTCAGGATGTAGAAACCGTTTTGCATACCACCTTTTACCACACAATGAAAAAGGATTAGTATGATATGATACATAATCTGAATCAGTAAACCACAGCCTTGTAAAAAAATACAGAACTACTGACCATTTCGCCTGTTTTCGGGCACTAACATGGATGGCGCGTTTTGACCACTCAAATTGATCCCACTCAGTTGTCTTACCATCGTAATGGAAGAGCAGAATAGTGAAGTTTTCTGAGAACTGTGCAACCATAGAAAAAAGAACATAAAAATCACTACAACGATGAAGTTAAAAGGGCTAGAAAGTGGTAGAAGAAAACCTTTTTAACGGCTTTGTCAATGTTTTCCCTCATATCTATACCAACTGTGAAGGTTACAAGATACTTAGGTTTGCTTTTCAGATCCTGCAAAGCCATTTTGAACCAGCATTTTTAAACAAAATTCAAATGTCCAGGAAAATACACATAAATCTTTGCAATTTTTATAAGTTGTTTAAGCATGTTCACACATACCTCACTAGGAAGACCCCATAGTCTACGGAGATAGAGGTCAGATGTAGATGCAACTATCCCTGGCGGTAGTCTCTCTGCTCCTCTGGGATGTGATTGGATCCATTTTGGTATCTGATACTCAATGAAAATTCATAACAAAAATGTTTTAGTTAATTATCTCAAGTAATAAGACCTTTAAAAGACCATTTTCATATACCAGAACGAAAATGCCTAAAAGCAATAAACAGAAAGCAAATTATACAGAAGAATTTGTCAGTATCAGTATGAAGAATTTGTCCGCAATGTATGGCACGAATGAATTTTGTTTCTGTAAAACGCTGTGTAACAGGAAATATTACTTGTACAATAGAAAATTGTGATTATTGGACAAACAAAGTAGATTAATGGAGATAAAACAGAATTCTTCACTAATATAGAAGTTCAAGGAGATGATAAGTGTTCCTCCGGCACCAAAATATATGCTTGAATATGAATTTTTCTTATCAGACATAAAACTTTAACGGGGTGTTTGGTTTGGGGATTTTAGGTATGAAGTATGGGTTTAGAATAATCTAAACCCATACCATGTGTTTGGTTGGAAATTCTAAGAGTTTTAAACCTATACCTCAAACCCAAAAGGTATGGGGTTTAGAAATCTAGAGGGGGAGGTGGGTATCGCTCATACCTTTACTCCACGTATCAAACAAAAAGAAAAAACTCATCCCCAATTTGAACCAAACATATGGTATTAAGAATCAAGTTCCAAAACCATACCACCTTGATATCATTCCTGATTCCAACCCATACCAGTTTGTGAACCAAACGTACCTAAGGAATTATATCCAACCAAAATCATCAATCACAAGAGAGCAAGAACACAATTACAAACTATTAAAGCAAACTCCTATCCTCATCTCTGATTTTCTTAGAACTTAACATGTACAACAACAACAAAATCTTAGTTCCAAAATGATTTGGGGTCGGCTAACATGAATCGTCTTAAGAGATCGTCATTGTGACAAATCAAATCAGAAAGGAGTGGGAAATATTATAGGGGATAATAAAATAAATAAAGTTTAAAATAAATATAAGTAAAATAAGCACATTTCATACTAGCATTTTAATAAATAAACTAAAATAATTTATTTTTTAAAAAACACGCAAGTGAAAGTAAGAGAGTCAAAAAGGAAGATGTATAAGTCAAATGAAGTCATCAACGTATATTGTCTCCCTCTACTTTGTCATATCCAACGCCATATTCTCTTCAATCCCATATAGGCTCATATCGTGCTCAATCACCTTCCTCCAAGTTTTCTTAGGTCTTCCCCTACCCCTTGCAATTCTATCACTTTGCCACCCTTCTAGCCTCCTAACTGGGACATCACTTGATCTTCTGCTTACATACCCAAACCATCTTAAACGATTTCCCGTCATCTTAAACTCAATCGGTACAATCCCTACTTTCTTCCTAAAAATCTAATTCCTCAAACGATCCTTTCTTGTATGCCCACACATCCAACGTAACATGCGCATCTCTGCCACATTCATCTTATGCACGTGGCATTGTTTCACTGCCCAACATTCCGTGCCGTATAACAACGTCGGTCAAATTGCCGTGCGGTAGAATTTTCCCTTTAATCTTTGGGGCATGCCTGGATCACATAGTAATCCCGTTGCGCTTTTCCACTTTAACCAACCTCCTTTGATTCTAAAACTTAACATGTAAAATAATAAAATTCTATCAAATTATAAGCAATGAAAAATATGCTTTGGAGTCAGAAACTTCATGTTAATAATATAATTTTATCAAATTATAATTACAGCTTTCAAACATGTAATGATAAAGAACAGAAAAAGTTACCTTTGTTGTATCATTTAACACTTGATTTTGTTTAACACCATCGCTCAGTTGTTGTACAGAAAAGGGCCGAATTGCCAAAGGAAGGCAGTTCATGACTGGATTTATCTGTATTTTTGAGATGGATTGGAATGAATAATACTGAAATCAAACCAGAAAATGTAAAATATATTTTATGATTGGGAAATTAAATAGAATTGCATACCTTAGAAACTGAAAAGAGTGAAATACAAACACCAACTATAAATCCAATAATAATTCCAATGAAAGTTGTCAAAATAAGTCGCAAAGAATCATTCGGTTTTCTGCTCCTCATTCTGCACCACCCAGCAAGGTTCAAAATTAAACAACAATTTTTTTTGAAAGTTTGAGGTCTTTTACCAAGGTTTCTCATTTTTCTAATTCTATTTACTATCCTGATTAATTGTGTATTAATCCAAGCAAAGACAGAGAAGGCCTTTTTAATTACAGTTCAAGGAAGAATCTTCAGTGATATGTTACCATAAAGAAAAGATCAGAAAATCATACATTTAGACAGACAAAAGGAAACATTAGAAATATTGATTCTATTAAGAACATAAGCTTTAAAAATTTCCATAACGAAAATGATAAAGGTCGCAACCTTTAAGCCATGTCACAATGATGACCTGACATGCTTATGTGTCATGATTTAAACTGGAAACTAAAATATTTAACTTATATAAACTATTATACATGTTTCCAAAAAAAGGTAGGAAATCTTCATATTTTCATAGTAAAAATATTGCATTGATAGTAAAAATATTCCGATTGAAACTTATTGAAATTATAATTACTAAGTGATTTATCATAACTTATTAGACTTGGATTTTTTTTTCTTTTCTTTTAAGGTGAGGTGAACAGACCCTTACTTAACCCAATTTGATTGACATGGAGTTTTACTTAACACAAATTTGATTGGCATGGAGTTTTAAGTAAACTAAGCCTCTTGTTAATTGATTGTGGACTTATGACATCTTGTTTTTGCGATCATGGAGTTCTTGTATTACGTTAACCCCTACTAGTTGGCAAACTATAAAAAATTATAGATAATGTTAAAACTTATTAAGTGACATTTTTGTATTCAACCGATCATTTTTCGCCTTTTTGGCTAGCTTTGTAATGTCTCACTGATTTACTGTATTATTACATTATCAAATTGTTCTACCTCCGTTCCTTAAAATAACTTTTGGAAACGGAGATAGTATGTAAAAAGTTAAGTTGAACTGAAATCAGTAGTGGTTTATACAAAATTAAACTCTACGGAGTATTTTTTTTTTCTTAAATTATCTATCTCGGTCTCCACTCTCGAACTCTTGATGTATTCTTATTCAGATGTGATTTTCTTTGTAATTTGAATAATTTCTCCAAAGAGAAAAGAGTGCAAAGACAGTCCTAGCCACATAGGTTTTACACCAATCTTTTAAAAAATGTCATGTAAATTTATAACTATGCAAGTATAAATTACATATCTCCCCCTTAAAAATTGTTTATTTATACACATTTGACAAAGAACATTGTCAACCCCTCAAAAATACCAGAGCCCTATGGACAAAATTGTTGCCTGTTATCACCAGTATAGACCTACAATTTGGTACAACTATATCTTATGTTTCTATCATTTTCCCTACAAATTTCCTTTTGCTTAATAGCAACTCCTGCACAAAATTTCGCCATTTACCGGTGTACCGGGACTTATGTGGAGCTTTCGATTTCCTTCTGTTGTGCCTTTTCGGCATTGTTAAGCCGGCTCTCGAACATCTTCCATTCCCTTTCACATCTTTTCCGAACCTGCGATAATAAGGATCAGCAACACTTCAACACCAATAAGAAATCACTAGATAAAGATTAAAAACTTAGGGTTCCGTGCATATTTGGGCAAATTGTTTTTTACCACCTAAAATAATTGAAAATTTGTTTTTTACCACCTGAAAAAACTAAAACTTGCATTTACCACCTAAAAAAATTAAAACTTGTTTTTTACCACATGAGAATGGATAAATAGATGAAACTGTTATGTAAGAGGCCATAATAACGGTAATGTGTCTGATATTTTCTCATCTTCCACAATTTCATGTACTTCGTATATAACTATTTTCTCTTCCCCTGCTTCTTTCTTTTCCATGAATTCACATAATCTTTCCTCCCATTAATTCACGAAATTGAAAATTCAATGGCACTAAAGAAAGGAAGGTAAAAGGAGAAAAGAAAATCGGGAGAGAGTGTGTAAAAATTTGGAGGGAAATCAAATTAGTGGGCCCCACATAACCTTTTCATCTACTTTTCCGTTTTTAGGTGGTAAAAAATAACTTTTAATTCCTTTAAGGTAGTAAAATACAAGTTTTAGTTTTTAGGTGGTAAAAAGTAATTATTCGGTTTTAATAGGTGGTAAAAAAACAATTTATCCTTCATATTTAACAGAATTCACGAAGAACAAACAATTTACATACCCCTTGCCAAGGAGAAACCCCGTCTGCTGATTCGCCCTGACATAAACCACATTTGACAGTATCAGTAACTTTTATTCAGAGGAAATGAAACAGAAAATGCAACAGCAAAAGGAAGAGAGAATTCTTATACTTGAAGAAAATTTACCTGGTTACCGAGTGATGGAACACGTTTATGAACAATCCATTGAGCATCTACAACTCCTATTTTCTCGTATGCAGGCTGTTTTTATT
The DNA here is from genome assembly GCF_020520425.1 of Spinacia oleracea. Lineage (NCBI taxonomy): Eukaryota > Viridiplantae > Streptophyta > Magnoliopsida > Caryophyllales > Amaranthaceae > Spinacia > Spinacia oleracea. The sequence continues at coordinate 133,731,911 of NC_079487.1, forward strand.
GCATTAGCAAAACAAAGAATTTTAGTAAACACAAATATTAAGTGTTTTCTGAAGACACATTTGGTGTATTCAAAGATTGAGCCACAAACCTCTACACATTTTCTGAGGGCAAAGTCGATGCCCCATCCATGAACCAAGTCATTCTGCAATTTTATTGATCAAACATAGTCTAGAATTAGAGCATGCAGTTAAGAATAAGAAGAATTATGCCCATATTCCTAAGAGCATCTACAATGGTAAGCTAATTTGACAATTAGCTTGTTATGCCACATAAGATTTCAAGCTATTTCATTGTCTAGCTAATTTGTGCTCCAATGGCTAGCAACTAGCTTGTTGTTTAAATTGGTCCCACTTGTTCCACTTGTCAATTTATTATTTGGAAATTTTGGAAGCTAGTTGCCAAGCAAATTAGCTTGTTTAAGCTAATTTGCTTAGCCAAGCTAATTTATTATTTTCACTCCAATGGTCTAGCTATTAGCTTGAAACTTTTATAAATTTCAAGCTAGTCCCTAGCTAAAACCATTGGGGATGCTCTAACATGGCGAAAATTAATGCACCTAGTTATGCAAATATGAATCGATCCTAAATCTTTTTATTTACCCCTACACACTTAGGCAAGCTAAATTTAGTAAAATTAGGCTTAGGCACGACAACCTGTGGGTTTGGGCCCTGTTTTGAACTTTTCAGCCTGGTCCAGCCCGACACGATGTAGAGTGGGCCTGGCTCGGCCCACGGAGGGAAATGAGAATGACCAACCCAAATCTGTCACAATCAACATTTTAACATAATCGCACATGAAAATCTGCGATTATGTTAAACATTGTTGGGATTTACCCTTAAAAACTTTATCAACTAAGTTAGTTTTCCTCCACAACCATGAATTTAGACAGTATTGTATACCTGAAGCATATGCCAAACACAACGCCATGCTTCTCGAGAGAACACTGGTGCCATAATCTCTACAAATCTGTATATATTAAGATCAGTTACCCCTATTGTGCAAATGTATTTTCAAAACAAAATCGGGTTTAGAAATAGAAATTGCTCCTAAACCATACTAATCAGTTTACTTACGCGGCACAAGGGGGTAGATGTGGGTCTTTGCACCAGCCTGGTTTCTCTTCTGTTTCCCTGCAAAAGTGCACCCAAGAAACAACCAAGAACTCAATTTTCGGTTAATTATCAAAGAAAGACCGAATTTTGGTAAACTATCTCATATAGTTATTACTTGTGAACTTCACTGTCATGTCTTTTCCTTGTCATCTGCCATGTAAATGGACTCTTAGGATCTACACCAGGTTGCGAAATCTCCAAACCGTGTTTCTTAACCAATTCAACGTATCTGCACATTAACCAAATTTAAATGATGGAAATTTAACCAAGTAAATAGCTCAAGACATTTGAATACAGAAAGAGTGCTAACTTTTCAGAATCAAAATTCTCGACACCCAAATCTTCATCCCAGATAAAGATGTAATCATATGGTGCTACAATGTCAGGATGTAGAAACCGTTTCGCATACCACCTTTTACCATACAATGAAAAAGGATTAGGATATGAAACATAATCTGAATCAGTAAACCACAGCCTTGTGAAAAAAGTAAAGAACTACTAACCATTTCGTCTGTTTTCGAGCACTAACATGGATAGCGCGTTTTGACCACTCAAATTGATCCCACTCAGTTGTCTTACCATCGTAATGGAAGAGCAGAATGGTGAAGTTGTCTGAGAACTGTGCAACCATAAAAAAAAAAGAACATAAAATCACTACAACGATGAAGTTAATGATATGCTAGGAAAGGTGAAGGACTTGAAGGTTAGAAGGAAACCTTTTTAACTGCTTTGTCAATATTTTCTCTCATATCTATACCAACTGTGAAGGTTACAAGATACTTAGGTTTGCTTTTCAAATCCTGCAAAGCCAATTTGAACCAACATTAGAATCAAAATTCAACTGTCTAGGAAAAAACACATCAATCTTTGTGCTGATTACGTGATATATCAGGAGGGATTATTCTTGCGTGGACCCTGGTCCACAATAATATTAGTGTGGACCAAAACCAACCAATATTTTTTCTCTAATACCCATTTTACGTACATAGTGACATTTATTGTTCATATAGTGACTATAACACCAAATGTTTTAGATATAGTAACCATTTTTTAATCATGGTAGCTCTATGTTTTAAAATTGAATTGTGACTTAAAATCACATTATTCAAGCACAATATATATCAACTACACCAATTTGATGTTTTCTTCATAATAATCATAATAAACATGCCAAAATAAATGAGAAACAAGTTGTTAACTTTGTTTTAGGCATGGACCAGGTGAATTGAAGAATTATATTATCAGGAGATCTTTGAAGTTGAAAATACACTCATGTTTCTTACTTTGCCTTCAGAACATCACTCAGAATCCATTAATCAAAAAGTGTATGTGAGAAGCAAATTAAACATCATTTGTCAAGCAAGTAGTAAGCATGTTGACATACCTCACTAGGAAGACCCCATAGTCTACGGAGATAGAGGTCAGATGTAGACGCAACTATCCCTGGCGGTAGTCTCTCTGCTCCTCTGGGATTTGTTTGGATCCATTTTGGTATCTGATGATCAATAACAAAAATCTTTCAGTTAATTATCTCAAGTAATAACAACTGTAAAAGACCAGTTTCATACACCAGAATGAAAATGCCTAAAAGCAATAAACACAAGTAAATTATACGGAAGAATTTGTCAGTATCAATATGAAGAATTCATCCGTGTCATACTGCCTAAATAGCAGTTTAACACGGATGAATTTGGTTTCTGTAAAACACCGTGTAACAGGAAATATTACTTGTACAATAGACAATTGTGATTATTGGACAAACAAAGTAGATTAATGGAGATAAAACAGCATCATTCACTAATTTAGAGGTTCAAGCAGATGATAAGTGTAATATATGCTTGAACACAAATTTTTCTTGCAGAAAGTAAGCAGGAAAAATTGAATTGCTTATCAGAAATAAAACTTACAATCATCAACCATCTAAAACACGGGATAATGGGAATGGCAACCTTTAAGGAATTAAATCAAACCAAAATCATCAATCACAAGAAAGCAAGAACACAATGATAAATGGTTCTTCTTAGCATCCAAGTATATTGGGCTCAAGAACACAATGATAAATGGTTCTTCCCAAAACAGTTTTAAAATCTACGAATGTTATTTGTAGAGCCTACTTGTGGCATGGAAAAGCAGCTTGCAATGTCCCTGGTTCTGTAGCCTGGGATATCATTTGTCAGTATCAAAGGTTTAATCAGAGGCTTGAGAAATGGAAACTGCTCCAAATTCAGAAAAGGGGTTTATAGAACATGTTTTGTAGCTCTGATTTACCAACTGTGGCAGGCCAGAAATGAAGTTTACTGCCACCAAAAATTAGTGTGCATAGACAGTTTCATAAAGAAACTAAAAGGAGATGTCAAGTATAGATAATATAGTGCTAATCCTAGGATTAGCTCTCAAGATAGAATTTGGTTTAATAACATTTTTAAATGATGTATTCTTTTGATGTAATTAGGTCTTTTTTAGGCTAGTATGCCTAGAGCTGTCAAAACGGTTACTCGAGTCGGGTCTGGTCATCTCGGGTCTCGGGTCAGGTCGGGTCATTTTATCATCCGGGTGCAGGTCGGGTTCGATCAGGTTGATTATTTGTCGGGTCAGTTTTTTACAGCTCTATGCCTAGGTTTTGGTTTTGTGGTTTGGGTTTTTGTACCAGGGTCCATCCTAGATGGTTCATGGACTCATGGTGCCCTCTCCCCTTTGAGTTGTAAAAAGATGTTTGGGAATTGAAATATATATCTAAACTTGCTTACCCAAAAAAAAAGAGAACACAATGATAAACTATCAAAGCAACTCTCCTATCCTCATCCCTGATTTCTCAGGCTTAACATGTAAAATAATAAAATTTGTATCAAATTATAAGCAATGACATAAAAGTTACCTTTGTTGTATCATTTAACACTTGGTTTTGTTGAACACCATCGCTCAGTTGTTGTACAGAAAAGGGCCGAATTGCCAAAGGAAGGCAGTTCATGACTGGATTTATCTGTATTTTTCAGATGGATTGGAATGAATAATACTGAAATCAAACCAAAAAATGTAAAATATATTTTATGATTGGGAAATTAAATAGAATTGCATACCTTAGAAACTGAAAAGAGTGAAATATAAACACCAACTATAAATCCAATAATAATTCCAATGGAAGTTGTCAAAATAAGCCGCAAAGAGTCATTCGGTTTTCTGCTCCCCATTCTGCACCACCCAACAAGGTTCAAAATTAAAAAACATATTTTTTTGAAAGTTTGAGATTTTTTACCAAGGTTTCTCATCTTTCTAATTCTTTTTTACGATCCTGTAATTGAGTATTAGTAATCCAAGCAAAGACAAATAAGGCCTTTTTAATCACAGTTCAAGGAAGAATGTTCAGTGATATGTTACCATAAAGAAAAGATCAGAAGATCAAAGACAAAAGGAAACATTAATTAGAAAGATATGATTCTATTAAGAAACGAAATATTAATTAGAAAGATTGATTCTAATTAAGAACATAAGCTTTGAAAATACCCATAAAAGCAACAAAAGAAAGGCAAATATACAGATTGAAGTATGAACAAAGAACAAAGAACAAAGAACACAAAGCAAAAGTGTTATATATGTAAAAGAAAAAGAGCATAAGAAAGTACATAACAAATTAACAACTAATAAGCATCAATTCATGCATTCTACCTTGGAAGCCAAAAATCGCGGCCACTATGTGACATACAAACAACAATTTCAGGTACTAAATCACCAAAGTAATCTCAACAATCTTCTACCCTTCAATACTCAATTTCAATGGAGCCAAACGAACGAAAAACGGACCATGAAATATTGCAAAAAACGCACTACCTATGAAGCAAAGGACCAAACAAAACTATGAGCATGGAGTACAAGACCTATCAATTTATACAAGTAGAAGCAAATCAATCTTATGAAAGATAAAGACAAATTTTTTTAGCCATGTGCTTTTTAAAGCTTTAATTTTTCTACCAAGTATTAAACAAGCAACACCATTAACAAGCTATCGTGTGATCATGAATCTGAAATTTTGGCAAGTAACCCAGAAACTAAGTTAACCATTACCCTTTTGACCAAAAACCCTTGTTACTAAATTAAAAATATGAATAAATTTCCCATATCCCAAAAATTAATATAAGTAAACTGTAACAACAACTATATATTAGCAGAAAAACATACCAAAATATCAAAATAAAATCAGGAAAACGTATAAAATAAGTTACCCGACAATCAGTCTTCTCTTCATTGAAGCACTATTTAATTTTCACTAATTAATGCAAATTTATACTCAGACAACCTAGAACGAAAGTTTTGTTTTCCAGAAAACAAAGAAATATTGGAGTTTCCGTGATTAATTAGAGTTCTAAACTGTAACAACAACTAATACTATATATTACCATAAAAAAGTAACTTCAATTATTTATCATGAAAAACGCACCTCAAAATAATTTGAATTCACAAACTGAAATCTTTTTCTTTTTTTCCAGGGAAAATGCGGGAGATTAATTATGTGGGTAGTGATAAAATCACGAGAAAACAACACCCACTTCGGAAATAAATCGAATTAAACAAGATTTAGCACCCTTCTCAACAGAAGATTTCTGTTGAGAAAGGGCTTTAATTTTTTTTAATTTTTTTTTTCTGGGGATTTCTTTTCTCACAATGTTAATTTGATTTGAGGTGTTTAATTCTCTCGTGATTTGAAGGCAACAATTTCGTGGAATTTCTCTCTATTCTTGGAGAGATATAGAAAGAGAGAACTTTCTTTTTTGGGTTTTGATTATTCTTTGTTGTGTTTTCAAATTCTATTTGCAAGTTTGGAAATTTCATAAGGGACACAGCGCGCAAATATATGGTACCAACTTTTGTTTTTTTAAAAGAGGTTTTACTAAACAGTAAACACTAACTCTAATAAGTCAAGATTTAAAAATATGTCATTTACATTTCAAATCGGTTAGTTACCTTTGTGGATGTAGGTTGTTAACTATTTTAGTTGGTGAAGTTTGAGAAACGGAAGTCTTTGAATTTTATGTTGTCATTATTCTTTTATTGCTTTTCAAACGTCAAATTAAAGATAAATTTATCTCGGGATATTATGTATATTTGCATATTTTTGATTTTTTTTTTTAACTAAAGGAGAAAATAATACTCCGTCCCTTAATACTCGACCTGTTTTGATTGGACATGATTGCCAATGCACAACTTTGACCACCAATTTCTTTAATTACATATTATAAAAACTTACTCCCTCCGTATTTATTTAAGAGATACACTTGGTCGGACACGGGTATTAAGAAAAAGAATTGAATGAAATAAAGTAATAAAACAAGTGGGGTTGAGTAAGTATTTTAATAAGAAAAACAAGTGGGGACCATGTCATTTTAGAGAGTAAGGGGTGGGAGTGGGGTGTAAATATATTATTTAATTAGATGGTGAGGTTGATAAGTTACTAAAAATGGCAAGTGTATTTCTTAAATAAATACGGCCGGAAAAGGCAAGTGTATCCCTTAAATAAATACGGAGGGAGTATAAAATATGAATATTTTGAAAATATATATTAAGATGAATCCAACAATATATTATATACTAACATTTGTTTTCATATACTAGAAATAAAATAGGGTCAAAGTAAATTATGTGAATAGTGTAAAAAGTCAAAATGGGTCGAGTATTAAGGGACGGAGGGAGTACTTATGTGGACTTACTTTTTTTTTTAAAAACCTAATATGGACAATGAACAAAAAGTGAAAAATATTAAGTGAACAAAAAACTTCATATTAAGGTTAAAGACAATGAACAAAAAACTTCATGATTGTATAGTTTGAATGGTATAACATTTTTTTTATTTTTTTTTTTGGACAAAGAGGACAAGGAAACAAAACAAAACCAAACAAAATTAAAACGTAAGCGAAATAAAACGCCGACGCCTAGCTTGACCTGCCAAAATATGAGCCTTCTCAACCAGAGGACGAGCCACCTTGCGAACCGCAAAAGCCGACAGAGAGTCCAACAAACTCCGAATCTCAGCAAGGGACCAGGAAACGGAGACAGGACAAATGATAATACGTTGCAACAGACGAACCAGAATAGCAGAATGGTATAACATTTGGTATGGAGACTAATTGGATTAGACTCCTTTTAACGTGAATTCACCGATTTTAATTTCGATTTTGTTAATTTATACCATCAAATGAGTACGTCAGCAAATACAAGTGGTGCAAATAGGAATCGATTCATGGAACTTTTGAATTTTGAGTAACAACCTTATGACTTCACCAATTGAAACATGTTAACACTAACTAAAATAAAAAGATATATTAAACTACACTAAACATAAATCTCGTAAGAAATAAGTACACGTTAATAAATACAAGTACTATTAAACTACACTAAACATAAATCTCGTAAGAAATAAGTACACATTAATAAATACAACAAGTACTACGTAATTAACCTCAACAAGACACGTATATACTCATTTTGCTTAGAACAAGGGCCGTACTTTTCTTATACGCATGTTGCATGGACTTGCATCCATTACTACGGTCTACGGAGTAGCAGTCACACAAACCAACAACATAGTATTTTACGGAGTACTCAACTAAGCAATTCAATAACTAGAACAAACGTTAACCCCTTGCAATTTATATTTACAAGTATTATAGAAATAATTGAGAAATAGATAGAATAATAATTATACAGATCTAACAAATGTTTTTTTTAAAAATAGTATTGATTTTTGGGAAAACTTCGACCTTTTCTTTCTTTTCTTTTTTTGACAAACGCTAATTTCAACATATTAATACAGAAATAAAATACACATTAAAACTAGAACATTACAAATTACAAATATAATTGAAGCTCTGCTTGTTGGCCTTTGATCTTCTCCTCCACCTTGCACATTCACATTTCTTTTTTCACTTGGGATGAAGTTTGGGCAATAAACAGTAAGGAGAACCCCGGGATTGTAAAACCTGAAAGACGACAAAAGAAACAGAAAGATGGCAATTTCACGAAATGGTTGCAACGATCTTGTAAGCAGGGGGAAATGCTCACGAACAAACAAGACACCCTCAAGAACGGTTACACGAAGTCCTCTTGTTGACCAAGAGAGACTAGACTTAATTAACATGCTATGAACCCCCTACCTTTTCATTCGGGGAGCAGTATTCGGATAAAATTTTATGAAGGTAATGAGATTACACCTCATCAACAACCTGAACCGACCAAACCTTTTCTTTAAGGTATAATGTAGAGTGGACAAAAGAGCCTGATCTGATTGTGGCCCGAAAATTTCACGTACGGAGAATTTTTGGACTTTCAACCTTTCGATGCAAAGCCTGAGCCAAAAGGAATGCCACGTTGACCCGAAGCCCTGCCCAGCCTGATCATTATACCCGAATGGGCTGCATATTTTTTGCCCAATTGCCCTATGGGTCACGTTAGTCGCCTTTATGATAAGTCAATAGTTGTAGAAAGTAGAAACCAAGATTGAATGGTGGATTTGAACCGAGATAAGTAAAACAATACAGTATTGACTAGTTGGAATTGGCCTAATTCTATATGCAGATCTACCTAAATTTGCGTAATGTACACTATGTATCATACATTCCTGGTTCTAGAATTGAAGGTTGAACATTGACATTGAAATGTCAAAGACTAAATAACTCAAAAATAAAGCATTACTCCGTATATGCCTGTTATGCTATGTTTGCACGTTACAGGAGGAAGTTTGAGCAGCTGAATGTTGGCTAACCCGTCTTACAGGGTCTAGACGCTACAGCGGGACTCTGTCCTCCTGCACTGAACCAGGTTACTTGAGAGTAGACCTCTTCAATGGGCTGGGGCCCAGTAAAAGCCCGATCTGACAAAAATTTAGGATATGCCCGGCCCGTTGAACAGGTCTACTTGCTTAGAGGTTTCCTTCCGATTTCTCAAACTTTCATTTATAGAGTAATAATAATGCCTGAAACTAATTTATAACTGTCAATAATTTATAGTTACAATGTTATCTAGATTTATAACACACCAACATACAAGAGATTTCCTGATACTGCAAGGAGGGGTTATTTACAGGTCGCAGATGCTCTGCTTTGTAATGAGAACATATTACTACAAGAGGACTATACATCAGAGAAGGGTTTCTTGAATAACCAAACCTTCTTATGCCCTGTCAGCTGGAGAGCACTGTGATTTATGAAGTCGAAGAAGGAAGCCAAATCTCCACTCGGGTCCCACCTGACCCGAGGGCAGCATCTGTGTTCCGAGGAGAGATGACACGGAGGACACAACCGTAGCTTTCAAGTATCTCTCGTGCTACTGTGAGTCCAGCAATAAAGTTCCATGTCATGTTATCTTCCATCATCTGCTCTGAGAATAGTTCTTCCCCAAATGGTGTTAGCGCACGCATCTGTGTCTGCAGATTTACAGGAAGCAAGTGAGTGCTCAGACTTGTCACCGGGAATTAAACAGCAATAGTAATTGTTATCCATGTTAACTTAATGCATGTAAATCTACAACGTAGCAGGGAGACTAAGGCCCTGTTCTTTAGAGCTGAACGCTCCTGAACTGTACTGAACTGAAATGTACTGAACTGAACTGTCAAATAAGTCTTGAAACTAAAAAGAACAGGGCCTAAGACTCCCTTAAGATTACACAATTGAGTCCGGAAAATGTCCAGCTATAAGAAAATCGTCTTTCAGCAAATATATGCTTGATTTTAAGAGGTTACGACATTGAGACAATTAATTATCTTTAGACGGAGGGGGTAGTTCAAAAAAATACAGAGATGATGTTACCATGTAGTGCATATCTGGGCCATCATCATCAATGACAACAAGAGCACCACCTGCAGGTGCTGAAACAGAGACAATTTCAACTCTTCCTCCAACATTTGTGCGCAAAAGTGCACCCTCTAATAGATTGCTGAGGGCCTGACGCAGAGCAGGTTCTTCAACAGCAACTGGCAGGAATTGGGAGAATTCACTTAATTTCAAATTACGCTTCTGGTTTTGAGCAAGTGGTTGTGCAGCTCCAACCAAATCCACCACTATATCAGAAACATTGCACGGTCTTCCTGACAAGAGCAAAGAACATAAGAAAACGGGAAATTTTCTATAAAAAAAAAGAGAACAATAGCAAATCCAGATTGCTCATCAAGGAAGAACACCGTTCGGTATTGTTTTTTGTTTCCAGTTCTCTGTTTTTCACAAAACTAAAAACCAAATTATGAAACCACAAAAAGTAGTTTCCAGTTTTTTGTTGTCAGATTTCAAAATCAACATGATTAATTTTTAGTTCATGATTCAATCTCAATCATATGACTTCCAAAACCAAAAACTGGAAACTTACAGTGATACCGAACGTGCCCTAATCTATTCCTCTTCTATCCAAAAGCAAGTGCTAATGAACTCCACATAATCTCCCGTATAGAAAGGACCTTAATTAATCGAATGCCACAACTCAAAGAAAAAACTTCACAACAACATGGCCTAGTGGTCATGGAAAAAAGCTAGAGGCCTAGGCCAAGGGGGGTTGGAAAAAAGAAATAAGAATCGGTGCTACATGTACCTGATGCTATGCTGTCGTAAAGGTGCTAGTGCCAATGGTGGCATGGGCATCTCTGAATCTTTGATAGACAAACTTAGAGAACGTTGTTGATCAGACTCGTTAGAGTATCTGGTCTTATCAGCAGATGTGTGAGACGGCATATCCTTTGGTAACTCAAACGTTCTCATTTCAGGTTGAACATAAGTCAAGCCATCCATCTTTTTTAATGATTCTTCATTGAACCTCATTATGTTAGCCTGGAAATATATGAATGATGCAGTGAAATGTTGCTTCTCAAAAGCATAAACATAGTTTAAGTATAACAAGAAATTGCTTAAACCACTCTGCTTTTCACGCTATGGAAAAATGAATGGTGAGTAATTATGCAACCAAAACAGGACACCATAGCGATCCCAAGAAAATGGCAGAGCATGGTGTCAAAAAATACACAAGAAGCAGAAATCTGGTTACCAAGAATACAACTTCTGCATTAAGTACTGCACATTTATAAATATGGGAAATAAATGGTTCCTAACATGAATTAAAAGTATCCTCCAACCTAAAATCGAAATCTAACCAAGAACATGCATCACCAAGTAAGCCGACAAAAAGAAAGAGCTCTGCACATAAATTGTAGAAAATTCCTTGTTGAGGATATTATTGACTTATACTCCGTAATATATTAGAAATATAGGAAAATATGTTGTAACACTTACAGGCTAATAAAACACCTTATTCAACAAGGATATAAATAAGAATCATATTAACAAAGTTTTCATGCAGACGATCTGGCCCTTTTAGGAATAAGGCTTTGGCTTTGTTGTTTGTTTTAGACAGAAGTTCTGCACAAGACTGAAGTGGGAAACAAAATAAAAGCCTTTCTAATTTCTAATCCCGAAAAAACTCAAAGGCCTGTATATAAGATAGATAGAACAGCCTGATCCATCAGTGGGTCAGAACTGAGTCATTAAAAGAACAGCCTCAAACCCCATAAAAAGGTTTCTTCTTCTTCTTCTTCTTCTTCTTCTTCTTCTTCTTCTTCTTTCCATAACATCATGTTAGCTAAACTTTTTTTTTTAAATCCAACAAATCAACCCTGCCCTAAAGCTGCCCGGCCCTCATGCGAACAGGCTAATCCTAGTAGCCACTGTACAGGCCATTGAACCCAATTATGGGAAAACATTAAAATAAACACATGATAATCAAACAATTCTTAACAAAGCTGCACATCTGAAATCCATATACCAGCGGATTGCATGTATGTAGCAAAGATTCCTTAGCAATGGAGGCTCTGAAGGGGGATGGAAGAGAGAGAAAGATAATAGAGTCAAATCAGATTCACCGATGCTTCAGCTTCTCTTCCCTAACTTCTTTAGGTAAGGAAACCAGCAAAAGAACTAGCTTGTAATACTTGAGAAATCCCAAATGTCTAGTCTTTTTCCTACCTCCAAGGAAGAGAATGATAAAGGAACTAAGTCAAGTCACATATTTGCAGGCTATGCACCCGGGTGTACCATCCAATTTGCGACATTTTTGTTAAAACTCTAAATACGCAAGTACACAAGTCAGTCAAACATAGAAAAACGGGAGAGAAATTTCTCACCTTATAAGCCTAAAATTTTCTCCTTGGATTGGCAATAGTTTTGAGATTTGGACTTATGAGTGTTCTTACTTTCCTTCTTCAAGGGCGCAGCCAAAAACATTTACAATATTGGAGGCACACATGGCGATAAACCCGAGTTGGCTTCTTCAAAATTTTGAGCCTTTCATCATGGGGAGTTAGAACTTAAAAGTCGTGTAGCTCAAAATTAAATGGGGCTTATTAGTTATTATGTCTGAGGCATACGGTAGAAACCCCATGTATACTGCATGTGTGAGTCCCACTCCTAGAATCCTCCCTTTGCTAACTGGTTTTGGGTTGAGCTAGCTTGAACTTGTACATGACCTAAATGGCTACAACCCTGACAGCCTAGGTCACTATACAATTGAAAAGCTCGCAAGTCGCAACATTTAATAATCCTTACCAAGCATTCTCGTTGCCTAACAAAGAGAGATAAAGACATCACTCTGAAATAACATGCCAATCAAGTACAAACACACAAATTATTGTCATTTAATTCTTTGAATGAAATATTCAGCCTCACAATTTCCCAACTTCACCTACATATAATGTTAGGTTCTCCACCTACAGATTTCCTCATCCATTCAATCCATCAGCAGTAGGATATATTAGACCGACACTACTTGCTGCAGCATATTTCTGCATTCATTCTGACTTATTTGACAACCAAACACCCCATTCTCCAAATTTTCAGAACCATCAATAAAATATCTCTACTAGAAGAGAGCTAGATCACATGATGTTATATTCAATAAGATAACCGGAAACCTTATCAATTCGGCATAATTCCAGTCATCTATTTTAAGCTATGTTCAATAACAATGTTCTCTAAATGGGGATCACTCCCTTCATATTTAAGGAAACTGGAAAGAGCCCAGCAAAGCCAAACCTTAACAACTACAGATTAGCAGATTAATGACTTTCCATTCTCAAATTCATGTTCTTCTTCCCCCGAGGAAGACCAATGAGTTACATAAAATCAGTGATGGATTTATTGACATGAAATTGTAAAGCACGAAGATTGGAAAAAAGCTAAATCAAAAGTCAAATTAATATAACAGAGAGAGGGTACACCTTGGTCAAGAGAACAGCATCCTGCAGCTGTTCCAAAGTGTCACGTATACGATCACCTTGGACCACTATGTTTTCAACAATGTCATGAGCAATCTGCAAGAGCAAAGTCATCAGTTTACACTGGCAACTAAAAAAAGGAACAAGACAAGGTAAAAAAACATAAATCAGGCCTTAGGAGAAGAGAATATGCACCTCACTTCTTTTAATTTGAACTGACAACAGTTTAGATAGAGTCTGTAAGCTGGACAATGGCCCACGAATCTGATGATAATTGGACAAAACATTACACATAATGAGTTCACGTGGGGTCATCAAAGAGCAAGGTTTTGAAAAATGAAAAAGGGAGAAAAAAGATATCATACTTGTTCAACAAGATTACTCATCCGGATGTTATTTTGCCAAGATGTTTGTTGAAGCAACATTGCTTTCTAGAACAAAGAAAAAACAAGTTAAAGACAGATCCTGCAAATAAACTAAAAGCTAGATTTCTTTAACCAAAATGAAGGCATAATTTTAGAAGAAAAACACCTGCAGTCTCACCAACCATCTAGTTACAGAGTTTAAATTGCAGGTGTGACTGTGAATTGTGATTGTAGTAACGATCACAAATCAAAGAAGCGTAATATAATGTGCTGTCGCAAAACGGAAATTAGCAGCTTATAATCAAATCCATGCCATCAATGTAATATTATCTTTGAATAGAAAACCTCCCTACACAGGCCGCTGCTCTATTGGCTCATTTGCTTCTCTTTCTTTTTATTGAGCAGAAAAGGGATTTTTCAGTGCAGCGACTTAATCCGTACAAAAAAAACAACCCAAATTGCATCGAGGTCCTATGTCTACAGAACGGAACTGAAGAAGCGATGCAGAATTGGAAGGACCAAGCAAGCCCCGACAAAAGTAAGTCATCAACCCTCCTAATATCCTAAGACTCCTAACACAACCCTCCAGATTTTGAACAAATATAACCTATACAGAAAATTCCAAACAAAAGACCATAACATGCATAGAAACAATTGACAAGATCCACACTCTTTTGCCGAATTTCCAGCTACTGGACTTCATTAACTGATGGTGTGAAGTATTCGGTATTCCACAGCTAGCAGCCTTATAGTAGCTTCATCACTGAAACTATATATGAAACCATTTTTTTCATGGTCACAATCACTCGAACTGAACTGTGTGGAAAGGTTAATGTAATGTTCTATGATCATTAAGAAAGTGCATTTGGTTCTATTATCATGCAATTTTCTTGCGCACACTTTTTAACTTCATAATCCCAGTGTCATAGTCATTGGGATAAAGGGTCCAATCAACTGCCTGAAACATGTCATTAATGATACCTACCCCTCACTGGTCCCTCTTAAACAATAATTGACTCAAAACTTTTTCTCTTAAAGGGTTCAATCAGCTGTCTGAATCAATGCTACTACTCACACCACATGCCCCCTCATTGGTCCTTCCCAAAGAATTTAGCTACATATTTGTGCTTTATTCCCACTTTATTTATTTATTTTTTTAAAAAGTCTCACCGAGTTCTTCTTAACCCACCCCCCTCTCCTTAGGATTCCATGGTTCTTACTCTGCACCAACGAAACCACCAACCACTTATCAAGGTACTGATCTTCAACTAAACCACCTTAGGTTTAAAAAGAACTCCAATGAGTACATCGATGTCATGTTTTAACAGGGAACAAAAAATTGAGGTGATAGTGGTCTTTGGACCGTAGCCATAAGGCAAACAGAAAAATGCATAAGCCTAAGACAGACCAATATTTTATTTTATTTTTAGTAATGCTTCCCAAATCCTAATAGCAATTCATATTGAAAAAAAAAAAAACACGAGGATTGATAAAAAAAAAAAATTGCCCAAATATAAGAAAAGGATATTTGCACCTGAAGTCTCTCAAAATGGCCTAGAGGCTAGAGGGAGATCACCTTACAAGCCTTAACCCTCAGGTACCCTTTGAAGTTTTCTATTCAACAACTTCACAACTAAAGTTGAATCAAACACAATAAACTCCTATCCCCGTGAACTTTTGAACTCCAATATATTATTACAATCTCCTACCTCTGTTTTCCTGAGTGAATACTATTCTGAATTTCTGAGCATTCAGGAGAGGGACTACCCATGCGGGTTTCAGTTTTAGTAGGAGAAAGAAAAGTAAAAGCGAGTAGATCTTCCAAAATAAAATGGATGAAAATGGCAAGTGGAAGTGAGTGGATCAGAATCAAGATATTAGTGATTTCTTTCAGGACAGATAGATTACTATAGCATATTTTTACTTCCCCCTCCTTTTACACTCATCATAGTAGTTCCTAGCTAGTACGTGTCAAATCATAAACTATCAGAGATTCCAGTGACAATTAAACCCAATTGGATATGAAATGAATTAACAAACATTCAACATAGATGGAGAAGGAAAAGAGGATGTACACGGAGACGATTACCTGATCCATAACATAAGCCATAGCCAGGGAGCGAGAAATGTTTATGGCATTTAATATCTGATCAGCTGATAGGTTGAAGAACGTCAGCGGATTTCCACTGCATAGTGGGATATCTGTCGCCTTCAAATCAAATGTAGGGGGCAATTTATAGCACTCTTCTGGGAATGGTGATTGTGAAGCATCATGAGACCCCTTTCCAGGCTCCACACCGGGAAGCTCAACAATCAAAAACCCAACAACAAATGGGTGTTTGACCATTGGGAAGACAACAGCTTTACACTCAGGGATTGCCTTGGCCTACAACTCATAAGACAATCAAATCAAAGATAAGTCAATGAAAGATCCCATGTGGAACAAATCAGAAGGCACCTTCAATTTGCACTTTGAATTAAGAAGCGTACTTGCAGGTTAGAAAGAGCAGCTTCAGCACCACGCAGGCCAGCTGGAACACTGAAATCACCAACTAATATGACAATATCAGCCCCATCCACGGATGGATAAAAGGTAACACGTCGGAGTTCTAACCGATCCATAACATAGCTACCAGCAGGCCTCACATAAATCTGCACTAACATAAGGATCATGTAAAAGGATATCAAACAACTATCATATCATAATCCGAAATCAAGAAGAAATCCCAAACATCAAGTGCTCAGCAACCTCACTTAAGTCAATAACAGAACCAGCAGGAAACAAGAGAAACAATATTACAAGGGGGAAGATTGAAGTTAAAGAATATCGCAGTACTTAATCAATCATCTCATTTGCTAGAATAGGGTTTTTCTCTTACCTTAACTCTGAAATTTCTGGTCAGTTTGAAGGTGAATGCAGAAAGAAAACCGCATACATTACTGGAAAATTATAAGGTATTTTAGAAGAAATACAACCATGTGATGAGATATCGGCTGTAATTGTTATCGCAGAGATGAAATTTGGGAGCTAAATGTTCTGAGGATGAATTTATTTCTTTTTTCCTTCCTTTTTTCATTGTTTTATAAATCTTCATTGAAGACCAAACTAATATAACCATATTAGCCCTTTTATTTTCATCTTTGTTGTTTAAAATATCATGATTAACAATAAGCTAAAGGCATTTACCTTAAATCAACAAAACAATAAAACTGAGAAAGCATAAAAAGGCATGGAAATTTAATACTATAGACTTATAGAGTTATCTGGTTGCCAAAAACCTGAATTTTCAACCTCCCACAAAATCGAGGAAGTACTTTACCTAGTCCTTGAATAAGTAGAACACACTATTTACTTCCCAGATCAACCAAACAACTATTTGCACTTCCTCAAACAATTAAATTACAGGGGGAAAACAACTTCTACTATGAGGCATAACTTCCTACTTTCAACCAAACAACCACTTAACCCTCCCCCAAAAAAAACCCCAAACAACATCTTTAACCTAAAAACATTTAATCTTA
This sequence comes from Spinacia oleracea, assembly GCF_020520425.1. NCBI lineage: Eukaryota > Viridiplantae > Streptophyta > Magnoliopsida > Caryophyllales > Amaranthaceae > Spinacia > Spinacia oleracea. Next base: position 133,749,146 of record NC_079487.1, read on the forward strand.
GCTTATCTACCAGAAATCAAATCACAAACTCAACTATTCTTTCCTATTATGAAACGGGTATCCTATAAAATCAATTTTTTCCAGAAGTTTCAATGAAATAGCTTTAACTAAAAGGAAAGAAGCTGGAAAATTAAGACTTACAGAGAGAAGGGCATTGGGGTCCACAATGCGTCGAAAAAGGGCCAATTGATCAAGGCAAAGCCTTTGAAAATCAGGGCTAGGAAGAACAATCCCTTGAGATTTAGAGTCCCTTACAATTTTCTGGGTAAATTCAATGGGAGAAGAGGAAGCCTTGCGAATGGCAGCAGCCAATGCCGAGGCAGAAGGGACCCACTCCCCTCCTTCTTCCTCCTCTAAAATGGGGTCATTTACATACCGCAAAGTAGCTGTAGAACAAGACGAAGATGAGGAATTAGCTGAAAATGGTGGTTTTGAATGAATTGGGGAAAAGGAGTAGCATTTGAAGCAACAATTTTGGGGTTTTTGGGAATGAAAATGGTTAAAGGGGTTGGAATTAGGGCAAAAGAGAGATGGGTTTGAGAGAATTGAGTGTTGTGGAGTGAATGAAGAAAGTAGAAGCATCCTCACACTCTCTCTATCCTGTTTGTTTGAATGATTGTGTTGGTGTTCGTGAGAAAATAGGCCTCTCAAATCTCAATCACTTGGAGGGAGAGTGGCGATAAGAAATGGTGGTTGGTAACGACTAACGAGTGTAACTAATTTCTCATTTCCCCTCATTTCTTTCTTTTTTTTCCCTTTCTTTTATCATGTTCTGTTTTGTTCGACTTATTTTGACTTATTTCAGATAAAATAAGTTCAGATCAGTTCAGATAATATAAGTTCAACAAAAATAAGTTTTTTCAGATATTTTTACATACAAATAGGTTTATTTCATATTGCCAGGCACGGATCTCTCGTTTAACAAAGGGCACGATGTATTTTTCTGATTTAGATAGCGTACTAGGTGATATTTTTTCTTGTAGCACCTATTTTGAAAGTATTAAGTGGTCGCATGTCAAAAGGGATGGTAATTTCGTTGCCCATCACCTTGCGAAGCTTGTTCCTTTTGGTGTAGAACAAGTGTGGGAAAATTATTGTCCTTCGGAGATTTCTCCGTATGTTTTGACGGACACTTTGTCCCTTGATTAATGAACTAGCTTATCTCTCCTCTCAAAAAAAAAATTAGACAAAATAAATTTTTTAATATAAGATAAGTTCAGATAATATAAGTTCAGTTAAAATAAGTCTAATAAAACGGAGCATAAAGGGTTTTTTTAGCACAAACTACTAAAATACTTCAGCACAAAAGCATAAAGGTGGCACTAGGCTAGGCCTTTTAACCACAATCACATAAGCTGAGGGTTATACTCGGTTGTATTATAATGTGGCTTGTGCGAAACTTGTAAGATTTGGATTTAGTTATACCTTGTTCACGATTCATCGGTCTGTTGAGATCAATTGAAAAGAATTGTGGCTCATGCATGCATTAATCCACTTACCACTTACCACTTACCACTTACTATTGTATTGTGCTTACATGTCCAAACTCAAAAAGATACATTTACTGATTTTGGTGTATTTTGTCGTCCCGTGTCTTGTCATGTTTTATATAAAAACAATGTGGTCTAAGTCCGCACATCTCGTATATCTCTTATGGTGTGTCGTAGGTTGGCTCGACCTAGTATTATATTTAGCATAAGATAGATCCCATACATTTTAGTTAGTCGGTTTTTGCTCATAGTGTCGTGTTTAGGCTAAATTTTAATAAATTAATTGTAATTTGCTTTTCCAAAATAAACGTGGCGTATCTAGTAAGCACCCAATGACGTGTGATATTGTATCTGCTTCGTATCCAGATTGCGGTGTGCCTAATGTGAGCCCTATTAATGTAGTTTTTATAGAGGAAACTCTAAAGGCCTAGTTTTTGTTAAGTTCAAATGTGCAATTATATATATTTTCGTCTTTTTATACATGAATATTAGTCCATGTTCAATTTTGTCAATCGAATTCAGTTGCGTCATGTTTTGTCCAGTAACATCACGCACCCTGTGAATATAAAGATACTAAGTGTGCTTATATTTTTGTTCTTGTATTCTTTTTCATAACAATATAGTGTGATTAGAGTGACAACATAATGTTCAAATCAAGTTAGGTCAATTAAAGTCCCCTACCTTTAACCTGGGTACAAGTCGGGTCGGTTTAGTAGGATTAAAGTTTAGTTTCGATAATATGGAAATCGACCCGTTCGAAACAATATAATATCGAGTTCAACTTTTTTTGATTTTCAAGTTTGACCTCTATTAAACGGCTCATCGTCTTCATTTATAGTTTGTCTACCTACTTTTTACAAACCGCGACAGTCTGAGATTGCTAGAACATAAACTTCATCTTATTTTTCAATTTTTCCCCCTCAAAATCTATATATTTCATATGAAAGAATGACTTATATTGTCCACCTAATTTTATGGTATATGTACCACCGATAGAACTACTTTTGTACTTCATTTTCAACAAAGAAGTCATCTTACAATCCTTAAAAACCATAACTCTCTATCGCCTAATCATAGTCAATCTATATATTTTATGAAATTTTAGTGTGAGCACATTAATTATTAAGCCATGGAAGACTAAGTTTGATAAATTCCCACCATGCTAAATTCAAAACATTTGACCATTCAATTTCTTAAAACACTCATCCTTAGACCAATAGGCAATAGACCCTAACTCCTAAAGTTGCGTCTCTTAATGGCTCGAGACGCAATAGTAGCCCTACGATCATCTTGCTTTGACCCACTCTCCATTTTTTAACCCCCCTTTTCTTCTAGCCGTTAGAATTTTAGAACTTTTGAGTCTTCTTCCTCAAAATGCCCTGCATTTCAGTAAGTCCCCAAATCACAATTCTCTCTCCTAATTCACCTCTTTCAATTGAAATGGGTACTTCAGTTGCAGATTTACAACCCTGTCTTTCAGTTCCTTCGTCAGAATCTTTAAACCCCAGTTTTGCTTGTTCTTTGAAGCGCAAAAGACCCCCGAAAATTCAGATCCCTAAGGTATTACAGGAAATTGCAGTTGATACCCAGATCAAATTTGGGTGTTCTCCTGTTAAAAATGACGGAAGTTGTTCTTTTGAGGATTTGGGTGTTGGGGTTTGTTCGATTAAGGGTAAGAAGAAGTTTATGGAGGATACCCACAAGATTGTTTCTTGCATTAATGGGAATACCAAGAAGGTGAAATACTGCACACCAACTGTTTGTTAAAATGCCGCTTTGTTTTTTGATTTTTTTTTCTGCTGCTAAACTAGTGAAATTTGTTTGGTTTTGCAGGGGTTTTTTGGGGTTTATGATGGGCATGGAGGAAGAAAAGCGGCAGAGTTTGTAGCAGAGAGTTTACACAAGAATGTGATTGAGATGCTTGGTAATTCTGTTGGAAATATGGCTAAGGAGGAAGCAGTAAAAGCTGCTTATCTTAAAACAGATAGAGAATTCTTGAATCAGGTAACTTTTTGGCACAACTTTGAAAATTGATCTTTTATATGCTAAAGTTTACCATAAATTTCTGAACTTTAAGCTTTTCTTGTAGTATTCGTTCAAAAGATTATGCAAAAAGATATGTTTCTTTTTCTTTCTTGTTCTGTTTGCATTAGTTTATTTGGTCAAATGCCTGTTCTTTGGTATAAGAACTATTCCTCTGAATGATCTATGGACACATTTTTGCAAGTTCTGTGCAAATCTCTTTTCGTGTTGAAATATGAACTGATTTGGAGGAATTAGGATAATGTTGCAGTTTTCATTCTGCAATGAAGATATTCCATGTAAAAAGCTGTAGTTTTGAATATCATTACAATGTAACATTCTCTTGTAGTCTTGTAGAGTTGTAGTCCATGTACACACAGTATTGTTGAAATACCGATCATTAGTAGTACTTTTCATCATTTGTAGAAAGTTAAACAGGATGGTGATTGTAGGACAGAAGAAGTATTTGATTAATTTCCTTTCAAGCTGGATGTTTGCTTTGCTGCATGTGAATCATTATTATTGATGTGTTCCCTTTTCCCCTTTTTCTTCTATTCAGGAAGTAGGCAGTGGTTCCTGTTGCGTGACTGTTCTGATTGAAGGGACGGAAATGGTTGTCTCGAATTTGGGAGACTGCAGGGCTGTTCTATGTAGAGGTGGGGTGGCTGAGGCTCTCACAAAGGACCATAGAGCCGAGATGGTGGAAGAACGAAAAAGAATTGAGGATAAGGTATCTGTTATTACTGCTATTTTGTCATGGTCATATGTTAAATTATGTAGTGCCAAATTAAAGAAATGAAATATTTGTGCTTTAATGGGGTTATTCACATATATGTATAGGGAGGATATGTAGAGTTCCACAAGGGAGCTTGGAGAGTTCACGGGATATTATCGGTTTCGAGAAGTATTGGAGATGCTCATCTCAAAAATTGGGTGGTGTCACAGCCTGATACAACAATTTTGGATCTGACTCCTGATATGGATTTTCTTGTCTTAGCTTCTGATGGACTGTGGGAAGAGGTACGAGTAATAACTTATCACACTTCATATATTTTGCTCGTTGACAATGTGCATTCGCTTATAAATTTAGTCCTATATATATAGTCATGTAATTATCATAAAAGCCTAGAAAGGTTCTCATTTCTTATGCATCTTGTGCTTATCAGTTTGCCTGAATGGAAAGTGGCTCTGTGTTTGTTCCTCTATAATGCATGAGTTGCAGACTATCTGTTTGAACTCCCTTAGCTTAGTTATTTTACTAAGAGAGAACTGCCGAAACTAAGGCTCCGTTTGTTTTGACAGAAAACACCTTTCCAGAAAATGATTTTCCCATTTTCCTTTGTTTGTTTTGGTAAGGGTGGAAAACAATTCCTATAGGTGGAAAACAACTTTCTCTGGAGGAAAACCAACTTTCCTTTTGAAAAGAAGGAATGCCACATTTTCTACTCTAATCCCTTATATTTCATTATTTCCTTTTCTCTCCTCTCATTTCCACTTCCACGTTCTTTTTCTTTATAATTTTTCTCGTAAGAAAACAAACAAATGAAAAACTAATTTCCCTTGAAAATTGTTTTGCACGAATCATTTTCCTTGAAAATATTTTTCGTTGAAACAAACGGAGCCTAAGCTAACGAAAAGTAACTTAGCCATTCAGCTGAAAGAGTGTAAGGTAGTTAGGTAACTTCCAACTGTTGTGAATGTGACAGTGCTCTTAACTTTTGAGCACCAATCACATAACTTATTCCTTACGCCTTACAATCATGCTATTTGAATTAGAATTGGAGTCATAATTTGAGTGTGAAAACAGTCATTAAATCAGTTTGTCAATATAACAGGTTGGAAACCAAGAGGCCATCGACATTGTGCAGCAATCCTGTGTAATTGAGAAGAAACCTGAAGTTTCATTGGATGATTTAGATAATAAAAACCAGAGAACTCTAAAGGAGAATGATGATGATGGATATGTCTTTGTCAGCACAAGCTCTTCTCCCAAAGTGAAACGAGTTTCCTTAATCAAACAGAAAAAGAAGACAACTCTCTCTCTATCTCCACGCTGCAGGATTACAGAAAATTCTAGCTCGATACAGGAAAATGAAAATCAGAGTCCTCCTTCAAAAAAGTTAAGAAAAACATCAATTTTTTCGCATGAAAACATGAAAACTCTTTCTTCATCTCCAAGTTACAGGAATACAGAAAGAACTATTACAGTAAAGGAAGGTCTTTCTGACTTCTGCAACGAAAATGAGAGTCCTGCTTCAAAGTTAAGAAAAACATCTGTTTTTTCGCATGAAAACATGAAAATTCTCTCCCCTTCTCCAAGTTACAGGAAAACAGAAAGTACTAGTACAGTTAAAAATGGTTTTTCTGACTTCTGCAACGAAAATGAGAGTCCTCCTTCAAAGATGAGAAGAACTTCAGTGTTTTCGCACAAGAGCATGAACACTCAATCTCCGAGTAGGGAGAATAAGAGACCTGTTTCTGATGGACTTGTAGCTGCTTGTAAAAAGCTTGTGAATCTGGCTGTAAGTAGGGGTAGTATGGATGATATTACTGTAATGGTAGTTGATCTGAAGCATTTCAGATTAGGAAAACCTTAAAAATGCTCTGTTTTTCACATTGTAATATTTGATCAAGTTAGTTAATAATAGATATAGTAAATCTGATTTCTGAACATAATTCAAACATAGTTTGAGCTGAAAATCTTCATTGTTAATCAGGAACAACAATTAACTAACCATGAACATGACTTTTAACTAACATTTAGGGTTGGCTCTTTGCCAATTCCAACTTGGGGGGGGGGTCCTATTTTTGGTATAACTCACAATCATGTTTAACTCCTTAGAATTGTCCTAACAAATGTCTTAATGCAGAATTAAAACACTTCGGATTATTATGAGAATACAAATCAAAGTTGTGTTTATTCCGATTTATTATAAAATATCTTGATTTTTCGCGAAGGTCTTGGTGTGAGTGTGACCCTTGGAAACAAGAAACTACATTCACACTTAAGTGGCGGAGACAGGGGGTGTCAAGGGTGGGCAGCCGACCACCCAATTTTGTAGAAAAAAAAATATTTATACTTTATATTTATTAGAAAAAGTAATTAATATAGACTAAATAACTGTTTTAATAACATGTCTACACTCCGATTTAAAAATCCTGCTTCTAGTTCGTTCAATCATCGAAAATGACACGTTGGACTAAACCTTGAACCCATGTCTTCAAGGATTTATTGAACACATCAGTCAAGGAGTTTGAAAGTTACTAGAATGGATCTTGTTATGCCCATATCTAATCCCCATTAATTCTTTACTATATTATCAAAGAATAATTGTTTGGAATACATGAAAATTTGGACAAAATCCCACATTTAAATGAACAAAACTCTCCTTTACATTATTTTATTTTATTTTTTAAAAAATGAAGATAATATCATGGAAATCCAAACTTGTTAGTCCAAACATGACCTTATAATCTTATACTGAATTATTAAATTATACCTTGGTCTACTAGTCCCACATCACATGTTCTCTTGCCTAAAACATCTCCCACCTCTACTTTCTTTCCCTTGCTTTTTGGTGTTTGTTCATAGGAATTGCAAACTTTACATCTTGGTGAATAAAGGGATGTGTTTCCTCTCCTCCAAAAAGTTGATGAAATCATGAATCATTCCTACTTTTTATCCGTTTAAAATATTATTCGCGTAATTAGTTAGACAACTACTATAGAGCATGATGAACCTTAAATAAGGAAAAAATCACATACAATATCATGACGGCTCGCCATTTTTTTACAAATCTATCTTGATATATTAAAAGTACAAAAATCGCCGTCAAATCATATTAAAAAGTTGATGAAATCATGATTCTAATATTACCCATTAAAAAAATATTCTCTTAATTAGTTAGACAACTAACACAGAGTGAGAAACATCATACAAGGACATATAATATCGTGACAGTTTACCTTTCAATACGTACCTACCTGTCTTGAGATATTAAAAATCCGAAAATCCCCATCGAACCATGCAAAAAGGGGAAGGTTTGTTATAATTACTCACTTCAACTCCGAATATTACTGTTAATTAACAACTTTATATTACATTTGCCAGTTGGAAAATTGGTTAAATACCAATTCATCTAACAATGAGGCCAGGATCATATCCTCTTGGCAGCATACAGGACAACATCTTCCTGGTAAGATTGATTAGCCTTGTCTATATTTATTTTATAATAATATAATATAAAATCCTTATATTATTTTCTTGAATCATATATATAAATCCTTATATAATTTATTATCATTCTGTTTTGTTATACAAAAATGATGACTTAGGTTATTTTTTTTGTATATTTGTGTGACACAAAATGATGCATGACCCTATAGGTATACCTATTGAGCATGATCTTTCCCCTGTACACGCCTACATGACACCAAAACCACCACCAGCACCACCAACAACAACCACCACCACCGCCGCCGCTACCAACGCCGCCACCCGCACGTTAACCCGATCACGATCCGGGTCAGGGTCAGGGTCTCCACAAAGCCTGATAATGTCGGTATATAGCACCAAAATCGCAAGCCAACCTCGATTAGTCACCATCACATGGTGCAAGAACCTCCTCCTCCACGGCCTCTCGGTGTCCGTCGACGGCCCTCGCGACACCGATCACTACCACAGCAAGGTGGAGCTTAAGCCGTGGTATTTCTGGAGGAAACAAGGAAGCAAACAGCTTGTCGTTGACGGGAAAGTCATCGGCATTGTTTGGGATCTCAAGGCGGCCAAGTTTAACGGCGAGGTTGAGCCTCAATCGGACTACTACGTCGCCATTGTTTCCGACGAGGAGGTGGTTCTCGTAGTCGGAGACATGAAGAAGGACGCTTTCCGGCGAACCCGGTGTAGGCCCGCTCTTATTGACCCTGTTTTAGTCTCTAGGAAAGAGCATATTTTTGGTAAGAAAAGGTTTTCTACTAAGGTTAAATTTCATGAAAGAGGGAAATGTCATGAGATTTCAGTTGAGTGTAATAATAATAATTATAATCATAATAATAATAATATTATTAATAATAATAAGGGGGGTGTTGATTGTGAAGGGATTAGTAGTAGTCCTGAAATGGATATTAAGATAGATGGGAAATTAGCAACACAAGTTAAACATCTACAATGGAAGTTTAGAGGGAATGAATCGATTGATGTTAAGGAGACTAAGATTGAAGTGTATTGGGATGTTCATGATTGGATATTCGGGTCTGGTCCTCGACACGCTATGTTCTTGTTCAAGTCGTCGTCACCACCGTCGTCGTCGTCATCGACATCGTCGTCGTTATCATTTCATGCAGATGATCCTGCATGTAGGGAGTATGGTTGGAGTAGTGGCTCACCGGAGTTTAGGTTGTTTCTTTATGCTTGGAAAGTTGAATGATAACGACGACGATGATAAGACTGAAAGCTTGTGCACGATTGTTGTTATCATAATTTGGAAGCATTTTCATGGAATTGAAGAGAAGGGGAACAAAGGTTGGTCATGTCACATGGGATTATTGGAAGAGCCCACAACAATAAGGGAGCTTAGGTTGTGACAATATGGGACTCAATAAATTTGAGGATGGGACATAATTAAATGATGGGCATGTAATTTAAAGAGCTTTTTTGTGTACTTGATAATTATTTATACATTTATATCATAAGAAAATATTAAAATTTCTGCAAAATTAATTATATTCCACCCGTTTTAATTTGGTGTATTGAAATATAATCTTTTTTTTAGAGTTTTATTAATTTTGATGTAACATGTTTGAGAAGATATATGTATTATGCCAATATTAAAGGGTTTTTTCCCACCGGATAATACCTTATCGGAACTTGATATATGCATGTTTGTATATTGTCAATTAAGTATTAAACCTTTCTCATTCGCTTATTTATATGGTTACTGATAGATTATGTAAATAATCTTATGTAATCGTAGATATTATTCTGTATATCGTAGATTGATTTAGTGTATCTCGTAGATTGATTCGGTGTATAATCTACCTTCTTAATGTACACTAATATGTATGTACAGAATAATATCTACGATTACATAAGATTATTTACATAATCTATCAGTTACATTTAAATTTATACATATGCAACTCTAAAGACAAGAATGGTAGTATTAATTTAAATTGATATCTTAGAATTAAGAGCTAAAGGGCCATGGGCAATGTTATGATTCACAAAACCTTGAAAGTTGCCATGAAAATAAAACATTTTAGCTGTTCTTGGTAAATTCAGATCTGAAATCCAATAAATAATTCAAGACTTTTGGGTTCCTAAATATCAAATTAGAAACCTTAGTTATCATGGAATAGCCTACTTATCCAATGATCCAAACATTTGTTGATGATGTAACGTGTATTATGATAAAGGGAGACATAAACACGAGAGTAATTGGCCAAATAATTAGAGCTAGCCCACGTAAACATGTGAGAATTAAGATAAGAGGAAAAGCTAAGGCATATCATTGATGATAAGGAGTGTAATGGATTAGTTAATGGGGACATATAAGGGATGTTAATGGGGCGGGGCGGATGCGGATGTAGGTCCCTCCATCTCCATCCCCACCTAAAATTTTCATTTCCATCCCCGCCCCATCACCCATGGCGCGTACAAAATTCATCCCTATCCCCGCCCAAACAAGTGTAAGCTAAAATCCATCCCGCCCCGCCACCCAACTGGGTATCCATCCCCGTCTTATCCCCGCTTCATACCCACGCTAATACCCTCCTAATTTTTCTTATTTAGCAAACATTTGTCATATATACGGTCATACGGAGTAATAAAAGTTAACTATAGAAAAAAAATAGCTTATGACTAAAGTAACCTATATAATCGAAAAAAATACTCGTCATAACAAAAAAATCCAAACAAAAAACATAAAAAATCTCACTAAAATTTATATTATCACCTAAAGATGATAATAAATCCAAACTCACCCCATCACCCATGGCGGGTATGAAGCGGGGCAAGTGGGGATGGGATGGGGTGGGGCGGGGATGGGGCGGGTACAACACAAATTCCACACCCGCCCCATCACCCATGGCGGGTACGATTTTTATACCTAACCCCTCCCCATCACCCGCCAAACCTACCTCCATCCCCGCCTACTTGGGACGGATGCGGGACGGGCCTCCCGCGAAACCCTCCCCACTGACATCCCTACATAACTATATTAGCAGAAAAGAAGTCAAAATTGGTCAATGAAACACAAGAGTACGTGATTTACCTAAAAAGGCTAAAAGACTTTGTAAAGGGCTTCTAAATAATGGTCAAAGATGCCCACAAATGGAAAGAAGATTGGGTAATTGTTGAAATACCATTTTATTTTATTTTTTAATTTCTAGGAATGATGGTCCAACTTTTGAATCTATGTCAAAAAATCAAAAGAATCTAAAGAATAAACATCTTTTGATTCTTTTTACCAATGTTCATTGAAAATAAATCATTATCTAACCTAGTGAGTCTATGTCAGTGTATCAAAAAGCTTAAAAATATACAGTAGTTGTTAATTCAACGAGCGAAATGGTAAAATTTTGAGTCGATAATAGGTATCCAAGTTTGTGATCATAACACCTACGTGATTGTCTTTTGTAGTCAAAAGTTTATCATAAAGACACGAGTAACTTTTTCTAACTTATATTATTTAGTCACACTAATTAAGTATATCACAAATTCAACAAGTTATATGGGAATCAATTTAATCTAGTTAAGATGATTGAAGATCAAATAAAGTCAGATAAAATAATAAATACAGGCCTTGTTTGGCAAATGGCTTTTTGCTGGCTTTTTGGTTGGCTTTTGGCTGTTGGCTTTTTAATCTGGTCAAACAGCCAAAAAATGTGTTTGGTAACTGGATTTTTAGCTTACTGAAAAGCCAGCTTTTTCGCCAAAAATGAAAAGCTAGTAACACTAGCTTTTTGGAGTTGGCTTTTGGCTTTTCACTATCTAAATTACTTTTTTGTCCTTGTTTTTACTAATTAACTAATAATTAATAATTAATTTAATAATTAATAATTAATAATTAATAATTAATAATTAATAATTAATAATTAATAATTAATAATTAATAATTAATAATTAATAATTAATAATTAATAATTAATAATTAATAATTAATAATTAATAATTAATAATTAATAATTAATGATTAATGATTAATAATTAATTATTAATAATTAATGATTAGTGATTAGTGATTAATGATTATTGATTAGTGATTAGTAATTAGTAATTAGTAATTAGTAATTAGTAATTAGTAATTAGTAATTAATAATTAATAATTAATAATTAATAATTAATAATTAATAATTAATAATTAATAATTAATAATTAATAATTAATAATTAGTAATTAATAATTAGTAATTAGTAATATAATTAATAATTAATAATTAATAATTAATAATTAGTAATTAATAATTAGTAATTAATAATTAATATTTAATAATTAATAATTAATATTAATAATTAATAATAATTAATAATTAATATTAATAATTAATAATTAATAATTAATAATGAATAATTCATAATTAATAATTAATAATTAATAATTAATAATTAATAATTAATAATTAATAATTAATAATTAATAATTAATAATTAATAATTAATAATTAATAATTAATAATTAATAATTAATAATTAATAATTAATAATTAATAATTAATAATTAATAATTAATAATTAATAATTAATAATTAATAATTAATAATTAATAATTAATAATTAATAATTAATAATTAATAATTAATAATTAATAATTAATAATTAATAATTAATAATTAATAATTAATAATTAATAATTAATAATTAATAATTAATAATTAATAATTAATAATTAATAATTAATAATTAATAATTAATAATTAATAATTAATAATTAATAATTAATAATTAAAAGTTAATAATTACGGAGTATTAATTAATGACTAATAACTAAAAGTGAATAATTAATTAATAATTAATCATTAATTATTAATTATTAATTATTAATTATTAATCATTGATTATTTATTATTAGTTATTAATTATTACTCCGTAATTATTAATTAAAATAATAATTTATTAATACTATTGCATAAAGTAATTTATTTTTAATTTATATTTATTTATTTGTAATTACGTTTTACTCCGTACACAATACACAGTATGTATTGAAAAATGAATAAAAGACATTAAATGTCCTTAAATGTCATTTTACATAGCTACAGCCAACAGCCAACAACTGATTTTACTAAACATATTTGTAACCAATCCATAGTCAAACAGCCAACAAAAGCAGCCAACTTGAACAGCCAGTCAAACCAGCCAAGTAAAACAGCCGACAGCCAACAGCCAACAGCCAATTGCCAAACAGGGCCACAGTCGAGCTCACATAAACTTGATGAACATAATCTCGGTAACCCCTTTACGAACTCTTACACATTTGGGTTTTGATAAGCAACTTCCAAAGAGATTGATGGGTCTAAGTATGAGGAATTTTTGTTAATTTGATCAAATATCCACTTATTAGCTGCCTCAGTGTAATGAATTCCATCCCAATTTACTCGTTTCGACGGATTATTGCATGATTTTGCAATCAAAATCTCTTTGCCACCCACAATCTCTGTGCTTCCACATCTCATTGTGTTGTTGAAGTTGTATTTCCCTCCAATGCCACAACAAGCTACTAGAGGTTTCTCAAACCCTGCAATTTCCATATCCATACATCAAAGCTGAATACTCTCTCCGTTCCTTAATACTCGCACCGGTTTGACCGGTGCGGAGTTTAAGACATTTGAATTGACTTATTAATTTAATGGGCGTTAGTTGATAGTGAAGTATTTTTTTAATATAGTTAGTGGAAAATGTGTAAGAGGTGGGAGTGATGAGTGGGGGTGTGAATTTTTAAATGATTTTTTGTAGGAAATAGGTGTGTAGTTGGGGTTAGTAAGTAAGTGTGAGAAATAATATAATATTGGTATAAATTTCCATTTAAAGAAGCGGTGCAAGTATTAAGGGACGACCCGAAAAGGAAAGCGGTGCGAGTATTAAGGGACGGAGGGAGTAGAAAGGAAAAGACGTGATGATTCCAAAAAATAATGAAAATATAAATATAGATGATTGAAAAGCTCATGAAAATTTCTACTACCACCGTTTCAAAATGATCTTTACAATCACTATTTGCACAAATATTAAGAAAAAATAGGGAAAATGTATGAAAAGGTGAGTGGATATAATAAAATATGGATAAAGTATGGTAGATGGGTAAAAATGTGGGTGATTGTAACAAAAAGTTGAAATGTTGAATAAAGTAAGAGAAAGCGATTGAAAAGTTGTGGGATGAGAGGGGTATTCATGTCCAAAAATAGAATAAAGCAAAGTGTAAAGAACGTTATGAAACAAACTAAAACGAAAAGTGTAAAAATCATTTTGAAACGGATGTAGTGACAAACAAAGCTTCTTTCTTGAAATATACTACTAATTTTTGTTTAATTAGGGTGTTTTGTAACCTTTTAGAACTTGTTAGCGTTTTCCTTTGTTTTTATAGGATGTCTAATTGTCTACGGTACAACCGGTTATACTGTACCTATAGTTAATCTCCCTCGTTGCTTCTAAGATGGAGACGAGTGAAAAGTAATTAAATTAATGGCTTACCGAAACTCTCGGCATGGGTGATGAGCCTACGCTTGATCGAGTATATATCAACAAATGTGATTGAAGCCAAAGGCATATCCTTCCTTAGCTGAACCACAGCCTGTTTCAGCTCACTGTTATAGTATTGGGAAACCTCATTCAATGACCTTGCACATCCAAACTCATCAATTTGGGCCGGTGTAAAGATAAAGTAGTCTAGCATATACGGTAGACAGCCCAATGGGCCCGTGTTGTGGATCCAGAATGCCCGTCCTCCTTGTGTATACACACCCTGCACAATTAATAAATTGTCACTTTCATCCACTTGCAAATAACTACCCCACTTGCTCACCCTTAATTCGCGTGAAAACAGTAATCGTAAAGAATAAATAGGAACGGAGGTAGTATATACGAAGTACAGAGTATTACTGCATTCTAATTACTCAACTCGAGCTAAGGGTGCGTTCTATTCACCTGATTTTTACTTAATTTTTCTGAACTTATCTGAACTTATTAGAATTTATCAAAACTTATTTTAGTTAGAAATTATACTTGATCAACTCTTATTTTTCCTGAACTTATCATACCTGAACTTAACTGAACTTAACTGAACATATTTTTCCTGAAATAAGTGGAAATAATGTGAACAGAACAAAGCCTAAGCTATATAGGACTATGCTTACCTTAACAACTTTGGAAAACTGATCAACAACATCGGGGATATAGGCCTTGACCTGCTCTGTGGTCAAGTTTAGTTTGTAGCCAGCAGTAATATCATTTTGGCCAATATCAAAGGTGTATAGAGCACGACTGAAGTAGTCTTCTTCTGGTAACAACCCCGCAAAAAATCCTCCTACATCATCACCATATCATAAATAACATTTCTTCAATTAATTTGTGGCATACACAATCGAAAATTGTATGTTTACTCGGGTGTAATTAAACACAGATACACTCCACAATGAACAATGTAGAGTGTGCACGGAATTAGGTTTGTTCTATTCACCTGGTTTGGTCTTATTTTTCGAAGTTCTAGTTAGGGTCTGGTCTGATCTGGTCTGTTCT